>NC_134351.1:42466655-43741964 GCF_964195595.1 Calonectris borealis | reverse complement strand
TTAAAATCATGTAGGTGGCCCTGGCTGAGGAGGGAATTGCCCAGGATAAGTAGGGCTTCTCGGGGCACAGATAAAGCCTTGCAGAAGAATGTCCTGCGGCTGCTCATAGGGCCAAGGGCGTGTGGAGGAACAATGGACTCTCTTTGCTGGTGTTGGTGAGTGAGGAGCAGCTCTCTGAGCAGCGAGCGCAAGCCCTGTCCACCATGCGGGTGAGCGCGAGGGTGCTGGCCTTGCTACCAGGTCTCCACATCGCAAGCTGGGCAGGGGAGTAGGTTGGCAGCACAACCACGGGCAGGAGAACCAGGGCCCACAATGCACGCCATCTGAGCATGGGCAAAGACAGAGAGAGAAAGGGGTAGCATGCTCTTGGACTAGGGTCCAGCTCTTGGACTCACTACCCAAAGGGAAGGTCTCTGCCCAACCGAGCTCTCTGGGAAACTCATGAGCCCAGGGCTACCCTGTTCCTCCCCAAAATGCTCCCAGCCTGTTACTTAATTCCTTTATTTTTCCATCAGCCTGTATAAAGAACTTGACTGTTCACTCAGTTGCTCGATTAGGAGAGTGCATTTGGCTGACGTGTAGGAGTCCTGTCTACTCATACATGTAGCTACACTCTCCTCATGCCCAGATTAGGACTTGTCAGAATAAAGCTGTGAAACTTCTCAGACAAAACCAATATTGGTAATGAAGGTTTGAATTGTAAGCACTGATAAATTTCAGTTTGAACTAAATCTTTTGTCCACAAATATTTCCTACAGTTTTCTGTCTTTTATCTCATACATGCCAGCTTGCATGAATTTCTTTTGGTGATGTCTTGGGAGAAGGCACCACAGAAAAACCACTCAGCCAAAGATTTCCCTGTAGATGAAGAAAGTCAGACCTTGCAATCCAACTACCTATTCCAAACTGCATGTGTCTGAACTTGTGCATGTCTATGAAAAAAATTAAGCTTTTCTATTCCCCCTCTAGTCCCCACAATTCACTTGGAACCAGCAGTATCATTCAGGCAAAACAGACCTCAGAGAAAAGCAGCTTGCTTTCTCCTGCTATGTTGAAAGGAACTGGATTTCTCTGAAGCAATACAAATTCCTTGCATTAAAAATAAAAAATCCATTCCACATGAATGTTAATGCTACCTCCAAATGATGTGTGTGTGTGTGCAGAGTGCCTTTGAAAGATGCCCTTCACAAAATCCATTTGCATCAGGGGATGCAACTGGTGGACTTCCATCTGAATGTTGCTGTTGTTCTAGTCTCTGTTACATTTGCTTTTCCAGTCAGTCTCAGATGTAACTTCCCAACCACAAGAAATTGTTTTGAGTTGTTGGAAGTCTAATTCATCTAGATTGTCTTTGTTTACAGGAAGATTTTAGTGTCCAATGAGAGGAAGGGATTTTACTGCCAGCTCTTAGTCACTGCAGGGCAAAATGCAGGCAGGAGAGTAGATTTCCACAGGTCAAGGTCCATAGGAGAACTTTTTGTTCAGGTTACTGGCTGTAGCCTAGCAATAACTTTGGCATGAATTATCTATGCTGTGCTTGGAAAGAGCAGGACTCAAGTCATCTGGTGCTAAACTGAGCCACCATGTCCTCAGCTGCATTTGTATCCCATTTCTTCAAACTTCATAAGCAGAAACCTCTGTCCACCCTCCTGCCCCATGGCAGGCTGAGCCACACCTATGTCTGTCACTCCTGGCACTAGTTTGTCTAACCTGTTCTTTAAGACCCCTGATGTTGGAGAGGCCACAGCTCCCCTCGGCAAGCTATTCCAGCTTTTGTCTGTCCTCACAGTCTCCACTTTCTAACCTAAATCTCTTTTAGGCAGTCTAAGATCCTCAGCTTGTGTGAAATGAGATGAGCTCTGCTGACATCAGTGAAGTTTAAAAACTCAGTCCTTTCACTTCCCTCTTAATTTTTCTCTGTTCCTACTCTTTGATAGGTTCACGATGTTCCTTCCACTCACTTTAACATCGAAGCAGTGTGTCACGAATGGGTGGTTTTAAGGCTGCGTAAAGAATCACTGGCAAGGTATTGGCAAAGGGTGATTTTAATAGAAATTTATAGAAACGTGACTTAACAGAATTTGATGGCAAGGTTCACTCTATTACTTATTACATGGATTAAGTTACACAGGGGAAAATTGTATTAGAATTGTGTTGGAATGATTTCTACAGAGATTAAGAGTAAAAGGGTTAAAAGATAAAAGGGTAGAAAGGTAAAAGGTAAAAAGGGTTAAAAGGTAAAAAAGGTAAAAGGGGAACCCTCCCGTTGAGTCATGAGGTTCAGAAGAGACCCAAATGGACCCAATCTTAGTCTCAGACTTGGACAACGGTTTATGTCTAATACAGAAAGGGATAGGAAGGACCTCCCGTTGGGAGGTAGATCCCTTTGCTTTCTAAACTCCTTCTCAAAAAGGAGCCTAGGTGCGGCTGGATCTACCCTTAGTCTCAGACCTGGGCAACGGTTTATGACTCAAGGGTTAAGGGTTTTAGCAGCAACTTAGAGTCTTACAATGCTTAAGCATTGATCAATTTGACAGCTTGCACAAAGAATTAGTCAGGTTGCTACAAATACTACAAAGATTAAAACAACTTAACTACAGGTTATATTTGTTAGTAACTATATAGATAAGCGCGCAAAAAGATCTGGATCAATTTATACATATATATATATAACTACAGATTATAACTGTAAGCGTGCAAAAAGATCTAGATCAATCAATAACTACAGATAACTGTAAGTACGCAAAAGATCTAGATCAATCAATACATATATATATATATGCATATGGATATGGTACCAAAGCTAAATGAAAGGCCTAGAGTTAGTTAATTTATAAAGGTATACCTGTTAAAAATTCCCCTCGAGTCCCGTGAAATACTCACGTCAAATGCTTGGCATTTCCCAATGGGCGGAGAGCTGAGCCCCGAGGAGTGTCTCAGCCCAAAATCTCGGTGATCCTCCGAGTATCGCAAATTCGAGTTAGCGGACTCTGAGAAGTGTCCCACTCAGAGGGAGATTCTGGATGCAGCCCGCTGCGGTCCAGGAGAGCTCAAAGGGTCTCACTTGGTACCGCTGTTTATAGGTTTGCAAGATGATTGGCTTTAGTCATCAGTAAATTTCCATTTTGGCTACTATCCGAGGTGGTCCAGGGTAGTAATTATGGTATTGTTTCATGGTAACAATGGTATTGTTCCACTTGAGCTATGATCCGGGTAGGGAAAGCTTCAGAGCTGTCAGAGACGATGAATTATCTCTTGTTTCTGTTCCCTACCTTGATCATGTAGCTGGTGTCCCTGGTACGATCAGTGTCGTTCCCCACCTTAGCCATGCAAGAGTGCTTGGTATGGCCAAGGGATGCTTAACCGCCCAACTCATGCACAATGGCTAAAGCTTAACAGAAGGTTCTGAGATCGTATCGTAGCCCAGAGGAAAAGAAGGGGGGGGGAATGCACCACCACACAGTGTGAAAGTGCTGATACTCACTCCTACATACCATCATCAGCATTAAGCTCTTATTCTGTTCATATTTCTAAAACTTTTATATCTTCATCTTCACACATGCCCACTACAGCATTCTGCTGGGGATCTAAAAAACACATCAGACATATAAAGAAGTTTCTGAGATCATCTTCCAGCCTTGTCTTTCTGAGCAAATAAACCTTCTCTTTGTGACCCTCACCTGGCTTCCCAAGTTCAAATTTTCAGACAGTACCTTTAATACCACTCATAGTGCAAGAGCTCAGCCAGATCCTCTGTTATGATGTGCATCCTCCCACCTCTGTAGTGACATCAATCTCCAGTGTCCATTTGATGTTGTGCTGGTTTTGGCTGGGATAGAGTTCATTTTCTTCATAGTAGCTACTATGGGGCTATGTTTTGGATTTGTGCTGGAAACAGTGTTGATAACACAGGGATGTTTTCGTTACTGCTGAGCAGTGCTTACACAGAGTCAAGGCCTTTTCTGCTTCTCACACCACCCCACCAGCGAGTAGGCTAGGGGTGCACAAGAAGTTGGGAGGGGACACAGCCGGGACAGCTGACCCCAACTGACCAAAGGGATATTCCAGACCATATGACGTCATGCTCAGCATATAAGGCTGGGGGAATGCCTTGGTTCCGGCTGGGACAGCGTTAACTTTCTTCCAAGTAGCCTGGGGGGTGTGCTGTGTTTTGGGTTTGGTGTGAAAGGAGCGTTGATGGCCCATTGATGCTTTGGCTGTTGCTGGGTGATGCTTGCACCGGGGAGGGGGAGCACAGCCGGGGTGGTGGACCCAGCTGGCCAATGGGGTATTCTATACCATGTGACATCATGCTCAGTATAAAAACCAGGGGTGTAGGAGAGCTCGCCCCCGGTTCGTGACACGCAGTCGGCGGTTGGTGAGCAGTTGCATTGTGCATCGTCTGCTTTGTATATTCTGTTATTGTTGTGGTTCTCACTGTTATTATTACTGTTCTACTTAGTTTTATTTAAATTACTAAACTGTTTTTATCTCAACCCAGGAGTTTTCCTACTTGTGCCCTCCCAATTCTCTCCCTCAGCCTACCGGAGTGGGGGGTGAGCAAGCGGCTGCATGGGGTTTATTTACTTGGCTGGGGTTAAACCACGACAGTCCTTTTTGGCGCCCAACGTGGGGCAGCGAAGGGTTGAGATAACAACAGATTAATTAGAGCATATTAAGGAATTTATATCTGTTAACATATTAATTTGTTCTGCACCATGCTCTTGTTTTTACTGTACCTGTTAAAGATTGGAGTTGGGTTTTGTAGTCTGCTGTGCTCTGCAGTGATTAATGATGTTTTGCCTGGGAAATTTGTTACTAAAACGCTGGCATTGGGGGTTATTTGGGATTTGGGATTCGTAATGAAGCTGTTACTGTATTTCGGGTACCACCTCATGGAGACCATTAGCAATTACACCTTTTCCTCCGAGAGATTTTTAATGGAGGAAATAGAGAATGGCACCCTCACTACCTTCCTCTATGATGTCGTCTCCTTTGTTAAAATAACTTGCCAGTACCTTGAACATCCCTGGGTAGTTAAAGATACATCTATTGGTACTCCTTGGGAATATTGTTTCTGTTTTGTCCAAGGTTAGTAAGCAATTTAAGAATGTCATCCAGAGATCTGCCCCAAGGCTGGATAGTTATGAGTGGCAGGGCGAGTGGGATAGCATGGGCAAGTGCCTAGGACGGTGGGCACCCCCAGTGTTCTGGAACTTCACCCCTGAACAAGTGCAGAACCCTGAAAAATTAGTAGAATATTTGGAAGAAGTATGCTGTCACCCTGGCCATTCTAGGGAGACACAAATCACTACAATGTGCTGGGGCCTGGCCCACGCATACCGAGCCCTGTTTAACACCACTCAGAACCCCGAAGGGGAAGGAAACATCTCTGCAGCTGATGACAAAGCAACAGGCCCTGTGGCTACCCCACCCCCCACGGCAGGCATGGCAGCTACTCCGCCCCCTGCGACAGAGAACCAACCCATGCCGGTATCAGTCACCCCTATACAAAAAAGAAAATGCACAAGGAAATCAGCTCGTCTAGTGTCCTGGTTTTGGCTGGGATGGAGTTGATTTTCTTCCTATTAACTGGTATAGTGCTGTGTTTTGGATGTAGTGTGAGAATAATGTTGATGACACGCTGATGTTTTGGTTGTTGCTAGGTATTGTTTACGCTAGTCAAGGACTTTTCATCTTCCCATGCCCTGCCAGATGTGCAGGGGGCTGGGAGGGAGTGTGGCCAGGGCGGCTGGCCCAGCTGGCCAATAGGCTATTCCATACCATATGACGTCATGCTCAGCATATAAGGCTGGGTGAAGAAGAAGGAGGGGGGGCGTTCGGAGTGATGGCGTGTGTCTTCCCAAGTAACCGTTACGCGTGATGGAGCCCTGCTTTCCTGGCGATGGCTGAACACCTGCCTGCCGATGGGAAGTGGTGAGTGAATTCCTTGTTCTGCTTTGCTTGCGTGCGCAGCTTTTGCTTTCCCTATTAAACTGTCTTTATCTCAACCCACGAGTTTTTCTCACTCTTACCCTTCCGATTCTCTCCCCGTCCCGCTGGGGGTGGGGGGAGTGACTGAGCGGCTGCGTGGTATTTGGCTGCTGCCAGGTTAAACCACGACATCTAGTAAGGGATGAAGATGAACCAGGGCCATCACGAGAACAGGAGGAGGAGGAGGCAGAACCCGTAAATGAGATGGTGACCACCCGATCCCTCTCCCTGGGTGAGCTGCGAGATATGCGAAAAGACTTCAGTCATCGTCCAGGCGAGCACATTGTCACCTGGCTGCTCCGATGCTGGGATAATGGGGCCAGTAGCCTGGAATTAGAGGGTAGGGAGGCCAGCAGCTGGGATCCCTTTCTAGGGAAGGGGGCATTGACAAAGCAATTGGACAAGGGGCACAAGTCCTCAGCCTCTAGAGGCGACTCCTGTCAGGTGTGAAGGAAAGGTATCCCTTCAAGGAAGATGTTATATGCCACCCAGGCAAGTGGACCACCATGGAGAGAGGTATCCAGTACCTGAGGGAATTAGCCATGTTGGAAGTGATTTATGATGACCTGAACAACGAGCAGTTATCCAAAGACCCAGATGAAGTCAAATGCACCCGACCCATGTGGCGGAAGGTTGTGCGGAGCGCACCAGCGTCACATGCAAACTCATTGGCAATAATGACCTGGAGAGATGGAGAGGAACAAACAGTGGATGAATTGGCTGGCCAACTCCGGCAATATGAAGAAAGTCTCTCTTCCTCCCTACGGGCCTGTGTCTCTGCTGTGGAGAAACTGTCTCGGGAGGTCCAGCAACTCAAAGAGGATATGTCCTGCTCCCCACCTGCACGGGCCAGTGTCTCAGCCGTTAGGAGCAAGCGTCCCTCTGCTCAAGAGAGGAGACATCGTGGGTACACACCCCGGGGCACCCTGTGGTTTTACCTGCGTGACCACGGAGAGGACATGAGGCAGTGGGATGGAAAACCTACCTCAGTCCTACAGGCACGGGTACATGAGTTGCAAGGAAAAACAACCACAAAAGGGGGTTCTCCCAGGAAAAATGCTGCTCCAGTCTCCAGTGAACAGTTCGCCAGACAGAGTAGAAGGGCTGATTCCACTTCTGACCTTAACAAAGGGACTTCTGATTCATACTTACAAGAAGTGGAGAGCGAATACGATGACCAGGACTAGAGGGGCCCTGCCTCCAGCCAGGTGGAGGAAAGGGACAACCGGGTTTACTGGACTGTGTGGATTCGATGGCCTGGCACATCAGACCCACAGGAGTATAAGGCTCTCGTAGACACCGGGGCACAGTGTACCCTGATGCCATCAAGCTATAAAGGGGCAGAACCCATTTGTATTTCTGGAGTGACAGGGGGATCCCAAGAGTTAACTGTGTTGGAGGTCGAAGTGAGCCTAACCGGGACTGAGTGGCAGAAGCACCCCATTGTGACTGGCCCAGAGGCTCCGTGCATCCTTGGCATAGACTACCGGAGGACCCTTCTGTTGTGGGGTTATTGAAGGTCCAAGAACAACAGGTACCAATCGCTACCACAACAGTGCACCGGCGACAGTGTCGCACCAACCGAGATTCCGATTCCCATCCATGAGCTGATTCGTCGACTGGAGAGCCAAGGAGTGATCAGCAAGACTCGCTCACCCTTTAACAGTCCCATATGGCCAGTGCGAAAGTCCAATGGAGAGTGGAGACTAACAGTAGACTATCATGGCCTGAACGAAATCACGCCACCACTGAGTGCTGCCGTGCCGGACATGCTAGAACTCCAATACGAACTGGAGCCAAAGGCAGCCAAGTGGTACGCCACAACTGATATCACTAATGCGTTCTTCTCCATCCCTTTGGCGGCAGAGTGCAGGCCACAGTTTGCTTTCACTTGGAGGGGCGTCCAGTACACCTGGAACCGACTGCCCCAGGGGTGGAAACACAGCCCTACCATTTGCCATGGACTGATCCATACCGCACTGGAACAGGGTGAGGCTCCAGAACACCTGCAATACATTGATGACATCATCGTATGGGGCAACACAGCAGAAGAAGTTTTTGAGAAAGGGGAGAGAATAGTCCAAATCCTTCTGAAGGCCGGTTTTGCCATAAAACAAAGTAAGGTCAAGGGACCTGCACAGGAGATCCAGTTTTTAGGAATAAAATAGCAAGACGGACGTCGTCAGATCCCAATGGATGTGTTCAACAAAATAACAGCCATGTCCCCACCAACTAGCAAAAGGGAAACACAAGCTTTCTTAGGCGTTGTGGGCTTTTGGAGAATGCATAATCCAGATTACAGTCAGATCGTAAACCCTCTCTATCACGTGACCAGGAAGAAGAACGACTTCAAATGGGGCCCTGAGCAACGACAAGCCTTTGAACAAATTAAACAGGAGATAGTTCGTGCAGTAGCCCTTGGGCCAGTCCGGGCAGGACAAGATGTGAAGAATGTGCTCTAGACTGCAGCCGGGGAGAATGGCCCTACCTGGAGCCTCTGGCAGAAAGCACCAGGGGAGACTCGAGGTCGACCCTTAGGGTTCTGGAGTCGGGGATACAGAGGATCCGAGGCCCGCTACACTCCAACTGAGAAGGAGATATTGGCAGCATATGAAGGGGTTCAAGCTGCTTCGGAAGTGGTTGGTACTGAAGCACAGCTCCTCCTGGCACCCCGACTGCCGGTGCTGGGCTGGATGTTCAAAGGGAGGGTCCCCTCTACACATCATGCAACCGACGCTACGTGGAGTAAGTGGGTCGCACTGAACACACAACGGGCCCGAATAGGAAACCCCAGTCGCCCAGGAATCTTGGAGGTGATCACAAACTGGCCAGAAGGCAAAGATTTTGGAATATCCCCAGAGGAGGAGGTGACACGTGCCGAAGAGGCCCCACTGTATAACAAACTACCAGAAAATGAGAAGCAATATGCCCTGTTCACTGATGGGTCCTGTCGTCTTGTGGGAAAGCATCGGAGGTGGAAAGCTGCTGTATAGAATCATAGAATCATAGAATCATACAGGTTGGAAAAGACCTCTAAGATCATCGTGTCCAACCGTCAACCCAACATACCATGTCCACTAAACCATGTCCCTAAGGGCCTCATCTACACGTCTTTTAAATACTTCCAGGGATGGTGACTCCACTACTTACCTGGGCAGCCTGTTCCAAGTCCTATATGCCAAGTCGCAGAAACTGCTGAAAGAGAAGGTGAATCGAGCCAGTTTGCAGAGGTGAAAGCCATCCAGCTGGCCTTGGACATTGCTGAACGAGAAAAATGGCCAGTACTTTATCTCTATACTGACTCATGGATGGTGGCAAATGCCCTGTGGGGGTGGTTGCAGCAGTGGAAGCAGAACAACTGGCAGTGCAGAGGTAAACCCATCTGGGCTGCCGCATTGTGGCAAGATATTGCTGCCCGGGTAGATTACCTGGTTGTAAAAGTATGTCACATAGATGCTCACGTACCCAAGAGTCGGGCCACTGAAGAACACCAAAACAACCAGCGGGTGGACCAGGCTGCTAAGATTGAAGTAGCTTAGGTAGATCTGGACTGGCAACATAAGGGTGAACTGTTTATAGCTCGGTAGGCCCATGAAACTTCAGGCCATCAAGGAAGAGATGCAACATATAGATGGGTTCGTGATCGAGGGGTGGACTTGACCATGGACGCTATTTCCAGGTTATGAATGTGAAACATGCGCTGCAATCAAGCAAGCCAAGCGAGTAAAGCCTCTCTGGTATGGAGGACGATGGCTGAAATATAAATATGGGGAGGCCTGGCAGATTGATTATATCACACTCCCACAAACCCAACAAGGCAAGCGCCATGTGCTCACCATGGTGGAAGCAACCACCGGATGGCTGGAAACATATCCCGTGCCCCATGCCACCACCTGGAACACCATCCTGGGCCTTAAAAAGCAAGTCCTATGGCGACATGGCACCCCAGAAAGAATTGAGTCAGACAACGGGACTCATTTCCGAAACACCCTCATAGACACCTGGGCCAAGGAGCATGGCATTGAGTGGGTCTATCACATCCCCTACCATGCACCAGCCTCTGGGAAAATTGAACGATACAATGGACTGCTAAAGACAACACTGAGGGCAATGGGTGGTGGGACATTCAAGCATTGTGACACACATTTAGCAAAGGCCACCTGGTTAGTCAACACCAGGGGATCTGCCAATCGAACTGGCCCTGCTCAATCAAAACCCTTACGTACTGTAGAGGGGGATAAAGTCCCTGTCGTGCATATACGGAATATGCTGGGGAAGACAGTCTGGGTTACTCCTGCCTCTGGCAAGGGAAAACCCATCCGTGGGATTGCTTTTGCTCAGGGACCTGGGTGCACTTGGTGGGTGATGCGAAAGGATGGGGAGGTCCGGTGTGTACCTCAAGGGGATTTAATTTTGGGTGAAAATAGCCAATGAACTGGATTGTATGATGTTAGATACTATATAATACTGTATGTCATCACTTCTAAGGTTACCATATGCTATATTAACAGTATTACGGTGAGAATCACCCAGATTAATGTAAGATGAACTCCGATGAAACTGAGCAAGGTGCAACGATAATAGAACCGGACGAGCACCCAGAACTGGCCTCAGCATGCAACAGTCCAACACCACACACACCATCTCTCCGGCCCTGAAATACTTTTATGACAGATGGAGCCCAAAGTCATGGACTAAATGAACTCAGCGGACATTTTAGAGGGATGGCCCATGGACTTAAGGAATGATATCTCTGTGTGTGTATATATATAAAAGGCAGGAAAAGTGGTGATGACTAGTTGGAACGTATTGGAAAATGTGAGACCTGGGCATGATGTAGATGGTATAGAATAATGGGTGGATATTGTCCTGGTTCCAGCTGGGACAGAGTTAACTTTCTTCCCAGTAGCTTGGGGGTGTGCTGTGTTTTGGGTTTGGTGTGAAAGGAGTGTTGATGGCCCGTTGATGGCCCATTGATGCTTTGGCTGTTGCTGGGTGTTGCTTGCACCGGGAGGGGGAGCACAGCCAGGGTGGTGGACCCAGCTGGCCAATGGGGTATTCTATACCATGTGACATCATGCTCAGTATAAAAACCAGGTGTGTGGGGGTGCTCGCCCCCGTTCCTCACACGCGGTCGGTGGTTGGTGAGCAGTTGCATTGCGCAGTCTGCTTTGTATATTCTGTTATTGTTGTTCTCATTGTTATTATTACTGTTCTACTTCGTTTTATTTCAATTATTAAACTGTTTTTATCTCAACCTGGGAGTTTTCCTACTTGTGCCCTCCCGATTCTCTCCCCCATCCCACCGGAGTGGGGGGTGAGCGATCGGCTGCGTGGGGTTTATTTACTTGGCTGGGGTTAAACCACGACAGGGAAGAAGAAGGAAGGGGTGGTGTTCGTAGTCATGGCGTTCGTCTTCCCAAGTAATTGTTACGTGTGATGGAGCCCTGCTTTCCTGGAGATGGCTGAACACCTGCCTGCCGATGGGAAGTGGTGAATGAATTCCTTGTTTTGCTTTGCTTGTGCGCGCGGCTTTTGCTTTACCTGTCTTTATCTCAACCCACGAGTTTTCTCACTATTCAAAGAATAATGCTTGACATGTTAACGCAGGTAGCAGGAGTGTTATGCAAGAGCCTTATGCGCAGTTAGATGGATTTGGCCGAATTCAGGTGGTGTGTAGGGACTGCATGTTACTTGCTGGTAAGAAGGCAAGAATCAAAGGAGTTTGATCCTCAGTTTATACAGTCACGTGAGACAGCCAGGGTAAACTTGGTCATTCCAAATATACCTTTGAATTTGGCCCACTGTGTTAATTTACTTTGGCTCTTTTCTCAGGGTGATTTGAAGACTCATCATGTTTTGTAGCAGTGCTTTGTTTGTGATGGATTACACTGAGAAAGTCAGAGAACTTGGAATAACACCTTGAAGTTCCTCTCAGGGCTTTTTTCTTAATGCTTTCCATCCTCTGCTGTTCAATTGTACAGGCAACTTGCGCAGACCTTTAAAGAAGCAATTACACTATTGTTTATCAAAAGCACAATGTCAGAAGTGAGTAATAAGCTAAAAAATACCACCTCCTTATTCCAGTGGAATATGCATTTATGCCATTTCAAATTTCTGACTTTTAATTTTCCTTTTTTGTAGTGTTACAAAGCTTTGGAAACTCCACTGTAGCTTCTTAGGCCCATGCGCTGCAGAAAGCTTTTGCAGTAAAACAACTTCGCTTGGCAGTAGGTTCATTTTCCTATAAAACTAATCAGAGCACTCGCCAAAATGAGACCAGTTCAGGAATGTCCCCTCACTCACCCTGTTGTCACACAGAGCATAAACCTTATCACTCCTTGTCATGCCAACTGCCTGCATGCCCATCACTCTTTCCAATGAGCTCCTGGGTGAAGAAGACACTTTATGGTTATTACTCATGAAATCAGAGTTCCAGATCCTCCATGGTACAAAGAAATGGACTGAATCCTCACTGTGGGCTCTACTGATTGCTGTGGCACACAATGAGACTTAGAGTGTTTGGTTTAGACCTTCTTAGTGGTTTTGCAAATGCTTCAAGAAAATGTGGTACAAATTTCCTGTGGTTCTTTCACAGCTTCTGCACTTGCATTCATCTCAATTTTAAGAACCAGCTACATAGTTGAAAATATTAAGCTGTTGAGTAATACAAATACAAAGTTATCTGCAGGTTAGGTCAAAGCTCGTCCGAAAGGATCACATTAGGGAACAAAGTGACAGGCAGGCACCACGTAGGAGGTGAAAACAGGCAAATCAGAATCACCAGCTTTGTCTTCTTAAAGGTTTTCATCCCAAAATAGGCAAGCGCATCTGGTCTGTGTTTGGGTATCGGAGTACTGCCTACAGAGATGAGCAGGTACACCTTAAAATGCATTAAAAAACAAGGACCAGTGAGAAGTTATAAAGAGTTTTTAAGTGATGTATGGATCTTAGAACTAAAGTAGGGGACATTTTCATTTTCTCTTTTCTTGTCTATCCATCTCTTTTTTTAACTCACACTTTCCATGGAAACTAGACCTTGTTGAGACTTAAGCACTGACAGAAATAATCTTGATTTCACAGAAGGCAGAAGATGCTTTATTATGCCAGTTCTGACTGATACCATGGCCTTTTTTTTTTGGAGGAAATGACAATGAATGCAAAGACTTGCTCACCCTTGTGCAGGGCTCAGCTCTGCTTGTGCTCTTGGCCTTTTCCTGGGAGGAGAAAGACAGGCCACTGCTTTTGACCTTTCCGATGCACCAGGAGGAAGAGAGGCAGTTTAATATGATAAAGAACCCTGAAGGTAATAGCTGCTACCTCCAGTCATAGCCTTTTGAGTGGTGGGACAATGAAGAGAAGGAGGAAGCAGTTGAGTTACCTCCTAAGATCTGGGGTGGTTTGGGAGCAACAAAAGAAGAAATCTTGTCAAACCAGATGAGAAGTTATTGAGGCCTGGGGAAAGAGGACAGGACTGGAGAGGTGTCCAGCAGAGGAAAAGGTTCCTTGCTGTGTGGCACAAGTTTTCATGCTACAGATCTGTGACTTGCTTGAAGTACAGCCTTTCTGTATTCTTCTGTCAGACTGTTGGTCCTGGGCTTGAACGGGAAGAATTACTGCAAATCTTGATAATCAACAGTCACACTGCTCAGATACTTTGATGTGCTTGGGCTGTGACTTCTAATGTTTGAAAAGCTGCTGCCTTCACTCCTGGAGCCAGACAATGTTATTGAAGAGGTGGGAGAGGGACACTCTGGTGTAGTGCATGCAAAGAAAGAGGATATTATTCATTGCTGCTATGAAGCAGAGACATTACTGAGAAAAGAGTGGTAGAGACTGTGAGCTACTCCATTCCCCTGAGTCTTAGGGCAGGAAGTAATCCAATGATGACAGAATAGTAGAATAATTTCTGCCCTTTGTTACTATCACAGAATGTTTTGAAGAGATGCAGAAGACAAAACCAGAATGGATTTCCCTTATTTCACCCCCAGAACTGAAATGCTTATAAAATATAGAGAATACGCCTATAACATTGATTTCCCTCCCTCCTGCCATCTTTCTCTACTACATTTCATATTTGTTTATAAGAACAGTTTGTCCTTGTGAGATGTCTCTGAACCTGGCAATGCCTAAGAAACACACTGCTCAGTTATACAAGTGACAGTCATGAACACCAAAGCTGGCTGGATACATTACACACCCAGTTTATCCAAAATGTAATTCAAGACAGGCCATTTATTCAGTTCAACTACACGTAAAGCAGAGTGACTCCGTGCAGGAATGCGCAGGATCAGGAAGAAGGCTTTAAGTTGTGTTCATGTTTGCACATGCCTTCTCCACTTGTAGACAACTACACTGTCCTTGGTTTGTATGTTAGCACTTTCTCCTTGCTCTCACCTCATTTCTGTCCTTACCTACCCTGTTTTAGCAGGTACCAGCACATTGGTCTGTAGGGCAGGAACCATCATTTGTAACACTTTGGGAGGTACTGATCTTGCATAGATGATAACAACCTCCATTGACTAAAAACAGCCAGGGAAAAAGAGAGTTGAGTCCACTGTGCAGGGAAGGATGGGGTCTCAGGGCAACGTGGAAGGAGCCTTCCATGTCCCTGGGCAGCAGAAATGGTCAGGTTAGCCACAGATGTTGTCAGGTAAGCCTAGTGCTCAGTCCAAGGGGGCACTCAGACCAGGGCAGGCAGGAGAGACCCAGGCACAACAGGGAGCCTGCATGGTCCCTTTGCAAAGAGGCAGAAACAGACCCTCCCCACGCTGCCCGCCCGGGCATGGGGACTCGCAGAGATGGGGACCTCAGGACTGCCAAACACAACTCTCAGGAGGGTAACTGTCATAAGTGATTCCCTTCTGAGGGGGACAGAGGGCCCAATATGCCGACCAGACCCATCCCACAGGGAAGTCTGCTGCCTCCCTGGGGCCCGGGTTAAGGACATTACTAGGAAACTCCCTGGTCTGGTACGGCCCTGTGATTACTACCCACTATTGGTTATACAGGCTGGCAGTGAGGAGGTTGCAGAGAGAAGTCCCGAAGGGATCAAAAGGGACTTCAGGGCACTGGGGCGATCGGTGGAAGGATCGGGAGCACAGGTAGTGTATTCCTTGATCCCTTCAGTGGCAGGGAAGAATACTGAAGGGAACAGGAAAACTCACCGGATCAACACGTGGCTCAGGGGCTGGTGCCATCGGTGGAATTTTGGCTTCTTTGATCATGGGGAGGTTTATACAGCACCAGGCCTGCTGGTGACAGACGGAGTTCAGCTGTCTCACAGGGGAAAAAGGATTCTCGCTTATGAGTTGGCAGGGCTCATCGAGAGGGCTTTAAACTAGGTTCGAAGGGGGAAGGGGATAAAACCAGGCTCACTAGAGAAGAGCCTAGGGGCAGCACGCCAATGTCGGGGGAGAAATCGGCAGCCCAGCTCAAGTGCATCTATACCAATGCACGCAGCATGTGCGGCAAACAGGAGGAGCTGGAAGCCATTGTGCAGGGGGGTAGCTATGACTTAGTCGCCATCACGGAAACATGGTGGGATGAGTCTCACGATTGGAGTGCTGCAATGGATGGCTATAAGCTCTTCAGAAGGGACAGGCGAGGAAGGAGAGGCGGTGGGGTAGCCCTGTATGTTAGGGAGTGCTTTGACTGTCTAGAGCTCAATGGTAGTGATGATGAGGTCGAGTGCTTGTGGGTAAGGATGAGGGGGAAGGCCAACAAGGCAGATATCCTGCTGGGAGTCTGTTATAGACCACCTAGCCAGGATGAGGAGGCAGACGAAATATTCTACCAGAGGCTGGCAGAAGTCTCCCAGTCGCTAGCCCTTGTTCTCGTGGGGGACTTCAACTTTCCGGACGTCTGCTGGAAATACCACACGGCAGAGAGGAAACAGTCAAGGAGGTTCCTGGAGTGTGTGGAAGATAACTTCCTGACGCAGCTGGTAAGTGAGCCCACCAGGGGAGGTGCCTCGCTTGACCTGCTGTTCACGAACAGAGAAGGGCTGGTGGGAGATGTGGTGGTCGGAGGCCGGCTTGGGCTTAGCGACCATGAAATGATAGAATACTCAATACTTAGTGAAGTAAAGAGGGGGGCCAGCAAAACCGCTCCCATGGACTTCCGGAGGGCAGACTTTGGCCTGCTCAGGACACTGGTCGAGAGGGTCCCTTGGGAGACAGTCCTGAAGGGCAAAGGGGTCCAGGAAGGCTGGACGTTCTTCAAGAAGGAAGTCTTAAAGGCACAGGAGCAGGCTGCCCCATGTGCCGCAAGAAGAACGGGCGGGGAAGAAGACCTGGCTGAATGGGGAGCTCTGGCTGGGACTAAGGACAAAAAAGGTGAGTTTATCACTTGTGGAAGAAGGGGCAGGCAACTTAAGAAGAGTACAGGGATCTCGTTAGGTCGTGCAGAGTGGAAATTAGAAAGGCAAAAGCCCAGCTAGAACGCAACCTGGCCACTGTCGTGGGAGACAACAAAAAATGTTTTTACAAATATATTAATGACAAAAAGAGAGCCAAGGAGAATCTCCATCCTTTATTGGATGCGGTGGGGAACATTGCCACTGAGGACGAGGAAAAGGCTGAGGTACTTAATGCCTTCTTTGCCTCAGTCTTCAATAGTCAGAGCAGTTATCCTCAGGGTACTCAGCCCCCTGAGCTGGAAGACAGGGACGGCGAGCAGGATAAACCCCCCATAATCCAAGAGGAAGCATGTGCGGGACAACCTGGGGATCAGGCCCAGCCAGCACGGGTTCATGGAAGGCAGGTCCTGCTTGACCAACCTGATCTCCTTCTATGACCAGGTGACCCGCCTAGTGGATGAGGGAAAGGCTGTGGATGTGGTCTACTTGGACTTCAGTAAAGCCTTTGACGCTGTCTCCCACAGCATTCTCCTAGAGAAGCTGGCGGCTCACAGCTTAGACAGGTGTACTCTTCGCTGGGTAAAAAACTGGCTGGATGGCCAAGCCCAGAGAGTTGTGGTCAACGGAGTTAAATCCAGTTGGCGGCCGGTCACGAGCGGTGTTCCCCAGGGCTCAGTTTTGGGGCTGGTCCTGTTCAATATCTTTATCAATGATCTGGATGAGGGGATTGAGTGCTCCCTCAGTACGTTTGCAGATGACACCAAGTTGGGCGGGAGTGTTGATCTACTCGAGGGTAGGCAGGCTCTGCAGAGGGACCTGGACAGGCTGGATCGATGGGCCGAGGCCAACTGTATGAGGTTCAACAAGGCCAAGTGCCAGGTCCTGCACTTTGGCCACCACAACCCCAGGCAATGCTACAGGCTTGGGGAAGAGTGGCTGGAAAGCTGCCCAGAGGAAAAGGACCTGGGGGTGCTGGTTGACAGCCGGCTGAACATGAGCCGGCAGTGTGCTCAGGTGGCCAAGAAGGCCAACGGCATCCTGGCCTGTATCAGAAATAGTGTGGCCAGCAGGACTAGGGAGGTGATCGTGCCCCTGTACTCGGCACTGGTGAGGCCGCACCTCAAATACTGTGTTCCGTTTTGGGCCCCTCACTACAAGAAGGACATGGAGGTGCTGGAGCGTGTCCAGAGAAGGGCAACGAAGCTGGTGAAGGGTCTAGAGAACAAGTCTTAAGAGGAGCGGCTGAGGGAACTGGGACTGTTTAGTCTGGAGAAGAGGAGGCTGAGGGGAGACCTCATCGCGCTCTACAACTACCTGAAAGGAGGTTGTAGCGAGGTGGGTGTTGGTCTCTTCTGCCAAGTAACTAGCGATAGGACGAGAGGAAATGGCCTCAAGTTGTGCCAGGGGAGGTTTAGATTGGACATTAGGAGAAATTTCTGTACTGAAAGAGTGGTTAAACATTGGAACAGGCTGCCCAGGGAAGTGGTGGAGTCACCATCCCTGGAGGTATTTAAAAGACGTGTAGATGAGGCGCTTAGGGACCTGGTTTAGTGGGCATGGTGGTGTTGGGTTGACGGTTGGACTCGATGACCTTAGAGGTCTTTTCCAACCTTAATGATTCTATGTTTCTATGATTCTAAATGTGAAACAGATTAAAAGAATGAGTCATTCCCATTCTCATGGTCAACTACCAAAGTCGTCTGAGGCAGCTGATACTAAAAGTTTTGTTGGCGTAATGTCAAGATCCACAGTCCTTAGGGTGACACGAGTCATGAGCAATCAGACCTTATGCCGCAGGGTACAAGCTGATCACGTGCAGGAGTCGTAAAGGAATTTCCTTCCCTCACTCAGCCAAGGGGTGGGGGGGTGATGGCGGTGCTGCTGCCTCACTGCCCTCCCTGTGCCAGGGCAGGGAAATTGCTGGCCCCATTGCAAAACCCCAGCGCTGCGAAGAAGTAGCAGCACCACTGCCCATCCTGTTCTTTGTGGAAGAGGGGGATGGGAGAGAGATGGAGCACAATCCTAACTCAGCTTTGAGCCCTTCTCTTCCTATATTTGGATGCTTTTCATAGAATAGAATCACAGAATAGTTTGGGTTGGAAGGGACCTTTAAAGTTCATCTAGTCCAAACCACCTGCAATGAGCAGGGACATCTTCAACTAGATCAGGTTGCTCAGAGCCCCGTCCAACCTGACCTTGAATGTTTCCAGGGATGGGGTATCTACCACCTCTCTGGGCAACCTCTTTTAGTTTAAAACCATTCCCCCTTGTCCTATCGCAACAGGCCCTGCTAAAAAGTTTGTCCCCCTCTTTCTTATAAGCCCCCTTTAAGTACTGATAGGCCGCAATAAGGTCTCCCCGGAGCCTTCTCTTCCCCAGGCTGAACAACCCCAACTCTCTCAGCCTTTCCTCATAGGAGAGGCGTTCCATCCCCCTGATCATTTTCGTGGCCCTCCTCTGGACCCACTCCAACAGGTCCATGTCTGTCCTGTGCTGAGGGCTCCAGAGCTGGACGCAGTACTCCAGGTGGGGTCTCATGAGAGCAGAGTAGAGGGCCAGAATTACTTCCCTCGACCTGCTGGCCACACTTCTTTTGATGCAGCCCAGGATACGGTTGGTCTTCTGGGCTGCGAGTGCACATTGCCGACCCATGTCCAGCTTTTCATCCACCAGTACCCCCAAGTCCTTCTCGGCAGGACTGCTCTCAGTCCCTTCATCCCCCAGCCTGTATTGATACTGGGGGTTACCCCGACCCAGGTGCAGGATCTTGCACTTGGCCTTGTTGAACCTCATGAGGTTCACATGGGCCCACTTCTCGAGCTTGTCCAGGTCCCTCTGGATGGCATCCCATCCCTCAGGCGTGTGAACTGCACCACTCAGCTTGGTGTCGTCTGCAAACTTGCTGAGGGTGCACTCAATCCCACTGTCTATGTCATTGATGAAGATATTAAACAGTACCGGTCCCAATACGGACCCCTGAGGGACACCACTCGTCACCGATCTCCATCTGGACATTGAGCTGTTGACCACTACCCTCTGGATGCGACCATCCAACCAATTCCTCACCCACCGGACAGTCCACCCATCAAATCCATACCTCTCCAGTTTAGAGAGACGGATGTTGTGGGGGACCGTGTCAAAGGCCTTACAGAGGCCCAGATAGACGACATCGGTAGCCCTTCCCATGTCCACTGATGTAGTCACTCCATCATAGAAGGCCACTAGGTTGGTCAGGCAGGACTTGCCCTTGGTGAAGCCATGCTGGCTGTTTCGATTCACCTCCTGTCCTCCATGTGCCTCAGCGTAGCTTCCAGGAGGATCTGTTCCATGATCTTCCCAGGCACAGGTGAGGCTGACTGGCCTGTAGTTCCCTCGGTCTTCCTTTTTTCCCTTTTTGAAAATGGGGGTTATGTTTCCCCTTTTCCAGTCAGCGGGAACTTCACCGGACTGCCACGACTTCTCAAATACGATGGATAGTGGCTTAGCAACTTCATCCGCCAGTTCCCTCAGGACCCGCGGATGGATCTCATCGGGTCTCATGGACTTGTGTACTTTCAGGTTCCTTAGATAAGCAGCAGTATTTGAGTGGAGACGTGTGGCTGAGTACTGGTGAGGTGTGTTCTGAGGCCAGTGGACAACTGCTGGCTGTTGATAGGAAACCCACAAAATAAGAAGTGTTGCAGCTCAGATATCATCGTGGCTGGCACACAGGGGTAAAGTAAGGCGCTGAACTAAACAAAATCACTGACCTGGAAGACAGTTGCTAGTTCAGGGCAAAAGCACTGGCTGTGCAATATCACATGGTTTTGACACTCTGCTTTGCAAGGACTGCTGGTTGAATGTTCATGTTTGATGTTTTCTAGAGCAGGAGGAGGGGAGGGGTGGGCAGGAACCAGGATTTGTCTTCTCATCTTTTTTTTCCTCCCATCAGTAAATACAGGGCCTTTTGGGCCAGCTTCTCAATGGGAACAGGAATCAAGACAGAGCTCTCAAAATATTTCCCTGTGGTCATTTGGGTATTTACAGGGTCTGGGTTCCTTGAAAGAGCACACAGGCAATTTCACCTCTCAGAAAAACCCCAGCCATGACTTCACTGTGCCTCTCGTGAAGGAGTAGCTCCACTCAGTCATGTCTATTCAAGAGTAGCTACTTGCAGCACACTTCCCCTTCCCTCCCTGGCCTCTGAGGTTGCTGCTAGCTCACAGCCTGGCAGTTAAACACAGAGGCTCGGCTCCTCTTTGTGCAGCTGCCCTGGATCAGAGGAATCAAAGACAGACTGGATAACACAGACAATGCAAAGAGAGTGTTTGCACATACACAATATCTTTACCAGCTAGGAAGTCTGGTTACTCATTGGCAGTTTTAACTCCTTGCACAGAGTTTCATCGTGGGTGCTTTTGCACTGAGGACCTTTGAAGTGAAAGGCAGTAACACTTTTGACCGAGGCATATTGCAACACCATCTCCCTTAAACAGCCACAAGCACTTATCATTCCCATCTGTCTATTTTATTCTAATGAGACTTTACCCCTGTACTCCTTTTGCACATTTTGGCAGAGAGGGGATCTGTTAATTAGCCAGACTTTGCATTTTTAGTGGAAGTCTTCTGCAAAAGTCTTTTTTTTCTAAATCTGACGTGTTGAGTGATTCATGAGATCCATATTAATACATGGCACAGTACAGCTCCATTGGTTAGCATCCTAAATCTGCCAGATGGCTCAGGAAAAAGATAAGCAGCAGGAGAAAATTCACTCTCAGATATAGCATTGTGACATCAGCATTCATTAGCCTGAAATTCACAACATAAATCTACTATGCTATGGCATTTTTTAGTACACTGCACTCTCAACCAGGATGCAGGGGAAGATCAAATTTAGAAAAGAAGGGCTTTAAATAGAAGTTCAGTTCAAAAATATAGTGTACCCTTGGGAGTTATGTTCCTATAATAAATTTAGAAACAAGAGTAGAATAAAAAATTTACTAGCATTCTCAGGTGACAGGCAGTGTAGTCAGGTGGACATCCCTGAATATGACATGCTGTTTCAAATACAGACTTCCAGGAAAAACAGGGGCAGGGACCATGTCTTCTTTTTCCATTTATTATACAGCACTAAGAACATTGGAGATGTGTGAAAAACTATAAATCTTCATATGTAGGCCATCTGGCTCGAAAGGCATGACAGCTCATATCAATAGTTTTGTGTACTTGCCAGTTGTCTCCTGGTTTCCAAGTAATGAGTATCTCTGTGGCCAAATTTTCAAATCTCTGCTTCCAACGAGGTACATGAATAAGTGCCTATTCAGATGTGTTCTGCCCATAACAACTTCCAGTCTGACATGCCTGGACAGATTTTTAAAAGCACTTGGCAATAATATTCCATCTATAGCCCAAAGAGAACTGGGTGAGATATTGTGGCCAAAACTTTTCTGGTAAAAAATGTGCAATATCTCCAACATTTAAAATTAATTTCCAAGAAGCTCATTTGTTTATGTCAGAATCCAGGGAAGAAGGAATTGAGCATGGAAAGACAAATAAAAAAGGATGATTACATTTGTTTTGCCTGCAGAAGGGATTTATTTTTCTGTTCACTGATATTTTACTGGGAAATTCCATCCAATATTTTGTTTAATTCTGAAAAATATTCACAAATGAAATGCAATATTGTGTGAAATATTAGGAACACATTAGCTCTTGTGAGTTTAAACTACAACAAAAATATTTTCTGCAATCTTTCAGCTTGTTGAAGATGTTGATTTTTTTTCCTAGCTGTTGGAAGAACTACCACAAACCAGAAAATCAGTTATTCATGTCTTGAATACTGTTTTGCTTGCTTTTTTTTTTTTTTTAAACCTATCTCCACTTTTAGATGACTTTATGATGAGACAGAGAAAATTTAGTCCTATGTATGTCCCTGAAAATACAATTCACTGGATGAGCTGGGGAGAAAGAACTTTCTACCCCTGCAGGTGATTATCTCTCAGGAAACGTGAGGACAGACTGTCATTTTTACTCAGATAATGAAAGTATAATGGAGACGCTACTTAAAAATTTCCTGTTTGTGCCTACTGTATTTAAAGAATTTGTTTAAGGAAAGGAGACAGTGTGGGTTTGCATGTTGCACTTGTCATATTATGCAACAAGATACATGACACTGCATTAGTCATATTCCTTATTGGTGACTTTTTCACCAGTTCATCTGACTGATTGTTTAGACTCTTTTTACAGTTTAAAAAGAAAATTTTCTTCCATGTATATTCTCTTTTCAGGAAGAGAGAGCAACAATGTAATGAAGTTTGTTTCAGTAACAGAAATGTGATGTTGAATATAGGAAAAAATATTTTGTGGTGCATTATAATCATTAAACTTCTGTTAATTCTAGCAATACTTCTGACAATTATTTTTCCAGATATTGAATCTGGCCTAGGTGAACCTCTAATTTTGTAGTAGATATTTTACTCTTTGGATATAATCTGGAAATCTACCTTGGACTCTTTTGATCATTTTAGTTTTCCATTGATCTGTAAGAATAATGAATATTTGAAAAAATACCACAGATCATCTCGTCTCGTCTCGTCTTGTCTCATCTCGTCTCGTCTCATCTATAGTAAAAGCATACACTGTGTTATGAGTAAGATGACATAAAATTGAAAGAAAATGATATAAAAAGGGAAAATAATAGTAGAGCTGCAGAAAGAGGAAACAGCAATGTAACAGCTTGAGTCTCCAGCTTTTTATATTCTTCAGGATTAAGCAGACAATCCACTATGAAAAATATACATAAGAAGTCTCAGAAATCTGTTGGATCTACACACATGCCAACATCTTTGACTAAAATTAGACTTCAGCTTTTGGTGAAAGTGCATGTTTGAGTGCTAGTTGAAAATCCTGCTGAAAGACAATTTTGCTGATTTTTTAGAAAAGTTGGGCATCTTCAAGGTCACATGATTTTCACTGGGAAATGTGGCTTCTCAGCACATTTGAAAAATTAAACAGGCTGAGTATGGAGGTAAGAAACTCATTAGAAATCAAGGGGGTTATTTATAAAAGTCTTTCCATTGAAATAGGCAGTTGAAAGGAAAAGTGGCAGTCATGCTACACAAGAGTGAGAGGTAAAAGCTGATCAACTTACCAGTAAAACCAAACTGACATAGAGATACCATCAAGGGAATTACATCTGTCCAAAACCAGAAGGCAACAGGTAGAGCATCTGAGTTTGGGCAGGTACAGTAAGCATTAGAGGAGACACTGGCTAGTTACTCTGTAGTTCTTTGACTGTGAATAGTCTGAATGAAGTTTATTCAAGATGTGCTGGAAATCATCTCCCTGTGAACCAGCAATTTTGCCTGAGAAAGGGACCACAAAGTACAGAAGACACACAGAAAGCAACAGCAAACACACAGATGGTGTACTGTCATACAAACCGACCATACTTGAAAATCAACAACATGACAGAATTTTGCTTTTACAAAGGAGAATTCGCGTGTGGAGCGGGCAAGGCAGAAAGCATGCATTCTGGAAGAAGTGTGGAGATCAGGACTCAGAAGCAAAACAGGGTATAAACCAATCTGACATTATGAACACAGCCCAGCCAGGCACTGTCTCCAAAAAAAGTGGCAGCACCTGAGCACTGTTCCAGAAAACACAGCTAGGCATGAAGGGTTTGCTTGCATTTTCCCAACACTAGCAGCTTCCCCTCTGTATGAAATTTGAAAATGAAGGCAGAAAAGAAAAAAAAAAGGGGGGGGATAGAAAAAGAGAAAGAAAAACCTAAAGAGAAAAAGCAGAAAAGCTTTGCAAGAAAGCAAAGTCAAGACTACACATGCTGCCTGGCTAAAAAGAGAACTCAAGATGGCACAAGAAAGTCCTGATAGCTTTCCAAAAGCAAGGTGCCCTGGTTCCGGCCGGAACCAGGACACAAAGGTAAAAAAAGGTGTTAAAACATGCAGAGATGAATAGAGCAAGCGAAGATCCCATGGCAAGCACAGACAAAGAGAAACGCATTGCCAGTACATCCTGCCTTCTCTTCAGGGGCTTTCAAGGACACCAGAAAAGAGAACAAGCTAGTTCATTTAGGAAGAAAAAATTCCACCAACTCCCCATTGATCCAGGAAGACTGCCCATGGCAAAATGCCTCTGAATCATACCAGTCTGTATGAAACCTGTCCAAAACAGGGTACCTCAGCCCCACTGCTGCCACTGCCAGGCAAGGAGCCTTTTCTATGTGGTCAAAACATGGGGACCCTAATGGGTTTCACGCCTGCCTTGGAAATGATACCTTCCAGGGCATGATATTAGGGAGGTCCATGCACAGCTCTTCTGCTGGATCTGTAAAGCAGGGAATGGAGGACATTTCTGGAAGGACAGAAAGGACTGGCTTGCGCTAATCTTCATGGCCACAACTTCAGAGATTTTCACTAAGCTCTTTCTTCTTCTCTTTTGCCATCTGAGCTGTTTATGAACCCATCCCAAAATAAGCCCTGACTGACCCCCACTGTTTCTTTCCCCTGCATTACACAGTGTGATCCCAGTCCAGGAGGAACTCCCTGCCTGAGCGTGGGGCTGCTGCTCTGCAGATGAATGAAATGGGTCACGTGTCTTAAATAATGCCCACGTCTTCAGGGCTTGTCCTTGTCAGATGTACAGAAGACAGGGATTTGACTGTTCCTGTTTCAATAGCTGCCTGGAGACAGGCTCCCAACAAATCTAGCTGAGCTGGTGATACACAGAGTGACCAGGACTGCGACGAGCGAGGGAAGGCAAGCAGTCGACTCAATGTGAGTGATAAGGCCAGCTTCAACTTTATTGTAAAACCCTACACATATTTATACACTAAGTTCTACCTTATGCATACTTGTCTCACAATCATTGGCTTAGCTCTAAAAATGACATTATCATATTCCTCCTACTTTCGGTTACTGCTACGTGGTCCGGGTTCCATCCTGTTTTTCTTATACTGTACTTTCTCAAAGTTGCTTATCTGCACAGAGCAAGGTCAGCATAACTTTCTTTTCTCCCTTGTCTGCATGACTCAGAATTTTCCCACCGCGGCCTAGTCTGGCTAACTTTCTCCAACACAGGACGACACCTTGCAGACTGGTATTAGCTAAGCCATTGCCAGCCACCTTCTTCATGACACTTCCCAGCAATGAGGTACTCAAGCCAGGCTTTCCCCACACGTAGGGTCAGGGTCTGTGAGATCTGAGATGAGTAGTGCTGCGAACAGCAAGCCCGAAAGAGGCCGAAGCACCCCGTGTAAGTAGCTGCTGGGCCTTTTGTGGGCTGCATTCTGGTAATTTTGCCTGCAAACCAGAAGAGTGCAATGCAATTGGGAATCACCTTTATATCCATTTCTGAGGGACAATAAATACAGCAATCATTTTAATTACATTAAAAGCTATGTGTCAGATGGCTAACCTTGGGTAGCTGCTTTTGCAACTTGGAATTCAAATTCGAATTGATTCAACTTGGACTCAACTTTGACTTGGATTTGAATCTGAGATTATCCCTTAATTCTCCATCTCTTCATCATTTCATGTCATTTCATTCCATGCAACCTCCTCAGCAAGAGCTCCTGTCATGACATAGAGCAGCCTGGATGTCACTGTGCTGTTCACTTAATCTGGGCTCTCCTCCAAGATCTAGGATGCATAGTTTTTATTTACTTATTTATTTTGCCAGGCTGCGAAATCCAGTTTTTAGGGGGGGACACAAACGGCCTGTGATCTTTAGCAACAATCAGCAATGAGCTTTTGATTCCTGCAACTGCTTACATTGATTTGTCACAGCTCACAAACTCAAGGCTGTCTTCCCAAGGAGAAGGACAAGAAACATCTTCTTTGTCCTTGTTCTGTTTGTTTGTTAGCTTTTAAGATGAAAGTTTAGGCTTTCTCTATTATTTCCTGGTCCCCAGAGCTGGTGAGGAGGATCTGTGGAAGTAGGGAGGCTGAGGGAGGGAAGGGGGAGAACAGAAGAGGTTGCAGCCTGGAGACGATGCAAAGACTCACTCTGATCACTGATGATGGGACTGTATGGAAAAACTGAGATCAAAAGATGATTCATTGCTGCAGCTTTTTTTATATACTTTTGGATGTCCCCCAACTTTCTCAGGTCAGGATGGCAAAATGGACTTCTTCCCCTCACTATCTGATTTTTACTTTAAAATGCAGACTGGGTGTTAAGAAGTGTTTCATCTAAAACTTGAATAATCATTTGGCTAATACCTTATCCTAGAAGAAACTGAGAAACAGTCTATTCCAAAGCCCTAGGTCATGTGTTTTCTTAGAAGATAATTTAGAAATTTCTAGACTGACTAAGACTGTGCTCAACTCAAGAGACATTAAGTAGCAGCAAACTGTAGACCGTGACCCACTTGCTATCAGTTATATTATCTGGTTTAAAAGAAAACAAGAAGCAGTCACACGGTACATTTTAGTACCACTTCTTCACCGTGGGATTGCATGAAAGCACTAGTTCCTTGGAGCATTATAGTGCATGAAGCAAATGCCAGGCAGCTAAGTGATTTCCACAGCTTGCTAAGGTATAGAGATTGCACTGTGATTGAACAAAGTCCTGAGCAAACAGAGATGTTCTTAATATGTGATTATTCTAAGAAAATGTGGAAACAGGGCTCTACTTCCAAGAATAGTCACAGGCAGCAAGGGGGAATCTGGATACATGCTGTCACCCATTTGGCCTTAGCAATCACGCTGAGGCAAACCCTCATACTGCAGTTTTGCATATTGAAGCTGGAGTGCTGGTTCTAGTATAAGAGGAGAAGGAGAAGGGAAGAGAAGAAATATTACAAATATTTTTTTCTGCTAGTAACGCTCCATAGAAACTGAAACAATTCATAAAGATTCCTACAGCAACTTCTTAATAAAACAGCACACAGCTAACATAAAACCCCCCAGAGTTAAATCAAGCCTTCTGTGAATTGAGCCTCTAGGCTAAACTGCATCTTCCATGGCCAGTAGAGATTTCTGTCTGAAATATGCTTCTCCAGCTGGCCTAAATTTTCTGTGCTGGAGTATGTTTCTGAGTAGACTAAGGAAGGTCTTTACAGGCTCATCAGACTGCTATCCAGGCCAAACTTCCAGCTTAAACTCCTTCAAAGCTGGGGCAATTTAGCTCTTTCACACCATCTTTAATAAAACATCAGTCATCAGTCACCTGCAGAGGCAAACCACACTAATACACTAATTTTGGGCAAAATAAGAAAGCATGGGAAGGCTTAAAACAGAAAGACTGCTGTAGACCTGCTGGGCCCATCTATGCTGCTTTTTGAGCTTGCTCTCCAGGTCCACCCTGGGGCTGGAATACCCTTGTTCCCTTCCCTACTGCAGGCCCTTAGGGCACATCCACAGCATCTGAGGCATGTCTGCGCTGCAAGCAGCTTTCCCACTTCTGTCCCACAAGCCACTGTGGCTTGTTTCTAGCCTCTCATAGCAAAAAAAAAAAAAAAAAGGGGGTGCAAAGAGGGAGAGGGAATGTGAGCCAGAGACCAGTTCTCCAAGCTGGCAACCACTCATTCCCGCTGCCCCTCTCAGGCAGCGGCAGTATCTGTTTGTGCCCATACCTGGCATGCCACACAGGTTTGGTAGGCTGGCATCTAGTCCCATGGATGTGTGTATGTGTGTGCATATGTGCACATGTGCATATGTATATATGCATATGTGGAAGGATATTTTTAGACAGAAGGTTCCTGCTTGGGGTGCTGAGTCAGGAAACAAGCTACTCATTGTCAGGTAAAGCATGCTTCATCCCCAACAGGAGGCAAAAATAGTCATTGTTCTCAAGGACAGCACATATTTAATTTCCTCGCTTCACAAGCCATTGGCAGAGAAGAGGTCCCAAAGCCAGCACCTCCACGGCCCCCATGCTCCCAGAAGCCATGCGGAGCACCAGGCAGGCGAGCTTTTGCCTCAAGTCCCCCACTCCCACGTGCTCTGGAGCCGGCACCTAATGGGAAGCCAGGTCTAAATGCTCTGGGATGGAGATGATGATAGCGATGGAAGACAAGCAGTGTTTAAAAGGCTGCTTAACTTGGAAACCTCCAAAAGAACATGTGTTGGAACTAGCAGCATTTTGCCCAAGGAAACACAAGCCCCTCAGAAGCCAGCACGGGTTCATGGAAGGCAGGTCCTGCTTGACCAACCTGATCTCCTTCTATGACCAGGTGACCTGCCTAGTGGATGAGGGAAAGGCTGTGGATGTGGTCTACCTGGACTTCAGTAAAGCCTTTGACACTGTCTCCCACAGCATTCTCCTAGAGAAGCTGGCAGCTCATGGCTTAGACAGGTACACTCTTCGCTGGGTAAAAAACTGGCTGGACGGCCGAGCCCAGAGAGTTGTGGTGAACGGAGTTCAATCCAGTTGGCGGCCAGTCACGAGCGGTGTTCCCCAGGGCTCAGTACTGGGGCTGGTCCTGTTCAATATCTTTATCAATGATCTGGATGAGGGGATTGAGTGCTCCCTCAGTACGTTTGCAGATGACACCAAGCTGGGCAGGAGTGTTGATCTGCTCGAGGGTAGGAAGGCTCTGCAGAGGGACCTGGACAGGCTGGATCGATGGGCCGAGGCCAACTGTATGAGGTTCAACAAGGCCAAGTGCCGGGTCCTGCACTTTGGCCACCACAACCCCAGGCAACACTACAGGCTTGGGGAAGAGTGGCTGGAAAGCTGCCCAGAGGAAAAGGACCTGGGGGTGCTGGTTGACAGCCGGCTGAACGTGAGTCAGCAGTGTGCCCAGGTGGCCAAAAAGGCCAATGGCATCCTGGCCTGTATCAGAAATAGTGTGGCCGGCAGGACTAGGGAGGTGATCATGCCCCTGTACTCGGCCCTGGTGAGGCCGCACCTCGAATACTGTGTTCCGTTTTGGGCCCCTCACTACAAGAAGGACATTGAGGTGCTGGAGCGTGTCCAGAGGAGGGCAACGAAGCTAGTGAAGGGCCTGGAGCACAAGTCTTATGAGGAGCGGCTGAGGGAACTGGGACTGTTTAGTCTGGGGAAGAGGAGGCTGAGGGGAGACCTCATCACGCTCTACAACTACCTGAAAGGAGGTTGTAGTGAGGTGGGTGTTGGTCTCTTCTGCCAAGTAACTAGCGATAGGACGAGAGGAAATGGCCTCAAGTTGTGCCAGGGGAGGTTTAGATTGGACATTAGGAAAAATTTCTTTACTGAGAGAGTGGTCAGGCCTTGGAACAGGCTGCCCAGGGAAGTGGTTGAGTCACCATCCCTGGAAGTATTTAAAAGACGTGTAGATGAGGCGCTTAGGGACATGGTGTAGTGGGCATGGTGGTGTTGGGTTGATGGTTGGACACGATGATCTTAGAGGTCTTTTCCAACCTTAATGATTCTATGATTCTATGATTCTCAGAAAGCTGTGTGTCATTCTGTCCCTCCAGATCAGCCTCCAGATCAAAACTGACAGCTCTCTGCCTGGGCGATCCAGACATATGACCTTGAAAGAAACAGGCAGTGTAGTTGCTACAGGGAAATTCTGTGAAAACAAGAACAATGTAATGGCATTGTAAGTTCCCTGTGGCTGTCCTGCCTTCCTGCAGCTGCCACCATCACCTGCCTAGTGTTCCCATCCCTGGGGCTCCTGGACCACCATATGACCAGGCCAATGGGAGACCTGGCTCTGGAGATGATCTAGGGAAAGCTGGGAAGGCCTTTTCCCAAACGCAGCTCTGGGTCTAACACACTGAGGAACCCCCATGCCCTCTGAACCTGTCTGATTCTGAGAAAAAGGGACACATCCCTCACCTTCTCCAGAAGGGTGAAGAACCAAATGAGAGTAAAATCAAGCATCTTGTGACAAAGTGGTTTGGGTGGAAGTCATGGCACCAGGGCCTGGCGTGGCTGCCTGAGCATGGGGAGGGTGCAGGCAGGGGGACGGGTGCTGCTCACAGAGCTGGCGGTCATCCATGCAGTCGTGTCCTCCAGCTCGTGCGCTTCCCGTGCCACAAATACATGCTTGTCGTGGTTTAACCCGGCAGGCAGCCAAGCACCACACAGCCACTCACTCACTCCCCCACCCCCACAGTGGGACGGGGAGAGAATCAGAAGGGTGAGAGGGAGAAAACTCGTGGGTTGAGATAAAGACAGTTTAATAGAACAGAAAAGGAAGGAAAAATAATAATAATAATAATGATGATGATGATAATATAATATACAAAATGAGTGATGCACAATGCAATTGCTCACCACCCGCACTGACCGATAACCAAGCAGTGATCGTTACTTCCTGGACCATGCCCCCTAGTTTATATACTGAGCATGACGTCATATGGTATGGAATACCCCATTGGCCAGCTAGGTTAGCTATCCTGGCTATGCTCCCTCCCAGCTTCTTGTGCACCTGGCACAGCATGGGAAGCTGAAAAGTCCTTGACTAGCAGGGTACTTAGCAACAATGGAAAACATCAGTGTGTTATCAACATTCTTCTCATACTAAATCCAAAACACAGCACTAGGAAGAAATTTAATTCTATCCCAGCCGAAACCAGGACAACACTGCAGCACATCGGCTCGAGGAGTGCTGACAAGGAAAAAGGAACCAGTGCACAGCGCAAGAGCAGGGGTGTGGGAGGGTTTATGTCTGTGTGAGATTATACACACCTGATTTTGATTTTGAAGTGCAGAGGTATTTTTTCAAGAGAAGGCCAGTGTGATGCCATCACCTCTCTGCCTTAATCTGAGGCCTGTCAGGCTGACCGCCATGACAGCATGGGTTGCATGTTCTTGAGCTGTCCCACTCCTCCAGCACGGCAGCTCTGCTGAGCAAAGGGGAGCAAAAGTGTGTCTGAGGGAAGGCCCCGAGCGGATGACAAGGTCTGTGTGTCTTGAAGGATGTTTGATGTCCTTGACAAAACCACTGGTGCCTGGCTTTCCTCCACATGTGGGCATGTCTGTTCTTGTGCAGTGGCTGCTGGCAGCACTGCTCCTTGTTCCCAGCTGGTGTGGCAAGTTCTGCCCCGCACCACTGCTCAGCAGAGCAAGGGCAGACAGGCAAGATGCCGGAGCGCTCTGTGGCAGCAGCCCTGGTGGTGACAGCAGCTGGAGGGAGAAAATGGGGTGCCATGAGTGTGCACATAGCCAGCAGCGTCTGCTTACAACTGCTGTGAATGGCCTGTGCTGTACAGCTGGTGGTTGAGCAGAGCCGAGTATCCTGATCACAACAGCATGATCCTACCAGCAAATGTGAACTCTGCTTCTCTGTGCCGTGGAGACTTCAAGGAGGGCATGGAGATGCTCTGGTATGGAGATCAAGGCTATGCTGGCCTGTTTTGTGGGATGCGTTGAGTACTGCATTCAGCTTTGAGGCCTCCCAACATAAGGACATGGACCTGTTGGAGCGAGTCCAGAGGAGGGCCACGAAGATGATCGGGGGGATTGGAGCACCTCCCCTATGAAGACAGGCTGAGAGAGTTGGGGTTGTTCAGCCTGGAAAAGAGAAGGCTCCGGGGAGACCTTATAGCAGCCTTCCAGTACCTGAAGGGGCCTACAAGAAAGCTGGAGAGGGACTTTTTACAAGGGCATGTAGTGATAGGACAAGGGGTAATGGCTTTAAACTGAAAGAGGGTAGATTTAGATTAGATATAAGGAAGAAATTCTTCACTATGAGGGTGGTGAGGCACTGGAACAGGTTGCCCAGAGAAGTTGTGGATGCCCCATCTCTGGAAGTGTTCAAGGCCAGGTTGGATGGGGCTCTGAGCAACCTGATCTAGTGGAAGGTGTCCCTGCCCATGGCAGGGGGGTTGGACTATATGATCTTTAAGGTCCCTTCCAACCCAAACCATTCTATGATTCTATGAAATCATAGCTGCTCTGACATGGTTGTTCCCAGGGGTGATGCTCAGGGGGACTCCATAAGCCTGGAGGTTTCTGCCCAGAGTTGCACTTGGATGTTTCCCCAATGCCCTGAGTATGATCCAAGACAGGACAATTCAACTTCACAAAGCTGCCAGATGAAGTCATGAAGCTGTGGTTTGGGGCCTCATAGCCTCTTTAGTGACCTTGAGCCACTTCATTCCTTTTGCCTCAGGTCCTCAGCTATAAAAGAGAAATAAATATGCCTTATGTCTCAAGGGTACTCTTAAGTTAAGCCTGTTAATTACTATAACATGTACAGTTATTATGGTAATGGAGCCTATATGAGCAGATAAGAAATTCTGCTGTGCTTAAGCAGAGGAAAACATCATTAAATAGTTATCAGTAGAAACTGTAAATATCTTCTTTTCTCCACAAAGCAAGCTGTGATCTAAGTAAGTGTATTCCATATGAGCTCAGTCCATGTTGCATAGAAATAAGCCTTTTTTGCAAGACTATGTTTATACACTATAGCATGGGCAAACACAAGCTCTGTCTGCTCCTACTCCAAGCTAAAAAAGCGAAGAGGCTGTATTAGTGCAGATAACACAATTAGTGCAGGTGCCTTCACACCAGACTGATTTTTCACATTCTGTTTCTATATATCTGAAGCCAGGCATTGATAATGGGAGCCCTGTCACAGAGCATCTCTCTCAAGTGAGCAGCACTGGCAGCTGCTTCTGTGGACTCCACAAACAAGGGAGCAAATCCTGCAGCCTCTGTGCAGCCACAGCTCCATTGCTACAGACTGTGGGATTTGTCCTAACCTAGTTTTTTGTTTCCTCCAGTGTTTTAAAGTTCCAAATGCTCCTCAAAAGATTACCACTTTTGAAAAGATGGTATCTAATTGACAGAAGTCTGTAGCTGATAAAGTATATTTCTGAATAATCTGCTGGCATTTGTTAAGTACATGCCTAAAGAGGGTTTTTTTTTCCCCAATAAATGTTAATCTTTTTATTATCAGATACCCAGGAGGTTTTTCAAAAGTATTTTTTCTCTTCCAAAATCTCTACTGCCAGTGCATTTTATGAGAGGAAAAAAATCCTTACTCTTTTTAAAGAAAGACCTATGGTTACACCTCCCCTTTTAATCCAGACCTATGGTTAGACCTCCCCTTTTAATCCAGAAGATTTCTGACATAAGGACATTTTCTTGTTTAATACATAGCTGAAGTATGCTGTTGACAGATACTCTGCTAGAAGTGATTTCCCCCGGGAAAGTGAAGTAGTATAGACTTCCTTCCTCATCTGAGAAAAGAACCCACTGAAATTTGTTTTTCCAGGCAGCTGGTCAAGGAAGCAGGTGTCAGGCTCATAAGAAAGTCTGCAAGTTCTGCATCAGAGCCACCTTCTTCCCCTGCTCAGCTGATGGCAACACCTGACTCACACTGAGACCATTCCTTGTGTGAGTAAGAAAATACTTCCTTATTTTCCTAATGCACATTTAACCTATGCTATATATAATTTGACAGTCATTTCTGCTCCAAGTTATAAAAACAACTTCCAGTTCACATTGTCTTTATTTCCTGCCACAGCTATCTGTCATTTGTGGAAGCTAATGTCTCTCTCCAAGTTGTCTGGCTACTTGGTTTGGACACTTGTCAGGCTTGGCTATATTTTCTAATTTCATAAATCTCCTTTCCAGCCTTCCTCCTTTCCTTTCTCCCCTGCAGCATTTACATCTATCCCTCCGACTAGTCCACCAGTTTCCCCCTTTCATTTCCAGATCAGTATCAAAATCCCCATCCATCCGTGTATTTAAACCCTCCGAGTACTTGCTTTCCTTACACACTGGGCTCCGTTATGCTCGCCCTCACCCCGCTCCTCCTGCTCATGCAGTACCAGCCCCCTCTCTGCACCGCAGCACAATCTCCCCTTGTTGGAGCAGCCGCCACCTGCTTGGCCGCCCAAGCCATCTGGATCCGCAGCCCTCCGCTCCGCCGAGTCCTGCAGCGCTCAGCTCTAGGAGCCTATCTGCACACCCTTCCCTTGACAATTAATTTCTTTCCTCCCTCCACTGTTTTTCAGGCTGTAAATCAGGGATTATTATTGCGCTCTGGGAAGCATTTTAGAAAGCAAGCTGAATCGGGTGCTCCAGAGATTGAGATCACGTTGTATTTTATTGTCTTAAGAAGTGTTTGGCAGGCAGGTACTACATTGTATACCATGGTAACAGCTGATGGAAGGGAAGATGTTATAAATACATGCACCACACAGAAGTCACTTAAAAAGTTGGTATTTACAAGGGTTACTTCACGGTGCTATATAAGACTATCATTTACTTCCTTTTATTATTTCCTTCTTTTATATATTCCAGCTTTGCAAAGAGGAAATAAAAAATGGCAGCTTCTCAAATTTGGCTTAATTTTGGCAAAAGTCAGATTTATAATGGTGATTATTGTATGCAGGTGGTTTCCTTCAGTAAGGGCTCAGAGTACCTTTTGTTTTTCAGTGGATAGCGTGAGGTAAATCCCTAAGAATACAACAAAAGGAAATAAAAATGAAGGGAGAAGATAAAAGCAAGTGTCACATAGACTTAGAGAAACAGATTTACCGCCATAAACAAAGCAGCAAAATCCTGCTAATTGCCATGGGAGGTGCCAGCAATAAAATAAGAGCTCAGCTTGTCATTTTGCTATTAGGGTTTTTTTTAAGGTGTGTTGCTCAAGGAGCTACTTCAGTCTGTTTTCCTGCAGGTCTGTGTCTTTTGTCTCCTAAATCTTTATCTACTGCCAAAGTAAAGCAGCTCCCCTCAGACTTGCGTGCATCCTCACCAGGTAAGAGCGTGTTCAGTGCTTGATCCAAGCTGACCCTAGCCACACGTCGATGTATACCAGAGTGGTGCTGGAGGATCGCTGCTCCGTTAACAGGCTACTGCCAAATGCTTAAGGGTGACTTCTTATGTTTTAACTCTAAGCTGAATCACTGATTTTGGTCTCTCTTCTATCTGGCTACTCACTTTCATAAAACTTACAAGAATTTATTTATCTTTAAGACTTCCGTTTCTCTCCCAAATACAGCTGCAACTGACCAACAGGCTTAAAACTTACTAGCAGGGAACCGGCAGGAAAATAGACAGAAAGACAGTTAAAAAGATCCCCTAGGCCTTGCTCTGGGAGGAGGCCGTGCTGCTGCACCGATGGCACCACTGCTTCACAATTATTTTAGTGCTCCTCACTGAGCAGGTCTGACACCCCAGCAAGTGGGCCCAGCAGTTGTACCCTCCAGGTACAGCCAGAGTATGTGTGAAGAAAGGAAGGCAGATGATCTTTGGTTCATGCAGTGAAGCGAGATACTTGAAACCGCATCTGGATCTTGGCTGTAGGGCAAGATCTGAAAAACAACTTGCATTTTTAAAAAGATGTAGAAGGACTTTTCTCCCATGCTGCAGTCCAAAGCCCGCCTGGTCGGTTTAAACTCATCAGGACCCTCTTGACCGAGCTGCCATATGCAGAGATGCTGACAGATCTATCTACAGGGCATGTCTCAGTCTGACTGACCTGAATATTGATGGCTACATCTGTTCTAGGAAAGCTTCCCAATTCTGGGACAACGATGGATGACCCAGCCATGTCCCTTTGCGGTATCGGGGTGAGACCTGGTTGCCCCTGAGCCCCCCAAAGGGAACCGGCATGTGTGCCACAGCTGGGAGATACAGTACTCCTCGGCTAGGTGCCTAGAGCTGGGATTTGAGTCCCTCTCCAGGAACACAGTGTGGCAAATAAGCTGAAGACACTATGTGCTTCCTTGGATCTGCATTTTGACCCCTCTGTTCCTCATATCACCCTTAACAAAATACAGATGGTAGTAATGCTTCTGACTTGCCATTTCTTTCTCACCCAGAAAGCAGCAGGGACTGTCTCTAAGCCTGTGTTTTGACTGTGCCCAGCACAACCGTACCTTGATATTGTTTTGGACTTTTGCGTGCTACTTGAATAAAAAAGCATAGTAATATTACACGTTGCTAGTGACAGAAAAGTATCCGTATGTGTGATGTGCAGTGATTCAAAACCTAGTTCCAGCTTTGAAACTCATTGGTGTAGCTGTGCCTTGTACAATTTCCAATCAACAGCACTTTTATGACATTGGAGACTGGTAAGAAGGAGGGGAGGAGGCTTGCCAAGGTAAAGTGGGATAAAACTTACTAATATTGCTGAAAGGCCAGGAAAACTCCCTGTTGGTCCCTTTCAGTTACAGTCAAGGAAATTCTGCTGAGCTAGGTAAATCACTAGTGACAAGGATATTTGTTCTTCCTTAAGAAATGGTTCATACATGTGACAAAGCACCAGGAAGCAGACAGTGATATTCTTCTACTGCATGGTAGTCAATACAACATGTGTCCAGCCTGCTTGCCACTTATTTGCGGCTTGAGTACATGTAGTATTCATAGTTTGTGTGTGCTTGGTCTTCTTCCAGGAACCTCTAGAGGGTAACAGAAATAGATCTCCAGTGAGCTAAACCCACCAACTTCAGCCAATATTTTGTGAGACTGTTGGCCTAATGCAGTTTATATCCAAACCAAATCCTGCCAGTAACCTGGACAGAAGTTTAGCATGTCACTTAAGTGGTTTGCGTGATGTCTGCACAAAGCCAAGAATGGGTTTCTCATTTATTTGGAGGGAAAGCTCATGAAATGTTCTATTTCCTATCAGTATTGCCTTTTATGGATGATTTTCAATGACAGTCTTAGGCTCCCTGTTATGCTGATGATTAGTGTGTGAGTAACAAGCCCTTTAAGAGATTAGAGCATTCATTTGAAGCCATAGATGCAAGTGTAAGTGAGAGCTAGCAGACTGATAGAGAGGAGACACAGAGATCTCTCACAGTTCCTTATGTTATTTTCCTTGTAATTATAATAAAGAGTCATCCTAGTTAATAAGCTTTGAGTCAAACTTCCCTTTAGCCATGATGAAAGAACACTGCCGTTAATTAGCTACGCATGTAACTGCCAGTGAAACCCTGGAAATTATAGATGAAATAAGGAGTGACCCTATCTGAGTGGAGCTTTATTTTGCTCTCCTGCAATGTAAATGCATTTTACAAATATGTTCCTGTATAATGCAAGTTTTACTTGTAAGGACTTACTTTTGATGTAATCAAACTTACATTCAAAGCAGATTCAAAAGGCTCCCAGTACACAAGCTGAGAAAATACAAGCAAGATCAAAACCAGAAAGTATATACATCATCTAAAATGATTTGAGGAAATGAAACGAGCTGTGCTATGAAAACTAAAACTAAGCAAGCTTCATTTTCTAAGGATTTGTATGTGTTGCCCCATAACCTTCCCCTCAAGCAGTTTCCTTGAAATAACCCCAGCTCCCTACAACCCACTTCTCTTCTGCCTTGTCATCCATGCCATGAAGGGCAGCAGGTGTTGTAACTCAGACAGCCACTGCCAAAAGCAATATATAACAGCTAAGCTCTGCCTACCATTCCCTCATTGGGGTACTCATTTGATTCTCTCTCTTACACCCAGGCAGAGAGTTTCAAAAAACTTGTAGGACTGCCCTTGCTCACTTTCCAGATGTCTCTTTCTGTACTGCACTTGCTTGAAATCTGTGAACAGTTATTGGAGGGAGAGGGGGAGAAATGCCAGCAAAAATAGACAGGCAGGCATATGGTCAATGAGACTAGATAAGTCTTCTTCCATTAGAAAGTCTGGCTAAAACCGAGGAAAAGTTAGGTTATTTATGAGTCAGCATGGAGGATGCACTTCCTGAGGTAAGAGAGACGTTCTCAAACCACATGGAGAACATGATCAGTATTGCTGCTTAGCCCATTATTTTATCCCTCACTGTATGCTGACCCCTCTTGTTTTCCTTTCCCTGACCTGCCACTTGGAAAATGAGCCACAAACTTTGGACATTGATTATAGGATCATTCAAGAACTTTGAATGTAATGTAGCTTTTGAGGTTAGTGAGAAAAGAAGCAGGGCTATTTCCATATCTTTAACAGCTACAATAGTCTAATAATTTGCTGTTAATAATAGACTTTCATTTATAGGCTTAGTTACCTTACCAGAGTATTTCTGATGTATATTTGCACTTCTTATGTGCTACTTTCAGCTGTTGCAGTCTTAAGTTAAAGATGGGCCAGAAGTATTGCATTCGTGAGAAATAGCCCCTGTGATATTTTGCAGTCAGGGTATCTGTGTTGCGAGGCATGCTCCATAGTGAAGTGATAGGCATATAACAAGCTGGTTGTCTGGCTGCTACATACCACAGATCAGTTGTCATGCCTCGGTCAAAACAACAAAGCGTGAAATCATTTTTCCCTTTACTGAGAAATACAGCACATCATAATAAAACACAGGCTCCTCTCCGCTCTTACAGAAGCAACTTCCATTATACAGTTTTTCTTAGGAAACTGAACAATCAGATAAAATGAAGAATATTTGCAGTATCTTGTGTCCATAACTTGTCTTGAGTTACATCAATTAAGAATATCACTTGTGTTTCTTCTGTCATAAGATAAAAATAACCACAGATGAATGCAATCCATTCATTTTTATGGACTCCGTGTTCAAGAGAGTTTCATCAATGTCACTGCATGCTGTAATTTGCATCTGGATATATTTCAGCTGAAATAGGGCTAAAATCACAAGTAACTAGGCAACTCTCCCTCATATTCTGGGGGTTTGTGCTATTCCAGTACATATATAGAAAGTGTTGGGCTTCTGAATGATGCTAGTAGGAGTACAATTGTAACAGAAAGACAACTAACACCTTTTCAGATTTCTTGAATGTGGCATTTCCTAATCTCCCTTTAGAAACACTCGATACTCTCTGCACATTTTGCCCAGATTTTTAGAAATGTTAATTAGGTGCGTAACCAATCTGCAGGAGAATTCTCAAAGGTCACTTAAAGGACAAGCTTTGATGGGAACAAAAAATGTACAGTACTAAAGAGGCTGTTCACATCAGTTCTAAAAAGAAATCCAAAACTTTCTCTTCATCTTATAGAAGCACAAGCATTTTGCCTCTCTTGGTACATCGTACATGAATTGTAAGATCAGAACAAAACACTGTCCCAAATGAATCTGCAACAAGGAAAAATTTAAACAAATTTTTCACAAGCAAACAAAAAAATGAAGAATCCAGAGGCCAATTTACAGCTCACTGAATTAGTTCTGTATGATTTGTGAACCACTTTTTATACTAAGTCTGGCATAACAGGCTTAAAAATATTTTTTTTGGTTGTTATTGTGACACAGTTTTCATGTGTATTCTTGTCGCGGTCAGACCCTCTGCCGCTATCTACCCCTTGAAGGAATAAGATTCCGAGTCCGAGGTACAAGGTGAGGTTTATTGGGATAAGGCACTTATTAAGTGGATAACAATTACACCACCCTGCAAGTGGGGACTATTCTGCTTCTATTCCAAAATTCCTTGTAATCTACCTAATAGGTATCACTCAATTCCCAGGAAAGTATCCTTACCTGGCATCCCAAGTAAGGGGAGATCACCAAGGTGTGGGCAAGCCGTTCCTCAGGAGCGCTCGAATCAGGCTCTCAGGGAGCCCAAAACCACCCTTCCTCGGTGGTTTCTGTGGTCACCGCCTAGCAGTATCATTTCCCCGTTGCTGAACAAACTCGGGCCCAGTGGAACAAAAGGCCAGACCCCCAACCAAAGCACTGCCACTTGGTCTGGATCATCTCCCCACAATCCACCCCTTGACCACAGAAATCACTACCAAAGAGGGGACCTTAAGGTCCGTGGAGTGCCAGTGGGAGCGGCTCTTGCCTCCATGCATATAAACTCAGAATGTTGTTTTGGCTGGCACAGAAGGATTAATGCCTCTGTAATCATCAGAATCTTTCCTGGGAAGAGTTTGATATTGTACAACATTAATGCCTAATGCATTCTTAATACGACTAAAAATACATCCGCAAATTGAGGTAACTATGTGTCACGAATGAGTGGTTGTCCTGGTTTCGGCTGGGATAGGGTTAAATTTCTTCCTAGTGCCGAAACCAGGACAGTGGTTTAGAGACCACTTAAAGAATCACCATCAAAGGTATTAGCAGAAAGTGGTTTCAATAGAAATTTATAAAAGCGGGACTTAAAAGAGTTCAATGGCAAGGTTCACTCTATCACTTACTACATGGATGAAACATATAAAGGAAAATCGTGTGTCCTGGTTTTGGCTGGGATAGAGTTAAATTTCTTCCTAGTGCTGTGTTTTGGATTTAGTATGAGGAGAATGTTGATAACACACTGATGTTTTCAGTTGTTGCTAAGTGCCCTGTCAAGGACAGCTCTCATGCTATCAAGCAGAGGATGGGAGGGAGCATAATCGGGACAGCTAGCCCAACTGGCCAACGGGGTATTCCATACCATGTGACGTCATGCTCAGTATATGAATGGTAGGCGTGATCCAGGAAGTACTGGTCGCTACTTGGTTATCGGTCAGCGCGGGTGGTGAGCAATTGCATTGTGCATCACTCATTTTGTATATTCTATCATTATTATTATTATTATTTTCCCTTTTCTGTTCTATTAAATTGTCTTTATCTCAACCCACGAGTTTTTCTCACTCTTACCCTTCCGATTCTCTCCCTGTCCCACTGCGGGGGGTGGGGGGAGTGAGCGAGCGGCTGCGTGGTATTTGGCTGCCTGCCAGGTTAAACCACGACATCGTGTTAGAATTGAGTTGGAATGATTTATACAGAGGCTGAGGACAGAAAAGGGTAAGGGAGACCCTCCCATTGAGTCACGAGGTTCAGGGAAGACCCCCTTGCTTTCTAAACTCCTGATGGAGCTTAGGTGCGGCTGGATCCACTCCTAGTCCCAGACTTGGTCAACAGTTTATGTCTAACGGATTATATGTGTTTAGCAGCAGTCTAAGGTTCATTCACAGTTTTAAGGTGGATCACAAGATTTTAGTAGCAATTAAACATCGACTAATTTAACATTTACAAAGTAAGTTAGTAGAGTCTACTACAATCACGACAGTGACTTAATTACAGATTATCCTTACTATCAGTTCACACACACACACAGAGACGCAAAGGTAGATAAATATACAAAGGTATACCTGTTAAAAATTCCCGCGAGTGCTGTGAAATATTCACATCAAATGTCTTGGCATTTCTCAACGGGTGAGGGGTTGAGCCTCGAGGAGTGTTTCAGCCCAGGTCACGTCATCAGTGATGGTCCTCCGAATACCGCAAACTCGAGAGTTCGCGAGCTCTGAGAGGCGTCCCACTCAGAGGGAGATGCTGGGTGCAGCCTGCTGCGGTCCAGGAGAGCTCAAAGGGCCTCACATAGGACCTGTCGTGGTTTAACCCTAGCCAGCAACTAAACCCCATGCAGCTGCTCGCTCACTCCCTCACTCCAGTAGGATGGGGGAGGGAATCGGGAGGGCATAAATAGGAAAACTTGCAGGTTGAGATAAAAACAGTTTAATAATTGAAATAAAGCAAAGTAGAACAGTAATAATAACAATTATACCAACAATAGCAGAAGATACAAAGCAGGTGATACACAATGCAACTGCTCACCACTGGCCGACCGACGCCCAGCCTGTCCCGAACTGCGAGAGCCCCCACTTCGTGGACCATGCCCCCTAATTATATACTGAGCGTGACGTCACATGGTATGGAATACCCCATTGGCCAGATGGGTCAGCCGCCCTGGCTATGCTCCCCCCCGCCAGCTTCCTGTGCACCTGGCAGAGCATGGGAGGCCAAAAAGTCTCCGGTGCAAGTACCACTCAGCAATAACCAAAATATCAATGGGCTATCAATGTTCCTCTCATAACAAACACAAAAGACAGCACCACCCTAAGCTACTGGGAAGAAAGTTAACTCTGTTAACCAGAACCAGGACGCACCCCCACAGGGCATTTGCCACCATCCATGAGTCAGTATAGAGATAAAGTACTGGCCATTTTTCTCGTTCAGCAATATCCAAAGCCAGCTGAATGGCTTTCACCTCTGCAAACTGGCTCGATTCACTTTCTCCTTCAGCAGTTTCTGCGACTTGTCGTATAGGACTCCATACCGCAGCTTTCCACCTCCGATGCTTTCCCACAAGGCAACAGGACCCATCAGTGAACAGGGCATATTGCTTCTCATTTTCTGGTAGTTTAAAATAGAGTGGGGCCTCTTCAGCACGTGTCACCTCCTCCTCTGGGGATATTCCAAAACCTTTGCCTTCTGGCCAGTTCGTGATCACCTCCAAGATTCCTGGGCGACTGGGGTTTCCTATTCGGGCCCGTTGTGTGATCAGTGCGACCCACTTACTCCACGTAGCATCGGTTGCATGATGTGTAGAGGGGACCCTCCCTTTGAACATCCAGCCCAGCACCGGCAGTCGGGGTGCCAGGAGGCGCTGTACTTCAGTACCAACCACTTCTGAAGCAGCTTGAACCCCTTCATATGCTGCCAATATCTCCTTCTCAGTTGGAGTGTAGCGGGACTCGGATCCTCTGTATCCCCGACTCCAGAACCCTAAGGGTCGACCTCGAGTCTCCAAGTAGGACCATTCTCCCCGGCTGCAGTGTAGAGCACATTCTTCACATCTTGTCCTGCCCGGACTGGCCCAAGGGCTACTGCATGAACTATTTCCCGTTTAATCTGTTCAAAGGCTTGTCGTTGCTCAGGGCCCCATTTGAAATCATTCTTCTTCCTGGTCACGTGATAGAGAGGGATTACGATCTGACTGTAATTTGGAATATGCATTCTCCAAAAGCCCACAATGCCTAAGAAAGCTTGTGTTTCCTTTTTGCTAGTTGGTGGGGACATGGCTGTTATTTTGTTGATCACATCCATTGGGATCTGACGACATCCATCCTGTCATTTTATTCCTAAAAACTGGATCTCCTGTGCAGGTCCCTTGACCTTACTTTGTTTTATGGCAAAGCCAGCCTTCAGAAGGATTTGGACTATTCTCTTCCCTTTCTCAAAAACTACTTCTGCTGTGCTGCCCCATACAATGATGTCATCAATGTATTGCAGGTGTTCTGGAGCCTCACCCTGTTCCAGTGTGGTGTGGATCAGTCCATGGCAAATGGTAGGGCTGTGTTTCCACCCCTGGGGCAGTCGGTTCCAGGTGTACTGGGCGCCCCTCCAAGTGAAAGCAAACTGTGGCCTGCACTCTGCCGCCAAAGGGATTGAGAAGAACGCATTAGCGATATCGATTGTGGCGTACCCCTTGGCTGCCTTTGATTCCAATTCGTATTGAAGTTCCAGCATGTCCGGCACGGCAGCACTCAGTGGTGGGGTGACTTCGTTCAGGCCACGATAGTCTACTGTTAGTCTCCACGCTCCATTAGCCATATGGGACTGTTAAAGGGTGAGCGAGTCTTGCTGATCACTCCTTGGGTCTCCAGGCGACGAATCAGCTCATGGATGGGAATAAGGGAGTCTCGGTTGGTGCGGTATTGCTGCCGGGGCACTGTTGTGGTAGCGATCGGCACCTGCTGTACTTCAACCCTCAGCAACCCCACAACAGAAGGGTCCTCCGAGAGACCAGGGAAGGTGGACAGCTGTTTAATTTCCTCCGTCTCCAGGGCAGCTATACCAAACATCCACCGGTACCCTTTTGGGTCCTTGAAATACCCTCTCCTGAGGTAGTCTATGCCAAGGATGCACGGAGCCTCTGGGCCAGTCACAATGGGGTGCTTCTGCCACTCCTTCCCGGTTAGGCTCACTTCGGCCTCCAATACAGTTAACTCTTGGGATCCCCCTGTCACTCCAGAAATACAGATGGGTTCTGCCCCTTCATAGCTTGATGGCATCAGGGTACACTGTGCACCGGTGTCTACGAGAGCCTTATACTCCTGTGGGTCTGATGTGCCAGGCCATCGAATCCACACAGTCCATTAAACCCGGTTGTCCCTTTCCTCCACCTGGCTGGAGGCAGGGCCCCTCTAGTCCTGGTCATAGTATTTGTTTCTCACTTCTTGTAGATGCGAATCAAAAGACCCTTTATTGAGATCCGAAGTGGAATCAGCCCTTCTACTCTATCTGGGGAACGGCTCACTGGAGACTGGAGCAGCAGTTTTCCTGGGAGAACCCCCTTTTGTGATTGTTTTTCCTTGCAACTCATGTACCCACGCCCGTAGGGCTGAGGTAGATTTTCCATCCCACTTCCTCGTGTCCTCTCCGTGGTCACGCAGGTAAAACCACATGGTGCCCCGGGGTGTGTACCTTCTATATCCTCTCTCTTGAGCAGAACGCTGACTCCTAATGGCTGAGATACTTGTCCTTACAGGTGAGGAGTAGGACATATCCTCTTTGAGTTGCTGGCCCTCCTGGGACAGTTTCTCCACAGCCGAGAGGCAGGCCCATAGGGAGGAAGAGAGAATTTCTTCATATTGCCGGAGTTGGCCAGCCAATTCATCCACCGTTTGTTCCTCTCCATCTTTCCAGGTCATTATTGCCAATGAGTTTGCGTGTGATGCTGGTGCGCTCCGTACAAACTTCCGCCACATGGGAAGGGTATATTTGATTTCATGTGGATCTTTGGGTAACTGCTCGTTGTTCAGGTCATTAGAAATCTCCTCCAGGACGCCTAATTCCCTCAGGTACTGGATACCTCTCTCCATGGTGGTCCACTTGCCTGGGTGGCATATAACATCTTCCTTGAAGGGATACCTTTCCTTCACACCTGACAGGATTCGCCTCCAGAGGCTGAGGGCTTGTGCCCTTTCTCCAATCGCTTTGTCAATGCCCCCTTCCCTAGCAAGGGATCCCAGCTGCTTGGCTTCCTTCCCCTCTAATTCCAGGCTACCGGCCCCATTATCCCAGCATCGGAGCAGCCAGGTGACAATGTGCTCGCCTGGACGACGATTGAAGTCTTTCCGCATATCTCGCAGCTCACCCAGTGATAGGGATCCGGTGGTTACCATCTCACTTATGGGTTCTGCCTCCTCCTCCTCCTGTTGTCGTGATGGCCCTGGTTCATCTTCATCCCTTACTAAACGAGCTGATTTTCTTGTGTATTTTCTTTTTTGTATAGGGGCAACTGATACTGGCATGGGTTGGTTCTCTGTCGCAGGGGGCAGAGTAGCTGCCGTGCCTGCCGTGGGGGGTGGGGTAGCTGCAGTGCCTGTCGTGGGGGGTGGGGTAGCCACAGGGCCTGTTGTTTTGTCATCAGATGCAGAGACCTTTTCTTCCCCTTGAAGGTTCTGAGTATTGTTGAACAGGGCTCGGTAGGCATGGGCCAGGCCCCAGCACATTGCAGTGATTTGCGTCTCCCTAGAATGGCCAGGGTGACAGCATACTTCTTCCAAATATTCTACTAATTTTTCAGGGTTCTGCACTTGTTCAGGGGTGAAGTTCCAGAACACTGGGGGTGCCTACCGTCCTAGGCATTTGCCCATGCTATCCCACTCGCCCTGCCACTCATAACTATCCAGCCTTGGGGCAGATCTCTGGATGACATTCTTAAATTGCATATTAACCTTAGACAAAACCAAAAGAATATTCCCAAGGAGCACCAATAGATGTATCTTTACTACCCAGGGATGTTCAAGGTACTGACAAGTTATTTTAACAAAGGAGACAACATCATAGAGGGAGGTAGTGAAGGTGCCATTCTGTATTTCCTCCATAAAAAACCTCTCAGAGGAAAAGTTATAATTGCTAATGGTCTCCATGAGGTGGTACCTGAAATACAGTAAGGGCTTCATTAGAAATCCCAAATACCAAATAACCCCCAATGCCAGTGTTATAATAACAAATCTCCCAGGCAAAACATCACTAACAACTGCAGACCACAGCAGACTACAAAACCCAACTCCAATCTTTAACAGGTACAGCAAAAACAAGAGCATGGTGCGGATCAGATAAATTAATATCGAGAACAGATGAAGCCACCGACGCAAAGGGCTCCAGAGCAGAGGATCACGCCGAGGGACCCTTCCTAAAGCGGAAAACCGCGGCAAAAACCGTGAAGGCAAAAGCGCAGGGAGCGAGAGGGTGCCCCAGCACCCCCCTCCCCCGAGCCGGAGGAGTGAGCTCCTGACGAGCGGCAGCTCTGACTCAGCATGGGTGGGGACAGGAGGGACGGCAGCCAAACCTCCTCAGATACAAGAGCAGACCCCAGGGAGCGCGAGCGACCCAGAGTGCGGTGACCAGGGCGGGCAAACAGGACGCGGAGCGTCAGAAGGGCGTGATGCGGTATTTTGTGCTGCAGTTCACGCAGGCAGCGCGTGCGGGGAAGGCGAGCGGGCAGGGCGCAGCCCCACTCCAGGCTCTAGAGGGTAACTCAACTGGTGGTCCTCGCCCTCCCAGAAGAGGACCTAGCCATGGTTTCCACTCGCCGAAAGCCATCGCCAGAAGGAATGTGGCGACCCAGACGGAGCCCCACGCAAACATACAGCTGTCCAGGTCTCCGGCTGCAGGGAGTGCCTGAGCCTGTCCCTTGTACAGGAGGGCAGCAGAGACAACGCCTGTGTGCGCTGTGACCAGGTGGATGATCTGCTCAGCCTGGTGGCAGAGCTGAAGGAGGAAGTGGAGAGGTTAAGGAGTATCAGGGAGTGTGAGAGGGAGATAGATTGGTGGAGCCACACCCTACCATCCCTGAGGCAAGGGCAGCAGATGGAGGCTCCACAAGAAGCAGAGGATCCCCTGCCCTCTTGCCACCAGGCAGAAGGAGGGGACCTAGGAGACAGGGGGCGGGGAATGGACACAGGTCCCTGCTCGGGGTGCCAGGCGAATCCCCGCCTGGCCTCCCTCACCTCAACCTTCCCAGTTGCCCTTACACAACAGATATGGGGCCCTGGAACTTGAGGGCCAGACAAATGAGGATGTAGATGAAGGTCCATCCAGGGGGTTGCCCAAGGCGAGTCAGTCAGCCCCACGCATTATGACTGCCTCTGCTAAGAAAAAAAGGAGGGTGATTGTCATAGGTGATTCCCTTCTGAGGGGGACAGAGGGCCCAATATGCCGGCCAGACCCATCCCACAGGGAAGTCTGCTGCCTCCCTGGGGCCCAGGTTAGAGACTTTACTAGGAAACTCCCTGGTCTGGTACGGCCCTCCGATTACTACCCACTATTGGTTATACAGGCTGGCAGTGAGGAGGTTGCAGAGAGAAGTCCCGAAGCGATCAAAAGGAGAGTTTACCACCTTTGGAAGAAGGGGCAGGCAACTCAAGAAGAGTACAGGGATCTCGTTAGGTCGTACAGAGTGGAAATTAGAAAGGCAAAAGCCCAGCTAGAACGCAACCTGGCCACTGTCGTGAGAGACAACAAAAAATGTTTTTACAAATATATTAATGACAAAAAGAGAGCCAAGGAGAATCTCCATCCTTTATTGGATGCGGTGGGGAACATTGCCACTGAGGACGAGGAAAAGGCTGAGGTACTTAATGCCTTCTTTGCCTCAGTCTTCAATAGTCAGAGCAGTTATCCTCAGGGTACTCAGCCCCCTGAGCTGGAAGACAGGGACAGCGAGCAGGATAAACCCCCCATAATCCAAGAGGAAGCAGTTAACGACCTGCTACGCCACCTGGATGCTCACAAGTCTATGGGGCCGGATGGGATCCACCCGAGGGTACTGAGGGAGCTGGCAGAGGAGCTTGCCAAGCCACTCTCCATCATTTACCAGCAGTCCTGGTTAACAGGGGAGGTCCCGGACGACTGGAGGCTTGCCAATGTGACGCCCATCTACAAGAAGGGCCGGAAGGAGGATCCGGGGAACTACAGGCCGGTCAGCCTGACCTCGATGCCAGGGAAGATTATGGAGCGGTTCGTTTTGAGGGCGCTCACAAGCCATGTCCGGGACAACCAGGGGATCAGGCCCAGCCAGCAGGGGTTCCTGGAAGGCAGGTCCTACTTGACCAACCTGATCTCCTTCTATGACCGGGTGACCTGCCTAGTGGATGAGGGAAAGGCTGTGGATGTGGTCTACTTGGACTTCAGTAAAGCCTTTGACACTGTCTCCCACGACATTCTCCTAGAGAAGCTGGCAGCTCACGGCTTAGACAGGTACACTCTTCGCTGGGTAAAAAACTGTCTGGACGGCCGAGCCCAGAGAGTTGTGGTGAATGGAGTTAAATCCAGTTGGCGGCCGGTCACAAGCGGTGTTCCCCAGGGCTCAGTACTGGGGCTGGTCCTGTTCAATATCTTTATCAATGATCTGGATGAGGGGATCGAGTGCTCCCTCATTAAGTTTGCAGACGACACCAAGTTGGGCGGGAGTGTTGATCTGCTGGAGGGTAGGAAGGCTCTGCAGAGGGACCTGGACAGACTGGATCGATGGGCCGAGGCCAACTGTATGAGGTTCAACAAGGCCAAGTGCCGGGTCCTGCACTTTGGCCACCACAACCCCAGGCAACACTACAGGCTTGGGGAAGAGTGGCTGGAAAGCTGCCCAGAGGAAAAGGACCTGGGGGTGCTGGTTGACAGCCGGCTGAACGTGAGTCGGCAGTGTGCCCAGGTGGCCAAGAAAGCCAACGGCATCCCGGCCTGTATCAGAAACAGTGTGGCCAGCAGGAGTAAGGAGGTGATTGTGCCCCCGTACTTGGCCCTGGTGAGGCCGCACCTCGAATACTGTGTTCCGTTTTGGGCCCCTCACTACAAGAAGGACATGGAGGTGCTGGAGCGTGTCCAGAGGAGGGCAACGAAGCTGGTGAAGGGCCTGGAGCACAAGTCTTATGAGGAGCGGCTGAGGGAACTGGGACTGTTTAGTCTGGAGAAGAGGAGGCTGAGGGGAGACCTCATCGCACTCTACAACTACCTGGAAGGAGGTTGTAGCGAGGTGGGTGTTGGTCTCTTCTGCCAAGTAACTAGCGATAGGACGAGAGGAAATGGCCTCAAGTTGTGCCAGGGGAGGTTTAGATTGGACATTAGGAGAAATTTCTTTACTGAGAGAGTGGTCAGGCCTTGGAACAGGCTGCCCAGGGAAGTGGTTGAGTCACCATCCCTGGAAGTATTTAAAAGATGTGTAGGTGAGGCGCTTAGGGACATGGGCAGGGCCCCTCTAGTCCTGGTCATAGTATTCTTTTCTCACTTCTTGTAAGTACGAATCAGAAATGCCTTTATTAAGATCGGAAGTGGAATCAGCCCTTCTACTATGTCTGGGTAACTGCTCACTGGAAACTGGAGCAGCAGGACTGAACCGTCATGCCAAACTTTTTATCATTGTTTCTAATTTACAGTTGCTGTTCCCCATCATATCGCTGAAAAAAGGCAAAGACGGTCATTTGAAAGCTTTCACACTGTTACCATGAGGCTGCATGCAAGTTGCTATTCCTGTTTGCATGCTAATAGGAAAATCGCATGTTTCCCCTTCCCAGTGGGAAACGCAGGGCTGTACCCCAGCAAAGGCAAAAGTGAATGCAAACCTGCCCCACGGCAGAGAAGGTTTTGCTGTCTGTCCGCGGCAGAGACTGCATGCTGATAGTCTGCAGTATGGGGGAGGCACCCCCCGCATCCCCTATCACAGTGGCTTCATGGTGTTGTGGCAGCTGAGGGAGGGAGGCAGGGCTTTGCACGCAGCCTTTTTAAAATGTCACTGAGTAGGTTTCAACTGAAGTGCACAAAAATAATCTAATTCCACTCCTACTCTAAGATGATAGTATATATTTTTCTTTATCTTCATCTATTACCCTTGAAAGCTTTCTGCACCCAATTGCATTAATGAACGCTGAACTGATGATGACGCATATTAGATCAATAAGGATGTATGCAGAATTAGATCATTCTAATGGAAAGGAGGCCCAGACGCTCCAAGAGCACTCTGCCAATTGAGAGGCAGCGAGCTGAGCCCTCATCCCTCGCTTTCATTTTTCTTATATGATATGCGTGAGGATGAAATCCAGCATGCTAGCAATGCATTTTGCAGAGCCAGAAACTTGCTCTGAATGTGAGTTTAAAACATGAGTACCTTGTACACTAAAGTACCAATACTTGGCCCCTATCTGCAGACCTCTAACAGCTAAGTAGGAGCTCCTCTTTATAAGCAAGGAAGAGGGACAATTTGGGCAGAGGAGACAAAGATATATTCTTACACTCTGTGTGGGAAAGTAACAAGTCTTCAAGACTGGGAGAAGGGCAAGAGTGAAGCCAAAGGGGTCTGTCCCCGGACAGATTCACTGTTACATCCCGTCTACTGCCCCTCAGTGAGGTGAGGTGGATAGGACAAACTGGAAAGAGCAAGGGAATCCCAGAGGGTCAGCTATTGAACAAAGAGATGTTCTAGACGGAGCCACCTTAGAGCAGAGCCATCAGGAGCAGGCAGGGGTTGAAGACCAGGTCTGAGGTGAATCTTGTTGCTTCATGATATTTCTATGCCAGTATATCAACCTCCCAGACAGCAGGCCAAGTTTTGATATTAAAGGCTATGAGCTTTATTTCTAAGCAAGCTGCCTGGACTTCACCTCAAACATTTACACTAAAAACTCCAGGAAGATATTTTGTGCTTATGGTATGATATACTTCATTAATAAAAAAAAAGATATAAAGTCTGAAACTGTTACCCAGCAACACTGCAAATGTGTCAGGTATTACGGCATGTAAAGCTTCTGTTATGTTGGTACAGCCACCTCCTCATATTTTACAGTAGCAGTACTGAGAAGAAGCAAGTAGCTTCTTGGAGCACTACAGGCCCCCACAAGCTAAGGGACCTTAGGGGACAGTGGAAGTAATGCATCTCTATTGCCCTGACCATGGTCCCACCATAAACTGCACAGACTGTGAATGAAGGGCATGCCAGTGTTTGGCATGCCTGTTTGGCATGCCTGTTTGGCATGCCACCCTGTCTAAGCTCTCAGCAGTGCAGACCAAATAGGAAGTCGATATGGACTACAAGGGCTACCAGGAGTTCATCACCTATTCAGGCCCTGAACTATGATCTTACAAAACTAAGCAATGAAATTTGAAAGTCTTGGTTACTCTAATGAAATGTTAATTACCATGATAATATTTCAGTTCCCATATGGTCTATTATTTAAACTAACCCAGACAGAGTTTTCCTGATGTGAAGAATGAGAATATGAACTGCATACTAGTGTATGATGAGTAGATACTCCCAGCAGAGGAATGCACGCTGGCTGTCAAGACAAACAGCAAAACATTCCTCCCTGTCTGGAATGAGAACCACAGTCCATGCAGTATTAAGTGGCCAGTATGAGACTGAAATTTGGTTCTAAAAAAGCCTGTGCTAGGGAAGAATGAGAGGGCTGGGATTTTTCATTTAAAAATAGATCTTTTCCCCATTTGTAGATTGGTCTCATTTTGCAGCAGCTATATTCTGCACCAACATGTGGTAGACCAAAGATTAAGTCTCAAATTCCCAGACACTGGGTTAGAAGAGGCCAAGAATGTCACAGAAGTGACAAGCTTAGTGTCATGAGATGGGGATTTGGTTGCCATACTTTTCAGCACTTCTTGTTACTCAAACCTTCCAAGAACCTTGACATTCATAACAGAAGTGGCTAATTCCCACCTCTCTCTTTCCTAGCAATCAGCTCTCAGTGGGAGATACAGCTAAAAAGAGCCATGTAGCTTTTTTACAAATGGCTGTGGCTTACACCCTCCCACTGGCAATATTAATGCTGCCTTTTGCTTTTTATAAAGTGGTCAAGACTTCATCAGGTTGCACAGACTTGGGAGCAGTAAAATATAAAAATAAATACTACAGTTAACAGCCAGAGTTCAAACATGTGCCAGGTAGTCATTCAACTGCTTTATTAAATGAACGCTTTGTTTTAAAATCTCTTGTAGCATACGTGTCTGAATTCCTTTTGACTGCAGAGAAAATATGTGTGTTTTTAAGGCCAAAATCTTGCCTGAAGTTAGCAAACACAAACTAGGTGCATAAAAATAAAAGAAAGATCAAAGGGATACAGCTACACTATAGTGTGAAGGCCATTTCTAGGACATCCTGCAGCCCATATACCCTCTCCAGACATTCGATCGGAATCCCAGCCTAAAGTATGGGCATAGGCTGCTCTCAAAAGGATGTGGCACTGCTGGTGTCTGAGCTCACCTAGTGGCTTAGTACATTGCAATTACATTTTTAGGTGCTTATGGAAAGTTCCTGTTGCCTGCAAGATATCAAAGTGTACAGGATACATGTGGACGTGGGGATCACGTTGTTCTTCTGGATGTTCCTGGGAGCACTCCATAACAGCAGGAAAGGCACAGCCCTCTAGGATTGTTTGAGGCTTTTTTAAGATATCATTAAAACAAGAGTCTATTTCTTGATATCCATCTTTCTCTTTAATTCATATACTTCATCCTTAGCTCAAAAATTCTGAACTTCAACTTTTTTGCTGTTCATATGGAGTCAGGAAACTCCAAACTCACCAACTCACCCATTTTTATCTGCCAGTGCCCCAGGATGGAATGTTATCTTGGTTCAGTTCGGGAGTTTCTGATTATGTGCTTCATGCTCAGAAGCGAAGGGCTGAGATATGCACTGGCTAAGAGCCTACTTCAAACCACTTCAGCAGAAAACCAAGTTCAGTTCTGGAAAAGGAAATGTAGGATAGTTTTCAAATATGTTTTTCCTGGATTGTCTAGAGAACCAAAAGCCAGCTTCATATCTCATGGGAGATGGCAGAGGAATGAGCCCAGAACATCTCAGTCTTTGCCAGGCTTTCATACCTTTTCCTTTTACAATCCAAATGCAACATCAGAAAATAACATTTAATTTCACCCACATCTCTGAATGGGAATTTCCATTTTTCAAAAGAAATGCTCATCTATACCCCAATAAGTGATCAACAGTGCCTTGGAACTTCAAACCTATGGAGGTTGCAGTAATCTCCACCTGTCTCTCAGAACAGTGAATTTTTCCCAGATCGTTAAACAGACTGAGTACTGATGCATCAGCCTTTGCTACTGATACTCACCGGTCCTCTCTCCCAGCTGCAACAGCCACTCCAACCTGCACCATTTATCCTACTGTTCAGATCTCACCTCTGTGCTCATTAGCACACTGTGCTGTTGGTTTCCAGCAAGGCTCTGGGTATTGCAGCTATTTCAGGCTACTGTCCGCACTGGACTTGAATAGTCTATCTTATGCCAGCTTTTGGGATGCTCTGACTTTTACTGAAGACTACAGAAAGCAGAAATGCAGTAAAGCAGCTCTGATGTCTCCCTGTAACAAAGTCATAACATGACAATGGCTACATTTGAACCTTCATTTCAAAGTAGAGTTGCCAGTAAAAGTTAAATTTCCGAGCTGCTACAGCTGCTACCTTAAGGCCTAGTCTTAAGAGTAGTGAAGGTAATAGAAAACTTCTCATTGACATTACCATTCCTCCAAATTAAGGAATCACTTTCCATAACTACCACTTAGTCTCTCACTGTTCTCGTATTGACTATGTACTGGTTGCCATAAAAGTGACCAGTACACTGCTGCACCTCTCCACTGTATGTTTATATTCCACTTGTGAATTGTCTGTGAACAAACTTAAACTTCCCCAAATTCATTCTTTCTTCAGCATTCTTCGCTGATTGTTTTCAAAGCCATTGTGTTAACCTATAGATATTTGTTGCTTGTACCTTTGTGTGAAAGTTGCCATTAAAATCTCAGGCTGTTTTGGTTTAACATGTAGGTCATGTTCGTTGATGGAATAATAACAATAATAATACACCATTTTTCCAGTGCAGATTATCATGATTATGAATCTAAAATTTACTCTCTGAATGTTCTCAATAATCACTTAAAATTCACTGCTTTCAAGTGTATTCCTCTGTACAAATTTGGTTGCTAGAACATTAATGGAAAGTAGATAGAAAAGAGGTATAAAGTAAGCTGAAGCAAACATTAAAAATTTGAAAGATTATTTATTAACATGTTGTTTGTTGTTGTCCTGGTTTCAGCTGGGATAGAGTTAAATTTCTTCCTAGTGCTGTGTTTTGGATTTAGTATGAGGAGAATGTTGATAACACACTGATGTTTTCAGTTGTTGCTAAGTACCCTCCTAGTCAAGGACATTCAGCTCCCATGCTCTACCGACTGAGCTAGGTGCACAAGATGGGAGGGAACATAGTCAGGACAGCCAGTCCAGCTGGCCAACGGGGTATTCCATACCATGTGACGTCATGCTCAGTATATGAATGGTAGGTGTGTTCCAGGAAGTAGCGATCGCTACTTGGTTATCGGTCAGCACGGGTGGTGAGCAATTGCATTGTGCATCACTCATTTTGTATATTCTATCATTATCGTTATTATTTTCCCTTTTCTGTTCTATTAAACTGTCTTTATCTCACCCCCAAGTTTTTCTCACTCTTACCCTTCCGATTCTCTCCCCGTCCCACTGGGGGGGTGGGGGGAGTGAGCGAGCGGCTGCGTGGTATTTGGCGGCCTGCCAGGTTAAACCACAACAGTTGTATTCACTGAACTTTATGGATATTCAAATATGTCTTTGATCCAAACTACCATCTCACTTATTCAGGGAATAAGATCATCTTTTACTTTTTTAACGAGTCACTAATATAAATCATGAGTTGTGAATATCAAGGAAATATAAAAATGACAATGCATTTATTTTATATCATGTGTGATTTCCTGTTCTAACAACATTTACTTTTTCCACTCCTAGATCACAACTGACTTTTGAGATGTGTCAAAAGTATCCCAGGGTGTACTAAAAGAAAGGGGAAAAATTATGCAGTCCTTCATGGTTTAATAAGTGTTGTGGTTTAACCTGGCAGGCAGCCAAACACCACACAGCTGCTCACTCACTCCTCCCCACCACAGTGGGATGGGGAGAGAATCGGAAGGGTAAGAGTGAGAAAAACTCATGGGTTGAGATGAAGACAGTTTAATAGAACAGAAAGGGAAGGGAAAATAATGATGATGATGATGATGATGATGATGATGATGATAATAATAATAATAAATAATAATGATAGAATATACAAAATGAGTGATGCACAATGCAATTGCTCACCACCCACGCTGACCGATAACCAAGTAGCAATCGGTACTTCCTGGATCACGCCTATCATTCATATACTGAGCATGACGTCACATGGTATGGAATACCCCATTAGCCAGCTGGGCTGGCTGTCCTGATTATGTTCCCTCCCATCTTGTGTACCTAGCTCAGTCAGTAGGCACGGGAGCTGTCCTTGGACTAGGAGGGCACTTAGCAACAACTGAAAACATCAGTGTGTTATCAACATTCTCCTCATACTAAATCCAAAACACAGCACTAGGAAGAAATTTAACCCTATCCCAGCCAAAACCAGGACAGTATCCACCCCTTATTCTACACCATTTACGTCATGATCAGGTCTCACATTTTTTGATACATTCCAATTAATCACCACCACCTTTCTTGTCTTTTGATATATATACACACAGATATCATTCCCTTAGTCTATGGGCCATCCCTCTAAAATGTCCATTGAGTTCATTTAGTCCATGACTTTGGGCTCCATCTGTCATAACAGTCTTTCAGGGCAGGATAGATGGTGTGTGGTGTTGGATTGTTGCATCCTGAAGCCAGTTCTGATTCCAGTATTGCTGCGCTCGTCCAGTTCTATCATCGTTGCACTTTGCTCGGTTTCATCAGAGTTCATTCTTCATTAATCTGGGTGATTTTTACTGCTATACCATTGATAGCAACCATAGAAATGATGATATACAATATCATATAAAAATTAACATCATACAATTCAGTTCATTGGCTATTTTCACCCAAAATCAAATCCCCTTGAGGTACACACCGGACTTCCCCATCCTTTCGCATTACCCACCAAGTGCACCCAGGTCCTTGAGCAAAAGCAATCCCACGGATGGGTTTTCCCTTGCCCGAGGCAGGAGTAACCCAGACTGTCTTCCCCAGCATATTTCTCATATGCACGACAGGGACTTTATCCCCCTCCACAGTACGTGAGGGTTTTGATTGGGCAGGGCCAGCTCAAGTGACAGATCCCCTTGAGTTGACTCACCAGGTGGCTTTTGCTAAATGTGTATCCCAATGCTTGACTGTCCCACCACCCATTGCTCTCAGCGTAGTCTTTAGCAGCCCGTTGTATCATTCGATTTTCCCAGGGGCTGGTGCATGGTAGGGGATGTGATAGACCCACTCAATGCCATGCTCTTTGGCCCAGGTGTCTATGAGGGTGTTTCGGAAATGGGTGCCGTTGTCTGACTCAATTCTTTCTGGAGTGCCATGTCACCATAGGACTTGTTTTTCAAGGCCCAGGATAGTCCCCAAAACCAGGACAATAAGGTTGATGTGAACACGAATATTCACTGGCTTAATAGCTTTAACTAAAAGCTGAGCATCATAGTGCCTTTTGTCTTCTGTGATCACTTGTCCTTTTGCATAGTTTTACTGAAGTTGTGTGGTAGTGCCTTCCCCCCCACCCTTCCTGGGCCGCTCCACGATCTCAGAAACTCCCATTAAACCTTGGCCTTGGTGTAATGAGTCAGGCCGTGAAGCATCCCTTTACCGTATCAGGAACTCTTGCATAGCTGAGGTTGGGGAATGTACCGATCGTACTAGAAACTTCCGCTGCCTGGCCCAAGTGGAGGATGAGAGCGGGGATAATTGTCATCCCCTGATACCCTTATCTGAGTCGTAGCTCAAGTGGAACGATACCATTGTTACTGAAACCTTGAGAGTTTTGATGGATGACTAAAGCCAATCATCTTGTGAACCTATAAACAGCGGTACCAAGTGAGACCCTTTGAGCGCTCCTGGATTGCAGCGGGCTGCACCCAGCATCTCCCTCTGAGTGGAACACTCCTCAGAGTTTGCAAACTCTTGAGTTTGCGATATTCGGAGGACCGTCACCGGCTGGCACGGGACCTGGGCTGCAATACTCCTCGAGGCTCAACCCTTCGCCCGTTGAGAAATGCCAAGACATTTGACGTATTTCACTGAATTTGAGGTGGATTTTTAACAGGTATATCTTTGTATATTTATCTATCTTTGCATCCACGTGCGTGTGTGTGTGAATTGATCTAAGTACCTGCTAGCAAATATAGTCTGCTAAAATCTTATGATCTATCTTAAAATTGGGAATGAACCTTAGACTGCTGCTAAACACATATAATCCCTTAGACAAAAACCTTTGTCCAAGTCTGAGACTAAGATTGGATCTGGCTGGGTCTTCTCTGAACCTCGTGACTCAACGGTCTCCCTTAACCTTTTCGTCCTCGGCCTCTGTATAAATCATTCCAACTCAATTCTAACACGATACCCTGGTTTCAGCTGGGATAGAGTTAATTTTCTTCCTAGTAGCTGGTATAGTGCTGTGTTTTGGATTTAGTATGAGGATAATGTTGATAACACACTGATGTTTTAGTTGTTGCTAAGTAGCGCTTACGCTAGTCAAGGACTTTTCAGCTTCCCATGCTCTTTTCCTTTGTATGCTTCATCCATGTAGTAAGTGATAGAGTGAACCTTGCCATCGAACTCTGTTAAGTTGCGCTTTTATAAATTTCTATTAAAATCACTTTCTGCTAACACTTTCGACAGTGATTCTTTGAGCAGCTTCTAAACCACTCATTCGCGACAAGTTGCACTAAGTTTTGTATTTCAGCACATTCCCACTGAGTATTAAAAAAGTGGAGATACGCCATGTGAAGGTATCTGATATACAGCTAGAGCTGGGCAAAACTTTTTTGGCCAAAATGTTTTTCCTGAATAACAGTGATTCAATGATGTCCATTTCTGTGAGCTGCTTAAGAAAAAAAAAAAGTCTTAAAACTTGAAAAATGTCAACATTTTAGTTTTGAGATACTTTGATTTTTAGTTCAAAGCATTTGGAAATCAACTTCAGTTTTATGAAAGAATGAACAAGTAAAGAAACAACCCTCCCCAAACCCAAAACTTGTTCTCAATCAAAAAATATTATTTTTCCTACTTTTTATTTGACTGAACACTTCATTCCAGGTTGATGCAAAATGAATTCTTGTAGATCTGCCAGTGAGCCCCCCAAATCAATTATTTGCCTAGCTCTGGATACAGAAGTCTAGTTAGGAACATTTCTTTGGCAAAAGCGCCAGCTGTAATTTTTGTGCGAGTGTCAAACTCCTAGGTTATTTTCAGATAGATGAATGGTATGCTTTCAAGTGACTATTCTTCCAAACACTCTCTCTGTTTGTGCTTATTATGCATCAGTAGTTTTGCTTTCACATTGAAAATGTACAAAGATACAACTCTTGGTCATGAAATTGTGCAAGAATGATGCTAATATGAGGCCAAAAAGGAATTTGGATAGCAGGCTTTGAATCTACAGCAATGCAAATATGAAGGCCTTGGTGGCTTAAAGGGAATGACAGAATCTTCCACTGTTATTTTACTGGTTTGAACCCTGGATCCAGCTCCTCATGACATAAAGGGTGAATAGAAGAATTTGCAAATAAAATTTGTTGGGATTATCATTATAATATCAGTTGAAATAAAAATCACAGACAATTAGGTGCCTGAGGCATAAAATCCTTGTTCTCCTGTCAGATGGCAGCGGGAGATATGAGTGCTCTCCTCTGAAAATAAGGACAAATCCTTGTACTATGATACCAGCATGCCGTGGGCCTATGCGAAGCCCTTTCAGTTTTCCAGGGCAGCGCAGGTTGTTCATGAACAGTGAAGGGGGAAATACCACCTATCTATACCAGCCACAAAGTCAACATTTGTGAGAGGTGAGTCACTTTGTGAAAGGTGAGAAAACATGAGCATTTGTGAGAGGTGAGAAGGGTCTGGACAATTTCCAAAGTCACCTTTTCATGAAAAAGTGTTGCCGATAATCCTTTGAGTATTACTCACTTCGTGGCAGTGCAGACCTGAATCTACTGCTCTTTGCCTAGCTGGAGAACATGGCAGAGCCTGATGAGTTATTAGGGGTGGAAGAAAAGAGAGAAGTTCAGATGGAGGTTCTGCTATTCAGTGCAAACAGTGGCAAAAATCCAGTCCTGCTGAATTCAAACTCAAATTATTTTCCCATTGTGATAGAAAGCAACGCACTGCACACAGCCATGGCCTGTAACACAATACTCTGGACAAAACTGTCTTCATGTTCCCAAAATACACTAGTCTTTTGCCAAGTGCAGAACAATCACTTAATCATTTGTAACAAAAGCTGTAGAAAATCATTCTCACTGCATAATAAGTGTTTTTCACCCATACTGAGTAAGTAATGTGCAGCCAAATAGAATTAACCAAAAACATCAAGTGTCATGCCTCCCTGGGACCTCCCTGAATCCTCTTTCAAAGGACTAACAGAGTGCTGAAGTTACTTGAAGAATAAATCTTTGCTGCTCAGGGGAAGAAAGATCATATTTACAGTTTCTAGTGATGGTGCTGATTTTGTCAAAGCTATAAAGATGTCAACTTTACCCATGAATTGTGTTTGACCGATTGTTTGAAGCTATTGGTAGAAAATATTTTTATTCTCTTAAGTCCAAGCAACACCTGTGTAGTGGGTTGACCTTGGCTGGCTGCCAGGTGCCCACCAAGCTGCTCTATCACTCCCCTCCTCAGCAGGACGGGGCAGGAGAAAATAAGATGAAAAAGAACTCGTGAATTGAGATAAAGGCAGTTTAATAAAGCAAAAGCAAAGGCCGTGTGTGGAAGCAAAGGAAAGCAAAAGATTTATTCTCTACTTCCCATCAGCAGGCGATGTCCAGCCACTTCCCAGGAAGTAGGGCTTCAGTATGCGTAGCAGTTGCTCCGGAAGACAAACGCCTTAATAACAAATGCCCCCCCTCCTCCTCCTTTCTCTTAGCTTTTATTGCTGAGCATGACATCATATGGTATGGAATATCCCTTTGGTCAGTTTGGGTCAGCTGTCCTGGCTATGTCCCCTCCCAAGCTCTTGCCCACCCCCAGCCTACTGGCCTTTGGGGGTGAGGGGGGGGATGTTGGAGAGACAGCCTTGATGCTGTGCAGTAGCCAAAACACTGGTGTGTTATCAACACCTTTCTAGCTACAAATACAAAGCACAGCACTATGAGGGCTGCTATGGGGAAAGTTAACTCCATCCCAGCCAGACCCAATACAACCTGCCAGGCATTGCCAAGAACCTAGCTGCCTGTCGTGGTTTAACCTGGCAGCAGCCAAATACCACGCAGCCGCTCACTCACTCCCCCCACCCCCAGCGGGACGGGGAGAGAATCGGAAGGGTAAGAGTGAGAAAAACTCGTGGGTTGAGATAAAGACAGTTTAATAGGGAAAGCAAAAGCCACGCACGCAAGCAAAGCAAAACAAGGAATTCATTCACTACTTCCCATCGGCAGGCAGGTGTTCAGCCATCGCCAGGAAAGCAGGGCTCCATCACGCGTAACGGTTACTTGGGAAGACACACGCCATCACTCCGAACGCCCCCCCTCCTTCTTCTTCACCGAGCCTTATATGCTGAGCATGACGTCATATGGTATGGAATAGCCTATTGGCCAGCTGGGCCAGCCGCCCTGGCCACACTCCCTCCCAGCCCCCTGCACATCTGGCAGGGCATAGGAAGATGAAAAGTCCTTGACTAGCGTAAACAATACCTAGCAACAACCAAAACATCAGCGTGTCATCAACATTATTCTCACACTACATCCAAAACACAGCACTATACCAGTTAATAGGAAGAAAATCAACTCCATCCCAGCCAAAACCAGGACACTGCCCATTTTATTCTCTTCTTCAAAGGTAGATGAATTCTCGCCAATCCTTTTTTTTTTAAAAAAAAAAAAAGTTCATGAGAGTAAATGGAACAATATGTACAAGCAACATGAATCCCATTTTGTAGAGAGCTCTAGCTTCAAAACCTCAGAAAGGTAGTTCAAAGTTACATATGGCTACTGCCATATGGGAAGCAATACTACCTTCAGCACAGTAGATAATCCATTACATGGTTTGAGTTCTGACATCTTTCATCCACCTAAGAAGAAGTGTACAGCTCTGCCAACAGGATATTTCACCTGAAGGACACCTGCCTCTTTGCATCTTTCAGTGTCCTCAGTGGGACATGCAAATTTTCACACAAGAATCTTAAAATTCTCCAGGGTTCATGTCTCTAGTGAAAAAAAAAAAAACACCACACAACAGTTTTACAGTTTTGGCTTCACAATTCCATATTTTTGGTGTGCATGAAATAAAATGAGGAGGATACCAAGTCATACATGAAATGCAAATAAGCTGAAACTGAAGTGTCAGATGCTATTTAAATGGTTTGCTGTGTGCTCCCCATTATGGGCAAAGTTCATGGCTATGTAATTTATCTCTGTGCCAGAAAAGCACCAGCATAATGGAAGTAATTCAAAGACAGGCACTCGTGGTAATTATTAGAGCAGTAAAAGAGATGATGTACGAGGTGAGTTGAGAACAACTGGATGTGGATATGTCCAAAAATGACAGTTAAGTGCCTTGGGAGACTGTAGGCCAGAGCAGCCCATGCTTTGCGGTGGGAAAGGGTGAAGCATGTGCTGGCCCCAGCCAGCCCAGCTCTGCTGCTCAGTGAGTTGGGTTCTTGAGCATGTCCTTCCCCAGGCCCATGAGGAGCAGGGAGACTCAGCTTGGAACTCTCCTCTCACACCATGTAAACAGTGTGATTACCAGCAGTTTCTGCAAATGGTGACCAGGAAAAGGATCCTCATTCTTTTGTCCTTCATGCACAGGCTTAAGGAGACGAATAAGTGTCCAACGCTAACCCTCATGTACCAGCCACAGAGACCCTACACAGCAATATATAATTACAGTCTTTTTTTCTGATAAAGGACTTCGAGTAACTGAATGATGATTCTTCTTTTCCCTCTCTTCCTACCTTTTTTGTTTGCTTTCCTTTTTGTGAATTAATGCTAGATTTATTTCCTTGGGTGAGATTTTCAAAGCACTCACAGTTGGCCTAATCCTGCTGCTGTTGAAGCCACTGGGAGTTTTGCCAATGCTTTTAATGAGAACAGAGTTAGACCAGTGCTGTGAGCTTTGAAGCCCCCAGTTTGTGTGTACTCATGTGAAGGTGGGGAACAGGGTGCAGATAAAATGAGAACCAGTCTAAACCTGGATCCAGCAAGGGAAAATAATGCAAACAAAACCTTTCTTGTGGTTAAAAGGAATCTCTTCAGCCATATCTTGCACCATTCCCAAAAAGCATCAAATATTGATTTTGTAATCAGCACACGGTTCTGTGGGGATGCTCCACTCTGTGGGGTTATAGCTTGGTTTAATGCTGATTTCATTTACCTTTTGAGGCTAGCTGTTTTTCACTTAGGAAAAGTGTGCAGAACCCACCTTTTTTCTTCAAGTTCACCAATGAACAGTCTGCTAGTAATCCACCATTAGTTAGGAATTTTAAAACCAGAAGGGACCATCACAGTCATACAGTTACACCTTCAGCATAATACAGTTTCTAGAGTTACAGTCAATAATTTCAATATTCACCCACAACTTCTGTTTGATTTATAATAACATATAGAATATATGAGAGTGTGTGTGTGTGTTTTCAGTGCTATAAATAGGGAAATATACACATAATCTACTTGGGTTGGGTGTGCCACAAAGAGAGAAAGCATTACACAGACTGAAACAGGCAAATGATTGTGAAAGACAAACTAAAACAAAACAGGGATTTTTTTTTGTTGTTATTTCTGAGTTGCAGTAATATTTTCTTGTTGTCCTTAAATATACAAAATGTATTGATTTTGATTTGCATTGCCTGTAAAGATTGCTAGATTGGACAAAGATTATACTCATCAACACAAAATGTTTTCATAAGTTCAATTTCTTCATCTGCATCCAAGAGTAATACTAAGAACAGCATTTCTCCAGAACAGATTACTACATTGCCCTGACTTAGGCATTGGCAAGAGGGACGATAAACAGGCTTCAACTTGCTTAAAACACTCTTGCCAGTGTTAGCATTTTATGCAAAAAAGCAATGACAGGTTTTACAGATTATAGTATTTTTCATAAGCTATCAAAGGCAGTTGATGATAAGATATTACTGTTTTAAAAGCCCTCAAGCCCTAGAGAATCTTTGTTAAAAAAATAGCAGTAGTAGTACAGCTGTGGAATAAGAAACCTCTGAATTTGAATCCTGGTCCTATGGCCAGATGCTCTGTGACCTTCTCAGTGTGGCCAAGTCTCATGATAGCTCAGTTAACTTCCTAAAGCCTTTACTGCTAGAGTCAACTGATTGCATGAGAAATACATCTTTTAGGTCAACAAAATAAAAAACTGTGGCCCTTATGGCAGTGGAGGATATTTTCAAAACAAACTCTCAAGGCTCAACATTGTATAAGAAGTTAAAACCTCTTTTTTTTTCAAATCCCAGTAAGGGTGTGGAGCAGGGCTGGAGTATCATTTGCACATATTTAGGCAAATCAAAATTCATGCTCAGTTTCTCATAATTATAGAGCATGAGACTCAGGGACGTGGGTTCGTGCCCCACGTTGGGTGCCAAAAAGGAATGTGTTGGGTTAAACTTAGCTGGATGCCAGGTGCCTACCAAGTCGCTCTATCACTCCCCCTCCTCAGCTGCACAGGGGAGAGAAAATATAATGAAAGGCTCGTGGGTCAAGATAAGGACAGGGAGATCACTCAGCAATTACCGTCACGGGCAAAACAGACTCGACTCAGGGAAATTAATTTAATTTATTGCCAATCAAATCAGAGTAGGATAATGAGAAATAAAAACAAATCTTAAAACGCCTTCTCCCCACCCCTCCCTTCTTCCCAGGCTCAACTTCACTCCCAACTTCTCTACCTCCTCCCTCCAAGTGGTGCAGGGGGATGGGGAATGGGGGTTGTGGTCAGTTCATCACACGTTGTCTCTGCCGCTCCTTCCTCCTCACACTCTTCCCCTGCTCCAGCATGGGGTCCTACAAACAGGAGACAGTCCTCCACAAATTTCTCCACCATGGGTCCTTCCCATGGGCTGCAGTTCTTCACGAACTGATCCAGCATGGGTCCCTGCGGGGTCTCAGATCCTGCCAGAAGACCTGCTCCAGCACGGGATCTCCATGGGGTCACAGCCTCCTTCCGGCACATCCACAGGCTACAGGGGAATCTCTGCTCCGGTGCCTGGAGCACCTCCTCCCACTCCTTCTTCACTGACCTTGGTGTCTGCAGAGTTGTTGCTCTCACATATTCTCAGACCTGTTAGAAATCTTTCATCTTGATTGTGGCCCTTTTAATGTGATTATTTATTATTATAAGTGAGTTAAAAGTTTTACGGAAAAATGTAAAATGAAGGGGTAAATTGAAACTTGTGTATGTTTGAAATGTCTGAGAATGGTGGTAATAACTTCCAATAAATTTGGAAATTCAGGATAGTTTTTAAATCAGAAAAATTGTTGAAATAGCTCCTTTCTCCCTGGCAGCTTCATTTTCACTAGTTGAAATGAAAAATGTTATCAAGTTCTTAACCAGCTCTACCAATATCTTCTTCCTGTCCTCTTTTCTGCCATTTGCGATCTCTGGTCATTTTGACTAAATAAAAGGTGATTATTTTCAAAATTGTTCTAAGCCTTACAGCTGTGCTGCTCCTTTGCGTGTCGCTCTGTCTGCCCTGCTGCTGCACATGCAACATTTCCTGAAAGCTGGAAAGAGGAAACACTGGCATGCAGCTAAGATTCGGATGGGTTTGCGTGGCAAGGTTTTGGTAGCGGGGGGGGCTACAGGGGTGGCTTCTGTGAGAAGCTGCTAGAAGCTTCCCCTATGTCCGATAGAGCCAACGGCAGCCGGCTCCAAGACAGACCCAGCACTGGCCAAGGCTGAGCCAATCAGCGACGGTAGTAGCACCTCTGTGATAACATATTTAAGAAGGGGGAAAACTGCTGCGCAACAGCAGCTGGGAGAGAGGAGTGAGAATATATGAGAGAAACAACTCTGCAGACACCAAGGCCAGTGAAAAAGGAGGGGGAGGAGGTGCTCCAGGCGCCGGAGCAGACATTCTCCTGCAGCCCATGGTGAAGACCATGGTGAGGGAGGCTGTCCCCCTGCAGCCCATGGAGGTCCACAGTGGAGCAGATATCCACCTGCAGCCTGTGGAGGACTCCACGCTGGAGCAGGTGGTTGCGCCCAAAGGAGGCTGTGACCCCATGGAGAGCCCGTGCTGGAGCAGGCTCCTGGCAGGACTTGTGACCCCGTGGAGAGAGGAGCCCACGCTGGATCAGGTTTGCTGGCAGGACCTGTGACCCCATGGGTGACCCACGCTGGAGCAGTCTGTTCCTGAAGGGCTGCACCTTGAGGAAAGGACACGTGGAAAGGACCCATGCTAGAACAGTTCATGAAGAACTGTAGCCCATGGGAAGGACTCACATTGGAGAAGTTTGTGGAGGACTGTCTCCCATGGGTGGGATCCCACGCTGGAGCAGGGGAAGAGTGTGAGGAGGAAGGAGCGTCAGAGACAACATGTAATGAACTGACCGTAACCCCCATTCCCCGTCCCCCTGCTCCACTGTGGGGGGAGGAGGTAGAGAAATCGGGAGTGAAGTTGAGCCTGGGAAGAAGGGAGTTTTAAGAAGGTGTTTTAAGATTTGGTTTTATTTCTCATTATCCTACTCTGATTTGATTGTCAATAAATTAAATTAATCTCCCTGAGTCGAGTCTGTTTTGCCTGTGACGGTAATTGCTGAGTGATCTCCCTGTCCTTATCTTGACCCACAAGCCTTTTGTCATATTTTCTCTCCCCTGTCCAGTTGAGGAGGGGGAGTGATAGAGCGGCTTGGTGGGCACCTGGCATCCAGCCAAGGTCAACCCACCACAGGCACAATGCGGAAACAAGGCTGGCAGGCGAACACGGAGGGACGGGGCAAGGAGAGAGCCATAAGGAACATTCCTCTGTTTCACTGTTGGCTATTTTGACACTGTATCCAAGCTACAGATGGGGGAATGGAAAACATAGGAGGCAGCTAAAGCGGGATTGGAGATGGGGTGGCAAGTAGTCTGGGACAGTGAATGAAAATACAGAAAGTAGGGTCAGAGTTTTGAAACAGTTTGCAGAAGACAGCTAAGAATGAATCCTCATCTGGAAATAGAAAAGGGCAGACAATTCCAATTGTATCTCATCTCCCAGTCTAGTTTTACCGCACATTTCTGCTCAGCTAACTGTTGCTGTTTGTCCTAATGTACGTTTAAAAGCTAACTGTTTTAGGATGAAAGATGGATAACAGACCTTATGGTGCTATTATTTCAGGTTTTTTTTCTCCAACTCAAACAGACAATTAAGCATGTTTTCAATACGTTAAGGTTATCTGTACAAGCCAGAAAGGGCTGCAAACCTCAGACCAGAACTGCCCCATGAACTTCACTGAGCAATGCAAGAAAATACCTTGCTCTTACACTGAAGCAAAAGTTGGGGTTCTGATGAGGGCAGAAGAAGGTCTGTTCGGATTCTGCGTTTGTGGAGGCAGTGGGCACCTGTCTATGAAGAAGGAAGGAGGGAAAGAAAGAAGGAAGAAGAAAGGAAGGAAGGCAAAGAAAACTACAGTTACCTAGTTTGTGTAATGTGTTATTGCTTTAGGCTGTACATTAGGGCCTCCTGATGTCCATTCATTCTCCAGTCAGGTGGAGAACTATCTTATGAATTATATTGTTGTCAGAAAAGGTCCCAACACAAAACATTTCATAGAATATAGATAGGATTTTCAAAGTATTCAGATTTTCAAAGAATCTCCTTCCAGCTCATCCAGCTGGATTCTGAAGACCTGGGCTTCTGTTGAAAGGATGGGGTACCATGCCCATCGCCCAGCGTGTGCCTGGGGACTGGCACTCCAGGGCAGTTGGTCAGCCCTGCCAAGGAGCTGCCTTGGGACCAGGAACTTCAGGGCCTAGAGTCTCTGACTCAGAGCCAAAAATTCAGAAATCCAGGGCTTCTAGTGTCAGCAGCTGTAGGGCAGCCCAAATGTTTGGACTGTGCCAATGTCCAGCACTTCTAAAGGCTGGATTGGATCCATCCTGAATATTACTCCCTTTATCACTGTTGGAAGAGTTCTTTGGTCTTTTGGATTAAAATGGATTAAAATGGCTTTTAAAACAAGAAAGGAAAAAGACTCAGATCACCTGAACTAAAACATACTTTTTACCTCCCCAAAAATGGCCTTTAGTGATAACGCTTTCAGTATTATTTCCTTCTTGACTGCAGGATGGTCTTCCCTAATGTACGAAAGTCTCTATGCATGTTCCCTTTCTTTCACTCTTACTTTTTTTTTTGATAGATTTCTAAACCTGTTAGCTCTTTCAGCTATTGTGCTTCTGATTTTAGTTATTTTCTGAAGGCTAGGTATTGAATATCCTACCATCACTGATCAAATCCCCATAACATAAAGATGTTGGTGCCATCTGATTCCTCCACATGTTTTGATTTAGAGTCAGAATGAAGCAGAAAAGGTGTATTTGCTATTACAGAGGATACGTGTCCTGGTTTTGGCTGGGATAGAGTTAAATTTCTTCCTAGTGCTGTGTTTTGGATTTAGTATGAGAAGAATGTTGATAACACACTGATGTTTTCAGTTGTTGCTAAGTACCCTGCTAGTCAAGGACAATCAGCTCAAGAAAAAAAACCAAACAAACCAAAACAAAACAAGCATTGGGAGGGAGCACAGCCAGGACAGCTAGCCCAGCTGGCCAATGGGGTATTCCATACCACGTGAAGTCATGCTCAGTATATGAATGGTAGGTGTGATCCAATAAGTAGCAATTGCTACTTGGTTATCGGTCAGCGCGGGTGGTAAGCAATTGCATTGTGCATTCACTCATTTTGTATATTCTATCATTATTATTATCATTTTCCCTTTTCTATTCTACTAAACTGTCTTTATCTCAACCCACGAGTTTTTCTCACTCTTACCCTTCCGATTCTCTCCCCGTCCCGCTGAGGGTGTGGGGAGTAAGTGAGCGGCTGCGTGGTATTTGACTGCCTGCCAGGTTAAACCACGACAGTCCTTTTTGGCGCCCAATGTAGGGCTCGAAGGGTTGAGATAATGACACATATGACCTGAACGGGTTAAAACAGATTTGTTATAAGCATTCATGATATCAGTTTAGTACTCGCTGTTCACAATGTTGGTTTATTTGCTCTCAGAGTTGTTGGATCTGTTCTTGCAGTTTTGGTATGTAGCACCTTGCTGGCTGTCTACACTGCTGATTATCAGTATTTATGTGGGGTTGGTCATCTCGGGGAAATGGATTAAGGTCATTGCTTTGCTATACTGTGTGACCTGGCTTATGTTATGATAAAATTATTGGTCAGGAGACTGTACTCAGCACTGCTGTCATTCCTGTTCTTCAGGAGCTATCTTTTGGAAAATATTAATAATTACAATTTTTACCTCCTCACCTAGGAGGATGAATTTAAGGGGGAGAAAGGATGGGACACTTTCTCCCACTTGTTCATCTTCCCTTCCATATCTTCAGAAAATCCTTTTTCTTCTATCCTCTTCATGAAGATGTCCACAATATTCCCTGAGAATTTTGAATATCCTTGGGATGTTCAAACAAGCATGTTCATATTGCTATGTCTCCTGAATGTGGTTCAGGCCTTGTTTAGGATTAAACAACTATTCAGGAATACTGTCCAGAGATCAACCCCGGCAACAGACACGGTGGCTACTCAAATCCCCACGACAGGCACTGCGGCTACTTCAACCCCCACGACAACCACTGTGGCTACTCAAACCCTGGCAACAGTCACTACAGTTACTCCAACCCCTGCGACAGGCACTGCAGCCACTCAAACCTCAGCAACAGGCACTACAGCTGAACCAGAGGACCAAACCTTGCTGGTATCCGTTGCCCCTGTACAGAAGAGGAAATCTTGGAAGCGGAGGTCAGGTCATTTAGAAAGGGATGATGGAAAAGCAGGGCCATCACGAGGAGGGCAGGAGGAAGAGGAAGAACTCATAAACGAGATGGAAACCACCCGATCCCTATCCCTGGGTGAGCTGCGAGATATGCGGAGAGATTTCAGCCGTCATCCAGGCGAGCATATTGTTACCTGGCTGCTCCGATGCTGGGATAATGGGGCCAGTAGCCTGGAATTAGAGGGGAAGGAAGCCAAGCAGCTGGGATCCCTTGCTAGGGAAGGGGGCATTGACAAAGCAGTTGGAAAAGGTGCACAGGCCCTCAGCCTCTGGAGGCGACTGCTGTCAGGCATGAAGGAAAGGTATCCCTTCAAGGAAGATGTTATATATCGCCCAGGCAAGTGGACCACTATGGAGAGAGGTATCCAGTACCTGAGAGAACTAGGCGTGCTGGAGGTGGTTTATAGTGACCTGGACAACGACCAAACGCCCAAAGATCCAGATGACGTCCAGTGCACGTGACCCATGTGGTGGAAGTTGGTACGGAGCGCACCAGTGTCATATGCCAGTTCGTTGGCAGTACTGTCCTGGAAAGAGGAAGAAGCACCAACGGTGGATGAGGTGGTTAGCAGACTCCGGGAATACGAAGAAACTGTCTCCTGCTGCCTTGTCTCGGCTGTGGAGAAACTGTCCCGGGAGGTCCAGCAACTCAAAGAGGATATGTCCTATTCTCCACCTGTATGGACCAGTATCTCAGCCATTACGAGTCAGCATTTTTCTCCTCAAGAGAGAGGATATAGAAAGTACACACCACGGGGCACCCTGTGATTTTACCTGCATGACCACGGAGAGGACATGAGGCAGTGGGATGGAAAACCTACCTTCATCCTAGAGGCATGGGTACGTGAGTTGCAAGGAAAAACAATGACACAAGGGGGTTCTCCCAGGAAAAATGCTGCTCCAGTTTTCAGGAAAAACCTGTCTCACGACGGTCCAGTTTCCAGTGAACAGTTCCCCAGACAAAGTAGAAGGGCTGATCTTATTTTGGATTGTACTTGTGATGAAGAAATTCTTGACTCATGTTTGCAAAAAGTGAGAAACGGATACTATGACCAGAACTAGAGGGGCCCTGCCTCCGGCCAGGTGGAGGAAAGGGACAACCGGGTTTACTGGACTGTGTGGATTCAATGGCCTGGCACATCAGACCCACAGGAGTATAAGGCTCTCGTAGACACCGGGGCACAGTGTACCCTGATGCCATCAAGCTATAAAGGGGCAGAACCCATTTGTATTTCTGGAGTGACAGGGGGATCCCAAGATTTTACTGTATTGGAGGCCGAAGTGAGTCTAACCGGGAATGAGTGGCAGAAGCACCCCATTGTGACTGGCCCAGAGGCTCCGTGCATCCTTGGCATAGACTATCTCAGGAGAGGGTATTTCAAGGACCCAAAAGGGTACCGGTGGGCTTTTGGTATAACTGCCCTGGAGACGGAGGAAATTAAACAGCTGTCCACCTTGCCTGGTCTCTCAGAGGACCCTTCTGTTGTGGGGTTGCTGTGGGTCGAAGAACAGCAGGTACCAATCTCTACCACAACGGTGCACCGGTGGCAATATCACACCAACCGAGACTCCCTGATTCCCATCCATAAGCTGATTCGTCGACTGGAGAGGCGTCCAGTACACCTGGAATCGACTGCCCCAGGGGTGGAAACACAGCCCTACCATTTGCCATGAACTGATCCACACCACACTGGAAGAGGGTGAGGCTCCAGAACACCTGCAATACATTGATGACATCATTGTGTGGGGCAGCACAGCAGAGGAAGTTTTTGAGAAAGGGGAGAGAATAGTCCAAATCCTTCTGAAGGCCGGTTTTGCCATAAAACAAAGTAAGGTCAAGGGACCTGCACAGGAGATCCAGTTTTTAGGAATAAAATGGCAAGATGGATGCCGAGGGATCCCAATGAATGTGATCAACAAAATAACAGCCATGTCCCCACCAACTAGCAAAAAGGAAACACAAGCTTTCTTAGGCGTTGTGGGATTTTGGAGAATGCATATTCCAAATACAGTCAGATCGTAAGCCCTCTCTATCACGTGACCAGGAAGAAGAATGACTTCAAATGGGGCCCTGAGCAACAACAAGCCTTTGAACAAATTAAACAGGAGATAGTTCAGGCAGTAGCCCTTGGGCCAGTCCGGGCAGGACAAGATGTGCTCTACACTGCAGCCGGGGAGAATGGCCCTACCTGGAGCCTCTGGCAGAAAGCACCAGGGGAGACTCGAGGTCGACCCTTAGGGATCTGGAGTCGGGGATACAGAGGATCCGAGGCCCGCTACACTCCAACTGAGAAGGAGATATTGGCAGCATGTGAAGGGGTTCAAGCTGCTTCAGAAGTGGTTGGTACTGAAGCACAGCTCCTCCTGGCACCCCGACTGCCGGTGCTGGGCTGGATGTTCAAAGGGAGGGTCCCCTCTACGCATCATGCAACCGATGCTACGTGGAGTAAGTGGGTCGCGCTGATCACACAACGGGCCCAAATAGGAAACCCCAGTCGCCCAGGAATCTTGGAAGTGATCACGAACTGGCCAGAAGGCAAAGATTTTGGAATATCCCCAGAGGAGGAGGTGACGCGTGCTGAAGAGGCCCCACCATATAACAAACTACCAGAAAATGAGAAGCAATATGTCCTGTTCACTGATGGGTCCTGTCACCTTCTGGGAAAGCATCGGAGGTGGAAAGCTGCTGTATGGAGTCCTATACACCAAGTTGCAGAAACTGCTGAAGGAGAAGGTGAATCGAGCCAGTTTGCAGAGGTGAAAGCCATGCAGCTGGCCTTGGATATTGCTGAATGAGAAAAATGGCCAGTACTTTATCTCTATACTGTCTTATGGTTGGTGGCAAATGCCCTGTGGGGGTGGTTGTAGCAGTGGAAGCAGAACAACTGGCAGCGCAGAGGCAAACCCATCTGGGCTGCCGCATTGTGGCAAGATATTGCTGCCCGAGTAGAGAACCTGGTTGTAAACGTACGTCACGTAGATGCTCACGTACCCAAGAGTCGGGCCACTGAAGAGCACCAAAACAACCAGCAGGTGGACCAGGCTGCTAAGTGGCTCAGGTGGATCTAGACTGGCAACATAAGGGTGAATTATTTGTAGCTCTGTGGGCCCATGACACTTCAGGCCATCAAGGAAGAGATGCAACATATAGATGGGCTGGTGATCGAGGGGTGGACTTGACAATGGACGCTATTGCACAGGTTATCCATAAATGTGAAACATGCGCTGCAGTCAAGCAAGCCAAGCGAGTAAGGCCTCTCTGGTATGGAGGACGATGGCTGAAATATAAATATGGGGAGGCCTGGCAGATTGATTATATCACACTCCCACAAACCCGACAAGGTAAGCGCTATGTGCTCACCATGGTGGAAGCAACCACCGGATGGCTGGAAACATACCCTGTGCCCCATGCCACTGCCCGGAGCACCATCCTGGGCCTTGAAAAGCAAGTCTTATGGCGACATGGCACCCCAGAAAGAATTGAGTCAGACAAAGGGACTCATTTCCAAAACACCCTCATAGACACCTGGGCCAAAGAGCATGGCATTGCGCGGGTCTATCACATCCCCTATCACTCACCAGCCTCTGGGAAAATCGAACGATACAACGGACTGCTAAAGACTAGGCTGAGAGCAATGGGTGGTGGGACATTCAAGCATTGGGACACACATTTAGCAAAAGCCACCTGGTTAGTCAACACTAGGGGATCTGCCACTCGAGCTGGCCCTGCCCAATCAAAACCCTCACGTACTGTAGAGGGGGATAAAGTCCCTGTCGTGCACATAAGAAATATGCTGGGGAAGACAGTCTGGGTTACTCCTGCCTCTGGCAAGGGAAAACCCATCCGTGGGATTGCTTTTGCTCAAGGACCTGGGTGCACTTGGTGGGTAATGCGAAAGGATGGGGAAGTCCGGTGTGTACCTCAAGGGGATCTGATTTTGGGTGAAAATAGCCAATGAACTGAATTGTATGATGTTAAATGTTATATGATATTGTATATCATTATTTCTGTGGTTGCTATCAATGTTATAGCAGTAAAAATCACCCAGATTAATGAAGAATGAACTAACTCCTATGAAACCAAGCAAAGTGCAACGTTGATAGAACCGGACAAGCGCAGCAATACTGAAATGAGAACTGGCTTCAGGATGCAACAGTCCAACACCACACACCATCTCTCCTGCCCTGAAAGACTGTTATGACAGATGGAGCCCAAAGTTGTGGACTAAATGAACTCAGTGGACATTTTAGAGGGATGGCCCATAGACTAAGGGAATGATATCTCTGTGTGTGTGTGTGTGTGTATATATATATATATTGACAAGAAAGTTGGTGGTGATTAATTGGAATGTATTGAAAAATGTGAGACCTAAGCATAACGTAAATGGTATAGAATAAGGGGTGGATACTGTCCTGGTTTCGGCTGGGGTAGAGTTAAGTTTCTTCCTAGTGCTGTGTTTTGGATTTAGTATGAGAAGAATGTTGATAACACACTGATGTTTACAGTTGTTGCTATGTACCCTGCTAGCCAAGGACATTTAGCTCAAGAAAAAAAAAATCAAAACAAAACTAGTGTTGGGAGGGAGCACAGCCAGGACAGCTAGCCCAGCTGGCCAACGGGGTATTCCATACCATGTGACGTCATGCTCAATATATGAATGGTAGGCATGTTCCAGGAAGTAGCGATTGTACTTGGTTATCGGTCAGCGCAGGTGGTGAGCTATTGCATTGTGCATCACTCATTTTGTATATTCTATCATTACCATTATTATTTTCCCTTTTCTCTTCTATAAAACCGTCTTTATCTCAACCCACGAGTTTTTCTCACTCTTACCCTTCCGATTCTCTCCCCGTCCCACTGTGGTGGTGGGGGGAGTGAGTGAGCGGCTGCGTGGTATTTGGCTGCCTGCCAGGTTAAACCACGACAATACGCAAAACAGTGCTCTACTTACTGGAAATAAAGGTATAAATCAGTACCTCTCAGTACAGTCAGGCAATGTGTAAGTATGGTTGCTAACGCACCCCCAAAGGAAAGAGTTTTCCTTTCTCACAAGAAAACGCTTATCCCTAATCACGGCGAAGAATGAAATCTTGAGGGGGAAAAAAAGAGAATTGAAAGTTTCAGAGTAAAAAGAAATTCCAATTCAGACTGGGAAATTTTTTTGTTTGATAAATTGGAATTTCCCACAAGAAACAGATTTCACTGAAAAAAAATCAACCAGCTCTTGTTTCCCAGTTTGGTCTTTGTAGCAGGACATGCTGGATTTGTCCTCCTAAGTGCTGAAGCCCAGACTTCTATTACTGCATGCACTGTAGCGTACAGTTCCTCCCAGAAATTTTCTGATGTTTAAGGATTATTTAGGTGGTTTGCTCCACTGTTCTTGTTGAAAGGACCCCTTAATTTAACACCTAGGAGCCATGGCTACACTTGTGGTCATGCCAATGTAATCTGCTATTATACATAACTCTTCTTTCTCCCTGCTTTAGAAAATTATCATATTCCTTCATAGTTTCTGTTTTACTGTGTGAAGCAAACTAGGCTCTTCTAGTGTCTTGGGGCCTCCTCTAATCTCCTCTCTCCCCTCCATTCCTCCCTCATTATAGTCTGAACTAATCTTTCTCAAATATGACAAGCCAAGTTTGAATGTAATTGTATAAAAGTGGTTTCATGAGTTCTTGGTACTCTGACTTTAACAGTACTCCATATCTGTTGGAAGTACTTATCTTAATACACGCTAGTATCATGTTTGCCTTTTTTTCTGACTGCATCGCATTGGCAGCTTATAGCTGTTCTTTACTCAACTTCATACTAAGCTCTTACTCCTCACAAGTAATTTCCAACTGATGTTTTTGTTATGAGTTGCTACAGGGTCAAATTCTTCATAATCCAAGTACACAAAATTTCCATTGGGCAAAAAATGTTTTTTTCTCCTAAAAATGTGGAGTATTTTCATTGCAGAGTTTGTGATAGCACGAGGTACTAAGAATTTTTAGCTTGAACTGATTTACAGTGCTCTGAAAAGTACTCTGTGGTTTTGCCATGCACAGAAAATGCCTAACGGCTGTGCCAATAAAAATTCTATTGCATATCACATCATTGGTATTACTAATTGCATATCATTCATTTGGATCTTTTTACATCTGAGTCAGCACCAAAAATACAAAGGATATTCTGAAAAACATCCAATTTATATTAACAATACATTTAAGGAATTTCAGAAGACTCTCTTAAAGTTTAGCTCTCTAAATGTAAAAACCTGAAGAAAGTCTTGAAAAGTAATTTCACAAAACCATTTTTTGCCCTTACAATTGATCCTTCATCCTATTCTTTCTGATGATTGACACAAGACATGCTAACAACTGCATAGAATTGCCTTAGGTGTAAGTTTTGCAAAATTCTTAACTGTAATGCAGAGAAAATATGGTGTATTGCTTCTTCCACATCAAGGAACAATATCTGCAATTGTATTTTTAATACCATAGCACTGAGAGGTCACTTGGCCAAAGGAGAGTGACTGCACTATTTGGCTATTTTTCAGAATTGCCCATAGTAAAAAACCTTACTTTAAACTAAAAATCCCATGTCAGTGAAAATGGCAGTACCTGACTTATGTGTATAAGAACATTGCAAATATAGATTTATTTAATAAACAGAAATTGAAATTTGCTTATTCTAACTTTTTGCATTCATCTTGGCAAGGAAAATTGCTCTTATTTTAAGTACATCTTATATCTTCTGTTGCAGGTATATGTATCTCTATATATTTCCTTAACAAAAATCCATCTTGTCGTGGTTTAACCCCAGCCAGCAAAAATAAACTCCACGCAGCCGCTCGATCACCCCCGACTCCGCTGGGATGGGGGAGAGAATCAGGAAGGCACAAGTAGGAAAGCTCCCAGGCTGAGATAAAAACAGTTTAATAATTGAAATAAAACGAAGTAGAACAGTAATAATAACAATGAGAACAACAACAATAACAGAATACACAAAGCAGGCAATGCACAACACAACTGCTCACCGACCGCCAACCGTGTGTCACGAACAGGGGCGATCCCCCCCACACCCCTGGTTTTTATACTGAGCATGATGTCACATGGTATAGAATACCCCATTGGCCAGCTGGGTCCACCACCCCGGCTGTGCTCCCCCTCCCGGTGCAAGCATCACTCAGCAACAGCCAAAGCATCAATGGGCCGTCAATGCTCCTTTCACACTAAACCTAAAACACAGCACACCCCCCAAGCTACTGGGAAGAAAGTTAACCCTGTCCCAGCTGGAACCAGGACAATATCCACCCCTTATTCTATACCATCTACATCAGGATGGTGTTCCGGGCAGTGGCATGGGCCACAGGATATGTTTCCAGCCATCCTGTGGTTACTTCCACCATGGTGAGTACATAGCGCTTGCCTTGTTGGGTTTGTGGGAGAGTGATATAATCAATCTGCCAGGCCTCCCCATATTTGTATTTCAGCCATCATCCTCCATACCAGAGAGGCTTTACTCGCTTGGCTTGCTTGATTGCAGCACATGTTTCACATTCGTGGATAACTTGTGCAATAGTGTCCATGGTTAAGTCCACCCCTCGATCACGAGCCCATCTCTATGTTGCATCTCTTCCTTGATGGCCTGAGGTGTCATGGGCCCACCGAGCTATAAATAATTCACCTTTATGTTGCCAGTCCAGATCTACCTGAGTGTCGTGGTTTAACCTGGCAGGCAGCCAAATACCACGCAGCCGCTCGCTCACTCCCCCCGCCCCCCCAGTGGGACGGGGAGAAAATCGGAAGGGTAAGAGTGAGAGAAACTCGTGGGTTGAGATAAAGACAGTTTAATAGAACCGAAAAGGGAAAATAATGATAATAAATAATGATAGAATATACAAAATGAGTGATGCACAATGCAATTGCTCACCACCCGCGCTGACCGATAACCAAGTAGCGATCGGTACTTCCTGGATCACGCCTACCATTTATATACTGAGCATGACGTCACATGGTATGGAATACCCCATTGGCCAGCTGGGCTGGCTGTCCTGATTATGTTCCCTCCCATCTTGTGTACCTAGCTCAGTCAGTAGGCACGGGAGCTGTCCTTGGACTAGGAGGGCACTTAGCAAAAACTGAAAACATCAGTGTGTTATCAACATTCTTCTCATACTAAATCCAAAACACAGCACTAGGAAGAAATTTAACCCTATCCCAGCCGAAACCAGGACACTGAGCTACTTCGATCTTGGCAGCCTGATCCACCTGCTGGTTGTTTTGGTGTTCTTCAGTGGCCCGACTCTTGGGTACGTGAGCATCTACGTGACATACTTTTACAACCAGGTTCTCTACCCGGGCAGCAATATCGTGCCACAATGCGGCAGCCCAGATGGGTTTGCCTCTGCGCTGCCAGTTGTTCTGCTTCCACTGCTGCAACCACCCCCACAGGGCATTTGCCACCATCCATGAGTCAGTATAGAGATAAAGTACTGGCCATTTTTCTCGTTCGGCAATGCCCAAGGCCAGCTGGATGGCTTTCACCTCTGCAAACTGGCTCGATTCACCTTCTCCTTCAGCAGTTTCTGCGACTTGTCATGTAGGACTCCATACAGCAGCTTTCCACCTCCGATGCTTTCCCACAAGGCAACAGGACCCATCAGTGAACAGGGCATATTGCTTCTCATTTTCTGGTAGTTTGTTATATGGTGGGGCCTCTTCAGCACGCGTCACCTCCTCCTCTGGGGATATTCCAAAATCTTTGCCTTCTGGCCAGTTCGTGATCACTTCCAAGAGTCCTGGGCGACTGGGGTTTCCTATTCGGGCCCGTTGTGTGATCAGTGCGATCCACTTACTCCACGTAGCATCGGTTGCATGATGTGTAGAGGGGACCCTCCCTTTGAACATCCAGCCCAGCACCGGCAGTCGGGGTGCCAGGAGGAGCTGTGCTTCAGTACAAACCACTTCCGAAGCAGCTCGAACCCCTTCACATGCTGCCAATATCTCCTTCTCAGTTGGAGTGTAGCGAGCCTCGGATCCTCTGTATCCCCGACTCCAGATCCCTAAGGGTCGACCTCGAGTCTCCCCTGGTGCTTTCTGCCAGAGGCTCCAGGTAGGGCCATTCTCCCCGGCTGCGGTGTAGAGCACATTCTTCACATCTTGTCCTGCCCGGACTGGCCCAAGGGCTACTGCCTGAACTATCTCCTGTTTAATTTGTTCAAAGGCTTGTGGTTGCTCAGGGCCCCATTTGAAGTCGTTCTTCTTCCTGGTCACGTGATAGAGAGGCCTTACGATCAGGCTGTAATCTGGAATATGCATTCTCCAAAAGCCCACAATGCCTAAGAAAGCTTGTGTTTCCTTTTTGCTAGTTGGTGGGGACATGGCTGTTATTTTGTTGATCACATCCATTGGGATCTGACGACATACATCTTGCCATTTTATTCCTAAAAACTGGATCTCCTGTGCAGGTCCCTTGACCTTACTTTGTTTTTTTGCAACACCGGCCTTCAGAAGGATTTGGACTATTCTCTTCCCTTTCTCAAAAACTTCCTCTGCTGTGTTGCCCCACACAATGGTGTCATCAATGTATTGCAGGTGTTCTGGAGCCTCACCCTGTTCCAGTGCGGTGTGGATCAGTCCATGGCAAATGGTAGGGCTGTGTTTCCACCCCTGGGGCAGTCGGTTCCAGGTGTACTGGACGCCCCTCCAAGTGAAAGCAAACTGTGGCCTGCACTCTGCCGCCAAAGGGATTGAGAAGAACGCATTAGCGATATCAGTTGTGGCGTATCACTTGGCTGCCTTTGACTCCAGTTCATATTGGAGTTCCAGCATGTCTGGCATGGCAGCACTCAGTGGCGGCGTGACTTCGTTCAGGCCACGGTAGTCTACTGTTAGTCTCCACTCTCCATTGGACTTTCGCACTGGCCATATGGGACTGTTAAAGGGTGAGCGAGTCTTGCTGATCCCTCCTTGGCTCTCCAGTCGACGAATCAGCTCATGGATGGGTATCAGGGAGTCTCGGTTGGTGCGGTATTGCTGCCGGGGCACTGTTGTGGTAGCGATTGGTACCTGTTGTTCTTCAATAACCCCACAATAGAAGGGTCCTCCAAGAGACCGGGCGAGGTAGACAGCTGTTTAATTTCCTCCATCTCCAGGGCAGCTATACCAAAATGGCTGAGACACTGGCCCGTGCAGGTGGGGAGTAGGACATATCCTCTTTGAGTTGCTGGACCTCCCGAGACAGTTTCTCCACAGCAGAGACACAGGCCCATAGGGAGGAAGAGAGACTTTCTTCGTATTGCTGGATTTGGCCAGCCAATTCATCCACTGTTTGTTCCTCTCCATCTCTCCAGGTCATTATTGCCAATGAGTTTGCATGTGACACTGGTGCGCTCCGCACAACCTTCCGCCACATGGGTCGGGTGCATTTGACTTCATCTGGGTCTTTGGATAACTGCTCATTGTTCAGGTCATCATAAATCACCTCCAGCATGGCTAATTCCCTCCGGTACTGGATACCTCTCTCCATGGTGGTCCACTTGCCTGGGTGGCATATAACATCTTCCTTGAAGGGATACCTTTCCTTCACACCTGACAGGAGTCACCTCCAGAGGCTGAGGACTTGTGCCCTTTCTCCAATTGCTTTGTCAATGCCCCCTTCCCTAGCAAGGGATCCCAGCTGTTTGGCTTCCTTCCCCTCTAATTCCAGGCTACTGGCCCCGTTATCCCAGCATCGGAGCAGCCAGGTGACAATGTGCTCGCCTGGACGACGATTGAAGTCTTTCCGCATATCTTGCAGCTCACCCAGGGATAGGGATCGGGTGGTTACCATCTCATTTAGGGGTTCTGCCTCCTCCTCCTCCTGTTCTCGTGATGGCCCTTGTTCATCTTCATCCCTTACTAAACGAGCTGATTTTCTTTTGCATTTTCTTTTTTGTATAGGGGCGACTGATAGTGGCATGGGTTGGTTCTCTGTCGCAGGGGGCAGAGTAGCCACTGTGCCTCCCGTGGGGGGTGAGGGAGCCGCTGTGCTTGCCGTGGGGGGTGAGGGAGCCACAGGGCCTGTTGCTTTGTCATCAGCTGCAGAGACATTTCCTTCCCCTTGGGGGTTCTGAGTGGTGTTAAACAGGGCTCGGTAGGCGTGGGCCAGGCCCCAGCACATTGTAGTGATTTGTGTCTCCCTAGAATGGCCAGGGTGACAGTATACTTTTTTCCAAATATTCTACTAATTTTTCAGGGTTCTGCACTTGTTCAGGGGTGAAGTTCCAGAACACTGGGGGTGCCCACCGTCCTAGGCATTTGCCCATGCTATCCCACTCGCCCTGCCATTCATAACTATCCAGCCTTGGGGCAGATCTCTGGATGACATTCTTAAATTGCTTACTAACCTTGGATAAAACCACAACAATATTCCCAAGGAGTACCAATAGATGTATCTTAACTACCCAGGGATGTTCAAGGTATTGGCAAGTTATTTTAACAAAGGAGATGACATCATAGAGGAAGGTAGCGAGGGTGCCGTTCTCTATTTCCTCCATAAAAAATCTCTCAGAGGAAAAGGCGTAATTGCTAATGGTCTCCATGAGGTGGTACCCGAAATACAGAAATGGCTTCATTACGAATCCCAAATACCAAATAACCCCCAATGCCAGCGTTTTAGTAACAAATCTCCCAGGCAAAACATCATTAATCACGGCAGAGCACAGCAGACTACAAAACCCAACTCCAATCTTTAACAGGTACAGTAAAAACAAGAGCATGGTGCGGAACAAATTAATATGTTACTGTTGTCCGAAAAGCGGATTCGTGCCCGGCGTGCAAGTAACCAATTCCACATGCTCAGGAGAGATATTGTTTTATTCAGGCCTGGGTGCTCGGTGGACTTGCCACAAATCAAGCACACCTGGTCTAGTCACCTTTCTGTTTATATCCATGCTTCTCATACATATTTTAAATTTCTCTTTTACATATTCATTACATTTCCGAGAACTAATTATAATATTACATCATCTTCAACACATGCGCACTAAAGCCTTTACGGTCTCCTTGGGGGTCTCGGGTGGTCTCTGGTGGTCGGCAGGGTAGTGAACTCTTCATGAACTTATTTCTTCTTTACCTTATAGGGTCGCAATTTGTCCCTGAGCCATGCTTGGACCACGTTTGTTTATAGTTTCCATAGCTAAAATTAATTATCACTACCTCTAAAACACACAGTTTATAATTAATTACTACTCCACACAATTACAAACACACACCTGTTAGTTATCTAACTTCTAAGCAACAAATCTTCATTGTTTAAAATTACAGAAGCGAGCAATATAGAATCCACAACAAACTATCTATCACCATAGTGTTCTTAAATTAAAACATATACATCTTGATCTCCTCCAGTCAAACACCCACTCACTAGCTTCATCATTCTGGTTTCTTATTAACTGGTCTTTTAACCCAGTTCTGGGTGAGGGCTATAGACAGGATGATAACACTTTGAAGATTAATGTTGATTAAGATTAACTTTAACATTACCAGATATAAATTCCTTAATATGCTCTAAATAATCTGTCGTTATCTCAACCCTTCGAGCCCCACGTTGGGCGCCAAAAAGGACTGTTGTGGTTTAACCCTAGCCAGCAAAAATAAACTCCACGTAGCCGCTCCATCACCCCCCACTCCACTGGGATGGGGGAGAGAATCAGGAGGGCACAAGTAGGAAAGCTCCCGGGTTGAGATAAAAACAGTTTAATAATTGAAATAAAACGAAGTAGAACAGTAATAATAACAATGAGAACAACAACAATAACAGAATACACAAAGCAGGCAATGCACAATGCAACTGCTCACCGACTGTGTGTGACCAACGCGGGGCGAGCCCTCCCACACCCCTTGTTTTTATACTGAGCATGATGTCACATGGTATAGAATACCCCATTGGCCAGCTGGGTCCACCACCCCGGCTGTGCTCCCCCTCCCGGTGCAAGCATCACCCAGCAACAGCCAAAGCATCAATGGGCCATCAATGCTCCTTTCACACTAAACCCAAAACACAGCACACCCCCCAAGCTACTGGGAAGAAAGTTAACTCTGTCCCAGCCGGAACCAGGACACATCTGTACTCATCAGCTTCTTTCTCTCCAGGAAATATAAAACAAAGATAATGATTCTTAAGCAGTAAAATGCTAACAGTTCTAGAAACATGCTTATGTGCAAATTATGTGGGCGTATAAATCTTACTACTGGATGACATTTTTTCAGCGATAAAACTAGAGTGTTGGAATGTCTTTAGAATTTCTTGCCATGGAACAGCATGGTGTGTTTGCCAGTCTCAATTGTTTAAAAAAGGGGAAAAAAATAAAAGAAGAAAAAGATCCAATTCACAAAAAGCTCAAGATGTTTGTTTAAAAACAATGAGATTTTAAATAAAAATACATGCTGGGGCCTGTTTATTTACCTAAAGATGTTTGAACCTGCAGCGTTCCTTTTTCATGTTTTGCTCAAAAGGCCAGTATGTGGAGTGTTATTTATTTATTTGTGTATTTTTGTAGTGAAAGCTGAGATTCTGATGTAGTCCTTAGCAACTTGAGAGAGACATTAAACTGTGAGAGCTGTCAAAATGGTGTGCAATTCTCATTGACTTGAGAATATTTTATCCAATTTTGAGAGACTTCTGTCATTTAGAGTAGATTTTTGAAAGTACAGTAACAATTGTCTCTGTATCTTGTGGTGCCAGAATTAGAAGGACAAGAACACAAATATACCCACTAAGTAGCACACTGACATTGCTGTGGAATGCAAGGCTACTAGAGAATTATGCACTTAGTGGCTCATATGATGCTGGGCTTTTTCTCTTAATAACAGTATGGTTATAGTGCATATGGGCAATTGGCTCAGCATTAGAATAGATGACCTCACCTACTGACACAGAAAAATTGCTTACGGAGATTAGAAAGCATGCCCTTTAAGAAAGCAGAGTCTCTGAAACAAACAGCGTAGTCCAACACAATCCAAAGTTATGAGTCTTGCCGACAGAAAAGCTAATCAACAGTGCTGTTACAACAGCAATGAAGGAATGCAAAAGAAAAATGTTGGAGTTTGGCTGCTTCTGGACAGTCAGGTAGCAGTTTGTCAAGAATGCCTTGCATTATTTGTGGTAGGCAACGAGTCTGCCAGTTTCTCCCTGAGATGCAGGTCTCTTCACATCTCGATGTACCTTTGTCACATGGAGATGTATCCAAAATGCTGGTTGACAGGCTTGCAAGAGGCTCACAGGCACCAGGACAAAGCCCTGGGAGACTCCAGGAAATTATTCTTGGTAGAAGCTACCAGAAAGTGCTTTTGCTACCCCTGATTGTCACAGTATGGAGCATGAGCCATGTTAGCCCACTAATTTTAAGCAGCTATTTGAAGTATTAATGTGGTGTATGAAGCCTTAAATTGGTTATATCCTTGCTATATGAGAAGTTCCTCCTGTTTCTTAGCTTAGTTGAATTCATGTTGATTTATGTCTGCTCATCTGACAGTTTTGTTCAGTTTCATCCTCCTCCCCTCCCTCTTATTGTAATTTGACAAAAATTTTGAAATGGAAAACAATTCTAAACCAAAACCTACTTTCTTTTAACTTCATTCTGACAACAGAGGATCCTTTGGCCAATTTGTGAATCAGGAGATTTTTTAAAAAACAGTTTTACTAGCAATTTTGGTTTGAATGAATGGGTATTTTGACATATGGGAATAAGGAATTTCCCAACTAGCTACTTTCCATGAGATTTGTATTTTTATATCTAAAGCTACTGAACTGCAGTGTTAGTGTAAATGTAGAGAAATCGTAATATACAATCGATTATAACCAACTATGACTAACCAGTGATGGAGGGATTTTAGAACCAGGCCCCTTGTAAGACAAGACTGACCAAGGAGAGAATGGGTTGTATTTTGTTATATTGGTCAGTGATACCATAAAATGCATGCAAATCTCTGAGCATGTGTGGTGGGTTGACCTTGACTGGACACCAGGTGCCCACCAAGCCACTCTATCACTCCCCCTCCTCAATTGGACAGGGGAGAGAAAATATGACGAAAGGCTCATGGGTCAAGATAAGGACAGGGAGATCACTCACCAATTACCGTCACAGGCAAAACAGACTCAACTTGGGGAAATTAATTTAATTTATTACCAAACAAAAGTCAGAGTAGGATAATGAGAAATAAAACCAAATCTTAAAACACCTTCCCCCCACCCCTCCCTTCTTCCCAGGCTCAACTTCACTCCCGATTTTCTCTACCTCCTCCCCCTGAGTGGCGCAGGGGGACAGGAAATGGGGGTTGCAGTCAGTTCATTACATGTTGTCTCTGCCGCTCCTTCCTCCTCACACTCTTCCCCCGCTCCAGCGTGGGGTCCCACCCATGGGAGACAGTCCTCCACAAGCTTCTCCAACATGGGTCCTTCCCATGGGCTACAGTTCTTCACGAACTGCTCCAGCATGGGTCCTTTCCCCAGGGTGCAGTCCTTCAGGAACAGACTGCTCCAGCGTGGGTCCCCCACGGGTCCACAGGTCTTGCCAGGAGCCTACTCTAGCGCGGGCTCTCCACGGGGTCACAGCCTCCTTCGGGCGCAGGGGAATCTCTGCTCTAGCGCCTGGAGCACCTCCTCCCCCTCCTTCTTCACTGACCTTGGTGTCTGCAGAATTGTTGCTCTCACATATTCTCGCTCCTCTTTCTTCCGGCTGCTGTTACGCAGCAGTTTTTTCCCCTTCTTAAATATGTTATCACAGAGGAACTACTACCGTCGCTGATTGGCTCAGCTTTGGCCAGCAGCAGGTCCATCTTGGAGCCAGCTGGCATTGGCTCCATCGGACATGGGGGAAGCTTCTGGCATCTTCTCACAGAAGCCACCCCTGTAGCCCCCCCCTGCTACCAAAACCTTGCCACACAAACCCAATACAGCATGTTTTAGCAATACAAGGCCATAAAGAGGGAGTCATAGTTTAGCTTTTTTCTTCTACAGCAGCATGGTTTGGTAATTTCAAGATGTATTTCAAGTGATTCAGAGGCACACCAAGAAATGAGAACAACTGCCTTCCTGAACAATTATAATTCATTCTGAAAATGTTAAGTCAACTAAATTCACCTAGATCTACTCTACTGCTTAAAACAGGGCAATCTTAGATTTAAAACTTAATATTGTGGTAAGAACTACTTAAAAATATCGGCACAGTTAGTCTGATCAGAGACAAGCTACTGCATACTACTGATAGTAGGGGATATTCAAATTATACTGGGTACTGGTGCTTTGCCAATATGATAATTATGTTAGTTGCAACACAAATACGCATATATTTTATGCGTTGTATATAGCCAATTGGACAGGTGGTTATATTAGTCTCACATGCAAAATACTTAAAAATAAAAAAGATTCACTGCCTGCGTTTCTCTGAATCCTGCCTGAGGGACAGAACAAGGAGTGGCACACAGGCAAGCCATTTTCAGCCCTCACTCTCAAGCTCATTGACACTAATCAAGGAAGGGCACCAAGGAGATAGATGATGAAAGCTGTTCCCAAGCTCTTTCAAGCTGATTTGGTTCAGAAACGACTTCAAAGGATGTGGTCAGGTGTACACCTCTTGGTTTTACATCTGTGGAGCTGCATCTGCAAGGACTCTCTCTCCTCCTCACCTTCTCCAAACACTCTATCTTGGGCTGGCTGGTGCATGCTGGAACCTGGCTGCATGGCTTTTCACATGTGAATCTTTTACAGAAAAGACACAATTATACCATACGTTTTTTTCTAAGAACCATCTTAAGAATATTCTAACCAGCATTACATACAGCATCCAAAATACTGAGCCAGCCAATCAGAGCAAATCATCTAACACTTGTAGTACTAGTCTTTTTTAAAAGGGAATTCCCATTCATTATTTGTAATGGATGGGAACTACATTACAATCTTTCGATAGCTCAGTGGGCTATATCTGGTTCTACTCCATTAACTTCCAATTGTCTGCAGACTTCTTATTCACATCTATCATCTTATGCATTTGGAATAAAAAGCCAAGTATCAATCTGAACACGTTAGCCTTCAGGACACGAGACAGACTAAATCACCTGCTGCGGCTTCACTCTGTCTGCATGGTCTGTGTTGCAACACTTTGGATTTTCATAGTCTCTGAAAGACCTAGAGGCTTGAGGGTTGCTACTATTTAAAATTCAGCTGGAGCCTGATATAGCTCTGCAGTTAAATGCTAAGCATTTTTGTCAGTCTATGGGAAGGGTGGGTCTGAGAATATTGACAGAGATGAGAAAGGATAAACTGCAATTCCTTTATAGACTTCTATTTAAATGAAAGGCCATAAGGATCCCATATTTCACCTTGTTTACATTAGTTCATTTCTAGGACATGGAGAGTAAAAAGAAAGGCCTGAGAGCACGGGATCACGCTCCACCTTCAGTTGCTGAGGGTTTTGCCTGAGCAAGAACAGCATGGCATGGTGTGCAGTAACAACAGATACATCTGTGAGAGCTGGTCAGATTTCTGCATACATAGACATTAACCAGAATTATACATGCAGAGTGTTTAATTGTCGCTTTGCTGCATGGTAACAGCTAATACCGCTCAGCCTTTCCCCTCTTCTATTTGGAAATTTCCCTCGAGTGCACGGTGTCTAATGCAATGGCCAAATACGGCTTAACCGTGTCTAACTCTGGTGTTGGTTGGTGACAATAATATTCAGGATATAAATATCTGGCTTAACCTTGGGCCACCAGACTGCATGACAAAAACATGCAGAGGACCAAATATGTGCTTGGAGGACTATAACTTATAGCTGCCACAGTTGACGGGCATTCCTGTTCAGAAGGCCCCTAAAGATTCACACATAGCTAATGTGCTGCCCCCTGAAATCTTGCTGGCAAGGACTTATTCAATATTAGGACCACTGATCTTTCTCAGGACAGCTGCACATCTGTCTTTTTGTTCGCACCAGTACTTGCCCTTTTTATTGCGTAGTACTTAAAAGTGTCAGTATTGATAGCCCTTTAAAACTCACCTATGATTTGCAGCAGAACAGAGGAGCTTTGTACAGGATTAATGACTTGAAAACTGTTAATCAATCTCATTAATAATTATCTGGACAGTAACCCTGATATCACTGGTTGCTTCCAGAAGAAAAGAGAAATGATACTTTGCTTCTTAGTTAGGAAGCTAGATAGAACTAGTGAGAAATTTACTCGACTCCATAAATATCTACAATTTCATCTGAGGAGAAATATCAGAAGCACCTAAATATCTATGAAGGAGCCTAAAGTGCCAGAACAGTATTTTAGAAAATGGATCACTTCTTTTACATTACCCATTTTAGGCCCTCTAATACTAACTCTCACTACATCTGCAGCTAACAAACTGTAGCAAGGAACTGTTTTAGCACTAGGAAACGCAGCAGCTGAGATGCACTGCACGAATATGGCCAACATATACAAGCCAAACATTACAAATCAGGTGCTTAAGAAATGGCACACACACAGACTCTTCATAAGTACTTCTCTAATACTGGAAACCCCTCAAGGACTTGCACAAAAAACACACACTGAATGATTAATAAGGAAAACTCATCTGGATTTATTTGCAAACGTCATGCTTCATTGTCTGTGTCTTACAAATCTACACATTACTTCATCCCACTAATATCATTATAAGGTTGCATGGTATTGACCAAGGTTAAATATCACTCATTTTATTTCAATCTATAAACTGAAGTCAATTGACATGCCTTGATATCACTACTCAAAATTCTCAATAGGATTGAATAATAGAGAAGAGGTAAATCAAAGTTAACTACTTTAGCTCCAGCCAGTCTGTCTCCACTCAAAGCATCCATTCAGCCGGGAAGCACATCAAAATTTACAGCATAGACATTTACTGTGAAAGGCTTTAACAATATGAGGAATCCTATACTCGTGCCTTGAAAGCCAATAATATGACGCAGAGCCTATATTTGCACTGTCCTACAGGAGTGCTTGGTGGCTGACAGCAACAGCAAACAAAAGCATTTATTGGCCTGTGAATCTTATTTCATCTGTGTACACTGACACTGGATTTGTTTTCCTTAAAGTTGAAAACAACATAAGATTAGAAATGGTAACGACTCCAGCCTTTTTCTTCTACTTCCAACTGAGAGTCCAGAATCACAGAAGACTGATACAATTCTCCATCAAAAGGCTGGGCAACACAGCCCTGTGTTTCCAGCATCATAACTAAGCAACACAGAACATCAAAACTCTTGCACAGGGAATACAGAGCAAAGCTATTTTCCTAGAGAGTGGAACTAATATTCTTTCAGGCTCATGAAAAGAACCAAGATTGCAAACATTTATATTGCCAGCAACTTCATGCCTTCATGTGGAGAAGAATTGTGGAGTTGGGAGTTTCGGCCAAGATAAGACAGGAGTTCGGCCTGTGCGCTGAGAACTAGCAGACGCGCACATAAGCCTGAGATAAGACCTGAACACCTGGCTTAGTTGTCTCCTCTGTAAGGAAACTGAAAAACATCAAGAGAATTATGTAACTGTGTGGTGTATGGTTGCACGGACTCTCACATAAGCATGCACAGAATCCTTTATTGTTACAATACAGGAGAATATATCCTTTACCATAACGGGGAGGTCCCGCTGTCTCCCCCAATCATCACCCAATTCGTATCCCTTATTAACTAAGAAAAACAGTCTCTCTTCCTTTTGGCAAAGATCCACACGACTGCTCTCAGATCCGCTTATTCTCACGGTTAACCAGTTACATAATTCTCTTGATGTTTTTCAGTTTCCTTACAGAGGAGACAACTAAGCCAGGTGTTCAGGTCTTATCTCAGGCTTATGTGCGCGTCTGCTAGTTCTCAGCGCACAGGCCGAATTCCTGTCTTATCTTGGCCGAAACTCCCAACTCCACAATTCTTCTCCACATCTCCCCCTTTTTTGTTTATCACCACCCCATTGGTAAGTAAGGTCACCATGATGCGAGCTTCCATTTTGCGCACGTTGCGGATTGCAGACCGAAGGACCTGCAGGAACACTAGGAACAAAATAAACATTCCTGCCCCTATGCCAATAAACACCCACATGCGTAGATTGAGGCCATTAAACCAATTTTTTGGATTTATCCAAGACAAGTCTTGATGTAACCTGTCAAACACACTTTGGCTAGTCAATTCCTGTAATCTGTGAATCTGATCCTGCAGCTGATCATGTAAAGATTGAATATTTCGCTGCAATGACAAATCGAATGCTCCCATCAAATGTCGCTTAATAAAAGTCCAATCATGTTGTGATGAATTCCATGGTAAGGGGGTTACACATAAAGATTTGTGTACGTGTTCCCAATCACACGGCAGACTAATTCTCGTTTTTAACGCTTCCTGCCGATCCCCCAACCACATCACGGTAGCCTCTAGGGCTTGTAGCCGAGATAATACCTCCTCATCAACTTTCTCTTGAATTTGGAATTCTTTAGTAACATTGGTCAATGCCTCACTTACCTCATGTGCAGTTTTTACAGATTGTGTCAAGGAAGCGATAGCTGCAGTGGCACTTGCTAAAATAATAACAGCAGAAATAATTGCAAAAATTAACCAACCTAAGAATCGTTTTGCTCTTTTCTTAGACTTATCTATATCTTCTACTAGAATTCTAACAAATCTACCCAAACCATCCTCCCCTTCCCACTGTCTGGTTAAATTAACTGGTATCCATAGTTCTGCCCGACGTCGAAGGGGAAAAATATAAGCAGTTTCATTAAAATCATGTTTAGATATACAACTTCTAAAAGAAGGAGAATAAAGCTGAATACAAAAGGAGTGATTACATCGAGTAATGTTTACACGCGAAGTCATAGCAAAAAGATAAGGATGAGTAGTACATACAGTCACATTAATTTCATGTATTATACTCAGATTAGCTTGTGTTTTGTTGACAATCCATACTTGAGATAGTTGCCTCGTAAAAAAAGGCAAAGCTAAACGCCACACATTTGGTTGTGGAGGAGAAAATGAACCATTATACTCCATCTGTAGGATGGGTCCTGCGGACCCACCATTGTGCCAGACTATTGAATGATTGGCTTTCTGAAAAGGCAAAACAGATTGATTCAAAGATGGATCCCAAAATGACCCATAAGGGCCCCAATCTATAATACGACCAACGGTTAAATTTTGTTCTCGAGGCCGTTCTCCCAAGCATGGCTTCCAACCAAATTGTGTGATCGATGAGAGTTTGTGCAAAATGCATTGCGGAAAATCAGGAACAAAGTCACCAATTAACATATCATTATTAATAGTATTTTTTGATGCCAACCCAGGAATGGTGACCATAGTAAGGTTCACCCGTTTTCCATGTGACACTGCTACTAAGTGTTGCTGTGTTTCAACGATCACACAATACTCTGACTTATTATCCACGGTAAGACATAATGGAGGAAAATCAGAAACAAACATTGTGTCATTAGCATAATATGTATCATCTTTCCCATCTAGAGATGGGGGAACCCAAATGCCACCTGACCATAAAGTATCACTATTGCTAATCGGTAATGACGCGTCCCACCATGTCAAAGGTCGGAAAAAAGGAGGGTCCACCACATGTGCCCAATAAACGTGAGCTTCCACAGGTTGAAACATCATGGTAGTGCCAATTCCCCATAGCATTATCGTGGGACAAGATTGAACAGAAAACAGCACTGTAGACCATATTACTGATGTTGACCTGATTGCATTACCGAACCGTCGTAGGAGCAGCATCCTCGTGTTGTTTTTCCTCGGGTCCTTTTTCTGGGCCATCTGCCAACACTTGCGCTGGCTTGACATTCTTCGCAGGGACCCAATATGGGCCTGTAGGAAGAGAAACACAAGCGTATCCCCGTCCCCAGGTAAGCAAGGGAACCGGACCTTTCCATAGACCAGATTCTAAGTGTTTATAAAATACCTTCGGATACACTTCAGTAACCTCTCCTGTTTGAAAATGCCGGTCAGCAGCTGAATGATATTGCTGCTTTGACCCTGACAAATTTAAAAAATTTAATACATATGTGGCTTTATCTAACATCTCCTGAGGGGTAGTTCCCAGGGGATTCCCCCTTTTTTGTTTTTCAAGAATCAGCTTTAAGGAAGAGTGAGCACGTTCCACAATTGCTTGACCTGTGGGGGAATGCGGAATACCTGTAACATGATACACGCCCCATGCCTGTAGGAATAATAACAACCGTTTAGAGACATAGGCAGGTCCATTATCTGTTTTGAGTTTACGGGGGACCCCCAATACTGCAAAGCATCGAAGAAGATGTTTGATAACATCACGAGCACGTTCATCCGTATGAGCCGTTGTGACCAAAAACCCAGAAAAGGTATCAACAGACACATGAACAAAGCGCAAACGACCAAAGGAGGAAACATGAGTAACATCCATCTGCCATAGTTCATTGGAAGTCAGTCCCCTGGGATTCACAGCAGATACTACTGGCATTGGCGTGAGCCGCTGACAATCCGGGCAAGCACGAACGATGTCCTGGGCCTGTTCAGCTGTAAGAGAAAACTGCTTCCGTAAGGAGCGAGCATTCTGATGAAAAAATTCATGGGATAATTTTGCTTGTTCCAAACGGCGAGGTAGGACTGCCATCAGAGTGAGTGCATCCGCAGCAGCATTACCGGAAATGAGCGGTCCTGGTAAATTAGTATGAGATCGGATATGCATAATAAAATACGGAAATCGTCTAACACGCAGCAGCTGTGCTAACTGTATTAGTAAAGAAAATAGTTGCTTATTATCTACTTCTCGAATAAATGCAGTCTCTATGCGCTGTACTATGCCTGTGACATAAGCTGAGTCTGCCACTATATTAAGTGGTATTTGAGAAAACAATTCAAAAGTGCAAACAGCAGCTGCTAATTCAACTACCTGTGTAGATCCAGGTAGAGAAGTAACATCCGAAGACCAGGGGGCCTGATCTGCTTCCTCTGCTTGGTGTTCAGACGTTTTCCGTCCTCCCGGCGTCTTCCACGCCACTACAGCTTTACCTGTTTTTCCAGATCCATCAATGAAAACAGTTTGCGCCTGTGGAATAGGCACAGAACTTAATAGTATGCGTGGCTGTAGTGGTAGAGACTGTAAGGAATTCAAAAGTCGATGGCGTGGTAAGTTGTGTTCTATGGAGTTAACGTAATCCGCCATTGCAATCTGAAAACTCAGGCTGTTTTGTAATAGTGTCCAAAATTCATCTCCTGTGAAAGGCAAATGCATAACATCTGGATCTCGACCTGTCAATTGTTGACATCGTAGTCGACCTTGTGATATCAAACGAGAGATCATTTCAATTGCAGTGGTCAACGTCTTACTAAAGGAGCGAGGTAAAAACAGCCATTCCAGAATGCGTAAGGCATCCTTTTCAGTTTGTGCCCTAGCATCCCATTGTCCCAGTAAGGCAAACGGCTGAAAAGAGTGGTAAATAAGGAACAATCGAACTGGCAACGATAGCCGGATTCGATGTGCGAAGGTATCATTAATTTTATCCATTACCTGTTGCAATGCTTCTTGGCCTGGTTCCGAAAGAGATCTGGGGGATGCCAAATCAGGATCCCCTTTCAGCAACGAGAACAAGGGTGACAGTTCATGAGTGGTAATTCCCAATAGAGGTCGCACCCAATTGATTGTGCCCAACAACTTCTGTAGATCGTTCAGAGTACTTACAGTAGTGGCAAGCCGTAAGGCTTGTGGACACACATGCGACTCGAAGAGTTTCCAGCCTAGGTATTTCCAAGGAGAAACTGACTGTACCTTCTCTGCTGCTATCTGAAATCCATATCGATGTAATTCTGTGGACAAACACTCAAAAATTTGAGAGAGATATGATTCTGTCTCAGCTGCCAACAAGATATCATCCATATAATGATACAATACAATATTTTTATACCGTTGACGAATTGACAAAAGTGCCTCTCCCACCACTATTTGACAAATGGTAGGACTATTCTTCATGCCTTGAGGTAAAACAACCCAATGGAACCGTTGCATAGGTCGATCATTGTTAATTGTAGGAACAGAAAAAGCAAACCTAATACAATCCTCTGGGTGTAGATAAATTGTAAAAAAACAATCTTTGAGATCAATAACTTTTAAATGCCATTCATCAGGGATCATGGTAGGATTTGGGGTCCCGGGCTGCAAGGCCCCCATGGATACCATAACGGCATTAATAGCTCGCAAATCCTGTAACAATCTCCATTTTCCTGATTTTTTAGGTATGACAAAAATAGGCGTGTTCCGAGGACTGGTGGATGGCACTATGTGTCCTAATTGTAATTGCTCCTGTACTAATTCCCAAGCTTTTTCTAGCCGCTCACCTTTCAAAGGCCACTGGTTTACCCACACTGGCTTGTCTGTAAGCCAAGTCAGTTTCAGGCGCGGCTGTACTTCAGTGGCCTTCATTAAAAATGTGTCATAAGTGCTACATTCCATTGTTGCAACAGATCACGTCCCCATAGGGTACATGGGACATTTAAAACATAGGGTTTCAGCATGGCATGTTTATTTTCCGGACCTTCCACCAGTAAAGAATGCAAGCTCTGCCATGGTATTTGGGTACCACCAACTCCAGTAACGGCAGCAAAAACTTGTACTAATGGCCAATCAGAGGGCCATTCAGATCTCTGAATTATCGAGACATCCGCCCCTGTATCCACCAGTCCAGTAAAAGCACGGCCATTTACTTTACACATCAACATAGGCTGACCCGTAGTTATCTTTTGAGTCCAGAATATTCGAGGCAAACCTGTGCTTCCAAATCCTGCTGACCCCCTCTGCTGGCCTGATATAGGATCTCCCTTCTCCCTTTGAACATTAGGTAACAAAATTAGCTGAGCAATGCGCTCCCCTGCGGGAATAGTACACGGAGGAGTAGGAGTCCAAGCCATAATTTTAATTTCCCCAGTATAATCAGTATCAATCACCCCAGGAAGGACAAAAAGTCCTGCCTTGGAGGTTGAGGAACGTCCTATCAATAAGGCACAAAACCCTGCTGGTAAAGGGCCGTACACTCCAGTGGGGAGTATGTTAACAGATTGATCTCGTATTACTGTTGATTGGCTGGTGGCCAGATCCAACCCGGCGCTTCCGAGTGTAGCTGGCTTAAGGGCATGGATGGTTGGCAATTGTTGACATTTGCTTCGTGTGAATTCACCACCCAGGTTGAGGCTTGAGCCACCGGCCTTGAAATCGGGGTCCTGTTGAAGGTTCTCGGGGTGCCAGACCTCGCGCCCCTCCTCCCGTTTCCCTGCATCAGTCCTGGGAGCAGGTTACCATTCTTATCAAATTTGGATCGACATCGGTTACCCCAGTGATATCCCTTCTGACAACGAGGACACAGCTGAGCGGGACCTTTAATTTGGCCCTTTGTTCCTCGTCTTGCTCTGGGGCAATCTTTTTTAATATGACCTTCCTGGCCACATACAAAACACTTAGTCGCCGCTCGAGCCACCGTTAGTTGTTGAGCCAACGCCGCTGCTAATATCTCCGCTTTAAACTGTTCTGACCCCACATTTTGACAAGCTCTGATCAAATCAGTTAAAGTCTTTGCCCGATTCCGAATGGGATCTATAGCTTTTCTACAATCAGAATTAGCATTCTCAATTGCAAGCTGAAAAAGCAACAACTCGGCGGCTTCAGGAGACTCTATCTGACGTTGTATAGCAGTTTGTAATCGATTTAAAAATTGCACATAGGGTTCTTGTGCCCCTTGCCGGATCGTAGCAAATGATGATTCCGGCTTGCCAGAATCCGGCACTCGCCTTAATGCTTTCATAGCCAAATCAGCCGCCTGTGTAAGCAGTTCACGGGGTAAGGTGGCTTGTGCAGCAGGTGATGCCCAATTCCCTTCACCTAACATTTGATCTCGCCCATAGGGTAGTTGCAAATTGTCCAAATTGTCTACTACCTTTGCAATAACAAGTTCACGATACTCAAAAAACCACACAGAATACTGCACCGCTGACAAAACAAGGCGTAATACAGACTTCCAATCTAAAGGAGTCATCGTATAAGATTCCCCTATTGCTTGCAGTAAGTTTATAGTAAATGAAGCCTGTAACCCGTACTCCTTTATCGATTTGCGCACCTCCTTAATCACCTCATATGGTAAATGAGCATACTCTGGTGCTCTGCCAGGTTGATAAATTACAGGCATTGCCTGGAGAAGCGTTATATCCCCCTTTTTTAATGCCTCTGTATGACACTCATCAAAGGACAGCCTTGGCGCTACCGTACCTAAAGGCTGATATGTGGGGGGGGTGTGCGGATCCCTGCAGCGGATCTCCTCGGGCGGGGGGGAGGGGGCAAATGGTGGTGGTTTCATGACGGACAACCGAGAAAGTGTCTTTTGTCTCTGTCGATGTAAGATTTCATCCGCCGTTGGCGCAGATGCAGCCATTGCTTTAACTGGCGAAAGTGGAGGGTATAAATCAGGCTCTCGTTCGGGGTCTATCGAGCCCATGTCAAAGGGATCGTCTGGCTCCGAATCATCCTTCAGAGGCGGGGGCTCCGCGTGAGGCATTACAGTTTCATCAGGAGCCAACAGTTCAAACGAATCTCCCCCATCTTTTGATTCTCCCCCCGGTATTGCTGGATCAGTCACATTTTGCAACACCTGTTCGGCAGGGCATAACTTTTGCAGAGCCGTATACACAACTCGCCAGGTAATCAATATTCCCTCTGGAACTTCTAGTTGCAAAATCTGTTTAGTCTGTAATTCCTCACCCACTTTTTGCCATTGCTTTAAATCATAACACCCAGCCGTTCCTACAGAAGGGAACCAAGGGCAGTGATCCCGGACCCACGCAAGGAGTCTCACCAATTGTATTGGAGCGACCTTAAAACCTTGTTCCTTTAAAATACGTTGAAATATTTCAAGTTGAAGCTTTTGTGACTGAGATGCCGACTGCCCCATGACCAATGTATAAAGTTTGTATAACTTCCCCGCGGCTGCTCACCTGAATCGTCCTGCGACCGGTGATGAATCGAGCTCGATATGTTGATCCTCCGTTTATCCTCCGTCCAGCTCAACAGGGGTACACCACCGGATATTTCTATTTCCCTTCTTCAAGACCTTCTTTCTTCAGGTCGTTGTCTTTTTTTTTTTTTTCTCAATCGTGCCCCACGTTGGGCGCCATTTGTGGTGTATGGTTGCACGGACTCTCACATAAGCATGCACAGAATCCTTTATTGTTACAATACAGGAGAATATATCCTTTACCATAACGGGGAGGTCCCGCTGTCTCCCCCAATCATCACCCAATTCGTATCCCTTATTAACTAAGAAAAACAGTCTCTCTTCCTTTTGGCAAAGATCCACACGACTGCTCTCAGATCCGCTTATTCTCACAGTTAACCAGTTACATAATTCTCTTGATGTTTTTCAGTTTCCTTACAGAGGAGACAACTAAGCCAGGTGTTCAGGTCTTATCTCAGGCTTATGTGCGCGTCTGCTAGTTCTCAGCGCACAGGCCGAATTCCTGTCTTATCTTGGCCGAAACTCCCAACTCCACAATTCTTCTCCACATAACTGGTTAACTGTGAGAATAAGCGGATCTGAGAGCAGTCGTGTGGATCTTTGCCAAAAGGAAGAGAGACTGTTTTTCTTAGTTAATAAGGGATACGAATTGGGTGATGATTGGGGGAGACAGCGGGACCTCCCCGTTATGGTAAAGGATATATTCTCCTGTATTGTAACAATAAATGATTCTGTGCATGCTTATGTGAGAGTCCGTGCAACCATACACCACACCTTCATTCTCGATATTACCAGTGATGATATGAAAGAGATGAGCATCTGAATTACCCTCTTACTGCGAAACAATAATCATCTTGTTTGGACAAACTCTCACAGCTTTTAAGAAAGACCCTTGAGTGGATCTGAGCTAGCAGAAGTATATCCTTGCTTTCTCTTTTGACCAGGAGTTTAATTTCATTGCATATTCCTCATGAGAAACATACATGGCTAAAACAATGCATAGGATATATATGTTCCACTGTGTTTCCTTTTATGCTTGGAAAAATGGAAATCAGGTGAATTAGTCCCACACTTTTTTCCAGATTGGGGTCCAATCAGATGTAGAAGGTAATTGCACAGCTGTCAGAGTGAGTGCCCTTTGCAACATCTGTATTGCTTACAATCTGTTTGACAAAGCCTGATAGGCTGACCTTGAAAGGCTCTTGATTTAATTGTTGACCTATGATTTCTTTTTACTTTGAAAAAGAAGAATTTCCTTTAGACCTATGACCTTCAGTCTGTGCTTCTAATATTCTTTACAGCCAGAGAGGATGAAAAGCCATCGCAGCTGTGATCTACATTTTGTACAGCAGAGAAATGCATTGCTGCCTGCAGAACATCAATTGCTTAAGATTGCAACCCAGAAGCAAAGATCTTTGTTGGCACTCTCTTATATCACTGAGTAGTAATTGTATCAGATGTGTCAAGTCAGAAGTCCAATCTACCAGAGGGATGCTCAAATGATAGGGACTTTCCCAGATCCTCAGTGGACATACAAATAGGAAAACAACCTTGCATTAATGTAGCAGGAACCTTCATGCATTCAAGAGTAAACAGCTCACAGCATGTTATGATATGGATTGTATGATTTCACTACAGAGAACTATGATAGTTTTCAAAGGTTTCTGCTATCCTAGACAAAATAGGATAAAGTGACTGATTATATGAACTATTGGGGGGGGGCTGCCAGCTGTAACTACATTTATTTAGCTTTTCACTTGCTTTGTTTACTTATTTAAAGGTTCAGTATTTGCATCTGTGAAACTCTTCTGTGGGTTTTTTTTGTTTGTTTTTTTATAACTAATTTGGTAATAATATTTACCCCTCTCTTCCACACTTCCCATCCAGAAAAGTTCAGGGGTTCAACCTCCCCTTACCTTTTGCTCTCTAAGTTTGCTTAAGCAAATCTAGGAAAGGAAGTTGTTCTTAGAACTGAAAAAATGTACTAGCTGATAATGGATAGAAAGTTTAAGTTTGATAAACCATCATAGCATCCTTTCAAAAGCAACTTATCTTCCTGGTCTACATTTACCCTGAATAACTCACCTTTTTCCCATTCTGATGCCTTTGTCTTTTCTTGTGTTTGTTAATTGCTTGCCAATGGCTATGCATTTACTTCTCAGGAAGGTTTTTAATCTGACATGACTAATGCATATTAAGGAAAAAACAAAGTGAAAAGTGGAAACAAAATACCATAAGGCAAGCTATGTGAAGTCAAGCATGGCCTGTAGTACTAACCCTGCCAAGTTTATCTTCTGATACAACTCCACTTTGTTGCTAAAGCAAGTGAGGGGAGGTGTGTTGGTCATTCTGTTATAAAACTGCTAGAGTTGATAAGAGTAAGAATATAAAAGTAAGAATTTCCTTTCCATTAGATATTACAAAACTGGAAGAGAAAGACGTTCCATCTTATTCCAAAATGTCTTCAGAAATCTCAAAGCTTCTTGGAAAGGGGAAATTCCTGTGACATTTCATTTTGAAATCATGACAAACATTTCATTTCAGATATTTCAAAGCAAACTTCTACCAAGAACAGAAGCAACCACAGCTCTTATGTGCCACTTAGCTGCACTTCGCAAATCTGAAAACCCCCAGACTGCTGATCAGTAGGGCAGCACACAGGATAGGCACTTCCAGGGGTGCCAACCTGTTAAAACTTAGGCCATGAACCTGAGGCTACATTATAGGTGGGTGGCCAAGCCTACAGTTGAGCAAACAGGCAAGCTTCTGATAGAAATCTGTCTGGCAGGCAACTTTTGCAGCCCTCCTTGTAGGAAAAGTTCCCAGTCTGTCCCCAGATTCCTAGATCAGTATTTCCCTGTGAGCTGATTTCATGCTATTGATTTCAAATTTTTGAATAGAAAAATAATATCAATTTGGAAATTTCTGAGCAGTTCTAATAAAATTGGTTACATAAAATCAGGCATTATTCCCATTTCTTTTTATCTCAGATTCCCTTGCTTTTCTTTTGGGTGACTTCATTTTCATTGCAGACAACCTATTAGATCCTGTTACCTCTCATGTCCCTTAGCTCGCAGCTCCTATTGAGCTTGAGTTCTGAGTCAGGTCCTTCATATCACATGTTTGCTTGGTCTTTACCAACAAATGCTCTTTCCCTCGCTAATCTTCCAAACTAATTCTGCTACTTCTTAAAAGTACTAACCTCCCATCATATTGTGAAGAAGTTTTTGATATTCTCTAGGAAAGGAACATTCACCTCACAGTAGTATGTTAGAGCAGCTAGTTTTATATAAATCTTGTTCAAGCAATGTTAAAAAATATTCAGAGATATCTAATTGGGGAAAATGTAGCTCTTAGCTGACTTCTGTGCACTGTGCTATGCAGGACCACGCGCTGAACTGACTAGCATTACTAAAAGGCTGAGGCCCTCTTGGAGTCCTGATAAACCATTTCTGGTTATTAACAGGTTGTCAGTGACTGATGATGGTGTGTGCTGTCTTTCCATGTTAATGTGGCTTTTCTAGTAATCCTCACTTTATATCAGCAATCTTACCACATTTGAGTCAAATTTCCTAACTGCCTCCCAAAGCACCTCATACTGAATACATGTGAAACACCAAACACATATTGCTGTCAGATATGCAGTTTTTCATGTGACGCATATTTTGAGCTGAAAATTTTACCTCATGCTTGTTGAAACTCCTTCCTACTCTGAAATATATTTAAGGCCAGATGTGCACACCTCCTATCATTTGTCATGGATGACCTCTGAAAGGCAGTAAGATTTGCTCAAACATATGCTTCCCCAGAGGGTGCACCACTTACACCATTTCTGTTTTCCAAAAATATTAACTGGAGATATTTTCAAGACTATGTGTTATTCTAGAGATAGTACTTTCACTCAAGAAATGTGTCAACCTTCACTCTCTGTGAAGGAAGCTGGCTGGCAATATGTATTCATAACATGTATGCATCACAGCTCAAACACCTGCAACTCAGATACTTAGGGTTTTTGGATAATCCCTTAATGAATCGGATTCCATAGGGTAAATCTGAGCTACATTTAGTCTAACTTCCACATGCTGTCTGACAATACTACTTAAAGAGAAACTCTTCTCACATCTCTTAGATCAACATTTGAGAAGCAACTCCACAGGAATCCATAAGATCAGAAGAAAAATTTGGTGTCACCTTGAGAGCTGTCAAGCACAAAGGATGACCAAAATAGATACAGCTCTCTTCCAGCACATTATGGTTACCATATGTGGTATAGGAAGTATATTATAATATTCCATGACAATGTCTAGTGCAGCACAAGCAACAGGAATCTTTCCCACCAATATATTATTACAACTCATGAACTAATTTCTCAGCTGTGTTTGCAACCCTCGCATGTTCTCACTCCATGAATAATCAAACTCTTGCCTTTAAGAGCACAGATATTAATTAAAAGTGAATCTATAGTTCATTTGCTGAAAGTATTTGTTGTGGGTGCTGTTTTTAATGCTATTATCTAATAATAGGATTTCAAGTATGGTATAGGGTCGATGAGTTAACTATATGTGGCAAAGTCTATTGCCAGGGCATGACCAGGGTGAAAGGTCTTAGAGCTACAGGCTGAAGAGGCAAAAGTCAATTGGCAAAGGTCACAGTCACCTGGGGCTCATTAGCCTCCTAGGAAGCAGCCTGCAGCAGCACAAAAGGAGACAACAGGGAAGGCAGCTCCTAGTAAAATTCAAAGGGTAGGGTTTGATCTTATATTGTAATGAAGGGTTTCTACAGATTTTTTTGTTTCATACTGTTGTTAGGTGAAAAGTATGTTTAAAGAGTGTTCTTATCTTGCTGTAGCTTTCTGAGAACTCGGTGGGAAGGAACATAGAGAACAGATTTTTCAATAAAGACAGGAAAATATATGGGATGTTACAGGTTTTGGATTATTACTCTGCAGTGTTACTCTTTCCAAACTGGATGGAAGAGAATACAAAGATATTTATGATTAAACAGATAGGGTAGGTAGCATATAGCAATTATATCTTCAAGACTAGTTTGTTACAGAGGAGATTCTGTGGCTCTTCAAAGCAGCAGACTTTATTTTCCCCAAAGACCGAAGGTGCTGGTATACTGTAACTAGATTTGGTGTGTAGGATGAGTTCTGGGGGCGATTACTTAAGAGGAGAATGGATGAAGACGTTTCCCAAGAACAGCAGATGAAGGAACCTGCGTTCTGCCTGAGCCATAGGTAAGACAAACAAAGATCAGAGATTGTAATTCCCTGAAAAAAATTTGATTAATTAGTTGCAACTCACTCTTAGCTAGTGTGTAGCACTGGTCTGTAGCAAGTCACATCATGCTATCATTGCAAGCAGGAGACTGATAAACTCCTTAGCATGATGGTTCTATTATATCCAGTGCCTCAGCACCCTTCTTTAGCTAGCTTTGTACCCGGCTGGAGGAAAGGCATGTCACGCTTGTCATTCAACCACATCGTGCCACCAAGTAAATTACGAGGGAACACTAACTTTGATAAATGCCACAGGCTGGCGTCTACCAGGAGCATAGTATAACTCCTGCCTGAGGTATATTGTAAGAACTGGAAGGGGGAAGGAAAGGAGTTGTGCCCATCAAAGTCTATGTCTTGCCTTGATATGGGACTAAAACAGGGCTGAGAGACATGAACTGGAAATTGTTCCCAACTGTGTCGGTATAGAAGCAGCTGTAGAAAATAGCTGCAACTATTCCTGTAAAATGTATTATAGTATTGTTGATACTATGATTTTATTGTCATTCTGCCTGGGATAATTACAGCAGAACTAGCGTGCAACTTCCTTATGAAAGACAAAATGTCTTACATATACGGCCTGCACCCACCTCCACAAATATAGGTCCTTCTTACTCACCCCCTTTGGAACCTAGGCTGTTTTTCTGGCTTTAAATTTACTGTTGCTAAACAAAGACTTCAGCAAAAGCTTCAATGGCCACCTGGAGTCCTCAGCAAGTGCTTCTGCAGACACATGAAACAGGATCAGAGCCTATCCGTACCACAAGCTGGGGGATGTAGGTGAAAGATGAAAAGTAAGAACCAAAACATTATTATCTTGCTGGGAGACTAGAAAGGACTGTGAATTGCCTGAGGCCCTGCTGCCAGACCTCAGCCTATGGCAGAGACAATATAAGTGTCTGCCTGTGTACTGTGAACCTGGACAGAAGGGTAGTACAGAAGGACTTGTGCAATTCATGTGAAACAAAAAATGAAAGACAAATTTTATTCAGGTGAGAAACTTGATTTCTGTGTCTGACTTTAAATAAGAAACCCTTAATGTCTTTAAAGATCGGATTGTTTTGGGAACTAATAACTCCCCGTTACAGGACAGACTGAGAGAAATATATTCAATCTTACAGGAAGTTTTCAAAGAACAAGGACAGCCGAAGAAAAGGATCAAGCAATAACTCTTACAGGTGTGGAACAAGAACAAAGGTAAGCAAGGGAAGAGGGATAATCCAGAGGGCAGGTGTGGATGCCTAGGGAAGAAGCAGGAAATGCAGAAAGCAGGATAGAGCTGTATACAATGGTTCACAGGGTTTGGGGGAGGGGGGGGATCATCTTGCCCTATGGCACAGCTACCAAAGGAAGAAAAAAAGCATCATCATCTGCAGGGTCTGTCAGCCATTAACTGCCATATTTGTGATTATAATACCTGATCAAGGACCCATTTGATTGCAGCTGGATTGGGAAACCAGCTGCTGTTACTGCCAGCTGAGATAGAATCATAGAATAGTTTGGGTTGGAAGGGACCTTTTAAAGGTCATCTAGTCCAACCCCCCTGCAATGAGCAGGGACATCTTCAACTAGATCAGGGTGCTCAGAGCCCCGTCCAACCTGACCTTGAATGTTTCCAGGGATGGGGCATCTACCACCTCTCTGGGCAACCTGTTCCAGTGTTTCACCACCCTCACAGTAAAGAATTTCTTCCATCTATCTAGTCTGAATCTGCCCTCTTTTAGTTTAAAACCATTCCCCCTTGTCCTGTCGCAACAGGCCCTATTAAAAAGTCTATCCCCATCTTTCTTATAAGCCCCCTTTAAGTACTTGAAGGCTGCAATAAGGTCTCCCTGGAGCCTTCTCTTCTCCAGGCTGAATAACCTCAACTCTCTCAGCCTGTCCTCATAGGAGAGGCGTTCCATCCACCTGATCATTTCTGTGGCCCTCCTCTGGACCCACTCCAACAGGTCCATGTCTTTCTTGTACTGAGGACTCCAGAGCTGGATGCAGTACTCCAGGTGGGGTCTCACCATAGCAGAGTAGAGGGGCAGAATTACTTCCCTCGACCTGCTGGCCATGCTTCTTTTGATGCAGCCCAGGATACGGTTGGCCTTCTGGGCTGCGAGCACACATTGCCAGCTAACGTCCAGCTTTTCATCCACCAGTACCCCAAGTCCTTCTTGGCAGGGCTGCTCTCAGTCCCTTCATCCCCCAGCCTGTATTGATACTGGGGGTTGCCCCAAACCAGTTGCAGGACTGTTGTGGTTTAACCTGGCAGGCAGCCAAACACCACGCAGACGCTCGCTCACTCCCCCCGCCCCACCAGTGGGATAGGGAAGAGAATCGGAGGGGGGAAGTAAAATTTGTGGACTAAGATAAAGACAGTTAAACAGAACAGAAAAAGAAGGGATAATAATAATAACAGTAGAATATACAAAATGAGTGATGCACAACGCAATTGCTCACCACCCGCTGACTGATAACCAAGTAGCGATCACTACTTCCTGGAACACGCCTAACATTCATATACTGAGCATGACATCACATGGTATGGAATACCCTGTTGGCCAGCTGGGCCAGGTGTCCCGGCTATGCTCCTTCCCAGCTTGTTGTGCACATGGCAGAGCATGGGAAGCTGAAAAATCCTTGACTAGCAGGGTACTTAGCAACAACTGAAAACATCAGTGTGTTATCAACATTCTTCTCATAGTAAATCCAAAACATGGCACTATACCAACTACTAGGAAGAAAATTAACTCTATCCCAGCCGAAACCAGGACAGTATCCACCCCTTATTCTATACCATCTACGTCGTGCTTAGGTCTCACATTTTCCAATACATTCCAGTTAATCACCACCACCTTTCTTGCCTTTTGATATATACACACAGATATCATTCCCTTAGTCTATGGGCCATCCCTCTGAAACGTCCATTGAGTCCATGACTTTGGGCTCCATCGGTCATAACAGTCTTTCAGGGCAGGAGAGATGGTGTGTGGTGTTGGATTGTTGCATGCTGAAGCCAGTTCTGGTTCCGTTATTGCTGCGCTCGTCCGGTTCTACAATCATTGCACTTTGCTCAGTTTCATTAGAGTTCCTTTTTCATTAATCTGGGTGATTCTTACTGCAATACAATTGTTATGACATATAGCAACCATAGAAGTGATGACATACATTATTATATAGCAATTAACATCATACAATCCAGTTCATTGGCTATTTTCACCCAAAATCAAATCCCCTTGAGGTACACACCAGACTTGCCCATCCTTTCGCATTACCCACCAAGTGCACCCAGGTCCTTGAGCAAAAGCAATCCCACGGATTGTGGGATTGTAGACTCCATCTACAGTACGTAAGAGTTTTGATTGGGCAGGGCCAGCTCGATTGAAAGATCCTCTGGTGTTGACTGACCAGGTGGCTTTTGCTAAATGTGTATCCCAATGCTTGAATGTCCCACCACCCATTGCTCTCAGCGTAGTCTTTAGGAGTCCGTTGTATCATTCGATTTTCCTGGAGGCTGGTGCATGATAGGGGATGTGATAGACCCACTCAATACTGTGCTCTTTGGCCCAGGTGTCTATGAGGGTGTTTCGGAAATGAGTCCCTTTGTCTTACTCAATTCTTTCTGGGGTGCCATGTCGCCATAAGACTTGCTTTTCAAGGCCCAGGATGGTGTTCTGGGTGGTGGTATGGGGCACAGGGTATGCTTCTAGCCATCCGGTGGTTGCTTCCACCATGGTGAGCACATAGCGCTTGCCTTGGCGGGTCTGTGGGAGTGTGATATAATCAATCTGCCAGGCCTCCCCATATTTATATTTCAACCATTGTCCTCCATACCAAAGAGGCTTTACTCGCTTGGCTTGCTTGATTGCAGCACATGTCCACCCCTCGATCACGAGCCCATCTAGATGTTGCATCTCTTCCTTGATGGCCTGAGGTGTCATGGGCCACTGGGCTATAAATAATTCACCCTTATGTTGCCAGTCCAAATCCACCTGAGCCACTTCAATCTTAGCAGCCTGGTCCACCTGCTGGTTGTTTTGGTGTTCTTCAGTGGCCCGACTCTTGGGTACGTGAGCATCTACGTGACATACTTTTACAACCAGGTTCTCTACTCGGGCAGCAATATCTTGCCACAATGCGGCAGCCCAGATGGGTTTGCCTCTGCGCTGCCAGCTGTTCTGCTTCCACTGCTGCAACCACCCCCACAGGGCATTTGCCACCATCCATGAGTCAGTATAGAGATAAAGTACTGGCCATTTTTCTCGTTCAGCAATGTCTAAAGCCAGCTGGATGGCCTTCACCTCTGCAAACTGGCTCGATTCACCTTCTCCTTCAGCAGTTTCTGCGACTTGTCATATAGAACTCCATACAGCAGCTTTCCACCTCCGATGCTTTCCCACAAGGCGATAGGACCCATCAGTGAACAGGGCATATTGCTTCTCATTTTCTGGTAGTTTGTTATATGGTGGGGCCTCTTCAGCACGCGTCACCTCCTCCTCTGGGGATATTCCAAAATCTTTGCCTTCTGGCCAGTTCGTGATCACTTCCAAGATTCCTGGGCGACTGGGGTTTCCTATTTGGGCCCGTTGTGTGATCAGCGCGACCCACTTACTCCACGTAGCATCGGTTGCATGATGTGTAGAGGGGACCCTCCCTTTGAACATCCAGCCCAGCACCGGCAGTCGGGGTGCCAGGAGGAGCTGTGCTTCAGTACCAACCACTTCCGAAGCAGCTCAAACCCCTTCATATGCTGCCAATATCTCCTTCTCAGTTGGAGTGTAGCGGGCCTCGGATCCTCTGTATCCCCGACTCCAGAACCCTAAGGGTCGACCTCGAGTCTCCCCTGGTGCTTTCTGCCAGAGGCTCCAGGTAGGACCATTCTCCCCGGCTGCGGTCTAGAGCACATTCTTCACATCTTGTCCTGCCCGGACTGGCCCAAGGGCTACTGCCTGAACTATCTCCTGTTTAATTTGTTCAAAGGCTTGTCGTTGCTCAGGGCCCCATTTGAAATCGTTCTTCTTCCTGGTCACGTGATAGAGAGGGCTTATGATCCTGACTGTAATCTGGAATATGCATTCTCCAAAATACCACAACACCTAAGGCGGCTTGTGTTTCCTTTTTGCTAGTTGGTGGGGACATGGCTATTATTTTGTTGATCACATCCATTGGGATCTGATGGCGTCCATATTGCTATTTTATTCCTAAAAACTGGATCTCCTGTGCAGGTCCCTTGACCTTACTTTGTTTTATGGCAAAACCGGCCTTCAGAAGGATTTGGACTATTCTCTCCCCTTTCTTGAAAACTTCTTCTGCTGTGTTGCCCCACACGATGATGTCATCAATGTATTGCAGGTGTTCTGGAGCCTCACCCTGTTCCAGTGCGGTGTGGATCAGTCCATGGCAAATGGTAGGGCTGTGTTTCCACCCCTGGGGCAGTCGGTTCCAGGTGTACTGGACGCCCCTCCAAGTGAAAGCAAACTGTGGCCTGCACTCTGCCGCCAAAGGGATTGAGAAGAACGCATTAGCGATATCATTTGTGGCGTACCACTTGGCTGCCTTTGACTCCAGTTCGTATTGAAGTTCTAGCATGTCCAGCACGGCAGCACTCAGTGGCAGCGTGACTTCGTTCAGGCCAAGGTAGTCTACTGTTAGTCTCCACTCTCCATTGGACTTTCGCACTGGCCATATGGGACTGTTGAAGGGTGAGCGAGTCTTGCTGATCACTCCTTGGCTCTCCAGGCGACGAATCAGCTTATGGATGGGGAGCAGGGAGTCTCGTTTCATGCGATATTGCCGCCAGTGCACCGTTGTGGTAGCAATCGGCACCTGCTGTTCCCCGACCCTCAGCAACCCCACAACAGACGGGTCCTCCGAGAGACCAGGCAAGGTGGACAGCTGTTTAATTTCCTCCATCTCCAAGGCAGCTATACCAAAAGCCCACCGGTACCCTTTTGGGTCCTTGAAATACCCTCTCCTGAGGTAGTCTATGCCAAGGATGCACGGAGCCTCTGGGCCAGTCACAATGGGGTGCTTCTGCCACTCATTCCCAGTTAGGCTCACTTCGGCCTCCAATACAGTTAACTCTTGGGATCCCCCTGTCACTCCAGGAATACAAATGGGTTCTGCCCCTTTATAGCTTGATGGCATCAGGGTACACTGTGCACCGGTGTCTATGAGAGCCTTATACTCCTGTGGGTCTGATGTGCCAGGCCATCGAATCCACACAGTCCAGTAAACCCGGTTGTCCCTTTCCTCCACCTGGCTGGAGGCAGGGCCCCTCTAGTCCTGGTCATCGCATTCACTACCCACTTCTTGTAAGTATGAATCAGAAGTCCCTTCATTAAGGTCGGAAGTAGGATCAGCCCTTCTACTCTGTCTGGGGAACTGCTCACTGGAGACTGGAACAGCAGTTTTCCTGGGAGAATCCCCTTTTGTGATTGTTTTTCCTTGCAACTCACATACCCGTGCCTCTAGGGTCAAGGTAGGTTTTCCATCCCACTTCCTCATGTCCTCTCTGTGGTCACGCAGGTAAAACCACAGGGTGCCCCGGGGTGTGTATCCACAATATCTTCTCTCTTGAAGAGAGGGATGCTTACTCCTAATGGCTGAGATACTGGTCTGTACAGGTGGGGAGTAGGACATGTCTTCTTTGAGTTGCTGGAACTCCCGAGACAGTTTCTCCACAGCAGAGACACAGGCCCATAGGGAGGAAGAGAGACTTTCTTCATATTGCTGGATTTGGCCAGCCAATTCATCCACCGTTTGTTCCTCTCCATCTCTCCAGGTCATTATTGCCAATGAGTATGCATTTGACGCTGGTGCACTCTGTACAAACTTCTGCCACATGAGACGGATGTATTTGACTTCATCTGGATCTTTGGGTAACTGCTCGTTGTTCAGGTCATCATAAATCACCTCCAGCACGCCTAATTCTCTCAGGTACTGGATACCTCTCTCCATGGTGGTCCATTTGCCTGGGCGATATATAACATCTTCCTTGAAGGGATACCTTTCCTTTATGCCTGACAGCAGTCGCCTCCAGAGGCTGAGGACTTGTGTCCCTTTTCCAACTGCTTTGTCAATGCCCCCTTCCCTAGCAAGGGATCCCAGCTGCTTGGCTTCCTTCCCCTCTAATTCCAGGCTACTGGCCCCATTATCCCAGCATCGGAGCAGCCAGGTGACAATGTGCTCTCCTGGACAAAGGCTGAAGTCTTTCCGCATATCTCGCAGCTCATTCAGGCATAGGGATCGGGTGGTTACCGTCTCAGTTACGGCTTCTGCCTCTTCCTCCTCCTGTTTTCGTGATGGCCCTGGTTCAACTTCATCCCTTACTAAACAAGTGGATGTTCTTGTGTATTTCTTCTTCTGTATATGGGCAACTGATACAGGCACAGGTTGGTTCTCTGGTTCAGCCGCAGTGCCTGTTGCCGGGGTTGATCTCTGGAAGGTATTCTTAAATAGTTGTTTAACCTTAAACAAGACCTGAACCACATTCAGGAGACATAGCAATAGGAACATGCTTGTTTGACCATCCCAAGGATATTCAAAATTCTCAGGGAATATTGTGGAGGGCTTCATGAAGAGGATAGAAGAAAAAGGAGTTTCTGGAGATATGAAAGGGAAGATGAACAAGTGGGGGAAAGTGTCCCACCCTGTCTCCCCCATAAATTCATTCTCTGAGGAGAAAATAGTGTAATTACTAATAGTTGCTAAGAGGTGGTTCCCGAGGTACAGAGATGATGGCAAGGCTGAGTACAGATACCAGATTAGACTCAGGACCAATGATTTTTATCATATCATAAAACAGTGTTACACAGTGCAGCAAAATGATAACCTTGACCCAGTTCCGAGCAGTCATAAACAGCACAACAAGGAACATATACTGCAAGTAAGGTATTACATAACCCAACACTGAGAGCCAGCCCCACAACTTTGAGAGCCAATAAATCAACATTGTGACCAGCGACTATTAAACCAATATAATGAATGCTTATAACCAATTTTGCCTTAACACGCTCTGGTCAGATCTGTCGTTATCTCAACCCTTCGAGCCCCACGTTGGGCGCCAAAAAGGACTGTTGTGGTTTAACCTGGCAGGCAGCCAAACGCCAGTGGGACGGGGAGAGAATCGGAAGGGTAAGAGTGAGAAAAACTCGTGGGTTGAGATAAAGACAGTTTTATAGAAGAGAAAAGGGAAAATAATAATGATAATGATAGAATATACAAAATGAGTGATGCACAATGCAATAGCTCACCACCTGCGCTGACCGATAACCAAGTAGCAATCGCTACTTCCTGGATTACGCCTACCATTCATATACTGAGCATGACGTCACATGGTATGGAATACCCTGTTGGCCAGCTGGGCCACCTGTCCCGGCTATGCTCCTTCCCAGCTTCTTGTGCACCTGGCAGAGCATGGGAAGCTGAAGAGTCCTTGACTAGCAGGGTACTTAGCAACAACTGAAAACATCAGTGTGTTGTCAACATTCTTCTCATACTAAATCCAAAACACAGCACTAGGAAGAAATTTAATTCTATCCCAGCCAAAACCAGGACAAGGACCTTGCACTTGGCCTTGTTGAACCTCATGATGTTCACACGGGCCTACTTCTCGAGCTTGTCCAGGTACTTCTGCATGGCATCCTGTCCCTCAGGAGTGTCAACCGCACCACTCAGCTTGGTGTCGTCTGCAAACTTGCTGAGGGTGCACTCGATCCTGCTGTCATTGATTTTTTTTCTTTTTTTTTTTTTTTTTTTTTCATTCGAAGCCACCAAGGCGAAGGGCTCCGGAGCGGAGGATCGCGCCAGGGGACCCTTCCTAAAGCGGAAAACTGCGGCAAAAACCGCGAAGGCAAAAGTGCAGGGAGAGAGAGGGTGCCCCAGCCCCCCACCCCCGCCCCAAGCCAGAGGAGTGAGCTCCTGACGAGCGGCAGCTCTGACTCAGCGTGGGCGGGGACAGGAGGGACGGCGGCCAAACCCCCCCAGATACAAGAGTAGCTCCCAGGGCGTGGCGCAGCAGTTTGCGCGGCATTTTGTGCCGGCAGTGCGTGCGGGGAAGGCGAGTGGGCAGGGCGCAGCCCCACTCCAGGCTCTAGAGGCTAGCTCAACTAGTGGTCCTCGCCCTCCCAGAAGAGGACCTAGCCGTGGTTTCCACTGGGCCGAAAGCCATCGCCAGAAGGAATTGGCGACCCAGACAGAGCCCCTACGCAAACATACAGCTGTCCAGGTCTCCGGCTGCAGGGAGTGCCTGAGCCTGTCCCTTGTACAGGAGGGCAGCAGAGACAACGCCTGTGTGCGCTGTGACCAGGTGGATGATCTGCTCAGCCTGGTGGCAGAGCTGAAGGAGGAAGTGGAGAGGCTAAGGAGTATCAGGGAGTGTGAGAGGGAGATAGATTGGTGGAGCCACACCCTACCATCCGTGAGGCAAGGGCAGCAGATGGAGGCTCCACAAGAAGCGGAAGGATCCCCTGCCCTCTTGCCACCAGGCAGAAGGAGGGGACCCAGGAGACGGAGGGGAATGGACACAGGTCCCTGCTCGAGGCGCCAGGCGAATCCCCACCCGGCCTCCCTCACCTCCACCTTCCCAGTTGCCCTTACACAACAGATATGGGGCCCTGGAACTTGAGGGCCAGACAAATGAGGATGTAGATGAAGGTCCATCCAGGGGGTTGCCCAAGGCGAGTCAGTCAGCCCCACGCATTACGACTGCCTCTGCTAAGAAAAAAAGGAGGGTAATTGTCATAGGTGATTCCCTTCTGAGGGGGACAGAGGGCCCAATATGCCGGCCAGACCTATCTGTCGCGAATGAGTAGTTTAGAGGCCACTTAAAGAATCACTGTCAAAGAAATTAGCAGAAAGTGATTTTAATAGAGATTTATAAAGGTGCGACCTAATAGAATTCGATGGCAAGGTCCACTCTATTACTTATTACACAGATGAAACATATAAAGGAAAATCATCTAAGGGTTTATATTTCAGGGACTATATGTGTTTGGCAGCTGTCTAGGTTTCATTCACAATTTAGCAACACTTAATTATCAACCAATCATTAACAAACTTTAGTAACGCTTAATCATTAACTAATTCAATATTTGCAAAGTGAGTTAGTAAGTCTACTACAATCACAACTTAATTACAGATTATGCTTACTTTCAGTTCACACAGACAGAGAAACATATATATATATAAAAAAATATACAGAAGGTACCTGTTAAAAATTCCCCTCGATTTCAGTGAAGAAATATTCACGTCGAATGTCTAGGCATTCCCTCTCAACGGGCGAAGGGTTGAGCTTCGAAAGGGACTCACCCAGGACCCAGCGGTCCTCCGAATATCATAGGCCTGAAAGATTGCAAGCTCTGAGAGGCGTCCCACTCAGAGGGAGATGCTGGGTGCAGCCGCTGCGGTCCAGGAGAGCTCAAAGGGCCTGACTTAGGACCACCGTTTATAGGTTCGCAAGATGGTTGGCTTTAGTCATCTGTAAATTTCCATCCTGGCCACAGTCCCAGGTGGTAATTACTAAAAAATTCTCAAGGTTTCGGTGTTGTTCTACTGGACACCTGGGCCAGGCAGTAGGAGTATGTTCCCAGCCTCAGCTATGCAGAGTTTCTGATACAGTCAAGGAGTGCTCATCTGCCAGACTGTTGGTGACCATCCAAATAAAACATCCCACCAGTGATGTTCTCCATCCTTCTTCACCTTTTCTAGGACATGATGTATCTTCTCTGCATCATGATGGACTGTAATCAGAGTTCTTTGCCTATTGTTTCGAATCTGGTTTAGCAATTGACTCAGGTCATCATGTTGTAACAGTTTTCCCACCAATGTAAGATTCATTCCAATGGGGGTAGGTTGTAGATCTTGACAAGATGCATAGCTTGATTGTAGCAACTGATGGGTTGTAACAGGAGCTGAATAGTTGAAGTCGCATCCCATAATCTTAGTAAAATTACAAACACAGATATTTGAGTGGTTAGATGTTTCCACAATTACGTTATCTGTAAATATAGAATCACAAAGAGTTCTCATGCAAACACATCCATTTCCAACATATATAAGTACAGTTTCAGGGGTTTCATCAGGATGTATTTCAAAATTACAAACATTTTGTTCAGTGTCAAGACAAATGTCTTGAGCTTTGATGGTATTGCTTTCACAAATAAACCCCTGTTGTTCTCGCACAACACATGCATCAACATCAATAGTTTGCCATTTATTCCCATTTTTTTGGGCCCATACTCTATGTTCTAACGGGTAGAGTACCGTTCCATTGTGATTTAATCCTAGCGCAATGATTGGGTATATGATATATACTGAAGCATTGCGTATTGTCAAAACAAAGGCTGTGACTTTGCTGTCAGTGGAGTTGTAAGTAAAATTGACTAGACGCCACCAAGATTGAAATTCTTTTTCAAATTTAGTTGCATTATCCCAAACTACCTTTCGGATTTCAGTGGGCAAGGTGCCCTCATCACCTTCCCTTATAATTGCTCCCACGGTAGATGGTATCCATAATTGAGCCTGGATGCAGCTAAGAGCTAGAGAAATGTTATTTTGAATTATGCCAAATGCGTTTGTGATTAGTTGGTGGTCCTTTTCATTAATTCTTTCCCATGTAGGCAATATATTAGCCAAAAGCCACTGGCTCGTTCCTAATGCTGTCAAAGATGATCGTAATGGGTGTTCTAATTTATGTAAATCACTTGTTGCCGAATTTATTTTGTTTGCTAAAACTTCAGCATCCACGCTGTTCAATATTCCTAGTCCCGTTCCCAGAATGCCAGTCACATATCTCCTTGATCATTTTGGAGAGGTGAGGGTTCGTCCATGCACCCACGCTAACCATCCTGTAAAAGATGTATTCAGGAATGGTGAGCAAGCGGGTTTAATTGTAGAGATATCAACTTGCATTGATAGCTCCACTCGTTTTAGAGACCACGATGGATTAAATAGCACTTGCTGTTGTCCTATGTTCTTGATTATATAGGGACCAATGTTATAAATGTAAGGAGACAGTTTGATAGGAGGCTGAGTTGGTGAATGTGGTTGTGCGGTATCAATCCTGAATTGAAAACCTAAGCTGGAATGAGAGTTAGGGTTTGTCCAAAGACACCTTACGAGTACTGAATGGGATATAGTAAAAGTATACCAGCATTCATGTTTAAAAGGACAGGTATATATGTTGTCTTTTCCTTCAATATTGCTTACAACAATGTGTAAGGTTGTTGTCATACATTTAGTATGATTTTCAATTCGGCATCCTATCGAAATGGTGTCTCCTTTGGTTGCCTTTAAGGATGGAATTTGTTGGTTTTTATTTTCGTCTTTAATAATCCATTCCTGCCTATGAAAGGTGATGTTATTGTGTAGTGCTATTGCAGATAAATTTAGATCAGATGTAGGTACATTAAAAAGTATGTATGCATCAACCCACGGCCACCCTGTCGTACACAAATTCCAAATTTTGTGCTTGCTAATCATAAAATCAAACAATAGTTCTACACCACGATTACTCCAGAAGCAAAACGTGAGTACAGGTTGTGTGAAAGTGAAATTGTACCAACAATTTGGTTCTAGTGTTTTATAGCAAGATTTCTCATTGTCTTTAGGTTTAGAGAAATTGGTGTAGTATATTTTAATTTTAGTGGATTTTTTGTGGGTAGATCCATTGATTACACGGCACTCTATTTTTATTTCTTCCCCTGGTGTGGCTTGAAGTGATAAAATTTGATGAATGTTATTGTTATTGTGAGATATCTTAATTTCTTTCTGGTGTAGTGTCTCCCATCTCCATTCATCTTTTGGATATGCCTCATTCCCATGTATAACTAAAATAGCAAGGTTCAGGTTTGTCTTGTCTGTTGGTAGGGTTCCCATACTTCCAGTGTAATTTAGTAGTGCATGGTCCCAGGGATCTTGTGTCTGAACTAAAAGGATTATACTTATCTCGACTAAAAGGAGAAACAAAATTGTGTTGGGGACATGCTGCTGCTTTTGTTGTTGCCATCGGTATAGGTTCATCGTCTCCTGTTTAAAAAAAAAGAAAGAAGACGTTTCGGTGGGGAAGGCCGAACGGGTTACCCCTTTTAGAAAGAAGGAAAAATCCATCTAGTACTGATTCTATGTTTTGCACCACTGCTATCAGTAGTTTCCCAAGCAAGTGGGCCACAGGGTTTAGTTAGAGTCATAGGCACAGTTCCAATTTGTGGTAAAATTACCATAACAGGTTGTCTTGGCTGTAATGTTAGCGGACATTTTCTTTCATCAGTAGGGGGAATATTAGGCTCAGCTTTTACAAAGAATGCTCAGCTCACAGGGCTTCCAGTGGGTCCGTATCGATTGTTCAATTGATGGAGTACTTCGGAAAGTTGTGTATCCCACCAGACTTCGTGTGGCTTAAGGCTCTGTTTTAATAAGCCATTAGTTCTTTCTATCATCCCATTTGATTGGGGGTAGTAGGGGGTGTGGAATACCCATTGAATTTCTTTCTGTTTTGCCCATTCTTGCACTTCCCTATTTGTGAAATGTGAGCCATTATCACTTTGGATAGCATCAGGAGTAGGTAGATTAGAGAACCAAGAAGATAGTCCTCGTACTGTGTTTTTCCCATCAGCTTTTCGGCATGTAGTTGCCATAAGCAAGCCGGAGACTACTTCTACCCCTGTGAGGATATATCGATATCCTGCAGAAGATTTTAGTGGCCCAATGTAATCAATTTGCCATGTAGACCACAGAGTCTTTCCCTGACTGATATGTAAGGGGGGTGCTTTAGCAGGGTGATTCGTTTGTAATTTTAATCTACATTGAGGACATTCTGTAAGAATAATTTCACAGGTTTTCCTGTCTAGGGGCCAACCCTTACTTTGTGCAGCAAAATAAAGTGCTTCTTTACCTGTATGACCTAATTTTTGATGTGGCCATTCTCCCAGTCGATACCACTCAGAATTTAAGGAATTTCCTACTTTTATTTTTCTAATTTTTGCCAATTCATCTACCTTTTGATTCCAATTTGTGGCTGGTTCATTATTTTTGGCATGAGCTTTCACCCATCCCATCTTGAATGGAGTGTTTCTGGCTATTTTAAGTAATAGTTGCCAATCCTGAGATCTCCAAACTGGAGATCTATTTACTTCCCAGTTCAGGACTTCCCACTGACAAAGCCACTGTGTGGCACCTGCCCACACGGCGTAGGAGTCGACATAGATAACTTTTGCTCCATTTTGTGCTGCTAGAACAACTGCCCTTAATTCTCCTACTTGTGCACTACCTTCACCTTCTTCTATGATTTGTTTGCCAGTGTTGATGTTTAATGCAGCAGCCTTGTATTGCCATTTGCCATCTATTCTCCTTGCTGAGGCATCAGTAAGCCAAATATCTTCTGGTGGTGTTCCCTCGGTAAAGGGAGGTGCATTTAAAATAGGTGAGGGTTTAAAAGGTTGTTGTAATGCTAATGGGTCTGCATTTATAGGCATCTGTAATTTAGAGAGTTTAGTGTGTCCTTCAGTTAATCTCATTTCCTCTGCAATTCCTGTCAAATAAGCATACCATTTCCTAATTGTAGGCTTTTGTGCAAGTCCTTCTGGGGGAGCAGTCCCCTTTAGAACTGCTTCTAATAAATTAAATGGACCTCTGGTTTGTACAGGTTGTTCCTGGTGTATTTTCTCAGCTTGTTTCACTGCTCGGACTAAAGACAATAGTCCCTTTTCCCACTCGGAATATCTCTGTTCTGTCTCTTTAAATGCAGTCAAACTGAACATCAAAGGTCTTTTTGGTCCATCTGGGCCAGTTTGGAACAGGTTACAGTAAGTACCGTGTTCAGCAAAACCCCATTCTGCTATAATAGGGTCGTGGGGGTGTAGTGGTCCCAATGATTGATATGCTTTTAATTTCCTGAATTAGAGTTTTGACTGCCTCTTCATGTTCTGAATTCCATTCCCATGATTTTCCTTTTCGTAAAAGTGAATATAGTGGGCGAGCAATGATAGAAAATCCAGGTACGTGTTTTCTCCAATATCCTAAAGTACCCATAAGCTGTTGTAATTCTTTCTTAGATTGGGGCATCTGCAATTGTTCTATTTTACTTAAGGTGTCCGGTGGAATTGTTGCACTACCTGCAATCCACCAAGTACCCAAAAATTTTACCTCTTTACTTGGTCCCTGACATTTCTCAAAGGGGATTTCAATTTCTGCTTTATGTAGCTCTTGCCACACTGCTGTTGCTGCTTCCCCTACCTCTTCAGAGGAATCTCCTCCAAATAGAATATCATCTATATATTGGTACAGTTTCACATTCTGGGGAAGTGAGACTGTTTGTAAAAGCTCAGCAAGCGCGGCATGAGCGATTGTGGGTGAATGTTTATACCCCTGTGGGAGTCTGTTAAAGGTGTATTGTATGCCATCCCAAGTAAAAGTAAATTTCTCTTTATCTTTTTCCTGCAAGGGGACCATAAAGAACATATCCTTTACATCTAATGCTGCCATCCATAGGTGTGCGGCTGCTTGTAATGTGGCTGTTAAAGTTGCAATATTAGGTATGGCAGCCGTTAGCGGAGCTGTGTTGGCATTTAAGTGCCGATAATCAATTGTTAATCGCCACCTCCCGTCTGGTTTTTGCACTGGCCAAACCGGTGAATTATATGGGGAGTGGGTTCTGGAAATAACATGCCGCTTTTCCAGATCTGCTATTACTTCAGAGATTCCAGCTCATGTCGCATCAGAAATAGGATACTGTGGGACGTTAGTGATTTTTGAATCGGGGAGTGCAGGAGCTGCACGGAGTACGCGCACTATCATTTCCCGATTTTTATCAGGGTTAGGGTCGACATTTGAACCGAAGGACCACACGCTGCCGTCCGGCAGATGCCAGGTTCGACCGTTCAAAACATCGAAACCTAAAATATTTTCATTGTGATCTTTAATTGCAAAGCGAGTGGATGATATACGCTTCTCACCCGGGAGCCATAAATTAACTTTTGCAGCTTGGCACATAACACTTGCTCCGTTCACTCCAGTGATTTTAACTCTTTGCCATCCAGGTCGTATACCCAGCTTCTCGGCATCTTGCTGTGTTAATATTGAAATTTGTGCTCCTGTATCTATTAAAAATTTTACCAATTGTTGTCGAGGACCAACTGGAATTAAAATATATTTTGCTTTAATGATGGGTCTAGCCTCATATTGAGAGGAATCTTGAGGGGAACAAGGGGTCATCATTTCCCTCATCATAGTCATCAGGATCACCGCAAATATCACCATCCCATTCCTCAGGGGATACAATTAATTTCCTAATCTGTACAATGTCAGGGGGATTGGGAGCCCGCATAAGCATCATCTCAATCTTTTCTTCCAACTTTTGTGATTTCTCCTTTTCTTCCTGTAACTGTTTTTGCAGCTGCTCAATTTTCAAGGACAGTATTAATTCAGCTTCCTTTCTGCCTTCTATTTCTTCTTTCAGGTCCTGCTCCCTTCTATTGTTATTCTTTCTGTACTGATAAGCAGCTTCCAAACAGGTGCCTAACATTTTGCAACTGATTCCTTCTCCATCTTTTATATAGCCCCTAGCTACTTTTAGTTGTTTTTCCACAGCTTCCCAATCATGCCAATTATTACGAGCCCATTCTTCTGAGAATTTGGGAATTGGATTTATTCCATGTTTTTGTAAGTAATCAGTGATACTACTTGCCATCCTGCCGACTACGCCAATTTGTCGCGAATGAGTGGTTTAGAGGCCGCTTAAAGAATCACCGTCAAAGAAATTAGCAGAAAGTGATTTTAATAGAGATTTATAAAGGTGCGACCTAATAGAATTCGATGGCAAGGTTCACTCTATTACTTATTACACAGATGAAACATATAAAGGAAAATCATCTAAGGGTTTATATTTCAGGGACTATATGTGTTTGGCAGCTGTCTAGGTTTCATTCACAATTTAGCAACACTTAGTTATCAACTAATCATTAACAAACTTTAGTAACGCTTAATCATTAACTAATTCAATATTTGCAAAGTGAGTTAGTAAGTCTACTACAATCACAACTTAATTACATATTATGCTTACTATCAGTTCACACAGACAGAGAAACATATATATATATAAAAAATATACAGAAAGTACCTGTTAAAAATTCCCCTCGATTTCAGTGAAGAAATATTCACGTCGAATGTCTAGGCATTCCCTCTCAATGGGCGAAGGGTTGAGCTTTGAAAGGGACTCACCCAGGACCCAGCGGTCCTCCGAATATCACAGGCCTGAAAGATTGCAAGCTCTGAGAGGCGTCCCACTCAGAGGGAGATGCTGGGTGCAGCCGCTGCGGTCCAGGAGAGCTCAAAGGGCCTGACTTAGAACCACCATTTATAGGTTCGCAAGATGGTTGGCTTTAGTCATCCGTAAACTTCCATCCTGGCCACAGTCCCAGGTGGTAATTACTAAAAAATTCTCAAGGTTTCGGTGTTGTTCTACTGGACACCCGGGCCAGACAGTAGGAGGATGTTCCCAGCCTCAGCTATGCAGAGTTTCTGATACAGTTAAGGAGTGCTCAACTGCCAGACTCAATACACCAAGGCCGAGGTTTCATGGAAATTTCTGAGATCAACAAGTGGCCCAGATCAACAAGTGGCCCAGGGAAGAAGCGGGGGGTATGAATGCACCACCACACCATCCGACAGGGAAGTCTGCTGCCTCCCTGGGTCCCGGGTGAAGGACATTACTAGGAAACTCCCTAGTCTCGTGCAGGCCTCCGATTACTACCCGCTACTGGTTATACAGGCTGGCAGTGAGGAGGTTGCAGAGAGAAGTCCCGAAGGGATCAAAAGGGACTTCAGGGCACTGGGGCGACTGGTGGAAGGATTGGGAGCACAGGTAGTGTTTTCCTCAATCCCTTCAGTGGCAGGGAAGAATACTGAAGGGAACAGGAAAACTCATCGGATCAACACGTGACTTAGGGGCTGGTGCCATCGGTGGAATTTTGGCTTCTCTCACCAGGGGGAGGTTTACACGGCACCGGGCCTGCTGGTGACAGACGGAGTTCAGCTGTCTCACAGGGGGAAAAGGATTCTCGCTTATGAGTTGGCAGGGCTCATCGAGAGGGCTTTAAACTAGGTTCGAAGGGGGAAGGGGATAAAACCAGGCTCACTAGAGAAGAGCCTAGGGACGGCACGCCAATGTCGGGGGAGAAATCGGTAGCCCAGCTCAAGTGCATCTATACCAATGCACGCAGCATGTGCGGCAAACAGGAGGAGCTGGAAGCCATTGTGCAGGGGGGTAGCTATGACTTAGTCACCATCACGGAAACATGGTGGGATGAGTCTCACGATTGGAGTGCTGCAATGGATGGCTATAAGCTCTTCAGAAGGGACAGGCGAGGAAGGAGAGGCGGTGGGGTAGCCCTGTATGTTAGGGAGTACTTTGACTGTCTAGAGCTCAATGGTAGTGATGATGAGGTCGAGTGCTTGTGGGGAAGGATGAGGGGGAAGGCCAACAAGGCAGATATCCTGCTGGGAGTCTGTTATAGACCACCCAACCAGGACGAGGAGGCAGACGAAATATTCTACCAGAGGCTGGCAGAAGTCTCACAGTCGCTAGCCCTTGTTCTCGTGGGGGACTTCAACTTTCCGGACGTCTGCTGGAAATATAATACAGTGGAGAGGAAACAGTCGAGGAGGATCCTGGTGTGTGTGGAAGATAACGTTCTGACACAGCTGGTGAGTGAGCCTACCAGGGGAGATGCCTCGCTTGACCTGCTGTTCACAAAAAGAGAAGGACTGGTGGGAGATGTGGTGGTCGGAGGCCGGCTTGGGCTTAGCGACCATGAAATGATAGAATACTCAATACTTAGTGAAGTAAAGAGGGGGGCCAGCAAAACCGCTACCATGGACTTCCGGAGGGCAGACTTTGGCCTGCTCAGGACACTGGTCGAGAGGGTCCCTTGGGAGACAGTCCTGAAGGGCAAAGGGGTCCAGGAAGGCTGGACGTTCTTCAAGAAGGAAGTCTTAAAGGCGCAGGAGCGGGCTGTCCCCATGTGCCGCAAGAAGAACGGGCGGGGAAGGCGACTGGCCTGGCTGAATGGGGAGCTCTGGCTGGGACTCAGGAAAAAAAGGAGAGTTTATCACTTGTGGAAGACGGGGCAGGCAACTCAAGAAGAGTACAGGGATCTCGTTAGGTCGTGCAGAGAGAAAATTAGAAAGGCAAAAGCCCAGCTAGAACTCAACCTGGCCACTGTCGTGAGAGACAACAAAAAATGCTTTTATAAGTATGTTAATGACAAAAAGAGAGCCAAGGAGAATCTCCATCCTCTATTGGATGCGGGGGGGTACGTTGCCACCAAGGATGAGGAAAAGGCTGAGGTACTCAACGCCTTCTTTGCCTCAGTCTTTAGTAGTCAGAGTGGTTATCCTCAGGGTACTCAGCCCCCTGAGCTGGAAGACAAGGACGACGAGCAGGATAAACCCCCCATAATTCAAGAGGATGAAGTTAATGACCTGCTACGCCACCTGGACGTTCACAAGTCTATGGGGCCGGATGGGATCCACCCGAGGGTACTGAGGGAGCTGGCAGAGGAGCTTGCCGAGCCGCTCTCCATCATTTACCAGCAGTCCTGGTTAACAGGGGAGGTCCCGGACGACTGGAGGCTTGCCAATGTGACGCCCATCTACAAGAAGGGCCGGAAGGAGGATCCGGGGAACTACAGGCCGGTCAGCCTGACCTCGGTGCCGGGGAAGATTATGGAGCGGTTCGTTTTGAGGGCGCTCATGAGCCATGTCTGGGACAACCAGGGGATCAGGCCCAGCCAGCACGGGTTCATGGAAGGCAGGTCCTGCTTGACCAACCTGATCTCCTTCTATGACCAGGTGACCCGCCTAGTGGATGAGGGAAAGGCTGTGGATGTGGTCTACTTGGACTTCAGTAAAGCCTTTGACACTGTCTCCCACAGCGTTCTCCTAGAGAAGCTGGCGGCTCACGGCCTAGACAGGTACACTATTCGCTGGGTAAAAAACTGGCTGGATGGCCGAGCCCAGAGAGTTGTGGTCAACGGAGTTAAATCCAGTTGGCGGCCGGTCACGAGCGGTGTTCCCCAGGGCTCAGTACTGGGGCTGGTCTTGTTCAATATCTTTATCAATGATCTGGACGAGGGGATTGAGTGCTCCCTCAGTAAGTTTGCAGATGACACCAAGCTGGGCGGGAGTGTTGATCTGCTGGAGGGTAGGAAGGCTCTGCAGAGGGACCTGGACAGGCTGGATCGATGGGCCGAGGCCAACTGTATGAGGTTCAACAAGGCCAAGTGCCAGGTCCTGCACTTCGGCCACAACAACCCCAGGCAACGCTACAGGCTTGGGGAGGAGTGGCTGGAAAGCTGCCCAGAGGAAAAGGACCTGGGGGTGCTGATTGACAGCCGGCTGAACATGAGCCGGCAGTGTGCTCAGGTGGCCAAGAAGGCCAACGGCATCCTGGCCTGTATCAGAAATAGTGTGGCCAGCAGGAGTAGGGAGGTGATCGTGCCCCTGTACTCGGCCCTGGTGAGGCCTCACCTCGAATACTGTGTTCCGTTTTGGGCCCCTCACTACAAGAAGGACATGGAGGTGCTGGAGCGTGTCCAGAGGAGGGCAACGAAGCTGGTGAAGGGCCTGGAGCACAAGCCTTATGAGGAGCGGCTGAGGGAACTGGGGTTGTTTAGCCTGGAGAAGAGGAGGCTGAGGGGAGACCTCATTGCGCTCTACAACTACCTGGAAGGAGGTTGTAGTGAGGTGGGTGTTGGTCTCTTCTGCCAAGTAACTAGCGATAGGACAAGAGGGAATGGCCTCAAGTTGCGCCAAGGGAGGTTTAGATTGGATATTAGGAGAAATTTCTTTACTGAAAGAGTGGTCAGGCCTTGGAACAGGCTGCCCAGGGAAGTGGTGGAGTCACCATCCCTGGAGGTATTTAAAAGACGTGTAGATGAGGCCCTTAGGGACATGGTTTAGTGGACATGGTGTGTTGGGTTGACGGTTGGACTTGATGATCTTAGAGGTCTTTTCCAACCTTAATGATTCTATGATTCTATGATTCTATGATGAAGATATTAAACAGTACTGGTCCCAATACGGACCCCTGAGGGACACCACTTGTCACCGATCTCCATCTGGACATTGAGCCATTGACCACTACCCTCTGGATGCGACCATCCAACCAATTCCTCACCCACCAGACAGTCCACCCATCAAATCCATACCTCTCCAGTTTAGAGAGAAGGATGTTGTGGGGGACCGTGTCAAAGGCCTTACAGAGGCCCAGATAGACGACATCGGTAGCCCTTCCCATGTCCACTGATGTAGTCACTCCATCATAGAAGGCCACTAGGTTGGTCAGGCAGGACTTGCCCTTGGTGAAGCCATGCTGGCTGTCTCGAATCACCTCCCTGTCCTCCATGTGCCTCAGCGTAGCTTCCAGGAGGATCTTTTCCATGATCTTCCCAGGCACAGAGGTGAGGCTGACTGGCCTGTAGTTCCCTCGGTCTTCCTTTTTTCCCTTTTTAAAAATGGGGGTAATGTTTCCCCTTTTCCAGTCAGCGGGAACTTCACCGGACTGCCACGACTTCTCAAATACGATGGATAGTGGCTTAGCAACTTCATCCGCCAGTTCCCTCAGGACCCGCGGATGGATCTCATCGGGTCTCATGGACTTGTGTACTTTCAGGTTCCTTAGATAAGCAGCAGTATTTGAGTGGAGACGTGTGGCTGAGTACTGGTGAGGTGTGTTCTGAGGCCAGTGGACAACTGCTGGCTGTTGATAGGAAACCCACAAAATAAGAAGTGTTGCAGCTCAGATATCATCGTGGCTGGCACACAGGGGTAAAGTAAGGCGCTGAACTAAACAAAATCACTGACCTGGAAGACAGTTGCTAGTTCAGGGCAAAAGCACTGGCTGTGCAATATCACATGGTTTTGACACTGCTTTGCAAGGACTGCTGGGTACACTGCTAGCTTGAAAAGCTTCACCCCACAGCAGGCTTCTGCTCAACCACATGGACCTGTCACTTCGGTCGCTGAAGTAACTGATAGCTGTACTAGGTTAGCATTTGTCCACACATAGGATGACAAGGGATAATGATGCATGTTCTGCCAGTGTTTATCACAAGCACCTGCTGACGGTAGAGAAATAGCAATATACCTTTCCCCTTCATTTTTTTTTGGGGGGAGGGAGAAGGGAGAAGGGAATGGTAGTTTATGATTTAGTTGGAAGTTCAGGATTAGGGCATGGTTTTTACTTCCTGAATTGTGTACTGATTTGGGTACTGGAATCAGCGTTATGCAATACAGAATAGATTGGAGAACTTGGGTCATTCTTCAAAGCAAGGAACTTTATTGTTCTTTATTGTACTTGCAATTAACTGCTGGCACAATCCCTCCCTTTTGACAGCTAAGCCCCTTACTGTGGACTGCATAAAAGGAAAGCATTAGAAATAATGAGTCGTCTTGCATTAACAGGAGATGACTGAGGGAGAGTGAAATTTTTAGGAATGTTAATAATGTGTGACATGAGCTGAAGAAGAACACTTTGCATTCCATCCGTTTCTGCCTGAACAATTCTCACATTGTCATCCTGTTCCCTGCTAAAACGAATGCTAAGCATTTCTAATGGCCAATAAACCTCATTGCATTGTTCAGAGCATTTCCGAAATCCAGCTTTTAATTACATCAAGAAGTGATGTACTTCTTTCCCAGAAAAAATCCCAATGATTTTCACTGATAGAACACCCCAAATCCTGTTTAACTACTGTTACTACAAATTAAACAAAGCTAATGAATGTATGTTGCTGATGAATTGTATTAATAAGTCACCAATAAATTATAACGCTATGACTGGCTGATGTGATGCATCATTCATGCTGTTTCTACAATTCTGCGTTAAGAACTACATTGAGCAGACAAGGAATGGTGAGAAGCTGTGTTGTGGTTTAACCCTAGCCGGCAACTAAGCACCACACAGCCGCTCGCTCACTCCCCCCCAGTGGGATGGGGGAGAGAATCAGAAAGGTAAAAGTGAGAAAACTGATGGGTTGAGATAAAGGCAGCTTAATAGGTAAAGCAAAAGCCGCGCGCGCAAGCAAAGCAAAACAAGGAATTGTTCCCATCGGCAGGCAGGCGTTCAGCCATCTCCAGGAAAGCAGGGCTCCATCACATGTAACTGTTACTTGGGAAGGCAAAACGTCATCACTCTGAACGTCCCCCCCTCCTTCTTCTTCGCCCAGCCTTATATGCTGAGCATGACGTCATATGGTATGGAATACCCCATTGGCCAGCTGGGCCAGCTGTCCCGGCCACGCTCCCTCCCAGCCCTCTGCGCACCCAGCAGGGCATGGGAAGATAAAAAGTCCTTGACTAGTGTAAACATTACTTAGCAACAACTAAAACATCAATGTGTTATCAACATTATTCTCATACTACATCCAAAACACAGCACTATACCAGTCAATAGGAAGAAAATCAACTCCATCCCAGCTGAAACCAGGACAAGCTGACAGTACTGGGTTACTAAAGGTTTATTTATTTCCTCAACATAAATAATAATGAGTGAAATATTTGGAAGTAAGACTAGAAAGAGCTGTGTTGTCTTAGAAGTATGATAAGCAAATTGTATTTTGTTGCTGGCCTTATTTTGTAATTGAAGATCAATTTAAAATGTCATAGCATGAAAAAAGCATTTGGAAAGTTTCAAGTATACTTTCTATTAGCTGCCTTTTGGAAGTTTCTTGAAGAGAAGTTGAGTAAATGGTATTTGCCAAAATATCATTTTAATAAGAGATGGTGAGAAAAGCATGTGAAAGCAATATGAATAGGAAACTTTAAACTATGTCTTCTTTTGCTCAATATATCTTTGGGCTTTGAAAACTTAAGACCCTGTTCTTTTTTAGGCAATGAGCAACTTTGCTGGTTCTAGTGGAAGATCTGAAAGAGTTTCAAAAGTACTTTGAAGGAGTCACATATTGGCTTTGAGTATTAAAAAAAAAAAAAAATACTCGCTTCAGCTCAAGCCATTTACACTTACAGCACAAAACCCCCCAAGGATGTAGAAAAGCTAATGTCTGCACTGGGGTAAAGGCTGCGTTTAAAAGGAAACAAGCTAAGGACCTTATAACTGGACCTCAAAGGTATTTTGGTGCCTAACTACCATTGCCTCTGTCCAGGGACAAAGAAGTTGATGTGGATTTGCCCTGTATCAACAAAGTAATTTGTAAGTCATGCTGCTGGATGGATTCAATTATCTCATAGAATCATAGAATCATAGAATCATAAAGGTTGGAAAAGACCTCTAAGATCATCGTGTCCAACCGTCAACCCAACACACCATGCCCACTACACCATGTCCCTAAGGGCCTCATCTACACGTCTTTTAAATACCTCCAGGGATGGTGACTCCACCACTTCCCTGGGCAGCCTGTTCCAAGGCCTGACCACTCTTTCAGTAAAGAAATTTCTCCTAATATCCAATCTAAACCTCCCTTGGCGCAACTTGAGGCCATTCCCTCTTGTCCTATCGCTAGTTACTTGGCAGAAGAGACCAACACCCACCTCACTACAACCTCCTTCCAGGTAGTTGTAGAGCGCAATGAGGTCTCCCCTCAGCCTCCTCTTCTCCAGGCTAAACAACCCCAGTTCCCTCAGCCGCTCCTCATCAGGCTTGTGCTCCAGGCCCTTCACCAGCTTCGTTGCCCTCCTCTGGACACACTCCAGCACCTCCATGTCCTTCTTGTAGTGAGGGGCCCAAAACAGAACACAGTATTCGAGGTGAGGCCTCACCAGTGCCGAGTACAGGGGCACGATCACCTCCCTACTCCTGCTGGCCACACTATTTCTGATACAGGCCAGGATGCCGTTGGCCTTCTTGGCCACCTGGGCACACTGCCGGCTCATGTTCAGCCGGCTGTCAATCAGCACCCCCAGGTCCTTTTCCTCTGGGCAGCTTTCCAGCCACTCCTCCCCAAGCCTGTAGCGTTGCCTGGGGTTGTTGTGGCCGAAGTGCAGGACCCGGCACTTGGCCTTGTTGAACCTCATACAGTTGGCCTCAGCCCATCGATCCAGCCTGTCCAGGTCCCTCTGCAGAGCCTTCCTACCCTCGAGCAGATCAACACTCCCGCCCAACTTGGTGCAGGTTACAAAGGGTGTCTCTCTTGGTTTCAGTCAGGGGAAAGAAGATGTGCAAATGCAAAGGTCAGCTGTATTAAGGATGGAAGCTTTGTATTAAGCATCCTATTCTCTATTTAGGAAAAAAAAAATCCAAATTATAATGAAGCATTTTGATAACACTGAAATTAATACAGTGATTGGGGTTTAAGGATTCACTCCACAAGAAATTTTACATGTTTTGTCTTATTTCATTCTACAGTCTGATTCCTACCCCTCTTGATGAGCTGTGCTTCTGGCCTCTGGCCATCATATTTTTATTGGGAATGTTTCCAAACTCAATTAGAGAGTCAGCATGTAAAAAGCCATCTTCTAGTTGGTTGGTTAGTAGTGGATAAAACTCCATAAATTTACAGTTGCTCTGTTGCAGAAATGAACAGGCAATAGTCCGCTTTGCTTTGAAATTCTAATTCTACATTAATTTTATTTTTTAGTGTCAGTAAAGCATAGACATTTTTCAAACAAACTTTTAAAATAGGAGCAGCCTTTTTTATAAGTAGTATTTATAGCATCTATTTAAACCTATTGAAGCCCCATTCTTCCACTTGACAAGCTTGATGGATTCACACATTCTACGTGTCCTGAAAGCTGAACATGTTTTGTGGCAGCCTTCTGCTACAGACTGAAAATGGAAACGCCTGGTGATGGGATCAAAGCCAGAGGAAAAAAAAATCTAAACAGACAAGTATCTACTTAAGAAACAGTAGCAAATCTGAGGCAGAAGGCAGAAATACTGGCAGCAGTAGACTGAGCTGTACAGTGCCCTGCAGTGGGAGCTGAGATTCGGTGTTGTTCCATTGCTGTGGAAATGTAATGAAGGCCCTACATTCTTTGAAGGTGTAATAAAGTGCATTGAACAATTTGGATTAGAGCAAACATCTGCTTCTAATAAAAATCCATCCCTCTGTACAAAAAGCCTGAGCGAACAGGCATGGGATTTACATCTTCCTGTATACCCTGAAACCTGCCTGGCACCACAACCTATACAGTGGGACATGTGTACAGCTCAGTACCCTCCCAGATCCAGAGGCTCCATTCTGTCTTACCTATGCCCTGCGATAGGATCACAAAGACCTGATATAGTAGAATCTATAATCATGTTTAGAAAAGCAAACCAAGTTGAGTAGACTGGTCATTTGACATTTCTGACTTAAAACAGCTGATTTAAATTAAAACAAAAACAAACAAACAAAACAAACGGCCTTGGCACAAATTTAGGATGAAAAAGTTGTCCTCTATCAGAGAGAAGCTTTCTCTTTGTCCAACCTATAGCACATTAAAAAATCTGCTTATCACTTGGTGATTATTATATCTGCAGTTTGACCTCTTTTTTTCCATTTCCAAAGGCATAAACTGGCTTATAAGGCTGAAGTAGTTGTGGGATGGCAATTAGCAAATGAGGAATAGCAGTTCCTAAATGACAGTTCCTGTTCCACCATTGGAAGATCTGCATAGATTTAGGTGATGATGCTTTATAGGAATTGGATACATGAATTTCTTTTAGTTCTCTTTTACTAAAATACTTTTAAAACTGGACATAGGGCAGTGAAAGTAACTTATGACTCCTTTCCCACCAGAAAGCTTGTAAAACTCTTTGGGAAAAGTTGAAGTCTACTGTAGGCATTTTCTCACCTGCATGGCTCCAGCCAGCATCTGCCAATGGGATTCCAAATGGTGTTTGCTAAAATGCAGAGCAATGCATGCTGTGAACAGAGAAAGTTTTACACTAGTGGCTTATGCATGTATTCTAGTGGGTGGACCGACTGTTTAAAGAAGTCACAACATCAGAACAAGATGGTAAGTGGTATATATCTGTGCATGCCTACAGTTAGCGTTGACAAATACCAAGTCCTCCTAAGTATTTCAGATGAGAGTATTTTAATTTATTTATAAACCTCACATACTCTGGAATTTTATTAGTCTGCATTCCACTCCCAGGAACAAGTTCCAAAGAGCTCCAGAAGTACAGAAAAACATAAAGGACACTACTGTTTTGGGACTGACTATAGTGGCTATAAAGCCATGCCACTGAATGAGGGGTGATATCCTCTGAAAGAGGAAACTGTATCAGGTACAGGAGAGAGCTGTTCGCTTTGCAAGTAGAGGCATAATGCAGCAAAATGTACACGAGAGAAATGTGAAGGCCTATACAAACATTAAAACTAGGGTCTGATTATGAGAGATACAAGTCGCAGAAGTCGGGTAGTAAAAATGAATGCTAAAATATAGGAAATGGTATTTGCGGTCGCTCTTAGTATGGGATGAGGCTGATCCCAGTAGGAACCTAAACATTCTGGCTGTTGTCTCTCTCACCTCCATGCTGAAATTCATCTAACACTTCAGGGACAAAACATAATGTTTTTCTTGTGCCTTAAAGTCATAGTGGAAATATTAAAAAAAGAAAAGAAAAAGAAGAGAATTATCTACAGTCTCTCCCCTGCCACGTTTCCATGCCTGAGTTTCTCTCGGAGCCTATTGTAAAATTTCCATACTTGCATTTACCTCTCAGTATACAGTCCAAGGAGTAGAATGCTAGAATTCCTTACTCAATGAGGAAAAAAATAATGCTGCTCATTTTGCACAGCTCAAACTTTCAGGCATTGCATTATTTTCTTTTTCATATTTGAAGAGCGGTGACAAGGATGTTATAACTGCTGTTTGAAAGAACAGTCTATAGACCCATACCAACCTTTCTTCAGGAGTTGTGTCATACTTATCTCAGAATGTCATTCTTTCATACCTTACTACAAATGCTTCACTTTGAAACTGTCCTGAAGCCATTAATAGCCACCTGTGAGTCAAAGAACTTGAATTCAAGAAATCTGGATGGTAACTATTTATCTAGGATACCTGCCATTTCAAGAGCTGTCTATAAGAAACCTGGCACTCAGCAGTATGTGGAAAGGCTATGCACATTGAAATGCCATCAAGACTTCAGTGTTCATATAGCCACCATATGGAGCAACAGCACTGGAAGGAGGAGTAGTAGCCTTTGCTCTCCAAGATCATGTCTGTCTGCAGAATGCTGCCTGGTTTGTGTCTACCGCGTGTATTAAACATCCAGTAAATTTGGCAGGATTTACGATAACTTATGTTGGCATTTGGTGACTTCAAGATGAATTCATGTTAGTTTGTTGTCCTTTCTGAATAGCTGTCAGTTCTTGGATACAGTTCCATCTTTTGTAGATACTTTGCAAGAGGATGCCTATATTCCATATGTGAAAGGTAGACTAAACAAACTGAAATGAGTTTCTTATCTTGGAAATTATATGCCCAGCACAGAATTCAGACTTGCTGCACAGTTCCATGTTATAGTACGAACTGGTCTTGAATTTACTTAGCTGCAAATATAGGTCAACTATCAATTAATCAATCACCTATCACTGGCAAGGGAGAGCAAAAGAGACCTAAACTAGGATTTGCACTGGAGGAAGAAGAAACTGCATCTCCACATAAAGGAATGAATTTGTTGGCAAGAGAGTGTTATTGATCCAAGCTGAGACAGGGACCATTTTCTTTCCAACTGCATTTTCCTTTTCTGACTAGTGAATTTCTGAATGAAAATTAGATAGGATTTAATTTGAATTAATTGTAATTTTGCTTTTCCATCATTCAAAGAAAACTGTATGATCACTGGGAAGTTGCCTGCAACAATACAATCAACGAAAATGAGATAGGAAAGAGATCTCAAGAGATTATCTAGTCCAATACTTTGCTTCAAAGCAGGAAAAACATGCTTTCATTGTCAGATGTTTGTCTTCCATGTTCAGTAAAATGCATGGTGGGATAAGACTTTAGGGAGAATGGCAGAAAGAAATGCTATTCTCAGATGCTGTCTAAGCACTGAATTACAGGATGCACTCCACTACAAATTCTACTCTTTGGAGATGACTATAGTGAAACATGAAGTTCATCTCTTACCGTTGTCTTGCAGTGCTTCTTTGGTCCATTTCTTTCCCACTCAAAATTATTCATTACTAAAGATGAGGCCCAGTTTCTCCACTTCTTTGCACTTTTCTGAGCAAAGGTTATGTGATATTCACTATATAGATGGCTACAGAAATTGAAAGACAGGAAAAACAGGCCTTGAAGATTTAAGTTCAAAGGGGGAGAAGAAAGTCCCAAGGCCCTTTTTTCTGAATCTATTTGTGGGGAGTAGGACAGGAAGGAAATGTTCATTTTGTTCATTTCATCCCTTTCATTCAGAAGACAAACAACTGTGTTAGCTGTTTGTGATGGTGCATTCCCCCCCCCCCCCATCCTGGGCCGCTCTATGATCTCAGGAACTCCCGTTAAGCCTTGGCCTTTGTGTAATGAGTTGGGTGGTGAAGCATCCCTTGACCGTACCAGGAACTCTTGCATGGCTGAGGTGGGGGAACGACACTGACCGTACCAGGAACTCCTGCTGCCTGACCAAGGTGGGAAACGAGAGCGGGGATAATTTGTCATCCCCTGACACCCTTATCTGAGTTGTAACTTGAGTGGAATGGTACCATTGTTACTGAAATCTTGAGAATTTTAGTAACTACCACCTTGGACTGTGGCCAGGATGGAAGTTTACGGATGACTAAAGCCAATCATCTTGCGAACCTATAAACAGCGGTCCTAAGTGAGACCCTTTGAGCTCTCCTGGACCGCAGTGGGCTGCGCCCAGTATCTCCCTCTGAGTGGGACGCCACTCAGAGCTTGCGAACTCTCAAGTTTGCGATATTCGGAGGACTGTCGCCGAAAGCTGTCACCGGGACCTGGGCTGAAACACTCCTCGAGGCTCAACCCCTCGCCCATTGAGAAATGCTGAGATATTTGATGTGAATATTTCACTGGACTTAAGGGGAATTTTTAACAGGTATACCTTTGTATATTTATCTATCTTTGTGTCTGTGTGCATGTGCATGTGAATTGATGGAGGTACCCGCTAGCAAGTATAGTATAAATATTACCATCTCAAATCTGTAATTAAGTCACTGTCGTGATTGTAGTAGACTCTACTAACTTACTTTGTAACAAATTAGTCAATGATTAAGTGTTGCTAAAATCTTGTGATCCACCTTAAAACTGTGAATGAACCTTAGACTGCTGCTAAACACATATAATCCCTTAGACATAAACCATTAACCAAGTCTGGGACTAGGAGTGGATCTGGCCACACCTAAGCTCCATCAAGAGTTTAGAAAGCAAGGGGGTCTACTCTGAATCTCGTGACTCAACGGGAGTGTCTCCTTACCCTTTTGTATTAGACATAAACCGTTGTACAAGTCTGAGACTAAGATTGGACCTAGCTGCACCTAAGCTCCATCAGGAGTTTAGAAAGCAAGGGGGTCTTCTCTGAACCTCGTGACTCAATGGGAGGGTCTCCTTTACCCTTTTACGTCCTCGGTCTCTGTATAAATCATTCTAGCTCAATTCTAACACGATTTTCCTTTATATGTTTCATCCGTGTAGTAAGTGATAGAGTGAACCTTGCCATCGAAATTTGTTAAGTCGCACTTTTATAAATTCCTATTGAAACCACTTTTTGCTAATACCTTTGATGGTGATTCTTTAAGCAGCCTCTAAATCACTCATTCACGGCGCTTGCTACATCCAGCTTGAGAGCAGCATGCTTCATTGGTTGGCGTGTTACTACCTCTAGGAAGACTTTTCTCAGAGTCTACTATTTTGGGCCTTCTGGTCCTTCTCCCTGGGCTCAGAAGAAGTAGGTTTCCTTCAGTGTCTTCCACATCCTACATTGTTTAAGCCCTACAATTTCATCAATACCAAAAAAAAATGCACCAAGCCTTCTGAAACTCATGTCTCTGACATTGTCTTTTTGAAGTTAGCCACACACATGCAAAAATCTAAAGCTGGTAAAAAAGATTGCATTGCCTTTAATCAGCAAGCTAAGAGTAATATGAGTTGTGCTCCCACAGAATCCAAACGAAAGTTACACACATTTCTTTTTCTTCATGGGAGATTATATATGTTCTTAATTGTTTATATATCAAACATGTTTATGGCTCACTAGCCAAAATGCAGTACTATAACAGTCAGATAGCTTACCTCTTACTATAAGGTTTACCTCTAATTAGAAAACCAAGCGTGTCATGATAAGTCCCCCCATGTCATATGACCGGACTGGCAGAGAACTTGCTAAGCTGTCTGTTTTTTGGAAATACAATACTTTTGATGAACTTTATTTCACCTGTGTTAACATTATTGGTGTCAAATAGCTGGCAAATGAACTAATAAGACACAATTAACTGAGTACCTTAAAAAAGACCAAGAATATTGAAGCGAGGCTAACAATAAATATCTATAAAAACTAAAAATGATATGTCCTGTGCCTCCCTTTTCTCATCAAATTCAGAAAGAAGGCATGGAAAGAGTTGTGCTTAGACAGAGAAAAGGTTTGTGATGTTTTCCATTGAAATATAAATACTAAGTAAAATCAGTCAGGTAAAAGGGAATTTATTGCATGTTACGCATTTAAAGTGATACTATTTGAAGAACTGCTGCCGCTCCCAGTAAGAGTGAAACCTCACTACTCTACTACTCAGTGGAGCAGTGATAAAATTCAATGTGATATCTGATGCATGTCCAGCTAACACATTTGTAGTTGCACATATATATATAGCAGCCTATTAGCAGTTTAACACTATTCCAAATTACTATGAGTCTCAATGAATCTGTTTATTTTCAGCCTGACTATGACTGAATACTTAGTATAGAAGTCAATGGAATCAGTTTAGACTCTGAGAATCTGGCCCAAAATTTCTTAGTCTTAGCTATTCTGGTAAGAAATCTATTTTCAGCAATAAGTAGACTGAAAAAAACACCTTGCATCACACAGTGACTATATTTAATCATAAACACAAATAAGGTAACTTCCCAGCCAAAGATGCATCATTAGTGATAGATACAAAGACAAAGATATCACAAAATGTTTTTAAATAGTCCAGGCTCCTAATATGGACCCAGCATATTTTCTTCCTGCCAAACTTTTTGCAGAGGTAAGTGGGTAATTATTGACAGCCCGTTCCACTAAATATTAATGTAAAAAACTGTCTTGGTTTCTGCATGAAAAGTCTTACCAAAGGGTCCCAGATCTATGGAGAACAGGGTAATAAGAGCATACCATGAGGATGAAAAAATTCTCTTCACAAAAATGTGTAGGAGTAACTCTGTTTACCTCAGCAGCTCTATGTTGCTGGGAGTAAACAAACCCAGAGACCACCTTTTTAAAGGGATTTGTAGCTTGCCTTTCTTTGAACAAATGCAATTCACACCTTATCTGTCCATCTGTAGGATAATGCCCAAAGCTGTTCTGCACTTGATGTGCAAATGCTAGGTCTAGCATTTGCATGCACAAGTGATATTCAGGGACCCATTTGCACTTAAATATGTAGAATATGACATTTGAAAAACTGGCTCCTAGAATCATTCCTTCTGTGAATGTTATGCTGCCATCTGTACAAAAGTAGCAACCAAATACTTTGCCATCAGCAGTGTTAGCCTTTCAGATATGATTGGTTGAGAGGGGTTTTTTTGTCCAAACTTCATTTCAACAGAAAACTGTTTTTTCGACTAATACAATTTTTCAACATAATGTTAAATATGTTGTAAATTTTCAGCTGAATCCTTCCTTTTCTCACCATTGCCAAATTTGATTGATCTGATAGATGCTAAGTGTGTTCATGCCCTGGGACTTCAGTTTTCTCTGTGGTACTATAATCAGGGATTCTTGTGACACATCCTAGCAGCTCAGCGAGAGAAGTGTGATCTCCTGAGGGACTGTATCTTACAAAAAGAAACATTACCTCAGATAGCACTACAGCATTTTTTGGGAAAAAAATCAAGGTTCTTTTTCTTACCCCACTTCCAAAAGCATTAAAAAAATCCAACAAGGAAAGAATTTTCTTTCCAGTCCATTTTCAGTGAATCTGAAAGACCAAACTTGCCACATAGTGGTGCATCACCCTTCCAGGTGGGAACTGTTCCAGGACAAAGGTCTTTTTCAGGGAAAATTATTGTGACAAATTGTCAAACAGATTTCTTTGCATTAAGATCAATGTAAAAGCAGCTGCTCAAACCAGGTATAAACTGGTCAGCACTCTGTTTTAAATGAAGTATGTTGCCACTTGATCAATGGAGTGGATGGACAAAGTACGCAATGAGAGAGGCATGAAGGCCAGGACCTCGGACGATGAGAACTACATGTGGAATACATGGGTCATGCACTATGCAAAATGCTCAGTATGCTAAATCTATCAGGGGCTACACTGTTGAAACGCTGCAGTATGCCCACGTTAGATTACATCTGACTCAAATAACCTAAACACAGGTGATGACTAATGGGAGAACCCATCATAGAGTCATGAAAACAACAATGTGGCAATTTTCCAAAATCTACTGAAATAGCACACATGCCAGGACAGGTGTTCTCTACCTCCGCACACTATGCTGGAGAAGTTAATTAGAAAAGTGGAAGAGTGACTTCCATTTGTCATATTAATCTGTGTAAATACTCATTCCATTTTATCCTTCCTCAGTATTTTACATGAGACTGAGATCATGTGTGTACACATATACACAGATCAGAGACATGGATGGGATTTTTTTCAATGAAGCATAATCAGTTTTATATTCTTTCGGTCTTCTGCTGGCAAAAAAAAAATAGAATAAGGCAGCCTTTTACACTTTATCTATATATTTAGGACAAATTTTGCTCTCAGTTAAATAAATACTGGTATCAGTTGAAAGTTGAACCAAACAGAATTTTATCCATGAAACTGAAAAAAAAAATTACTCTTCCTAAGGAAATGTTGCTGCAAGCCAACACCTTTTAGAAAGAAATGTTGCATTAGACTTTACTTGTAAAACCTCTCTGGAGAGCCAAGGTGCCTGATAAAGTCTGTGCTCCCTTTAGGAGGAGATATTTCAAATTTGCTGTTTTTTCTCCCCCCTTTCCTTCACATCTTGCCTTGTTCTTTACAAGAATACTGAATGCAGGAATAAAGCAATCTTATCCCACTTTGTTAATGCTTTATTCTCCCATCCTACTTTCATAGTGTTTTATATACACTTTCTGATATGATGAATTATTGCACAGGATGCAAGACAATGATAAATCAGGATCTAGAAGCCAGTGGACTTGGAATTTTGTTTTGTGTGTTTGAAAAATGCATTTTGGTGCCCAGTCCTCAGCTAACAGCTGAAGCCAGTCAGCAGTGCTTTGTTGTTGCTACCAGAAACCTTTCTGAGTCATCAGAAAGGACATCAGGTAGGTGACAGCTTTTATGAAGTATATGTTTAAAATCATTTCCCCCTCTCCAGGCTGATATCCATTTCCATAGAAACAGAGGTGGAAATGGACCATTAGCATCCACCAGTCAATTTAAGTTACTAGAGGTCAATTTCTATCACTGAAAAAAGACCTTGAATTAGTGAAAATGGGAGTTTTAAAATGACCCTTAAAAAAAAATTTTAATGTATTTTTCTGCACTAGCCAGGCTTGGTCTCTGAGGAACAAAGTCACAAAGGCACTCAGAGCCAGCAGGGAAGCAGAGGAGGAAGATGGGAAGTCCAGATCACATGCAACAGCTGGAAGTAAAAAGCAAAACAAAAGACAGCTGAAACTTCGGGGTTCTAAATCCCCCCCCAAAAAATGCAAATTTAAAATTGCATAGACTTGTTTTTTAAACAGTGGCTTTTTAATAATCTTTCTTTGAAAACCAAATTCTCAAGTCCCTTTAACAACTGCAACTCTACTCTTCAGGAATTCACTTTCCTTGGAAAGGTACAATTACAGGAGAGAAGCAGCTATCTAGGTCATGGGAATATTTAGTTACTAATCATATATACTGTGATATGTTGTTTTACCAGTGCAGTCTACCCCCAAAGACATGAAAGAAGCAATTCCAAAGTATCTTTTGCTATGTAACTGCAGAAGGCTGAGCTATAAGAACACTAGACTCGAGATCTCTTGAGATTATGGTTTAGCAGCATGGTACAGATACCGAACCTTACATTTCTTTTATTGTGGTGAAGCTCCATTGCCATTAATGACATTACTCCTGCTTTCTAAGCATGAGAAGTTTCCTTTGTGGGAAATCAGGGCAATCAAAACCAGTTTTGCAGTGGCTGCTTTCAAGCCTAAGTGTGCATGTGTTATGCTCTATTTGCACATTACATCAACCACAATATTCCACTGTCGTTTTTGCTCTTGTGTCTTTGTATGCAGTTAAAAGTCTACATGTTCTTTCTGGAGTTCGTACCCACTGCACAAGGCTTTAAAAGCATCAACTAGGACTCTGTGCTGGAAAATCGTACTTCTATTTAAAGATAGAGCAGCAACATTTCTGCATAGCAGTTTGGATGCCTAGGGCTCAGTAGCTTCTCCTCTCTTTGGATGAGTTTCACTCCCCCTGCAGATGGTTAAAGGATGAAAATTACATGCTTAGTATTTTTTTTTTCAGGAATTCTGCCTGATTTCTACAGTGCATTGATATAAAGGTCAAATTCCATCAGCTTCTGCCAGAGAATTCTCTGAATTTTGTTCTTTTTTTCCAGGACACACAATGAAGCAGTACACTTGCCTTAAAAATGTTTCAACTTCTGGGGGATTTGTTAATTTCTTTTCTTCCAAAAGAAGTGTTACCTTTCTATAGTATTTGTTGATTTCTGTATTTAGCTCCATTATTTCAGCATTTAGTCTTCAGCACTGGGTTGAGTCCTTTTTTTCAGTCTCCAAAGCTCTCAGAAGCGAAAAAGAACATTGTGTTCCTGCGGACTGCCCAAGACACATGCTTCACAGCTGTGCCAAGTTTGCAGCTGACCAATTGGCCTACGTTGCAAGAATACTCATTTTCAAAATTTACAATCTTTTTTTTTTAATGTGTGCCAGATAGGCCTATTCACTGTGAGACTTCTTTGATTTTATTGATGTTTAGAGCCTCATCCAGTTCCCAGTGAAGTCAATGGGTATCTTTCCAGTCCTTATAGCAGGACTTGGATGAATCTCTAAGTGGGCAGAACTGTTTCCCGTCACCTATTTTGCCCACTGAGACATTCAAAAGATCACCGACCCCCTATTTTGTAATGTTGGATAACGGCATTTATCCTGGAATTTAAAGGAATTGCATGATCTTCAAAGGTAGCTACCAAATTAAAGGTGGCAACTGACTTAAACTAACAAATTCCCCAACGTTAAGCCTCTCATGGAAATGGCAATACTAATGGCATTATTTTCTTTGATTTTTTCCAGAAACAATGTGTGCCTTTTAGAATCCTAAGTCCTGCTCCCTGAACATAGCGGCTTGTCTGGGTGAAGGAAGTGCACAAACAAGCAAGCGTTAGGCATCTAGTCTAAAATACTATGATGTGATTTCACTTGTAGAGTTTTTATAACAGTGGAAGCAGGCATAATTCAACCATAAAATGTTTTGATTAGAGTTTAATGTCTGAAACTATTTCAGACTGAACATTTCAGTTTATAGAGCATATAAACAGACTTCTGAAACTCAGCATTTGCAAAGAAGAAATCATAAGCTGGAAGACTCCAAACCCAGATGACATTTGAGTCTGTAGCCAACAATAGCATCCACTCTGCAAGGTAAAACCAACAGGGGAGCAGCAATGTTAGTATATGTACTGGTATGTGTATGTTAGTATACAAGCACAAAAAGCTTGTATACTGTACATGCTCTGATGCCATTTTTCTGGTGTTTCCCAAAGAGAAAACAAAAAAGTCAGTCATAGAAAGCTGACGAGATCATGCTGCCTCAAATAAAATGAGAAGAGAAGGCCAAAACTAGGAAAAACAATAGCCCAAGACCCCTGGACAAGTTTCTTCCAAGACAGCTTAGAGTCACACAAGGATGTTAAACCTATTTTCCCTTTCCCTTACTTTGCCTTTGCTTTCCTCGCTCCCAACACACCCATCTCCATTCCCGCCCTTGCCCCACCTGGACAAAAGAACAAGACTATAATGAGAAAGACCAAGAAATGACTTTTCATGAACCACTACATCTGGGGATCTACAACATCTGGATTTTGTCACTATACCAGGAATGCAAAATATGAAAAGAACAGAAATCTGTCTCAGCTACAGGAATCAGTCCAGTGACTAGCTAAGGTAGCAGTCATTGTTTATTTATACTACAATATCATTCAGAAGGCTTGTGCAGACCAAAGTTTTCTAATCTTAGGTGCTATGTAAGCACAAAGAAAGGCATCCTCTCCTTGGGGCAGGAATTGTAAGGTAAAATGAGTGTCCTGAGGATTTGGTAACCGGTGAGGTGAAAAAGAAGAACAGGGAGGCAGCAGCTAGAACAAATGCCAAAGAAAGGGGCTAACAAACAGGTCTTAAGTCACTATTTCTGCCTAAAACAATAATGACCACTTCACTTTGACAGCTGATACTGTCCATGGGCTTAGCAGCACATTTAGTCGTTTTACCTCCTTGTCTGGACAAAAGAGTGACTTATACAGGGGGAGAATCTGAGCACAAAAACTGCAGAGTGTGAAAGCGATGCAGGTAGTGTGTGTGTGCGCGCGTGCGTGTGAGGGGGAGGTCATGTCATCTTTCTTGTTTTTTGTTAGGAAGGTTTCTTTGCTGTTCCCTGCATTTATTTACTGACCACTATCTCATCAACAGCAGTACCAAAAGTCTACAAGGGACAGTACTTTAAATTCATTAGCCTCTGTATGCTGTGTTTCACTGGGTGAGTTAGGTAGTAGATCCAGTACCAACAGGCTTTACTTATTTCTTGGAAATACACGTGTGGGAGAGTGGTTCTGGGCTGCACACCTGGCAAACAGAGAGCTGAGACTGCTGAGCTGACCAGGGCTTCATTCTTCTTTTCTGCCTACCAACTACACTTATGAAACTACACCTATGAAAAGGGAGACTGCATAAAAATATCTTTAGGACATTGCACCAGGGAGTGCTACTGGTGAAGACAGAGCATTGATTTGCCCCTACAGTCACCAGGTCTGCACTTACAGTCACACTGCTGATCTTTAAATGGAAGCATGAACCCAACTGCAGGACAAATGGAAACGGCCCCAGAATGCGACAAGACAACCGGCTCTTGTGAAATCCTAACTGAAGTAGCAGTGACACTTATAATGATCATTAAATTCCCTTTTTAGGAATATTTATGAAAAATGAGCCAAATTTCCCTCTTAGCTTATTTGTAACAATGGACTTTTGAATCCTATAACAGAAACAGATAAACGCTCAATTAATAAATGAATGGTTATGTTTCTGAAATAATACTAGGTTCCATATGGGCTAACAATTTGCTTGGAAAGCAGCTGATAAAAATCCTAGACACAGAAGAGGAAATTGTAACTAGTTCCTTGCTCAATTATTTTTATTTTCAGTGCTGCCTCAGATAATATTCATACATTGCCCACTGAAGAATTTCAGCTCTCTTTCTCAGAGATAAGCATACCCACAGCCAAGACGTTCTCATAAAAGATTAAAATTCCTTCCCATATCAACAACAAATTAATCATTCATTTTCACACTGTTGCAATCTGGAATCAGAAAAATATAAATTATTAACTATTCTTATACTCCATTTACAAAAGCAACCATTTTAGTTAATTGCTAATTTGAGCATGGCTTAAAAACAAATGAGAAAATGTACTGTAAATGTTAGCACTCAAATATTATAAAGTGGATTCTACCAGGAACAATATTAGCACTTAGCAGGGAGATTTGGGGAATAATTCTTTATAGGAATAACTCTAAATACAAAAAAGTTTTGCTGAAGACTTCATTTTCCTACATGGTAGTATAAAAATGGATCAAGGTATTTAGGATACTATTTCTGTGTTATGTATTGCTTATAACTAAAACTGTATTTTCTTCCTTCCTATAGTGGAGAGTACTTTTATTGGCAGATACAGGAATATGGTTACATGCACTTGTGACTATTTAAGAAACCTGTGTGGTAACTTAATGATAAAATCCAATGAAATCTTATCTATTGACAAGATGAATAAATATGACAAGAATATGTAACACTTTAACTTCATAACATTCCAGAAAGGGAATCCTTTAAACAGATCTGTCTGCATTACATGCTTTTACTAGCAATGAACCCAGATACATAAATAACCCAGTGGCATAAATAAATACATGCTGGTTCACCTCAGGTGAGGATTGACAAGCAGGCTTCAACAGTATTCGACACAAGGACATGGGACTATGTGGTTTGGTTCCTTTGTGGGACTGGATATGACAGTGGTTTTCTAAGGAATAAAATGTCTTTTCACACGGGTAGGGTAGGTCCTGAAATTATAAGGAATGTTCAGTGGAATGTATTCCACCCAGAGTTATCATCCAAAGTAGTGCACATGTATAAATAAAATATCAGTCAGCAATTTTGAGGCGTGACATAGAGGGCTGTGCCTTCCTCTTGAAGCATCAGTTCTATGAATTAAAAATTATATTCAAACATTAAAGCCATCCCAGAGAATGTTCTTTTTTTTTTCTTATTCATGAATCAAACTCCCACTGGACTGAGTTGGTGTGCTGGTTTTGGCTGGGACAGAGTTAATTTTCTTCATAGCAGCTAGTATAGGGCTATGTTTTGGATTTGTGCTGGAAACACTGTTAATGATAACACAGGGATGTTTTCGTTACTGCTGAGCAGTGCTTACACAGAGTCAAGGCCTTTTCTGCTTCTCACACCACCCCGCCAGCGAGTAGGCTAGGGGTGCACAAGAAATTGGGAGGGGACACAGCTGGGACAGCTGACCCCAACTGACCAAAGGGATATTCCATACCATATGATGTCACGCTCAGCAATAAAACTAGGGGGAAGGTTAGTGGGGGGGCTGCTGCTCGGGGACTGGCTGGGCATCGGTCGGTTGGTGGTGAGCAATTCTTTTCATTTGCATCACTTGTCTTTCTTGGGTTTTATTTCTCTCTCTTTGTTATTTTCCTTTTCATTACAATTTTTTAATTAATATTATTATTATTTTTATTTTATTTTATTTCAATTATTAAACTGTTCTTTTCTCAATCCACGAGTTTTCTCACTTTTATGCTTCCGATTCTCTCCCCCATCCCACCGGGAGGGGGGAGGGTGAGCAAGTGGCTGTGTGGTGCTTAGTTGCCGGCTGGGGTTAAACCACAACAACCCTTTTTGGCACTCAACATGGGGCACGAAGGGTTCGAGATAATGACAGATTTGATTGGAATGTGCTAGATCGAATTTATAGCTGTTATTGCTGTTTAACTATTAATCGGCAGGCTCCTGTGCTTGCCATGGGGCTTGCTTGCCTTACTGTATATTAGTCTAGTGCTCGTTAGAGGCTGCTTTTTGCTTTCGCTGCTTGCTGTAGTGCTTTGCTGCTTATCATCTTACTCTGCTGTGCCTGGGAACATTTTGATAACAGCAATGGGGATGCGCCTGGGCTGGCAGATGGCCAGGGCATCACTGCTGTTTCTGTGCTGCTGTACTGGACAGGCTGGAACTCCAGTGTGAACTCAAGTCGAAGGGACTATGACCTGTGGATGAGTCTACATGGGAGCAGGACACCCCAAGGCCTCTGTGGCCGTGGATAAGCCCATGCCAGAGCAGGTACATCTCAAAGCATCTGTGGCCATGGTTATGTCTGTGCCGCAGCAGCTATACCTCTGAAGGGATTGTGGCTCAAGGATAAGTCCACGCTGGAGAAGGTACACCTCGAAGCATCTGTGGCTGTGGATAAGTCCATGCTGCAGCAGGTATACCCCTGGAGAGACTGTGGCTCATAGATAAGGCTCCACTTGGGGCAGGTACACCCCTAAGGGACTGCAGTCTGTGGATAAGTCCAAGCCGGAGCAGGGGCAAGGGGAGGAGTTCATTGCAATGTTAAACCCTATGGTCTGGTCCAAAGGGACCAGGGGTGGAGATTGTAATGGATATACCTTTAAATTGTTGTAACCCATTATTCAAGTTGCATGTTATAGGAACCACCCGAACCAATGGAGAACAAGCCTTACAAGAAGCAGTGCAAGTGCAGCAGTGACCCAACCTGAGCTGGCTTTGGTGCCAAATAACTCGACGCAACACACCACCTCTCCTGTCCTGAGTGACCACCATAACAGATGGAACCCAAAGTCATGGACTAAATGAATGCAGTGGACATTTTGTGGACATTTGTGGACATTTTACAGACATTTTACAGGGGTGGTCCATAGACTAAGGGAATGATATCTGCGTATTATATCAAAGGATGGGAAGTGGGGGGTGGTGGGTAATGAGGATGTATTGGATAGTGTGGGACCTGAGCATGACATAAATGGTATGGAATAAGGGGTGGAGAATGTGCTGGGTTTGGCTGGGATAGAGTTAATTTTCTTCATAGTAGCTACTATGGGGCTATGTTTTGGATTTGTGCTGGAAACACTGTTGATAATACAGGGATGTTTTCGTTATTGCTGAGCAGTGCTTACACAGGGTCAAGGCCTTTTCTGCTTCTCACACCACCCCACCAGCGAGTAGGCTGGAGGTGCACAAGAAATTGGGAGGGGACACAGCTGGGACAGCTGACCCCAACTGACCAAAGGGATATTCCATACCATATGACGTCATGCTCAGCAATAAAACTAGGGGGGGAGGTTGGCAGGGGGCCACTGCTCGGGGACTGGCTGGGCATCGGTCGGTTGGTGGTGAGCAATTGTTTTCGTTTGCATTACTTGTCCTTCTTGGGTTTTATTTCTCTCTCTTCGTTATTTTCCTTTTCATTAAAATTTTTTATTATTATTATCATTATTATCATTATATTTTATTTTATTTCAATTATTAAACTGTTTTTATCTCAACCCACGAGTTTTCTCACTTTTACCTTTCCAATTCTCTTCCCCCTATCCTGCTGGAGGGGGAGTGAGTGAGTGGCTGTGTGGTGCTAGTTGCTGGCTGGGGTTAAACCACGACAGTTGGTGATTCATCACAGTGCCCCACCAGGATCTTGTCCAGCTCTTCTGCAGATGAGAAGGCTTCAGCACACAGGCTGTGGCCAGGTGAGTTGGACAGAACAGACTGCAAGCACAGTCCTTTATACTTTCTGCTCAGACTACAGTATAAACAAAGGCTGGTGAGAAGCCAGGAATGTTGAATTAGCAAAGATGTAGACCCACCACCCCAGGCCTATGTTCCATGGGCGCATATGGGAAGAAAGAAGTTGTATACTTATTCGGCTGCTATGGACCAGGTGCAAGATAAAGTGAGTATGCAAAGTGTGAGCTCACCTGCCACAGACCAGGCTATGCAGATTCCTAGCAGGTTTCTCAACTTTGGGCTGCTCTCCTCCAGTGGATCTTTGTGTTGCTGGATGCATTGTGGAACAGAAGTTACTGTCACTAGCTAGAGTCTAACTGCAGGGAAAGCACTGAGACTCAGGCTCTTCGTTCTGGAAGTCCTCAGCTTGATCCTAAGCCTGACTGTCCACTCCTAGCAACAACCCTGAGGGCTACCACACCTCCCTGCTCTACCAAACTGCACCACTGAATCAAGGTCACATTTGCAAGTCAACCCCAACAGCACTTACCAGGGAGAACAAAGCCTCCAACGGAAATAGGACTCCAATAGTTTCCAGGATTGGGCATGGGCAGTTTCTGTACTGGGCACAGAGGGAGGAACTGGCTGACCTAAGCCCTTTGCCTACCTCTCATCACAGAGATCTCCAGAGTGGGCCTGTTTTTGCAATACTTGCTCCAAAGATAAGCACAGCTGGGGCTTGGATCCCGCTGATGCATCTATCCACAGGGCATAAGCCAATGAAAAATGAGAGCTGTGGATCACATCTGTTGCTGTGAAGACACCCCTGCAGCAAAACTACTGAAGGGATCTGTCTTTTTACTTGGAAATGGTAACAGAAGAGAAGTTTTGTCCTTTTTCTATAATCACACTGGCCTCATCACCCAGCATAAGCTATCTCGAGGAGGTCTTTGACTGAGACAGCCAGGGAAACAAACTGAACATCCTGCTGTCTTCATGGAGGGAGGGAGTACTCTTCAAGAAATACTGAGGCTTCAGAATGAATACTGGTGTGGGAAGTGAAATCTATTTCAGAGTACCTCAAAAAATTATCTTGCTTCAGCTTTTTCTTGCCAAGGCTCATTAAGATTCCATGCAGTGCTGATATATGAAATATAGCACTGTGCAGGAAACAAGCTCACCAGGCTTATTGGAATTATTTAATTCCCATTTTAGCTGTTACATTACTATATGGGGCCCAGATACATAGACCAGGCATCCATCCAGTCTGTTCCTGTTCCCACTACAAGTGGTGGAAGAAAATCAAGTTTGTATTATATGATCACAGTCCTTACAGAGAAGTGTGATGCTTTATTAAAAATTCAGAATATATGATACTCTCCAACTTGAAATAAGGTAGGACTCCCAGCTCACAGTGAAGAACATCTGTGGACTATAGGCACCCTGACTTTTCTTTTGAATAAGTTTTTTTTCCAGTTCACTACTCCATAGCACAAGAACTGAAAAGCTATTTTAAGCATTCTCTGCATTAGTTTGTAGACCATTAGCAAGAACAAAAAAAAAAAAAAAAAAGACAAAGGGGAAACTTTCAGTGATTCAAAACTGAGATACTGGGTTGTGAATTCAACAGGCTCTGTCTTCCCCCAGCTCTGCTGAGAGCAGCACCATGGGGCAGCATGTGCAACACAACACACACTGCTCACCCAGACCTCCCTCTGCCTCTCTGCTGAAAGCAGAAACACTCTCCAAGGGCAGCTGCTTACACCTTTTTTCACAGGTGAATTTACCACACATGCCCCTATAACTCAATTTCCATGTGGCTTATATTAGCCACATTTTTGCTCTCCAGCTTCTTCTGTTTTGCTGTTATTACAAGCAACTGAGACCCAGTTGTGGCTGGACTAAAGGACATAACTCAGGCATGGCTCATAACTCATAGGCTCATAACTCATAGGCTCACCCAACTTAGAGTTTCTCTGGGTGACACTTTAGTCATAGAATCATAGAATAGTTTGGGTTGGAAGGGACCTTTAAAGGTCATCTAGTCCAACCCCCCTGCAATGAGCAGGGACATCTTCAACTAGATCAGGTTGCTCAGAGCCCCGTCCAACCTGACCTTGAATGTTTCCAGGGATGGGGCATCTACCACCTCTCTGGGCAACCTGTTCCAGTGTTTCACCACCCTCACAGTAAAGAGTTTCTTCCTTATATCTAGTCTGAATCTGCCCTCTTTTAGTTTAAAACCATTCCCCCTTGTCCTATCACTACAGGCCCTATTAAAAAGTCTATCCCCATCTTTCTTATAAGCCCCCTTTAAGTACTGATAGGCTGCTATAAGGTCTCCCCGGAGCCTTCTCTTATCCAGGCTGAACAACCCCAACTCTCTCAGCCTTTCCTCATAGGAGAGGTGTTCCAGCCCTCTGATCATTTTCGTGGCCCTCCTCTGGACCCACTCCAACAGGTCCATGTCTTTCTTGTGCTGAGGGCTCCAGAGCTGGACGCGGTACTCCACGTGGGGTCTCACCAGAGCAGAGTAGAGGGACAGAATCACCTCCCTCGACCTGCTGGCCACACTTCTTTTGATGCAGCCCAGGATACGGTTGGCCTTCTGGGCTGTGAGTGCACATTGCTGGCTCATAGAATCATACAGGTTGGAAAAGACCTCTAAGATCATCGTGTCCAACCGTCAACCCAACACACCATGCCCACTACACCATGTCCCTAAGGGCCTCATCTACACGTCTTTTAAATACCTCCAGGGATGGTGACTCCACCACTTCCCTGGGCAGCCTGTTCCAAGGCCTGACCACTCTTTCAGTAAAGAAATTTCTCCTAATGTTCAATCTAAACCTCCCTTGGTGCAACTTGAGGCCATTTCCTCTCGTCCTATCGCTAGTTACTTGGCAGAAGAGACCAATACCCACCTCGCTACAACCTCCTTCCAGGTAGTTGTAGAGCGCAATGAGGTCTCCCCTCAGCCTCCTCTTCTCCAGGCTAAACAACCCCAGTTCCCTCAGCCGCTCCTCATAAGGCTTGTGCTCCAGGCCCTTCACCAGCTTCGTTGCCCTCCTCTGGACACGCTCCAGCACCTCCATGTCCTTCTTGTAGTGAGGGGCCCAAAATGAAACACAGTATTCGAGGTGCGGCCTCACCAGTGCCGAGTACAGGGGCACGATCACCTCCCTACTCCTGCTGGCCACACTATTTCTGATACAGGCCAGGATGCCGTTGGCCTTCTTGGCCACCTGAGCACACTGCCAGCTCATGTTCAGCCGGCTGTCAAACAGCACCCCCAGGTCCTTTTCCTCCGGGCAGCTTTCCAGCCACTCTTCCCCAAGCCTGTAGCGTTGCCTGGGGTTGTTGTGGCCGAAGTGCAGGACCCGGCACTTGGCCTTGTTGAATCTCATACAGTTGGCCTCGGCCCATCGATCCAGCCTGTCCAGGTCCCTCTGCAGAGCCTTCCTACCCTCCAGCAGATCAACACTCCCGCCCAACTTGGTGTCGTCTGCAAACTTAATGAGGGAGCACTCGATCCCCTCGTCCAGATCATTGATAAAGATATTGAACAGGACCGGCCCCAGTACTGAGCCCTGGGGAACACCGCTCGTGACCGGCCGCCAACTGGATTTAACTCCATTCACCACAACTCTCTGGGCTCGGCCGTCCAGCCAGTTTTTTTACCCAGCGAATAGTGTACCTGTCTAGGCCGTGAGCCGCCAGCTTCTCTAGGAGAATGCTGTGGGAGACAGTGTCAAAGGCCTTACTGAAGTCCAAGTAGACCACATCCACTGCCTTTCCCTCATCCACTAGGCGGGTCACCTGGTCATAGAAGGAGATCAGGTTGGTCAAGCAGGACCTGCCTTCCATGAACCCATGCTGGCTGGGCCTGATCCCCTGGTTGTCCAGCTTTTCATCCACCAGTAACCCCAAGTCCTTCTCGGCAGGGCTGCTCTCAATCCCTTCATCCCCCAGCCTGTATTGATACTGGGGGTTACCCTGACCCAGGTGCAGGACCCTGCACTTGGCCTTGTTGAACCTCATGAGGTTCACACGGGCCCACTTCTTGAGCTTGTCCAGGTCCCTCTGGATGGCATCCCGTCCCTCAGGAGTGTCAACTACACTACTCAGCTTGGTGTCATCTGCAAACTTACTGAGGGTGCACTTGATCCCACTATGTCATTGATGAAGATATTAAACAGTACTGGTCCCAATACGGACCCCTGAGGGACACCACTCGTCACCGATCTCCATCTGGACATTGAGCCATTGACCACTACCCTCTGGATGCGACCATCCAACCAATTCCTCACCCACCAGACAGTCCACCCATCAAATCCATACCTCTCCAGTTTAGAGAGAAGGATGTTGTGGGGGACCGTGTCAAAGGCCTTACAGAGGCCCAGATAGACGACATCGGTAGCCCTTCCCATGTCCACTGATGTAGTCACTCCATCATAGAAGGCCACTAGGTTGGTCAGGCAGGACTTGCCCTATTAGTCATGAATATCTAAATTATTGTGGCATCTAAAGGCCTCTGTGCTGAGTGCTGTACAAGCACTGAGAGAAGCCAACCTTGCAGGGATACCGGCCCTCCCTGGACCACCATTTTCTGCCTTCTGGCCTTCCAGAAAAAAAGGATCGTAGTCCTCAGGTGCTGCAGGGCAATCTGAGATGGAGGATTTGCTTTCCACAGTCCAGCCCCTCGGCAGTTTTGAGTTCAGTCACATACAATAACAGCCACAGTTTCAGAACAAGTCATGCTGCTTTAATAGCACTTCCTCCCATCAGCTCCCGAGAAAATGTTTGCTGTACCAGCGATTCTTCTGTCCTGCATTTAACCATGATGTCTCTTACAGCACACCTAACCATATCACTCTGTTCCCACAGTCTATACATTTTGTTTTTTTTTTCCTATATTCAAGCCATCAGCATCTTCTGCTTCTTCTAAGACTTACTTTCTAGAAGGATTCACGAAAGTCAAACCACTTTTTTCTGTGTCACATTCAAGACTCTTTTTATGTTGGCTGCTGTCTCAATCTATTTCTGTACTGAGTTCAGCTATTTCTTACATCTTCAAGGCTGTCACGAGAACCCTGTGAGATCTGACTTATGATATGACACAGCTGATGAACTACAAGTTCCCCAAATTCCTTTACTTTAAAAAGTAATGCTTCGGGAAACAGGCCAGAGGGCAGTCCTGTCTCTTAAGAAGCTGGTAACCCTATCATAAGCCACAGTTGCATCACATCAAGAGATCTCATCAGCAGCAAGTTGCATGAATAAATTGCACTTCATAACATAGTTTCTGCTTCAGGCAGCCGACACACTCAGACAAGGGCAGTGACAGACCAAACCCTGCTCCAGACAACATAACTCACTTTCATCATGATCTGAGGGGGATCATGGTATCTTTGCACCAGCCACTGGTTTTTGTTTGCCATCCAAACAAAACCCCAAGCCCCTATACTAGTAACAAATACTGCCGGAGACTATGCGGCTCTGTTCTAGGTCCATTTCCTTCTCTTGTAAAGGTTATCGGGAAGTGCTCCTTTTCCAAAATGCATTTCATTTCCAAAGTCATATAGAAGTGAAATACTCAGATGAAAAATGCAACAATGGACAAATTGGTGGGTAATGAGCAGAGACTACCATCCTTATCTTTGAATTTCCATTCTTTTCCTTAGACCCCAAAATCTTACTTTAAAACTGTGGGGTTTTTCCCCTCTCCCTCCCCTTTTCTTTGTGGTTTAACAGATAAAGTCAGAACAGGAGGAGGTTTCACCGCTTTTGCTGCATGTAAAAAAATTAAATTATTCTGTTATTCTGAGGCTCGCTGATAGGATGAAGATGACAACTGAACACCAAGGATAGCATTTTCTTGTTCTGCTAGTAAAAGAGGGCTGCTTTGGTTGGGTTTTTCAGTTTAGCAAATTCCTGATGCAATTGTCTTGATATGAGCTCTTCAAGTTTTTTACCTCCATTCTTTTCCCAAAATAACATTCTTCTTTTCCTTATTATTTTATTTTTGCAAAGAAAGTAATTTCTAAACAACTATTCAGTTTATACTGAAATATACTAGCTCAAATGCATTTGTCAAATCCTATTTTTCATTATATTAAAAAGGTGTCCTAGTAGCATATACCAAATAAATATTCTTATAGAAATATCACATATAATATATTGACTCTACTACATTCCAAATGAAAATAAAACCAATTCAAATTTCATAGAATCACAGACTCACAGAATAATTTAGATTGGAAAGGACCTCTGAGGGTCATCTAGTCCAGCCTCTCCAATTTGCTCCAAGCAGGGCTAGATTCAAAGTTAGATCATGTAAATGAAAAAGGGTTCCAACACTAACTGCTCATATAATTGCTTGTTTTACACTGACATTCATTTAATAGTTTTGTAACTGTTTTACAATAAGACATATCTTCTTGTAGTACAGTAACTATGTTGTTGCTATAAAATGACACAAACACCCTACTCAGATGACAGGCACAGTTAAAGACCAATTACATGTGCATGTGTGTTAGTATACATGTGCATTGAGGAGACCCATGATGAATCACCCTGTCCTATAGCTGCAAGGTGGAACTGGCACTGTTAGTTCCACTTTGCTGTTCCTACCAGAGAAGAGGAATAGGTAGGAATAATAAAGGAAATTTGCTGCCATGCATTCCCACTTGAAAAAGTGAGAAGCAAATGTTCTCGACCTTCTCAGCTAACTGAGATTTAAGGAAGCCTAGCTTTCTGAGGTACACCTCACAGCATCTACATTATAATTTTGGGCTTGCTAGAATAACAGCTGTCATGTTGTGTGATAATATTTGCAACAAACAGGTTGAAGCCTTGTTGCTGCGCCATTAGTTTGCAACAGAATACCATGATACAGCTAATTAATCATATTGAAAATTTGTCCCAAAGTTTAAAAAAATGATAGCTCTGGCCCATCAGATTAAACAGCAAAGATTCATTTGTTTATTGCTGCAATAAAAAAGAACTACTTTCCTAGCCCAGGCAGCAGAAGGAAACTGAATACACTCTTCTTCTGGCCCTGAACTCCTACTAGCTTCATAGGATGAGCCCTAATTTTGTATTTGCTTCCTAGTACTGTAATTGTTAGAGATGTCACTCAAGATGTATTTTATGTAGGACCAACAGCACATGTTCCTGCCTGGCAGAATTTGGATTATTTGTGCCCATATTGCAGTGAATTTCACAGGCTCTACAAAAACACGTCTAAATTGGCAAGCTTTCCAAGGCTTGGTCTTGCATCTTATGCACTTTGTAAAAGAAGGGAAGGTGCCATCTATCAAGTACCCATATTGAGACTTACTGTGATGAGTGACTCCTATGAATAATTGATTTAAGGGTCCAGGATATCTCAGACAATTGGTAATAAAATGTGACCTCTTTTACACTTTGATATTATTGGAAGAAACTAGACAACTCTATACAAGCTGATTCAAAATGACTAGAAGGTCTTAACCTAAATTAAACTTCATCTATTTCTCAGACAGAGCTCACTACTGCAGGATGCAAATTTCCCTGTGATCAGATGTCAATACCAAAACTTACAAATAGCATCTTTAGGGAAACAGTCTCAATAGAAAACACATCTACAGATGGCCATGGAAATTTAGATACATTACTACTCATGGGGGTCTTATTGCTCCTGGTGGTCTTATTCAGATGGTGCTGATAAACATCAGGTGCACAAATGATACAGTGCATGTGAAAACTTCCAAGATTTTGGTTCATGCCACACCACTTGTCTACAAAGAAGACGTGAATCTTGCATGGCTGTCAAGCCTAGACTTTTCTATCACTTAGCATATAAGCACTGAAAGAGCAGAGGAGGAATTACTCATAGATTTCATAAAAAGCAGAATCTATGTTTATGTAATTTTATATGGTTGAAAGATAAACACAGATGTTGCATTTGCAGATATGATATTTATAACACTATTTTATCAATTATGCTGCACTTCAGACATGGAAAAACATTGTCTATTTATTTGTCTTAATAGTCTGTAGATCCAAAAAAAATTCTTTTAGATTTAAAAAGGTTTCTTGACAAAATGTAAATTTTCACACATTTAGTTATTCAAAATTATGAGACTAGAGAAAAAGATTACATAAAAAGTCAACTTTCAGATGACTAAAAATAGTTTGGGTTTTTTAAGCAAAATATTTTGAAGACTTTTCATGAACACAAAGTATTTTCTGGCTGTGATTTGTGCACAGAAATCTTGTTTTCCACTAGTTTTTTATTTTAGAAATGTGCTCCAAAGCAAACTGGAGAAACTCCTTGCTAACAGATTGTATTGCAGAGGTATGGCCCTGTGTGTTGCAGCATACATGCACAGCCTTTATCATAACAGGGCAGCCCTACCATCTCTCTCCCCTGTCTCTCTCCCTTGCCTCTCATATCTTCCTTCCAGCAACCATCACATGCTCACAATTCCCTTCACCTGTTTCAGCTCTTGAATCAGCTGGTACTCATTAGGCCACCTCTTATTTCTTCTCCACATCTCCCCCTTTTTTGTTTATGATTTTGTAGCATTGCCAAAGTCCTATCCGAAACTCCCGATTCCAGAATTCTTCTCCACATCACCCCCTTTTTTGTTCTCAATTACCAAATTGTCCATTACATTCACTAGAACAAGTTCATATTCAAATGAAACCTGTGACCCATATTCTTTTATTGATTTGCGTACCTCCTTAATCACCTCATATGGTAGACAAACTTAACATTTCTAGTTCTTTTTCCTATTCTCCATAACCCATATTCTTTTATTGATTTGCATACCTCCTTACACAGACTTAACATTTCTAATTCTTTTTCCTATTCTCCATCACACAGTTCACTTTCCTCTAGAACATCACTGATGTGTGTGTGTGTGTACGAATCCTCACAGCAGATCTTCTTGGGGGGGAGGGCGGGAACAAATGGTGCTTTAGCCTCTATCACTGCAAAACTTCATCCACCATTGGCGCAAGTTCAAATAAACCTTTCTTATCTTTTGATTTTCCCTCCAGAATTGCTGCCATTACATTCACTAGAACAAGTTCATCTTTAGCCTCTGTCGCTGTAAAGCTTCATCCACCGTTGGCGCAAGTTCAAATGAATCTTTCTTATGTTTTGATTTTCCCTCCAGAATTGCTGAATCAGTCACGTTTTGCAACACCTGCTCTGCAGGACACAACTTCTGCAGAGCTGCATACACACAATATTCCTTCTAGAACTTCTAATTGCAAAGTTTTCCTCTTCTGCAGTTCTTCTACTGAGATGCCAACTGCCCCATGACTAACGTATAAAGTTCATATAACTTCCCCGCGGCTGCTCACCTCTGTATCCATTTCCTTTCAACGGCTTTTTTCTTTTATCCTGTTTCATTTCAACAGCTTTTTTTTCCTGTTTCCTTTCAACAGCTTCTATCCTGTTTCCTTTCAATGGCTCTTTTCCTGTTTCTTTCCAACAGCTTTTGCAATTCAGTGGGGCTCATCACCGGATATTTCTATTTTCTTTCTCCAAGACCTTAAGACCTTCTTTCTTCAGGTTTTATTCTTTCTGTCCCTGTTCGGGCACCAATTGTTGCAGCATACATGCACAGCCTTTATCATAACAGGGCAGCCCTACCATATCCATATCCATCTCTCTTCATTGCATCTCTCTCCCCTGTCTCTCTCCATTGCCTCTCTTATATCTTCCTTCCAGCAACGATCACATGCTCACAATTCCCTTCACCTGTTTCTGTTCTTGAATCAGCTGGTACTCATTAGGCCACCTCTTAATTCTTCTCCACACCTGTGCTTTTACAACTACAGTCATCTGGTTTTCAGATATCGGATGGGAGCAGGGGAGTGATTTTTGGGCCACTTTGAATCTGGTGGGAAAGTTTAATTAAGAGAAAGTATGATTTGTCAGGGTTTGTGTCTTCTTCTGATAATTAATATGTACATGCACTTACAGAATCATAAAAGGCCTCCAATGGTCATCTATTCCATCTCTCTGGCCGAGGCAAGACAACTGGTATCTCTGCCAGGCAGCTGTTTGACTAGCTTTCCTAAAAATCTCCAGTGATGGAGATTCCACCACCTCCTCAGTTGCTCTGTATCTTGAAGAATGGAAAAAAGCCTTAGATGTCCACCATAGCATGAAATGAATCATACACTGGAAATGTCTATAAAGGGAGATTTGTCTGATTAGCTGAGATACTGACATTTATTGCTGATGTCAGGTTTTTGGCCAAATAGAACCCATTCTGTCCTTCCCACAGAACTGAAATAAAATTCAAATCAAATCACTCTGTTATACCCAGCATGACTGGCACACTGCTAATCAGCTTCCTTCCAGTTTTAACATGAAGGTTGTCAGGCTTACTTACCTGATTCTTAATATGATAGCAAGCTTTGCTTCTTTCTTTCCTGGACTCCTCTATCTTATTTTTAGCTCACTCTTTTCCTTTATATGCTAAAATGCTTTTAAGCAGTGAAGGAACTTGCTTTTCATGCTACTGTTTTGTCTTCTGAAACACACTTAAACCCACATTTTTGGGCAGCAATATTTTCTTTGTCCTAGCTATGACAGAAAAACATCACCATTCACAGGCTTTGATGCTTGTCCTTCTTGTGATCCATTTTATTTATTTTGTATTTAAGTCATGTCTACAATAACTATGGACAGTTTTTCCTGTTGTTTCCCTGATTCCCCACTATGGTCACTCCTTCGGGAATTTTACATGAGTCATTTAGCAGTGTGTATTAGAACAGCATAGTTACACTGTATGAATTCATTTTCATCTTTGGGAGTAAGAAAGAATATAAACATTGATTCTTTTTCAACTTCAACCTTCAAGATCAGCTAGCTGAAACCCCGCTGCTGCACGTGGGGTACAATATTATATCACGAGTCACAGGGCTCTGTTCTGAACTTAGTAAATGACATATGCCATTAGCATTCATCACACCTAAGGTATATTCCAATAAAAAACCCCTGCATGGTCTCCTCAACCCTTGCCCACACTATTCCAGATCAGATTCAGCACTGATAAAATCCACTAAGCTAGGTATCTTACCTTACAAATGGATTTGCCTTGATATCTTAGAAGAAACAGAAGGAAATCTCCCTGCTTGAAATGTGCCAGTGAAGAAGAAAAACGGAGTTTGCCAGTTGTAGTGGCAGAGATCTGATGCTCTGGGAACTCTGCTTTCCCCACAGATCCTCTGACGACTGCATATTTTCCTCTCTTAGTTTCCATACTTTAAAATTTCCTTTCTAAGATCAAGCTGAACTTTTTTTGCCAGAGGAAAGGGAACTTCCAGGATAGATTCTCTCCAGTGCTGCATGACCTTTACTACAGAAAGCTTGCCCAGAGGTAAGATGCGAAGGTTCAAATAATTTGACTGCTACTAGTACTAAACAAAACACCTGCTCATGTTTTTATTGCATTCCCCTAAGCAGCCTCTGGCAGAAATGCCCCTCAAGAGATCTCCTGATGGATGGAGACTACAGTTGTCTTCCTTAGCAAGCACAAGTGTGTATGGCTTGTACCTTGATAATCCTGCCTTCTAGCCATATTTCACCCTTCTGTCTTTTCTTCTTTCCATTGACTGTTGCCTTGACAATCCCTCCTGTTTACATGTTGCCTCAATGACTTAACCTTTCAACTGGTCAAGAATATCCTTCTCAAGAAATCTGGACCTAATCAAACACGTCTACGTGCATTACTCCCACTGTAAGCTTTATATGTAAAAGCTTTATGCAATCCTTAAGACCTCCTGAAAAGTATCTGATTGAAGAAGGACCCAGGTTTTCAACTTGTGCATCCTCCTCCTTATCAAGCTTTACACCAGAGTACTGCTTCGCAATGTTCTTAGAGCAAACCTTATTGCATAGCCTTCACCTACCAAGATTAGACATAGGAAATGATTCCTGGAGACACTGGGATAATGCTGGGGTCTGTGGGGAAAGGGATGTGAGGGAGCTGGAGTGACGCTGGGAGAGAAGTCACAACAGGCCTGACAGTAAAGCCAGCAAAAGGTGCAACAAAGCAACCTGCTGCTATTGCCTACTTTCCCCCTTTTGGGTCCCATTCTCTCCTTGATCCACAGAGAAAGAAGCAAGTGAGGTGCTCAAGGTGAACTCAAAAGTCAAGTTCAGGAAGGAAAACTGGTATAGAAAGCAAAGACCATGATGCTCGTCTGCTACAGAGGGGAGGCAGGAAGGAGGTCTATTCGACCCTGCCCTGGAGACTTTCCCCTCCAGCGATGGATACCATGCCAGCAGGGAGGAAGCACAGCCAACTCTAGCCCGCTATTTCACCTGTGGGACAAGTCTAGTCTCACCAGTTGGGAACCATCACTCAAGAGGTTTTTAGTTCCCTTAAATACCATTGTCAGGCTAGTGCCCAAGACAGGCATTCCAACTAGCCAGTCTGTCTAATCCCCTTCAAAATCCATGCTGGTTTTGCCCTCAGCAACAGCAAATGCCAGAGACAGCAGTCTGGACAGAAGAAATGGAACATTCTTTCTTAACTCTGCTTCTGCCTGCATTTTCAATCCCACAAAAAAAAAAGCGAGACGAGAGCTGGCATTTCCCTCAATAACCTTCAATTTTACTATTTAGTATTTAAATTACAGCAATGCTTTTGCTTACAAACACCAGTCTGTTCCAAAAGGAGTGTTTAGTTTAAAAGTCATTCTGTGTGTTTAGAATGCCAGATAGGTTAATGAGGGCATTTTTACCATTTTCTGGGGACTGGATCCTGTGACTCTGTGGCTGCAGCCTTGCAGTGCTCTGTCACACCCCTGTGGGGTCAGATCCACGCTATCATCCCAAGAGGCCTTAGGAGCTGTGCTCTTCTCTCATCTGCGGTCCTGAAGTGAACTGAGTCCTAATGAATCACTGCAGAAATGATTAATGGGTGTCAGGAAACACCCTTCTAGTGACTCTTGGAAGCTTGTAAAGCTAGGAACTCAATGGGAAAAAAATTAAAATCCTCTCCAAAGCATAAGGAAGAGGCCATAGAGGAGCACCTTTTAAAGAAATTATAGCTTATAAGAGATTTCCACTTTTTCCCTGTCGTGGTTTAACCCTAGCCAGCAAAAATAAACTCCACGCAGCCGCTCCATCACCCCCCACCTCCGGTGGGATGGGGGAGAGAATCGGAAGGGCACAAGTAGGAAAGCTCCCGGGTTGAGATAAAAACAGTTTAATAATTGAAATAAAACTAAGTAGAACAGTAATAATAACAATGAGAACAACAACAATAACAGAATACACAAAAACAGGCAACGCACAACGCAACTGCTCACCGACCGCGTGTCACGAACGGGGGGCAAGCCCCCCCACACCCCTGGTTTTTATACTGAGCATGATGTCACATGGTATAGAATACCCCATTGGCCAGCTGGGTCCACCACCCCGGCTGTGCTCCCCCCTCCCAGTGCAAGCATCACCCAGCAACAGCCAAAGCATCAATGGGCCATCAATGCTCCTTTCACACTAAACCCAAAACACAGCACACCCCCCAAGCTACTGGGAAGAAAGTTAACTCAGTCCCAGCCGGAACCAGGACATTCCCCATACTCAGTAAAACCAAATTTCTTGTTTTAAAACATTTTTCAGGAAAAATACCTCCAAAAATGTAAGGATTCCAAAAACACGCACACTGACCTATTGCTCTTTGCAAAAACTAATTACACCTTGTTGTAGTAAAACTGTTTCACTTTTTCTCTCAGTTGTCTGTGATCAGACCATAAGCTAATTCGCTGTTTCAGAATGCCCAACTGCCAAATTAAAGCAAGGCAGATTCTTCCCTTCCCCCCAGCCAACATGTACTACTCTTTCGATCATAAGACTTCAGGGTCTCTTACTTTACGTGTCCTACAGTTTCTCACAGGGTGTTTCAGGGCCTGATCCTTGCACTCTCTCCCAACAAACACATTGTCCTTGCTTTTGACATTCCACATATCTCTCATCCTCATTTAGCAGTTTTTAATTAGGACACACCTGGCACTTGCATTCACAGTCCCATGGCACAGGTGTCAATGAAGCTTTAGCTTGCTTCTTGCATGGCTGCCCTTGAATTCATTCCCCTGCCAGCCTGGATGTGTTATACCTATGCCTAAATCACTTTCGCCTCATTCACAGCGTTGTGGTTTAACCCGGCAGGCAGCTAAACACCACACAGCCACTTGCTCACTCCCCACACACAGTGGGATGGGGGGGAGAATCAGGAGGAAAAAAAAAGTAAAATTCATGGATTGAGATACAGACAGTTTAACAGAGCAGAACAAGAAATAATAATAATAAAAATAATAATAATAGAATATACAAAGTGAGTGATGCACAATGCACAATGCAATTGCTCACCATCCGCTGACTGATAGCCAAGTAGTGATCACTACTTCCTGGAACACGCCTCCCATTCATATACTGAGCATGATGACACATGGTATGGAATACCCCATTGGCCAGCTGGGCCAGCTGTCCCGGCTACGCTCCCTCCCAGCCTCTGCAAGAGCATGGAAGTTGAATGTCCTTGACTAGCAGGATACTTAGCAAGAACCGAAAACATCAGTGTGTTATCAACATTCTTCTCATACTAAATCCAAAACACAGCACTAGGAAGAAATTGAACTCTATCCCAGCCGAAACCAGGACAGTATCCACCCCTTACTCTATACCATCTACGTCATGCCTCGGTCTCACATTTACTAATACATTCCAAATAATCACCACCACCTTTTCTGTCTTTTTATATATATATATATATATATGCACACACACAGATATCATTCCCTTAGTCTATGGGCCATCCCTCTGAAATGTCCATTGAGTTCATTTAGTCCACAACTTTGGGCTCCATCTGTCATAACAGTCTTTCAGGGCAGGAGAGATGGTGTGTGGTGTTGCACTGTTGCATCCTGAAGCCAGTTCTCATTTCAGTATTGCTGCGCTCGTCCAGTTCTATCATCATTGCACTTTGCTCGGTTTCATCGGAGTTACTTCATTCTTCATTAATCTGGGTGATTTTCACTGCTATACCATTGATAGCAACCACAGAAATAATGATATACAATATCATATAGCAATTAACATCATACAATTCAGTTAATTGGCTATTTTCACCCAAAATCAAATCCCCTTGAGGTACACACCGGACCTCCCCATCCTTTCGCATCACCCACCAAGTGCACCCAGGTCCTTGAGCAAAAGCAATCCCACGGATGGGTTTTCCCTTGCCAGAGGCAGGAGTAACCCAGACTGTCTTCCCCAGCATATTTCTGATGTGCACGACAGGGACTTTATCCCCCTCTACAGTACGTAAGGGTTTTGACTGGGCAGGGCCAGCTCGATTGAAAGATCCCCTGGTGTTGACTAACCAGGTGGCTTTTGCTAAATGTGTGTCCCAATGCTTGAATGTCCCACCACCCATTGCTCTCTGTGTAGTCTTTAGGAGTCCATTGTATCGTTTGATTTTCCCAGAGGCTGGTGCATGGTAGGGGATGTGATAGACCCACTCAATGCCATGCTCTTTGGCCCAGGTGTCTATGAGGGTGTTTCGGAAATGAGTCCCGTTGTCTGACTCAATTCGTTCTGGGGTGCCATGTCGCCATAAGACTTGCTTTTCAAGGCCCAGGATGGTGTTCCGGGCGGTGGCATGGGGCACGGGATATGTTTCTAGCCATCCGGTGGTTGCTTCCACCATGGTGAGCACATAGCGCTTGCCTTGGCGGGTTTGTGGGAGTGTGATATAATCAATCTGCCAGGCCTCCCCATATTTATATTTCAACCATCGTCCCCCATACCAAAGAGGCTTTACTCTCTTGGCTTGCTTGTTTGCAGCGCATGTTTCACATTCATGGATAACCTGGGCAATAGCGTCCATGGTCAAGTCCACCCCTCGATCACGAGCCCATCTATATGTTGCATCTCTTCCTTGATGGCCTGAGGCATCATGGGCCCACACAGCTATAAATAATTCACCCTTATGTTGCCAGTCCAGATCCACCTGAGCCACTTCAATCTTAGCAGCCTGGTCCACCTGCTGGTTGTTTTGGTGTTCTTCAGTGGCCTGACTCTTGGGTACGTGAGCATCTACGTGACATACTTTTACAACCAGGTTCTCTACTCGGGCAGCAATATCTTGCCACAACGCGGCAGCCCAGATGGGTTTACCTCTGTGCTGCCAGTTGTTCTGCTTCCACTGCTGCAACTACCCCCACAGGGCATTTGCCACCATCCATGAGTCAGTATAGACATAAAGTACTGGCCATTTTTCTCGTTCAGCAATATCCAAGGCCAGCTGGATGGATTTCACCTCTGCAAACTGGCTCGACTCACCTTCTCATTCAGCAGTTTCTGCAACTTGGCGTATAGGACTCCATACAGCAGCTTTCCACCTCCGATGCTTTCCCACAAGACAACAGGACCCATCAGTGAACAGGGCATATTGCTTCTCATTTTCCGGTAGATTGTTATACAGTGGTGCCTCTTCAGCATGCATCACCTCCTCCTCTGGGGATATTCCAAAATCTTTGCCTTCTGGCCAGTTCGTGATCACTTCCAAGATTCCTGGGCAACTGGGGTTTCCTAGTTGGGCCCGTTGTGTGATCAGCGCGACCCACTTACTCCACGTAGCATCGGTTGCATGATGTGTAGAGGGGACCCTCCCTTTGAACATCCAGCCCAGCACCGGCAGTCGGGGTGCCAGGAGGAGCTGTGCTTCAGTACCAACCACTTATGAAGCAGCTTGAACCCCTTCATATGCTGCCAATATCTCCTTCTCAGTTGGAGTGTAGCGGGCCTCGGATCCTCTGTATCCCCAACTCCAAAACCCTAAGGGTCGACCTCGAGTCTCCCCTGGTACTTTCTGCCAGAGGCTCCAGGTAGGGCCATTCTCCCCGGCTGCGGTGTAGAGCACATTGTTTACATATTGTCCTGCCCGGACTGGCCCAAGGGCTACTGCCTGAACTATCTCCTGTTTAATTTGTTCAAAGGCTTGTTGTTGCTCAGGGCCCCATTTGAATTCATTCTTCTTCCTGGTCACTTGATAGAGGGGGCTTACGATCTGACTGTAATCTGGAATATGCATTCTCCAAAAACCCACAACGCCTAAGAAAGCTTGTATTCCCTTTTTGCTAGTTGGTGGGGACATGGCTATTATTTTGTTTATCACACCCATTGGGATCTGACGACGTCCATCTTGCCATTTTATGCCTAAAAACTGGATCTCCTGTGCAGGTCCCTTGACCTTACTTTGCTTTATGGCAAAACCAGCTTTCAAAAGAATCTGGATTATTTTTCTCCCCTTCTCAAACACTTCTTCTGCTGTGCTGCCCCATACAATGATGTCATCGATGTATTACAGGTGTTCTGGAGCCTCACCCTGTTCCAGTGCGGTGTGGATCAGTCCAAGGCAAATGGTAGGGCAGTTGATTCCAGGTGTACTGGACGCCCCTCCAAGTGACAGCAAACTGTGGCCTGCACTCTGCTGCCAAAGGGATTGAGAAGAACGCATTAGCGACGTCAATTGTGGCGTACCACTTGGCTGCCTTTGGCTCCAGTTCATATTGGAGTTCTAGCATGTCCGGCACGGCAGCACTCAGCAGCTGCGTGACTTCGTTCAGGCCACGATAGTCCACTGTTAGTCTCCACTCTCCATTAGACTTTCGCACTGGCCATATGGGATTGTTAAAGGTTGAGTGAGTCTTGCTGATCACTCCTTGGCTCTCCAGTCGATGAATCAGCTTATGGATGGGAAGCAGGGAATCTCCGTTGGTACGATATTGCCACCGGTGTACTGTTGTGGTAGCAATTGGTACCTGTTGTTCTTCAACCCTCAGCAACCCCACAACAGAAGGGTCCTCCGAGAGACCAGGCAAGGTGGACAGCTGTTTAATTTCCTCCATCTCCAAGGCAGCTATACCAAAAGCCCACCGGTACCCTTTTGGGTCCTTGAAATACCCTCTCCTGAGGTAGTCTATGCCAAGGATGCACGGAGCCTCTGGGCCAGTCACAATGGGGTGCTTCTGCCACTCATTCCCGGTTAGGCTCACTTCGGCCTGCAATACAGTTAACTCTTGCCTCTAGGGTCAAGGTAGGTTTTCCATCCCACTGCCTCATGTCCTCTCCGTAGTCACGCAGGTAAAACCACAGGGTGCCCCGTGGTGTGTACCGTCTATATCCTCTCTCTTGAGCAGAAGAACGCTGAGTCCTAATGGCTGAGATACTGGTCTGTACAGGTGGAGAATAGGACATATCCTCTTTGAATTGCTGGAACTCCCGGGACAGTTTCTCCACAGCCGAGACAAGGGAGGAGGAGACAGTTTCTTCGTATTCCCGGAGTCTGCTAACCATGTAATCTACCGTTGGTGCTTCTTCCTCTTTCCAGCACAGTACTGCCAACAAACTGGCATACGACGCTGGTGCGTTCCGTACCAACTTCCGCCACATGGGTCGCGTGCACTGGTCTTCATCTGGATCTTTGGGTAATTGCTCATTGTCCAGGTCTCTATAAAGCACCTCCAGCATGCCTAATTGTCTCAGGTACTGGATACCTCTCTCCATGGTGGTCCATTTGCCTAGGCGATATATAACATCTTCCTTGAAGGGATACCTTTCCTTCACACCTGACAGCAGTCGCCTCCAGAGGCTGAGGGCCTGTGCCCTTTTCCAATTGCTTTGTCAATGCCCCCTTCCCTAGCAAGGGATCCCAGCTGTTTGGCTTCCTTCCCCTCTAATTCCAGGCTACTGGCCCCATTATCCCAGCATCGGAGCAGCCAGGTAACCATCTGCTCGCCTGGACGATGGTTGAAATCTTTCCGCATATCTCACAGCTCACTCAGGGATAGGGATCAGGTGGCTTCTGTCTCGTTTATGAGTTCTTTCTCTTCCTCCTCCCCTCCTTGTGATGGCCCTGCTCTTCGATCATCCCTTTCTAAACGACCTGACTTTCGCTTCCAAGATTTCTTCTTCTGTACAGCGGTGACTGATACCAGCAAGGGTTGGTCCTCTGGTTCAGCTGTAGTACCTGTTGCAGGGGGGATTGGAGTAGCTGCAGTGCCCGTTGCAGGGGTTGGAGTAGCCGCAGCACTCGTCGCGGGGGTTGGAGTAGCCGCAGCACTCGTCGCGGGGGTTGGAGTAGCCGCAGTGCCCGTCGTTTTGTCATCAGATTCAGAGACCTTCTCTCCCCCTTGAGGGTTCTGAATAGTGTTGAACAGGGCTCGGTAGGCATGGGCCAGGCCCCAGCACGTTGCAGTGATTTGTGTTTCTCTAGAATTGCCAGGGTGACAGCATGCTTTCTCCAAATATTTTACTAGTTTTTCAGGATTCTGCACTTGTTCAGGGGTGAAGTTCCAAAACATTGGAGGTGACCACTGTCCTAGGCACTTGCCCATACTATCCCACACACCCTTCCACTCATAACTATCCAGCCTCGGGGCAGATCTCTGGGTGGTATTCCTAAATAGTTGTTTAACCTTAAACAAGGCCTGAAACACATTCAGGAGACATAGCAATAGGAACATGCTGGTTTGAACATCCCAAGGATATTCAAAATCCTCAAGAGCTATTGTAATCAGCCTGGAGGAGAAGGGGAAGGTGAAGGAAGCTGTCTCCCCTGTAAATTGGCTCTCCGAGGAGAAGGGGTAAAAAGGGTAATTACTAATAGTTTCCAAGTGATAGCTCCCGAAGCACAGGGATGACGGCAGTGCTGAGTACAGTCTCCTGTTACACAGTGTAGCAAAGCGATGACCTTAATCCATTTCCCAGAGATGACAAACCCCACATAAATACTGATAATCAGCAGTTTAGTCAGCCAGTAAGGTGCTAGTTACCAAAACTCCAAGAACAGATCCAAAAACTCTGAGAGCAAATAAACTAACATTGTGACCAGCGAGTACTAAACTGAGATAATGAATGCTTATAACAAATTTGTTTTAACCTGCTCAGGTCAGATGTGTCGTTATCTCAACCCTTCGAGCCCCACGTTGGGCGCCAAAAAGGACTGTTGTGGTTTAACCCGGCAGGCAGCTAAACACCACACAGCTGCTCACTCACTCCCCCCTGCAGTGGGATGGGGGGGGAGAATCGGGAGGAAAAAAAAAAAGTAAAATTCGTGGATTGAGATAAAGACAGTTTAACAGAACAGAAAAAGAAATAATAATAATAATAACAGAAAATACAAAGTGAGTGATGCCCAATGCAATTGCTCACCACACGCCGACCAATAGCCAAGTAGCGATCGGTACTTCCTGGAACACACCTACCATTCATATACTGAGCATGACGTCACATGGTATGGAATACCCCATTGGCCAGTTGGGGTAGCTGTCCTGGCTATGCTCCCTACCAGCCTCTTCCAGAGCATGGAAGCTGAATGTCCTTGACTAGCAGGATACTTAGCAACAACTGAAAACATCAGTGTGTTATCAACATTCTTCTCATACTAAATCCAAAACACAGCTGAACTCTATCCCAGCCGAAACCAGGACACACAGCGACACCTACAAGGACTGAGTCATGGTAAGAAACGTACGCATAGAATCATAGAATCATACAGGTTGGAAAAGACCTCTAAGATCATCGTGTCCAACCGTCAACCCAACACACCATGCCCACTACACCATGTCCCTAAGGGCCTCATCTACACGTCTTTTAAATACCTCCAGGGATGGTGACTCAACCACTTCCCTGGGCAGCCTGTTCCAAGGCCTGACCACTCTTTCAGTAAAGAAATTTCTCCTAATGTCCAATCTAAACCTCCCTTGGCGCAACTTGAGGCCATTTCCTCTCGTCCTATCACTAGTTACTTGGCAGAAGAGACCAACACCCACCTCACTACAACCTCCTTCCAGGTAGTTGTAGAGTGCGATGAGGTCTCCCCTCAGCCTCCTCTTCTCCAGACTAAACAACCCCAGTTCCCTCAGCCGCTCCTCATAAGGCTTGTGCTCCAGACCCTTCACCAGCTTCGTTGCCCTCCTCTGGACACGCTCCAGCACCTCCATGTCCTTCTTGTAGTGAGGGGCCCAAAACTGAACACAGTATTCGAGGTGCGGCCTCACCAGTGCCGAGTACAGGGGCACAATCACCTCCCTACTCCTGCTGGCCACACTATTCCTGATACAGGCCAGGATGCTGTTGGCCTTCTTGGCCACCTGGGCACACTGCTGGCTCATGTTCAGCCTGCTGTCAACCAGCACCCCCAGGTCCTTTTCCTCTGGGCAGCTTTCCAGCCACTCTTCCCCAAGCCTGTAGCGTTGCCTGGGGTTGTTGTGGCCGAAGTGCAGGACCCGGCACTTGGCCTTGTTGAATCTCATACAGTTGGCCTCGGCCCATCGATCCAGCCTGTCCAGGTCCCTCTGCAGAGCCTTCCTACCCTCCAGCAGATCAACACTCCCGCCCAACTTGGTGTCATCTGCAAACTTAATGAGGGAGCACTCGATCCCCTCATCCAGATCATTGATAAAGATATTGAACAGGACCGGCCCCAGTACTGAGCCCTGGGGAACACCGCTCGTGACTGGCTGCCAACTGGATTTAACTCCATTGACCACAACTCTCTGGGCTCGGCCATCCAGCCAGTTTTTTACCCAATGAAGAGTGTACCTGTCTAGGCCGTGAGCCTCCAGCTTCTCTAGGAGAATGCTGTGGGAGACAGTGTCAAAGGCTTTACTGAAGTCCAAGTAGACCACATCCACAGCCTTTCCCTCATCCACTAGGCGGGTCACCCGGTCATAGAAGGAGATCAGGTTGGTCAAGTAGGACCTGCCTTCCATGAACCCGTGCTGGCTGGGCCTGATCCCCTGGTTGTCCCAGACATGGCTCGTGAGCACCCTCAAAACCAACCGCTCCATGATCTTCCCCGGCACCGAGGTCAGGCTGACCGGCCTGTAGTTCCCCGGATCCTCCTTCCGGCCCTTCTTATAGATCGGCGTCACATTGGCGAGCCTCCAGTCGTCCGGGACCTCCCCAGTTAACCAGGACTGCTGGTAAATGATGGAGAGCGGCTCGGCAAGCTCCTCCGCCAGCTCCCTCAGTACCCTCGGGTGGATCCCATCCGGCCCCATAGACTTGTGAACGTCCAGGTGGCATAGCAGGTCATTAACTTCATCCTCTTGAATTATGGGGGGTTTATCCTGCTCATCGTCCTTGTCTTCCAGCTCAGGGGGCTGAGTACCCTGAGGATAACAGCTCTGACTACTAAAGACTGAGGCAAAGAAGGCGTTGAGTACCTCAGCCTTTTCCTCGTCCTTGGTGGCAACGTACCCCCCCGCATCCGATAGAGGATGGAGATTCTCCTTGGCTCTCCTTTTGTCATTAACATACTTATAAAAGCATTTTTTGTTGTCTCTCACGACAGTGGCCAGGTTGAGTTCTAGCTGGGCATTTGCCTTTCTAATTTCCACTCTGCACGACCTAACAAGATCCCTGTACTCTTCCTGAGTTGCCTGCCCCGTCTTCCACAAGTGATAAACTCTCCTTTTTTCCCTGAGTCCCAGCCAGAACTCCCCGTTCAGCCAGGCCGGTCGCCTTCCCCGCCCGTTCTTCTTGCGGCACATGGGGACAGCCCACTCCTGCGCCTTTAAGACTTCCTTCTTGAAGAACGTCCAGCCTTCCTGGACCCCTTTGCCCTTCAGGACTGTCTCCCAAGGGACCCTCTCGACCAGTGTCCTGAGCAGGCCAAAGTCCGCCCTCCGGAAGTCCATGGTAGCGGTTTTGCTGGCCCCCCTCTTTACTTCACCAAGTATCGAGAATTCTACCATTTCATGGTCGCTAAGCCCAAGCCGTCCTCCGACCACCACATCTCCCACCAGCCCTTCTCTGTTCGTGAACAGCAGGTCAAGCGAGGCATCTCCCCTGGTGGGCTCGCTTACCAGCTGCGTCAGGAAGTTATCCTCCACACACTCCAGGAACCTCCTCAACTGTTTCCTCTCTGCCGTGTGGTATTTCCAGCAGACGTCCGGAAAGTTGAAGTCCCCCACGAGAACAAGGGCTAGCGACTGGGAGACTTCTGCCAGCCTCTGGTAGAATATTTCGTCTGCCTCCTCGTCCTGGCTAGGTGGTCTATAACAGACTCCCAGCAGGATATCTGCCTTGTTGGCCTTCCCCCTCATCCTTACCCACAAGCACTCGACCTCGTCATCACTACCATTGAGCTCTAGACAGTCGAAGCACTCCCTAACATACAGGGCTACCCCACCGCCTCTCCTTCCTCGCCTGTCCCTTCTGAAGAGCTTATAGCCATCCATTGCAGCACTCCAATCGTGAGACTCATCCCACCATGTTTCCGTGATGGCGACTAAGTCATAGCTACCCCCGTGCACAATGGCTTCCAGCTCCTCCTGTTTGCCACCCATGCTGCGTGCATTGGTATAGATGCACTTGAGCTGGGCTGCCGATTTCTCCCCCGACATTGGCGTGCCATTCCTAGGCTCTTCTCTAGTGAGCCTGGTTTTATCCCCTTCCCCCTTCGAATCTAGTTTAAAGCCCTCTCGATGAGCCCGGCCAACTCACACGCGAGAATCCTTTTCCCCCTGTGAGACAGCTGAACTCCGTCTGTCACCAGCAGGCCCGGTGCCGTGTAAACCTCCCCGTGCTCAAAGAAGCCAAAATTCTACCGATGGCACCAGCCCCTAAGCCACGTGTTGATTTGATGAGTTTTCCTGTTCCCTTCAGTGTTCCGCCCTGCCACTAAAGGGATCGAGGAAAACACTACCTGTGCTCCCGATCCTTCCACCAGTCGCCCCAGCGCCCTGAAGTCCCTTTTGATCCCTTCGGGACTTCTCTCTGCAACCTCCTCACTGCCAGCCTGTATAACCAGTAGCGGGTAGTAATCGGAGGCCTGCACAAGACTAGGGAGCTTCCTAGTAATGTCCTTCACCCGGGCCCCAGGGAGGCAGCAGACTTCCTTGTGGGATGGGTCTGGCCGGCAAATTGGGCCCTCGGTCCCCCTCAGAAGGGAATCACCAATGACAATTACCCTCCTTTTTTTCTTAGCAGAGGCAGTCGTAATTTGTGGGGCTGGCTGCCTCGCCTCGGGCAACCCCCTGGATGGGCCTTCATCTGCGTCCTTGTTCGTCTGGCCCTCAAGTTCCAGAGCCCCATATCTGTTGTGTAGGGGCAACTGGGAAGGTTGAGGTGAGGGAGGCCGGGCGGGGGTTCGCCTGGCACCCCGAGCAGGGACCTGTGTCCATTCCCCTCCATCACCTGGGTCCCCTCCTTCTGCCTGGTGGCAAGAGGGCAGGGGTTCCTCCGCTTCTTGCGGAGCCTCAGTGTGCTGCCCTTGCCTCAGGGATGGTAGGGTGTGGCTCCACCAATCTATCTCCCTCTCACACTCCCTGATACTCCTTAGCCTCTCCACTTCCTCCTTCAGCTCTGCCACCAGGCTGAGCAGATCATCCACCTGGTCGCAGCGCACACAGGCGTCATCTCTGCTGCCCTCCTGTACAAGAGACAGCCTCAGGCACTCCCTGCAGCCGGAGACCTGGACAGATGTGTATTTGCGTAGGGGCTCCGTCTGGGTCGCCACGTTTCTCCTGGCGACGGCTTTCGGCCGAGTGGATACCATGGCCAGGTCCTCTTCTGGGAGGCGACGACCACGAGTTGAGCTAGCCTCTGGAGCCTGGAGGGGGGCTACGCCCTGCCGGCGCAAACTGCCGCGCCGCGCTCCGGGTCGCTCGCGCTCCCTGGGGGCTGCTCTTGTACCTGAGGGGGTTTGGCCGCCGTCCCTCCTGTCCCCGCCCACGCTGAGTCAGAGCTGCCGCTCGTCAGGAGCTCACTCCTCCGGCTCGGGGGAGGGGGGCTGGGGCACCCTCTCGCTCCCTGCGCTTTTGCCTTCGCGGTTTTTGCCGCGGTTTTGCTGCTTCAGGAAGGGTCCCCCGGCGCGATCCTCCGCTCTGGAGCCCTTCGCCTCGGTGGCTTCGAATGAAATGGCGGGTGCCCTGAGTTTTAAACTGCCGCTGTCCCTCCTGTCCCCGCCCACGCTGAGTCAGAGCTGCCGCTCGTCAGGAGCTCACTCCTCCGGCTCGGGGGAGCGGGGCTGGGGCACCCTCTCGCTCCCTGCGCTTTTGCCTTCGCGGTTTTTGCCGCGGTTTTGCCGCTTCAGGAAGGGTCCCCCGGCGCGATCCTCCGCTCCGGAGCCCTTCGCCTCGGTGGCTTCGTGGTTTGACCCCAGCTGGCAAGTAAGCACCACACAGCCACTCACTCACTCCCCCATGGTGGGATGGGGGAGAGAATCGGAAGGGTAAAAGTGAGAAAACTCGTGGGTTGAGATAAAGACAGTTTAATAGGGAAAGCAAAAGCCACACTTGCAAGCAAAGCAAAACAAGGAATTCATTCACTACTTCCCATCGGCAGGCAGGTGTTCAGCCATCTCCAGGAAAGCAGGGCTCCATCATGAGTAATGGTTACTTGGGAAGACAAACGCCATCACTCCAAACGTCCCCCTCTTCCTCCTTCTTCCCCCAGCTTTTATATTGCTGAGCATGACGTCATATGGTATGGAATATCCCTTTGGTCAGTTGGGGTCAGCTGTCCCAGCTGTGTCCCCTCCCAATTTCTTGTGCACCTCCAGCCTACTCGCTGGTGGGGTGGTGTGAGAAGCAGAAAAGGCCTTGACCCTGTGTAAGCACTGCTCAGCAATAACGAAAACATCCCTGTATTATCAACAGTGTTTCCAGCACAAATCCAAAACATAGCCCCATAGTAGCTACTATGAAGAAAATTAACTCTATCCCAGCCAAACCCAGCACATTCTCCACCCCTTATTCCATACCATTTACGTCATGCTCAGGTCCCACACTATCCAATACATCCTCATTACCCACCACCCCCCACTTCCCATCCTTTGATATAATACGCAGATATCATTCCCTTAGTCTATGGACCACCCCTGTAAAATGTCTGTAAAATGTCCACAAATGTCCACAAAATGTCCACTGCATTCATTTAGTCCATGACTTTGGGTTCCATCTGTTATGGTGGTCACTCAGGACAGGAGAGGTGGTGTGTTGCGTCGAGTTATTTGGCACCAAAGCCAGCTCAGGTTGGGTCACTGCTGCACTTGCACTGCTTCTTGTAAGGCTTGTTCTCCATTGGTTCGGGTGGTTCCTATAACATGCAACTTGAATAATGGGTTACAACAATTTAAAGGTATATCCATTACAATCTCCACCCCTGGTCCCTTTGGACCAGACCATAGGGTTTAACATTGCAATGAACTCCTCCCCTTGCCCCTGCTCCGGCTTGGACTTATCCACAGACTGCAGTCCCTTAGGGGTGTACCTGCTCCAAGTGGAGCCACAGTCTCTCCAGGGGTATACCTGCTGCAGCATGGACTTATCCACAGCCACAGTCGCTTTGAGGTGCACCAGTTCCAGCGTGGCCTTCTCCATGGGCCACAATGTCTTCAGAGATATACCTGCTCCAGCGTGGCCTTACCCACAGCCACAGTCCCTTCAGAAGTAAACCTGCTCCAACGTGGCTTCACCCATGGCTGCAGTCCCTCCAGGGGTGTACCTCCCCTGTCGTGGCTTATCCACGGCCACACACTTTGAGGTGCTCCAGCATGACCTCATGCACAGCCACTGATGCTTCAAGGTGTACCTGCTGCAGCATGGACTTATCCACAGCCACAGATGCTTCGAGGTGTACCTTCTCCAGCGTGGACTTATCCTTAGGCCACAATCCCTTCAGAGGTATACCTGCTGCGGCACAGACATTACCACGGCCACAGATGCTTTGAGATGTACCTGCTCTGGCGTGGGCTTATCCACGGCCACAGACACTTTGGGGTGTCCTGCTCCCATGTTGACTCATCCACAGGTCACGGTCCCTTCGACTCGAGTTCACACTGGAGTTCCAGCCTGTCCAGTACAGCAGCACAGAAACAGCAGCGATGCCCTGGCCATCTGCCAGCCCAGACACATCCCCATTGCTGTTATCAAAATGTTCCCAGGCACAGTAGAGTAAGATGATAAGCCGTTGGCGCCCAATGTGGGGCTACTGTAGACAGCTACCACCTCCACCCATTTGACCGTGCCTGCTGCAAAGTGGCTCTCACTAGGCCAGGGCTGACGGGCGTTTGGAGCAGTGCGGGGCTCCCAATGGCGCAGAGCGGATGTAGCTGGACAGGGGCGAGGGGAGGACAGTGGCTCCTTGCGTGTCACCACAGCCAGGCTCCTGCCTGGCAGAACAGAGCTGCCCCTTGAGGAGCAGACCCACTGCGGTGGGCTGGCGGGGGACAGCAGGCCGCCATCACCTTGCCACATGGCATGACCCTGCTCGGGACCCAGAGAGCCACTCACGTCCCAGGTACAGGGGAGCAGAAGCAGCTGTTTTGTTCTGGGCACTTTTCACCAACATAACACATTACGTCAGTTGGAGGGGAGGGAAGAAAAAGAGAGGAGAAAAATCCCCAGAGAGGAACTAGGAAGAAGCACATGTTCCTCTCACCATCGCTCCCCGGCCTAACCTTGCCTTCTGCGGCTGAGGAGGCGCCCGGGCCTCGCCGGCACCGCCGGGCCCCGCGCCTCGGTGGCAGCGACCCCGGGCCCCCTCCGCCGCGGGCGGGAGCTTCAGGCGGCCTGACCCCGCCACCGGGAGCCAGCCCCGCGGGACAGCCTGTGGCGAGCCACGCAGCCAGGGCGCGGGGCGGGCGGTGGTGGGCACCGCCCCTCGGCCGCTGTCAGTCAGCGGACGGGGCGGGGCAGGGGCGGTGGCGGCGCGGGTTGGTGGCCGCGTCGGGGGGCGGGGCGGAGGCAGCGCCGGTGGCGGGCACGGCGCCGCCGAGCACGGCTGGGGGAAGTTGGGCCTGGGCGTGCAGCGGGACGGATGCTCAGCGGAGAGCAGGGCGACGCGGCGGGAGGGAGGCGCCGCCGCTGAGGTAAAGCGGGTGCTGCCGAGGCCGCCTTACTTGGCGCTGCTCCGCGGGAGGCCGCTGGGGCAGGGTGACAGGGCAGGGCGGTGCGGGGCCGTGCCGTGCCGTGCCGTGCGGCCGCCTGAGACCCGGGCACCGGCCGCTTCTGCGGGGTGACAGGCCGAGCGGGAGCGCCGCCGCCCCGGTCTGTGCAACTTTTTTCTCTGTTCGGGGCCGGCTGTGTCGCTGCGGAGCCCTCCGGCGCAGCAGGCCTGAGCCGGCCGCCCGCTGTGGCCGGCGCCGAACCCTGGGGGTGGCGGAGCTTCTCACCCCGTGGCTGTGGGCGGCCCGGCCCAGCGCTTCCTGGGCGGGCGGTGCCGGGGTCGAGGCCTGGCGGCCGTGAGGCTACCCGGGAGCTGCAACCCCGTCGTGCGGCGCGGGGTGCTGGGCTGGTGCCCCCGCCCCCCTGACGTCCCCGGGGGCGGTGGGTGGGGTGTCCGTAGGAAGCGCTCAGGCCGCGGGGTGGTAGGAAGCGCTCAGGGTGGCGGGGCGGTGCGGCGCTGAGCCTGGGTTTCCCCAGGTCTTCGCCGAGGGCGGTCCCGGCGGCTCCGCGCTCGTCCCCGGACTGGGAAGCGCCGTCTCCGCGCAGCCCTGCCCCGGCGGTGGAGGGGCTGCGCCCCCCGAGCGGGGCCGGGGCGCGGGAATGGAGCACCGGCACTTGGAGAGCGGCTGCTCTGCGGCGGGGACTGTCGCTCGGGTGCCTGTCGGTGCAGGACTCCCGGTGGGGTTAACTTACTGGTCTCTTACTAGGATAGAAGCTCAGTTTGTACTGCCTTCCTAGTTTTTTTGTTTGTTATTATTCTTTGAATGACTTTTCTGAAGCGCTTTGATGTTTCCCTGCCCTCTTGCGTAGCTTTGCAGCCCATATGAAGTCTTTGAAACGTTTCAGAATGGGATGTGCTTTATAGTGTCCACGGTGAAGTTAATGTACTTTTTCGATGTGTACATATTTGAACTTGTTCAGTGGTATAGTCTCCACAGGCTCAAAATCACTCTTTCAAAGACTGGAAGTGGTATAAAGGGATTATAAGTATGTATCTCCTAATACTTCGCTATATATCTTGGACCTCAGTTTCTTGCAGAAGATAGTTTTCCATTGTGGTACTTACCTTGGTTATCTCGATTTGGAGAGTGGCAGCATCACACTTCAGAGATAACTGCAGTTACAGGTGTGTAGACACCTAGTGGGGAGAAGAGTCAGTCTCCAAGCAAAATTTCTCAGTTACACTTCAATTCCTCTTATTTCAGTGCCTCCCGAAGTATGTTAGTCTGATCTTCTATTGATGAAGCTCATAATTGCAGTCGAAGGAAAGTTCGTGTTAGGCACTGTTTCCCTAGGGATTTTTGGAATAAGTATTAGAGAGATGGCAGTACGAGGAGATATGGTTATTAAATGTCCTAATTTAAAAATGAAGAAAATCTTTGCTATCTTGTATAGGGGTGCCAGATCGATAACACATGTGCGCACCTCTGGTTGGGCTAGCAGTAACATGGATTCACAGGGCAGAAGTAGTTTTTCTTCTCAGTCACCAACCAAAGGAATGCTAGCTAGTGTGGGAGGAAATGCTTGGGTACCAGTGGAGTGGGAGCCAGACATAATTTTTAATAGGGGGAGTGGAGGGGAAGATTTCATGTCCCCTTCCTTTTCCACTTAAATTTACAAGAATCTCTTGTGACTTTCTGTTGAATTTTAAATTTTATAACTGTTGAAATCCCCAACATAAACCATTCTGCTGAGAGACCAGAATTCTGCCTGAACTCGGGAATCTTTCATTGGGGTCAAGCTCTTAAACAGTAAATAAAAACCAAATGAGCATTTGATTCTCTTACAATACTTCTTCCTCCTTTTCCATTCCACCTGCCAAATGGAAATCCAGTAATACATCATCTCAAATATAACAATGTTTCTTGCCTAAAGTGTTTGGTTTGTGTTTTTCCCTCTACTTAAGATGGTCTCCGAGCTATTTATTTTAAGAGTAATCAGCTTAAATCAGTTTGACTCAAAATGTCTGAGGGTAGAGACCATGTAACTCCACTTGGAGTAAAGGGGATCTGTTTATACAGGATCTTAACAGAGCAGAAAGTGAAAGAGGGCTATTTGGAGATGCTGCAGTGTTACCAGACTGGTGTGGAGAACCGGTGTCTGTCCCTGTTACTTACCCATCGATGTGCATTAGGGCTGTCTGCAAGGTTCTTGGGGATGGAGGAAGACTCAGGCTCCAAACTTGACAGATAATGAGAATAGAAAAAGGCATAAAGCCAAGAAATTCAGTGTGTCTCCAGGTACACTAACGGTAGATCAGTCAGGAGACAGGATGCTGGGGGCCCTGCACTGAAGGCAGTGCTGAGGAGTGAGTATGAACCGGTACTGCAGCTCTGAGCACCAGGGAAGCTGGATTTAGGGCAACTTTGCTATCATAACTGCATTGAGTTGTTCTAACATGCAAGTAAATCGGACCTTTTGTCCTATCTGATTCAGGTTTTGAGTTTTTAAAATATCCTTAAAAACTGTCATAAGCAGTTTTTATGTTATTACAAGATTTCCAGTTCTGTATTGTCAGACCAAATGTAAGAGACACAAGCATTCATTTTAAATATCTGGCCGTAAAGTTGCTATGATGCATTTGATAATAAAAGATCAGAGGAGTAGGTCAAGTCAGTTAAATTATGCAGTGTTTAGAAGACTTATTTGGTTGACTACCAAAATGCCAATAGGCAGTAGGAGTGAAATGAGTAGTTATAGCAGAGCACTTGTTGAACCTTTCTTAAAAAGAAAATAAATATTTTGGAATATTTAATGTAGTCGAAGTGGTATTTTTTCTAGCAGGTTTTGCTGTGCATAGTTGGTCTTGATTAGAAACATTTAGATTAGCTCCAACATTTAGATCTAAGGTATGTAAGTGCGTTTTGTTCTCTTGCTATGTTAAACGGGAGGAACCTATGCTTTTGAAAAGGCTTCTGTGCAATTTAATTGATACTCGTGCTTTAGATTTGTTTCCCCCTTTTTTTTTTTTCTTTCCACTCTAGTTCTTGTCTGTGTGCTTTCTTCTGGTAGAAAAGGCAAAATAAAATATCAGTGAAACTCTCTTCATGTTAATTGCAAAGTCTGTGATGTTTGGTAGTGTGAGCTAAGCAGCATAGTTTGGGTTTTTAGAAGTGGCTGCAGAAATTTCTCATTAAAATTTTTTTGGGAGCTGGATGCCTAATCCACGTGGATATATTTGAAAGTTATTAAAATAAATACTTGTGTGTAGGCTTTTTTAAAATGAGAAGTCTAATTCAGGCTCAGATAATTCTTTCCTACAGAAAAACTGGTTGCAATGGATGATAAGGAAGTTCTTCAAGAACTTGCAAGATTTTCTTCTGTGTTCTGTTACAAGAGACGTTGTGCAATAAGCTGCAGGGAATTATATTTAGACCTGATGGACTGAAGAGGAGCCACATACAAATTGGGGATCAGGGCCATCCACTGCAAAAGGAAGCCCATATACATTCTTATAAACACTTTTTAGCTTTTCAGTTAGTCATGTTCCAAGGACTTGATGACTGAGACATTAGAGAAAATGGTGTAGAAAAGAGCTGTCAGAGGTTTCTTATTCCAGCCCTGTCTACTGGTGTCTTTTTACAATGTAAAAGGGAGTGTTGCTCAAAAAATTCAGCTTTTTGTGGCACTAAGTATGCAGTCAATATTTTACCTACTGGTATTACATAGCCCCCTCGGGTCTTTTATTCAGCTGTTGTTTAGGAGTTTCAATGCAACTTTGAGTAGTTAGCACTTTCTGGTTTCCAGTGTAGCATTTCAAATTATAATTGTGCTTGTCTTTTTAAGCAGATGAAAATGAGTAACAGTTGAAATAATGTTTAGAAAACTTTCACTGTTCTGTATGTCTTTAAGCTACTGTTTTCTAAATTGATTATTTTTTTTTTTAAATCATATTTTTCCTTTTTACTTTATGGTCAGGCAACCTTGAGTCAAATGTTTAGGCCTGTAGTTTCTTGCCTTTAGCGTAATTTAATCGTATACCCTGATACTTTTCTCCTGCTAGTACTGCTTAGGTGGTCTGGATGTGGCTGTTTCAGTTACTGATTGTTTTTCTAATATTATACCATAAACACATTAAAAAACATCTGGAAGATGGGGGAGTGGAGAAGCCCCTCTTTTTAAGAAAACAGAAATATGGTACCTGTCAAGTAAAAGCATTTTGGACTTTTTGGTTCTCCTGCAGATTATGAAAAGACCCTTCCCTCCAATAGGTTTTGGGCATATAGGTTTTGGGCTGGACGTTGTTGCCCATCCTCACCCTCTGCATAAACAGCAGGCGATTGAATACCCCAATGGTGAGTGTCAGCACTAATTACAGTGAGCTCCTCCTCTGTCCTGGCAGACCTCTTGTGGGGAAGGGTTGTGGCTGTGTGTCTTCAGGGAGATAACATGTAAAATCTTGCTGCCAGGTTAGGTACTGCATTACAGGGATAAATTGAGGGCTTAGCCCTATCACTCTGAGAGACTTCAGTAGCCATAAGCCACAGAGAAGGAAGCAGGGAATGTATGGCAGCATGCCTCATACTGCAGGGATGCAAATTCAGTTCAAGTAATTAGACATATATCCTTTAGAAAAACGCAAGCATTAGCTGACAGTTTAGTTTTTTTTTTGTGAGGTCGCTTTTTTTATCGTTATTTAGGGCTCTTTTGTGGGACACGTGACCTCTGCCAGGGTTGTAGAAAGCTTAAATCATAAGTGGAATCCCAAGTTCACAAGCATCAAGAGAATTTGAAACTACTTCACCAGTTTTCTCTTCTCTTTCCAGGAAGAGCATGTATGCAGAGTTCCATGGCAGAATATTTAAGGTACGTGGGCAATTTATGACAAGTACATCTGAAGGTGTGACCGGCTATAAGAATCAGCTGAACTTGAGTATGGAGACCCAGAAGTGCCAGCAAGCTCAGAAAAGGAACTAATTGGAAGAATATTGCTAGACATAGAAGAAGTGGAACACATTCTTCTGCAACAATCATTGACTCAGAATAAATACATCGGTAAAAACATCAGCAGTGAAATGACAGATCCTGGTGCTTTTTGATTCTCTGGTGGATTTTATTACTTAGACATTGCTATTGACATTTTTATTATCCCATTTAATACATCTTGAATATATCTGCACATAAAAATATAACTGGACAATTGCATTTTGATACTGTTTAATAACACTTTTGAACGTTAAATCGTTTGCCAAGATGAGTGCCGAAGGATATCAATACAGAGCTTTATATGACTACAAAAAAGAGCGAGAAGAAGACATTGACTTGCACTTAGGAGATATATTAACTGTGAATAAAGGTACCTTACTAGCACTTGGTTTCAGTGAAGGGGAAGAAGCAAAGCCTGAGGAAATTGGTTGGCTAAATGGCTTTAATGAAACCACAGGGGAGAGGGGGGATTTCCCAGGAACTTATGTAGAGTACATTGGAAGAAAAAAAATATCTCCCCCAACTCCGAAGCCTCGTCCTCTTCGACCCCTTCCTGTAGCACCAAGTCCTGCAAAAGTTGAAGCAGAGAGTGAGCAACAAGGTTAGTACTGTTCTCAGAAGACTTGTGTGTGTGTCCCCCAAATTTTTCAGGTATTTCTGTTTCATAGACTTGCATGGCCATACATTTATGTATATAATACATGCTGGTCAGATTTTTTTAGTGCATGCCTCATTTCAGTCAATTAAGAATTGTTTCTACTTCATAATATTTAGCTCATACGCTTTGTAATTTCATGTGCTTTGTCTCAGTTATTGGTCTCTGTGGTGCCTTACTGTGAGGTACATCTCACAGGTTGGAAAGTATGCTTATAATTCACAACTGTAAAGACTTAAATGGAGAATGAGCAGGGTAGCATTTATTTTAGGTTTCTAAGAAGCTGATGGAAGCGTTTCCCTCTGTGGTTCATCAAACTCACTATTGAGAAACTTCTTGGTGAATCAGACAATGCGAATTCCAAATAAACAATATGTTCCTATCATAAATCTCTTGCTAACAGCAAAAAATGTAAACCTCCATGACAAAGTATATATGTGGCATTAAAAGTAAGAGCAGGCATTTAAAAATGAACAATGGAATGATGATAGAGAAATTCAGATTTAATTTTGTTTTGGGGTAGGGCATGCAGTAGAAAAAAAAAGCACTTATATAAACAAAGGAAATATCTTCCTTTGTTTAAACATAAGTTGGTTTCTAACCTACATTTGCGACAGTGTGTTGGACAGAACTCAGATTTTGATCAGAACTCTTCTGTTAATAGAAGAAAGAGTCTTAAGAATTGGAAAAGCTTTAGGTTAAAAAACCCCAAACAAACAAACAAACAAAAAACCCAAAACAAAAACAAACCTTCCTCAAAGTGATTTGTCTGCTTTACCTACTGACATTCAGATATTTGGGTTTTACATATAAACAAGCCAAGTCCATCTTAGGATAGATTTTACATTGGTCTTTTACTTCTCAAAAGTCTAGAATGGCTTATATTGCTTCAACATCTAATACTTCTTAAATTCTCAGTATTTCTAGCTGTAGGAAATACAAGTTGTGGTATGTGATCCTGATTCTCAAAGTGACACCATAGTCCTAGATAGTATCATCACCCTCTGCCTCCATAGAAATGTTTGCAGCATCACTTGTGAAGTTGTGGTATCAGTTTATCAGCTTCCATCCCACTTTGCCTAAGATTTTATATTCTGCTGTGCTGATAATCAAAGAAGATAAGAATGAAAATGTAGAAAATTGTATGTGGCAACCAAGTGGAAACCTGGCAGAAGCATTTCTAGGTTGGTGGGGGCTTAATAAAGAGTAGACCTGAACTGTTTTACATAGTGATATCCTTAAGCACTCAAGAATTGCTTGCAAGTATGTAATGTCTAGGTATACATCATTGTTAGAATGAAGGTGGGGGCAGATGGGGGGTGTAGTGGCATTTTAGGTTATACTGTCCCTATTTCTTAAGTCCTCGAACTCTTCAGCCTCTAGTTACTCAAGTCTCATGGTTTCTCATTAGATTAATTCTGAAAATGGGGTATTTGCTTTTGAAAGGAAACACTACTCTCTGATAATTCCTTGATTTGGATATTAATGTGTGCTGATCAGGTAACATTGGCTTTTTTCTTAACCCACCTGCGGAGATGGTTGTCTCCATCATATGTAACTGCAGAATAAACATGGCTCTTTGGATAGACACCTCAACACTGGTAGGTCATTTTGAGAGGCAGAGGGTGGAAAGAAAATCTGATTCTTCATTTATGTATGCTGTGGTGAAGTAACCGTCATCCGAGGCTTTGATGCATTTATTGCTTTAAACTTAAAGTAGTGCTTTGTAACTTGATTGGTCTCTGTACTCATGCTTGTTTGATGCCCCCGTTCACAACTCCATGCTGTGAGCTGGCCACAGCACTGCGCTGAAAAGTCCTGGTTTTAGTCTTGCAGTTTCCAAGCCTGCCCTGGGACTGTGTAACAGACATTTATGGGAGTTTTGGCTGCTGGGAGTTACTCTGAAATTCTGCTGCAGGTTTGGGGGGCTCTGTTTAAATGTAGGCTTTTCTGCTTCTTTGAGATGCGACAGTGCCCCAAGCCTTAGTGACTAGATCACTTCTAAACTGAAGTTTATTGCCTCTAGACAGAGTACTATTTACATATAAGGTGTTTATTTTTAATAGCTTGGGACTGGGGATTTGAAATAAGAAAATGTGCTAATTTAACTGGGAATCTTAATCTCAAAGTCTGCACACATGATCCTGCCATACTCCAAAATGTTTAAGAATCAGCTTGTGATCCAGCTATGTATTTTTCTGATTTAAAAAAAAAGTTCCCATAACTCCTTTTGAATTAAAGATTTAGAGCTTCATGTAAAAGGCTAGGCACCTTCAGTAATGCCCTAGGATCAGGGATTAGACCTCCCTCAACAGAATTAGATTTTTTTCTTTAAAATTACTTTCTAATCATTTAAATAATCTTAAGTATTTAATTATTTATTCTGAATGTTTTTTTTCCTCTGGCCTTGTTAAGCTTGATCACTTGCTCATCAGTGTCCAGATTCTTTTGTATTAGATCAAATTTGCAATATTTAGGCACAATGCTGCAGGTACTCATACACAAATAATCATAGGCATCTGAACAGACTTTGCAGTCAATGAGGCCAGTGATACAGGCAGAGTTGTTCATCAGGCCAGCGTCTTATGCAATCACAGTCTTACTTATAAACAGGGAGCTCTTTAAATATTAAAAGCTAATTTGAAAAAAAAATAAAACTGCTGGTGGTCTCATTCTTTTTTAAATTGGAGCTATGTAGGGCTGGTTCCTCTCACTTAGCCCCATCTTGCCCAACTCCTTTTGAAAATGAATGTGTCCCGAGTCCAGCTGAGTTTTGTGAACTTTGATTCAGCTCATACAGCTGCATACTTTTAGAGTTGGTTCATACAGTGTTGTTTTTCTACCTGGTTTGTGAAGGCTGATCTTAAGCATACTTTGGAGCATAAAGCTTTGATTGATTGACAGAAATACTTTCTGATTTAACTTGGAATGCTAAATTCCCACTTTGAAATGAAGGTCAGATTGCAGAAGGCAGACCAGAACTTTATATGAATAATTTTTCTGGTTTGATGTTTTGGAGCTTCCTGCAACTTCCTGTGTAACTTAAAAGGGTTGTGTATGTTGACACTTTGTACCATTTCAGCTGGTTTAGAGCCTAAAAATCCAAAGCTCTTCCTTCTCATAATGAAACTATAACATAGATTTCTTAAAAAAACCAACCAACCAAAACTAAAACAAAACTTTCTTTACACTTTTCTCTTAGAACAGATACAGATCAGCAAATTAGACAAAGATAATGACACAGAACATTTGGAAACTCTTTCCTTTCAAAGACCAGGTTATGCAATGTCTGACAAAGATCCAAACTGACGGAGAACAGAAAACCGTTTGTGCATGCTTGAACTGAATATGCTGTAGGATTTGTTTCTTTAATTTTGCTATAAAGCTGGTAGAGAGATTGTATTTCTGAAAATTATTTACATTTGTAAAGTAGGGGACATAAGAGTGAATAGAATGCAGCGAGCCTGGAGCCTCAGTTGGGAAGAAAACAGTCATCATCTCTCCTGATTTAGGCAAAGGGAAAAAGGAAATTATGGAGTGAAGTGATGAGTCACTATCTCATTTGGTAAATGTATTTGCTGTTCAAGCCAGAGCCCTTGGGTTCATTCTAAAAAGCTCAGTTTGAGCGTAAGCCTTAGTCCTGCTGGAGTTGTCAGAACTGCCCTGCAGTCGTGAACTTTACAAGTCGGTTGCTTTTGACTTGCAATGAGAAATGGGGCAGGTTCCTGCCGAAGAGCCTCGCCAGCTACTCATGGTCATATTTCTTGGTGCATGAGGCAAATTTCTAACCGCCAGATTAGCGCATGCATATGAAACCAAAGTTCTCGCCACCTGCTTTATTGCTAATGAAAACAAAGATTTTGCAAGCTGCATTAAAGTAAGGCAGAGCATTTTTTTCACAGTGGTAAGATCAGGATGATAACTAAAAAAGTGTTTGTAAGCACCACAGAGAGCACAGGGCTACACTTGCAAATACTAGTTCAAATTGCACAGTAACAGTGGACATGGGCAAGTTCATGGTTGATGCGTGGCCCCACCTGCTGGTAGAAGAGGAAGGAGCTTCAAAACCAGTATTTTCCATGTGTTTTAATCATGATGGGATAAGATTAAAGGTGAGAGAGAACTTTTGAGAAGAATATTTTAATTGACCAATTGATATTTCTGGGAAAAATATATTACTTGGGGCACACAGAACCTTTTGATTCTCAAGGATGATCTCAGATCTGAAAAGGCTTGTGTAGCTGAAATGCATTTTTTCCCCAGCTGTATCAATTAGTCTAAAAAAAAAAAAAATGGCCTTTCCTCATACATTTTGCTTTAAGAAACTGAAAGAAGAAAACACTACTATTTTGATGCTATAAGAAATATTTGTCTATTCTGTATTGCACCAATTTTAATATGCCTTTCTATAGTTACAACAGTGGTATTATGTTGAGTGACTTTGCTTTCCTTTCTTTAGCCTTCTGTAATACTGGTTCAGTCTTTTAATACCTCCTGCTGACATGAATGCTCCTGGGGCAGATTTAAAGCAAGGCAAAGGTGAAGTAGCCTGCTCCTCTCCCTTGGAATCATCTTGATCTGTTCCTGTAGCTGTGATCCAGGAACATCTGAAAAAAAAAAATATCCCACTGGTTAACAAATAGTTCGTTCTTAGGTTTGCATATGATAACATCAGTTTGCGAGTTTCAGCAACACATGGTGCTAAGTATTTGCCAAGAATGGATCATTCTGAACTCCGAGCAAATAACTGTGCCCACTTAAATAGTTGTGTGATGCCATATACACATCCAGATTTTCTTGTGTGAAAGAACACAGGTGTTGTAACTACAGCTGGCTGTGCACACTTCCACATCTGTGTCTTGCTCCAAAGCTGCTTTCCATGATGAACATCCATGAAATAAATCTGAAGGCTAGAATACAAAGAACTGCTTTATTTTCATAGCTAAGAATGACAAGGGGGGGATTACAGGATTTTAAAGAAATATTTATTTCAACTGGAGAAGGATTTTAAGTCCTGAGAATACTTTGGTGAGAATCTAGGTACTTATGAGAATTTAAAGAGAATTTTAGGCTTTTTTTAAAAAAAAAAAAGTAATAACTGTGGTTAATACTTGCTAACTTCTATTCATGCTTTCAGCAAAATATATGTCTAAAATACTAATCCTATTTTGTTTTCATTAATAGAAGAGATTTTTTTTCTTTTTTGTTATGTATTACATTTTTTGCACTTTGTTATAGAAATGCATGCATCCTTGGACATTGCCTGAAGTCTTTTGGTAAAGTGTTGTCAGGTGTAACTTTGTACTAACTTGACTACTTTTTGTTCAGTCTTTTATGAATGCTGTATGCAACAGTCCATAAGAATAGCACCAAACACTATTCTTTATTTTCACATATTGATCCATTTTATAAAACAGTTTGCATGTAAGACAGCATTTAAAATAATATTTAGGCTGACAGCTTTTCAGGTAATAAAGATCTATAATCAAAAATCCTCAGGACAGAGTTTCAAAAACACGCTACTGCCCTGAGCTAGGGAAAGATGTAATTGCATATGACTTGTACACTTTAAAAATATCTTTTAAGACTATCTTGTACTTCAAAACTACTGTGTAAACTATGGCATGAATGATGAAAAAGGTCTTTAACAGTTCAGTTAGCTGTCAGACGATTTGCTTGTATAATCCACTGGATCTGTTCGTATATGCTTGGCATCACTTGCTGTGTTAGAGCGTTTCCTAGAGGTTAATGTCTGAGATGGTTTTTCCATTAGAGATTGTGGATGTTGAGGGCAAGAAGTGAGATCTACCCTTGGCAGGTCTGAACATGCTAGTTTCCATCTGTGCTGGCAGATCACTCGGTAGTATCCGGGATGGGAAGATGCTTCTGCAGAAGGCAGACCTGCTGAAGGAAAGGCAGTTACTTCTGTAACGAAGGAAAGGCAGTTACGGCAACTCAGGAAGAGTACAGGGATCACGTCAGGTCGTGCAGAGAGGAAATTAGAAAGGCAAAAGCCCGGCTAGAATTCAACCTGGCCACTGTCGTGAGAGACAACAAAAAATGCTTTTATAAGTATGTTAATGACAAAAGGAGAGCCAAGGAGAATCTCCATCCTCTATTGGATGCAGGGGGGAACGTTGCCACCAAGGACGAGGAAAAGGCTGAGGTACTCAACGCCTTCTTTGCCTCAGTCTTTAGTAGTCAGAGCTGTTATCCTCAGGGTACTCAGCCCCCTGAGCTGGAAGACAAGGACGACGAGCAGGATAAACCCCCCATAATTCAAGAGGATGAAGTTAATGACCTGCTATGCCACCTGGATGCTCACAAGTCTATGGGGCCGGATGGGATCCACCCGAGGGTACTGAGGGAGCTGGCGGAGGAGCTTGCCGAGCCACTCTCCATCATTTACCAGCAGTCCTGGTTAACTGGGGAGGTCCCGGACGACTGGAGGCTTGCCAATGTGACTCCCATCTACAAGAAGGGCCAGAAGGAGGATCCGGGGAACTACAGGCCGGTCAGCCTGACCTCGGTGCTGGGGAAGATCATGGAGCGGTTGGTTTTGAGGGTGCTCACGAGCCATGTCTGGGACAACCAGGGGATCAGGCCCAGCCAGCACGGGTTCCTGGAAGGCAGGTCCTGCTTGACCAACCTGATCTCCTTCTATGACCAGGTGACCCGCCTAGTGGATGAGGGAAAGGCAGTGGATGTGGTCTACCTGGACTTCAGTAAAGCCTTTGACGCTGTCTCCCACGGCGTTCTCCTAGAGAAGCTGGCGGCTCACGGCCTAGACAGGTACATTCTTCGCTGGGTAAAAAACTGGCTGGATGGCCGAGCCCAGAGAGTTGTGGTGAACGGAGTTAAATCCAGTTGGCGGCCGGTCACGAGCGGTGTTCCCCAGGGCTCAGTACTGGGGCCGGTCCTGTTCAATATCTTTATCAACGATCTGGACGAGGGGATCGAGTGCTCCCTCAGTAAGTTTGCAGACGACACCAAGTTGGGCGGGAGTGTTGATCTGCTCGAGGGTAGGAAGGCTCTGCAGAGGGACCTGGACAGGCTGGATCGATGGGCCGAGGCCAACTGTATGAGATTCAACAAGGCCAAGTGCCGGGTCCTGCACTTCGGCCACCACAACCCCAGGCAACGCTGCAGGCTTGGGGAAGAGTGGCTGGAAAGCTGCCCAGAGGAAAAGGACCTGGGGGTGCTGGTCGACAGCCGGCTGAACATGAGCCGGCAGTGTGCTCAGGTGGCCAAGAAGGCCAACAGCATCCTGGCCTGTATCAGGAATAGTGTGGCCAGCAGGAGTAGGGAGGTGATCGTGCCCCTGTACTCGGCACTGGTGAGGCCGCACCTCGAATACTGTGTTCCGTTTTGGGCCCCTCACTACAAGAAGGACATGGAGGTGCTGGAGCGTGTCCAGAGGAGAGCAATGAAGCTGGTGAAGGGTCTGGAGCACAAGCCTTATGAGGAGCGGCTGAGGGAACTGGGGTTGTTTAGCCTGGAGAAGAGGAGGCTGAGGGGAGACCTCATCGCGCTCTACAACTACCTGAAAGGAGGTTGTAGCGAGGTGGGTGTTGGTCTCTTCTGCCAAGTAACTAGTGATAGGACGAGAGGAAATGGCCTCAAGTTGCACCAAGGGAGGTTTAGATTGGACATTAGGAGAAATTTCTTTACTGAAAGAGTGGTCAGTCCTTGGAACAGGCTGCCCAGGGAAGTGGTTGAGTCACCATCCCTGGAGGTATTTAAAAGACGTGTAGATGAGGCCCTTAGGGACATGGTGTAGTGGGTATGGTGTGTTGGGTTGACGGTTGGACACGATGATCTTAGAGGTCTTTTCCAACCTGTATGATTCTGTGATTCTATGATTCTGGTCCATCTGGTCCAGCTCTGGACTATTTCTGCTCTGGGCTCCACCCAGCTTCCAGAAGCTCTTGAGCAGCTATTGTATTTTTTCAGTAAATAAGCAAGGCCTAGACTAGGCTGATTTTTCTCCCATTTTTTTTTTTTTTTAATTTTAAATTGAGTTACTGTATGTTGGAAAACCGGACTTAAAGCTAACTCTGCTTTCCTCTAAAGTTTTGATGCTTCCTTCTAAAAAACATGCACACTTAAGAGTGTAAAGATATTGGCCAGAAGTCAAACTGTTCCAGTTAACACATCAGATAGGTGTAACTCAGGGGTCTCTTACCTGCTCTTTCCCTTCTATGGGATTGGATTTGTCAGATGTCTGAGCACTCCCGTGCTGTAGCCTCCTGCTCACAGGCTGGGAAGGGAGATTAGCGCAATATGAGATCTGTAGTCCGAGGAGGGAATGTACCTCCCAGGAGGCATGGCTGCATGAGTTTTGTATGTCTTGTTTACAGATATAACAGTGAAAATTTTTTTTTTTTTTTTTTTAAGGGGTAGGAGGAAAACCTTAAGTGCTGTCACTGATTTCTTCCCAGATCACCTTATCCCACTTGGACAAGATATTGTAGGTAGCTGATGAGCATGGGGGATTATTCTTGGCAAAGAAACTTTTAAATGGTACCAAACACTGCAGACCCATGTTTCAAAGCATGTTATGGTTTCTCCAGCAGTCTGTGTCAAGGGGAAGGCTTTTAGTTTGTGAGGCTACCCTTTAGTTTCCGAGCCCTCTTCCTAAGCTGTTTTTGGCTGGAGGTAGACCAAAGTGCTTAAATTAGGGAATTAATGAAAGAAACAACTAATTATGTGCAGTGATAGATAAGGCTGCACAGCTGTGTCTGGTTTCATTGTCTTTCTATCCAGAAACATTCCAGAAATAAACAGTTAAGGGCAAAGTTTTGCAGTCCTTTTTCTACTTTCACATGGTGTTTAACCCTGTGACTGCACATTCCAGTCCTCTATTGCTAATTCACAATTTTTCATGTGCTGTGCTTGGATGGAGAAGCAAAAATGTCTGTTGTGTTTATGAATTTAGCTTTGAATTGTCTCCTCGCCGAGACATGGCTGCTTGGCACAGGTGAGGAGAGACGGAGGCAATGGCAAAGCCCTTCATGATTTCCCACTTTCCTCCTAGTTGACTGGCGCACGCTTGAGGGGCACCTGACCTGCCTTGGTCTGCAAAGGGCTATGAGGCATCAGGGTACTGCGGGATGCAGCGAGGTGTGTTCTGCTCCTGTGGTCTTCCTGCCTCCAACTGAGCGCAGGCTCCAGCGCTGTCTGTGCGGGGTGACGCATGGGTCTTCTGCGAGGGGGTCGGTGCCCTTTGAGAGCTCCTCTAAAATAGGACATTCTTGGCTGACTAGGCTTGATTGCTTTGTGCCTCTTACTGTAATATGGTCTTTAATTCTTTGTTTCATATTTATTACACTTTTTGCAATATAGCCTTTCCCTTGAGAGAAACATCAGAAAATGTCATCCCTTGATATTTTGAAACAAGTTATTTTGGGTACTTTGGAGTTGAATTGTCCTGGTTTCGGCTGGGATAGGGTTAAATTTCTTCCTAGTGCTGTGTTTTGGATTTAGTATGAGGAGAATGTTGATAGCAACAACTGAAAACATCAGTGTGTTAAGTACCCTCCTAGTCCGAGGACAGCTCCCATGCCTACTACTGAACTAGGTACACAAGATGGGAGGGAACATAATCAGGACAGCCAGCCCAGCTGGCCAATGGGGTATTCCATACCATGTGACATCATGCTCAGTATATGAACAGTAGGCGTGTTCCAGGAAGTACCGATCGCTACTTGGTTATCGGTCAGCGCGGGTGGTGAGCAATTGCATTGTGCATCACTCATTTTGTATATTCTATCATTATTATTATTATTATTTTCCCTTTTTCTGTTCTATTAAACTGTCTTTATCTCAACCCACGAGTCTTTCTCACTCTTACCCTTCTGATTCTCTCCCCGTCCCACTGGGGGGGCGGGGGGAGTGAGTGAGCGGCTGCGTAGTATTTGGCTGCCTGCCTATACAGATGTTTGAGTATAATTTAGAATATATTCTTGCCAATCTAAATCTACTCAATTGTTCTGAAGCCAGAATAGCATAGCTACTCGTTAACCTACATAAGCAATTTTCTTATGGAGAGAAAGATTTAGGGAGGCCTTTTGTTCCAGTGTAAGCCAGTTCTGAGAATAAAGATTTAGTGGTCCTCGCAATCTGGCCTGGTCAATAGAGAAAGTGTTAAGGAACTCATATTCAAAATAGCAAGTAGCAAAAACTTCACATCAAATATCTGGAAATAAATGACCTCTGTTCACTCAGGGATCCTCAAGGGCACAGAGGGATGAATGTTTGAATTCTCTTTGCTCTGCTGTTTTTAGAATTTATTACCATTGGTTAAAAGATTAGTGTGCATTCCCCACCACTTTCATGTTTTTTCTAACTTCCTCTTGGGTTCAAACTTAATGCTGACAACTCCAAAACCCTTCTGTTAGTCTTGTATAAGATGCAGCCTCATGTAAAATGAGAGATTTGCACAATCCCATTATTATCAGGACACATTTTTGGTGGTTATAGTAAATCACTGGTTTAACAATGTTTACTACAGAGCAACTAACATGAAGTCTCGCTTCTTTTAAGCTGCCTTCTGGCTTTTGGGAGAATTCTGATTGTCTGCTAGAGGAACATTTGGCGCTCGTCTGTTGTATGTAATACTAATCATTGCTTTGGACTGTGCTAGTCTCGTAGTGATAGTTAAGTCTCTCATATCTCCGATATTAAGACTTGCACTGAGAAGGATAGTGGGCTGGAGGTGCCTTCTCCAATGATTTAAGATACAGGATTTTGAGTTGCATGTACAGTTTAGCAAAAAAGGGGAAGACAGTTACCAACTGTTATGCTTTTTCTCCAGATGTTTCCTCTAAGACAAATATCTAGGGTTTTATTATGACACAGTAAGAACACACCAATGAGATGAGAATGTTTTGGGTTGTGGGGTTTTTTTTTTGCTTTTTATTGTCTGTTTGATCTAAATAGCCAGTTAATCAAATACTGTGGTAAACTGTCTATTAGTTTAGATGGAACATGCCCATGCTTGTTAATGTGAGCTGCTCTCTTCTAATCAGAGTATTAAAATGTTTTATTCAAAATACCTTTGGATGCAAACTAAAAATAAGATTATTTTAAAGTACAGATGTTCTTGTAAATATTATACATGTATACATAGGTGTTTGGTTTTTCTTGTTTACTTAAAAGACTTGTTCATACAAGAAGCAGCAGGCTCCTATTCTACTTTCCCTTAAATTGGTAGCAAAACCCATTTTGACTTCAGAAGGAACAGGATCAGACCTATAGTCAAGGTTTAGCAGCATTGGGACAAATCCCACAGTTCTTACTCTCATTTCTCTCAGGCAAAATTCCCATTGCCTTTAGGGTTTGGAGCACAAATGCTATAATTACACTGGCTCTGTTCTGAAGAGATTCCAGTATACCAAATTGCATATAATATGAATGTGCATGAAATATTACACAATAAGCACTGATGTAAAGAACAACAGTATCTGACTGTCCTTTCATGGATTTCAAAGACACAGAAGGGAAACACCATCACGATCATCTCGTCTGAGCTCCTGTGCTAAAGCAGGGCATGGAATTTGACTCGGTAATTCCTGTATCGAGCTCATAACTTCTAGATGATTTAAAGCATGTTTCTAATCAGTCCAGACTCTTCCCTTTAGTACATACTTAATGTAGATGATTTAACTTTTTAGCCATTTGTATGTCCATTATATAGTAAGAATTGCAAATTTAGTAGTAAAAATGTCTTAATTTGGGGGGGACACATTTAATTGTATTTGGTGATGACAGTATAGAGATTATTTTCACCAAATTATTTTCTTCCATTGTATTCAGTCATCTTCACTAATGCATATGAAAAACTTGCTCTATGCTGCTAGATACTTTGTCAAGGCTGTTTTTTTTTTTTTTTTTTTCTTGGGGCTGCCTGTTTGGGTAACTAGTATGATGGTAACGAGGGTTTCTTATAAGTGAGAAAATGATATGGTGACAGTTTTAACTGTATATTCTGTTATTGTAACAACAATAAATACAAATGATAAATACAGAGTTTTATTACCTTGATGCATGTGCATATATACAGTGAATTACATAATATAGTAGCAGAATGTTGTTAAGATTGCAAAACTATGCATTTAAAACTTGTGTTTGTATATGTAGTTATACCTTCTTGTAGTGTATGCAGTATGGTACGGTTTTTAATTACATAGTCGCCTGACCTATTTTCCTGCTCATCCTTGCTTTCTTCATTGTTGAGGTCTTCATTGAATGAGAACTGCTTCATTCTGGTTCTTTAGTTTGTGGTCTTAAGCCACCTTTTCTTCACAGCATTCAGGTTCTTCTCTGGAAACAGATTTCTTCATTGCCTCTTGTGCTCTTTCCAGTGACATTGCTGATAACAGCTTCATAGAGCTTCACAAATATTAAGTCATTTTCAGGACACTGTTGTGAGCCAAGGCAGCATCATGATTCCTGTGAGGAATGAGGTAGCCCCAAAAGACAATTAAAAAAAAAAAAACACCTACTGTTTTAAGATAGTTTAAGGTTTTAAGATTAATCTCTTCGTAATAGGGACGTCGTGGAAAAACATTTCAAAAATCTGAATCTGGGGAGGGAACTTTTAACTTAAAGAACTCTTAACTCTAACACTTAAATGTTCATTGAGATAATTAAAACCAGGAACCAGAACTGCATTAAATTTGACAGTGTAAGGCTTTATTTGTCACAAGGAGCGAGTACCATCTGCTCACTGCGTGGCTGGCTTCAGTTACCAAGTACTGGGTGTCAGAGATGATTCCTTGCAGAACAAATCTTCCTGGCATACCTCTGCCTGCATAATCCAGCTTCACCAGCTGGAATCCAAATATAAGCATCAAAAGCAAAAGAATTATTAGAATGTGAGTGCGCAGATTGAACAGATGTGTTGACATAACTTAGTGTTGTCTCACTTGTTTCCTGATTCTGAGAATTTAAAGTTTCAAGATTTTGTTGCTTTGTTGTACATGTAAAGCATGTCTTTAACATGCCTCAGTCTTTAATAGTCAGAGCAGTTATCCTCAGGGTACTCAACCTCCTGAGCTGGAAGACAGGGACAGCGAGCAGGATAAACCCCCCATAATCCAAGAGGAAGCGGTTAACGACCTGCTACACCACCTGGATGCTCACAAGTCTATGGGGCCGGATGGGATCCACCCGAGGGTACTGAGGGAGCTGGCGGAGGAGCTTGCCGAGCCGCTCTCCATCATTTACCAGCAGTCCTGGTTAACAGGGGAGGTCCCGGACGACTGGAGGCTTGCCAATGTGACGCCCATCTACAAGAAGGGCCGGAAGGAGGATCCGGGGAACTACAGGCCGGTCAGCCTGACCTCGGTGCCGGGGAAGATTATGGAGCGGTTTGTCTTGAGGGCGCTCATGAGCCATGTCTGGGACAACCAGGGGATCAGGCCCAGCCAGCACGGGTTCATGGAAGGCAGGTTCTGCTTGACCAACCTGATCTCCTTCTATGACCAGGTGACCCGCCTAGTGGATGAGGGAAAGGCTGTGGATGTGGTCTACTTGGACTTCAGTAAAGCCTTTGACACTGTCTCCCACGGCGTTCTCCTAGATAAGCTGGCGGCTCATGGCTTAGACAGGTACACTCTTCGCTGGGTAAAAAACTGGCTGGATGGCCGAGCCCAGAGAGTTGTGGTGAACGGAGTTAAATCCAGTTGGCGGCCAGTCACGAGCGGTGTTCCCCAGGGCTCAGTTTTGGGGCTGGTCCTGTTCAATATCTTTATCAATGATCTGGATGAGGGGATCGAGTGCTCCCTCATTAAGTTTGCAGATGACACCAAGTTGGGCGGGAGTGTTGATCTGCTCGAGGGTAGGAAGCCTCTGCAGAGGGACCTGGACAGGCTGGATCGATGGGCTGAGGCCAATTGTATGAGGTTCAACAAGGCCAAGTGCCAGGTCCTGCACTTGGGCCACCACAACCCCATGCAACGCTGCAGGCTTGGGGAAGAGTGGCTGGAAAGCTGCCCGGAGGAAAAGGACCTGGGGGTGCTGGTTGACAGACAGCTGAACATGAGCCGGCAGTGTGCCCAGGTGGCCAAGAAGGCCAACAGCATCCTGGCCTGTATCAGAAATAGTGTGGCCAGCAGGAGTAGGGAGGTGATCGTGCCCCTGTACTTGGCACTGGTGAGGCCGTACCTCGAATACTGTGTTCCGTTTTGGGCCCCTCACTACAAGAAGGACATGGAGGTGCTGGAGCGTGTCCAGAGAAGGGCAACGAAGCTGGTGAAGGGTCTGGAGCACAAGCCTTATGAGGAGCGGCTGAGGGAACTGGGGTTGTTTAGCCTGGAGAAGAGGAGGCTGAGGGGAGACCTCATCGCGCTCTACAACTACCTGAAAGGAGGTTGTAGCGAGGTGGGTGTTGGTCTCTTCTGCCAAGTAACTAGCGATAGGACGAGAGGAAATGGCCTCAAGTTGTGCCAGGGGAGGTTTAGATTGGACATTAGGAGAAATTTCTTTACTGAGAGAGTGGTCAGGCCTTGGAACAGGCTGCCCAGGGAAGTGGTTGAGTCACCATCCCTGGAAGTATTTAAAAGACGTGTAGATGAGGTGCTTAGGGACATGGTGTAGTGGGCATGGTGGTGTTGGGTTGACGGTTGGACTCGATGATCTTAGAAGTCCAACCTTAATGATTCTATGATTGTAATAGAAATATATATTTCAGGGGCATGCACATTTTAAGTACCTTTTTGCTTTACGTTTTTATGATAAATCTCTAGTAATTTTGTTTTTTTCACTGTATCAAAGTTGTGATTCACAGAAACAGTGCAGGAATTTTTGGAAATTATGACAAGTTATGTAGTAAATTACAGTCCTTGAAACCTGATTTTAGTTTTCTAATACCAATCAGTAACTTGCTTACTTGTAAGATGCTTTTGCTACCATCTTTATTCTGCCATGCTGTAAACTGCAACCTTATTTAATCAAGAAGTGTGGCAGTGCAACTTCATCCCAGTGTGACAGACAAAGTTTTTTCCTGGATTACTCTGTTACTAGCATCATACATTAGATTACTCTTTTGGGAAATACTAGTTTAGAAAGTGGAAATCAAGGCGGCTTCAGTGTGGATGATAGATGAGTAATGGGGGAGGTGTGAAAAATACTCTTGACACCTGGAATGGTTGGTTATTCATTAACTTTCCAGTCACACTAGACACATGCGAAGAGTGTTCTGCCATGGAGGAATCCGTGCTATCTTGCACCAGACCTCTAAGCCAAGTTGGAGAAATTGAAGTATATGCTTATTCCATATGAAGTTGTCTGCACAACTTTTGTTTTTTTAGGTTTTTTATATTTCGTGTCTTCTAGATACTGATATGGAAATTGCAGGGTCATTGGGTTTATGCGTACAAACAAGACGGGACTCTGAAGAACCATAGCATTTGATCTTTGAAAACCAAGAGTGTATGAATGCATGCTCCTATGAAAACCCCAAAGTGCAAAAATCGTTTGTAGTGGGCTAGAGAGGCATTTGACAGATTATGTGCAAGTACATACATGTGTGTTTCGTTATTTGATTGCCTTAGGAAACTGGCGTTTAAGTTGGCAGATCTACTTATTAAAAGCAAAGCTCATTGGCTGGTGGAATTACAGAATGCCAGAAGGAGAAAGAGACCACATGCTTAGAGAGAAAGTGAGAGAATGTGTAACGTGCATAAAGCGTGGGGAAGCTATAAAGCGAGCAGGAAAAAGTAGACTTAAATGTGGTTCCAAGTTGATAGCCATGTAGAAGTAAAAGCATTAAGTTCTCTCATTTCAAGATGAATTTAATGTTTTGGAAAATCTAGAGTTTTCTGTCATGTTAAGTATGATTTGGTCACCTGTTTGCAGCTTGTCAGAAATCTTTAATCCATGCTTATTTTCCTGACTCAAATTAAATAATAAAAGCTTCAAAGCAAGCTGCTTTTTTTTTTTATTTACAAAGCACTGTCAGACCATGGCATAAGTGGACACTCTAATAGGCTCTGAAACTTTGTTTGTAGTCTTGATTAGCTTGATGCAAGACTACAGTATTGACTCCCAGTATATGTTAAACTGCATGTAATTTGGTGATATGTAACTTGTAGCTATTTTGGGAAAAAACAAACAAACAAAACCAACAAAAAAAACCCCAACAACAACAAAAAAACCAAAACCAAAACAAAAAACAATCCAGTCTTTATACATAGTAGTTTAGAACTAAACTATCCTGCAAGGTTTTGGAAGCAGCAGCCAAACAAGTTGAGTATGTGTGTCTAGAGGAGTCTACACCTGTGGCCTCACACTTTCTTGCTCAAGTCAGGTCCCTTCGCAACCTCAGGCAGCACAGATTAGAATATTCACTTAGTCCTTTGCATTATTTATTCCTAACTGAATGCCATTAGAATAACCAGCCGCCTTGCTTTGTCTCCTAAGACTTCTCAGTTTGAGAGCAATGTTTGAAATGTGGGAAGCTGACTGATGTAGTGAAACAAAAGAAAAAGAGAAGCAGAAGGGCTGGCTCCCCTGAGAAATCAAGAAATATGCTGGTTAAAAAAAAGAAAAGCATTTCCCTTAAAACAAGACCTAGATTTAGATGATTGCTCATACTGTTCTCTCTAAAAGAGGCTATTAGTGGCACTTTTACCATGAAATATTAGAACCCTTTGGGAGGTGGCAAGCTCCTGTTTAGCAATTCTGAGTCCTGCAAGAATTACGTACCTGGTGGTAGCGTAGCAGTGCTTAGGTGAGTTATACCAGCTGTCTGCTTCATCTACCATTTTTGAGGAGCTTTATCTTGTAAAAGCCTCAGTAAAGTTCTCTGAAGATGCTATGGCTGAGCTAACTAGGATACAAGTTTTTCCAGCTGCATGCACAAGTTTGGAAGGGTAAACCTAAAGGAGAGATACGTAGAAAGATGATTGTTCTGATGTAGCAGGCAACTCATGTGAACTACCCTCAAAAACAGGGAGTCATAAGCCTGTTAGAAAAATCAGGTCAGTTTAAAATTAATGCATTCCTCTTCATTCTGTTCTTGACAGGGAACTGGTTTTCTGGAAGGATTCTCCATTTGGGAGTCAAGTGAGACATCCTTTCTTGTCTTGGTATGGCCCACATTTAAAAAAAAAAAGAATTCCTTTAGAAAGGTAAAATAAAAAAAGAAAGAAGTGTTCCCTTCTGGTAGGGTCAAATAAAGGTAACTTGGGTTCGTTCTTTTGGCAAGATGATGACCAAGGGATTCCTCTGGAGCATAATAACAAAAACTGACATGCAAGAGTTCTTTTCTTTCTTTCTTTCTTTCTTCCCAGTAGAATAGCAGGAAAACAACCAGGATATACCTGGCCTTTTGACAGAATAGCATCCAATTCCCAGTCCTTACTGGCCAGTGTGGAAGAAGGCTTACTCCTTCCAGCCAGCAGCCTTTCAGCCTCACAAACCTCCACCTGTTTCTTAGTGAGTCATAGCTAGAAGACCTTTTCATGCGTTTGATCACATCTTGTGCAAGTCAGGGATATATTTTTACTCCTTTATTGCATCCTATAATCAACATCCTGAAACAACTGAGTGATTGTAGCTTTAAGCTCTATTTGCACATATGTGGAAATACAGATAGATGTATAGATAGTGCCATTATATTTTCAGATACGGATGGGTTAGTTAGAAGACTGGCTAACTTTCTTGGCAGGAGCAGGATGGTAGAAAAACTGTTTTTTTTTTTTTTTTTTTTTTTTGTGTGTGACCTGTAGAAACTCTGTACACGTGCAACACTTAAATATACAACAGATTAGTATTTCTTGGTATGCCCATTTATACACTCAGTACTCCCCTAAGTTCAGAGGCAGTCAACTTGAGCACTGATCCTGCTCCCCATGAATTTTCTACAGGGAAGTCGGAGAATGTCCACAGCATGTTCCCCTGTGCTGGAAGAGGCCAGTGTAGGGCAGCTGCCCAGTGGCAGATGCAGGGAAGGGAAGCAGCTGGTCAGAGTGCTTGCTCACCTCTGAGTCTTTGTAGAGGACACGAAAAGAACTTCTGCCTCCCCGGCTTCTTCCCTGGAACAGCAGCTTTCATTTGATCACCTGAGTTAAAAATCACAGGGAACATGTCAGTCCTTAACCAGATGCATTTTTTTTTTCTTCTCTTTGTACAACCCCTTTCCAGTTTAGGCTTTCCAAGGCAACTTACAAAATATTTTTGTGGTTATTTCAGCCTCTTCTGCTCATCTTCACTCTTTCACAACATAATGCTTATTTTCAAGAGGGACACACTTTTCTTTGTTTTAGACCCCAAGAAACTCTTTAACACTGTGGGGTTGCATGGAGATTGCAAAAGGTTTTCTCTGACTTGAAGTGCTTAGAATTAAGCTTGGGTTTTCTTAAAGAGAAGATTTGCCTGTTGCTTTTAGCCTCTTTGCAAATGAATACTCCCAGTGCAGACTGAAATCCTGTTCCATACCTCCTTACCCTGACTTCAGTTAATCTTTGGCTTGCAGATGGTGATGTAAAAATAGCCAGTTTTTCATGCTAGCTTTTAATTAATACTATCTTTGGTGTTCTTTTCAATTCTTTTTTAACACTTCCTATAAACAGATTTTGAGTTATATGAATTTCTGTAATGCAGTGTGCTAGACACTCGCTACACAGTTCTTTGTCCAGTTGCAGTTAGCCAGCCAGTTGAGACCCTGACTGCTTTGTTAAAGGCCAGTGAAATTGATTCATAGCTTTAACTGCTAAGGTCTAAATTAAGTTACTTCAGCAGTAGAGTGTGAACAAACAATGGTTTATGGAAAAGAGGTCTTTAAGTTCATGCATTAAGTACATGTACTTCATATTCCGTGATGTCCTTTTTGTATAGCATCTTGGTAGCGTGAAATATATTGGAATGAGAAGTCAACACTAACTTGCTATGCAGAGACATCTAGACAGGTATATGATATGGGTCAAAAAAATCTATTACATACAGACTGAGAGTTTTCTTCATCTGAAATTAAAGATGATGGTGGGATTAACTCTCTGTAGATCTAGTTCAGGAATTTCCTAATAATGTTATTGTTTGTATCTGTCAAATCAGCTCATGGTTTAATGGCTGTAAGGATTAACCCAGTTTTACTTTTTCATAAGATTGCCTTTCAACATTGCTGTATTTCTGTTGCTACAGCTAGAGCCCTAAACTTTTTTCCTTTTCCTTTTTTTTTTAGAGGAGGAAAAAGGCTTGATTTGAAATACATTATTTTCCAGAATAAAAAAAAGTCCTTCTGATGCTTCTGCCAGTACTTTTATGTAAATCTTCCAGAGCTAAACAACTTGACTTCTCAAGCACAATAATACACACTATCTTTTTCTTGCAGTAGTGAAGAGCTTATTCTTTTCCTCTAGATAGCTTGCCTGTGGATAGTTTGAGAGGGATTTGTTGGGGTGGGGGTTCCCCCCCTTTAGTTTCTCCACAGCAAAAAGGTAGCAAAATATTCTTTCAGAGCAAAACAACATACTGTCCTGAAGTTTTATGTATTATGATTATTGAATAAAAAGGGAATGTTTTAAAAAAATGCTTCTCAAGCAGAGTCATTATCACAAACTAGTGATGGCCTTGCATAAGAAATAAATTCATGGTATGTCCTGGTTTCGTCTGGGATAGAGTTAAATTTCTTCCTAGTACTGTGTTTTGGATTTAGTATGAGAAGAATGTTGATAACACACTGATGTTTTCAGTTGTTGCTAAGTATCCTGCTAGTCAAGGACATTCAGCTTAAGAAAAAAAAACAAAACAAAACAAGCGTTGGGAGGGAGCACAGCCAGGACAGCCAGCCCAGCTGGCCAACGGGGTATTCCATACCGTGTGACGTCATGCTCAGTATATGAATGGTAGGCATGTTCCAGGAAGTAGAGATCGCTACTTGGTTATCGGTCAGCGCAGGTGGTGAGCAATTGCATTGTGCATCACTCATTTTGTATATTCTATCATTATTTATTATTATTATTTTCCCTTTTCTGTTCTATTAAACTGTCTTTATCTCAACCCATGAGTTTTTTCTCACTCTTACCCTTCTGATTCTCTCCCCATCCCACTGTGGGGATGGGGGAGTGAGTGAGCGGCTGCGTGGTATTTGGCTGCCTGCCAGGTTAAACCACAACATGGTACTAAAGAAAAGGAAACAGCAGTAAGGAACAAGGATTCTTTACAGGTGGGCCAGGTCATTCTGGAGAGAGTTCCAGCATCCCCAGTGTCTCACAGTGAATGTCCAACCAGCAGTCCTATTTTGGTTACAAAGAGCAGATGCTGCTGGAGCACCATTGCTAACCATCACCATAGTTATGTGGAAAGGGAACTGAGGTTTGTAATCTTGGTAGGTTAGTGTCAAACCATTCAGAAGCAAATATATATCACTGCTTTTTAGGTAAAAAGGGTCAAATGTCTGAAAACACCAGCATGGGAACTCGCTCTATCTGTGAAGTTTTATCTGGTGGAGGTCATTGAAGTCATCTCACAATGACATTCTCCACAGCCTTGCTCAGAAGAGGTAGAAGATGGTACTGGCTGGCCAGAACCAAAATTTTCAAGTGCCTCTTGAGATGGACTTGAGCATTTCTTCCCTTAAAAGATAGGCAGCTGTCTCTCTCTTATGAGTGACAAAGGTTTCTAGGAAAAACCGAGTAAATATTTCCTTCCTTGCTTGCTAGGAAGAACTCGAGAACAAGTTGTGGAACAAAGTACTCTTGCGTGGGAAGCTGAGTTGAGATGAGATAAAAGAGAATTCAGGTTTGAAGAGGAAAGTAAACAGGAGAATTGTGGTGTATGATTGCACGGACTCTCACATAAGCATGCACAGAATCATTTATTGTTACAATACAGGAGAATATATCCTTTACCATAACGGGGAGGTCCCGCTGTCTCCCCCAATCATCACCCAATTCCTATCCCTTATTAACTAAGAAAAACAGTCTCTCTTCCTTTTGGCAAAGATCCACACGACTGCTCTCAGATCCGCTTATTCTCACGGTTAACCAGTTACATAATTCTCTTGATGTTTTTCAGTTTCCTTACAGAGGAGACAACTAAGCCAGGTGTTCAGGTCTTATCTCAGGCGTATGTGCGTGTCCGCTAGTTCTCAGCGCACAGGCCGAACTCCTGTCTTATCTTGGCTGAAACTCCCAACTCCACAATTCTTCTCCACATCTCCCCCTTTTTTGTTTATCACCACCCCATTGGCAAGTAGGGTCACCATGACGCGAGCTTCTATTTTGCGCACGTTGCGGATCGCAGACCGAAGGACCTGCAGGAACACTAGGAACAAAATAAACATTCCTGCCCCTATGCCAATAAACACCCACATGCGTAGATTGAGGCCATTAAATCAATTTTTTGATTTATCCAAGACAAGTCTTGCTGTAACCTGTCAAACACACTTTGGCTAGTCAATTCCTGTAATCTGTGAATCTGACCCTGCAGCTGATCATGTAAAGATTGAATATTTTGCTGCAATGACAAATCGAATGCTCCCATCAAATGTCGCTTAATAAAAGTCCAATCATGTTGTGATGAATTCCATGGTAAGGGGGTTACACATAAAGATTTGTGTACGTGTTCCCAATCACACGGCAGACTAATTCTCGTTTTTAACGCTTCCTGCCGATCCCCCAACCACATCACGGTAGCCTCTAGGGCTTGTAGCCGAGATAATACCTCCTCATCAACTTTCTCTTGAATTTGGAATTCTTTAGTAACATTGGTCAATGCCTCACTTACCTCATGTGCAGTTTTTACAGATTGTGTCAAGGAAGCAATAGCTGCAGTGGCACTTGCTAAAATAATAACAGCAGAAATAATTGCAAAAATTAACCAACCTAAGAATCGTTTTGCTCTTTTCTTAGACTTATCTATATCTTCTACTAGAATTCTAACAAATCTACCCAAACCATCCTCCCCTTCCCACTGTCTGGTTAAATTAACTGGTATCCATAGTTCTGCCCGACGTCGAAGGGGAAAAATATAAGCAGTTTCATTAAAATCATGTTTAGATATACAACTTCTAAAAGAAGGAGTGTCGTGGTTTAACCTGGCAGGCAGCCAAATACCACGCAGCCGCTCACTCACTCCCCCCGCCCCCCCAGTGGGACGGGGAGAGAATCGGAAGGGTAAGAGTGAGAAAAACTCGTGGGTTGAGATAAAGACAGTTTAATAGAACAGAAAAGGGAGAATAATGATAATAAATAATGATAGAATATACAAAATGAGTGATGCACAATGCAATTGCTCACCACCCGCGCTGACCGATAACCAAGTAGCGATCGCTACTTCCTGGATCACGCCTACCGTTCATATACTGAGCATGACGTCACATGGTATGGAATACCCCATTGGCCAGCTGGGCTGGCTGTCCTGATTATGTTCCCTCCCATCTTGTGTACCTAGCTCAGTCAGTAGGCACAGGAGCTGTCCTTGGACTAGGAGGGCACTTAGCAACAACTGAAAACATCAGTGTGTTATCAACATTCTCCTCATACTAAATCCAAAACACAGCACTAGGAAGAAATTTAACCCTATCCCAGCCGAAACTAGGACAGTATCCACCCCTTATTCCATACCATTTACGTTATGCTTAGGTCTCACATTTTTCGATACCTTTCAATTAATCACCACTATCTTTTTTATATATATACATATATAATACATATACATACATATATACATATAATACATATACATACATATATATACATAAATATATATAAATGTCCATTGAGTTCTTTCAGTCCACAACTTTGGGCTCCATCTGCCATAACAGTCTTTCAGGGCCAGAAAGATGGTGTGTGGTGTTGGGCTGTTGCATCCTGAAGCCAGTTCTCATTTCGGTACTGCTGCGCTCGTTCAGTTCTATCATCGTTGCACTTTGCTCGGTTTCATCGGAGTTAGTTCATTCTTCATTAATCTGGGTGATTTTCACTGCTATACCATTGATAGCAACCATAGAAATAATGATATACAATATCATATAACAATTGACATCATAAAATTCAGTTCATTGGCTATTTTTCACCCAAAATCAAATCCCCTTGAGGTACACACCAGACTTGCCCATCCTTTCGCATCACCCACCAAGTGCACCCAGGTCCTTGAGCAAAAGCAATCCTACGGATGGGTTTTCCCTTGCCAGAGGCAGGAGTAACCCAGACTGTCTTCCCCAGGATATTTCTTATGTGTACGACAGGAACTTTATCTCCATCTACAGTACGTAAAAGTCTTGATTGGGCAGGGCCAGCTCGATTAACAGACCCCCTAGTGTTGACTAACCAGGTGGCTTTTGCTAAATGTGTGTCCCAATGTTTGAATGTCCCACCACCCATTGCCCTCAGTGTTGTCTTTAGCAGCCCGTTGTATCGTTCGATTTTCCCAGAGGCTGGTGCGTGGTAGGGGATGTGGTATACCCACTCAATGCCGTGCTCTTTGGCCCAGGTGTCTATGAGGGTGTTTCGGAAATGAGTCCCGTTGTCTGACTCAATTCTTTCTGGGGTGCCATGTCGCCATAGGATTTGTTTTTCAAGGCCCAGGATGGTGTTCCGGGCAGTGGCATGAGGCACAGGGTATGTTTCTAGCCATCCGGTGGTTGCTTCCACCATGGTGAGCACATAGCGCTTGCCTTGTTGGGTTTGTGGGAGTGTGATACAATCAATCTGCCAGGCCTCCCCATATTTGTGTTTCAACCATCGTCCCCCATACCAAAGAGGCTTTACTCGCTTGGCTTGTTTGATTGCAGCGCACGTTTCACATTAATGGATAACCTGTGCAATAGCGTCCATGGTCAAGTCCACCCCTCGATCACGAGCCCATCTATATGTTGCATCTCTTCCTTGATGGCCTGAGGCATCATGGGCCCACAGAGCTATAAATAATTCACCCTTATGTTGCCAGTCCAGATCCACCTGAGCCACTTCAATCTTAGCAGCCTGGTCCACCTGCTGGTTGTTTTGATGTTCTTCAGTGGCCCGACTCTTGGGTACGTGAGCATCTACGTGACGTACTTTTACAACCAGGTTCTCTACTCGGGCAGCAATATCTTGCCACAATGCGGCAGCCCAGATGGGTTTGCCTCTGCGCTGCCAGTTGTTCTGCTTCCACTGCTGAAACCACCCCCACAGGGCATTTGCCACCATCCATGAGTCAGTACAGAGATAAAGTACTGGCCATTTTTCTCGTTCAGCAATGTCCAAGGCCAGCTGGATGGCTTTCACCTCTGCAAACTGGCTCGATTCACCTTCTCCTTCAGCAGTTTCTGGGACCTGGCGTATAGGACTCCATACAGCAGCTTTCCACCTCCGATGCTTTCCCACAAGGCGACAGGACCCATCAGTGAACAGGGCATATTGCCTCTCGTTTTCTGGTAGTTTATTATACAGTGGGGCTTCTTCAGCACGCGTCACCTCCTCCTCTGGGGATATTCCAAAATCTTTGCCTTCTGGCCAGTTCGTGATCACTTCCAAGATTCCTGGGCGACTGGGGTTTCCTATTCGGGCCCGTTGTGTGATCAGTGCGACCCACTTACTCCACGTAGCATCGGTTGCATGATGTGTAGAGGGGACCCTCCCTTTGAACATCCAGCCCAGCACCGGCAGTCGGGGTGCCAGGAGGAGCTGTGCTTCAGTTCCAACCACTTCCTAAGCAGCTCGAACCCCTTCATATGCTGCCAATATCTCCTTCTCAGTTGGAGTGTAGCGGGCCTCGGATCCTCTGTATCCCCAACTCCAGAACCCTAAGGGTCGACCTCGAGTCTCCCCTGGTGCTTTCTGCCAGAGGCTCCAGGTAGGGCCATTCTCCCCGGCTGCGGTGTAGAGCACATTCTTCACATCTTGTCCTGCCCGGACTGGCCCAAGGGCTACTGCATGGACTATCTCCTGTTTAATTTGTTCAAAGGCTTGTTGTTGCTCAGGGCCCCATCTGAAGTCGTTCTTCTTCCTGGTCACGTGATAGAGAGGCCTTACAATCAGGCTGTAATCTGGAATATGCATTCTCCAAAAACCCACAACGCCTAAGAAAGCTTGTGTTTCCCTTTTGCTAGTTGGTGGGGACATGGCTGTTATTTTGTTGATCACATCCATTGGGATCTGACGACGTCCGTCTTGCCATTTTATTCCTAAAAACTGGATCTCCTGTGCAGGTCCCTTGACCTTCCTTTGTTTTATGGCAAAACCGGCTTTCAGAGGGATTTGGACTATTCTCTCCCCTTTCTCAAAAACTTCTTCTGCTGTGTTGCCCCACACGATGATGTCATCGATGTATTGCAGGTGTTCTGGAGCCTCACCCTGTTCCAGTGCGGTGTGAATTAGTCCATGGCAAATGGTAGGGCTGTGTTTCCACCCCTGGGGCAGTCGGTTCCAGGTGTACTGGACGCCCCTCCAAGTGAAAGCAAACTGTGGCCTGCACTCTGCTGCCAAAGGGATGGAGAAGAAGGCATTAGCAATGTCAATTGTGGCATACCACTTGGCTGCCTTTGACTCCAGTTCGTATTGAAGTTCTAGCATGTCCGGCATGGCAGCACTCAGTGGCGGCGTGACTTCGTTCAGGCCACAGTAGTCTACTGTTAGTCTCCACTCTCCATTAGACTTTCGCACTGGCCATATGGGACTGTTAAAGGGTGAGCGAGTGTTGCTGATCACTCCTTGGCTCTCCAGGCGACGAATCAGCTTATGGATGGGGATCATGGAATCTTGGTTTGTGTCATATTGCAACCAGTGCACCATTGTGGTAGCAATTGGTACCTGCTGTTCTTCAACCCTCAGCAACCCCACAACAGAAGGGTCCTCCGAGAGACCAGGCAAGGTGGACAGCTGTTTAATTTCCTCCGTCTCCAGGGCAGCTATACCAAAAGCCCACCGATACCCTTTTGGGTCCTTAAAATACCCTCTCCTGAGGTAGTCTATGCCAAGGATGCACGGAGCCTCTGGGCCAGTCACAATGGGGTGCTTCTGCCACTCCTTCCCGGTTAGGCTCACTTCGGCCTCCAACACAGTTAACTCTTGGGATCCCCCTGTCACTCCAGAAATACAGATGGGTTCTGCCCCTTTATAGCTTGATGGCATCAGGGTACACTGTGCACCAGTGTCTACGAGAGCCTTATACTCCTGTGGCTCTGATGTGCCAGGCCATCGAATCCACACAGTCCAGTAAACCCGGTTGTCCCTTTCCTCCACCTGGCCGGAGGCAGGGCCCCTCTAGTTCTGGTCATAGTATCCGCTTCTCACTTCTTGCAAACGTGAGTCAAGAATTCCTTCATTACAGTCCAAAGTAAGATCAGCCCTTCTACTTTGTCTGGGGAACTGTTCACTGGAAACTGGACCGTCGTGAGACAGGGTTTTCCTGAAAACTGGAGCAGCATTTTTCCTGAGAGAACCCCCTTGTGTGATTTTTTTTCCTTGCAACTCACGTACACGTGCCTCTAGGGTCAAGGTAGGTTTTCCATCCCACTGCCTCATGTCCTCTCTGTGGTCACGCAGGTAAAACCACAGGGTGCCCCGTGGTGTGTACTTTCTATATCCTCTCTCTTGAGGAGAAAAACGCTGACTCCTATTGGCTGAGATACTGGTCCGTACAGGTGGAGAATAGGACCTATCGTCTTTGAGTTGCTGGACCTCTCGGGATAGTTTCTCTACAGCCGAGACAAGGGAGGAGGAGATAGTTTCTTCGTATTCCCGTAGTCTGCCAACCACGTCATCCACCGTTGGTGCTTCTTCCTCTTTCCAGCACAGTACTGCCAACGAACTGGCATACGATGCTGGTGCGCTCCGTACCAACTTCCGCCACATGGGTCGGGTGCACTGGACGTCATCTGGATCTTTGGGTGTTCGGCCGTCGTCCAGGTCACTATAAACCACCTCCAGCACGCCTAGTTCTCTCAGGTACTGGATACCTCTCTCCATAGTGGTCCATTTGCCTAGGCGATATATAACATCTTCCTTGAAGGGATACCTTTCCTTCACGCCTGACAGCAGTCGCCTCCAGAGACTGAGGACCTGTGTCCCTTTTCCAATTGCTTTGTCAATACCCGCTTCCCTAGCAAGGGATCCCAGCTGTTTGGCCTCCTTCCCCTCTAATTCCAGGCTACTGGCCCCATTATCCCAGCATCGGAGCAGCCAGGTAACAATATGCTCGCCTGGACGACGGCTGAAATCTTTCTGCATATCTCGCAGCTCACTCAGGGATAGGGATCGGGTGGTTTCCGTCTCGTTTATGAGTTCTTCCTCTTCCTCCTCCTCTCCTCGTGATGGCCCTGCTCTTTCATCATCCCTTTCTAAACGACCTGATCTCCGCTTCCAAGATTTCCTCTTCTGTACAGGGGCAATGGATACCAGCAAGGGTTGGTCCTCTGGTTCAGCTGTAGTGCCTGTTGCTGGGGTTTGGGTAGCTGCAGTGCTTGTCATGGGGGTTGGAGTAACTGTAGTGCCTGTTGCCGGAGCTTGAGTGGCTGCAGTGCTTGTCGCAGGGGTTGGAGAAGCTACGGTGACTGTAGCCGCCCCCGAGACTCGCCGCTCCGTCCGCCCCGATGAGGCACCGCTGCTTGCCCTCCCTCTTTTCTTGTTCCTGAGGGTTGATCTCTGGACAGTATTCCTGAATAGTTGTTTAACCCTAAACAAGGCCTGAACCACATTCAGGAGACATAGCAATATGAACATGCTTGTTTGAACATCCCAAGGATATTCAAAATTCTCAGGGAATATTGTGGACATCTTTGTGAAGAGGATAGAAGAAAAAGGAGTTTCTGACGATATGGAAGGGAAGATGAACAAGTGGGAGAGAGTGTCCCATCCCGTCTCCCCCTTAAATTCATTCTCCAAGGAGGAACAAGTGCAATTACCAATAATTTCTAAGAGGTGGTTCCCAAGGTACAGAAATGACGGCAGTGCCGAATACAGATACCAGATTAGACTTACGACCAACGATTTTATCACCTCATAAAACAGCAACAAAATGATAATCTTGGCCCAGTTCCGAATAATGATAAACAGCACAAACGGGAACATATACTGCAAGCAAGGTATTACTTGACCCAACATTGAGAGCCAGCCCCACGACTTTGACAGCCAATACATCAACATTGTGACCAATCAATATAATGGATGCTTATAACAATTTTGCCTTAACACACTTTGGTCAGATCTATCGTTATCTCAACCCTTCGAGCCCCATGTTGGGCGCCAAAAAGGACTGTCGTGGTTTAACCTGGCAGGCAGCCAAATACCACGCAGCCGCTCACTCACTCCCCCCACCCCCCCAGTGGGACGGGGAGAGAATCGGAAGGGTAAGAGTGAGAAAAACTCGTGGGTTGAGATAAAGACAGTTTAATAGAACAGAAAAGGGAGAATAATGATAATAAATAATGATAGAATATACAAAAGGAGTGATGCACAATGCAATTGCTCACCACCCGCGCTGACCGATAACCAAGTAGCGATCGGTACTTCCTGGATCACGCCTACCGTTCATATACTGAGCATGACGTCACATGGTATGGAATACCCCATTGGCCAGCTGGGCTGGCTGTCCTGATTATGTTCCCTCCCATCTTGTGTACCTAGCTCAGTCAGTAGGCACAGGAGCTGTCCTTGGACTAGGAGGGCACTTAGCAACAACTGAAAACATCAGTGTGTTATCAACATTCTCCTCATACTAAATCCAAAACACAGCACTAGGAAGAAATTTAACCCTATCCCAGCCAAAACTAGGACAAGGAGAATAAAGCTTAATACAAAAGGCGTGATTACATTGAGTAATGTTTACACGTGAAGTCATAGCAAAAAGATAAGGATGAGTAGTACGTACCGTCACATTAATTTCATGTATTATACTCAGATTAGCTTGTGTTTTGTTGACAATCCATACTTGAGATAGTTGCCTCGTAAAAAAGGGCAAAGCTAAACGCCACACATTTGGTTGTGGAGGAGAAAATGAACCATTATACTCCATCTGTAGGATGGGTCCTGCGGACCCACCATTGTGCCAGACTATTGAATGATTGGCTTTCTGAAAAGGCAAAACAGATTGATTCAAAGATGGATCCCAAAATGACCCATAAGGGCCCCAATCTATAATACGACCAACGGTTAAATTTTGTTCTCGAGGCCGTTCTCCCAAGCATGGCTTCCAACCAAATTGTGTGATCGATGAGAGTTTGTGCAAAATGCATTGCGGAAAATCAGGAACAATGTCACCAATTAACATATCATTATCAATAGTATTTTTTGATGCCAACCCAGGAATGGTGACCATAGTAAGGTTTGCCCGTTTTCCATGTGACACTGCTACTAAGTGTTGCTGTGTTTCAACGATCACACAATACTCTGACTTATTATCTACGGTAAGACATAATGGAGGAAAATCAGAAACAAACATTGTGTCATTAGCATAATATGTATCATCTTTCCCATCTAGAGATGGGGGAACCCAAATGCCACCTGACCATAAAGTATCACTATTGCTAATCGGTAACGACGCGTCCTACCATGTCAAAGGTCGGAAAAAAGGAGGGTGCACCACATGTGCCCAATAAACGTGAGCTTCCACAGGTTGAAACATCATGGTAGTGCCAATTCCCCATAGCATTATCGTGGGACAAGATTGAACAGAAAACAGCACTGTAGACCATATTACTAATGTTGACCTGATTGCATTACCGAACCATCGTAGGAGCAGCATCCTCTCGTTGTTTTTCCTCGGGTCCTTTTTCTGGGCCATCTGCCAACACTTGCGCTGGCTTGACATTCTTCGCAGGGACCCAATATGGGCCTGTAGGAAGAGAAACACAAGCGTATCCCCGTCCCCAGGTAAGCAAGGGAACCGGACCTTTCCATAGACCAGATTCTAAGTGTTTATAAAATACCTTCGGATACACTTCAGTAACCTCTCCTGTTCGAAAATGCCGGTCAGCAGCTGAATGATATTGCTGCTTTGACCCTGACAAATTTAAAAAATTTAATACATAAGTGGCTTTATCTAACATCTCCTGAGGGGTAGTTCCCAGCGGATTCCCCCTTTTTTGTTTTTCAAGAATCAGCTTTAAGGAAGAGTGAGCACGTTCCACAATTGCTTGACCTGTGGGGGAATGCGGAATACCTGTAACATGATACACGCCCCATGCCTGTAGGAATAATAACAACCGTTTAGAGACATAGGCAGGTCCATTATCTGTTTTGAGTTTACGGGGGACCCCCAATACTGCAAAGCATCGAAGAAGATGTTTGATAACATCACGAGCACGTTCATCCGTATGAGCCGTTGTGACCAAAAACCCAGAAAAGGTATCAACAGACACATGAACAAAGCGCAAACGACCAAAGGAGGAAACATGAGTAACATCCATCTGCCATAGTTCATTGGAAGTCAGTCCCCTGGCATTCACAGTAGATACTACTGGCATTGGCGTGAGCCGCTGACAATCCGGGCAAGCACGAACGATGTCCTGGGCCTGTTCAGCTGTAAGAGAAAACTGCTTCCGTAAGGAGCGAGCATTCTGATGAAAAAATTCATGGGATAATTTTGCTTGTTCCAAACGGCGAGGTAGGACTGCCATCAGAGTGAGTGCATCCGCAGCAGCATTACCGGAAATGAGCGGTCCTGGTAAATTAGTATGAGATCGGATATGCATAATAAAATACGGAAATCGTCTAACACGCAGCAGCTGTGCTAACTGTATTAGCAAAGAAAATAGTTGCTTATTATCTACTTCTCGAATAAATGCAGTCTCTACGCGCTGTACTATGCCTGTGACATAAGCTGAGTCTGCCACTATATTAAGTGGTATTTGAGAAAACAATTCAAAAGCGCGAACAGCAGCTGCTAATTCAACTACCTGCGTAGATCCAGGTAGAGAAGTAACATCCGAAGACCAGGAGGCCTGATCTGCTTCCTCCGCTTGGTGTTCAGACGTTTTCCGTCCTCCCGGCGTCTTCCACGCCACTACAGCTTTACCTGTTTTTCCAGATCCATCAATGAAAACAGTTTGCGCCTGTGGAATAGGCACAGAACTTAATAGTATGCGTGGCTGTAGTGGTAGAGACTGTAAGGAATTCAAAAGTCGATGGCGTGGTAAATTGTGTTCTATGGAATTAACGTAATCCGCCATTGCAATCTGAAAACTCAGGCTGTTTTGTAATAATGTCCAAAATTCATCTCCTGTGAAAGGCAAATGCATAACATCTGGATCTCGACCTGTCAATTGTTGACATCGTAGTCGACCTTGTGATATCAAACGAGAGATCATTTCAATTGCAGTGGTCAACGTCTTACTAAATGAGTGAGGTAAAAACAGCCATTCCAGAATGCATAAGGCATCCTTTTCAGTTTGTACCCTAGCATCCCATTGTCCCAGTAAGGCAAATGGTTGAAAAGAGTGGTAAATAAGGAACAATCGAACTGGCAACGATAGCCGGATTCGATGTGCGAAGGTATCATTAATTTTATCCATTACCTGTTGCAATGCTTCTTGGCCTGGTTCCGAAAGAGATCTGGGGGATGCCAAATCAGGATCCCCTTTCAGCAACGAGAACAAGGGTGACAGTTCATGAGTGGTAATTCCCAATAGAGGTCGCACCCAATTGATTGTGCCCAACAACTTCTGTAGATCGTTCAGAGTACTTACAGTAGTGGCAAGCCGTAAGGCTTGTGGACACACATGCGACTCGAAGAGTTTCCAGCCTAGGTATTTCCAAGGAGAAACTGACTGTACCTTCTCTGCTGCTATCTGAAATCCATATCGATGTAATTCTGTGGACAAACACTCAAAAATTTGAGAGAGATATGATTCTGTCTCAGCTGCCAACAAGATATCATCCATATAATGATACAATACAATATTTTTATACCGTTGACGAATTGACAAAAGTGCCTCTCCCACCACTATTTGACAAATGGTAGGACTATTCTTCATGCCTTGAGGTAAAACAACCCAATGGAACCGTTGCATAGGTCGATCATTGTTAATTGTAGGAACAGAAAAAGCAAACCGAATACAATCCTCTGGGTGTAAATAAATTGTAAAAAAGCAATCTTTGAGATCAATAACTTTTAAATGCCAATCATCAGGGATCATGGTAGGATTTGGGGTCCCGGGCTGTAAGGCCCCCATGGATACCATAACGGCATTAATAGCTCGCAAATCTTGTAACAATCTCCATTTCCCTGATTTTTTAGGTATGACAAAAATAGGCGTGTTCCAAGGACTGGTGGATGGCACTATGTGTCCTAATTGTAATTGCTCCTGTACTAATTCCCAAGCTTTTTCTAGCCGCTCACCTTTCAAAGGCCACTGATCAACCCACACTGGCTTGTCTGTAAGCCAAGTCAGTTTCAGGCACGGCTGTACTTCAGTGGCCTTCATTAAAAATGTGTCATAAGTGCTACATTCCATTGTTGCAACAGATCACGTCCCCATAGGGTACATGGGACATTTAAAACATAGGGTTTCAGCATGGCACGTTTATTTTCCGGACCTTCCACCAGTAAAGAATGCAAGCTCTGCCATGGTATTTGGGTATCACCAACTCCAGTAACGGCAGCAAAAACTTGTACTAATGGCCAATCAGAGGGCCATTCAGATCTCTGAATTATCGAGACATCCGCCCCTGTATCCACCAGTCCAGTAAAAGCACGGCCATTTACTTTACACATCAACATAGGCTGACCCGTAGTTATCTTTTGAGTCCAGAATATTCGAGGCAAACCTGTGCTTCCAAATCCTGCTGACCCCCTCTGCTGGCCTAATATAGGATCTCCCTTCTCCCTTTGAACATTAGGTAACAAAATTAGCTGAGCAATGCGCTCCCCTGCGGGAATAGTACACGGAGGAGTAGGAGTCCAAGCCATAATTTTAATTTCCCCAGTATAATCAGTATCAATCACCCCAGGAAGGACAAAAAGTCCTGCCTTGGAGGTTGAGGAACGTCCTATCAATAAGGCACAAAACCCTGCTGGTAAAGGGCCGTACACTCCAGTGGGGAGTATGTTAACAGATTGATCTCGTATTACTGTTGATTGGCTGGTGGCCAGATCCAACCCGGCGCTTCCGAATGTAGCTGGCTTAAGGGCATGGACGGTTGGCAATTGTTCACATTTGCTTCATGCAAATTCACCGCCCAGGTTGAGGCTTGAGCCACCGGCCCTGAAATCGGGGTCCTGTTGAAGGTTCTCGGGGCGCCGGACCTCGCGCCCCTCCTCCCATTTCCCTGCATCAGTCCTGGGAGCAGGTTACCATTCTTACCAAATTTGGATCGACATTGGTTACCCCAGTGATATCCCTTCTGACAACGAGGACACAGCTGAGCGGGACCTTTAATTTGGCCCTTTGTTCCTCGTCTTGCTCTGGGGCAATCTTTTTTAATATGACCTTCCTGGCCACATACAAAACACTTAGTCGCCGCTCGAGCCACCGTTAGTTGTTGAGCCAACGCCGCTGCTAATATCTCCGCTTTAAACTGTTCTGACCCCACATTTTGACAAGCTCTGATCAAATCAGTTAAAGTCTTTGCCCGATTCCGAACGGGATCTATAGCTTTTCTACAATCAGAATTAGCATTCTCAATTGCAAGCCGAAAAAGCAACAACTCGGCGGCTTCAGGAGACTCTATCTGACGTTGTATAGCAGTTTGTAATCGATCTAAAAATTGCACATAGGGTTCTTGTGCCCCTTGCCGGATTGTAGCAAATGATGATTCCGGCTTTCCAGAATCCGGCACTTGCCTTAATGCTTTCATAGCCAAATCAGCCGCCTGTGTAAGCAGTTCACGGGGTAAGGTGGCTTGTGCAGCAGGTGACACCCAATTCCCTTCACCTAACATTTCATCTCCCCCATAGGGTAGTTGCAAATTGTCCAAATTGTCCATTACCTTTGCAATAACAAGTTCACGATACTCAAAAAAACACACAGAATACTGCACCGCTGACAAAACAAGGCGTAATATAGACTTCCAATCTAAAGGAGTCATCGTATAAGATTCCCCTATTGCTTGCAATAAGTTTATAGTAAATGAAGCCTGTAACCCGTACTCCTTTATCGATTTGCGCACCTCCTTAATCACCTCATATGGTAAATGAGCATACTCTGGCGCTCTGCCAGGTCGATAAATTACAGGCATTGCCTGGAGAAGCGTTACATCCCCCTTTTTTAATGCCTCCGTACGACACCCATCAAAGGACAGCCTTGGCGCTACCGTACCTAAAGGCTGATATGTGGGGGGGGTGCGCGGATCCCCGCAGTGGATCTCCTCGGGGGGGGAGGCACAAATGGTGGTGGTTTCATGACGGACAACCGAGAAAGTGTCTTTTGTCTCTGTCGCTGTAAAATTTCATCCGCCGTTGGCGTGGATGCAGCCATTGCTTTAACTGGCGAGAGTGGAGGGTATAAATCAGGCTCTCGTTCGGGGTCTATCGAGCTCGTGTCAAAGGGATCGTCTGGCTCCGAATCATCCTTCAGAGGCGGGGGCTCTGCCTGAGGCATTACAGTTTCATCAGGAGCCAACAGTTCAAACGAATCTCCCCCATCTTTTGATTCTCCCCCCGGTATTGCTGGATCAGTCACATTTTGCAACACCTGTTTGGCAGGGCGTAACTTTTGCAGAGCTGTATACACGACTCGCCAGGTAATCAATATTCCCTCTGGAACTTCTAGTTGCAAAATCTGTTTAGTCTGTAATTCCTCACCCACTTTTTGCCATTGCTTTAAATCATAACACCCAGCCGTTCCTACAGAAGGGAACCAAGGGCAGTGATCCCGGACCCACGCAAGGAGTCTCACCAATTGTATTGGAGCGACCTTAAAACCTTGTTCCTTTAAAATACGTTGAAATATTTCAAGTTGAAGCTTCTGTGACTGAGATGCCGACTGCCCCATGACTAATGTATAAAGTTCATATAACTTCCCCGCGGCTGCTCACCTGAATCGTCCTGCGACCAGTGATGAATCGAGCTCGATATGTTGATCCTCCGTTTATCCTCCGTCCAGCTCAACAGGGGTACACCACCGGATATTTCTATTTCCTTTCTTCAAGACCTTCTTTCTTCAGGTCGTCGTCTTTTTTTTTTTTTTTCAATTGTGCCCCACGTTGGGTGCCATTTGTGGTATATGCTTGCACGGACTCTCACATAAGCATGCGCAGAATCATTTATTGTTACAATACAGGAGAATATATCCTTTACCATAACGGGGAGGTCCCGCTGTCTCCCCCAATCATCACCCAATTCGTATCCCTTATTAACTAAGAAAAACAGTCTCTCTTCCTTTTGGCAAAGATCCACACGACTGCTCTCAGATCCGCTTATTCTCACGGTTAACCAGTTACATAATTCTCTTGATGTTTTCAGTTTCCTTACAGAGGAGACAACTAAGCCAGGTGTTCAGGTCTTATCTCAGGCATATGTGCGTGTCTGCTAGTTCTCAGCGCACAGGCCGAATTCCTGTCTTGTCTTGGCTGAAACTCCCAACTCCACAATTCTTCTCCACAGAGAATGAGCCTACTAGAAGACCACGTGTCCTTGTACAATCTGGATAATGTTCCAGGTAATAAATACCTCGACTATTGAACTGCATTCTATCCCTTGAGAGCACTAGGCTTTGTGTGCTGAAAGAGGCAGAGTAATCTCATGGGAAAAATGTTATGTCATGATGTGGAAAGAGGTGAGAGGAAAAACTGAAATTGCACATGCAACCTTAGTTCTTTGTTGTCTTAAGTTTTGAGTGCTTGACCTTGTGATCTTGATGCTCTCTTAATGTAGCTTTATGCGTCTGTATAGTATAGCAGGCATCAGACAGAGGGAGCTTTGCTGATTCCTTGTAGAGTGATTAATAAAATATTGTGTAAATGTATTGACTTACATATAGTCTCTTTAAAATACAGTATGCTTTTACTAGAGTTTTGCTGTTCCTTTTTATAAAAAAAGTCTAGAATGCAGAAGTTACTAGAATATTATGGCTTTTGCACTTCACTGGGTCCAGCTTCTTGGTTGTCCCTGTCCCTCCCCCGCTTACTGTCACCTCTGTCATCATCCTTGGGAAAGATGAGGTACAGTTTGTGTGGGAAGGCTAATAGAGCAGCCGGTATCAATTCTAAGAGATTGCTTAGTTAATCATAAGACCAATAACGGAGGTTTTGTTTGTAGAGAACTATCACAAGTTTGTTCAGATTCTGATAAGGGCTTCTAGGTACTACTACTGCAATCTGGATGTTTAATGACAGCAATAACCCTCAAAGTTGCACTGGGAACCTGATAAGTAGGTCACAAGATGCAGCTGTCGGTGGAACGTGCTGTTTGCCCTCACACCTACGCTATCCACACTACACTTGAATATTCAGTGTCATATATTTTCTTTCTTGACATCATGTATGGTTTTGTATAAAACCACTGCCGGAAACTGGAATGTTAAGTTTTTCATTGCCAGTTAGTATCTCGGAGGAAAATTGGGCAGAATTACTCAAATTCTTGCTGAGCTCAGCAATTTTCTAGCTCTGGAGCTGCCATCCTGAAGGAGGAGGGAATATACACAAGCCTCACTTGACGAAAAAGGCAATGTTTTGCACTTCACTGGGTCCAGCTTCTTGGTTATCCCTGTCCCTCGCTGCCTTACTATCACCTCTGCCATCATCTCCTTGCTTGTGGGGATGCAGTAACTTGGTACCAACACCACATTTTAACTCTAATTGCTGATATCTCTCTAACTGAAAACTGCTGCAGGGAACCTGCAGACATCAACAGGACACGAAGAATAGGTGTTGGCTTTTTAAAATGTTTTCTTTCTCTGTTCTCAGAATTACGCTCTGAGGACTGTGCTGGCTCATTCCATTCGGAGACCTGCTCTTCCATTTAAAGTGATGCTCGCAAGGGGCTGTGAAAATGCTGCTACCCACTGTGCTCCTGTGTGTCATGCAGGGCTTGGGGTGATCCGTGAGAATGAAGGGTGAGAGGGAAATATGCATCAGCCTGCCAGCCCCTGAGGAAAAACGTTGGAAGTCTCTAGCCATTCCCTGTGCTCCAGACTGTGGGAAGGAGGTGAGACCTCTCCCGGAGACAGGCAGTAACGAAGCCCCGGTGCCGGCCTGCTCAGGGTTCAGCTCCAGTGGTGTCTGTCCTGGGCCCCCTCTGGGCTCCTCAGCTTATTGAGTGCCCTCCTCTACTTAGAAGCAGAAATGAGTCATCTTTTACTACATCCTTGCTTATTTCTTATTTTAATGTTTCCGCTTATCTCACAACTCTTTGAAAGAACAATTGAATAAACAGGTGGTTTTCCCATCTCTTCCTTGGTTTTTTGGGGGTTTTTCTTTTGCAAAACAATTCAGGCATTATGTGTGTCATTATATAGGAGTGTACTGCATGCCAGAATATGTTGCACTTAGTTAATTTTTTTTTTCCTTAATCTTACAGTTTTTCCTCAGAACAGGGCTGCTTATTTCTCTACTTGTAAATAGTTGCAGCCATTTCAAATCCTAAAGTCAGTTATAGTTATAAGTTGAAAAGGAGTATTGCAAAAGCTCACCCATAGAGGGTAGCAGAATACTGTCTTTACAACAATCTTAAATACAGGCTGCTTTTTAAAAATTATCTGTGCTTCAGTTGAAGCCAGCAAAGAACATCTGTTCTCTTATTTATAGCTCCTATTTCTAAGAAGTATATTCTGTAGCAGATGAGAAAAGTGCCTGACAGCTCATAATTCATAAAGTTACTGAGGTTTAATCTGATATAATATTATGTACAGAATTCTTCACCAGTACAGACAGTATCACTTCTCTTTCAACAGATGATAGAAATAGGGCTTTATGAAATATTAAATTAATAGGTGTGAAACATGATTAGCAGCCACTATTAAAAGTATTAAACTATTAAAAAGGAATATAGTATTCTACACTACTGTTGCTTGGTGATTTTATTTTTCTGCATATTAGTGGAGCTAAACTTTCCTCAAGTCAGACAGTCTTTTTATTTTCTTTTTCTTTCTCTCTGTACTTTCATTTTGTTTTGTTTTAGAGGAATTTTTTTGATGATTAATGCAGCAGCTCTGTTACAAGCTGTCGTGGTTTAACCCAGCAGGCAGCCAAACACCACACAGCCGCTCGCTCACTCCCCCACCCCCACAGTGGGACAGGGAGAGAATCAGAAGGGTAAGAGTGAGAAAACGCGTGGGTTGACATAAAGGTAATTTAACAGAACAGAAAGGGAAGGGAAAAAAAAAATGATAGAATATAAAAAATGAGTGATGCACAATGCAATTGCTCACCACCCGCACTGACCGATAACCAAGTACTGATCGCTACTTCCTGGAACACACCTCCCATTCATATACTGAGCATGACGTCACACAGTATGGAATACCCCATTGGCCACCTGTCCCGGCTATGCTCCCTCCCAGCCTCTTATGCACTTGGCAGAGTAAGGGAAGCTGAAAAGTCCTTGACTAGCAGGGTACTTAGCAACAACTGAAAACATCAGTGTGTTATCAACATTCTTCTCATACTGATTCCAAAACACAGCACTAGGAAGAAATTTAACTCTATCCCAGCCAAAACCAGGACAGTATCCACCCCTTATTCTATACCATTTATGTCATGCCTAGGTCTCACATTTTCCAATAAATTCCAATTAATCACCACCACCTTTCTTTTCCTTTGATATATATACACACACAGATATCATTCCCTTAGTCTATGGGCCGTCCCTCTAAACTGCCCACTGAGTTCATTTAGTCCACAACTTTGGGCTCCATCTGTCATAACAGTCTTTCAGGGCAGGACAGATGGTGTGTGGTGTTGGATTGTTGCATCCTGAAGCCAGTTCTGATTCCATTATTGCTGCGCTCGTCCGGTTCTATCATCGTTGCACTTTGCTTCGTTTAATCGGAGTTAGTTCATTCTTCATTAATCTGGGTGATTTTACTGCTATACCATTGACAGCAACCATGGAAGGCATGATATACAATATCATATAACAATTAACATCATACAATTCAGTTCATTGGCTATTTTCACCCAAAATTAAATCCCCTTGAGGTACACATTGGACTTCCCCATTCTTTCACATCACCAACTAACTGCACCCAGATCCTTGAGCAAAAGCAATCCCATGAATGGGTTTTCCCTTGCCAGAGGCAGGAGTAACCCAGACTGTCTTCCCCAGCATATTTCTTATGTGCACGACAGGGACTTTATCTCCATCTACAATACGTAAGAGTCTTCATTGGGCAGGGCCAGCTCGATTGGCAGATCCCCTGGTGTTGACTAACCAGGTGGCTTTTGCTAAATGTGTGTCCCAATGCTTGAATGTCCCACCACCCATTGCCCTCAGTGTAGTCTTTAGCAGTCCATTGTATCGTTTGATTTTCCCAGAGGCTGATGCATGATAGGGGATGTGATATACCCACTCAATGCCGTGCTCTTTGGCCCAGGTGTCTATGAGGGTGTTTCGGAAGTGAGTCCCGTTGTCTGACTCAATTCTTTCTGGGGTGCCATGTCGCCATAAGACTTGCTTTTCAAGGTCCAGGATGGTGTTCTGGGTGGTGGCATGGGGCATGGGATATGCTTCTAGCCATCCGGTGGTTGCTTCCACCATGGTGAGCACATAGCGCTTGCCGTGGCGGGTTTGTGGGAGTGTGATATAATCAATCTGCCAGGCCTCCCCATATTTATATTTCAGCCATCGTCCTCCATACCAAAGAGGCTTAACTCGCTTGGCTTGCTTGTTTGCAGCGCATGTTTCACATTCATGGATAACCTGTGCAATAGCGTCCATGGTCAAGTCCACCCCTCGATCACGAGCCCATCTATATTTTGCATCTCTTCCTTGATGGCCTGAGGTGTCATGGGCCCACAGAGCTATAAATAATTCACCCTTATGTTGCCAGTCCAGGTCCACCTGAGCCACTTCAATCTTAGCAGCCTGGTCCACCTGCTGGTGATTCTGATGTTCTTCAGTGGCCCGACTCTTGGGTACGTGAGCATCTACGTGACGTACTTTTACAACCAGGTTCTCTACCCGGGCAGCAATATATTGCCACAATGCGGCAGCCCAGATGGGTTTGCCTCTGCGCTGCCAGTTGTTCTGCTTTCATTGCTGTAACCACCCCACAGGGCATTTGCCACCATCCATGAGTCAGTATAGAGATAAAGTACTGGCCATTTTTCTCTTTCAGCAATATCCAAGGCCAGCTGGATGGATTTCACCTCTGCAAACTGGCTCGATTCACCTTCTCCTTCAGCAGTTTCTGCAACTTGTCATATAGGACTCCATACAGCAGCTTTCCACCTCCGATGCTTTCCCACAAGGCAACAGGACCCATCAGTGAACAGGGCATATTGCTTCTCATTTTCTGGTAGTTTATAATAGAGTGGGGCCTCTTCAGCACGTGTCACCTCCTCCTCTGGGGATATTCCAAAATCTTTGCCTTCTGGCCAGTTCGTGATCACTTCCAAGATTCCTGGGCGACTGGGGTTTCCTATTTGGGCCCGTTGTGTGATCAGTGCGACCCACTTACTCCACGTCGCATCGGTTGCATGATGTGTAGAGGGGACCCTCCCTTTGAACATCCAGCCCAGCACCGGCAGTCGGGGTGCCAGGAGGCGCTGTACTTCAGTACCAACCACTTCCAAAGCAGCTCGAACCCCTTCATATGCTGCCAATATCTCCTTCTCAGTTGGAGTGTAGCGGGCCTCAGATCCTCTGTATCCCCGACTCCAGAACCCTAAAGGTCGACCTCGAGTCTCCCCTGGTGCTTTCTGCCAGAGGCTCCAGGTAGGGCCATTCTCCCCGGCTGCGGTGTAGAGCACATTCCTTACATCTTGTCCTGCCCGGACTGGCCCAAGGGCTACTGCCTGAACTATCTCCTGTTTAATTTGTTCAAAGGCTTGTTGTTGCTCAGGGCCCCATTTGAAGTCGTTCTTCTTCCTGGTCATGTGATAGAGAGGGCTTACGATTTGACTGTAATTTGCAATATGCATTCTCCAAAAAACCCACAAGGCCTAAGAAAGCTTGTGTTTCCTTTTTGCTAGTTGGTGGGGACATGGCTGTTACTTTGTTGATCACATCCATTGGGATCTGACGACGTCCATCTTGCCATTTTATTCCTAAAAACTGGATCTCCTGTGCAGGTCCTTGACCTTACTTTGTTTTATGGAAAAGCCGGCCTTCAGAAGGATTTGGACTATTCTCTCCCCTTTCTCAAAAACTTCTTCTGCTGTGTTGCCCCATACGATGATGTCATCAATGTATTGCAGGTGTTCTGGAGCCTCACCCTGTTCCAGTGCAGTCTGGATCAGTCCATGGCAAATGGTAGGGCTGTGTTTCCACCCCTGGGGCAGTCGGTTCCAGGTGTACTGGACGCCCCTCCAAGTGAAAGCAAACTGTGGACTGTACTCTGCCGCCAAAGGGATTCAGAAGAACGCATTAGCAATGTCAATTGTGGCGTACCACTTGGCTGCCTTTGATTCCAGTTCGTATTGGAGTTCTAGCATGTCTGGCATGGCAGCACTCAGTGGCGGCGTGACATCGTTTAAGCCACGATAGTCTACTCTTAATCTCCACTCTCCATTAGACTTTCGCACTGGCCATATGGGACGTTTGAAGGGTGAGTGTCCTGGTTTCGGCTGGGATAGAGTTAAATTTCTTCCTAGTGCTGTGTTTTGGATTTAGTATTAGAAGAATGTTGATAACACACTGATGTTTTCAGTTGTTGCTAAGTATGCTGCTAGTCAAGGACATTCAGCTTAAAAAAAAAAAACAAACTTTGGGAGGGAGCACAGCCAGGACAGCTAGCCCAGCTGGCCATCAGGGTATTCCATACCATGTGGCGTCATGCTCAGTATATGAATGGTAGGTGTGTTCCAGAAAGTACGGATCGCTACTTGGTTTTCGGTCAGCACGGGTGGTGAGCAATTGCATTGTGCATCACTCATTTTGTATATTCTATCATTATCATTATCATTATCATTATCATTATTATTATTATTATTATTAAAAATAATAATAATAATTTTCCTTTTCTGTTCTATTAAATTGTCTTTATCTCAGCCCACAAGTTTTTCTCACTCTTACCCTTCTGATTCTCTCCCTGTCCCACTGTGGGGTGGGGGAGTGAGCGAGCGGCTGCACGGTATTTGGCTGCCTGCCAGGTTAAACCACGACAGTGTGACAGTGAGCGAGTCTTGCTGATCACTTCTTGGCTCTCCAGTCGACGAATCAGCTTATGGATGGGGATCATGGAATCTTGGTTTGTGTCATATTGCAACCAGTGCACCATTGTGGTAGCAATTGGTACCTGCTGTTCTTCAACCCTCCGCAACCCCACAACAGAAGGGTCCTCCGAGAGACCAGGCAAGGTGGACAGCTGTTTAATTTCCTCCGTCTCCAGGGCAGCTATACCAAAAGCCCACCGGTACCCTTTTGGGTCCTTGAAATACCCTCTCCCGAGGTAGTCTATGCCAAGGATGCACGGAGCCTCTGGGCCAGTCACAATGGGGTTCTTCTGCCACTCATTCCCGGTTAGGCTCACTTTGGCCTCCAATACAGTTAACTCTTGGGATCCCCCTGTCACTCCAGAAATACAAATGGGTTCTGCCCCTTTATAGCTTGATGGCATCAGGGTACACTGTGCACCGGTGTCTACGAGAGCCTTATACTCCTGTGGGTCTGATGTGCCAGGCCATCGAATCCACACAGTCCAGTAAACCCGGTTGTCCCTTTCCTCCACCTGGCTGGAGGCAGGGCCCCTCTAGTTCTGGTCATAGTATCTGTTTCTCACTTCCTGCAAACGCGAGTTAAGATTTCCTTTGTTACAATCCAAAGTAAGATAAGCCATTCTACTTTGTCTGGGGAACTGTTCACTGGAAACTGGACCGTTGTGAGACAGGTTTTTCCTGAAAACTGGAGCAGCAGTGTGGGGTGTGTACCTTCTATATCCTCTCTCTTGAGGAGAAAAACGTTGACTCCTAATGGCTGTACTACTGGTCTGTACAGGTGGAGAATAGGACATATTCTCTTTGAGTTGCTGGACCTACCGGGACAGTTTCTCCACAGCCGAGACAAGGGAGGAGGAGACAGTTTCTTCGCATTCCCGGAGTCCGCTAACCACGTCATCCACCGTTGGTGCTTCTTCCTCTTTCCAGGACAGTACTGCCAACGAACTGGCATACGACGCTGGTGCACTCCGTACCAACTTCCACCACATGGGTCGCGTGCACTGGACGTCATCTGGATCTTTGCGTACTTGCTCGTTTTCCAGGTCACTATAAACCACCTCCAGCATGGCTAATTCTCTCGGGTACTGGATACCTCTCTCCATAGTGGTCCATTTGCCTAGGCGATATATAACATCTTCCTTGAAGGGATAACTTTCCTTTACGCCTGACAGCAGTCGCCTCCAGAGGCTGAGGGCCTGTGCCCCTTTTCCAATTGCTTTGTCAATGCTCCCTTCCCTGGAAAGGGATCCCAGCTGCTTGGTTTCCCTACTCTCTAATTCCAGGTACTGGCCCCATTATCCCAGCATCGGAGCAGCCGGGTAACAATATGCTCGTCTCGCAGCTCACTCAGGGATAGGGATCGGGTGATTTCCATATCGTTTATGACTTCTTCCTCTTCCTCCTCCCCTCCTCGTGATGGCCCTGCTTTTCCATCATCCCTTTCTAAACAACCTGACTTTCGCTTCCAAGATTTCCTCTTCTGTACAGGGGCGACGGATACCAGCAAGGATTGGTCTTCTGGTTTAGCTGTAGTACCCGTCGCGGGGGTTGGAGTAGCTGTAGTGCCCATCGCTGGGGTTGGAGTGGCCGCAGTGCCTGTCATTTTGTCATCAGATCTGGAGACCTTCTCTCCCCCTTGAGGGTTCTGAATAGTGTTGAACAGGGCTCAGTAGGCATGGGCCAGGCCCCAGCATGTTGCAATGATCTGGGTCTCTCTGGAATTGCCAGGGTGACAGCATACGTTTTCCAAATATTTTACTAGTTTTTCAGGATTCTGCACTTGTTCAGGGGTGAAGTTCCAAAACATTGGAGGTGACCACTGTCCTAGACACTTGCCCATACTATCCCACACACCCTGCCTCTCATAACTATCCAGCCTCGGGGCAGATCTCTGGGTGGTATTCTTAAATGGTTGTTTAAACTTAAACAAGGCCTGAAACACATTCAGGAGACATAGCAATAGGAACATGCTGGTTTGAACATCCCAAGAATATTCAAAATCCTCAAGAGCTATTGTAATCAGCCTGGAGGAGAAGGGGAAGGTGAAGGAAGCTGTCTCCCCTGTAAATTGGCTCTCCAAGGAGAAGAGGTAAAAAGTGTAATTACTAATAGTTTCCAAGAGATAGCTCCCGAAGCACAGGGATGACGGCAGTGCTGAGTATAGTCTCGCGTCCAATAATTTTATCATACCATAAGCCAGTGTTACACAGTGTAGCAAAGCGATGACCTTAATCCATTTCCCAGAGATGACCAACCCCACATAAATGCTGATAATCAGCAGTATAGACAGCCAGTAAGGTGCTACTTACCAAAACTCCAAGAACAGATCCAAGAACTCCGAGAGCAAATAAACCAACATTGTGACCAGCGACTACTAAACTGATATAATGAATGCTTATAACCAATTTGTTTAACCCGTTCGGGTCAGATGTGTCTTTATCTCAACCCTTCGAGCCCCACGTGGGGCGCCAAAAAGGACTGTCGTGGTTTAACCTGGCAGGCAGCCAAACACCACGCAGCTGCTCACTCACTCCCCCCCTCCCCAGTGGGACAGGGAGAGAATCAGAAGGGTAAGAGTGAGAAAACTCGTGGATTGAGATAAAGACAATTTAATAGAACAGAAAAGTAAGGGAAAAAAATTAATTATAATAATAATAATAATAATGATAATGATAAAATATACAAAAGGAGTGATGTGTAATGCAATTGCTCGCCACCCGCGCTGACCGATAACCAAGTAGCGATCGCTACTTCCTGGAACATGCCTACCATTCATATACTGAGCATGACGTCACATGGTATGGAATACCCGGTTGGCCAGCTGGGCTAGCTGTCCCGGCTATGCTCCCTCCCAGCCCCTTGCGCGCTCGGTAGAGCATGGAAGCTGAATGTACTTGACTAGCAGGGTACTTGGCAACAACTGAGAACATCAGTGTGTTATCAACATTGTTCTCATACTAAATCCAAAACACAGCACTAGGAAGTAATTTAACTCTATCCCAGCCAAAACCAGGATACAAGCATTCATTTTTGTGTCAGAGAAGGGTAAAGAGACTCCAGATTTCTTTCTGGAGAATTGGTACATTATAAAGTATGAGTTTCTATATCAAATCAAAGCTTTGTTCTGTCTCGTTCTGCCATCTGTTGTTTATAGATTAGTTTTTTGCACTAATCTGTATTTGCTGGGGTTGTTTCTCCTTTCTTCCAATAGTTGCCCCTTATTCTCCTTAGCAGTGAGAGTACAGCTGGTGCAACATTATAAGTGGGGATGAGGAGAGGAATTAGTTCTCCCAGATCCCCAAACTTCCTACATAATCACCGTGCACGTGATATTTTATCAATCAGATCAGTTTGCATATATGTGCTGATAACCCTGGAAAGTATCTAGGCAAAGTATTTGAATTGTGTCAGTTACAGCATTGATTCATACAGGTGACTGTCTTTTTCCACATATTATGTATAGCCAGGATAAAATGAAGTACCATTCAGCTTTTACTCTGACAGTCGTAGTTTCAGTGGGTTGGACTATAAATGGCCTAATCATAATATATGTATATTTGTCCTCCTGGGAAAATGACTGCATGGTCTTATTCTGTTACATACCATGTATATTCTAACAAATTGTGGACATTTTTGTATAAAAATCGGTTTGAAGTGCCCTTTTTCAAGCTTATAGTCAGTGTTGTCAGTACCTACCTCATGTACAGGATTCTACAGCTCTACATATGCTCACTTGAGCAGTACACTGGGACTGACTGGAGTTCAGAAGGTCACATTGGTGAAAACTCCTGCAGTCGTCATCTTTTGGAATAAGGCCCTTTGAAAAGTTCTTGTCACTCTGTATTACTGATGTAGGATTACAGCAGAAATATGAATGCTTTAAAAAGCTATTTGAAGTCCAGAAGCATATTAACCAGAGTACTGTTTATCCGTGAGGGTTAAATGTTGTCATTGAGATGCCCTAGGAAGGGTGTTCTGCTTTATTCAGGTATTTCTCCATTGCAGATGAAGTAAAAAGAGGACTGACAGCTGATGTGATAAACCATTTTTCCAGTACAGATTTGTATTTCCTTCTGTGTCTAAAATCTTCAGCGTACCATTAACAGAGAACATCTGAATGAAGTTGTCACTTCATCCTCTAGTTCATACTCAGCACCTACTGACTGATGGAAGAAGTAAACTGGGCTGGCTGCATAGTATTGAAGGACTTTCTGACAGGAATTTAGAATCAGCGGTATTTCCATCCAGCTTCTCGGTTGTACTCCAGTCACCTAAGTTCACTAGCAGGCATCATTTCTCTATTCCTTTTCATGGCTTTGGGATCATTTGTATCGCAATAAATCTTGACTTGCAGATGTTTTTCTGCCTATGTAAAAATGGGCTTCTTGTGAGCCCGAAGGCTGATAGCGTTGGTGGGCCAGACCATTTCTTTTTCTAGTGCTGGGATAGTCTTCACCTCTCTTCATTTCTCCTGGATCTAGTCTCCTTTAGCTGCCAAGTCTTCTGTGGTATTCTGAGTCTGCAGTCTGCCTGATTGACATCATCTGATAAAAATAAAAGACTAATAGACAGACTTATTAAGCCACTTTTAATGATGTGTCAAATTCACTGAAGCTTAAATCTCTTTCATATTTTTCCATGAATAGTGTTGTCTTTTGAAATATTTCTAATGAAATGAGTACTGGAGAAGGTGGTTGAGCCCTGAACAGCTTTTCCTCCTGCCGTTTTTAGTGATGCTTTTAGCCTCTAGGAGAATTTAACTATAGCCAAATCCAAATCATCTTAGGTCAGGAGGGTCTAAGGAGAAGTCTTTTTCTTTTCCAACAGTTGCAGCTGAATTTACTATCTATTGCAGTCCTCGATTTATCTATGACACACAGTGACATAAACGTCTTTGTCTTCACTCTTACCTTCTTGTCTTTCATCCTTGCCCACTGAAAACCTTTTGCTAATAGCAGGCAGGCAGTTCTAAGTACTGTATTTGCTTGTTCTTTTGGTCAATGCCATTAGGCTCTCTAAAATTACAAATGCCAAGGCAAGGTTACGGTCCTCAAGTCTCAGGTTGAACTTCTCTCTGGTATTTATATATAATACCAGACTCTGTCTTGGTCTGGCATTGAACCCAAAGCCAAGATCTCTATGGAAACTTTCTCCATAGGGTTTAGGGTTTGGGTTTTTTTCCTCTTTCATACTGTTCTACCAAAAGTTTCTGTAGAAACTTGCTGCTTCCTAAGACTATAAAGAAACATATAACGGACCATGAAATGCCCTCTCACTAGAAGTTATGAGTTTTAGGTCAGTAAGAGTCTTTTCAATCTCTGATGGATTGTGAGGCTTGTGTGGCCTTTCTTCCCCAGCTGATGAAAGCAGGTGCTGAGGGGGCTGCGATGGCTGAGGCTCTGCATCTGGACTAGCTGCCACCACAGGGCTGCAAGAAGCATTGGGCTGCACCGTCACCTGTGTGGAGGCACCTCCTGGTGCTTTCCAGTGTTACAGGATCTGAACTCGGGTTTCCACAGGCACAGCTTTTGGTGTGTTCTCAGCGTAGTCTTCTGAAGCACTGCTGTCTCTCTGGTCTGGGGGTTGCTAGCAGTAAGCACATACGAGTACGCAGGACTGCCTCAATTCATACCACTGCCTTAAAGGCTATGCAGGAATACCAAACTGCCCTTATTTCCAATGCATCTTCACTTGAATTTGACATCATGTACTGACAAGCAATTAAATTCAGCCGTTATGGATCCTTATTGAAATTCAGATTCTGTTTCAGGGAAGATGGGTGATAATAGTGGAATATTTTTTGGATTCTATTTCCCATACCTAGTAGAGTGCATAACTGCTTATTTCCTGAAATAACAGCATTTCAATCAAGAAGACATGCTCCTGCATTTCCCAGAATTTTCAATAGCAAGCAGGAGTGTTGAACTCTATGGAAAATCCTCCATTGTCCATACCTTGTCATGCATTATGCCACTGATGGTACCACTGGCAAAAGTATTTTAGGTGCTTGATCAGCCATTGTTTTGTTATAGTTTACTGGCTAATCTTGTTGGAGGCATTATCACAACTTGCTTGACAATGACCCTTACTTTTGCATTTCTTCTGTGTTAATTAATATGCTTATGTTTATTATAGTTAATTTCAGTGCTAGTCAAACCATTCACATTTGGACATATTGTATGACTTTCAAACAAGGATATGTGTAAATAAATGAATGCATAATTCACTATGTTAGTGGATACAGTTGCATGCATAAAGAGTATATCTGCATGCAGATAAGCCAGTTATGGTCATCTTAAGACCTACGCTCTCAAATATTAGACTTTTATGTACAGCTGTGTTGTCATCGAATGCAATATGTATGCACAACCTTAAATGCCATTTCTGAAAAAAGATCAACATGCATGGAGTAATCTTGATTCAGAGCTAAATTCAAGTAATGTTAGTATATAGTTCCTGTAAAATATTTAGAAATTAAACTCCTTTCAGTGGTGTGTATTGTTACATTTTAAGTTATATTCATTTTTTTATATTCACTTTCATTCTTCTTCTAGCAGTAATGAAAGATTTGGCTCAGAAACGTCTGAAGCCAATTTCTACTTGTCGTTGCCAGGTACTAACTCTAAAATACCTTTTTTTACTGAGAACCCTTCCAAAAGGTGCAGCTGTGTGCTGGTTTCATCTTGCACTTTGTAGCTGTGTTGGCAACCCTTGAACGTAAGGTATGCTCTTATTTCCCACACATTGCCATTGCCTTAGAGCTGTTCAGGCCTGTCTGTATCAGGGAGAGCAAAGAGTTTGCAGATTGGAGCGAACCCTGACTTGTGGTTCGTCTCATTGGTTCTCACTGTGGCAAGGTAAAAATAGAGCTAGTGGAAAATCCAGCTTTTATCATGTGTCATCAGAAGCTTCTTTACTATCTGGAAACCTACTACCAAACTTGTGACTAGAAAGAAGACACAAAAATTGTATGGCAGCTTTTCAGAACCTAAATGTTTTGGAGACTGTAGGATTTCAAAAATATTACAGGAATTTTGGGGAAAAATGATTGTTTTAAGTGAAAAACTGATACTGGATTGTAGCAAAGGGATCTACAAAGTTGCTCAGATTCTTAAGAGTGGATTTGGTTCTCCAAACCTCTGTGTTATGCTACAGCATGCTTCAAAGCAAAAGATACTTTTGAAATCAGGTACTAAATGCAGGTTGCATGCGAGCTTTTGTTCTCTTTTAGTGAAAGTGACCTATCTGAAAAGTTTTCCTTTCCCTCTGTAGATCTCTTAATATGCATGCTGAGTTTTCTTCTGGAACACATAATCCAGAATCAGGACTTCTTTAAGGATATCTTGTATTCTGGCTCCGGGAGTCATTGTTTTTTTCCAAAATTAGCTGTTGTTTTCTTCAGTTTAGCCTCTGCCATTTCCTATCAGCATTTTGAGAATGAAGAGAAGTGTTCCCAGATTTGGCTGTCTTCTGTGTAATTGTTATAAACTGGATTCAGTTCTATGAGTACTGTGTCGTGGTTTAACCCCAGCCAGCAAAAATAAACGCCACGCAGCCGCTCGATCACCCCCCCCCCCGGTGGGATGGGGGAGAGAATCGGGAGGGCACAAGTAGGAAAGCTCCCGGGTTGAGATAAAAACAGTTTAATAATTGAAATAAAACTAAGAACAGTAATAATAACAATGAGAACAACAACAATAACAGAATACACAAAACACGCAATGCACAACACAACCGCTCACCGACCACCGACCGCGTGTCACGAACGGGGGGCGAGCCCCCCCACACACCTGGTTTTTATACTGAGCATGATGTCACATGGTATAGAATACCCCATTGGCCAGCTGGGTCCACCACCCCGGCTGTGCTCCCCCCTCCCGGTGCAAGCATCACCCAGCAACAGCCAAAGCATCAATGGGCCATCAACGCTCCTTTCACACCGAACCCAAAACACAGCACACCCCACAAGCTACTGGGAAGAAAGTTAACCCTGTCCCAGCTGGAACCAGGACAATATCCACCCCTTATTCTATACCATCTACATCATGCCCAGGTCTCACATTTTCCCATACATTCCAATTAGTCACCGCTACTTTTCCCTGCCTTTTGATATATACACACACAGAGATATCATTCCCTTAGTCCATGGGCCATCCCTCTAAAACGTCCATTGAGTTCATTTAGTCCATGACTTCGGGTTCCACCTGTCATAACAGTCTTGCAGGGCAGGAGAGATGGTGTGTGGTATTGGGCTCTTGCATGCGGAGACCAGTTCTGGGCGCTCGTCCGGTTCTATCATCGTTGCACCTTGCTCAGTTTCATTGGCGTTCATCCTACATTAATCTGGGTGATTCTTACTGTAATACTGTTAATATGGCATATGGTAACCATAGAAGTGATAACATACAGTACTATGTAATAACTAACATCGTACAATTCAGTTCATTGGCTATTTTCACCCAAAATTAAATCCCCCTGAGGTACACACCGGACTTCCCCATCCTTTCTCATCACCCACCAAGTGCACCCAGGTCCCTGAGCAAAAGCAACCCCACGGATGGGTTTTCCCTTGCCAGAGGCAGGAGTAACCCAGACTGTCTTCCCCAGCATATTTCTTATGTGCACGACCGGGACTTTATCTCCATCTACAATACGTAAGAGTCTTCATTGGGCAGGGCCAGCTCGATTGGCAGATCCCCTGGTGTTGACTAACCAGGTGGCTTTTGCTAAATGTGTGTCCCAATGCTTGAATGTCCCACCACCCATTGCCCTCAGTGTTGTCTTTAACAGCCCGTTGTATCGTTCAATTTTTCCGGAGGCTGGTGCATGGTAGGGGATGTGGTAGACCCACTCAATGCCATGCTCTTTGGCCCAGGTGTCTATGAGGGTGTTTCGGAAGTGAGTCCCGTTGTCTGACTCAATTCTTTCTGGGGTGCCATGTCGCCATAGGACTTGCTTTTCAAGGCCCAGGATGGTGTTCTGGGTGGTGGCATGGGGCACAGGGTATGTTTCCAGCCATCCTGTGGTTACTTCTACCATGGTGAGCACGTAGCGCTTGCCCTGTCGGGTTCGTGGGACCGTTATATAATCAATCTGCCAAGCCTCCCCATATTTATACTTCAACCATCGTCCTCCATACCAAAGAGGCTTTACTCGCTTGGCTTGCTTGATTGCAGCGCATGTTTCACATTCGTGGATAACTTGTGCAATAGTGTCCATGGTCAAGTCCACCCCTCGATCACGAGCCCATCTATATGTTGCATCTCTCCCTTGGTGGCCTGAAGTGTCATGGGCCTACCGAGCTATAAATAATTCACCTTTATGTTGCCAGTCCAGATCTACCTGAGCTACTTCGATCTTGGCAGCCTGATCCACCTGCTGGTTGTTTTGATGTTCTTCACTGGCCCGACTCTTGGGTACATGAGTGTCCTGGTTTTGGCTGGGATAGGGTTAAATTTCTTCCTAGTGCTGTGTTTTGGATTTAGTATGAGGAGAATGTTGATAACACACTGATGTTTTCAGTTGTTGCTAAGTGCCCTCCTAGTCCAAGGACAGCTCCCGTGCCTACTGACTGAGCTAGGTACACAAGATGGGAGGGAACATAATCAGGACAGCCAGCCCAGCTGGCCAATGGGGTATTCCATACCATGTGACGTCATGCTCAGTATATGAAGGGTAGGCGTGATCCAGGAAGTACCGATCGCTACTTGGTTATCGGTCAGCGCGGGTGGTGAGCAATTGCATTGTGCATCACTCATTTTGTATGTTCTATCATTATCATTTTCCCTTATTTTTCCCTGTTCTATTAAACTGTCTTTATCTCAACCCACGAGTTTTTCTCACTCTTACCCTTCCGATTCTCTCCCCATCCCGCTAGGGGTAGGGGGAGTGAGTGAGCGGCTGCGTGGTATTTGGCTGCCTGCCAGGTTAAACCACGACAGTCCTTTTTGGCGCCCCACGTGGGGCTCGAAGGGTTGAGATAACGACACATCTGACCCGAACGGGTTAAAACAAATTTGTTATAAGCGTTCATTATATCAGTTTAGTACTCGATGTTCACAATGTTGATTTATTTGCTCTCAGAGTTTTTGGATCTGTTCTTGCAGTTTTGGTATATAGCACCTTACTGGCTGTCTATACTGCTGATTATCAGTTTTTATGTGGGGTTGGTCATCTCTGGGAAATGGATTAAGGTCATTGCTTTGCTATACTGTGTGACCTGGCTTTATGTTATGATAAAATTATTGGTCACGAGCCTGTACTAAGCACTGCCATCATTCCTGTTCTTTGGGAGCTATCTTTTGGAAACTATTAATAATTACACTTTTTATGTCTTCACCTCAGAGGATGAATTTAGTGGGGAGACAGGATGGGACACTTTCTCCCACTTGTTCACCTTCCCCTCCATATCTTCAGAAACTCCTTTTTCTTCTATCCTCTTCATGAAGACGTCCACAATATTCCCTGAGAATTTTGAATATCCTTGGGATGTTCAAACAAGCATAATCATATTGCTATGTCTTCTGAATGTGGTTCAGGCCTTGTTTAGAGTTAAACAACTATTCAGGAATACTGTCCAGAGATCAACCCCGGCAACAGACATGGTGACTACTCAAACACCCACAACAGGCACTGTAGCTACTTCAACCCGCACGACAACCACTGTGGCTACTCAAACCCCTGTGACAGGCACCGTGGCTACTTCAACCCCCACAACAACCACTATGGCTACTCAGACCCCGGCAACAGTCACTACAGTCACTCCAACCCCCGCAACAGGCACTGCAGCTACTCAAACTCCGCCAACAGTCACTGCAGTTACTCCAACCAGTGCGACAAGCACTGCAGCCACTCAAACCCCGGCAACAGTCACTACAAGTACTCCAACCCCCGCAACAGGCACTGCAGCTACCCAAACCCTCGCGACGGGTACTACAGCTGAACCAGAGGACCAACCCTTGCTGGTATCCGTCGCCCCTGTACAGAAGAAGAAATCTTTGAAGCGGAAGTCAGGTCGTTTAGAAAAGGATGATGGAAAAGCAGGGCCATCACGAGGAAGGGAGGAGGAAGAGGAAGAACTCATAAACGAGACGGAAACCACCCGATCCTTATCCCTGAATGAGTTGCGAGATATGCGGAAAGATTTCGGACGTCGTCCAGGCGACCATATTGTTACCTAGCTGCTCCGATGCTGGGATAATGGGGCCAGTAGCCTGGAATTAGAGGGGAAGGAAGCCAAACAGCTGGGATCCCGTGCTAGGGAAGCGGGTATTGACAAAGCAATTGGAAAAGGGACACAGGTCCTCAGCCTCTGGAGGCGACTGCTGTCAGGCGTAAAGGAAAGTTATCCCTTCAAGGAAGATGTTATATATCGCCCAGGCAAATGGACCACTATGGAGAGAGGTATCCAGTACCTGAGAGAACTAGGCGTGCTGGAGGTGGTTTATAGTGACCTGGATGACGTCCGAACACCTAAAGATCCAGATGACGTCCAGTGCACCCGACCCATGTGGCGGAAGTTGGTACGGAGCGCACCAGCATCGTATGCCAGTTCGTTGGCAGTACTGTGCTGGATAGAGGAAGAAGCACCAACGGTGGATGATGTGGTTAGCAGACTTCGGGATTTTGAAGAAACTATCTCCTCCTCCCTTGTCTCGGCTCTGGAGAAGCTGTCCCGGAAGGTCCAGCAACTCGAAGAGGGTATGTCCTATTCTCCACCTGTACGGACCAGTATCTCAGCCATTAGGAGTCAGCGTTTTTCTCCTCAAGAGAGAGGATATAGAAAGTACACACCACGGGGCACCCTGTGGTTTTACCTGTGTGACCACGGAGAGGACATGAGGCAGTGGGATGGAAAACCTACCTTCATCCTAGAGGTACGTGTACATGAGTTGCAAGGAAAAACAATCACACAAGGGGGTTCTCCCAGGAAAAATGCTGCTCCAGTTGTCAGGAAAAACCTGTCTCACGACGGTCCAGTTTCCAGTGAACAGTTCCCCAGACAGAGTAGAAGGGCTGATCTTACTTTGGATTGTAATTGCGATGAAGAAATTCTTAACACACGTTTGCAAGAAGTGAGAAGCGGATACTATGACCAGGACTAGAGGGGCCCTGCCTCCAGCCAGGTGGAGGAAAGGGACAACCGGGTTTACTGGACTGTGTGGATTCGATGGCCTGGCACATCAGACCCACAGGAGTATAAGGCTCTATTAGACACTGGTGCACAGTGTACCCTGATGCCATCAAGCTATAAAGGGGCAGAACCCATTTGTATTTCTGGAGTGACAGGGGGATCCCAAGAGTTAACTGTATTGGAGGCCGAAGTGAGCCTGACCGGGATTGAGTGGCAGAAGCACCCCATTGTGACTGGCCCAGATGCTCCGTGCATCCTCGGCATAGACTACCTCAGGAGAGGGTATTTCAAGGACCCAAAAGGGTACCGGTGGGCTTTTGGTATAGCTGCCCTGGAGACAGAGGAAATTAAACAGCTGTCCACCTTGCCTGGTCTCTCGGAGGACCCTTCTGTTGTGGGGTTGCTGAGGGTTGAAGAACAACAGGTACCAATCGCTACCACAACAGTGCACCGGCGGCAATACCGCACCAACCGAGACTCTCTGATCCCCATCCATAAGCTGATTCGTCGACGGGAGACCCAAGGAGTGATCAGCAAGACTCGCTCACCCTTCAACAGTCCCATATGGCCAGTGCGAAAGTCCAATGGAGAGTGGAGACTAACAGTAGACTATCGTGGCCTGAACGAAATCACGCCGCCACTGAGTGCTGCCGTGCCGGACATGCTAGAACTTCAATACGAACTGGAGTCGAAGGCAGCCATGTGGTACGCCACAACTGACATTGCTAATGCCTTCTTCTCCATTCCTTTGGGGGCGGAGTGCAGGTCACAGTTTGCTTTCACTTGGAGGGGCGTCCAGTACACCTGGAACCGACTGCCCCAGGGGTGGAAACACAGCCCTACCATTTGCCATGGACTGATCCACACCGCACTGGAACAGGGTGAGGCTCCAGAACACCTGCAGTACATTGATGACATCATCGTATGGGGCAACACAGCAGAAGAAGTTTTTGAGAAAGGGAAGAAAATAATTCAAATCCTTCTGAAACCTGGTTTTGCCATAAAACAAAGTAAGGTCAAGGGACCTGCACAGGAGATCCAGTTTTTAGGAATAAAATGGCAAGATGGACGTTGTCAGGTCCCAACAGATGTGATCAACAAAATAACAGCCATGTCTCCACCAACTAGCAAAAAGGAAACACAAGCTTTCTTAGGCATTGTGGGGTTTTGGAGAATGCATATTCCAAATTACAGTCAGATCGTAAGCCCTCTCTATCACGTGACCAGGAAGAAGAACGACTTCAAATGGGGCCCTGAGCAACGACAAGCCTTTGAACAAATTAAACAGGAGATAGTTCATGCAGTAGCCCTTGGGCCAGTCCGGGCAGGACAAGATGTAAAGAATGTGGTCTACACCGCAGCCGGGGAGAATGGCCCTACCTGGAGCCTCTGGCAGAAAGCACCAGGGGAGACTCCAGGTCGACCCTTAGGGATCTGGAGTCGGGGATACAGAGGATCCGAGGCCCGTTACACTCCAACTGAGAAGGAGATATTGGCAGCATATGAAGGGGTTCGAGCTGCTTCGGAAGTGGTTGGTACTGAAGCCCAGCTCCTCCTGGCACCCCGACTGCCGGTGCTGGGCTGGATGTTCAAAGGGAGCGTCCCCTCTACATATCATGCAACCGATGCTACGTGGAGTAAGTGGGTCGCACTGATCACACAACGGGCCCGAATAGGAAACCCCAGTCGCCCAGGAATCTTGGAAGTGATCACGAACTGGCCAGAAGGCAAAGATTTTGGAATATCCCCAGAGGAGGAGGTGACGCGTGCTGAAGAGGCCCCACTGTATAACAAACTACCAGAAAACGAGAAGCAATATGCCCTGTTCACTGATGGGTCCTGTCGCCTTGTGGGAAAGCATCAGAGATGGAAGGCTGCGGTATGGAGTCCTATACGCCAAGTGGCAGAAACTGCTGAAGGAGAAGGTGAATCGAGCCAGTTTGCAGAGGTGAAAGCCATCCAGCTGGCCTTGGACATTGCTGAACGAGAAAAATGGCCAGTACTTTATCTCTATACTGACTCATGGATGGTGGCAAATGCCCTGTGGGGGTGGTTGCAGCAGTGGAAGCAGAACAACTGGCAGCGCAGAGGTAAACCCATCTGGGCTGCCGCGTTGTGGCAAGATATTGCTGCCCAAGTAGAGAACGTGACTGTAAAAGTACGTCACGTAGATGCTCACGTACCCAAGAGTCGGGCCACTGAAGAACATCAGAATCACCAGCAGGTGGACCAGGCTGCCAAGATTGAAGTGGCTCAGGTGGATCTGGACTGGGAACATAAGGGTGAATTATTTATAGCTCTGTGGGCCCATGACGCGTCAGGCCATCAAGGAAGAGATGCAACATATAGATGGGCTCGTGATCGAGGGGTGGACTTGACCATGGACACTATTGCACAGGTTATCCACAAATGTGAAACGTGCGCTGCAATCCAACAAGCCAAGCGAGTAAAGCCTCTTTGGTATGGAGGACGATGGTTGAAATATAAATATGGGGAGGCCTGGCAGATTGATTATATCACACTCCCACAAACCCGCCACGGCAAGCGCTATGTGCTCACCATGGTGGAAGCAACCACCGGATGGCTGGAGACATACCCTGTGCCCCATGCCACTGCCCGTAACACCATCCTGGGCCTTGAAAAGCAAGTCCTGTGGCGACATGGCACCCCAGAAAGAATTGAGTCAGACAATGGGACTCATTTCCGAAACACCCTCATAGACACCTGGGCCAAAGAGCATGGCATTGAGTGGGTCTATCATATCCCCTACCATGCACCAGCCTCCGGGAAAATCGAACGGTACAATGGACTGCTAAAGACTACGCTGAGAGCAATGGGTGGTGGGACATTCAAGCATTGGGACACACATTTAGCAAAGGCCACCTGGTTAGTCAATACCTGGGGATCTGCCACTCGAGCTGGCCCTGCCCAATGAAGACTCTTACGTATTGTAGAGGGGGATAAAGTCCCTGTCGTGCACATAAGAAATATGCTGGGGAAGTCAGTCTGGGTTACTCCTGCCTCTGGCAAGGGAAAACCCATTCGTGGGATTGCTTTTGCTCAAGGACCTGGGTGCACTTGGTGGGTGATGCGAAAGGATGGGGAGGTCCAGTGTGTACCTCAAGGGGATTTGATTTTGGGTGAAAATAGCCAATGAACTGAATTTTGATGTCAACTGTTACATGATATTGTATATCATTATTTCTATGATATAGCAGTGGTATAGCAGTGAAAGTCACCCAGATTAGTGAAGAATGAACTAACTCTGATGAAACCGAGCGAAGTGCAACGATGATAGAACTGGACGAGCGCAGCAGTACCGAAATGAGAACTGGCTTCAGGATGCAACGGCCCAGCACCGCACACCATCTCTTCGGCCCTGAAAGACTGTTATAACAGATGGAGCCCAAAATCATGGACTAAATGAACTCAGTGGACATTTTAGAGGGATAGTCCATAGACCAAGGGAATGATATCTGTGCGTGCATATATATATATGTGTGTATATATAAAGAAAGATAGTGGTGGTTAATTGAAATGTATTAAAAACGATGTGAGACCTAAGCACGACGTAAATGGTATGGAATAAGGGGTGGATACTGTCCTGGTTTCGGCTGGGATAGGGTTAAATTTCTTCCTAGTGCTGTGTTTTGGATTTAGTATGAGGAGAATGTTGATAACACACTGATGTTTTCAGTTGTTGCTAAGTGCCCTCCTAGTCCAAGGACAGCTCCCGTGCCTACTGACTGAGCTAGGTACACAAGATGGGAGGGAACATAATCAGGACAGCCAGCCCAGCTGGCTAATGGGGTATTCCATACTATGTGACATCAGGCTCAGTATATGATGGGTAGGCGTGATCCAGGAAGTAGCGATCGCTACTTGGTTATCGGTCAGCGCGGGTGGTGAGCAATTGCATTGTGCATCACTCATTTTGTATATTCTATCATTATCATTTTCCCTTATTTTTCCCTGTTCTATTAAACTGTCTTTAAGTGAGTTTTTCTCACTCTTACCCTTCCGATTCTCTCCCCGTCCCGCTGGGGGTGGGGGGAGTGAGTGAGCGGCTGCGTGGTATTTGGCTGCCTGCCAGGTTAAACCACGACAATGAGCATCTACATGACGTACTTTTACAGTCAGGTTCTCTACCCGGGCAGCAATATCTTGCCACAATGCGGCAGCCCAGATGGGTTTGCCTCTGCGCTGCCAGTTGTTCTGCTTCCACTGCTGCAGCCACCCCCACAGGGCATTTGCCACCATCCATGAGTCAGTATAGAGATAAAGTACTGGCCATTTTTCTCGTTTGGCAATGCCCAAGGCCAGCTGGATGGCTTTCACCTCTGCAAACTGGCTCGATTCACCTTCTCCTTCAGCAGTCTCTGCCACTTGGCGTATAGGACTCCATACCGCAGCCTTCCATCTCCGATGTTTTCCCACAAGGCGACAGGACCCATCCGTGAAGAGGGCATATTGCTTCTTGTTTTCTGGTAGTTTGTTATACAGTGGGGCCTCTTCAGCACGCGTCACCTCCTCCTCTGGGGATATTCCAAAATCTTTGCCTTCTGGCCAGTTCGTGATCACTTCCAAGATTCCTGGGCGACTGGGGTTTCCTATTTGGGCCCATTGTGTGATCAGTGCGACCCACTTACTCCACGTAGCATCGGTTGCATGATGTGTAGAGGGGATGCTCCCTTTGAACATCCAGCCCAGCACCGGCAGTTGGGGTGCCAGGAGGAGCTGTGCTTCAGTGCCAACCACTTCCGAAGCAGCTTGAACCCCTTCATATGCTGCCAATATCTCCTTCTCAGTTGGAGTGTAGCGGTACTTGGATCCTCTGTATCCCCGACTCCAAAACCCTAAGGGTCGACCTCGAGTCTCCCCTGGTGCTTTCTGCCAGAGGCTCCAGGTAGGGCCATTCTCCCCGGCTGTGGTGTAGAGCACATTCTTCACATCTTGTCCTGCCCGGACTGGCCCAAGGGCTACTGCCTGAACTATCTCCTGTTTAATTTGTTCAAAGGCTTGTTGTTGCTCAAGGCCCCATCTGAAGTCGTTCTTCTTCCTGGTCACGTGATAGAGAGGGCTTACGATCTGACTGTAATTTGGAATATGCATTCTCCAAAAGCCCACAATGCCTAAGAAAGCTTGCGTTTCCTTTTTGTTAGTTGGTGGAGACATGGCTGTTATTTTATTGATCACATCCGTTGGGATCTGACGACGTCCGTCTTGCCATTTTATTCCTAAAAACTGGATCTCCTGTGCAGGTCCCTTGACCTTACTTTGTTTTATGGCAAAGCCGGCCTTCAGAAGGATTTGGACTATTCTCTCCCCTTTCTTGAAAACTTCTTCTGCTGTGTTGCCCCACACGATGATGTCATCAATGTATTGCAGGTGTTCTGGAGCCTCACCCTGTTCCAGTGTGGTGTGGATCAGTCCATGGCAAATGGTAGGGCTGTGTTTCCACCCCTGGGGCAGTCGGTTCCAGGTGTACTGGACGCCCCTCCAAGTGAAAGCAAACTGTGGCCTGCACTCTGCTGCCAAAGGGATGGAGAAGAAGGCATAAGCGATATCAATGGTGGCGTACCACTTGGCTGCCTTTGACTCCAGTTCGTATTGAAGTTCCAGCATGTCCGGCACGGCAGCACTCAGTGGCGGCGTGACTTCGTTCAGGCCACGGTAGTCTACTGTTTGCCTCCACTCTCCATTAGACTTTCGCACTGGCCATATGGGACTGTTGAAGGGTGAGCGAGTCTTTTTGATCACTCCTTGGCTCTCCAGTCGACGAATCAGCTCATAGATGGGGATCAGGGAGTCTCGGTTGGTGCAGTATTGCCGCCGGTGCACTGTTGTGGTAGCGATCGGCACCTGTTGTTCTTGGACCTTTAACAACCCCACAACAGAAGGATCCTCTGAGAGACCGGGCAAGGTGGACAGCTGTTTATTTTCCTCCGTCTCCAGGGCAGCTATACCAAAAGCCCACCGGTACCCTTTTGGGTCCTTGAAATACCCTCTCCTGAGGTAGTCTATGCCAAGGATGCACGGAGCTTCTGGGCCAGTCACAATGGGGTGCTTCTGCCACTCATTCCCGGTTAGACTTACTTCGGCCTCCAATACAGTTAACTCTTGGGATCCCCCTGTCACTCCAGAAATACAAATGGGTTCTGCCCCTTTATAGCCTGATGGCATCAGGGTGCACTGTGCACCGGTGTCTACGAGAGCCTTATATTCTTGTGGCTCTGATGTGCCAGGCCATCGAATCCACACAGTCCAGTAAACCCGGTTGTCCCTTTCCTCCACCTGGCTGGAGGCAGGGCCCCTCTAGTCCTGGTCATCATATTCGCTATCCACTTCTTGTAAGTATGAGTCAGAAGTCCCTTTGTTAAGGTCGGAAGTGGAATCAGCCCTTCTACTCTGTCTGGGGGACTCACTGGAGACTGGAGCAGCAGTTTTCCTGGAAGAACCCCCTTTTGTGGTTGTTTTCCCTTGCAACTCATGTACCCGTGCCTGTAGGACCGAGGTAGGTTTTCCATCCCACTTCCTCATGTCCTCTCCGTGGTCACGCAGGTAAAACCACAGGGTGCCCCGGGGTGTGTACCCACGATGTCTCCTCTCTTGAGCAGAGGGACGCTTGCTCCTAATGGCTGAGACGCTGGCCCGTGCAGGGGGGGAGCAGGACATATCCTCTTTGAGTTGCTGGACCTCCTGAGACAGTTTCTCCACAGCAGAGACACAGGCTCGTAGGGAGGAAGAGAGACTTTCTTCATATTCCCGGAGTTGGCCAGCCAATTCATCCACTGTTTGTTCCTCTCCATCTTTCCAGGTCATTACTGCCAATGAGTTTGCATGTGACGCTGGTGCGCTCCGTACAAACTTCCGCCACATGGGTCGGGTGCATTTGACTTCATCTGGGTCTTTGGATAACTGCTCGTTGTTCAGGTCATCATAAATCACTTCCAGCACAGCTGATTCTCTCAGGTACTGGATACCTCTCTCCATGGTGGTCCATTTGCCTGGGTGGCATATAACATCTTCCTTGAAGGGATACCTTTCCTTCACACCTGACAGGAGTCGCCTCCAGAGGCTGAGGACTTGTGCCCCTTGTCCAATTGCTTTGTCAATGCCCGCTTCCCTAGAAAGGGATCCCAGCTGCTTGGCTTCCCTACCCTCTAATTCCAGGCTACTTGCGCCATTATCCCAGCATCGGAGCAGCCAGGTGACAATGTGCTCGCCTGGACGACGGCTGAAGTCTTTTCGCATATCTCGCAGCTCACCCAGAGATAGGGATCGGGTGGTCACCATCTCATTTACGGGTTCTGCCTCCTCCTCCTCCTGTTCTCCTGATGGCCCTGGTTCATCTTCATCCCTTACTAAACGAGCTGATTTTCTTGTGCATTTTCTTTTTTGTATAGGGGCGACTGATACCGGCATGGGTTGGTTCTCTGTCGCAGGGGGCGGAGTAGCTGCCACGCCTGCCGTGGGGGGCGTGGGGAGTGAGGGAGCCACTGTGCTTGCCCTGGGGGCTGGGGTAGCCACAGGGCCTGTTGCTTTGTCATCAGCTGCAGAGACATTTCCTTCCCCTTGGGGGTTCTGAGTGGTGTTAAACAGGGCTCGGTAGGCGTGGGCCAGGCCCCAGCACATTGTAGTAATTTGCGTCTCCCTGGAATGGCCAGGGTGACAGCATACTTCTTCCAAATATTCTACTAATTTTTCAGGGTTCTGCACTTGCTCAGGGGTGAAGTTCCAGAACACTGGGGGTGCCCATCGCCCTAGGCATTTGCCCATGCTATCCCACTCGCCCTGCCATTCATAACTATCCAGCCTTGGGGCAGATCTCTGGATGACATTCTTAAATTGCTTACTAACCTTGGATAAAACCGCAACAATATTCCCAAGGAATACCAATAGATGTATCTTAACTACCCAGGGATGTTCAAGGTACTGGCAAGTTATTTTAACAAAGGAGATGAAGGTAGTGAGGGTGCCATTCTCTATTTCCTCCATAAAAAATCTCTCAGAGGAAAAGGTATAATTGCTAACGGTCTCCATGAGGTGGTACCCGAAATGCAGAAACGGCTTCATTACGAATCCCAAATACCAAATAACCCCCAATGCCAGCATTTTAGTAACAAATCTCCCAGGCAAAACATCATTAATCACTGCAGAGCACAACAGACTACAAAACCCAAGTCCAATTTTTAACAGGTACAGTAAAAACAAGAGCATGGTGCAGAACAAATTAATATGTTACCAGATATAAATTGCTTAATATGCTCTAAATAATCTGTCGTTATCTCAACCCTTCGTGCCCCACGTTGGGCGCCAAAAAGGACTGTCGTGGTTTAACCCCAGCCAGCAAAAATAAACGCCACGCAGCCGCTCGATCACCCCCCCCCGGTGGGATGGGGGAGAGAATCGGGAGGGCACAAGTAGGAAAGCTCCCAGGTTGAGATAAAAACAGTTTAATAATTGAAATAAAACTAAGAACAGTAATAATAACAATGAGAACAACAACAATAACAGAATACACAAAGCAGGCAATGCACAACACAACCGCTCACCGACCGCCGACCGCGTGTCACGAACGGGGGGCGAGCCCCCCCACACACCTGGTTTTTATACTGAGCATGATGTCACATGGTATAGAATACCCCATTGGCCAGCTGGGTCCACCACCCCGGCTGTGCTCCCCCCTCCCAGTGCAAGCATCACCCAGCAACAGCCAAAGCATCAATGGGCCATCAATGCTCCTTTCACACCGAACCCAAAACACAGCACACCCCCCAAGCTACTGGGAAGAAAGTTAACCCTATCCCAGCTGGAACCAGGACAGTACTGTTAAGTCTCTTTTTTTTCCTGACAGATGTGTGTTTTGTGAGGTCTTCCGACTTTAAATGAACATCGTTTTCTATTTTGTGCAAAAGTTGGGAAGCTTAAAGTACAAGTCAGTATGATGCTATGAGTTAATTATATGGGAGATGATGCAATGAGTAGAAAATCCTAGAACAGGTGGGAGGTTAAGTAATTTTAATTTGTTAATGGCATCTGTGTGTGTCTTTTTGCTATAGAGCTTATACTCACCAGTCTGTGCATAGTATTGAGAGAGAGGTGAATATCCTGAGTTTTTAGTCAAATTCATAAGCATTTTACAATTTATGTATGTATGGAATAGATTGTCATTATTTTAAATGCTCTTTTCATATCTAAAATTTCAGCAATGTCTCTGGTAGATAGAAATTTCTAGTTTTGGAGAAAAGGAATGGGGTATAGGGAGGCAGAGTGTCGTGAATGAGTGGTTTAGAGGCCGCTTAAAGAATCACTGTCAAAGGCATTAGCAAAAAGTGATTTTAATAGAAATTTATAAAAGCACGACTTAACAGAGTTCGATGGCAAGGTTCACTCTATCACTTACTACACGGATGAAACATATAAAGGAAAATCGTGTTAGAATTGAGCTAGAATGATATTTATATAGAGACCGAGGACAGAAAAGGGTAAGGGAGACCCTCCAGTTGAGTCATGAGGTTCAGAGAAGACCCCCTTGCTTTCTAAACTCCTGATGGAGCTTAGGTGCGGCTAGGTCCAATCTTAGTCTCAGACTTGGACAACGGTTTATGTCTAATACAAAAAGGGTAAGGAGACCCTCCCGTTGAGTCACAAGGTTCAGAGTAGACCCCCTTGCTTTCTAAACTCCTGATGGAGCTTAGGTGTGGCTGGATCCACTCCTAGTCCCAGACTTGGTCAACAGTTTATGTCTAAGGGATTATATGTGTTTAGCAGCAGTCTAAGGTTCATTCACAGTTTTAAGATAGATCACAAGATTTTAGCAGCACTTAATCATTAACTAATTTAACATTTACAAGGTGAGTGAATAGAATTTACTACCATCACAACAGTGACTTAATTACAGATTATGCTTGCTATCGGTTACCTAAATCAATTCACACACACACACACAGAGAAATATATATAAATGTACAAAAGGTATACCTGTTAAAAATTCCCCTCAAGTCCAGTGAAATATTCACATCAAATGTCTTGGCATTTCTCAACGGGCGAGGGGTTGAGCCTCGAGGAGTGTTTCAGCCCAGGTCCCGGCATCAGTTGGTGACGGTCCTCCAAATATCGCAAACTCGAGAGTTCGTGAGCTCTGAGTGGCGTCCCACTCAGAGGGAGATACTGGGTGCAGCCCGCTGCGGTCCAGGAGAGCTCAAAGGGTCTCACTTAGGACCGCTGTTTATAGTGAGAAAAACCTGAAATGTTTCAAATATCTATCAGATTTTACTTCCATCCTCTGTCTCTATTTCTTCTTCTTCGTCTCTACTTTCTTTCCTCAATTTCAGTTTAGACTGTTAGCTGCATGCTGCCTCCAGCTGGAATTATGAGATGAGCATCTTTGTTTAGAGATGATGCAACTTCATTGCTGTTACTTAAGAGAGAGAAAGGTTCTTAATGTAACTAGCTACCTAATGGAGCAGAAAGTTATTTTCATAAGTAAAAATATGTAAACTCTGTTCTTAAAACATGTTCTTCCTCTGCTTCCATGTAAAGGATGCATTTTATGCCCTTACCATTCTGTGAGTCTATTAGTATCTCATAATTTGAGTATTTTCATAGCATACCCTTTGATGTGACTCTGATCTGATCCTTCATTTATTCTTTCAATAGCTTTGCCCTCACCATAAGATAGATTCATGGCTTGGGGTCGAAAGGAACTATTTGATCTGAATGCTACAAATCAAATGGTCTGTATTTCAGCATGCCTCAGCAGAGGCTGCTTGGACTGCAGCATCTTCCATTTGAGCCCAACTTGTGTTTGATAAAGCAGATATGATGTTATGCTAAAAGAGGTGTTCTGGATGGCACCTGAAAGTGGTTTGAAGATGTAAAGAGATGAAAAGTCCATTCCTTCCTTGAGTAGGTTGTTCTGCATTAATTAACTATATTTGGAGATCTGCTGGTCAGTATAACACTGTGATTAAAAGCTAAATACAAACAAAGCACGTGTTATATAGGTGTAGCTAAGTCAACTATCTGACAAAACTTTAGAGTTTATTATGTCTGCTCACTTGCATTTTTCAGCTAACTATGGTGCCATCAAGGAAGGAAGTAGTGTGTTTTTAAACAGAACCTATCCTCTAAAAAGCTATGCAGACAATCCTTAGTTATAGTGCTGTCTTTTATTGCTTTATCATATGAGTCTAGTATCAGGTTTTCCTTTATTTTGTCCAGGATTGATAATGTAACTAGCATGTAGTCATCGGGGTCATCTACTTGTCCTTTCAGAGTGCGGATCAAGCATTAGAACTCTCTTGATCCCCAGGAATTGCTCTGATATTCCACAAGTCCTTAAAAAGTAACATCAGCAGGCCAGAGATCTCCTTAGGCAACTCTTTTGGGCCTCCTGAATGCTCATTTTCTGGGCCTCCTAAGTTAAGCTGTTATGACTAACAGATGTTTTTCTAATGTCCTTCTCAGTTATGAATGGACTGGAAAGTATTTCATCATTATCATACCATCATTCTGCTTCTTTTTGCAAGGGACATGTCTCAGTGTCCCAGTATTCTCCACTTCCATTACTAGTTCGTAAATAATTATTATTTATTATCTTTCATTTCTCTCCTCAGTTTTCTGCACTTCCAAACTTCTTCTGTACCTTCCTTGCTGTCTTTCTCACTTTTAAATTGTTTGCATTTTTAGAAAGTTATATAATTGCTGCTTCCAAAATAGGGTGAATTCTTAGCCAAAATTGTCTGCTTTCTCAGTTGTGTGGTATATTTAATTTTTTTGTTATCTAAAAGTTTTTCATTAAAAACTCTCTATTCATATTTTACTGGGTTTTTTTTTCTCCTTCTAGTTAGTTATCCTCAAAATTTTGTTCAGTTTAAGTCTTCTAGAAATACAGTGTGTGTGTATGCGTGCATGTATATATGCATATGCGTGTAGGCACATACGTGCATGTGTGTTTAAGAATTGTTCTCTATTTGTCCGTGATGAGTTTAATCGGGCAGAGATCACCATTGCTTAGGCAACTGGCAACTTTTAATTCAATGATTAAGCTTTGTTTGTCAATCATAACCCATCAAAGTATGCCAGATGTTTCTGGCAGTAGTTTAATAATATCTTTATGTAAACATTCTTGCTTTCCAAGAGTTAAACAGGACCGCTCTAAAACTTTTGAATTACTCTTTTGGCAAAAATAGTGCATTTAGAGATAGATCATCTCTCACATCACAGAGCCAGAACATTCCTTTATACAGTATATTCTCTCAGTGAAGAAACTGCATTGCATGAAAACTGACCTTGTATAAAATCTGTATGCAGGTTTGCTTGAATCTGCAAAATGTTCCTTTATGATCATACCACAATTTCTTCTTAACCAGTCATTCTAGAAAAGAAAGTTCTTTTTTCAAGACAACTATACCATTAAAACTATTATGCTTGAAAAAATGAAAACAAACAGAAGTTATCATTGAGCTTTTGTATGAGTATGAATGTGGTGGGTTGACCCTGGCTGGACACCAGGTGCCCACCAAGCCGCTCTATCACTCCCCCTCCTCAACTGGACAGGGGAGAGAAAATATAACGAAAGGCTCATGGGTCGAGATAAGGACAGGGAGATCACTCACCAATTACCGTCATGGGCAAAACAGACTTGACTTGGGGAAATTAATTTAATTTATTGACAATCAAAATCAGAGTAGGATAATGAGAAATAAAACCAAATCTTAAAACACCTTCCCCCTACTCCTCCCTTCTTCCCAGGCTCAACTTTACTCCCAATTTTCTCTACCTCCTCCCTCTGAGCAGCACAGGGGGACAGAGAATGGGGGTTGCAGTCAGTTCATCACATGTTGTCTCTGCCGCTCCTTCCTCCTCACTCTCTTCCCCTGCTCCAGCGTGGAGTCCCACCCATGGGAGACAGTCCTCCACAAACTGCTCCAGCGTGGGTCCCCCGCGGGGTCACAGGTCCTGCCAGGAGCCTGCTCCAGTGCGGGCTCTCCATGGGGTCACAGCCTCCTTCAGGGCACATCCACCTGCTCCGGCATGGGGTCCTCCATGGGCTGCAGGTGGATATCTGCTCCACCGTGGACCTCCATGGGTTGCAGGGGGACAGCCTGACTCACCATGGTCTCCACCACGGGCTGCAGGGGAATCTCTGCTCTGGCGCCTGGAGCACCTCCTCCCCCTTCTTCTTCACTGACCTTGGTGTCTGCAGAGTTGTTTCTCTCACATATTCTCACTCCTCTCTCTCCCAGCTGCTGTTGCGCAGCAGTTTTTCCCCCTTCTTAAATACGTTATCACAGAGGTGCTACCACCATCGCTGATTGTCTCAGCCTTGGCCAGTGGTGGGTCTGTCTTGGAGCCGGCTGGCATTGGCTCTATCGGCCATGGGGGAAGCTTCTGGCATCTTCTCACAGAAGTCACCCCTGTAGCCCCCCTGCTACCAAAACCTTGCCACGCAAACCCAGTACAATGAAATACTTGTTTCTACCGGTATTTTAGGCCTTTGTAAGTGTGTTTTACCCAGGGGATCAGCAACTCCCAGCACACTGGATGTCAATGTTTCAGACCAAAAGATTTTTTAATTTTCATCCTTGCATCGTATTTCTGCCCATCCATAGGTTGCAAACTTTTATTGTATTTTCTTTTCCTAGGTAATATGGAGGGTGATTCTAGGACTGACTGAGGTCTCTAAAAGAAAATGCTGTAAAAATGCAATTGTCATAATTTTTATTTGCTTTCTGATTAGTTGCGGAGTGTTCTCATTTAGGCCTTACAAGTGGGATGTTTGTTCATTACTTAAAAATTAACTGATTGCATTATGTGCCCCCGTGACTTTCATAAACAGAAATTGCATTTAATTGTAGCTTAGCTTATTTTTCTTCTTTTCTTTTACAGCTTTTTCACTTCCAGATCTTACAGAGCAGTTTGCACCTCCTGATGTTGCTCCACCAATCCTCATCAAGATAGTGGAGACAATTGAAAAGAAAGGTAGGCTGAAGAACGATCTACCAAGGTTTTTTGTTACTTGTGTGAGCGAAGACTGCAGGATCAGATCCAGAGCTGGCATCTCCCCTTCCTAGAGCTGTTAATGCATCACATTACTCAACAGATATGAAAATAATCTCATTTAAGGTTTGTTGTATTGGTTTCTGCTCAGTAGAGGCTACTTGGACTGTAGGAGCAAAACCAAAGTTTACCTCAAATGACATTTAATAACTCAACTAATATAAGTATTATTGAAAGGTAAGGGAGAAGGGTTTGGTATTGCTTTGTTTTTTCTAACCGACGAGCACCTTAAGTTGCTTATGGAAATACCATCATGACATTGAATTGGATACAAGGCCAAAAAAGTAATGTGTTGCCCCAAAGTGGAAAAAAAAAAAAGAATTAAATATGAAAAAGTTACAACTGTTTTTATACTTCAGGAGCCAGTTCTTTATTGCAGCTGTATGCTAAGCCAGCCAGTGTTATTTTTATGTTTTTTTTTTGATCTTCTGCTTTCCCATGTTGATATCTCTCCATCCTTTTGAGGCTTTCCCCTTTCTTCTACTATGTCCTGCCTCTTTTGCCCTTTATCTCTCTTCCTGGCTTCTCCTCTGATTTCACCTTCATAGTCCTGGTGAGGTAAGGAGCAACCCAGTGCGTCCTGCTCGTTCAGTGGCCTTACAGCCTGGGAGCGAGAGGAAAAGTGGTATTCTGATCGGACTCAGACTGCTGTCCTTAGGGACATGGGTTCTCACATAATGCTGTGACACTTTAAGAGAGCATAAGCCTTTCCTGAATGAGTAGGAGCTTGCTAATATCAATGAGAAGGGCTAATGTTTAGCAACAGTTTGCATAAGCAAACACTGCTTCCAGGAAATGCCACTGATACTATTAAATTGTCGGTGCTCTGCATCCTTGGGTATGGTCTCTTTCCTTGTGTCTTCTGTATTTTCTCTGAAGTAGGGAAGTAGTAAACAGTATCTTTCATCTGAAAACATTGTATTGGTGTCTTTTATTCAAGTGGATTCTCAGACATATTATGTGACATATACAGACATTTTCTCTCATATCAGTGATGTGACACTCACCCTACATACACTGTGAGGTTATGGGCTCTACGGATAGTCAAAGGCAGCCTAAAAGTTACCTGTCCCATAGAAGGGAGACTGTCTCTGTTGACTGCATAGGGTGCCAAAGGTTAGGCTCGTTTGTAACTTACAAGTCTCAGTTAAATCTTTAAAGCTAATTAGGATGTGTCAGAACTTTTGTCATGTCCCTGTCCCATTCCTGTGGGGTATCACGACTCAGACTGCCCACTTATCCACCTGAAGGTCCTGGTGTTTCCAGCTGGCATGTAGAGTGTAAAGGAAGATCTGGCTCCCATGTTGCTCCTGCAAGCTGTTTTCTTCCCTGGGGTATGTGAATCTGTTTCCTAGTCCTGGCCTTCTACAGTCAGCCCATGGAGAGTTGTACAGAATATGTGGGACTGCCGGCATCTCTGATCTTCCTTGGCCAGCTCTTTCTGCAGACCCAGCAGTTTGCATGTACAAAGAGGTGTCTTACAGCCTGAGAAAGCAATCACATTCCTTAGTGTAGTAGGTGGTAGGAGGATGGTGGGGAGAATGTTGCTAATTTATACTGTAAGTACTTATTTGAAGAAAACAGAAGTATGTTGTTTCATGGCAACAGTCACTGGAATGTTAATGTATCCCATCGATTTTGTTTTGAAGATCTGGAGTGCTCAACTTTGTATGGAACACAAGGCTCAAGCAGCTCAACAGAATTAAGACGAATTCTTGAATGTGGTAAGTACAGTTCTCTTCTTTAAAGCACTATACAGATTTTGTGGTCAGACGGATCCTGTTTTCTTTGCTCCCCTACTCAGCTTATATATGAACTGGTTCTGAATAATATAATATTAAAAAGACAAATATAAGTAAAAAAGGTTTCTAACTTTTACACTTAATAAGAAAGGTATTTTTCACTTTTACGGGTTGTCTTTTTTTCATGGCTCCACTGCATGGTTCTTTTTCCAAGAATAATTATTTTAATCGTTTGTTGGTAACTTGCTTGTTCAAGGACTGAAAATCTAGCTGTACAGAAAAAAAAGTGTTTTGTTCAGAAGCAAAGTAAAGATACACTATTCCTGTAAGGCTGCAGGTTGATATTTTGTAAACAAAAGGCCATTTGTTTACATACAGTTCTGTGCATGCGTTTTTTTGGTCCAGTAGATGGAGACACAATAGCTCCACATTCCCTGCCTGCTACCGAGCTGATGCTGGAAGGGAAAGAGAGAATGGAATTGATGTTGCTGCAGTAGGCTGGGTTCTCAGTTTTTGGACAGTAAAATGCAGCTACACCACTAACACCACGTACCTGTTCAACTTTTCTGAAATATGCTTCCTTCTCTTTTTGGTACTCTTTTTTTCAACTTCAGACCAGAATATACTAGCATGGCAACACTCAGTTGCACTATGAGAGATCAGGAGCTATTGTAAGAGGAGTGCTTGACCACGCCTTTGCAAGCTGGGGTGCGATGTGGGGTGTGAACTTCTACTTGCATAAAAGAGCACAAAAATACAAGGGCTAGAAAATGAAACTGGTTACATGCCATATTGCCAAAGGGACAAAGGAAACAAACTCAAACTGTGAATTAGCTCTCTTCATTTTTAGTAATTGCAAATATTAACAAAATGAACAAGAGATGATACTATGAGTTGTCTGTTCCTTCAGATGAAAAGAGCATCCTGTCCTCTGCTGACTGTGATGGGAGTGAAGGAGTATATGAGTGCAAGAAGGGAGAGGAGATATGCGTGTGGTGCTAGCAGCCTAAGCCATATTTTTAGTATTGTAATTATATTTTTCATTCCAGATAAATCCAGATTTTCTATGGCACCAATATGAATGTATATCTTAATTTATCTTAATCCCTTGTTAAGTCTCTAAACTGAGGTGTACTTTTAAGAAAGGTTTGTCTATCTCCTGAGATCAAGAACTTGTGGTTTACATGTATTCTTATTTAAAATGTATTTAGGTTTGAGAAAGGAAAACAGGACTTTACCCTTTAGTAACAATGTATCTTTCTTAGTTCTCTTTAAGATAGGATCAGAATCTTCCAGAACAGATCCAGTGCAGGGGGTGTCCAGACACATGGATACAGACAGATCTGATCTCTGCTTACTCTCTTAAATTAGCAGAGTGCAAGTAGGCTTTGGTCTCAAAGTTGTGAACTCCATTAGTGTGCTGTTCTGCTTATGGTTAAAATGCTCTCCATATTAATTGGATAACTGCCTGTTAGCTTCAACACCATTCTATTTAGCTCCAAAATCAAAGCTGACTTGCATCTGACCAGCTTGGTAGAGGGAAGAGTTCAGGTCTGTTTATGATGTTACACCCAAAGAGTTGCAGAGTACCACAAGTTTATTGACTCATGAATTCATTATAACAATTTGGGATATACTTCAGAGAATGGGTCAACACTGAGAGAACCAGGACTTGACTTGACTTATGAAATAAAAAACATCCTGTGAGCAACAGAACTAATGAAAACTATTTCTTATGAATTTGTGGTTGGATTCTCTGACACATAATTGCTCTTGTAGAATTCATACGTGCACTGCAAGTTTTTTATCATCTGAGCCATTCATAATGTCTTTTTTTCTCACGCGGATTCTTTGGTGTCTAATAAGGATTGAGCTCATACTGCAAGCTTTCCTTTGCGGAAAACAGGAAGAAGGAGGTGGAGGAGCACTAAGTGTCTCGCTACCCCCTCTTGGCTGCCTTTTTTCACAGTACGTGTAGACACACCATATATCTGATTCCTCTACCTCCCTGTTGAATTTGCTTTAAACTGGCCAAATAGGTTCAGGAGTTATTTTACAGGGGACTTGGCTAGCCTAGAAAGTTGGTCAGCATTAATATCTCTAAATTCTTGTACCAAACATGGATCTTTATGTAAACATTTAGGACCTTACTGCACCAGTTTCATGTTTTAAGAGGAAACCTAATCTTGATTGCATTAAGTAAGCATTTCTATATTTTCCTATTTTTATTTTTGCTGCTGATATTCCTTGCTACAATGCTAACAAGTAGTCCTAGCCCCATACTAGCTACTATGAAGAAAATTAACTGTATCCCAGCCAAAACCAGCACAATGTGACACTCCCAAACCTTAGCCCAAGCCATGACTATGCTGGAAGGATAACAGGTTTTACAAGATAAAGCCTAACTGCTGCATAAAACACCAAGCATCCAGTTCTGCACATGTATATTTGTTTTGACTCACATAAATATTTACAGACTTGGGGCCCCAAGTTGTTAATCAAGCTTCCAGTCATAATAGAAGTAGCTACCAGTAGAGAAGCTGCATTTGCCCAAACCCTTGATTAATACTTGCTTCTTACACAAAATATTTACAGGTAAAACAAAGACCTGTTAAAAATACTCTGATGTTCCATATGTCCTGGTTTCAGCTGGGATAGAGTTAAATTTCTTCCTAGTGCTGTGTTTTGGATTTAGTATGAGAAGAATGTTGATAACACACTGATGTTTTCAGTTGTTGCTAAGTACCCTGCTAGTCAAGGACATTCAGCTTCCATGCTCTACCAAGCGCGCAAGAGGCTGTGAGGGAGCATAGCCGGGACAGGTGGCCCAGCTGGCCAATGGGGTATTCCATACCATGTGACATCATGCTCAGTATATGAATGGTAGGCGTGATCCAGGAAGTAGTGATCGCTACTTGTTTATCGGTCAGCGTGGGTGGTGAGCAATTGCATTGTGCATCACTCATTTTGTATATTTTATCATTATCATTATCATTTTCCCTTTTTCTGTTCTATTAAACTGTCTTTATCTCAACCCATGAGTTTTTCTCACTCTTACCCTTCCGATTCTCTCCCTGTTCCACTGGGGGGGCGGGGGGAGTGAGCGAGCGGCTGCGTGGTATTTGGCTGCCTGCCAGGTTAAACCACGACAGTCCTTTTTGGCGCCCAACGTGGGGCTCGAAGGGTTGAGATAACGACACATCTGACCCGAACGGGTTAAAACAAATTTGTTATAAGCATTCATGATATCAGTTTAGTACTCAATGTTCACAATGTTGGTTTATTTGCTCTCAGAGTTGTTGGATCTGTTTTTGGAGCTGTGGTATATAGCACCTTACTGGCTGTCTATACTGCTGATTATCAGTTTTTATGTGGGGTTGGTCATCTCGGGGAAATGGATTAAGGTCATTGCTTTGCTATACTGTGTGACCTGGCTTTATGTTATGATAAAATTATTGGTCACGAGCCTGTACTCAGCACTGCCATCATTCCTGTTCTTCGGGAGCTATCTTTTGGAAACTATTAATAATTACACTTCTTACGTCTTCACCTCAGAGGATGAATTTAGGGGGGAGACAGGATGGGACACTTTCTCCCACTTGTTCACCTTTCCTTCCATATCTTCAGAAACTCCTTTTTCTTCTATCCTCTTCATGAAGACGTCCACAATATTCCCTGAGAATTTTGAATATCCTTGGGATGTTCAAACAAGCATGATCATATTGCTATGTCTCCTGAATGTGGTTCAGGCCTTGTTTAGAGTTAAACAACTATTCAGGAATACTCTCCAGAGATCAACCCCAGCAACAGATACAGTGACTACTCAAAGCCCCACGACAGGCACTGCAGCTACTCAAACTCCGCCAACAGTCACTGCAGTTACTCCAACCAGTGCGACAAGCACTGCAGCCACTCAAACCCCGGCAACAGTCACTACAAGTACTCCAACCCCCGTGACAGGCACTGCAGCTACCCAAACCCTCGCGACGGGTACTACAGCTGAACCAGAGGACCAACCGTCGCTGGTATCCGTCGCCCCTGTACAGAAGAAGAAATCTTTGAAGCGGAAGTCAGGTCGTTTAGAAAAGGATGATGGAAAACCAGGGCCATCACGAGGAGGGGAGGAGGAAGAGGAAGAACTCATAAACGAGATGGAAACCACCCGATCCCTATCCCTGAATGAGTTGCGAGATATGCGGAAAGATTTCAGCCGTCGTCCAGGCGAGCATATTGTTACCTGGCTGCTCCAATGCTGGGATAATGGGGCCAGTAGCCTGGAATTAGAGGGGAAGGAAGCCAAACCGCTGGGATCCCTTGCTAGGGAAGGGGGCATTGACAAAGCAATTGGAAAAGGGACACAAGTCCTCAGCCTCTGGAGGCGACTGCTGTCAGGCGTGAAGGAAAGGTATCCCTTCAAGGAAGGTGTTATATATTGCCTAGGCAAGTGGACCACTATGGAGAGAGGTATCCAGTACCTGAGAGAATTAGGCGTGCTGGAGGTGGTTTATAGTGACCTGGACAACAACCAAACGCCCAAAGATCCAGATGACGTCCAGTGCACGCGACCCATGTGGCGGAAGTTGGTACGGAGCGCACCAGCATCGTATGCCAGTTCATTGGCAGTACTGTCCTGGGCAGAGGAAGAAGCACCAACGGTGGATGTCTTAGTTAGCAGACTTCGGGATTTCGAAGAAACTATCTCCTCCTCCCTTGTCTCGGCTGTGGAGAAGCTGTCCCGGGAGGTCCAGCAACTCAAAGAGGGTATGTCCTATTCTCCACCTGTACGGACCAGTATCTCAGCCATTGGGAGTCAGCGTTTTTCTCCTCAAGAGAGAGGATATAGAAAGCACACACCACAGGGCACCCTGTGGTTTTACCTGCGTGACCACGGAGAGGACATGAGGCAGTGGGATGGAAAACCTACCTTCATCCTAGAGGCATGGGTACGTGAGTTGCAAGGAAAAACAATCACACAAGGGGGTTCTCCCAGGAAAAATGCTGCTCCAGTTTTCAGGAAAAACCTGTCTCACGACGGTCCAGTTTCCAGTGAACGGTTCCCCAGACAGAGTAGAAGGGCTGATCTTACTTTGGATTGTAATTGCGATGAAGAAATTCTTAACTCACGTTTGCAAGAAGTGAGAGATGGATACTATGACCAGAACTAGAGGGGCCCTGCCTCCAGCCAGGTGGAGGAAAGGGACAACCAGGTTTACTGGACTGTGTGGATTCGATGGCCTGGCACATCAGATCCACAGGAGTATAAGGCTCTCGTAGACACCGGTGCACAGTGTACCCTGATGCCATCAAACTATAAAGGGGCAGAACCCATTTGTATTTCTGGAGTGACAGGGGGATCCCAAGAGTTAACTGTATTGGAGGCCGAAGTGAGCCTAACCGGGAATGAGTGGCAGAAGCACCCCATTGTGACTGGCCCAGAGGCTCCGTGCATCCTTGGCATAGACTACCTCAGGAGAGGGTATTTCAAAGTCCCAAAAGGGTACCGGTGGGCTTTTGGTATAGCTGCCCTGGAGATGGAGGAAATTAAACAGCTGTCCACCTGGCCTGGTCTCTCGGAGGACCCTTCTGTTGTGGGGTTGCTGAGGGTTGAAGAACAGCAGGTACCAATCGCTACCACAACAGTGCACCGGCAGCAATATCGCACCAACCGAGACTCTCTGGTCCCCATCCATGAGCTGATTCATCGACTGGAGAGCCAAGGAGTGATCAGCAAGACTCGCTCACCCTTTAACAGTCCCATATGGCCAGTGTGAAAGTCCAATGGAGAGTGGAGACTAACAGTAGACTACCGTGGCCTGAACGAAGTCACGCCGCCACTGAGTGCTGCCATGCCGGACATGCTAGAACTCCAATACGAACTGGAGTCAAAGGCAGCCATGTGGTACGCCACAATTGACATTGCTAATGCCTTCTTCTCCATTCCTTTGGCGGCGGAGTGCAGGTCACAGTTTGCTTTCACTTGGAGGGGCGTCCAGTACACCTGGAACCGACTGCCCCAGGGGTGGAAACACAGCCCTACCATTTGCCATGGACTGATCCACACCACACTGGAACAGGGTGAGGCTCCAGAACACCTGCAATACATCGATGACATCATCGTATGGGGCAACACAGCAGAAGAAGTTTTTGAGAAAGGGAAGAAAATAATTCAAATCCTTCTGAAAGCCGGTTTTGCCATAAAACAAAGTAAGGTCAAGGGACCTGCACAGGAGATCCAGTTTTTAGGAATAAAATGGCAAGATGGACGTCGTCAGATCCCAATGGATGTGATCAACAAAATAACAGCCATGTCCCCACCAACTAGCAAAAAGGAAACACAAGCTTTCTTAGGCGTTGTGGGTTTTTGGAGAATGCATATTCCAAATTACAGTCAGATCGTAAGCCCTCTCTATCACGTGACCAGGAAGAAGAACGACTTCAAATGGGGCCCTGAGCAATAACAAGCCTTTGAACAAATTAAACAGGAGATAGTTCAGGCAGTAGCCCTTGGACCAGTCCAGGCAGGATAAGATGTAAGGAATGTGCTCTACACCGCAGCCGGGGAGAATGGCCCTACCTGGAGCCTCTGGCAGAAAGCACCAGGGGAGACTTGAGGTCGACCCTTAGGGATCTGGAGTCGGGGATACAGAGGATCCGAGGCCCGCTACACTCCAACTGAGAAGGAGATATTGGCAGCATATGAAGGGGTTCGAGCTGCTTCGGAAGTGGTTGGTACTGAAGCACAGCTCCTCCTGGCACCCCGACTGCCGGTGCTGGGCTGGATGTTCAAGGGAGCGTCCCCTCTACACATCATGCAACCGACGCTACGTGGAGTAAGTGGGTCGCACTGAACACACAACGGGCCCGAATAGGAAACCCCAGTCGCCCAGGAATCTTGGAAGTGATCACGAACAGGCTAGAAGGCAAAGATTTTGGAATATCCCCAGAGGAGGAGGTGACACGTGCTGAAGAGGCCCCACTGTATAATAAACTACCAGAAAACGAGAAGCAATATGCCCTGTTCACTGATGGGTCCTGTCGCCTTGTGGGAAAACATCGGAGGTGGAAAGCTGCTGTATGGAGTCCTATACGCCAAGTTGCAGAAACTGCTGAAGGAGAAGGTGAATCGAGCCAGTTTGCAGAGGTGAAAGCCATCCAGCTGGCCTTGGACATTGCTGAACGAGAAAAATGGCCAGTACTTTATCTCTATACTGACTCATGGATGGTGGCAAATGCCCTGTGGGGGTGGTTGCAGCAGTGGAAGTAGAACAACTGGCAGCACAGAGGTAAACCCATCTGGGCTGCCGCATTGTGGCAAGATATTGCTGCCCGGGTAGAGAACCTGGCTGTAAAAGTACGTCACGTAGATGCTCACGTACCCAAGAGTCGGGCCACTGAAGAACACCAAAACAACCAGCAGGTGGACCAGGCTGCTGAGATTGAAGTGGCCCAGGTGGATTTGGACTGGCAACATAAAGGTGAATTATTTATCGCTCGGTGGGCCCATGACGCGTCAGGCCATCAAGGAAGAGATGCAACATATAGATGGGCTCGTGATCGAGGGGTGGACTTCACTATGGACGCTATTGCACAGGTTATCCACGAATGTGAAACGTGCGCTACAATCAAACAAGCCAAGCGAGTAAAGCCTCTTTGGTATGGAGGACGATGGTTGAAATATAAATATGGGGAGGCCTGGCAGATTGATTATATCACACTCCCACAAACCCGCCACAGTAAGCGCTATGTGCTCACCATGGTGGAAGCAACCACCGGCTGGCTAGAAACATACCCTGTGCCCCATGCCACTGCCCGGAACACCATCCTGGGCCTTGAAAAGCAAGTCCTGTGGCGACATGGCACTCCAGAAAGAATTGAGTCAGACAACGGGACTCATTTCCGAAACACCCTCATAGACACCTGGGCCAAAGAGCATGGCATTGAGTGGGTCTATGACATCCCCTACCATGCACCAGCCTCTGGGAAAATCGAACGATACAATGGACTGCTAAAGACAACACTGAGGGCAATGGGTGGTGGGACATTCAAGCATTGGGACACACATTTAGCAAAAGCCACCTGGTTAGTCAATACCAGGGGATCTTTCAATCAAGCTGGCCCTGTCCAATCAAGACTCTTACGTACTGTAGATGGAGATAAAGTCCCTGTCGTGCACATAAGAAATATGCTGGGGAAGACAGTCTGGGTTACTCCTGCCTCGGGCAAGGGAAAACCCATCCGTGGGATTGCTTTTGATCAAGGACCTGGGTACACTTGGTGGGTGATGCGAAAGGATGGGGAGGTCCGGTGTGTACCTCAAGGGGATTTGATTTTGGGTGAAAATAGCCAATGAACTGAATTTTGATGTCACCTGTTACATGATATTGTATATCATTATTTCTATGGTTGCTATCAATGGTATAGCAGTGAAAGTCACCCAGATTAATGAAGAATGAACTAACTCCGATGAAACCGAGCAAAGTGCAACGATGATAGAACTGGACGAGCGCAGCAGTACCGAAATGAGAACTGGCTTCAGGATGCAACAGCCCAACACCACACACCATCTCTTCGGCCCTGAAAGACTGTTATGACAGATGGAGCCCATAGTCGTGGACTAAATGAACTCAGTGGACATTTTAGAGGGATGGCCCATAGACTAAGGGAATGATATCTATGTGTGTATATATATATATATAAAAAAAGACAAGAAAGGTGATGGTGATTAATTGGAATGTATTAGAAAATGTGAGACCTATGCATGACGTAGATGGTATAGAATGAATAAGTGGTGGATACTGTCCTGGTTTCAGCTGGGATAGGGTTAAATTTCTTCCTAGTGCTGTGTTTTGGATTTGGTATGAGAAGAATGTTGACAACACACTGATGTTTTCAGTTGTTGCCAAGTACCCTGCTAGTCAAGGACATTCAGCTTCCATGCTCTACCGAGCACGCAAGAGACTGGGAGGGAGCATAGCCGGGACAGCTGGCCCAACTGGCCAATGGGGTATTCCATACCATGTGACGTCATGCTCAGTATATGAATGGTAGGCGTGTTCCAGGAAGTAGCGATCGCTACTTGGTTATCGGTCAGCGCGGGTGGTGAGCAATTGTATTGTGCATCACTCATTTTGTATATTCTATTATTATTGTTGTTGTTGTTGATGTTGTTGTTGTTGTTGTTGTTATTGTTATTATTTTCCCTTCCTTTTCTGTTCCATTAAACTGTCTTTATCTCAACCCACAAGTTTTTCTCACTCTTACCCTTCTGATTCTCTCCCCATCCCACTGTGGGGTGGGGGGTGAGCAAGTGGCTGCGTGGTGTTTGGCTGCCTGCCGGTTTAAACCACGATTCCATAACACTGCCAACTTTACAGCAAGTCACTACCATTATTCTGACTTCAGCCCTGCACTGTATATGACAGAAGGCCACACAGCTTTGGAAGCCATTTGGTTCATCAGATTCCAAAGGCCTAGGCATGGTGTTGAGCACTCTATGTTCTTCATCTCAAAGATGTGTTTTGGTGTCTTAGATTCTTTTTTACAGGTTGTTCCCCATAAACCAGGTATAAGTTAGCAGTTTTGGCTTGGTATAAAGCGTTAATATCATGAGCCTATGTATTTTTTCTAGTTTCTAATGTCTGAAAAGTATGTTGCTCTTTCCCTTTAGATGCCTCTCTGTTGGATTTAGAGACATTTGATGTGCATACTTTATCAGATGCTCTCAAGAGGTATCTCCTGGACCTGCCAAATCCCATCATTCCAGCAGCTGTTTACAGTGACATGATTTCTGTAGCTCAAGGTATGAATATCAAATTATTTCAAATGTCAAACCAAAAAGCTTTTGTTAGGATTCTGAATATCCAGTGGTCCAACTGTCACCCACAGAACATTGAAGATTCTGCACAACCTGGCAGCATCTCAGAAAAAATATATAGCTTCACTGCTTTTGATGAAAGCTATTTCAATTGAGATCTAGACATGCATTATTTACTTATCTATTTATGTAAACATAATGGAAAATATAAGGGATAACACAGTTCTCTTCATTTTAGTAAATAGAATGACTATATAAAAACTGTGGTGGCTATCAAGGATTTATCTGTATTCAGAAAGCTAATTTTTAACTTTTTATCAGTGCTGACAAAGTAAATATATTAGAGGTCATGGTGTTCTGCAGTACGTTGGGAGTTGCAGATTATGAAGTGACAAATACATGCATGTAAGATTCATCATCTACAGTAGTCATTTCTAACAAGTACAGCTTATAGGCTTTCAGCATGTGGGCCAAATATTCTGTTATATGTCTCAGGACAGGATATTGTTACTGGTAACCTTCAAAGTTAGAACAGCACCTGTGAGAATTATCTAGCGCATCTCAGAATTACCCAATCATGTGTGACGCTAAACAAGACAGACTTCTACCAGTACACTCTGAACACATTGTGGTTTTTACCAAAATGCATATCTGTTTCCATTTCACTTTTAAATACTTGTTCTTTACTCTTCCCTGAGTATTTCACTTTTTTCAAAAGAAGAAACAAGTCTTACGGCACTAATGAAGGACAGAATTATTATTTTTTTTCTGTAAGATTGATGCTTCCAAAGGAGTCATATATAGTTTCATTTTACTTGTTGAATGTTACTGTTCTGATATCAAGATCCTTTTATCTGTTTGCTTGCAGAAGTGCAGAGCTCGGAGGAATATGCTCAGTTGCTGAAGAAACTCATCAGATCTCCAAATATACCTCCCCAGTATTGGCTTACACTCCAGTATTTGCTCAAACATTTCCTCAGACTTTGTCAAGCCTCCAGCAAAAATCTCTTGAATGCAAGGTCTCTCGCTGAAATTTTCAGCCCTTTGCTTTTCAAATTCCAGATAGCAAGGTACATGGGTCATCTTTATTATATTCTGTACTGTAAACATGGGTTAGCTATATACAAAAGTAAGTTTAATTAATTAATTTCCTGACCTCACTTCTAATGTGGAGGGCATTGTTGTAAATTTTTCCAATGTTTTTTGAATAATACTAATGTAAACTTTTGCATTTTTCCTAGTTCTTACTGTCTAATTCATGTCTTGCAGCTGTGATAATACTGAACACCACATAAAAATCCTAGAGGTTTTAATCACAAGTGAATGGAATGAGAAACAGCCTGCACCAGGTAAAAATATTTTTAATTAAAAAAAATATATACTGTTGTTTTCTTAAATATTAAAATTCAACTTAAGGACAGTAAATGCATGTTGTTTTTCTTTTTTAATCAAACTTAATGCAAAAGTGCATAATTACAGAACTAAGTAGAAGTTGTTCATATGTTCCATAGTGGTGTGCAACATTTGTTTTATAAGAAATTGTCTTTTTCATTAAAATCATTTTAGTACCCATAGTTTGTACAGCCTTAGGACTTTCATTCCTTTTTCAGTAAACAGTGAATAGGAATTTGTGAACTTATAAGACCTGTAAACCAATAGAATACATATCATACAGCGGTGATGGTGGTGAAATTCTGGAAATTTTATTTAACTCTCTCTCTACTCCCAGGCAAATTTTCTTAGAAATACAATACCCCATAGAGATCATTTGAAGAAAGTAAGATTTCCCCCTTTCTTTACTTATATGCATTTTTTAATCCAGAGACTCAAAAGATTTCTTAATCAATATCAATAAACAATGCAGAAAATATTAACACCTCATTCAGGAAAATTAGATTACACTTGTTTTGATTCTGGGAGTTAGAACCTAATTTAGTCAACAAACAGTAAAATCCACCTCTAATTTATGCAAAAATCCCTGGGTTTAAATCAAATATTTGGTAGGAGCAAGGCAGAGTTGCTAACTGTGTGCAAAAGAAATTATTAATGCAGGGGGACTTTAGATATTAGCTTTTACAGCTTAGTAACAGAGAATATCCAAACAAAGGATAGGGCAATGGTGAACAGAACATTGGGCAGGCTGTAGCTCTCCTGCCTCTCTATTCAAAGTACACGGTAAAGTTCATGGCAGTAGGATTTGTAGGGCTGCATAGGATTTGAAGAGCTAGAACACAGCAGCAGAAAAACAGCAGCAGAAAAATGCCTTATGTCTCATATTTCAGGTAGGCACATTGTATAATCCCCTTCATCAACTAATGAAGATTAATTTAAAATGGCTAAGATTTTTATTCCTACTGCTTTGATTGGAAGGCTTTTCCAACCTTGCCAGCTCTATTAGTTAGGAACCTTTCCCTAACATTTAGTGTACATGTATTTTCAGCTAGTTTATACCTATTTGGTTTCATTCAATTTTGTCAAAATAGTTAAGGAGTCATTTCCAGAACCGCTGTGTATTTTTCTTCCTAATGTTTCATAACAACCAGGAGAGTCCAAACTTTTAATGACTACTTGTCTTATTTTACAAAGAATCAGCAAATAACTGCTAATTGTTTAAGAATGATTTTATCTTTGCCACGTTATAAGCCTTACAAAGCAAAATACATTATTGAAACCTGTAATATTCTAAACAGTTTGCTAATAGCATTTTTTCAAAATTATATGTTTGCAAATGCTTTAGGATATGTAAACTTATATGGCTTGAGGTGCTGATTGGTAGTTTACAAAGGTAGGGTCAACAGTGAGAGTTTCTTAAGTTGCAAAGTGAGAGTTTAAGTTGCACTTAAGAGATCACTTGATTGTGTATAGTCCTGAGTTGCTTCATATGAGGAAAGTATAAAAGTGAAAGATGTTGATGTTAGAACTACTAATGAGGACAAGGAGTCTAGTCATCCTGAGAGTATCATTAGGTCACTTGAAGAAATGTGGCCGTATCCATCAGATTTATAGGGTTTGATGCTACATTAATAATTATAATCTAACAGCTATTTTTTTTTAATATTGCTTCTGAATTAATTATTTTTTTGTATTGCAATAGTTTATTTTGAGGGTCCTCCTGGGATTTTTTCATATGATCTGTTACAAAAATAGAACTCTTCCTCTGTCCATTTCAAAGTCCATTCTGGGCAATGTTTTTTAGTAGAACATTTGCACATCTATTAATATGCTGAAAAAAAACTCAGATACAAATTTTCAGGCTTTCTAGTCTATGGTTAGCTAGCCTCTGCTCTTAGGCCTGTAAAGTGCTTGAATAATTTTTAAAAGTTGAGTCTTAATAGAATGTTATGTAAGTTTACGGGATTAAAACACAAGTCTGTTTTCAGCACCAAAATCATTCAGTGACCTGATCATCTGAAGTGCTGTGTTTTTATAGTTCTCATAGAAGACTCAAAGATGTATTTTTCAAAATTATCATCTTCAAGATTATTGGTTGTGGTGGCTTGAGTTTCCATAAAAAATATTTAGAGACATTGTAATAAAGGAAGATACCTTATTTGTCATATAAGTGTTCTGAGAATGACAATCTATAATAGAATTTTTAAAGTTCAGAAGTTAAGAGGTTTTAAACAGAAAGAATCTTACTTGTTGAAAATCGTGTAATGACAACTAAGTGACAACAGGTAAGCCAATGCTGCCAGGTTTCTTTTCTTTTTCACAGGCTGAAGTGATAGCTTTCTCCTTTTTTCTTTCTGTTATTCTCAAGCCTGGATGAAAACATTCTGTATAAAATGAGCTGTGCATGAAATTTTAGTGGTATCTTACGCAGTATGTAGATACTTTAAATGCAGGGTTGGCGATAACTGATCTGAATAGGGAGGAAATCTTTGCACAACTGTGGTTCTTTTTCTTATCTCATCACCCACTAATTATCCTTCTTGCATCAAAGCAATAGAAATTATGCAATTGGGCCTTATATCTTAATATATCTTAATATTAATATCTTAAATTGAACATCTTACAGCTAGAGTGATGCTATGCACACCATAGCACAAAACCAGGAGTTACTGTTAGGCCATTACTTGATTTTTTTTTTATCACAACTCTGGACTGATATTTTTTTTTCTGTCACAGTGTTCAACAGCAAACTATGTATTTTTGTTTGTGAATTAGAATAGTGCTTAGCCCTCCACAAAAGTTAAAGTACTAAAATTAAAATACCTGTTGTGCCTATGTGTGTAGTATGTCAAGACAAAGTAATGTTGCAGGAGAAGTAAGATTAGAGAAATGTTTGTGTTTTGAATAATTGGTGACCAGATCCATTTTCTGATTCCTGTCTCATTCTTTGTGTTTATCAGTGGGAGGCCTGAAAGGTGGTAAGTGTTACTGGGCAAACTAGATGATTTAGCATCCCATTTTAACACCCCAACTTGATGAACAGCCACACAGGCTTTAAAAAGTAATGCTGATTTTACAGTCAGAAACAAAGTGCGTGTCTCTAAATGTGCTATTCAAAACAGTAGTATTAGAAGAAAGTATCTTAGTTATAACAGATTATAGCTAACAGTGCTGCTTATTTCTCGCAGATAGAATCTCTCACGACATAGAGAGATGTGAAGACGTGTATGCTTTTAGAGGTATATATTGAAAAATCGGCTATATTTGTAGGTATAGAAGACTGGATGTTTTTTTCAGTTCATTTTTGAGGATCGCAAAGGCTCTTGGTTTTCCTGTCTGGAGCAGGCTTGCGCTGGATGCAGGTCCCACAGCTGTCCACAGGGCCCAGCGGGTGCTTGGGGCAGCGCGGTCGGTTCGGCTGAGCTGGGAGGGCAGGTTGTACAGAGCAAGGTGGTGCTATAGGAGAGTTAGGAGGGTTTTTTGGGGGAGAACTCAAGGAGATGGGAGTCCTCTTGGGGTGGAGGTGTGTTGAGGAGCGTGGAGTGGCTTTGGGTGTGTGAGATCAAGGTGTGTCTTATCACAGGAAGGTAAAGAGGAAGGGGGACATGGTGGGAGAGCAAAAGAGATGTGGGAAGCTGGTGGCATTGTGGGCAGACAGGCTGGTGAGGAGCAGAGGAAGAGCTATTGCAGTGGCTGGAAGGAGTTGCCATCCTGTACGGATGAATTGAAGCCTCTAATGGCCTGCACGCTAACTCAAGCTAAGCTGCTTTGTCTAAACTGTCTATCCCAGTTTATTCCCGTTTCCCAGGCTTGTAAATAACATTGTAAATAATGGCTCAAGCTGTGAAATATTGCAGTTTTAAGCATGAAGAGGTAGGTTTTACTACTCACAGGGTCATAGCTAAGAATAAGTGAGGTAATGAGACTGCCTTACACGTAACTGCTCACTTGCAGGGGATGGGGTGAGAGTTCTGGCAGTATTGCCAAGATGCAGATGCTTTTAGCTGAACAAAATATTAGCAAGCTTGGTGGCATAACAACCAGAGCAGGGGAGTGTAAAGGCTGATCCTGTTCCTCTTGAAATTGGTCACAAAGCTCCCCTGGACTGCGGTGGTCAGGCTCAGCCTGCAGTCCTGTCGGTAGTGTCTTGGGGGCACAGCCAAATATGTAAAAAGACTATCCCTTGTCAGGACTTTTCTGCATCATGTCATGGGCTTGGCTGGACTGTTGGCAGCACTGAGCGTGGTTTGGAGCGTGCAGAAGGCAGTCTGTCCTGGGGAGAACTGATGTCGTACGGGATATTGCGCATCTGCGCCTCACCCGGCAGAGGGCTCCCCTTCTAAGCTAATAAAATTCAGGCTTTATATCTGATTTAACGGAGAGCAAAATGCTTTGTTAATCACCATACCTAGCAATGCTGTATTCTTGGTTTATATTTTGACAGTAGTGTATGCTTTATGTTTCTCAATACCTAATTGAAAGTATTTGGTAAAACTGAAATATGTACAACATTATTAGAATTTTTTACAGATTAATATGTGTGTGTGTATTTGTATGTAAGTATGTGTAACGCACATGCAAGCCTGTCAAACCTGATCAGTTCTCTTCCTGCTTCGTACATCTATTTTTAGAAACAAATTGCTTTATAGATAGAACACCGAGAGTATGACTGCCAAAAAGTCATAGGCTGCTAACTTTCTGAAAATACAAATCTATAGATTCAATGGGCACCACTCAAAGTTTTGAAATTTAAATTTAAATAAAAGTTAAGATGGGGCAATTGTATGAAAATGCAGGTGTGTGCATATCGGGTTTTTTTTTGACAAGACACATGATTCCCTTCTGCAGGATGATTAGGAACTCATTTTTGCACAAGGCACTGGAATCCAAAAAAAAATTGGACTTGGGAACAAAGTCTTATCTTTTATCTCTGTGTGGGTACCTGTGCTTTTTAAAATGATAAACAATTAAATGAACCAGTTTTGGGTTGTCTTATCTCCTTTGAGAATATGCTTCTGTATTGTGGCCCTATAAAGCAAAAAGTGTTATCAACCCCTTCTGTAATTTTAACAGTAAATAGGAGGCATATCAGTTACTGTCAGAAATTGGATTTTTCCTCTTCTCCTGCTGTGTACTGTCATTAGTTCAGAAATGCAGGTTACTGTCTTCATTTGAAGTAGGCTGTACCTTTATGACTGTGCTGCTTTAGATTATATATAGAACTGACAATTGTTCAAGTAGGCAAAGGCTAAAACTAGAAAAGCAAGGGATTGTTATGGGGGAAGCTAATCAATAAACTGTAAAACATCAAAAATGTACTGCAGATATTTGGGATTTCATTATGAGGTACAAGTGGGTTTGGTATTTTGTAGCATAGGAGGATTTTGGTAGGTGGAGTGTTCGGGAGGTGAAAACTTCAATGCCATTTGCCGTAAGGAGCACGAGCTTATCTCAAGGAACACAGCTACTAGAAGTTCTCACTGTTTCCAACAAGTGGGAGGAAAATATTAATCCCCTTCTCTTCTTTCTCTGAATTAAATCTTGTGGTCTGCTTCTCCTTTCATTTTGGATTTATTTCCTTGTAAAAGTATAGCTGGCAAAGAAGTTAATCTCTGTAGGCAAAGGGGAGCAGGCTCTTCAGTTGCTGTTCTGTTCCTTTAGCAAGTCTGATCTCCACCAAACACTAAGGCAAGGAAAATATATTTAACCTAAACTGCTCCCTCTCTGTACAGTCCCTTTTCCTGCCTGCCTGCCCAAGAAATCAACAGCCCTGACGTACTGGAAAACACCATGGATACAGACAGGTGTTTTTTCTACTACTTTCAGTTTATGGAAAATGGATAAAATGCCTCACAGCTTCATGCTAAGGATCTTCAAGCAACACCTGTATTTGTGATCCAGCATGAGTGTGTAGGAGGTGATGCTGTGCTTGCAAGCAGGCTATTTTGCTTGTACAGGGCTGCTCTGAGAGATGCAGCTCTTTTCAAGGAAGATTTTGATTCTGGGTTATTTTTCTGCAGTAAGTTAGTTAGCCACTTCCTGTATTTGGCTGTTCATGGTGCTTTTCTCAACTTTAATACTGCACTCAGCAGCCAGTGAGAGAGACTATTTTAAGGCCTCTTACAATGGTCTTCTCATTTACTTAGCTAAAATGAGAAAGTTAGCCCTGCATTGGCCACTTGTTAGCTGATGACAACTTTTACTTTGAATCTGGCTCCCCTTCCCCCACCTGAAATCTCATGCTCAGCAAATATTTGAACTTGCCCAAGTTAATCATGAAACTGAGATCTTTATCTGAGAGAGATGTGCAAGCTACCGAGGGTGGTGGTTTTTTGTTTTGTTTTTTTTTTTTTCTTCAGTACTAAAGTCAGGTTCACTTTTTAATGATGAACCAGAGTAAGTGGATACCTTCCGCACAGCACAGAGATTTAAGCAGTTAAGAAGAGAGAGAAGGCTTGGATTTTCTCACTGCATGTTACCGCTTTTTTAGAGATTTTTATGGAACATTGGTTGGAAAGCAGAGCAATCTCTTTTTCAGAATTGTGTTTTGCGTAGTTGCTTCACAGAAGCTTCCTATTAAAAGGAGTTTTGGGTTTTTTTTAAGCAAGATTTTTATAAGAGGAAACCAATTAATTTTTCAGATTATTGGATTGTATTTTCAGGCTGTATTACAAGGGCGAGCATTTGCAATGCATAATTTACAAAGTAAGTGATTTTGAATTTCTGTGTGTGTTTTCTTCATCACCTTGTGGAAGTATTTTGCTATAACTGATTACTAGGTAGAGCTTTCATGGTCTTAAGATACGTGAATGAAAGTCAAGTACCTCAGTACCTCTCCAGGTTATACAGGGAATGGGGAATTGCCTATCTGCCTCCTGTCTTTTCTTGCCTGAAAGCTAGGCTAGTCTGAACTGAGCACTAACCTGATTATACAAGTGTGGGCAGTCAAGAATTCGGCCACCAGTGAAACCCTGGAGAAGTAATTTTTCCTGAAAGCCTTTATTCAACAGAATAAAAAAATCTTACTGATCCCACATGAGACCTAAATGCAGCAATGTAGTCTTTGTAGGAAATCTTTATAACCTAATTTATATAATTACCTTGGCAACTCAACTGTCTGGGTAGCAGGTGGGCTAAACCTCCAATTCAGTGTTTGGACTTGTGTCTGGGATGATTTTAAGTATCCTATTTCATTTTGGAAATGGAAGGAATCTTTGGAGCATGTCTACCTAAACAGGGAGGGGAGAATCTACTTCAAAATGAATTTAAGCTTGTTAACATATAAAGCAAACTAGCATGCATTTTTTGGTAGCTGTTGGTACTCCAGGCACGTTCTTATATGTTAATGCTTGTCTAAAGGGGGTGAGCTGATGAGGGGCACAGAGGGAGGGTAGATGTGTGTGAAATATTTGAGAAGGATATAAATTGTATTAATTTTTTTAATGAGTATTTGTGAAATAGAGCACATTTCAGCCACACCAGGATTTCTTATGATGTAGGCACAGATAGTTGCTACAGCTACTCTTTGTTGTGGTTATTTTTGGTATCTGTTTTTCTGCCCCCATAGATTATAGTGAGTTTAAAGCATTCAGATTGCTTTACATAGCATTCTGCTCTGGAATTAATAGTCTATTCTGTATATGTTTCTTCCAAGAGGTCTGAGAGAGTCAACGATGGGGGGGAGTTAAGAAGGAATATTTCTAAATGGTAGGAGAATACTGATGACATAACGTCAAGTGAGGAAGAAGACACTGACAAGGACTCTTGCTTTTAAAAACAATTAACTTGATAAATATCTCAATGAGAACAGGGTAGGGAAACAGTGTGAAAAGGCAGAGTAAATCTTGTTGTATCCTGACGGACTGGCTTTTTATGTTCAGCAAAATCATTTTTCAAGATCTTGCTCAGTTTTGACTTTCTTCCATGGTTTAGGAAACTCTACTGAATGTAAGATTACAATATTTGATTTTTAGATTTCAAAATGAGTTAATCCAGATCGATTGGAATTGTATTTTATTACAAAATGATAAGGGGGGGAAGGCATCTCTGCAGTAAGCACATTTTATATAATAATATCAAGTATATCAGACCTGTGTGTCCATTAAAATTATAGAAATCTGTACAGTTTAAAAACATAATCCATATTTCATTATGTGGAGATATATGTCTCTGTGTGTGTATGTATGTGTATAATGTGTGTGTAATAGATACACATACACACACACACGGAGTCATGCTCTTTTTCTCTTCCACATCTTTAATATGTACAGTAGGTCCACAAGCCTTTTATAGCTTTTTGAATGGTAAACTTCAGGTGTCTGAGTAGGAGAATGAAACCGAGAAGTGACCGACCTACCTCTAAAGGGAGCTGCCCTGTGTGTGAGTGTGCGTGTGTTGTGTGCGCGTGTGTGTAAGAGCTACGTGCTGCAGCATATCAGCCTTTTGTCATCCTGCCAGGATTGGACTGTACCATGCTGCAAAGTCAGGAAAACGAACTGGGAACGTGGACGAGGAGAGCTCACTCAGTCCTTTTCTTTGTAATACCAGGTGTATATTGCATTTCTGCTAAATGTAGATTCTTTCAGAAACTAAAAATGTTTTAAGATTAATGTAGAACAAAATGATGAAACAGGAATGGTCTGGTGACATTCTTTTGACATGATTGGCTGAGGATTATGATGTAATAGGTTACAGTGCAGCCCCTTATAGGTTTTAAAATTAATTCCAAGACACCATTACAAAGAGAGCCTGACACTTTTCTTGTATCTGAGCTTACTCAGTGAAACTCATACAAATGTACAATACTGTTTGGAATATGGAAGAACTGGATATAGAATATCCTAAGACAGATATAAATTGTGGCACAGACTTGATGTTTTACATAGAAATGGATCCACCAGGTAAAACTGCAGTCTTATTATGGAAGACTTAATTCATTTTGGTCTTTATGATAGCTGCTGAAAAATTCTTAGTGGATATGTAGGATTTCTTTACTTTGTCATTGATACAAATAGTTTTTCTTTTTTCCTTTTTTCCATAAATTAGCATTAAATTGTGTTTTAGTGCATGGCTATAGTAATTAGAATCATAACCTGTAGAAATACCTGTCTGCTCACTTAATTGAATTTTTACTGAATTGACCTGTTTCTGTTTTGATTTTATTCTGTCAGATGTAGTTCTAGCTCTGCTATTTATATCATAAAAATTTTGCATTTCTTTTATTATTATTTTTGCTATCTCTGTTCCACACTGTGACTAAAGGAGATGCTGTAATAACACTTTTATTTCCTGAAACAGTGATTACAAATCATTGTTTTGGATTGTTTGAGGAAAAACAGATTTTAAAATCTAGCAATATTAATTGAATACCTGATATCGCATCATTTTTTCATATCATATAAAAAAATTATGCTTTCTTGATATTCATTGCAACTGTAAAAACATCATCTTTTGTAGCCGGTCATACTATACAGACAGGGATGTTCGTAAGGAATGTTGTACTTACTGGAGAACTAAAAGAGCTGGGTTGATTTTTAATCCTGATTCCAGTTCCCCCTTGCTACTAAGTCAGGAGTGCTGCAGTATCTTCTCTGGCACCCACTGGTATATGTATGCAGCTTGACACTGAGAAAAGGGGGATGTGGTTTTTAATCAGTCCTGGCATTTGGAACACAATTTATTCTGTAGAATACTAAGATTAACAAAAGGGATATTTGGGTCACGGATGAGTTTCTTAAAGTGGTTTTTGGCAAATCAATGCACAGAATGCTGAGGATCACAGAAACCAAATTCTTCTTAAAATAAACAGTATTGCTGTGGGTTTGCATCTTTTGTTACTCAGCTTCTAGGTGAGGAAACAGCAACGTTCCTCTAAGATCATTACATAGGAGAAAAAAAATAAAATTTTACATGTTTTATTATTTATATTCACCTGAAGATAGTGGAAGAAGGTAAAAGCAAACTTCAGAATTTTTTTTTCTCAAATGCTTTCTTCACGGGGGAGGAGATGAGTATGGTGTTATATTTTGCTTAAAATATATTATTGCAAGACTAACATACTTTTTTGAAACAGTACATCTTTCTTGTTTAATTATATTGTTTTCAGTAAAATATCTTAGAATCATAGAATCGTTTAGGTTGGAAAAGACCTTTAAGACCAACTGTTAACCTAGCACTGCCAAGTCCACCACTAAACCATGCACCACATCTACACGTCTTTTAAATACCTCCAGGGATGGTGACTCAACCACTTCCCTGGGCAGCCTGTTCCAATGCTTGACAACCCTTTCAGTGAAGAAATTTTTCCTAATATCCAATCTAAAACTCCCCTGGCACAACTTGAGGCCGTTTCCTCTTGTCCTATTGCTTGTTACTTGGGAGAAGAGACTGACCCCCACCTCGCTACAACCTCCTTCCAGGTAGTTGTAGAGAGCGATAAGGTCTCCCCTGAGCCTCCTTTTCTCCAGACTAAACAGTCCCAGTTCCCTCAGCCGCTCCTCTTAAGACTTGTTCTCCAGGCCCTTCACCAGCCTAGTTGCCCTTCTCTGGACACGCTCCAGCACCTCAATGTCCTTCTTGTAGTGAGGGGCCCAAAACGGAACACAGTATTCGAGGTGCGGCCTCACCAGGGCCGAGTACAGGGGCACGATCACCTCCCTACTCCTGCTGGCCACACTATTTCTGATACAGGCCAGGATGCCATTGGCCTTCTTGGCCACCTGGGCTCACTGCCGGCTCATGTTCAGCCAGCTGTCAACCAGCACCCCCAGGTCCTTTTCCTCTGGGCAGCTTTCCAGCCACTCTTCCCCAAGCCTGTAGCGTTGCATGGGGTTGTTGTGGCCCAAGTGCAGGACCCGACACTTAGCAATCTTGATTCCTCCAATGTCTTTTAAAGACTGATAGTGATGGAAAACTCGATTTTGTAACTATTTTTTTTTCTCATTCATGTAATAATGTGTAATTTCAAGGAATATATGGTCAGGTTTTCAATGAGTTATAATCAGCTTTTTCCCCCTTCATCTGCAGTACTGCCTCCTAAGCCACCGAAACCTAATACTGTAACTAACAACAGCATGAATAACAACATGTCATTACAAGATGCTGAATGGTACTGGGGAGATATCTCAAGGTAAATCAGCTCAAGACATGTATTTCTTATGTTTGGCTTTATGTTTTTGCTGTTATTCTGTGTGTATGTATTCTTCTTAAGTATAGAAAAATTACAGTTCTAAGAGCCATTTTTAGGATATTTTCCAACACAAACATATTACAGTTGGTTTTATTCCAAACATGACTAAAAAGTTATTGGCAGCCAGTTAGAATGTAATATGTGAAATGATTTGGTGATTGTTCTGTTATTTTAAGACAGCTATATGAAATGCTAGCATGAAAGGACAACACCAAGAAATAAGTATTTTCTTCTTGTCTTTCATCCAGAACCTCAACTGTAGGCACAACAGTTAACAAGCCAGACTAACAAGTGCCATATATTAGCAACATTTTTAACTGTACTATATATAGGTGCATTAGACCAGCACTGGCTGCTCCAGTTGTGCAGGCTTGTATGAACAAGCAGAAAGACCTTTGCATGAATATAACTTTATTCCAGCAGTGAGAGGACATAGAATATACCGGTTTTATATCCCAGTTGTTCTCTAGTAATGTTAAATAAGCTATTAAAAAACTGTATTTATTAATATGGAGATCAAGAAGGCTTATAAAAAACAGTTATTTTAAAACAGAATAATTTAGAGCACAGTAAGAAGGCAAATGAGTGAGAAGTAGCTGAAATGATTGGTTACTTTTGCTTTCATTTTAGAGAAGAAGTAAATGAGAAGCTTCGAGACACTGCTGATGGTACCTTTTTGGTACGAGATGCTTCAACCAAAATGCATGGGGACTACACACTTACGCTAAGGTAAGATAATTACACTAGGTCTGTAATACCTGACAGTAAAATGCAATACTGCATTTAAAATACAGTGTTCCTTAGGAAATAGTATTTGAAGTATGCCTAACTTTTCAACAAACTTTATTTGCAGGAAAGGAGGAAATAACAAATTAATCAAAATATTTCACCGAGATGGGAAATACGGCTTTTCTGACCCATTAACTTTCAGCTCTGTGGTTGAGCTAATAAATCACTACCGGAATGAATCTCTAGCCCAGTATAATCCTAAACTGGATGTAAAATTACTGTATCCAGTATCTAAGTACCAGCAGGTAATTTGGTCTATTTTCTTTGTGTTACACTTAAATACAGAGAAATTACTGCAGACTGGGGAGTCATTTATCATGAAGAACTTCAGCTCTGTTAATGTTTGAAAAAATAAAGTGGGTATAAAAATGGATGTTTTTGTTTAAAACCAACTCCACAATTTGCATATAAATAATTAAAACTTTAAATACTGCAGATATATTATTAAGAAATAAACTTATGTTAATAAATATCCCACTCATTAATGATGAAATATATAATTTTCAGTATAAAGCTGAACACTTGCAATGCAAAATTGCTTGTCAATATTATTTCTAATTTGCATATTATGCATATAGTATATCATATCTCCATATTGATAAAAGAGAAGTCACATTTACCATGTAACTATCTGGTCATTTTTAAGCAGTTTTATCCTGTAAATCTGTGTAATATAATTGTTTCTTTACGGAATATCTTTCCTTCTGCTTATCATCCCAGGATCAAGTTGTAAAAGAAGATAGCATTGAAGCAGTGGGAAAGAAATTACATGAATATAATACCCAGTTTCAAGAAAAAAGCCGAGAATATGACAGACTCTATGAAGACTACACAAGAACATCTCAGGTGAGCTAGATTTGAAACCAAAGGGAGAGTGGAAGACTTCTGTAGATTTAGAAGAATATTACTGTAAATTCTTACTGCCATCTTCCTCCATCCTTCTCCCTTCCACCACCACTACCATTGCCCAAAAGAGGAAACATATCTTATGTGCTCACTCAGTGTAGTAAAATTGCTTACTCGTGTTTGAATAGTCACCACCTGTAACCTAACCCTGTGCTCAAGTCTGACACCTGCATCCAAAGCAAGCACCGAACTGTCTTGATTTACCAACACTTCTGCATACTGACCTCATCAAGTTGAGTTAAGGTTTTCAAGACACATCTGCAGGGAAGCATTGTATTTTATTACTAGTTTTTTAAGGGTCTGGTTTCACCTATGCAGGGTGGAGTGATGACGTGTAGATACAGTACAGGAATGAAAAGCTGCCTCTATCCTTCTTACATCTTAATAAACTCTTAGACAAGTCTTAAAGTGCCAGTGAATTAGTGCTGTTTTACAGCCCCGAAATCAAGACTGCTTCTTAAAATGTTCAGGAAATACACCTCAAAATAATTGAAGAAAGGTGGAGGAGTGCAGGCAACTTGAACTTAAAATACTTAGCTATCAACTAGCTATGCAGGGGCAGGAGGATAGACTAGATGACCTCTTTAGACCTGTCCAGCCCAATATCTTATACCTTTATTTCAGAAAGCCAGATGTACTTCTAAGGACATTAGTTGGTACAAAGGGCAAAGTGCATTGCCATAAGGCTCTAATCATCACAAATAATAGTTATTAATACAAAACAAAGATTGTAGCTAGCTCTTTGTCTAGCAGTTTTTCTTGGAAAACATCATCATGGAAAGCCTCATCATGGTAGCCTTTTGTACAGGCCTGTTTTCTCTGTTTTGTAAGGCTCTGCAGACAGAATGTGTTCTGGTAAAGGGATATTGAAGTCATTCTGTTAAAACATACTGAAGTGTTTCTGTGATACAAGCTGATAAATCATCCCCTCTGATAACAACTGTAATAACAATTATTTTATTTTCAGGAAATTCAAATGAAAAGAACAGCTATTGAAGCATTTAATGAAACAATAAAAATATTTGAAGAGCAGTGCCAGACGCAAGAAAGATACAGTAAGGAATACATTGAAAAATTTAAACGGGAAGGAAATGAAAAAGAAATACAAAGGTCAGTGTTTATATTTCAAATTGTATGATTCTGAAGAAAGAAACAATGCCAAATATAGATCTGCCTAAAACTAAAGCAAGTTGGCAAGTTTAAAGTTGTTCAGTTGTAAGCACAGTGTCGTGGTTTAACGTGGCAGGCAGCCAAATACCACGCAGCCGCTCACTCACTCACCCCACCCCCCCAGTGGGACGGGGAGAGAATCGGAAGAGTAAGAGTGAGAAAAACTCATGGGTTGAGATAAAGACAGTTTAATAGAACAGAAAAAGGGAAAATAATAATGATAATGATAGAATATACAAAATGAGTGATGCACAATGCAATTGCTCACCACCCGCGCTGACCGATAACCAAGTAGCGATCGGTACTTCCTGGATCACGCCTACCATTCATATACTGAGCATGACATCACATGGTATGGAATACCCCATTAGCCAGCTGGACTGGCTGTCCTGATTATGTTCCCTCCCATCTTGTGTACCTAGCTCAGTCAGTAAGCATGGGAGCTGTCCTTGGACTAGGAAGGCACTTAGCAACAACTGAAAACATCAGTGTGTTATCAACATTCTCCTCATACTAAATCCAAAACACAGCACTAGGAAGAAATTTAACCCTATCCCAGCCGAAACCAGGACAGTATCCACCCCTTATTCTATACCATTTATGTCGTTAGGTCTCTTAATATCTTTTTTAATACATTTCAATTAACCACCACTATCTTTCTTTATATATACACACACACATATATATGCACGCACAGATATCATTCCCTTGGTCTATGGACTATCCCTCTTAAAATGTCCACTGAGTTCATTTAGTCCATGACTTTGGGCTCCATCTGTCATAACAGTATTTCAGGGCCGAAGAGATGGTGTGTGGTGTTGGGCTGTTGCATCCTGAAGCCAGTTCTCATTTCGGTACTGCTGCGCTCGTCCAGTTCTATCATCGTTGCACTTTGCTTGGTTTCATCGGAGTTAGTTCATTCTTCATTAATCTGGGTGATTTTCACTGCTATACCATTGATAGCAACCATAGAAATAATGATATACAATATCATGTAACAGGTGACATCAAAATTCAGTTCATTGGCTATTTTCACCCAAAATCAAATCCCCTTGAGGTACACACCGGACCTCCCCATCCTTTCGCATCACCCACCAAGTGTACCCAGGTCCTTGATCAAAAGCAATCCCACGGATGGGTTTTCCCTTGCCCGAGGCAGGAGTAACCCAGACTGTCTTCCCCAGCATATTTCTTATGTGCACGACAGGGACTTTATCTCCATCTACAGTACGTAAGAGTCTTGATTGGACAGGGCCAGCTTGATTGAAAGATCCCCTGGTATTGACTAACCAGGTGGCTTTTGCTAAATGTGTGTCCCAAAGCTTGAATGTCCCACCACCCATTGCTCTCAGCGTAGTCTTTAGCAGTCCATTGTACCGTTCTATTTTCCTAGAGGCTGGTGCATGGTAGGGGATGTCATAGACCCACTCAATGCCGTGCTCTTTGGCCCAGGTGTCTATGAGGGTGTTTCGGAAATGAGTCCCGTTGTCTGACTCAATTCTTTCTGGAGTGCCATGTCGCCACAGGACTTGCTTTTCAAGGCCCAGGATGGTGTTCCGGGCAGTGGCATGGGGCACAGGGTATGTCTCCAGCCATCCGGTGGTTGCTTCCACCATGGTGAGCACATAGCGCTTGCCTTGTTGGGTTTGTGGGAGTGTGATATAATCAGTCTGCCAGGACTCCCCATATTTGTATTTCAACCATCGTCCTCCATACCAAAGAGGCTTTACTCGCTTGGCTTGTTTGATTGTAGCGCACGTTTCACATTCGTGGATAACCTGTGCAATAGCATCCATGGTTAAGTCCACCCCTCGATCACGAGCCCATCTATATGTTGCGTCTCTTCCTTGATGGCCTGACGCGTCATGGGCCCACCGAGCGATAAATAATTCACCTTTATGTTGCCAGTCCAAATCCACCTGGGCCACTTCAATCTCAGCAGCCTGGTCCACCTGCTGGTTGTTTTGGTGTTCTTCAGTGGCCCGACTCTTGGGTACGTGAGCATCTACGTGATGTACTTTTACAACCAGGTTCTCTACCCGGGCAGCAATATGTTTACCTCTGCGCTGCCAGTTGTTCTGCTTCCACTGCTGCAACCACCCCCACAGGGCATTTGCCACCATCCATGAGTCAGTATAGAGATAAAGTACTGGCCATTTTTCTCGTTCAGCAATGTCCAAGGCCAGCTGGATGCCTTTCACCTCAGCAAACTGGCTCGATTCACCTTCTCCTTCAGCAGTTTCTGCAACTTGGCGTATAGGACTCCATACAGCAGCTTTCCACCTCCGATGCTTTCCCACAAGGCGACAGGACCCATCAGTGAACAGGGCATATTGCTTCTCATTTTCTGGTAGTTTATTATACAGTGGGGCCTCTTCAGCACGTGTCACCTCCTCCCCTGGGGATATTCCGAAATCTTTGCCTTCTGGCCAGTTCGTGATCACTTCCAAGATTCCTGGGCGACTGGGGTTTCCTATTCAGGCCCGTTGTGTGTTCAGTGCGACCCACTTACTCCACGTAGCGTCGGTTGCATGATGTGTAGAGGGGACCCTCCCTTGAACATCCAGCCCAGCACCGGCAGTCGGGGTGCCAGGAGGAGCTGTGCTTCAGTTCCAACCACTTCCGAAGCAGCTCGAACCCCTTCATATGCTGCCAATATCTCCTTCTCAGTTGGAGTGTAGCGGGCCTCGGATCCTCTGTATCCCCGACTCCAGAACCCTAAGGGTCGACCTCGAGTCTCCCCTGGTGCTTTCTGCCAGAGGCTCCAGGTAGGGCCATTCTCCCCGGCTGCAGTGTAGAGCACATTCCTTACATCTTGTCCTGCCCGGACTGGCCCAAGGGCTACTGCCTGAACTATCTCCCGTTTAATTTGTTCAAAGGATTGTTGTTGCTCAGGGCCCCATTTGAAGTCGTTCTTCTTCCTGGTCACGTGATAGAGAGGGCTTACGATTTGACTGTAATTTGGAATATGCATTCTCCAAAAACCCACAACGCCTAAGAAAGCTTGTGTTTCCTTTTTGCTAGTTGGTGGGGACATGGCTGTTATTTTGTTGATCACATCCATTGGGATCTGACGACGTCCATCTTGCCATTTTATTCCTAAAAACTGGATCTCCTGTGCAGGACCCTTGACCTTACTTTGTTTTATGGCAAAACCGGCTTTCAGAAGGATTTGAATTATTTTCTTCCCTTTCTCAAAAACTTCTTCTGCTGTGTTGCCCCATACGATGATGTCATCGATGTATTGCAGGTGTTCTGGAGCCTCACCCTGTTCCAGTGTGGTGTGGATCAGTCCATGGCAAATGGTAGGGCTGTGTTTCCACCCCTGGGGCAGTCGGTTCCAGGTGTACTGGACGCCCCTCCAAGTGAAAGCAAACTGTGACCTGCACTCCGCCGCCAAAGGGATGGAGAAGAATGCATTAGCAATGTCAATTGTGGCGTACCACTTGGCTGCCTTTGACTCCAGTTCGTATTGAAGTTCTAGCATGTCCGGCACGGCAGCACTCAGTGGCGGCGTGACTTCGTTCAGGCCACGGTAGTCTACTGTTAGTCTCCACTCTCCATTGGACTTTCACACTGGCCATATGGGACTGTTAAAGGGTGAGCGAGTCTTGCTGATCACTCCTTGGCTCTCCAGTCGATGAATCAGCTCATGGATGGGGATCAGAGAGTCTCGGTTGGTGCGATATTGCTGCCGGTGCACTGTTGTGGTAGCGATTGGTACCTGTTGTTCTTCAACCCTCAGCAACCCCACAACAGAAGGGTCCTCCGAGAGACCAGGCCAGGTGGACAGCTGTTTAATTTCCTCCATCTCCAGGGCAGCTATACCAAAAGCCCACCGGTACCCTTTTGGGTCTTTGAAATACCCTCTCCTGAGGTAGTCTATGCCAAGGATGCACGGAGCCTCTGGGTCAGTCACAATGGGGTGCTTCTGCCACTCATTCCCGGTTAGGCTCACTTCGGCCTCCAATACAGTTAACTCTTGGGATCCCCCTGTCACTCCAGAAATACAAATGGGTTCTGCCCCTTTATAGTTTGATGGCATCAGGGTACACTGTGCACCGGTGTCTACGAGAGCCTTATACTCCTGTGGATCTGATGTGCCAGGCCATCGAATCCACACAGTCCAGTAAACCTGGTTGTCCCTTTCCTCCACCTGGCTGGAGGCAGGGCCCCTCTAGTTCTGGTCATAGTATCCATCTCTCACTTCTTGCAAACGTGAGTTAAGAATTTCTTCATCGCAATTACAATCCAAAGTAAGATCAGCCCTTCTACTCTGTCTGGGGAACCGTTCACTGGAAACTGGACCGTCGTGAGACAGGTTTTTCCTGAAAACTGGAGCAGCATTTTTCCTGGGAGAACCCCCTTGTGTGATTGTTTTTCCTTGCAACTCACGTACCCATGCCTCTAGGATGAAGGTAGGTTTTCCATCCCACTGCCTCATGTCCTCTCCGTGGTCACGCAGGTAAAACCACAGGGTGCCCTGTGGTGTGTGCTTTCTATATCCTCTCTCTTGAGGAGAAAAACGCTGACTCCCAATGGCTGAGATACTGGTCCGTACAGGTGGAGAATAGGACATACCCTCTTTGAGTTGCTGGACCTCCCGGGACAGCTTCTCCACAGCCGAGACAAGGGAGGAGGAGATAGTTTCTTCGAAATCCCGAAGTCTGCTAACTAAGACATCCACCGTTGGTGCTTCTTCCTCTGCCCAGGACAGTACTGCCAATGAACTGGCATACGATGCTGGTGCGCTCCGTACCAACTTCCGCCACATGGGTCGCGTGCACTGGACGTCATCTGGATCTTTGGGCGTTTGGTTGTTGTCCAGGTCACTATAAACCACCTCCAGCACGCCTAATTCTCTCAGGTACTGGATACCTCTCTCCATAGTGGTCCACTTGCCTAGGCAATATATAACACCTTCCTTGAAGGGATACCTTTCCTTCACGCCTGACAGCAGTCGCCTCCAGAGGCTGAGGACCTGTGTCCCTTTTCCAATTGCTTTGTCAATACCCGCTTCCCTAGCAAGGGATCCCAGCTGTTTGGCTTCCTTCCCCTCTAATTCCAGGCTACTGGCCCCATTATCCCAGCATTGGAGCAGCCAGGTAACAATATGCTCGCCTGGACGACGGCTGAAATCTTTCCGCATATCTCGCAACTCATTCAGGGATAGGGATCGGGTGGTTTCCATCTCGTTTATGAGTTCTTCCTCTTCCTCCTCCCCTCCTCGTGATGGCCCTGGTTTTCCATCATCCTTTTCTAAACGACCTGACTTCCGCTTCAAAGATTTCTTCTTCTGTACAGGGGCGACGGATACCAGCGACGGTTGGTCCTCTGGTTCAGCTGTAGTACCCGTCGCGAGGGTTTGGGTAGCTGCAGTGCCTGTCACGGGGGTTGGAGTACTTGTAGTGACTGTTGCCGGGGTTTGAGTGGCTGCAGTGCTTGTCGCACTGGTTGGAGTAACTGCAGTGACTGTTGGCGGAGTTTGAGTAGCTGCAGTGCCTGTCGTGGGGCTTTGAGTAGTCACTGTATCTGTTGCTGGGGTTGATCTCTGGAGAGTATTCCTGAATAGTTGTTTAACTCTAAACAAGGCCTGAACCACATTCAGGAGACATAGCAATATGATCATGCTTGTTTGAACATCCCAAGGATATTCAAAATTCTCAGGGAATATTGTGGACGTCTTCATGAAGAGGATAGAAGAAAAAGGAGTTTCTGAAGATATGGAAGGAAAGGTGAACAAGTGGGAGAAAGTGTCCCATCCTGTCTCCCCACTAAATTCATCCTCTGAGGTGAAGACGTAAGAAGTGTAATTATTAATAGTTTCCAAAAGATAGCTCCCGAAGAACAGGAATGATGGCAGTGCTTAGTACAGGCTCGTGACCAATAATTTTATCATAACATAAAGCCAGGTCACACAGTATAGCAAAGCAATGACCTTAATCCATTTCCCCGAGATGACCAACCCCACATAAAAACTGATAATCAGCAGTATAGACAGCCAGTAAGGTGCTATATACCACAGCTCCAAAAACAGATCCAACAACTCTGAGAGCAAATAAACCAACATTGTGAACATTGAGTACTAAACTGATATCATGAATGCTTATAACAAATTTGTTTTAACCCGTTCGGGTCAGATGTGTCGTTATCTCAACCCTTCGAGCCCCACGTTGGGCGCCAAAAAGGACTGTCGTGGTTTAACCTGGCAGGCAGCCAAATACCACGCAGCCGCTTGCTCACTCCCCCCTACCCCAGCGGGACAGGGAGAGAATCGGAAGGGTAAGAGTGAGAAAAACTCGTGGGTTGAGATAAAGACAGTTTAATAGAACAGAAAAAGGGAAAATGATAATGATAATGATAAAATATACAAAATGAGTGATGCACAATGCAATTGCTCACCACCCGTGCTGACCGATAACCAAGTAGCGATCGGCACTTCCTGGATCACGCCTACCATTCATATACTGAGCATGACGTCACATGGTATGGAATACCCCATTAGCCAGCTGGGCTGGCTGTCCTGATTATGTTCCCTCCCATCTTGTGTACCTAGCTCAGTCAGTAGGCACGGGAGCTGTCCTTGGACTAGGAGGGCACTTAGCAACAACTGAGAACATCAGTGTGTTATCAACATTCTCCTCATACTAAATCCAAAACACAGCACTAGGAAGAAATTTAACCCTATCCCAGCCGAAACCAGGACACACAGCAAGCCTCAAATGGTGTAGATGTGAACTTGCAAAACGTGTACCTACATCTAGAGAAATAATCTGTTCTCTTAAATGTCTACATGAGAAAATAGCAGATATAAAGTCATGAATAAGACTTCATCAGAGTATAACCTACCACATTATTCCATTCAGAATTATGCACAACTATGAGAAACTGAAGTCTCGAATAAGTGAAATTGTGGACAGCAGGCGTAGATTAGAAGAGGATTTAAAGAAGCAAGCAGCTGAATATAGAGAGATAGACAAGCGTATGAACAGCATTAAGCCAGACCTCATACAGCTGAGGAAGACAAGAGATCAGTACTTGATGTGAGTATCATTATTAATTAACAAAACTTTTTTTAAAAGTTTTTTTTTTTATTGGCATCTAACTTCTGTGACTAAGAATTAATTTTATTTGCAATTATTTTCCAGGTGGCTGACTCAAAAAGGTGTTCGGCAAAAGAAGTTAAATGAATGGCTTGGAAATGAAAATACAGAAGAGTGAGTATTAAAAGATTTAAATATTACTGGTATTTCAAGTCATCTTATGCAAAAGTGAGATAAAGCATATTTAATTCCAGGACCACACAGAGGAAATCTCAAGCCTAGCCCTCCAGTAACAATGCACACTGTTAACACATGGCAGCCTACGTAATGCAAGTATTAGAAAAGACTCTGTCTCACCCACTATGCCATTATTCAGGGAAGTGCATAATCAAGTTACTATAGCAAAGCACTGGAATTTAACCTGTGTCTTTATTCTTACCAGCAAAATGAAGATCATAAGGCGTTAGTATCTTTTAGAGATGTCATATGGATAGATAAATTGTTCAGAAGGTCTCTTAGGCATGGGTAGGCTGTTTCTAAATTTCAAGCGTTGGTACCATGGTGCTATCTAGTATAGTGGTACCCACATCAATATATCACATTGCTATTGGAGATGATAAAATTGTGTATGCTGAAGAATGGTCCTTCTCTGGTTGTGTGGTCTGGTTAATTTTTCTGGGAAATGGCAGGATAGTATTCTGTCATTTCAGCAATTCAGTTTAGTATAGGTTCTGACTGGGGCTTGGCTACTGAATACATTTCACTTCATTCCTGGGGAAAAAAGCAAAAAGCACCCGGGTGGTGCAAATGTAGACCAAATTTAAACAAAAGCAAGCCACAAAATAATATCAAAAGTGTAGTAACAGTGAAGAATGAACAAATAGAAAAACAAAGTTGTCTAAGTAATACTCATATCAACATTTTCTGCTGATGTAGTTTCCTGTGCATGCCTTTTACACTGCCTGGCTGAACATATAGCAAAAGCAGCACACTGACAATGACTGTTTCGTGGATTTACATTCTAGCTTTGTCCACATTAGTGGTCTATTTTAATTTGGCTTGATTTACTGAGTCTCCTACTGTTATCCTGGAAATTGTGCATCTCTGCTGCGGCTGCATTGGTAGAAGCAGGGGATAAAAATGGCATACACATTTTAAAGCCATGTTGTTCACTCAGTCTTAGCACAGCTCAAAGATGATATGATGGAGAATATGTAGACACCTGTTTCCAGTGGTACTCCCATCAGTTAAACGGTAGACAAAGAACAATGCCAGGTCATAGTTTTAACGTAGCATCAAAATAGTAAGTGAAACTGTTTAAAGAAAATCTTCCTTTTCTCTCACTCTGTGACTCTGCCAGCAAGTCTGGTAAGTGCTCAGGTTTCTGCTGAAAAATTAAACTTTCAGAATATGACTTTTTTCTAAAGTTGTAAAGCAGAAAAAAATCGGTATAATGAGCAGCAGTAAAAATAGGAATCCCTTTCTCTAGGTGCTGGTTGAAAATAGAGCCACTGCTGAATGCATTTGAATATCTTGCAGGACAAAGGAGTACAATGGGATAAGGGAGCTAGAGAGAGTGTCATCTGAAACAAAAGCACCCTTCTTCTTTCTGAAAAATTGAATTCTGTATGTTCTGCGTGAGATTGCTGATTTCTGTAGACTACTTTGAGAATCTTCAGAAAGACAGAACTGTGGATGAGTGAGAAGTCATGTTTTCTTAGAGCAAGGAAAACTGATTAAAAACCTATTATAGAAAGAATAAATATGTTAGCCAAACACAGACTGACTGCAAGCTGAGCAGGAGGGGCAGGGCCCACCAGTGCAGGCCGCTGGGCAAGTGGGGAGTTCTGGAACTGCAGAATATCTAAGTGGTGTCCACACAGCTGAACCAGAGACATCTTCTTTCATGGTGGGCTTTAGCTCAGGGGGTTCTATATAACTCTGAATCAGCTTTATAGTTGGTGGCTGTTTTGGTAGAGAAGGCCCTATATTATATGCTCTTCTCATAATCTGGTTATAAGGAGAGAGAGCACTCTACTATTCCACCCTTTCCACAAAGCCATCTCCCCTATGAATAATTAACCTGTATACCTATATGACTGCTCATAGCTTTCCCAAGCAGCAGCTGTAGTCAATACATCATTGCATGATTTTTCACTGCTGACCAAGTGTTCTGATCTTTGGAAATGAAGATGACTCAGAGGGTATTGATTTCGTTGGGCTTGCTATTTACCAAAACAGTGAGCAACAGTTGAAGTACTGAAGTGCTTGCAGCAGATTCTGAAAGATAACACAGCATCCTTTTATATCCTTCTTCAGATTTACATGAGTGTTTTTAAAAGAAACAAGGACCAGAACTTATATTTTATTTTTATTGAGTGGTCGAAATGTTGCAGTATTACATAGTTTACATCCCTAGTTTTACCAGGGAGGCATCCTACTAACTACTGACTTTTTTTGTTTTTTCAAGTAATATGAAAGGGGGACTACTTAATTCATGGATTTTGCTCTGCAATGTGTTTCACAAACACATTTTGTCCTATTTCAACAGCCAATACTCTATGGTAGAAGATGATGAGGACTTGCCCCATCATGATGAGAGAACGTGGAACGTGGGAAATATCAATAGAAGTCAAGCTGAAAATCTGCTGCGGGGAAAGCGAGATGGAACATTCCTTGTTCGAGAGAGCAGCAAACAAGGCTGCTATGCCTGCTCTGTTGTGTACGTACCCTAATTTGTGAATGATGTAACCAACATTTGAGGCACCTACCTTGAGCCGGGGCAGATAGACACTTGCATATGCATGGATTCCATTGGATCTTTGGGCTTAGAAGCAGACCAACAAGTCCTGAGGCCATCCTTATTGCTGCTCCATTTCCTACACAGCTCAAACCTGTGCCACTCCCACAGATGAGCCTCATGGAGAAGAAGGGAAACTAGAGCATGGATGCACTCCTTTATGTGCAGCTGCTAAGTCCTGTCTATCTCCTGCCTCCCTAAGCTAACACAACATCTGGGAATTTGGGTTAAACCTAGGTGTTTACCATTATCCCACCACAGAAGACAGGAATTCTATGTAGTGACTAGCACTTTAAGATTTATTGCCAATACCGTATTTTCTAGCTTAACTTTACTGTACTGACAAAGTAAAAACTGTGGGTTTTTTTTTTCTCCTCTTTAGGGTGGATGGAGAAGTAAAGCACTGTGTGATAAACAAAACACCTACTGGGTATGGATTTGCAGAGCCATATAACTTGTACAACTCGCTCAAAGAACTGGTGCTACATTATCAACACACATCACTCGTGCAGCACAATGACTCTCTCAATGTCACACTAGCCTACCCAGTATATGCACAGCAGAGGCGATGAAGATCTTAATACTCTGGGTTGTTTGTTTTATTTCTAAAGAAAAGATTTGACAACATTGAGGCCTTTGGAGAGAGAAGGCTCCTTTCAGCCTTACTCAAGAATTTGAGCTGCAGTATCAAAGCTATCTGTCTTCAGATGGGACTAGAGCTTTCCTTCACAACTGCAGTTGGAGAGATCACAGTAATTAAGCTGTGAACGTATGTTTCTAGTCTGAAGTGCTTTTTTTTAATTAAGAAAAGAAAAAAAAAAGAGAGAGAAATCCTAACCTGATCTCCCTGCAGGGACATAGAGGCCTTTAACCATGGTGCTTGTTTACGACCACTTCTGAAGCTTTACCAGCTAGAACGTTGGATTCTTCAGACACAAGGTGTAAGAGGTCTTTGTCATTCGGTTATTGGAATTTCTTGGTCATGACCTGGCTTGGATTTGGTGTTGCTGCACTCAGTGGATCCAGACATGCAGCATTGTGGATTTTTTTGGTTTCTGGTGAATGATATGTAGCAGAATGGCACTTTCATTTCTAAGGGACACTTTAAAAGGGCTTCAGTTACAGCATGTTGTTCAGAGGAATTGTAATAGCGAAGTGCCAGGAAGTGTTTTGTTTAGACATTTAAAAATCCTGTTTTAAGAATATATTTAAGACTGAAGAAAACAGGACTTTCAATGACTTACAGTATATAATAATGTACATAGTATTGGATGACTAACTGTCATTGATGGAAACTGTCAATACCAAACTGCTTCTCTTTTCTCTTTTCTGTTTGCTGAAAGCTGAATTCTTAGACTGTGCTATGCAATACTCAATTTTCTTTAGGCTGTAGTCTTCTCAAGCATATCTACAGGTTAAACTTGCTTTCCTTTCTTGTTTCCTTGTCGTCTTTTTTCTTTCTTTCTTTTGCCTGAGAATATTTTTTCCTGATGATTATTTTTTGTTATTCATTTTGTTGTTTGTTTTTAAAAAAAAATGTACAGGAAGCCAACAAGAGTTGGCTTCAGAATTAAAACTATGAAATATTTTACAGTTTTCTTTGTATAGAATATTGAGCTACTAGCTCAAAGTTTTAAAAGTTCATAATTTTTTTTTACTAAATATTTTGTTGGGCAGTGCCTGATAAGCTTCAAAGCTGCTTTATTCAATAAAAAATATATGAACATTACAAAATATCACTGAGTCCAACAATATTGTTTCAGAGATATCTTTAGAATACGGTACTGTGCTATGTTTACTTCTTGAAGCATTTTGAACTTCTATCATGATTGTCTTTGTATTTGGAAGATGAAAAATTGTGTATCCTTCTCTGATAGTGACTACAGAAAAAACAGAGGAAAATTTTTTACTGGGGTAGATAGTTTGGATTTCAGAATGAATCCACTCTTCAGAGTAAATAAATGACTTCTTGACCTACTGTGGCAGAATTTTTGTCAGCATGTCAAGGTATTTTCATTTCATATGAAGGAAGTTTCTCTAAACTGTTGCCTAGGATTGGTTTTTTTGTATTAGTATTGTGAAAAAAAGCTCCCACCTTTACTCAGAACAATTGGATACAACACAGAGCTAATTAAGACTGGAAAACGTCTGTTTTGAAAATGATTAGGCTTTCATATTTAACATTTTGGATTTATTTTCATAAGTTTGTAGACTGAGGCAGTATCAAAGTGAACAATTCTATCATTTCAAGCACCAGAGACTTATTATGGTTTGGTTAAAGGAAACAAATACATGAATCCCACTAAAGCAAACTTATTAGGAATTCTGGGACAATTCACTGAGTGGTTTGCAATGGTTGTTTACTGTCCTGACCACTGAGGAAATTCACACATTGCAAATTGATAAAGTAATGAAGTTCAGAGAAATCTTGGAAAACTTTTGACTAAATGAAGATATGAATTTATTCTTCCCCCGAGATGCAAAGGGAAGACCCATTACTATTAAAGGGAGTTGCACACACAATCAGAAGAGTAAGACCCATGGAGTTTTCTCATAATAGCTCTGTTTTAGAGATACATGTGTTTTAATTCAAAGTATGCAGTGCTTATTAAGCTATTGGAAATAATAAGAAGAAATTTGCCACTCTCCAGTAGTTTTTATATTATCTTTTATTTTTTACATTATTCCTTCATTTCTGAGGCTGTAAGGCTTTTGATTTTGATTTTGTGCTCTTTTTTTTGGTGGGTTGTCTTTGCTTTCCTATAGGTGTATTTTCTTACTAGAATGTATATCAGGAAACAAGATTCAACCAACATTAATGTTTTGGGATAGTCACCACTTAAATTATTTTGAATATTTTTTTCTGAATAGAAGTTCCTCTTTTCAGGCCTGTAGGACCATGTAAATTTGGTTTACTAATAACTTTTTTTACTATGAAAAGCGCCAACAATTACTCTAGCATGACAGTCATACTACTGGGCTTGAAGTTACAAATTAGTTCAATATACAACAATTTAACACTTGTAGCAATTTAACCCTTTGGACATATATTGAATTTTGAATGTTAAATATTTTAAGAGTAAAACTGTGGGTTTTTTTTTTCTCTATAAGCAAAATATATGTAATCTGAATTGATGTTTCACTTAGTATTTCTCAAGAAATTTTATAGTAGTTAAGGCATTTGGATCTAATTTTCCTCATATTAAGAAAACTTCTGCTATGTCAGTGGGCCATATCCTTAGCATGCCCAGCCCAGTATGGGATATCATTTGTTCCTGTCGTGCTGTACTACTACTCTTCATCTGTGGTTGCAGCAGAGAAAAAAATAGTGTGTGCACAAATTTGGCACTTGCTTTTCTTGTACAAGCAACAATGAGAAATAAGCACTATGTTGTGAGGATGAGTGCTTAGGGCTTCTTAAGGGGAAGTTCTGCCTACACAGGGTCTGTGCAATTTGCAAGGATCATTTACGCCCTCAAAGTGGGCATGAGTGGGTTTTCTTTGGTACCTAGGTACTGTGTGGCCTCTGCATTTCCCTCCCTCCTTAATGCACAGAGCTGCGTCCTGCCAAAGGCCCTATTTACTGCAGAGTTGTTTGTCCTTTGTATACCATATTGTTCACTCCAGTTTTGATTTGATCCCAGACTAATATATACAGAAAAAAAGCACGTGGATATAACTAAAGAAACATGGTGCTTTTCTATATTTCTATTGACATGTAGTTTTTGCATCTAATATGATTCAAGGGTGGGAATTGTTTTAGTATGCTTTTTTGGTTTGGGGAATTTTTTGTTTTATTTTAAATCCCTCAGTTATGCTGCACTGCAGCAGCACTTTCACAAGGCCTTTGAAAGGTATGAGACGTAACACGGAGAACCAACACCCACAAGCAAAATTAGGAGTTTCTGATTTCCTTAAGTTGAAATTTGAATTTGAAGTTTGGGGATGTGTATCTGTGCATATGCGCGCACACTTGCTGTGTTTATGTATTAATAAATCCCAGTATAGGTGCATTTTCACCAAACAGTCATTTTGCTGAATTCAGTAAGTAATATCATTAACTTTGTTTAAAGACACACACACATACACACTAGACCTTTGTGGGTGCAGCATGTTTCCAAATACAGTTAGAAAAATGAGTTTCTGTGGTGGTGTTTTTTGTTGTTTTTCTGTTGTTTGGTTTTTGCTTTTTTTTTTAAAAAGCTTGTCTGTATGGTTCACTTAGATAAGAAATCTTGTCAAGCAGTCTGTAAAACCAAATCTTCAAATTTTCTATTTGGTGTCAACTGTTCTGTAGTAAAGAAATGGCTTTGTCTTGTAATTGGCAATGAAATAATAATGCTTGGAAAAACATTCAGATGCTTCTAATGGGGAAAACTGCCAATTTTCACACAGTGCTTTTGCTATGCATGCTATTAAGTTGGGAAAATGAATCCTGATATTATTTTTTTCAGGGTCACTTTAGAAATGGGCTGCTCAAAGCACAATGCCTCCCATGGGACAAGGTTCCAAAATGAAACATTTTATGTAGAACACGTTGTCTTTACTGCAGTAGAAGACTAAACTGGACTGTGGGCGTTGGTAACATTACATTGCACTTGTCCTAATGAGACTGCATTAGCTGCCCAAGATACTGCTATTTTTTTTTATTCTTGTTTTTAAAAATAAAGCTCTGTTCTGTTAAATGTCTTTAAAACATTAAGATTATTTTGGCTTAAAATGGTCTTTGAGGAGGTGGAGGGTAAAGTGGGTGCAAATTGCCTTTAAAAGGCAACAATGAAAACATGCTTCCTTGAAATTTTGTTCAAGCTATAGAGTTGATGGAGCTGTGTCTTGTTTTTAAGTTGCTTTAAAAATTGTAATAAGTCTTCAAACAGAATAAAGGTTGTTTTGAAACTGCATTTCAGTTGTTGAGGCTTCAGTAAGGACTGAGATGTCTCTTTACCAGAATCCTTGGCTGACACTTCCTGTCTATATGTGGCCTACTTTGAAAATGAGACCCAAATGCTCATATTATTAGAGGGAACTAGGGAGCAAATTATTTCAGCTGACTCACAGCCATCCTATGTATTGAACTGAGTGGAGTAGTTGAGTAGCTCCAAAATAGTCTCGTGCCAAAATGACAGTTCTGCTCATCTCATACTCTTGCAAAAGCAGTACAATATTAATGATCTGTAATCTGCCTTTTACAGTGCAGATGAAGTTCTGGTTCTTCTGAAATCAGTGTGAGTTTTGTCATTGATTTCCATGAAGCCAGCCTGTCAGCCTTTGTAGCTAGAGGTAATTTACCAGCTTCATGACTACATCTGATATTGTGAAAACCAACGTGAGAATGAAGAAGAGGGAGGAAGTAAAGGGGGGATTGAGCAAGACTGATTCTGAGCATTGTTTTCTTCCCTTCATTATTGATATGCGGTATCTGAATTCTTCGAGCCCGTCCATATCTTGCCCCAGGAGAGGTCCTCTGGGGAAGTCAGCCAGCCAGCCTCACTAGAAGCAGAAAGAGATTCCTATTCCCGTTCTGTCCAAGGTTTCCATTCTAAAATCTGCCCACGTTTTGCTCACTGTAGTCACATAATACCTCCTAACTGAGGTACTCAGGTAGCACAGGCTTGAAATAATTATTAATAATCACAACATTGTCAGATTAAAGGCTATTATCATATTGTTAGTCCACTTAATAGAAAGTGGGGTTACATCTCCGATGAACATATCTGTTGCAGTTTTTCTCAGTAAGCTGATTCTTTTAAATAGACACCAAGTTTACCTCATTCCTGCTCCCTGAACAGATGTTAAGCAACACAAACTCCTGTAGCCATATAGAGCTCAACATCTAAAAATAAGGTTAGCTAGGTCATGAATCATGCATCGTCCATCATCAGCTACTGAGAGAAATTATGATTGGTTGATCATAATTGTGGTGGTGCATTCATACCCCCCCCTTCTTCCCTGGGCCACTTGTTGATCTGGGCCGCTTGTTGATCTCAGAAATTTCCATGAAACCTCGGCCTTGGTGTATTGAGTCTGGCAGTTGAGCACTCCTTAACTGTATCAGAAACTCTGCATAGCTGAGGCTGGGAACATCCTCCTACTGCCTGGCCCGGGTGTCCAGCAGAACAACACTGAAACCTTGAGAATTTTTTAGTAATTACCACCTGGGACTGTGGCCAGGATGGAAATTTACAGATGACTAAAGCCAACCATCTTGCGAACCTATAAACGGTGGTCCTAAGTGAGGCCCTTTGAGCTCTCCTGGACCGCAGCGGCTGCACCCAGCATCTCCCTCTGAGTGGGACGCCTCTCAGAGCTTGCGATCTTTCAGGCCTGTGATATTCGGAGGACCGCTGGGTCCTGGGTGAGTCCCTTTCGAAGCTCAACCCTTCGCCCGTTGAGAGGGAATGCCTAGACATTCGACGTGAATATTTCTTCACTGAAATCGAGGGGAATTTTTAACAGGTATACCTTCTGTATATTTTTATATATATATATGTTTCTCTGTGTGTGTGAACTAATAGTAAGCATAATCTGTAATTAAGTTGTGATTGTAGTAGACTTACTAACCTACTTTGCAAATATTGAATAGTTAATGATGAGGCGTTACTAAAGTTTGTTAATGATTAGTTGATAATTAAGTGTTGCTAAATTGTGAATGAAACCTAGACTGTCCCTGAAATATAAACCCTTAGATGATTTTCCTTTATATGTTTCACCCATGTAATAAGTAATAGAGTGAACCTTGCCATCGAATTCTATTAGGTCGCACCTTTATAAATCTCTATTAAAATCACTTTCTGCTAATTTCTTTGACGGTGATTCGTTAAGCGGCCTCTAAACCACTCACTCGCGACAAATTGGCGTAGTCGGCAGGATGGCAAGTAGTATCACTGATTACTTACAAAAACATGGAATAAATCCAAGTCTTAAATTCTCAGAAGAATGGGCTCGTAATAATTGGCATGATTGGGAAGCTGTGGAAAAACAACTAAAAGTAGCTAGGGGATATATAAAAGATGGAGAAGGAATTATTTGCAAAATGTTAGGCACCTGTTTGGAAGCTGCTTATCAGTACAGAAAGAATAACAATAGAAGGGAGCAGGACCTGAAAGAAGAAATAGAAGGCAGAAAGGAAGCTGAATTAATACTGTCCTTGAAAATTGAGCAGCTGCAAAAACAGTTACAGGAAGAAAAGGAGAAATCACAAAAGTTGGAAGAAAAGATTGAGATGATGCTTATGCAGGCTCCCAATCCCCCTGACATTGTACAGATTAGGAAATTAATTGTATCCCCTGAGGAATGGGATGGTGATATTTGCGGTGATCCTGATGACTATGATGAGGGAAATGATGACCCCTTGTTCCCCTCAAGATTCCTCTCAATATGAGGCTAGACCCATCATTAAAGCAAAATATATTTTAATTCCAGTTGGTCCTCGACAACAATTGGTAAAATTTTTAATAGATACAGGAGCACAAATTTCAATATTAACACAGCAAGATGCCGAGAAGCTGGGTATACGACCTGGATGGCAAAGAGTTAAAATCACTGGAGTGAACGGAGCAAGTGTTATGTGCCAAGCTGCAAAAGTTAATTTATGGCTCCCGGGTGAGAAGCGTGTATCATCTACTTGCTTTGCAATTAAAGATCACAATGAAAATATTTTAGGTTTCGATGTTTTGAACGGTCGAACCTGGCATCTGCCGGACGGCAGCGTGTGGTCCTTCGGTTCAAATGTCGACCCTAACCCTGATAAAAATCGGGAAATGATAGTGCGCGTACTCCGTGCAGCTCCTGCACTCCCCGATTCAAAAATCACTAACGTCCCACAGTATCCTATTTCTGATGCGACACGAGCTGGAATCTCTGAAGTAATAACAGATTTGGAAAAATGGCACATTATTTCCAAAATCCACTCCCCGTATAATTCACCGGTTTGGCCAGTGCAAAAACCAGACGGGAGGTGGCGATTAACAATTGATTATCGGCACTTAAATGCCAACACAGCTCCGCTAACGGCTGCCATACCTAATATTGCAACTTTAACAGCCACATTACAAGCAGCCGCACACCTATGGATGGCAGCATTAGATGTAAAGGATATGTTCTTTATGGTCCCCTTGCAGGAAAAAGATAAAGAGAAATTTGCTTTTACTTGGGATGGCATACAATACACCTTTAACAGACTCCCACAGGGGTATAAACATTCACCCACAATCGCTCATGCCGCGCTTGCTGAGCTTTTACAAACAGTCTCACTTCCCCAGAATGTGAAACTGTACCAATATATAGATGATATTCTATTTGGAGGAGATTCCTCTGAAGAGGTAGGGGAAGCAGCAACAGCAGTGTGGCAAGAGCTACATAAAGCAGAAATTGAAATCCCCTTTGAGAAATGTCAGGGACCAAGTAAAGAGGTAAAATTTTTGGGTACTTGGTGGATTGCAGGTAGTGCAACAATTCCACCGGACACCCTAAGTAAAATAGAACAATTGCAGATGCCCCAATCTAAGAAAGAATTACAACAGCTTATGGGTACTTTAGGATATTGGAGAAAACACGTACCTGGATTTTCTATCATTGCTCGCCCACTATATTCACTTTTATGAAAAGGAAAATCATGGGAATGGAATTCAGAACATGAAGAGGCAGTCAAAACTCTAATTCAGGAAATTAAAAGCATATCAATCATTGGGACCACTACACCCCCACGACCCTATTATAGCAGAATGGGGTTTTGCTGAACACGGTACTTACTGTAACCTGTTCCAAACTGGCCCAGATGGACCAAAAAGACCTTTGATGTTCAGTTTGACTGCATTTAAAGAGACAGAACAGAGATATTCCGAGTGGGAAAAGGGACTATTGTCTTTAGTCCGAGCAGTGAAACAAGCTGAGAAAATACACCAGGAACAACCTGTACAAACCAGAGGTCCATTTAATTTATTAGAAGCAGTTCTAAAGGGGACTGCTCCCCCAGAAGGACTTGCACAAAAGCCTACAATTAGGAAATGGTATGCTTATTTGACAGGAATTGCAGAGGAAATGAGATTAACTGAAGGACACACTAAACTCTCTAAATTACAGATGCCTATAAATGCAGACCCATTAGCATTACAACAACCTTTTAAACCCTCACCTATTTTAAATGCACCTCCCTTTACCGAGGGAACACCACCAGAAGATATTTGGCTTACTGATGCCTCAGCAAGGAGAATAGACGGCAAATGGCAATACAAGGCTGCTGCATTAAACATCAACACTGGCAAACAAATCATAGAAGAAGGTGAAGGTAGTGCACAAGTAGGAGAATTAAGGGCAGTTGTTCTAGCAGCACAAAATGGAGCAAAAGTTATCTATGTCGACTCCTACGCCGTGTGGGCAGGTGCCACACAGTGGCTTTGTCAGTGGGAAGTCCTGAACTGGGAAGTAAATAGATCTCCAGTTTGGAGATCTCAGGATTGGCAACTATTACTTAAAATAGCCAGAAACACTCCATTCAAGATGGGATGGGTGAAAGCTCATGCCAAAAATAATGAACCAGCCACAAATTGGAATCAAAAGGTAGATGAATTGGCAAAAATTAGAAAAATAAAAGTAGGAAATTCCTTAAATTCTGAGTGGTATCGACTGGGAGAATGGCCACATCAAAAATTAGGTCATACAGGTAAAGAAGCACTTTATTTTGCTGCACAAAGTAAGGGTTGGCCCCTAGACAGGAAAACCTGTGAAATTATTCTTACAGAATGTCCTCAATGTAGATTAAAATTACAAACGAATCACCCTGCTAAAGCACCCCCCTTACATATCAGTCAGGGAAAGACTCTGTGGTCTACATGGCAAATTGATTACATTGGGCCACTAAAATCTTCTGCAGGATATCGATATATCCTCACAGGGGTAGAAGTAGTCTCCGGCTTGCTTATGGCAACTACATGCCGAAAAGCTGATGGGAAAAACACAGTACGAGGACTATCTTCTTGGTTCTCTAATCTACCTACTCCTGATGCTATCCAAAGTGATAATGGCTCACATTTCACAAATAGGGAAGTGCAAGAATGGGCAAAACAGAAAGAAATTCAATGGGTATTCCACACCCCCTACTACCCCCAATCAAATGGGATGATAGAAAGAACTAATGGCTTATTAAAACAGAGCCTTAAGCCACACGAAGTCCGGTGGGATACACAACTTTCCGAAGTACTCCATCAATTAAACAATCGATACGGACCCACTGGAAGCCCTGTGAGCCGAGCATTCTTTGTAAAAGCTAAATCTAATACTCCCCCTACTGATGAAAGAAAATGTCCGCTAACATTACAGCCAGGACAACCTGTTATGGTAAATTTACCACAAATTGGAACTGTGCCTATGACTTTAACTAAACCCTGTGGCCCACTTGCTTGGGAAACTACTGATAGCAGTGGTGCAAAACATAGAATCAGTACTAGATGGATTTTTCCTTCTTTCTAAAAGGGGTAACCCGTTCGGCCTTCCCCACCGAAACGTCTTCTTTCTTTTTTTTTAAACAGGAGAAGATGAACCTATACCGATGGCAACAACAAAAGCAGCAGCATCTCCCCAACCCAATTTTATTTTTCCTTTTAGTCAAGATAAGTATAATCCTTTTAGTTCAGACACAAGATCCCTGGGACCATGCACTACTAAATTACACTGGAAGTATGGGAACCCTACCAACAGACAAGACAAACCTGAACCTTGCTATTTTAGTTATACATGGGAATGAGGCATATTCAAAAGATGAATGGAGATGGGAGACACTACACCAGAAAGAAATTAAGATATCTCACAATAATAATAACATTCATCAAATTTTATCACTTCAAGCCGCACCAGGGGAAGAAATAAAAATAGGGTGCCATGCAATCAATGGATCTACCCACAAAAAAAACGCACTGAAATTAAAATAGACTACACTGATTTTTCTAAACGTAAAGACAATGAGAAGTCTTGCTATAAGACACCAGAACCAGATTGTTGGTACAATTTCACTTTCACACAACCTGTACTCATATTTTGCTTCTGGAGTAATTGTGGTGTAGAACTATTGTTTGATTTTATGATTAGCAAGCACAAAATTTGGAATTTGTGTACGACAGGGTGGCCGTGGGTTGATGCATACATACTTTTTAATGTACCTACATCTGATCTAAATTTATCTGCAATAGCACTACACAATAACATCACCTTTCATAGGCAGGAATGGATTATTAAAGACGAAAATAAAAACCAACAAATTCCATCCTTAAAGGCAACCAAAGGAGACACCATTTCGATAGGATGCCGAATTGAAAATCATACTAAATGTATGACAACAACCTTACACATTGTTGTAAGCAACATTGAAGGAAAAGACAACATATATACCTGTCCTTTTAAACATGAATGCTGGTATACTTTTACTATATCCCATTCAGTACTCGTAAGGTGTCTTTGGACAAACCCTAACTCTCATTCCAGCTTAGGTTTTCAATTCAGGATTGATACCGCACAACCATATTCACCAACTCAGCCGCCTATCAAACTGTCTCCTCACATTTATAACATTGGTCCCTAAATAATCAAGAACATAGGACAACAGCAAGTGCTATTTAATCCATCGTGGTCTCTAAAACGAGTGGAGCTATCAATGCAAGTTGATATCTCTACAATTAAACCCGCTTGCTCACCATTCCTGAATACATCTTTTACAGGATGGTTAGCGTGGCTACATGGACGAACCCTCACCTCTCCAAAATGATTGAGGAGAGATGTAACTGGCATCCTGGGAACAGGACTAGGAATATTGAACAGCATGGATGCTGAAGTTTTAGCAAACAAAATAAATTTGGCAACAAGTGATTTACTTAAATTAGAACACCCATTACGATCTTCTTTGACAGCATTAGGAACGAGCCAGTGGCTTTTGGCTAATATATTGCCTACATGGGAAAGAATTAATGAAAAGGACCACCAACTAATCACAAATGCATTTGGCACAATTCAAAATAACATTTCTCTAGCTCTTAGCTGCATCCAGGCTCAATTATGGATACCATCTACCGTGGGAGCAATTATAAGGGAAGGTGATGAGGGCACCTTGCCCACTGAAATCCGAAAGGTAGTTTGGGATAATGCAACTAAATTTGAAAAAGAATTTCAATCTTGGTGGCGTCTAGTCAATTTTACTTACAACTCCACTGACAGCAAAGTCACAGCCTTTGTTTTGACAATACGCAATGCTTCGGTATATATCATATACCCAATCATTGTGCTAGGATTAAATCACAATGGAACGGTACTCTACCCGTTAGAACATAGAGTATGGGCCCAAAAAAATGGGAATAAATGGCAAACTATTGATGTTGATGCATGTGTTGTGCGAGAACAACAGGGGTTTATTTGTAAAAGCAATACCATCAAAGCTCAAGACATTTGTCTTGACACTGAACAAAATGTTTGTAATTTTGAAATACATCCTGATGAAACCCCTGAAACTGTACTTATATATGTTGGAAATGGATGTGTTTGCATGAGAACTCTTTGTGATTTTATATTTACAGATAACGTAATTGTGGAAACATCTAACCACTCAAATATCTGTATTTGTAATTTTACTAAGATTATGGGATGCGACTTCAACTATTCAGCTCCTGTTACAACCCATCAGTTGCTACAATCAAGCTATGCATCTTGTCAAGATCTACTACCTACCCCCATTGGAATGAATCTTACATTAGTACGAAAACTGTTACAACATGATGACCTAAGTCAATTGCTAAACCAGATTTGAAACAATAGGCAAAGAACTCTGATTACAGTCCATCATGATGCAGAGAAGATACATCATGTCCTAGAAAAGGTGAAGAAGGATGAAGAACATCACTGGTGGGATATTTTATTTGGATGGTCACCAACAGCAACAGGAACTTTGAATTGGGTTTTACATCCCATAACAATTTTATTAATTTCTATTCTGCTATGCTTATTGTTGAACATTATTCTATGTGTTAAAGTGTGGAAAATAACTAAACAAATGGCACTAATACCAAAACCTCCTCGCATATATAACCTTGCTTAATTGTACTTAATAAAACCTTAATAGTTAAGTATATTAATAATTAAGTATACCAACCAAAAATTTCCCTCAAATTACAATTGGAATATGACATTGTTCTGTTTATAGGCACAGAGGCAAGAGGCGACCACACCGCCACTCTGTGATCAAGATGGATAGACTTTAGTCACGGGGTGGATTGTGGTGGTGCATTCATACCCCCCCCTTCTTCCCTGGGCCACTTGTTGATCTGGGCCGCTTGTTGATCTCAGAAATTTCCATGAAACCTCGGCCTTGGTGTATTGAGTCTGGCAGTTGAGCACTCCTTAACTGTATCAGAAACTCTGCATAGCTGAGGCTGGGAACATCCTCCTACTGTCTGGCCCGGGTGTCCAGCAGAACAACACTGAAACCTTGAGAATTTTTTAGTAATTACCACCTGGGACTGTGGCCAGGATGGAAATTTACAGATGACTAAAGCCAACCATCTTGCGAACCTATAAACGGTGGTCCTAAGTGAGGCCCTTTGAGCTCTCCTGGACCGCAGCGGCTGCACCCAGCATCTCCCTCTGAGTGGGACGCCTCTCAGAGCTTGCGATCTTTCAGGCCTGCGATATTCGGAGGACCGCTGGGTCCTGGGTGAGTCCCTTTCGAAGCTCAACCCTTCGCCCGTTGAGAGGGAGTGCCTAGACATTCGACGTGAATATTTCTTCACTGAAATCGAGGGGAATTTTTAACAGGTATACCTTCTGTATATTTTTATATATATATATGTTTCTCTGTGTGTGTGAACTAATAGTAAGCATAATCTGTAATTAAGTTGTGATTGTAGTAGACTTACTAACCTACTTTGCAAATATTGAATAGTTAATGATGAGGCGTTACTAAAGTTTGTTAATGATTAGTTGATAATTAAGTGTTGCTAAATTGTGAATGAAACCTAGACTGTCCCTGAAATATAAACCCTTAGATGATTTTCCTTTATATGTTTCACCCATGTAATAAGTAATAGAGTGAACCTTGCCATCGAATTCTATTAGGTCGCACCTTTATAAATCTCTATTAAAATCACTTTCTGCTAATTTCTTTGACGGTGATTCATTAAGCGGCCTCTAAACCACTCACTCGCGACAATAATCTGCAGAAATGTATGGACCAGCAGATTTCTGGCCTGTATCATATGTTGTATAGAAATCACTCTTGGCAGACTGGACACTGAAATGTCATTCTATTTTTGCTATCTGCAGACAAACACACTCCCACTTTCCCTCTCTGCTTTCTTGCTAAGTCTTGATGGTCATTTTTCATAGGGAATATGAAAAACTGCTTAAATCTATTTTTGTGCAGCTACAAGTGGGTGTGATCTTTTTAAAGGCTTGGGAATGCTTTTCGTGGTTTTTTTTCTCCCCAAGCTGCTTGACTCATGCAAAGTTATGTGTGAATAACTTCACACAAATCCCTTTGTCTGAGCTGTGAAGCCAAAAAGGAAAGAGGAAATTTTAAACTCCTCATTGTTGCATTCTCCAGGCTTCAATGAAGGGACAGGTGATGTCTCCTCCCTGCTCAGGGCTGGCCGGGCCATGAGCCGAGCCGGTGCAGCACTGTGGTGATGCTGAGATGCCAGCATGGCCTCGGCTCCAGCCTGTCAATGAGCATCAGATCCTTTAGCCCCAGGGTGAAACCTCTCAAGGGTCCCTCTGGAGTTTGCACCCAGGGATGCCCTGTGGGGCTGCCAGCGGCGCCGCCCAGCGCCCTCAGCCCCCAGCAGCTCACCCCACCCTGTGCCCAACACCCCAGGCTTCCTCACCACCCAGAGAAGGTTCCTGTCTAAGCCAACCAACCCGGCCCACTGTAAACCATACGTCAGCACTGATCAGCTGGATGGTGAGCAAGGGTGGTTTTGGCAGGTAGAGGTCCCTGTAGAGCAAACAGGCCGAGTGAGGGGGCAGGCAGAGCCCAAGTGGGTGCCCACGGGCAGCTCTGCATGGACAAACACAGGCACCTCCACAGCTGCAGGTGGGGGCAGCCAGGCAAAAAATGGCAGGGGTGCGGAGAGTCCTGTGGCACAGCATTGCCAAGGCCCTGGGCTGCCCTTCGCTACCCATAATGGCCTCCCGTGGAGGCGGCCCTCCCTTACACCATGGGGAAGAGCCCCCTCTTGTTTGCAGAGGTATTCAGAGGGACCCTTTTGAAATGATTATGTTTAGGATACACCTAACATTTACCCCAGGGGCCTGCCACCCCACGGAGGCCCTCGTTTAGAGGGTGGAAACTGAGGAAATGGTAAATGGTGAGGTCCTGACAGCGTCCCTGGCTGGAAATAAGGCAAAAAATAAGCAGTTCTGTTTTCCCTGCGGGGTCGACACGTGGAGGAGTGGGGTCAGGCATGCTTCCAGTGAGACGTGGGTTGTACAAAAGGCACTAGGTCTTTCCTATCACCTCTGAAACAACAAAAAGCATTAACTGTGGGAGCTCTGCTCAGGACATGGTTCTGATGTCTCTCTCTTTTTTAATTTAATCTCTTTGAGGACCTATGTCCTCAAATACATAGACTGCCAAAAATAGAAACTCTGTAGGGACTTTCTGTAAACAGATATCAATTAATCAGCTACTATTCAAACTTTGGATAATCTTTGCGGGGACCAGCACTTTAACCTCTGAACAGCAATCAGATAACCAGAAACATCCTGACAATTCTTTGAAAAAGCAGGGGTTTTATCCATGGCTGTGCCAAGCCATATTTCCTGCCAGAACAGTATTACAAGAACACCTCTTGTTGCTCTGTTCTTTCCTGTACGAAGAAATTACCTTTGCATACTAAAAAAGGAGGAGTTTAGGCCACTGATTTAAACGTGCAAATATTGACAGAAGAAAAATTTAACAGGTAGCACACAAAAGGATCTAAAACCTGCCGTCCTCAAGTCTTTGAACAAACAATATTGACATAACCGGACATGAATATAGTTAATTTGGATGATGATTTCACTATCGTGTGTCTGGTATTCTGAACCCGTTAGAAGACTGTAGCCTGAGAAGAAAGATAATGAATTCATGCCTGAGAACATTTCTTTCTCTATAAATGTTTATTTCCTACATGGTTTACTTTCTTTTCCACAAATCTTGTGCTTGGTTGTCCTGGTTTTGGCTGGGATAGAGTTTATTTTCTTCCTAGTAGCTGGTATAGTGCTGTGTTTTGGATTTAGGATGTGAATAATGTTGATAACACACTGATGTTTTAGTTGTTGCTGAGTAGTGCTTATACCAAGTCAAGGACTTCTCAGCTTCTCATGCTCTGCCAGGTGACCAAGAAGCTGGGAGGGAGCATGGCCAGGACAGCTAACCCAACTGGCCAATAGGGTATTCCATACCATATGACGTCATGCTCAGCATATAAGGCTGGGGGAAGAAGAAGGAAGGGGGGGATGTTTGGAGTGATGACGTTTGTCTTCCCAAGTAACTGTTACGCATGATGGAGCCCTGCTTTCCTGGAGATGGCTGAACACCTGCCTGCCGATGGGAAGTAGGGAATGAATTCCTTGTTTTGCTTTGCTTGCATGCGTGGCTTTTTCTTTACTTATTAAACTGTCTTTATCTCAACCCACGAGTTTTCTCACTTTTACTCTTCCGATTCTCTCCCCCATCCTGCCGGGGGGGAGTGAGCGAGCAGCTGTGTGGTGTTTAGTTGCTGGCTGGGGTTAAACCATGACATTGGTGTAAAACAAATGTTCTGTGAAGGTTGCTGGATTAATCCCTCTTCATTTTTTCTTTCATGTTGCAACCACCCAAAGTACTTCAGCGGATTTGTCCACAGGGTGTTAGGTGAAACAGCCACACCAAGAGTCAACATTTAGTGACCTACCTACAGGGAAATGTGTGGCTGGTTTGTGTGACAGGGTGGTACATCACACCTGCCTGTCCAGTACCTGTGGCAGTGCTTCATAGTGATGCTGGCTTTTGTGTGCACTCAGGCCTGTCACTGCACTCAGGGGAATAAGACGTAACCTTTACCTATCTAAAATGTGGATATAGCAACTCTTAGCAGCTTGTATGTTGTGAGGCTGAATGGGAGTAAAAGACCTGAAAAAACATGAAACGGAAATATGAGAGGAATGCAAATCCAGCAGCTGTCAGAGCTGGAGCCAGCCATGCCATACCAGGGGGCAGAGGTGAAGGAAACAGCCTTGCACCTCTCATTGCACCCTCTGGGCAGGATGCAGACTACACCACGCTGGGGCTGGAGTCACAGGCACCTTTCACCTTCCCTGTGAAATCCATGCAGGATTATTATTTTGTTGGGTAAAGGCTGCCACTTAAAAACAGCAGCTGTTTGCATGCTCACACAACTTGCAGCTCTTCCCTGTTTCAGGAAGACAGCGAGGTTGAACATTTTGAGGTGGGATTCATCTCGCCTAATTTTGGGTCTGGCTGGGATGGAGTTAACTTTCCCCATAGCAGCCCTCATAGTGCTGTGCTTTGTATTTGTAGCTAGAAAGGTGTTGATAACACACCAGTGTTTTGGCTACTGCTGAGCAGTGCTCCCACAGCATCAAGGCTGTCTCTCCAACCCCCTCTCCAAAGGCCAGTAGGCTGGGGGTGGGCAAGTGGTTGGGAGGGGACAAAGCCAGAAGAGCTGACCCAATCTGACCAAAGAGATATTCTATACCATATGACGTCATACTCAGCAATAAAAGCTAAGAGAAAGGAGATGGGGAGGGGGGGCATTCATTATTAAGGCATTTGTCTTCCGGAGCAACTGCTACGCATACTGAAGCCCTACTTCCCAGGAAGTGGCTGGACATCGCCTGTTGATGGGAAGTAGAGAATAAATCTTTTGTTTTCCTTTGCTTCTGCGCATGGCCTTTGTTTTTCTGTATTAAACTGCCTTTATCTCGGCCCATGAGTTTTTTTTTCCATCTTATTTTCTCCCCCCCCCCCATCCTGCTGGGGAGGGGGAGTGATAGAGCAGCTTGGTGGGCACCTGGCAGCCAGCCAAGGTCAACCCACCACATCATCACGTCATCAAAGCCATCTGGCAAAGCTCTCTTCACAGAGACAGGCAATTCCCCAGGGTGATTCACCCCACCTACCTCAGGCACTATTCTTAGAATGCGGTGAATCATGCCCTGGAGTCACTCCATTGACTGGAGGGGGAGCCCAGGCAAATGGCTTATGCTAGATGTGAAACTTTAAGGTGGCTAAGGTTAGATGAACTCAGTCTCTTCCCTGCTGATAGGCAGTTCGGTTTTAATCTTTCCAGTACCAGCTGTGATATCTTCTGCTCTTAGGCATAATGATAAGGGACAATTAATTTGGGGCAGGAAGTTCAGTTGGTTTATAGAATTTGGGACTTTCATAATAATTGCGAAGGTGGCAGACAGGTTCAAAAACATGCTGGGCTGTATCCTCCTTGGAGCTGTAATGCTGGACTCCACGCAGAGGAACACAGATGAGCAGTAATGCTGGGATACTGCCGGCTTCTCTGCGTGCTCCAGGGCAAAACCTGACACTGCCTCAGGCCTGGCTTATCAGTGCCTTCCAATGGCCTGTCTATGTGAAATCTGGAGACCTGTCTTTAGGGGAATAATTTGGTCTCTTGCCAGCCATGTGATCAGCTGAAAAGACATGGATGAAGAAGATGCTGCTTTTTTTTTCCAAGTGAAATCAGTTTGTTAGTCACCACATCTGTATTTCCTTTCTTATCCAGGGGAAATTTATGGAACTTGACTTTCTTTCCTTCCAGTTGTTCCATAGCCAGGGACACAGGGTGGGATATTGTGACAATAAAACTAATATAGGAATGACTTCAGTCAAATTACTTCCCAGTCACGCTGAGCCCTACTGTTGTCCGAAAAGCGGATTCGTGCCCGGCGTGCAAGTAACCAATTCCACACGCTCAGGAGAGATATTGTTTTATTCAGGCCTGGGTGCTCGGTGGACTTGCCACAAATCAAGCACACCTGGTCTAATCACCTTTCTGCTTATATCTATGCTTCTCATACATATTTTAAGATTCTCTTTTATATATTCATTAAATTTCCAAGAACTAATTATAATATTACATCATCCTAGACACATGTGCACTAAAGTCTTTGGGGTCTTCTTGAGGGTCTCGGGTGGTCTCTGGTGGTCGGCAGGGTAGTGAACTCTTCGTGAACCTGTTCCTTTCTTCCCTTATAAGGTCGAGGTTTGTCTCCGAGCCACGTCTGGATCACGTTCATTTATGGTTCTTGATTTTAAGGTTAATCTTTACTAGAGTCTAACAATACTGCACACCTGCAAACACAATACCTAATTTTTTAAGCATCAAATCTTCATTGTTTTAAAATTACAGAAACGAACAGAACAGTATACAATGTTCAAAATTACAAAACGAACGAACTATACCTACTACATCACTACCTCAGGACAGGAGCAGCTGTGTGAAATTCCCCATGCATCTACTATGTGGAAAATTCAAGAAGGTGGCAGGCCCTACGATATTTTTTGGATGCAGCACTACATGCATACATACCTCAGTTAAACCGAACTTCTCTGCTGAGAAAGGTCTGCAGGCTGCATGGGGAGTTTCCCTGTCCAGTGAAATGGAAGATCTGGCCTTGCAGAGCCTCAGTGGCTTCAGCAGATGCAGTAACACGTAGGATCAGGGTCTAAGGCAGGAACAACATTTTGGGGAGAAGCTTCAAGAGACTTGAGATGAAAGCGGAGAAGCTGTTATGCAACCAGCTGTTGCTCTACTGATAACAGGCAATGTAAACAAGAAAGCCATGGACTGTCAAACAACCCATGAGGACCAGGAGTCCTCAGGATATGTGAATAAGATCCTCAGAATGGGTTCACAGTATTGCACCCATTTATGGCAGGCACTGTAGGTTTCTGGACAAGAGAACAATCCTCCTAGGTGAAGATAGACTGACCTAGCAGGTGAATAAATGTGCACAACGACCCTCCTGCAGGGCTGTGAGTATTTCGGAGGGGAAAAGAGGATAAACTGATTAAAAAAAAAAAAAAAAGCCAACTGGTGTACAAAGACACACAATTAAATGATGTTGATGTTTCAAAATGTCTTGATCTTTGTTACCAATAACAGTGTTACTAAAACTGAAATCTTGTCATGGTCTGTCTATTTCCCACAGTAATCTTGGCAGGCACAGATGAGCAAGGCCTCGTCCCCAGTTCTCCAGTGGAGAAAATGCTTCTTATCTAGCTGGGCCACATGAGCTTCCAGCAGGGTGTGGCCAGAGGCTGGACTCAAGTTGTCTTTTATTAGCGCAAGTCACTTGGGTGCGTGTGCACTCTCCTGGCCAGCTGTGTGTGACAGCTCCTGGGTAATGCTGGTTCAAAACAGCCATTTTCAGAGGAGGGGAGCAGAGGGGAAGGGAAAGGGATTGCTATTAAAGTCTTGGTAAGAACTTTTTTCACAAGAATCTTCCTTTTGGTGTCACATACAGAAGAGCACATCCTATATTAGGATGCTTCAAGAAAGCTCCTTTTACTGGGGAAGGTGGTTAGCTGTGGCAATTAAAAAAAACAGGTTTTCTCCCTTGTTTTCAGATCATCTATAGCAATGTGAATGCACATGCTCCCTCAGCATGTCTATGCTGCAGACACTGTGACCACAGTACCTGCGGGCACACCTGGGCTCACCTGACATTTCTTAGATGAATACAACCAGTAATGTGGCCTCAGGTCTGAAGACAAGCTGACTAATTGAGAATGTATTCAGCTTCTTAGCCAGGCTGTGCCAATGAATAGTCCTCATTTCAAAATGCCCCCCATTTTTAAAAATTCATTTATTCCTTGAAAATGGTATAAAATTGGTGAAAAGCGTCTTGAGAAGCCTGAGAAATCCATGTCAATGCCTCAGTAAAGAAGTAACCACGCTGCACAAGTGAAACAGACTGCTATAGGAGTTTTCCAGAAAAGATACTCTGGAGCTTGGAAAAAGAGTCTATCGCAGCTCCATTACTGTGTCCCATCCTTATTGTACATATCTATGATTCCTAGATCAGATTTGCTGGGTTCATCTCCAGTCAAAAAAACAAAGACTGGGGTCTTTTTGACTGTCTTCAAATCTTAGTATTCCAGCCACTGACAGAGGAAGCAGCTGAAGTGGGCCAAAGCTGCCCTCACCCACACACCTGGGTTGTTTTCTGTGGCAACGGGGCTGCAAGGGAAGGTGGTGGCTAGCTTATGCCCTGATATGAAATCAGGATGTACCTGAGGAACATGCCTAACCTCAGAAATTCAAAGAAAGTGCTCCCATATTTGGTAATACATAAGTAGGCCTTGACTGATGCATGTCCATGCCCAATTCAACACGTATGTTTTCTTCTTTGAGCTGTCATCTTCAAAGCTTTTTAGCTCACAGAAAGCATCAGCACAAGTTAGGCAGCTGGTTTCTTTGATTTTTTTTTTTAATGTCAGCTCTACTCTCTACGGTCTTGAAGCTGAAGTAGCTGACTGTAGGCTTTCCACGATCAGTCCCAGCAGATACTTCACATCTGAAATCTCTCTACACTTTCACCTCTGTAGTTTCTGAAGCAAACCTGGCTCTGGAGCTTTGAGAACTGGCTCCCACTGAGAGAGAGGGACCATGAGATCTGGAAAAAAAGCTTTTCTTCCAATATTTTCCTGAGCTACCCATTTTCAGTGGATCAATTTCCTGGGAGATTACTTGAATGCAAGGGGAAGGGTCAAGGCAGAGAAATATGACAAGATTGTTAATGACTAGCTTTTCTATTCACATAGTCTTCTAAAACCTTGAATTTACTTATCTTTTTAATTTTGCTCTGCAGATCATTAAGGGCCAAATTTTCCAGCCCAGCATCTTTATCAATTTAAAGTTATTGGTGTATTTGTTAGCGCTGATGCATTTGATAATCCATGGCTACATTCCTGTGTCAGATAATGGCCCACTCAGCAAAAAGATGTTGTCATTCTCCATCCTTTCCTAGGAATTAATCTAGTCATGGACCTTGAAAGAGACTAGGAATGTAAGGCTCAGCATGCACGTACTAGAGTTGATCAAGGATAGTTCTGCAAGGACAATTCTCATTAAAAAAAACCTCACTTGTTTGATATGAAACCCTCACAAGGGTTATGGATTCAGCAGAACTTTTTCAATGTTCAAAATTAAAAGCAGGACTCCATTTTCCATCTAATATAGCCTGTTGGCCAACAGTGACCATGCTAGTAGTCACTTAGCATATGTGAGGTCTAGGAGAGTCTCCGGTGAGCAGTGGCTGAAGTCAGAGATAAGACATCCTAGGTGAATGCTTTTTCCAACCAGACTAAAGAGTTAGCTTCAATCCACTGGTAGTTTTACTCCATATAAATAAAAATATTCATTGAGATAAAGAAAATTGATTACAGTGCCCAGTCATTATGGCACTCACCAGAGACAAGGGAAGACTGAATTCACATCCCTCCTTCAATGGTTACTCCATGTATACAGCATGAAGCCTCAAGCTGCTTGAAAACTAAGCAGGCTTAGGCTGAGACAGGTAATCTTATAGCTATAAAGATGGTGGTGTTTTTCTCTAAGCAGTCTGATTTCTTGGTTCTTTACTATTACAGCTCAAGAAGTGACATCTAGATCAGAACTACTTTTAGATCAATATTCACATTTCAAGGCCTAATTGGTCTGCGATGTGAGTCTGGCTTTGGATTCTAAAGGAGGGACTCTTTAGAGTCTGGGAGGTTTTTCAGCTGTGAGAAACCATCTCATGCAATTGTAGAAATCACAAACCTTCTGCTTTGAACAGATATAACTTAAAAACAGAACAGGAAACCAAACCGAACCAGATCTGAGTGTGACACAGAAACCAGACTGGACTGGTGTTTTCATAACTGTACTTTATCCACTCAGAAATCAAAGGTATTTTAGATCCTCAGTTTTGGTTTGGCTCATTTTTACTGAAATCTTCTGATCTTTTGGATCAGAAACATGAGCATTTGAACACAGCAGTAACTAAAAGGCCAATGAATGTGTTGGAAGCTTTTATGGCTCTAAAAACGTACCACAGCGTAACTAACTGTTAACTGATTGGAAGCTCCAAATCAGAAAAGACCCTTGGGTCTTCTGTTTCAAACCCCTTGCCTCCATACTACTCCAACCCCAGCACAAATTAATGTGAACTAGAAATGGACAAATATACACGATGGGGCTGTGTGTGCCAAAAATCTCTTTAGGTTCACTGACTCCATCTAATCCCAGCACAAGAATCTCCCCGGAATTATCTTCAGTCCCTATAGATAGATTTGGCTGCCATTCAGATTACTATTTTTACTGTTAAATTAAAGTGATTAGCCCTGCCTACTTGATAAGCTAAAATATTTTAAAATGGTTTCTGCTTTCTTTACCAACATTTTTAAATGTGAATGAACAGAAATCACTGGCCAGGCCTCCTAGCCTTAAAGACATGCATGGTCTGGTAAAGGAGAAAGTTTTTTCTTATCATTTGCATGGAAGCAGAATCAAAGCGCAAAAATCCTGAGTGGGTGACAGAATTACACCAAGGGTATTCATTAAAGAAAGTTCAGTGGAAGAAGAATCACATTAAAACTTCACTCAAATAATCCCTTTTGGAGGGTATTGGAGGAACAGCTGTTCAAATGCTGTTCAAACAACAAAATGGTGATCATATCCACTAGGCAATTTATTTGACAACTTTTTCAATATTTTATCTAGCACTGGTGATATTTGCAATGGAAAATAGAACTTGTATTTCCCAATTAGAGAGCTTGACTATTCTTACAGACGCCTGAGTTTCTTGAGCTCTTGAGGAGTATCAGGGAGTCTGAGAGAGAAAGAGACTACTGGAATCGCACCCTACCTTCCCTGGGACAGGCCTGTCAGGCAGACAGGACGCATGGTACAGAGGATTCCCTATCCTCTCTTCACCTGGCAGAACGCAGTGACTTAAGGGATAGGGGGCAACAGGCGCATCTCCTCCGTGACTACCCTACCTTCCCAGGTGCCCTTGCATAACAGGTATGAGGCTCTGCAAGTGGAACCAAACAATGACGAGGATGATGGTCCATCTAGGTCAGAGGCGTCGCCAAGATTAAGTCGGCCTACGCCCTGCATCAAAACTGCTTCCATAAAGAAAAAAAGATGGGTCATTGTCATAGGAGACTCTCTTCTGAGGGGAACAGAAGGCCCAATATGCAGACGGGACCCACTTCTTAGGGAAGTCTGCTGCCTCCCTGGGGCCCGGGTTAAAGATGTGACGAGAAAACTTCCTACCCTGGTACGGCCCTCGGATTATTATCCATTATTGCTTTTTCAGGTAGGCAGAGATGAAGTTGCAATAAGAAGACCAAGGGCAATTAAGAGACACTTCAGGGCCTTGGAACAACTGGTTAAGGGATCAGGAGCACAAGTGGTTTTTTCCTCTATCCTTCCAGTTGCAGGGAATGATGAGGGAAGAAACAGGAAGACCCAGCAGATCAATACCTGGCTCTGAGCCTGGTGTCACCAGCAGAATTTTGGGTTTTTTTGTTCATGGGTCAGTCTACACGACACCAGGCCTGCTGGTGACAGACAGGGTACACCTGTCTCAAAAGGGGAAAAGGATCTTTGCGCAAGAGTTAGCAGGGCTCATTGAAAGAGCTTTAAACTAGATTTGAAGGGGGAAAGGGATAAAATCAGGCTCGCTAGAGATAAGCCTGGGGGGCGGCACGCCAATGTTTGAGGGACGGTGTGCTAGCGAGGTCTTTCGGTCTGTCGTCTCAGTGGAGGTAGGTGATGGAGATCCACACGGCAGCAAAGACACAAGGGTTATGGATGTGTTAGAAATCACAGAAGTGCCTGAGAACAGTCACATAGGAATTAGGGTTTCTCCCCCAAAAAGGTGGCACGCAGCATGGGCAGCAAACAGGAGGAGCTGGAAGTCATTGTGCAGCAGGAAAACTATGATATAGTTGCAATCACGGAAACATGGTGGGATGACTCACACAACTGGAGTGCTGCAATGGATGGCTATAAACTCTTCAGAAGGGATAGGCAAGCAAGGAGAGGCGGTGGGGTAGCCCTGTATGTTAGGGAGTGTTTTGACTGTCTAGACCTTGATGATGGTGATGATAGGGTCGAGTGTTTATGGGTAAGAATCAGGGGGAAGGACAACAAGGCAGATATCATGGTGGGAGTCTGTTATAGACCACCCAATCAGGATGAAGAGGCAGATGAAATATTCTATAAGCAGCTGGGAGAAGTCTCACGATCGCTAGCCCTTGTTCTCGTGGGGGACTTCAACTTACCAGATGTCTGCTGGAAATACAATACAGCGGAGAGGAAACAGTCTAGGAGGTTCCTGGAGGGTGTGGAAGATAACTTCCTGACACAGTTGGTGAGTGAGCCAACTAGGGAAGGCGCCCCGCTGAACTTGTTTGTGAACAGAGAAGGGCTTGTGGGTGATGTGATGGTTGGAGGCCATCTTGGGCATAGCAATCATGAAATGATAGAGTTTTCGATTCTCGGAGAAGTAAAGAGGGGGGTTAGCAGAACTGCTACCTTGGACTTCCGGAGGGCAGACTTTGGCCTGTTTAGGGGCCTGGTTGACAGAGTCCCTTGTGAGGCAGTCCTGAAGGGCAAAGGAGTCCAGGAAGGCTGGACATTCTTCAAGAAGGAAATCTTAAAGGCGCAGAAGGCCATCCCCATGTGCTGAAGGATGAGCCGGCAGGAAAGGAGACTGGCCTGGCTGAACAGAGAGCTTTGGCTGGGACTCAGGAAAAAAAGAGAGTTTATGACCTTTGGAAGAAGGGGTAAGCAACTCAGGAGGACTACAAAGATGTCATGAGGTTATTCAGGGAGAAAATTAGAAGGGCCAAAGCCCAACTAGAACTTAATCTGGCTACTGCAGTAAAAGACAATGAAAAATGTGTCTATAAATACATTAGCAACAAAAGGAGGGCTAGGGAGAATCTCCATCCTTTATTGGTGTCCTGGTTCCACTTGGACAGGGTTAAATTTCTTCCCAGTAGCTTGGGGGGGTGTGCTGTGTTTTGGGTTCGGTGTGAAAGGAGCATTGATGGCCCATTGATGCTTTGGCTGTTGCTGGGTGATGCTTGCACTGGGAGGGGGGAGCACAGCCGGGGTGGTGGACCCAGCTGGCCAATGGGGTATTCTATACCATGTGACATCATGCTCAGTATAAAAACCAGGTGTGTGGGGGGGCTCGCCCCCGTTCGTGACACGCGGTCGGTGAGCGGTTGTGTTGTGCATTGCCTGTTTTGTGTATTCTGTTATTGTTGTTGTTCTCATTGTTATTATTACTGTTCTACTTAGTTTTATTTCAATTATTAAACTGTTTTTATCTCAACCCGGGAGCTTTCCTACTTGTGCCCTCCCGATTCTCTCCCCCATCCCACCGGGGGGGGGTGATCGAGCGGCTGCGTGGCGTTTATTTTTGCTGGCTGGGGTTAAACCACGACAGTCCTTTTTGGCGCCCAACGTGGGGCACGAAGGGTTGAGATAACGACAGATTATTTAGAGCATATTAAGCAATTTATATCTGGTAACGTATTAATTTGTTCTGCACCATGCTCTTGTTTTTACTGTACCTGTTAAAAATTGGAGTTGGGTTTTGTAGTCTGTTGTGCTCTGCAGTGATTAATGATGTTTTGCCTGGGAGATTTGTTACTAAAACGCTGGCATTGGGGGTTATTTGGGATTTGGGATTCGTAATGAAGCCGTTTCTGCATTTCGGGTACCACCTCATGGAGACCATTAGCAATTATACCTTTTCCTCCGAGAGATTTTTATGGAGGAAATAGAGAATGGCACCCTCGCTACCTTCATCTCCTTTGTTAAAATAACTTGCCAGTACCTTGAACATCCCTGGGTAGTTAAGATACATCTATTGGTACTCCTTGGGAATATTGTTGCGGTTTTATCCAAGGTTAGTAAGCAATTTAAGAACGTCATCCAGAGATCTGCCCCAAGGCTGGATAGTTATGAGTGGCAGGGCGAGTGGGATAGCATGGGCAAATGCCTAGGACGGTGGGCACCCCCAGTGTTCTGGAATTTTACCCCTGAACAAGTGCAGAACCCTGAAAAATTAGTAGAATATTTGGAAGAAGTATGCTGTCACCCTGGCCATTCCAGGGAGACGCAAATCACTACAATGTGCTGGGGCCTGGCCCACGCCTACCGAGCCCTGTTTAACACCACTCAGAACCCCCAAGGGGAAGGAAACGTCTCTGCAGCTGATGACAAAGCAACAGGCCCTGTGGCTACCCCACCCCCCAGGGCAAGCACAGCAGCTACCCCACCCCCCACGGCAGGCACGGCAGCTACTCCGCCCCCTGCGACAGAGAACCAACCTGTGCCGGTATCAGTCGCCCCTATACAAAAAAGAAAATGCACAAGAAAATCAGCTCGTCTAGTAAGGGATGAAGATGAACCAGGGCCATCACGAGAACAGGAGGAGGAGGAGGCAGAACCCGTAAATGAGATGGTGACCACCCGATCCCTATCTCTGGGTGAGCTGCGAGATATGCGAAAAGACTTCAGTCATCGTCCAGGCGAGCACATTGTCACCTGGCTGCTCCGATGCTGGGATAACGGGGCCAGTAGCCTGGAATTAGAGGGGAAGGAAGCCAAGCAGCTGGGATCCCTTTCTAGGGAAGGGGGCATTGACAAAGCAATTGGACAAGGGGCACAAGTCCTCAGCCTCTGGAGGCGACTCCTGTCAGGTGTGAAGGAAAGGTATCCCTTCAAGGAAGATGTTATATGCCACCCAGGCAAATGGACCACCATGGAGAGAGGTATCCAGTACCTGAGGGAATTAGGCGTCCTGGAAGTGATTTATGATGACCTGAAGAACGAGCAGTTATCCAAAGACCCAGATGAAGTCAAATGCACCCGACCAATGTGGCGGAAGTTTGTACGGAGCGCACCAGCGTCACATGCAAACTCATTGGCAATAATGACCTGGAGAGATGGAGAGGAACAAACAGTGGATGAATTGGCTGGCCAACTCCGGGAATATGAAGAAAGTCTCTCTTCCTCCCTACGAGCCTGTGTCTCTGCTGTGGAGAAACTGTCTCAGGAGGTCCAGCAACTCAAAGAGGATATGTCCTGCTCCCCCCCTGCACGGGCCAGCGTCTCAGCCATTAGGAGCAAGCGTCCCTCTGCTCAAGAGAGGAGACATCGTGGGTACACACCCCGGGGCACCCTGTGGTTTTACCTGCGTGACCACGGAGAGGACATGAGGAAGTGGGATGGAAAACCTACCTCAGTCCTACAGGCACGGGTACATGAGTTGCAAGGGAAAACAACCACAAAAGGGGGTTCTTCCAGGAAAACTGCTGCTCCAGTCTCCAGTGACCAGTTCCCCAGACAGAGTAGAAGGGCTGATTCCACTTCCGACCTTAACAAAGGGACTTCTGACTCATACTTACAAGAAGTAGATAGCGAATATGATGACCAGGACTAGAGGGGCCCTGCCTCCAGCCAGGTGGAGGAAAGGGACAACCGGGTTTACTGGACTGTGTGGATTCGATGGCCTGGCACATCAGACCCACAAGAATATAAGGCTCTCGTAGACACCGGTGCGCAGTGTACCCTGATGCCATCAGGCTATAAAGGGGCAGAACCCATTTGTATTTCTGGAGTGACAGGGGGATCCCAAGAGTTAACTGTGTTGGAGGCGGAAGTAAGTCTAACCGGGAATGAGTGGCAGAAGCACCCCATTGTGACTGGCCCAGAAGCTCCGTGCATCCTTGGCATAGACTACCTCAGGAGAGGGTATTTCAAGGACCCAAAAGGGTACCGGTGGGCTTTTGGTATAGCTGCCCTGGAGACGGAGGAAATTAAACAGCTGTCCACCTTGCCCGGTCTCTCAGAGGATCCTTCTGTTGTGGGGTTGTTGAAGGTCCAAGAACAACAGGTACCAATTGCTACCACAACAGTGCACCGGCGGCAATACCGCACCAACCGAGACTCCCTGATCCCCATCCATGAGCTGATTCGTCGACTGGAGAGCCAAGGAGTGATCAGTAAGATTCGCTCACCCTTTAACAGTCCCATATGGCCAGTGCAAAAGTCCAATGGAGAGTGGAGGCTAACAGTAGACTACCGTGGCCTGAACAAAGTGACGCCACCACTGAGTGCTGCCGTGCCGGACATGCTGGAACTTCAATACGAACTGGAGTCAAAGGCAGCCAAGTGGTACGCCACAACTGATATCGCTAATGCCTTCTTCTCCATCCCTTTGGTGGCAGAGTGCAGGCCACAGTTTGCTTTCACTTGGAGGGGCGTCCAGTACACCTGGAACCGACTGCCCCAGGGGTGGAAACACAGACCTACCATTTGCCATGGACTGATCCACACCACACTGGAACAGGGTGAGGCTCCAGAACACCTGCAATACATTGATGACATCATCGTGTGGGGCAACACAGCAGAGGAAGTTTTCAAGAAAGGGGAGAGAATAGTCCAAATCCTTCTGAAGGCCGGCTTTGCAATAAAACGAAGTAAGGTCAAGGGACCTGCACAGGAGATCCAGTTTTTAGGAATAAAATGGCAAGATGGACGTCGTCAGATCCCAACAGATGTGATCAACAAAATAATAGCCATGTCCCCACCAACTAACAAAAAGGAAACACAAGCTTTCTTAGGTGTTGTGGGCTTTTGGAGAATGCATATTCCAAATTACAGTCAGATCGTAAGCCCTCTCTATCACGTGACCAGGAAGAAGAACGACTTCAGATGGGGCCCTGAGCAACGACAAGCATTTGAACAAATTAAACGGGAGATAGTTCAGGCAGTAGCCCTTGGGCCAGTCCAGGCAGGACAAGATGTGAAGAATGTGCTCTACACCGCAGCCGGGGAGAATGGTCCTACCTGGAGCCTCTGGCAGAAAGCACCAGGGGAGACTCGAGGTCGACCCTTAGGGTTCTGGAGTCGGGGATACAGAGGATCCGAGGCCCGCTACACTCCAACTGAGAAGGAGATATTGGCAGCATATGAAGGGGTTCGAGCTGCTTCGGAAGTGGTTGGTACTGAAGCACAGCTCCTCCTGGCACCCCGACTGCCGGTGCTGGGCTGGATGTTCAAAGGGAGGGTCCCCTCTACACATAGAATCATAGAATCATAGAATCATAGAATCATACAGGTTGGAAAAGACCTCTAAGATCATCGAGTCCAACCGTCAACCCAACACCACCATGCCCACTACACCATGTCCCTAAGGGCCTCATCTACACGTCTTTTAAATACCTCCAGGGATGGTGACTCCACCACTTCCCTGGGCAGCCTGTTCCAAGGCCTGACCACTCTTTCAGTAAAGAAATTTTTCCTAATGTTCAATCTAAACCTCCCTTGGCGCAACTTGAGGCCATTTCCTCTTGTCCTATCACTAGTTACTTGGGAGAAGAGACCAACACCCACCTCGCTACACCCTCCTTTCAGGTAGTTGTAGAGCGCGATGAGGTCTCCCCTCAGCCTCCTCTTCTCCAGGCTAAACAACCCCAGTTCCCTCAGCCGCTCCTCATAAGACTTGTGCTCCAGGCCCTTCACCAGCTTCGTTGCCCTCCTCTGGACGCGCTCCAGCACCTCCATGTCCTTCTTGTAGTGAGGGGCCCAAAACGGAACACAGTATTCGAGGTGCGGCCTCACCAGGGCCGAGTACAGGGGCACAATCACCTCCCTATTCCTGCTGGCCACACTATTTCTGATACAGGCCAGGATGCCGTTGGCCTTCTTGGCCACCTGAGCACACTGCCGGCTCATGTTCAGCCGGCTGTCAACCAGTACCCCCAGGTCCTTTTCCTCCGGGCAGCTTCCCAGCCACTCTTCCCCAAGCCTGTAGCGTTGCATGGGGTTGTGGTGGCCGAAGTGCAGGACCCAGCACTTGGCCTTGTTGAATCTCATACAGTTGGCCTCGGCCCATCGATCCAGCCTGTCCAGGTCCCTCTGCAGAGCCTTCCTACCCTCCAGCAGATCAACACTCCCGCCCAACTTGGTGTCATCTGCAAACTTAATGAGGGAGCACTCGATCCCCTCGTCCAGATCATTGATGAAGATATTGAACAGGACCGGCCCCAAAACTGAGCCCTGGGGAACACCGCTCGTGACCGGCCGCCAACTGGATTTAACTCCGTTGACCACAACTCTCTGGGCTCGGCCGTCCAGCCAGTTTTTTACCCAGCGAAGAGTGTACCTGTCTAGGCCGTGAGCCGCCAGCTTCTCTAGGAGAATGCTGTGGGAGACAGCGTCAAAGGCCTTACTGAAGTCCAAGTAGACCACATCCACTGCCTTTCCCTCATCCACTAGGCGGGTCACCTGGTCATAGAAGGAGATCAGGTTGGTCAAGCAGGACCTGCCTTCCAGGAACCCGTGCTGGCTGGGCCTGATCCCCTGGTTGTCCCGGACATGGCTCGTGAGCACCCTCAAAACCAACCGCTCCATGATCTTCCCCGGCACCGAGGTCAGGCTGACCGGCCTGTAGTTCCCCGGATCCTCCTTCCGGCCCTTCTTGTAGATGGGAGTCACATTGGCGAGCCTCCAGTCTTCCGGGACCTCCCCAGTTAACCAGGACTGCTGGTAAATGATGGAGAGCGGCTCGGCAAGCTCCTCCGCCAGCTCCCTCAGAACCCTCGGGTGGATCCCATCCGGCCCCATAGAGTTGTGAACATCCAGGTGGCATAGCAGGTCATGAACTTCATCCTCTTGAATTATGGGGGGTTTATCCTGCTCGTCGTCCCTGTCTTCCAGCTCAGGGGGCTGAGTACCCTGAGGATAACCATTCTGACTACTAAAGACTGAGGCAAAGAAGGCGTTGAGTACCTCAGCCTTTTCCTCATCCTTGGTGGCAACGTTCCCCCCCGCATCCAATAGAGGATGGAGATTCTCCTTGGCTCTCCTTTTGTCATTAACATACTTGTAAAAGCATTTTTTGTTGTCTCTCACGACAGTGGCCAGGTTGAGTTCTAGCTGGGCTTTTGCCTTTCTAATATCCTCTCTGCACGACCTAACGCGATCCCTGTACTCTTCTTGAGTTGCCTGACCCTTCCTCCACAAGTGATAAACTCTCCTTTTTTCCCTGAGTCCCAGCCAGAGCTCCCCGTTCAGCCAGGCCGGTCGCCTTCCCCGCCCGTTCTTCTTGTGGCACATGGGGACAGCCCGCTCCTGCGCCTTTGAGTCTTCCTTCTTGAAGAACGTCCAGCCTTCCTGGACCCCTTTGCCCTTCAGGACCGTCTCCCAAGGGACCCTCTCGACCAGTGTCCTGAGCAGGCCAAAGTCTGCCCGCCGGAAGTCCATGGTAACGGTTTTGCTGGCCCCCCTCTTTACTTCACCAAGTATCGAGAATTCTACCATTTCATGGTCGCTAAGCCCAAGCCGGCCTCCGACCACCACATCTCCCACCAGCCCTTCTCTGTTCGTGAACAGCAGGTCAAGCGAGGCATCTCCCCTGGTGGGCTCGCTTACCAGCTGCGTCAGGAAGTTATCCTCCACACACTCCAGGAACCTCCTCGACTGTTTCCTCTCTGCCGTGTGGTATTTCCAGCAGACATCCGGAAAGTTGAAGTCCCCCACAAGAACAAGGGCTAGCGACTGGGAGACTTCTGCCAGCCTCTGGTAGAATATTTCGTCTGCCTCCTCTTCCTGGCCAGGTGGTCTATAACAGACCCCCAGCAGGATATCTGCCTTGTTGGCCTTCCCCCTCATCCTTACCCACAAGCACTCGACCTCATCATCACTACCATCGAGCTCTAGACAGTCGAAGCATTCCCTAACATACAGGGCTACTCCACCGCCTCTCCTTCCTCGCCTGTTCCTTCTGAAAAGCTTATAGCCGTCCATTGCAGCACTCCAATCGTGCGACTCATCCCACCACGTTTCCGTGATGGCGACTAAGTCATAGCTACCCCGCTGCACAATGGCTTCCAGCTCCTCCTGTTTGCCGCCCATGCTGCGTGCATTGGTGTAGATGCACTTGAGCTGGGCTGCCGATTTCTCCCCCGACAATGGCGTGCGGACCCTAGGCTCTTCTCTAGAGAGCCTGGTTTTATCCCCGTCCCCCTTCGAATCTAGTTTAAAGCCCTCTCGATGAGCCCGGCCAACTCACACGCGAGAATCCTTTTCCCCCTGCGAGACAGCTGAACTCCGTCCGTCGCCAGCAACCGTCGTCATGCAACCGATGCGACGTGGAGTAAGTGGGTCGCACTGATCACACAGCGAGCCCGAATAGGAAACCCCAGTCGCCCAGGAATCTTGGAGGTGATCACGAACTGGCCAGAAGGCAAAGATTTTGGAATATCACCAGAGGAGGAGGTGACGCGTGCTGAAGAGGCCCCACCATATAACAAACTACCAGAAAATGAGAAGCAATATGCCCTGTTCACGGATGGGTCCTGTCGCCTTGTGGGAAAACATCGGAGGTGGAAGGCTGCGGTATGGAGTCCTATACGCCAAGTTGCAGAAACTGCTGAAGGAGAAGGTGAATCGAGCCAGTTTGCAGAGGTGAAAGCCATCCAGCTGGCCTTGGGCATTGCTGAATGAGAAAAATGGCCAGTACTTTATCTCTATACTGACTCATGGATGGTGGCAAATGCCCTGTGGGGGTGGTTGCAGCAGTGGAAGCAGAACAACTGGCAGCGCAGAGGTAAACCCATCTGGGCTGCCGCATTGTGGCAAGATATTGCTGCCCGGGTAGAGAACCTGGCTGTAAAAGTACGTCACGTAGATGCTCACGTACCCAAGAGTCGGGCCACTGAAGAGCACCAAAACAACCAGCAGGTGGATCAGGCTGCCAAGATCGAAGTGGCTCAGGTAGATCTGGACTGGCAACATAAAGGTGAATTATTTATAGCTCGGTGCGCCCATGACACTTCAGGCCACCAAGGGAGAGATGCAACATATAGGTGGGCTCGTGATCGAGGGGTGGACCTAACCATGGACACTATTGCACAGGTTATCCACGAATGTGAAACATGCGCTGCAATCAAGCAAGCCAAGCGAGTAAAGCCTCTTTGGTATGGAGGACGATGGTTGAAGTATAAATATGGGGAGGCTTGGCAGACTGATTATATCACACTCCCACAAACCCGGCACGGCAAGCGCTATGTGCTCACCATGGTAGAAGTAACCACAGGATGGCTGGAAACATATCCTGTGGCCCATGCCAACGCCCGGAACACCATCCCGGGCCTTGAAAAGCAAGTCTTATGGCAACATGGCACCCCAGAAAGAATTGAGTCAGACAACGGGACTCACTTCCGAAATGCCCTCATAGACACCTGGGCCAAAGAGCACGGCATTGAGTGGGTCTATCACATCCCCTACCATGCACCAGCCTCCGGAAAAATTGAACGATACAACGGGCTGTTAAAGACAACACTGAGGGCAATGGGTGGTGGGACATTCAAGCATTGGGATACACATTTAGCAAAGGCCACCTGGTTAGTCAACACTAGGGGATCTGTCACTCGAGCTGGCCCTGCCCAATCCAAACCCGTACGTACTGTAGAGGGGGATAAAGTCCCTCTTGTGCATATGAGAAATATGCTGGGGAAGACGGTCTGGGTTGCTCCTGCCTCTGGCAAGGGAAAACCCATCCGTGGGATTGCTTTTGCTCAAGGACCTGGGTGCACTTGGTGGGTGATGAGAAAGGATGGGGAAGTCCGGTGTGTACCTCAAGGGGATTTGATTTTCGGTGAAAATAGCCAATGAACTGAATTGTACAATGTTAGTTATTACATAGTACTGTATGTCATCACTTTTATGGTTACCATATGCCATATTAACAGTATTACAGTAAGAATCACCCAGATTAATGTAGGATGAACGCCGATGAAACTGAGCAAGATGCAACAATGATAGAACCAGACGAGCGCCCAGAACTGGCCTCCGCATGCAACAGTCCAACACCACACACCATCTCTCCTGCCCTGAAAGACTGTTACAACAGATGGAGTCCAAAGTCGTGGACTAAATTAACTCAACGGACATTTTAGAGGGATGGCCCATGGACTAAGGGAATGATATCTCTGTGTGCGTATATATCAAAAGGCAGGGAAAAGTAGCGGTGACTAATTGGAATGTATGGGAAAATGTGAGACGTGGGCATGATGTAGATGGTATAGAATAAGGGGTGGATATTGTCCTGGTTCCAGCTGGGACAAGGTTAACTTTCTTCCCAGTAGCTTGGGGGGGTGTGCTGTGTTTTGGGTTCGGTGTGAAAGGAGCATTGATGGCCCATTGATGCTTTGGCTGTTGCTGGGTGATGCTTGCACCGGGAGGGGGGAGCACAGCCAGGGTGGTGGACCCAGCTGGCCAATGGGGTATTCTATACCATGTGACATCATGCTCCGTATAAAAACCAGGTGTGTGAGGGGGCTCGCCCCCCGTTCGTGACACACAGTCAGCAAGGGGTTGTGTTGTGCATTGCCTGTTTTGTGTATTCTGTTATTGTTGTTGTTCTCATTGTTATTATTACTGTTCTACTTAGTTTTATTTCAATTATTAAACTGTGTTAATCTCAACCCGGGAGCTTTCCTACTTGTGCCCTCCTGATTCTCTCCCCCATCCCACCAGGGGGGAGGGGTGTGATCGAGCAGCTGCGTGGCGTTTTTTTTTGCTGGCTGGGGTTAAACCACAACAATTGGATGCAGGGGGAAACATAGTAACAGGGGATGAGGAAAAGGCTGAGGTACTTAATGCCTTCTTTGCCTGAGTCTTTAATAGTAAGACCAGATGTTCTCAGGGTACCCAGCCCCCTGAGCTGGAAGACAGGGATGGGGAGCAGAATGAAGCCCCCATAATCCAAGGGGAAATGGTTAGCGACCCACTACAACACAAGACACACACAAGTCTATGGGGCCAGATGGGATCCGCCCAAGGGGTACTGAGGGAGCTGGTGGAAGTGCTCACCAAGCCACTTTCCATCATGTATCAGCAGTCCTGTCTAACTGGGGAGGTCCCAGTGGACTGGAGGTTTGCAAATGTGACGCCCATCTACAAGAAGGGCCGGAAGGAGGATCTGGGGAGCTACAGGCCTGTCAGCCTGACCTCAGTGCCAGGGAAGGTTATGGAGCAGATCATCTTGAGTGCCATCATGTGGCACGTACAGGACAACCAGGTGATTAGGCCCAGTCAGCATGGGCTTATCAAAGACAGGTCCTGCTTCACTAACCTGATCTCCTTCTCTGACAAGGTGACCCACCTAGTGGATGAGGGAAAGGCTGTGGATGTGGTCTACCTGGACTTCAGTAAAGCCTTTGACACTGTCTCCCACAGCATTCTCCTAGAGAAGCTGGCAGCTCATGGCTTGGACAAGCATACTCTTTGCTGGGTAAAAAACTGGCTGGACAGCCAAGCCCAGAGAGTTGTGGTGAACAGAGTTAAATCCAGTTGGCAGCCGGTCACAAGCAGTGTTCCCCAGGGCTCAGTACTGGGGCCGGTCCTGTTCAATATCTTTATCAACGATCTGGACAAGGGGATCAAGTGCTCCCTCAGTAAGTTTGCAGATGACACCAAGTTGGGCGGGAGTGTTGATCTGCTCGAGGGTAGGAAGGCTCTGCAGAGGGACCTGGACAGGCTGGATCAATGGACCGAGGCCAACTGTATGAGGTTCAACAAGGCCAAGTGCCAGGTCCTGCACTTGGGTCACAACAGCCCCATGCAACGCTACAGGCTTGGGGAAGAGTGGCTGGAAAGCTGCCCAGAGGAAAAGGACCTGGGGGTGCTGGTTGACAGCCGGCTGAACATGAGCCGGCAGTGTGCCCAGATGCTCAGCTTACCTGGTCATCAGCAGTCACCTTCAGGATGGGACAAACAGTTGATATGAGAGAAAATTCACAGGGTCTGGTGAAGAGATATTCTTGTGGCACTCACCTGTATCAGGAAGGTTCATCTTTTTCTGTCTCTGTTTCATTGTGGAGATAGCTGGGAGTGGGGAGCAGGGGAAGTGTTTTTTTTTCATTAGTGGTAAGGGCAAAGGGAGGTGTACTTTTCCTCTTGTAAAAGTGCATTGTATCAAGGTGTTTGGGTTGTTTTTTTTTTTAGTCTAGACAAGCATATAGGACAAGTCAGTAAGTAATTGTCACTGCTGCAGCACCAGCTTGCACCTTAAGCACAACCAGTCAGAAGTCCCATACCTACCTTTTTTTCTCAGGTTGGCAGTGGAAATTCACACCTCAGTCTGTTGCTTTATCAAACATTAATCTGTGAGAAAGCCCTTATATAGTGTGGCATCTGATAGATACCTGCACAGCCTTTATCATAACAGGGCAGCCCTACCATCTCTCTCTCACCTGATTCATCTCCCTTATATCTTCCTTCCAGCAATGATCACGTCTGCTCACAATTCCCTTCACCTGTTTCAGCTCTTGAATCAGCTGGTGCTCATTAGGCCACCTCTTAATTCTTCTCCACATCTCCCCCTTTTTTGTTTATGATTTCATAGCATTCTCAATTGCAAGCTGAAAAAAGCAACAACTCAGCAGCTTCAGAAGACTCTATTTGACATTGTATAGCAGTTTGTAATCAATAACCAAATCAGCCACCTGTGTAAGCACTTCACAAGGCAAGGCAGCTCATGCAGCAGGTGACACCCAATTCCCTTCACCTAACATTTCATCTCACCCATGGGGTAGTTGCAAATTGTCTATTACATTCACAAGAACAAGTTCACAATACTCAGAAAACCACACAGAATACTGCACCACTGACAAAACAAGGCATAATATAGACTTCCAATCTAAAGGAGTCATCATATATGATTCCCCTATTGCTTGCAATAAGTTTTACATTCCCCCCTTTTTTTTTTTTTACATTTTCCTGTTTTATTTCAGATTATTCTTCATGAAGTTTAACTCACATCTGATTTATCCATTCCCCCAGATGACAAAGCAGATTTGAAAATTGTTTTTTTTTTTTTTTTTTGTTATCAGAGTTGGCCAGAATACTTTCCAGAAAGAAGAAACAAAGTTTGGTAGCATTCAGAAAATTAAATGGAATCATCTTCAAAACAAGTTTCTCAACAATGTGTAAACTTACAAATATTATTCTTAACTTACTTAACACTCCTAATACAAAGACCTATTTCCTTTTTAGCCAGATAAATATTAATCTTAAAAACTTACTAAACCTATCTTCTCTTATAGAACTTACAAATATTAATCTTAACACAATCTTATCACTTAGCCAGACAAATATTAATCTTAACTTACTAAACCTATCTTCTTCTATCATATAATGTTACAGTCTACAGAAATTATTTACGCTACAACGCAAAAATCAATTCTACATAACGAAACAGCATACAAACTTAACACTTCTAATACAATGTTTAACTTACTAAACCTATTTTCTTTTATACATTTAATACAAACTCAACACTTCTAAAACAAAGATACAAACTTAACACTTTTAATACAAAGACCTTTCCTGTTCTCCATCACACAGTTCGCTTTCCTCTAGAACATCAGACTCCTTAACCAAAAAATAACAACAACATCAAGGAAGATCAAGTGTTAGATTTAGGATCACTCTACATCACTGAAACAGAACACAAAAAATACAGACACATCTCATCGCAACTGAGGGGGGAAACGGTTTCCTGTATGCAGGGCTCTTTTAGCTTTTTAGAACAGAAGAAATGGTGTAGTCATTTTGGTTTTTTACCATACCTAAAGGCTGATATGGAGGGAGGGGCTGCAAATCCCCACAGCAGATTTTCTTGGGGGGAACAAATGGTGCTGGTTTCACAATGGAAGACCAAAAAAGCACCTTTAGTCTCTGTCACTGTAAAATTTCATCTGCCATTGGCACAAGTTCAAACAAATCTTTCCTGTCTTTTGATTCTCCCTCCAGTATTGCTGGATCAGTCACATTTTGCAACACCTGCTCTGCAGGACACAGCTTCTGCAGAGCTGTATACACAATTCACTAGGTCACAATATTCCTTCTGGAACTTCCAATTGCAAAGTTTTCCTTGTCTGCAGTTCTTTTCCCAGCTTTTGTCATAGGGCTGAATCATAACACCCTATGGTTCCCTCAGAAAGAAACCAAGGACAATGTTCTCAGCAAGTTGAAGCTTCTGTGACTGAGATGCCAACTGCCCCATGACTAATGTATAAAGTTCATATAACTTCCCTGCAGCTGCTCACCTCTATCCTGCAGAGATGATTATGCAACATCACTATCCCATTTCCTTCCAACAGCTTTTTTTCCTGTTTCTTTTCAACAGCTTTTGCAGTTCAGCAGGGCTCACCACCAGATATTTCTATTTCCTTTCTCCAAGACCTTCTTTCTTCAGGTTTTCTTCTTTCTGTCCCTGTTCAGGCACCAAGTGTAGCATCTGATAGATACCTACACAACCTTTACCATAACAGGGCAGCCCTACCACCTCTCTCCATTGCCACTCTCACCCAATTCGTCTCCCTTATATCTTCCTTCCGGCAACGATCACATGTCTGCTCACAATTCCCTTCACCTGTTTTGGCTCTTGAATCAGCTGGTGCTCATTAGGCCACCTCTTAATTCTTCTCCACAATATAGTACCCAACCCAAAGAAGATCAGTTCAGAAATTGGTAAGCAACTCAGCTGTTTCAAAGATAGTTGAAATCTTAGACTACATATGGTTGTGGTCTCCCTCATCTAGAAATGCAGATAAAAAAACTAACAAAGGTACCGAGTAGAACAGAAAGATGGTTGAAGGTGTGGAATGGCTTCACTGAGATGGGAGATAAGCTAGACTAGGGTGCTTTAGTTTGGAAAAGAGGCTGATGAGGAGGTGCGATAGGTACAACCACTTCTGAAAGACAGAGAGAAGGCAAATATAGAAAATTTAGTTACTGCTTCTCAGAACACAAGGTCCAAGGGCATCAAACAAACTTAACAGGTGGTTGATTTAAAACAAATGAATACAAATAATATATAGGTGAACTGTGAAATTCTTTGACCCAGGAAACTGTGAATACCGGAGTGATTAGACAAATTCATGGCAGTCAAATCCATCAGGACTACTGAACAAAAAACTGCTGCTACAACTGCCAGACAGTATAATCCTTAGACTGCAAGTAGAACTGAAGCAGTGATAAACCAAGGAAGCTATTATATGGGGACTAATCAAGTATCTGAAAAAAGTTATTGAGATAATTCAGACCTGGATTCCAAATTTGTTGAGGATTTGGGGGTTAGGGTCATTATAACTTCAGCTGCAATGTTCAGCTCCACATCGTTATTTAAACTTCTACCTTCTAAAATGTGGGATGTTGTTCTGCTTTGGCTTTTTTCCCAGAATTTTGATTCAAACTCATGTCTCATGAATATTACTTTTTTTTTTAAGTCTTCAGGAGCTCATGACTGATCTAATAAAAGTTTTGGAAAATTTGGCAGAATTCCATCTCCACAAGAATATGTGAGACTCACTTTCAGTCTCTGGGGTGTACAGTACTATAGCTACATGTACTAAAATTACACCAAGTATTTGTCAACATAAACGAATAAGGAGATATTCTTACTGTGTTCTTATGACCTTTTGCTTCAAAGGTAAATGCAAGCTTAATTTTTAGTATTTCTCAGCTTTTGCAGAGGTGTTTTAAGAGGCTCAGATTTAAACAAGATTAAACATGTTCACAGCTGCAATCTAAATGGGTTCTGCATCCCTGTTGAAATGTTCTGCTTAAATGTTTGATTCTTAATGCAGTCTACACACTGCCCACAGCAAATATTCCTCCCAGCTGCTGTTCTTCCCATTAACAGAAAGGGGAAGAAGAATTAAGGTACTGCTCTATCCAAACATGTTGAAGCCAACAGTTCAGTAGCTGCCATCCAATATGCAGTGGCCTATAATAGACTGGGTAATTGCCTGCCTGTATATTCAGAACTTACGTTGCATGAAAATAACATTCGCTTTGTTAGAAACATTTTCCTGATCGTTTACTCCTTCTAATTTCCAGACATTCAAATAGGGCTTCCTCCTCCTTTCCATTCTGGAAAACTCTCCAAAAAGGATGAAAAATGAGAATTTTTTTCATTATTACTCAGTGTTTAGCCATAAGGGGAAGTTTCATCTTGGAGTGGAAGGAGGGAACACAAAAGCCAGATTCAGCCCATTCATCCCTGAATTATCATAGGTCAGTTATTACATTTCCATCTGATGCATTTCTAAATTTGTATTCCCTCCTGCCATTTGTCTATTTTGTCATTCTCCATTACTTGAACAAGTACTAGTAAAATGGAATCTCTTTCTATTTCCAAACACTGCAAGTACAAAAACCAAACCAAACCAAAAAAAAAAACCCTTTCAGATGAAGACAGCGATAAACCAACTTTTTCCTCCAGCTTTTCGGATAAAGAGTCATGCTGGTACCAAACTATTTCATTCTGAATAATTTTCAAGGCAAATATCCCAATTCCTCCTGTTCAGTGGTACATGAGGAAACATCTGGAATTCATTCCAGCTACTAGCTGAAGCTCTGTCATAGGAGAGACTATGTAACTTGGTTCTGATAAACTTTGTTCTGTTCTTTGATTCCTCAGTTTCATTTAATAGCCTCACAGCCATTTTACTTCATTTTTGGCCTTGTGTGAGAGTAGGAGTTAATTGGCAGGAGGCTATGCAAAAGCTTTTTCCCTATCAGACCAGGCTGTTCATGGGAACCCCACTGATGACTCTCATCTGCTCACCTCTTCAGTCTGGATGGCTCTGGGGAGAAGTGGACACAATTCACCTAAAACATTCATACACCAAAAATGTATTCATCTCTCCCTGAGAATATGGGTGGTTTCTTCCCTCCTCAGATTCTTGCTTTTTCATTTTGTTCTGTCTTTTCTTGTGGCCATCTGACTACACTGACTAATACAGTGTATTAGGAAAGCAGGAATTCATTTGAGTGTGTACTAAATTACTCAGTGCAAGCTTGTCATTGCAATTGGTCACATTTCTTCTTTTTCCCTGTTTCAGCAAAGACTTATCTCTTAGCTTTCTGCCACAAGCTTCTTTGAGGTGGGGAGGAAAGGCATGAGACAATACTCAATCTATACAAAATGAAAAGTGAAAAATTAGACACACACACAAAAAAGAAAAAACCTCTGAAAGTTAGCAGAAGCAATTTCCACAGGCTCTATAATCATCAAACATCCACTTTTAGTGTCTGGGAGAAATTACCAAGGACACTGCACTTCTGGAAGAGTATTGTAATATTATAACCACACACTAAGTTCAGCAAACCAATATCACTACCAGATCCCATAAATACCAATCTCTTTTGTGAGAGTTATTCCTCTCTATAGAAATAATTAAACATTCACAGGCCCAGAGCAAGCATAGGCAATTAGGAGGGATATGATGGCCCAGTAGCTAGATCTTTCACCAGCGATACAGGAGAACAAGGTTCAAGAACCTACTCTGGCATCCATTTAATTATTTATATACCCTAATAGACACTATTTATCTACTTTAATAGAACTATCAAGAGATCTCACTTGAAAAAATCTTATTCCAAGTACCTATTAGCATCATGGTGAGAGTACTCCACTATATCATGAAAAAGATGCTTTTTATTCTTAAACTGACTCAGAGACAGCAACTCATTAGCAATTAGCGATTCTAGTGACCAGAAGACTGGTCTCCCTTCCCCTTGGGTTTTCTCCCACCAAACAACAGTAACATTATTTATATTTCATTTACTTTCATAAAAGAAGAAAGCTGTTGCCTGCCACTGATGTGGTGAAAAAAACTGCATCCCAGCTAACAGGTTGCCTCGTCTCAGTTGACACCTTTTCAGTGATTTCTGGAGTATAGAAGGAAGCCAAGGACTGTTGCAAATGGACTTTGAAGTCACCTGAAACAGGCTTTACTTGTGGAGCTGTTCAGCAGTGTGGCTGTCTACTTCAAGGCAAAACGACCCCAAGAGGAAACGTTCAAGACTTTAAAAGCTCAGAGTCAGGGTGGAGGGACCAAGAGCTCTGGCCCCAGAATTGAGCCTGTGGAGGAGACTTTGTGTCCTGGTATTCTATACCATGTGACATCATGCTCAGTACAAAAACCGGGGGGTGAGAGGGCTCGCTCCCCCAGTTCGGGACACACGGTCGGTGGTTGGTGAGCAGTTGCATTGTGCATCGCCTGCTTTGTATATTCTGTTATTGTTGTTGTTCTCATTGTTATCATTACTGTTCTACTTTGTTTTATTTCAATTATTAAACTGTTTTTATCTCAGCCTGGGAGTTTTCCTACTTGTGCCCTCCCGATTCTCTCCCCCATCCCACTGGAGGTGGGGCGTGAGCGAGCGGCTGCGTGGGGTTTATTTGCTGGCTGGGGTTAGACCACAACAGTCCTTTTTGGTGCCCAACGTGGGGCTTGAAGGGTTGAGATAACGACAGAATAATTAGAGCATATTAAGGAATTTATATCTGGTAACATATTAATTTGTTCTGCACCATGCTCTTGTTTTTACTGTACCTGTTAAAGATTGGAGTTGGGTTTTGTAGTCTGCTGTGCTCTGCAGTGATTAGTGATGTTTTACCTGGGAGATTTGTTACTAAAATGCTGGCATTGGGTGTTATTTGGTATTTGGGATTCGTAATGAAGCCGTTACTGTATTTTGGGTACCACCTCATGGAGACCATTAGCAATTACACCTTTTCCTCTGAGAGATTTTTTATGGAGGAAATAGAGAATGGCACCCTCGCTACCTTCCTCTATGATGTCATCTCCTTTGTTAAAATAACTTGCCAGTACCTTGAACATCCCTGGGTAGTTAAGATACATCTATTGGTACTCCTTGGGAATATTGTTTTGCTTTTATCCAAGGTTAGTAAGCAATTTAAGAATGTCATCTAGAGATCTGCCCCAAGGCTGGATAGTTATGAGTGGCAGGGCGAGTGGGATAGCATGGGCAAATGCCTAGGACGGTGGGCACCCCCAGTGTTCTGGAACTTTACCCCTGAACAAGTGCAGAACCCTGAAAAATTAGTAGAATATTTGGAAGAAGTATGCTGTCACCCTGGCCATTCCAGGGAGACGCAAATCACTGAAATGTGCTGGGACCTGGCCCACGCCTGCTGAGCCCTATTTAACACCACTCAGAACCCCCAAGGGGAAGAAAAGGTCTCTGCAGCTGATGACAAAGCAACAGGCCCTGTGGCTACCCCACCCCCCACGACAGGCACTGCAGCTACCCCACCCCCCACGGCAGACATGGCAGCTACTCCGCCCCCTGCGACAGAGAACCAACCCATGCCGGTATCAGTCGCCCCTATACAAAAAAGAAAATGCACAAGAAAATCAGCTCGTCTAGTAAGGGATGAAGATGAACCAGGGCCATCACGAGAACAGGAGGAGGAGGAGGCAGAACCCGTAAATGAGATGGTGACCACCCGATCCCTATCTCTGGGTGAGCTGCGAGATATGCGAAAAGACTTCAGTCATCGTCCAGGCAAGCACATTGTCACCTGGCTGCTCCGATGCTGGGATAACGGGGCCAGTAGCCTGGAATTAGAGGGTAGGGAAGCCAAGCAGCTGGGATCCCTTTCTAGGGAAGGGGGCATTGACAAAGCAATTGGACAAGGGGCACAAGTCCTCAGCCTCTGGAGGCGACTCCTGTCAGGTGTGAAGGAAAGGTATCCCTTCAAGGAAGATGTTATATGCCACCCAGGCAAATGGACCACCATGGAGAGAGGTATCCAGTACCTGAGGGAATTAGCCGTGCTGGAAGTGATTTATGATGACCTGAACAATGAGCAGTTATCCAAAGACCCAGATGAAGTCAAATGCACCCGACCCATGTGGCGGAAGTTTGTATGGAGTGCACCAGCGTCACATGCAAACTCATTGGCAATAATGACCGGAAAGACGGAGAGGAACAAACAGTGGATGAATTGGCTGGCCAACTCCGGCAATATGAAGACAGTCTCTCTTCCTCCCTACGGGCCTGTGTCTCTGCTGTGGAGAAACTGTCTCAGGAGGTCCAGCAACTCAAAGAGGATATGTCCTGCTCCCCACCTGCACGGGCCAGTGTCTCAGCCATTAGGAGTAAGCGTCCCTCTGCTCAAGAGAGGAGACATCGTGGGTACACACCCCGGGGCACCCTGTGGTTTTACCTGCGTGACCACGGAGAGGACATGAGGAAGTGGGATGGAAAACCTACCTTGACCCTAGAGGCACGGGTATGTGAGTTGCAAGGAAAAACAACCACAAAAGGGGGTTCTTCCAGGAAAACTGCTGCTCCAGTCTCCAGTGACCAGTTCCCCAGACAGAGTAGAAGGGCTGATTCCACTTCTGACCTTAACAAAGGGACTTCTGATTCATACTTACAAGAACTGGGTAGCGAATACGATGACCAGGACTAGAGGGGCCCTGCCTCCAGCCAGGTGGAGGAAAGGGACAACCGGGTTTACTGGACTGTGTGGATTTGATGGCCTGGCACATCAGAGCCACAGGAGTATAAGGCTCTCATAGACACTGGTGCACAGTGTACCCTGATGCCATCAAGCTATAAAGGGGCAGAACCCATTTGTATTTCTGGAGTGACAGGGGGATCCCAAGAGTTAACTGTATTGGAGGCCGAAGTGAGCCTAACCGGGAATGAGTGGCAGAAGCACCCCCTTGTGACTGGCCCAGAGGCTCCGTGCATCCTTGGCATAGACTACCTCAGGAGAGGGTATTTCAAGGACCCAAAAGGATACCGGTGGGCTTTTGGTATAGCTGCCCTGGAGACGGAGGAAATTAAACAGCTGTCCACCTTGCCCGGTCTCTCGGAGGATCCTTCTGTTGTGAGGTTTTTGAAGGTCAAAGAACAACAGGTACCAATCGCTACCACAACAGTGCACCGGCGGCAATACCGCATCAACCGAGATTCCCTGATCCCCATCCATGAGCTGATTCATCGACTGGAGAGCCAAGGAGTGATCAGCAAGACTCGCTCACCCTTCAACAGTCCCATATGGCCAGTGCGAAAGTCCAATGGAGAGTGGAGACTAACAGTAGACTATCATGGCCTGAACGAAGTCACGCCGCCACTGAGTGCTGCCGTGCCGGACATGCTAGAACTTCAATACGAACTGGAATCAAAGGCAGCTAAGTGGTACGCCACAATCGGTATTGCTAATGCATTCTTCTCAATCCCTTTGGCGGCGGAGTGCAGGCCACAGTTTGCTTTCACTTGGAGGGGCATCCAGTACACCTGGAACCGACTGCCCCAGGGGTGGAAACACAGCCCTACCATTTGCCATGGACTGATCCACACTGCACTGGAACAGGGTGAGGCTCCAGAACACCTGCAATACATTGATGACATCATCGTATGGGGCAGCACAGCAGAAGAAGTTCTTGAGAAAGGGGAGAGAATAGTCCAAATCCTTCTGAAGGCCGGTTTTGCCATAAAACAAAGGTCAAGGGACCTGCACAGGAGATCTAGTTTTTAGGAATAAAATGACAAGATGGATGTCGTCAGATCCCAATGGATGTGATCAACAAAATAACAGCCATGTCCCCACCAACTAGCAAAAAGGAAACACAAGATTTCTTAGGCGTTGTGGGTTTTTGGAGAATGCATATTCCAAATTACAGTCAAATCGTAAGCCCTCTCTATCACGTGACCAGGAAGAAGAACGACTTCAAATGGGGCCCTGAGCAACGACAAGGCTTTGAACAAATTAAACAGGAGATAGTTCATGCAGTAGCCCTTGGGCCAGTCCAGGCAGGACAAGTGTCCTGGTTTCGGCTGGGATAGGGTTAAATTTCTTCCTAGTGCTGTGTTTTGGATTTAGTACGAGGAGAATGTTGATAACACACTGATGTTTTCAGTTGTTGCTAAGTGCCCTCCTAGTCCAAGGACTGCTCCCGTGCCTACTGACTGATCTAGGTACACGAGATGGGAGGGAACATAATCAGGACAGCCAGCCCAGCTGGCCAATGGGGTATTCCATACCATGTGACGTCATGCTCAGTATATGAAGGGTAGACGTGATCCAGGAAGTACCGATCGCTACTTGGTTATCGGTCAGCGCGGGTGGTGAGCAATTGCATTGTGCATCACTCATTTTGTATATTTTATCATTATCATTATTATTTTCCCTTTTTCTGTTCTATTAAACTGTCTTTATCTCAACCCACGAGTTTTTCTCACTCTTACCCTTCCGATTCTCTCCCCGTCCCGCTGGGGGTGGAGGGGACTGAGTGAGCGGCTGCGTGGTATTTGGCTGCCTGCCAGGTCAAACCACGACAGTCCTTTTTGGCGCCCGACGTGGGGCACGAAGGGTTGAGATAACGACACATCTGACCCGAACGGGTTAAAACAAATTTGTGATAAGCATTCATTATATCAGTTTAGTACTCGATGTTCACAATGTTGATTTATTTGCTCTCAGAGTTTTTGGATCTGTTCTTGCAGTTTTGGTATGTAGCACCTTACTGGCTGTCTATACTGCTGATTATCAGTTCGTATGTGGGGTTGGTCATCTCGGGGAAATGGATTAAGGTCATTGCTTTGCTATACTGTGTGACCTGGCTTTATGTTATGATAAAATTATTGGTCACGAGCCTGTACTCAGCACTGCCATCATTCCTGTTCTTCGGGAGCTATCTTTTGGAAACTATTAATAATTACACTTCTTACGTCTTCACCTCAGAGGATGAATTTAGTGGGGAGACAGGATGGGACACTTTCTCCCACTTGTTCACCTTCCCCTCCATATCTTCAGAAACTCCTTTTTCTTCTATCCTCTTCATGAAGACGTCCACAATATTCCCTGAGAATTTTGAATATCCTTGGGATGTTCAAACAAGCATGATCATATTGCTATGTCTCCTGAATGTGGTTCAGGCCTTGTTTAGAGTTAAACAACTATTCAGGAATACTGTCCAGAGATCAACCCCAGCAACAGACACGGTGACTACTCAAACCCCTGCGACAGGCACCGTGTCTACTTCAACCCCCACAACAACCACTATGGCTACTCAGACCCTAGCAACAGTCACTACAGTTACTCCAAACCCCGCAACAGGCACTGCAGCTACTCAAACTCCGCCAACAGTCACTGCAGTTACTCCAACCAGTGCGACAAGCACTGCAGCCACTCAAACCCCGGCAACAGTCACTACAAATACTCCAACCCCCGCGACAGGCACTGCAGCTACCCAAACCCTCGCGACGGGTACTACAGCTGAACCAGAGGACCAACCGTCGCTGGTATCTGTCGCCCCTGTACAGAAGAAGAAATCTTTGAAGCGGAAGTCAGGTCGTTTAGAAAAGGATGATGGAAAACCAGGGCCATCACGAGGAGGGGAGGAGGAAGAGGAAGAACTCATAAACGAGACGGAAACCACCCGATCCTTATCCCTGAATGAGTTGCGAGATATGCGGAAAGATTTCGGCCATCGTCCAGGCGAGCATATTGTTACCTGGCTGCTCCGATGCTGGGATAATGGGGCCAGTAGCCTGGAATTAGAGGGGAAGGAGGCCAAACAGCTGGGATCCCTTGCTAGGGAAGCGGGTATTGACAAAGCAATCGGAAAAGGGACACAGGTCCTCAGCCTCTGGAGGCGACTGCTGTCAGGCGAGAAGGAAAGGTATCCCTTCAAGGAAGATGTTATATATCGCCTAGGCAAATGGACCACTATGGAGAGAGGTATCCAGTACCTGAGAGAACTAGGCGTGCTGGAGGTGGTTTATAGTGACCTGGACGACGTCCGAACACCCAAAGATCCAGATGACGGCCAGTGCACCCGACCCATGTGGCGGAATTTGGTATGGAGCGCACCAGCATCGTATGCCAGTTCGTTGGCAGTACTGTGCTGGAAAGAGGAAGAAGCACCAACGGTGGATGAGGTGGTTAGCAGACTTCGGGATTTTGAAGAAACTGTCTCCTCCTCCCTTGTCTCGACTGTGGAGAAACTGTCCCGGGAGGTCCAGCAACTCAAAGAGGGTATGTCCTATTCTCCACCTGTACGGACCAGTATCTCAGCCACTAGGAGTCAGCGTTTTTCTCCTCAAGAGAGAGGATATAGAAAGTACACACCACGGGGCACCCTGTGGTTTTACCTGCGTGACCACGGAGAGGACATGAGGCAGTGGGATGGAAAACCTACCTTCATCCTAGACGCACGTGTACGTGAGTTGCAAGGAAAAACAATCACACAAGGGGGTTCTCCCAGGAAAAATGCTGCTCCAGTTGTCAGGAAAAACCTGTCTCATGACGGTCCAGTTTCCAGTGAACAGTTCCCCAGACAGAGTAGAAGGGCTGATCTTACTTTGGATTGTAATTGCAATGAAGAAATTCTTGACTCACGTTTGCAAGAAGTGAGAGATGGATACTATGACCAGAACTAGAGGGGCCCTGCCTCCAGCCAGGAGGAGGAAAGGGAAAACCGGGTTTACTGGAATGTGTGGATTCGATGGCCTGGCACATCAGACCCACAGGAGTATAAGGCTCTAGTAGACACCGGTGCACAGTGTACCCTGATGCCATCAAACTATAAAGGGGCAGAACCCATTTGTATTTCTGGAGTGACAGGGGGATCCCAAGAGTTAACTGTATTGGAGGCCGAAGTGAGCCTGACCGGGAATGAGTGGGAGAAGCACCCCATTGTGACTGGCCCAGAGGCTCCGTGCATCCTTGGCATAGACTATCTCAGGAGAGGGTATTTCAAGGACCCAAAAGGGTACCGGTGGGCTTTTGGTATAGCTGCCTCGGAGACAGAGGAAATTAAACAGCTGTCCACCTTGCCTGGTCTCTCAGATGACCCTTCTTTTGTGGGGTTGCTGAGGGTAGAAGAACAACAAGTACCAATCGCTACCACAACAGTGCACCGGGGGCAATACCGCACCAACCGAGACTCTCTGATCCCCATCCATGAGCTGATTCGTCGACTGGAGAGCCAAGGAGTGTTCAGCAAGACTCGCTCACCCTTCAACAGTCCCATATGGCCAGTGCGAAAGTCTAATGGAGAGTGGAGACTAACAGTAGACTATCGTGGCCTGAACGAAGTCACGCCGCCACTGAGTGCTGCCGTGCCGGACATGCTAGAACTTCAATACGAACTGGAGTCAAAGGCAGCCAAGTGGTACGCCACAATTGACATTGCTAATGCCTTCTTCTCCATCCCTTTGGTGGCAGAGTGCAGGCCACAGTTTGCTTGCACTTGGAGAGGCGTCCAGTACACCTGGAACCGACTGCCCCAGGGGTGGAAACACAGCCCTACCATTTGCCATGGACTGATCCACACCGCACTGGAACAGGGTGAGGCTCCAGAACACCTGCAATACATTGATGACATCATCGTATGGGGCAACACAGCAGAAGAAGTTTTTGAGAAAGGGAAGAAAATAATTCAAATCCTTCTGAAAGCCGGTTTTGCCATAAAACAAAGTAAGGTCAAGGGTCCTGCACAGGAGATCCAGTTTTTAGGAATAAAATGGCAAGATGGACGTCGTCAGATCCCAACAGATGTGATCAACAAAATAACAGCCATGTCTCCACCAACTAGCAAAAAGGAAACACAAGCTTTCTTAGGCGTTGTGGGTTTTTGGAGAATGCATATTCCAAATTACAGTCAGATCGTAAGCCCTCTCTATCACGTGACCAGGAAGAAGAACGACTTCAGATGGGGCCCTGAGCAACGACAAGCATTTGAGCAAATTAAACAGGAGATAGTTCAGGCAGTAGCCCTTGGGCCAGTCCGGGCAGGACAAGATGTGAAGAATGTGCTCTGCACCACAGCTGGGGAGAATGGTCCTACCTGGAGCCTCTGGCAGAAAGCACCAGGGGAGACTCGAGGTCGACCCCTAGGGTTCTGGAGTCGGGGATACAGAGGATCCGAGGCCCGCTACACTCCAACTGAGAAGGAGATATTGGCAGCATATGAAGGGGTTCGAGCTGCTTCGGAAGTGGTTGGTACTGAAGCACAGCTCCTCCTGGCACCCCGACTGCCGGTGCTGGGCTGGATGTTCAAAGGGAGGGTCCCCTCTACACATCATGCAACCGATGCGACGTGGAGTAAGTGGGTCGCACTGATCACACAGCGAGCCCGAATAGGAAACCCCAGTCGCCCAGGAATCTTGGAGGTGATCACGAACTGGCCAGAAGGCAAAGATTTTGGAATATCCCCAGAGGAGGAGGTCACACGTGCTGAAGAGGCCCCACCATATAACAAACTACCAGAAAACGAGAAGCAATATGCCCTGTTCACTGATGGGTCCTGTCGCCTTGTGGGAAAGCATCGGAGGTGGAAAGCTGCTGTATGGAGTCCTATACGCCAAGTTGCAGAAACTGCTGAAGGAGAAGGTGAATCGAGCCAGTTTGCAGAGGTGAAAGCCATCCAGCTGGCCTTGGACATTGCTGAATGAGAAAAATGGCCAGTACTTTATCTCTATACTGACTCATGGATGGTGGCAAATGCCCTGTGGGGGTGGTTGCAGCAGTGGAAGCAGAACAACTGGCAGCGCAGAGGTAAACCCATCTGGGCTGCCGCATTGTGGCAAGATATTGCTGCCCAAGTAGAGAACCTGACTGTAAAAGTACGTCATGTAGATGCTCACGTGCCCAAGAGTCGGGCCACTGAGGAACATCAAAATAACCAGCAGGTGGACCAGGCTGCTAAAATTGAAGTGGCCCAGGTGGATCTGGACTGGCAACAGAAGGGTGAATTATTTATAGCTCTGTGGGCCCATGACACCTCAGGCCATCAAGGAAGAGATGCAACACATAGATGGGCTCGTGATCGAGGGGTGGACTTGAACATGGACGCTGTTGCACAGGTTATCCATGAATGTGAAACGTGCGCTGCCATCAAGCAAGCCAAGCGAGTAAAGCCCCTTTGGTATGGAGGACGATGGTTGAAATATAAATATGGGGAGGCCTGGCAGATTGATTATATCACACTCCCAGAAACCCAACAAGGCAAGCGCCATGTGCCACCATGGTGGAAGCAACCACCGGGTGGCTGGAAACGTATCCTGTGGCCCATGCCAACGCCCGGAACACCATCCCGGGCCTTGAAAAGCAAGTCCTATGGCGACATGGCACCCCAGAAAGAATTGAGTCAGACAACAGGACTCATTTCCGAAATGCCCTCATAGACACCTGGGCCAAAGAGCATGGCATTGAGTGGGTCTATCGCATCCCCTACCATGCACCAGCCTCCGGGAAAATCGAACGATACAACGGACTGCTAAAGACTACGCTGAGGGCAATGGGTGGTGGGACATTCAAGCATTGGGATACACATTTAGCAAAGGCCACCTGGTTCGTCAACACCAGGGGATCTGTCACTCGAGCTGGCCCTGCCCAATCCAAACCCTTACGTACTGTAGAGGGGGATAAAGTCCCTGTCGTGCATATGAGAAATATGCTGGGGAAGACAGTCTGGGTTACTCCTGCCTCTGGCAAGGGAAAACCCATCCGTGGGATTGCTTTTGCTCAGGGACCTGGGTGCACTTGGTGGGTAATGCGAAAGGATGGGGAAGTCCGGTGTGTACCTCAGGGGGATTTAATTTTGGGTGAAAATAGCCAATGAACTGAATTGTATGATGTTAGTTGTTATATAATACTGTATGTCATCACTTCTATGATTACCATATGCCATATTAACACTATTATAGTAAGAATCACCCAGATTAATGTAAGATGAACTCCGATGAAACTGAGCAAAGTGCAACGATGATAGAACCGGGCGAGTGGCCAGAACTGGCCTCCGCATGCAACAGTCCAACACCACACACCATCTCCCCTGCCCTGAAAGACTGTTATGACAGATGGAGTCCAAAGTCATGGACTAAATGAACTCAATGGACATTTTAGAGGAATGGCCCATCGACTAAGGGAATGATATCTCTGTGTGTTTATATAGCAAAAGGCAGGAAAAGTAGTGGTGACTAATTGGAATGTATGGGAAAATGTGAGACCTGGGCATGATGTAGATGGTATAGAATAAGGAGTGGATACTGTCCTGGTTCCGGCAGGGACAGAGTTAACTTTCTTCCCAGTAGCTTGTGGGGTGTGCTGTGTTTTGGGTTTGGTATGAGAGGAACGTTGATGGCCCATTGCTTTGGCTGTTGCTGGGTGGTGCTTGCACGGGGAGGGTGTTGTGGGGGGAGCACAGCCGGGGTGGTGGACCCAGCTGGCCAATGGGGTATTCTATACCATGTGACATCATGCTCAGTATAAAAACCAGGGGTGTGGGGGGGCTCGCTCCCCCAGTTCGGGACACACGGTCGGCGATTGGTGAGCAGTTGCATTGTGCATCGCCTGCATTGTATATTCTGTTATTGTTGTTGTTCTCATTGTTATTATTACTGTTCTACTTAGTTTTATTTCAATTATTAAACTGTTTTTATCTCAGCCTGGGAGTTTTCCTACTTGTGCCCTCCCGATTCTCTCCCCCATCCCGCCAGAGGTGGGGGGTGAGCGAGCGGCTGCGTGGGTTTTATTTGCTGGCTTCGGTTAAACCACGACACTTTTTTACAAATCAGCTTAGCTGAGAAACAATTTTATGAGGATTACTGAGAGAACAGCTAACAGCAGGATTATTTGATTAGAGACATGGAATTATATGAAGGAGTGGCTTAAAATCAACTGCGTAGGTATTTTAAAGCTATGAGTAATAGGAAAGACTGGGATATTTTTTGGTTAGATTTTCAAAGAAAGCATTCAAGATTTGCTGGTGGTGGAGGCTGCGTGGAGGAGGAAGTCATGTGAGCACGAGCATAAGGAGCAGGGCCAAGGTAACAGACCCCAAAGGGCTGGTGCAGAAGAATCTCTCTCACAAGAGAGTGTTTCACAGGGCATGGTTTAGGAACTGCCCTGTACACATGGGATGTTATTCCATTGGGGACTAAGAAATATTTTTCTTAGTTTTAACTATGTATTATTGTTGCTGTTTACCTCAAACAGAAACTGAACCACTGCAAGAGCAAACATTATCATCTGCCAGAAGGCTTTGGGAGGCAGAAAGTCTGTATCATGCTGCATGCTTGGGATGGGCTTGCAGCAGTAACAACACACCACTTCACCTGTGTGTTTAGATACCCTGGATCTGAATTGGTAATGATCCACAATACCCTCATCTCTTTCTTGAACTGAATCTAAATCCTTGAAAAAGCTGAGGCTTGGTTCTCAGTCTGGGTTTGAAATCATCAGCCAGGAAATAAAACCCTGAATGAATTTACCCGTATCAAGCTGCCACGTGAATCAGGAACAATGGGAGAATGTATTTCTTGTACAAACTTATTCAAGTAAAACAGAACTATTATGCTGATTTACCTTGACTATTCAGTCAGGTAAGTCTCATTCACCACAAGTCAGGGATACAGAAAAGGTATCTTTGATCATGTGTCTTTGATCCTTCTTTAGGAGTAGAAAAAGTGCAGCTAAGTTAACTTAAGATGACTGAAAAGCCCAGTACAGTACATAGCCGCAACTTGCAAAATTTTGAGTATCTCTCTAAATATCCAGTAGCTTTTGAGTGGGCTTTCATTTCACTAATGTATTGGGTTTGCGTGGCAAGGTTTTGGTAGCAGGGGGGCTACAGGGGCGGCTTCTGTGAGGAGATGCCAGAAGCTTCCCCCATGTCCGATAGAGCCAGTGCCAGCCAGCTCCAAGATGGACCCACTGCTGGCCAAAGCTGAGCCAATCAGCAACGTTGGTAGCGCCTCTGTGATAACATATTTAAAAAACTGCTGCGCAACAGCAGCCAGAAGAGAGGAGTTAAGAATATGTGAGAGTAACAACTCTGCAGACACCAAGGTCAGTGAAGAAGGAGGGGGAGGAGGTGCTCCAGGTGCCGGAGCAGGGATTCCCCTGCAGCCTGTGGTGAAGACCATGGAGAGGCAGGTTGTCCCCCTGCAGCCCATGGAGGTCCACGGTGGAGCAGATATCCACCTGCAGCCTGTGGAGGACCCCACGCTGGAGCAAGTTGCATGCGCCCAAAGGAGGCTGTGACCCTGTGGAGAGCCTGTGCTGGAGCAGGCTCCTGGCAGGACTTGTGACCCTGTGGAGAGAAGCCCACACCGGAGTAGGTTTTCTGGCAGGACTTGTGATCCCATGGGGGACCCACGCTGGAGCAGTCTGTTCCTGAAGGACTGCACCCCATGGAAAGGACCCATGCTGGAGCAGTTTGTGAAGAACTGCAGCCTGTGGGAAGGACCCACATTGGAGAAGTTCGTGGAGGACTGTCTCCCATGGGAGGGACCCCACGCTGGAGCCGGGGAAGAGTGTGAGGAGGAAGGAGCAGCAGAGACAACGTGTGATGAACTGACCATAACCATAACCCCCGTTCCCCGTCCCCCTGTGCCACTCGGGGAGAGGAGGTAGAGAATTTGGGAGTGAAGTTGAGCCCGGAAAGAAGGGAGGGGTGGGGGGAAGGTGTTTTAAGATTTGGTTTTATTTCTCATTACCCTACTCTGATTTGATTGGTAATAAATTAAATTAATTTCCCCAAGTCGAGTTTGTTTTGCCTGTGACAGTAATTGGTGAGTGATCTCCCTGTCCCATGAGCCTTTCGTTATATTTTCTCTCCCCTGTCCAGCTGAGGAGGGGGAGTGATAGAGCAGCTTAGTGGACACCTGGCATTCAGCCAAGGTCAACCCACCACAACTATTGTGAATGCCACTGGAAACCTGCTAGAGAAGTTAGATAGTGAAGCTATATGTATATATCTGCACGCATATCAGCAATGGATGTGTCTCTTTGGAATCCATTTATACCCATATAGTTTCCTGGTTTTATTTATATTATGTTAAGAGCAAAGCAAAGTTTGAAGGTATATTACTCAATGCACTGTAGCCTAGACTCCCCCCCATGCCAAATATGGGCAGCTAACAATTTTTTGAGCATATTAGCCAGCAACCTAACAGTTTTTGAGCTGCATGAAGTGCATTGCTTGAGCTAACATGAGTGAAAAATGATCCTTTTTAGCCTACTGAGACAGGATCTCTGAGGAAGCAGGAACAGAGTTCAAAATGAAAGGATAAGCTTATGCTGAGGATTGTTTTTTCTGCCCAGCAAAACAATCAGGCAAAATCCTGAATGGTTGTGAATGCTGCCATAGCTGTGGTATAGATTCTATAACTAGATATTCTATAACTAGATTCGAAGGGGGAAGGGGATAAAACCAGGCTCTCTAGAGAAGAGCCTAGGGACCGCACGCCATTGTCGGGGGAGAAATTGGCAGCCCAGCTCAAGTGCATCTATACCAATGCACGCAGCATGGGCGGCAAACAGGAGGAGCTGGAAGCCATTGTGCAACCAGGTAGCTATGACTTAGTCGCCATCACGGAAACATGGTGGGATGAGTCGCACGATTGGAATGCTGCAATGGATGGCTATAAGCTCTTCAGAAGGGATAGGCGAGGAAGGAGAGGCGGTGGAGTAGCCCTGTATGTTAGGGAGTGCTTCGACTGTCTAGAGCTCAATGGTAGTGATGACGAGGTCGAGTGCTTGTGGGTAAGGATGAGGGGGAAGGCCAACAAGGCAGATATCCTGCTGGGAGTCTGTTATAGACCACCTAGCCAGGACGAGGAGGCAGATGAAATATTCTACAAGAGGCTGGCAGAAGTCTCCCAGTCGCTAGCCCTTGTTCTCGTGGGGGACTTCAACTTTCCAGACGTCTGCTGGAAATACCACACAGCAGAGAGGAAACAGTCGAGGAGGTTCCTGGAGTGTGTGGAAGATAACTTCCTGACGCAGCTGGTAAGCGAGCCCACCAGGGGAGATGCCTCGCTTGACCTGCTGTTCACGAACAGAGAAGGACTGGTGGGAGATGTGGTGGTCGGAGGCCGGCTTGGGCTTAGCGACCATGAAATGGTAGAATTCTCGATACTTAGTGAAGTAAAGAGGGGGGCCAGCAAAACCGCTACCATGGACTTCCGGAGGGCGGACTTTGGCCTGCTCAGGACACTGGTCGAGAGGGTCCCTTGGGAGACAGTCCTGAAGGGCAAAGGGGTCCAGGAAGGCTGGACGTTCTTCAAGAAGGAAGTCTTAAAGGCGCAGGAGTGGGCTGTCCCCATGTGCCGCAAGAAGAACGGGCGGGGAAGGCGACCGGCCTGGCTGAATGGGGAGCTCTGGCTGGGACTCAGGGAAAAAAGGAGAGTTTATCACTTGTGGAAGAAGGGGCAGGCAACTCAGGAAGAGTACAGGGATCTTGTTAGGTCGTGCAGAGAGGAAATTAGAAAGGCAAAAGCCTGGCTAGAACTCAACCTGGTCACTGTCGTGAGAGACAACAAAAAATGCTTTTATAAGTATGTTAATGACAAAAGGAGAGCCAAGGAGAATCTCCATCCTCTATTGGATGCGGGGGGGTACGTTGCCACCAAGGACGAGGAAAAGGCTGAGGTACTCAACGCCTTCTTTGCCTCAGTCTTTAGTAGTCAGAGTGGTTATCCTCAGGGTACTCAGCCCCCTGAGCTGGAAGACAAGGACGACGAGCAGGATAAACCCCCCATAATTCAAGAGGATGAAGTTAATGACCTGCTATGCCACCTGGACGCTCACAAGTCTATGGGGCCGGATGGGATCCACCCGAGGGTACTGAGGGAGCTGGCGGAGGAGCTTGCCGAGCCGCTCTCCATCATTTACCAGCAGTCCTGGTTAACTGGGGAGGTCCCGGATGACTGGAGGCTCGCCAATGTGACGCCCATCTACAAGAAGGGCCGGAGGGAGGATCCGGGGAACTACAGACCGGTCAGCCTGACCTCGGTGCCGGGGAAGATCATGGAGCGGTTCGTTTTGGGGGCACTCACGAGCCATGTCCGGGACAACCAGGGGATCAGGCCCAGCCAGCACGGGTTCATGGAAGGCAGGTCCTGCTTGACCAACCTGATCTCCTTCTATGACCAGGTGACCCGCCTAGTGGATGAGGGAAAGGCTGTGGATGTGGTCTACTTGGACTTCAGTAAAGCCTTTGACACTGTCTCCCACAGCATTCTCCTAGAGAAGCTGGCGGCTCACAGCCTAGACAGGTGTACTCTTCGCTGGGTAAAAAACTGGCTGGACGGCCGAGCCCAGAGAGTTGTGGTCAACGGAGTTAAATCCAGTTGGCGGCCGGTCACGAGCGGTGTTCCCCAGGGCTCAGTACTGGGGCCGGTCTCGTTCAATATCTTTATCAATGATCTGGACGAGGGGATCGAGTGCTCCCTCAGTAAGTTTGCAGATGACACCAAGTTGGGCGGGAGTGTTGATCTGCTCGAGGGTGTAGGAAGGCTCTGCAGAGGGACCTGGACAGGCTGGATCGATGGGCCGAGGCCAATTGTATGAGGTTCAACAAGGCCAAGTGCCGGGTCCTGCACTTCGGCCACCACAACCCCAGGCAACGCTACAGGCTTGGGGAAGAGTGGCTGGAAAGCTGCCCAGAGGAAAAGGACCTGGGGGTGCTGGTTGACAGCCGGCTGAACATGAGCCGGCAGTGTGCCCAGGTGGCCAAGAAGGCCAACGGCATCCTGGCCTGTATCAGGAATAGTGTGGCCAGCAGGAGTAGGGAGGTGATCGTGCCCCTGTACTCGGCACTGGTGAGGCCGCACCTCGAATACTGTGTTCCGTTTTGGGCCCCTCACTACAAGAAGGACATGGAGGTGCTGGAGCGTGTCCAGAGAAGGGCAACGAAGCTGGTGAAGGGCCTGGAGCACAAGCCTTATGAGGAGCGGCTGAGGGAACTGGGACTGTTTAGCCTGGAGAAGAGGAGGCTGAGGGGAGACCTCATCGCGCTCTACAACTACCTGAAAGGAGGTTGTAGTGAGGTGGGTGTTGGTCTCTTCTGCCAAGTAACTAGCGATAGGACAAGAGGAAATGGCCTCAAGTTGCACCAAGGGAGGTTTAGATTGAACATTAGGAGAAATTTCTTTACTGAAAGAGTGGTCAGGCCTTGGAACAGGCTGCCCAGGGAAGTGGTGGAGTCACCATCCCTGGAGGTATTTAAAAGACGTGTAGATGAGGCCCTTAGGGACATGGTGTAGTGGGCATGGTGTGTTGGGTTGACGGTTGGACACGATGATCTTAGAGGTCTTTTCCAACCTGTATGATTCTATGATTCTATGATAGGTGTGATGCAAAAGCTACTTGCTCTTTGCTCTCCCCATTGGGGTTTCTAGACCTGAACTCAGCCAGTGAAGCACAACACCCTTTGTAATACTGCAGTGCAGGAAAGCATGGAAAACTGCTGTTTTGTAGCTGACATTCATAGGACCACCATGGATGGATGGGACTTCAGTCAGGCACTCCTTCTCCAGCCAAGTCCAGCTCTCTGTTACACAAAGCCAAACTGCTGCATTATCCCAGGACTACATCTGAGCCTGCCTGGGCTGATGTTGATCAGGAGATTATAGACCTTTCAACCTCTGCCCACCAGCAGATATGCACTTCCCTATCTGCACTGCTCTGGGACTTGATTTGCAATGAGCCTGTTGGCTCAGTCCTCACAGAGGAGAGGTGCTGAGCACCTTCTGATCCTTTTGACTTCTTGGGATTCAAAAACATTCATCACCACTGGGAATTACACAACATTTGGCAAGCCCTAAAAGAGGAAACACTGAATGGGATATATTTCTCTGTTACATCTCTGCTAATAGCTACGCATAATGTCAGGCCAAGCACAGGTTTGCTGTACAATTAGTGACTCAAAACCACAGCTAGTTTTCAGAAACCTTCCACTGTACAGTTGTCAGCTCTCTGCTCCCACACTGCACTCATAATTCATCATCCACAATACATACGCTTCCACTTGACATATCATCTTGAAGGAAAAACTTCACATTTCAGATTCCGTGATTAAGAAATTTTATTAGACACTTCAGAGCTGTAACTCCTTGAGGTTGCTTCCCATTATATCTAGAATAATGTGGATAAAAAAAAGAGATGATGGAAGTTGCTTCTTTATTATGACCAATCGGTTTTGTAGGCCTCATTAGGCCTTGGGTATACTGATCCTCATCACAACATCAAGTCTAAATGCTAGAAATATTTTCCAACTATGGACCGTTACTCTACAACTGTGGAGACAACACTGTTTTGTACTCTCAACTTTCTCTTCTCCCATCCAGACTCCACCTCAACCCCATGACAGCACGTCTACAAAGAAATGAAAGTCCGAGAGATACTTTTAACAGTTGTTAATGCGAGATCTTTTTTATTTTTTTCTGGAAAAGAACTGTAATCCTACTATTCATTACTGTAGTTAATTCCTCCCGCCCTTGGGTCTGTGGAACATCAGACACCAGATAACCTACCCAATCTCCTGAAAATCCAGGGAGAACCAACACTTCCTCATGGACAGTTTGGAGATTGTTAAATGCCCCTCTCAGATGTTCAGCAGAATGATAATTAAATAATAATCCTTCCCTCTATCTTTAGCTTCAGAAATAGCCTTATAAGCAGTAAGCATTAAGACTTTAAGTTATCCTCTCAGTAAAAACAATAGTGTAAGTACTGCTCTCTCCCAAATCACCAGCCTGCCTTCATCTACTGCTTTTTCTCTCTGGTCCTCATTCAGTGAGGAAATACTCAGAGGGATTGAGCCAGGTATTGGGAGTACCAGCTCACTGAGGAAGAGATTTGGGTTTTCAGATTAGGAGCAGAAAAGCCTCCAGAAGTCTTGAAGAATTTTTCTATGTACATTTTTGTATGACTATGCTTATCTTTTTGCCCACTTTCCAATTTTTCCCTTCAACACACCCTACAAACTTGTGGACTGGATTGCTTTATCTTGCAGCTGTAGCAGATTTGAAGGGCCTGGTGCCTGTAGGCAGGAATAATGGTTGTGTACCCCAGTGACATTTCTGAACTGTACTCTTTATTTCAAGTCCCTCAAGACCTCACATCTCTAACAGCTCCTACAGAGGGTACGTGATGATCCTGAGGAGCTTGTTAACCTTCACTAGACGTAGGGCTGTGCTGTGCACTTGGAGGGAAGGGGTGCCTTATGGCATAGCTTCACAACAGTGCTGGGACCAGCAGAACTAGGACCCCCCAGAGCTGCTTAGACCAGCAGAAAGATGTTGAATCTTCTAGGTTGTGGGACTTGGAAATTAGGAAACCGAAATCTGCTAAGATTAAACTAATCCAAACTCAGAAAGATCAGGTTTGATTTATTTAGCAAGACATACATATATACTTTTAAGCCAGGTCTTTCTATACTAATTTGGCTTCATTAATCTCCAGGAAGGTCACACTATTGCAAGCTTTTCACTGATGTCTTCTTTATGGTATAAATCTGAGAGAATGCAGAACAGGACAAAATACATTCAATAATTAAGGTTCAGCTCTTAGAGACATTTTATGCATATGGTTAACTAAATGCAATGAACTCTCTGTTGAATACATTTAATTATTTGTAAAGATCAGATGTAGATTTGTAAGATTATGATCTAATTTATGTACTGTAGTATACGCACTGTCACTGATATAACAAATCTCCTTTATGTAATTTCACCAGAGTGCAACATGACAGAATCTGTGTTGCTCCTCAAAAGAACCAAGAGAGAGTTAGAAATCTCTGGGATGGAGTTAGTTGCCAGAAGGACTGTCTATGCCATATAAACATAACTGTTCATGCAGGTGATCCTGCTGGTCTTTTCTCCCTTGCTGTGCTGATATCAATGTCTCAATTTGCAGTTTAGGTGAAAGATGAGAGTTCACAGATCAAAACCAGATATTTCCAGAACCAGATGGTCAGAACTGGAAGGTCAAAGGTTAAGCAAAAGACTAAATGTTCATAAGTACAGGGAGTCCACACACACCAGATGTCCCAGTTCTGAAATACTCTCTTCCTGTTTAGATTGCATAGAAATGCAACTCAGTGCAAATTAGCACTTCTCTCAGATAAGATAACACTCCTTTGAGAGCAGGGATACTGTGTCAAGAGTTAGCTGTTCAGAGTCCAAATGTTCTTCCCAAGAGCTTCCAGGGATTTAAATCTTTCCAAATCTGTTTGGAGAATATAGGTATTTCATTAACCTTTGCTTGTTCTGCTGGTGGTAAATGCAACTTGGAAAGAAGCTGGTTTTATCCTCTATTGAGGATTAGGTCATTATCTGGCACATCCCTGAGTTCTCTTACTGCCCTGGTCCATGTGTTTCATCATTGTCTGGGGATCTGTTATGGCTCATTCCTACACCATAACACCACTTTACATACTGATCTCACAACTGTTTGTTAGAGCCATAGAACAGAGCCTGAAGCAATCCCATGCAGCCTGATAGGTGTGACACACAGAGGTGTAAAGGAGGAATAACCCAGAGAAATCCACATTTGTCCTGCCTAAGGCGTAGGTAGCAGCAATGAGATGGAGCCTAGACCAGCCTCAAAATCATGACACTGGGGAATTTCATGAACCCCAAGAAATGGCATGGCTCCTTCTTATGTGCTTTTCCTCTTTAGCCAAGTGCTTTGTTCAGTACATCTGGGAAACTTTCCTCAGAAATGACCTAATAAAAACTTTGTTGCTTGTTTTTCTACTCCATTAAAGTAGTAGTTATCCACCTCCAAAGTCTTGGCCTTGGGGCTTTTTTGGTCCCCACCCTCAGTCTTTAACTGCAATTCCTGTAGCAAAGTTTCAGACATAGGATGGGCTACATTATTCAATTGATGGTCTTCATCACGCATTTTCCCAAACAGCTTTTACAGTAACTGGTTTTACTTGCATAGTAAAAGCTAAAATAAAAGGTTGCATTTATAGCTCATTGCATCATCAACCACAGCAGCAGGCCCCATTAACAACCACCTAGCACAGAGCACGCTGCAGTCCCGAATGCAAATCAGTTAAATGAGAAGGACTGGCATCTAATGCTAGTTAAAATTATTTGACATTGTCGAAGTCACAATTGCCTGTCTGTTTTTGAAAGATATTGCTATCAAATTTAAAAGTTGTAAAAGTTCAAATGTATCATTTTAGGAAATACAAGGTTAAGGGGAGAACAAGAGAAGGTGATTTAGCTGCATGCTCCTTAGGTTATGATTTTCATAGATTATTCTTCCATTAACTCGCAGAACAGATGAGAAAGAACAATACCTGTTTGCTTTCCCCTTATACCTGCTCTCTCTACTGCATAGATTCTGCAGGCTATAATCCACCTTCAAGTAAAGGAACTTGGCATGCTTCTGGTGGGACCAGAATTTGAGAGACCTCTGTGGTGATGGGGAGCAAAGTTAAGAGATTTCTCACTGGGAATGAGTCAGCTGTGAAAATCTTTTTCCCTAGACACCTGAAGCTTGGTTTGAACCATTATCAGAGAACAATGTCAATGTCACATTTCAAGTGCAGAACAGCAGCTAATCTATCATAAGGGAATTATAGCAGTTGCAAAAACAGGGAGCCACCAAGTGAGACTGGAGTGCTTCTTATAAGTAGAGAACCAGAAAATTATTCTCTTACATATTCCACTTTTCAGTGTGAAATGGGAGGCTGAAAACCTGTCTGTAGATATATTTCCTTTGCATTAGCTCAAAATTTGAGCTGCTTTTCAGTGAGTCTCACACAACATGCTTTCTGAGGCAGGTTTTGTCTGTGTTCTTTTCTTTTTAGGTATTAAGATACAAAATCATCCATGCAGTTCATGTTCGCTCTATTTTGGGGAAAAAATCATGGCATGAACAACAGAACAGTAGCTGTTAGGCCATTGGAAAATAAAGGTTGTTCCCTTTTCAGATATGCCTTGTGATAGGGACAGTCTGATTTACATTCCTATCTGTAGCAACATGACTTAAAAATTTTTCCTCTGACTTTGAGTTTGCTGGCATGTTTTATAGCCATCTGGCTGGATCTCTGTTGAGATACTGATTGCTGAAGATGGAGACTGCTGGACTGCCTCAGCATTTTCTGTTATGGTTTAGGCTGTTGGGGGATCATCTAGCTTCTAACAAATTTATGAGGCCAGACCTAGTCTTCAGTGGCATCTTGAATCCATTCCCACTAGTGATGGAGCTCTGATCTTTGTAACATGATGGCTGTTCACAGGACAATGCTGATCACAGAGCCTGCGTTGATGTGTTTGAGATGCATTGTGTGCTTACAGTTGGGTGGGAACAAGCTGTCAGAGAACATTAGGCACGATAATCAGCAGGACATAGTATAGACACTTTCAAAAGACCCTACCCCAAAGCATGTGACCCTTCTGTTTCACTAGCATCCTTCAACCCAACCAGCTAAGCAAAAATAAAATAAAAAAATCACATACAAATGCAATTAAAACAGGTAAAAGAAAACTAATTTAAAAAATCTGCACACAAACCAGAAAGTAAACAGTTTTACCCAAAAAAGAAAAAAGTATCTGAGTTCCGCATATTTCACTATTGCTATTGATTTTACCTGACAGGCTTTCAGGTACTCTGTTAATGGATGTCTACAGAAAATCCCAAGACAAAGAGTTGTAGATGTATCTCTCAGTGAAGGAATTGCTTTGTCCTGAACTCTTGCATTGTTTCTCCACATCACAAAACTCCAGAATGTTAAATTACCAAACTTGTAGATATCTGTAGTCCAATAAAGTGGGCACAGCTTCTCTTAGGAGCATTGCCTTGAACTAGAAATGTTTCAACATAAAGTGCACTAAGGACTTGTGATGGAAGCTCTTTCCTTTTCCTTCAAAAAATCCAGACTCCTTTACATAACAAATACTTCAGTTTCACTCTAGTAAAGCAATCTGCTATGTATTGGTTTCTATTTTTCCATTACAATAACCAAAACAGCTGCATGAGGAAAAAGAAAGAATTGTTCTGGCTTTGTCTTGTTCAAAACACATACAAAAAAATTGCTATGAAAATCATCCCTCAGTGGCTGATAAAAATAGAACTGCAATTTATGCTCCCAAATATTACCTTTATCTTAAGGCTCTGAAGGAGCATTTTCAGTAATAATGGCTGATTTAGATGGATTCCCAGGGTGTTGGATCATTGCCGATGATGTTGTCCGAAAAGCGGATTCGTGCCCGGCGTGCAAGTAACCAATTCCACACGCTCAGGAGAGATATTGTTTTATTCAGGCCTGGGTGCTCGGTGGACTTGCCACAAATCAAGCACACCTGGTCTAGTCACCTTTCTGTTTATATCCATGCTTCTCATACATATTTTAAATTTCTCTTTTACATATTCATTACATTTCCAAGAACTAATTATAATATTACATCATCTTCAACACATGCGCACTAAAGCCTTTAGGGACTCCTTGAGGGTCTCGGGTGGTCTCTGGTGGTCGGCAGGGTAGTGAACTCTTCATGAACTTATTTCCTCTTTACCTTATAGGGTCACAGTTTGTCCCTGAGCCATGCTTGGACCACGTTTGTTTATAGTTTCCAAGGTTATTCTTCACTAGAGCCTAACAATGCTTCCAGGATACACAATTTAGACTAGTTACAATTCTACACACCTGCAAACACAACACCTGCTAGTTACCTAACTTCTAAGCAACAAGTATTCATTGTTTAGAATTACAGAAGCAAGCAGTATAGAATAGTAGATACTGTACCTACTACATCAATGACATTAATGGTTTAAGGCTCCCTGAATTTTGATTGATTGCTGTAATCTGCAGAAACTATTTCAGGACATTGATTTATTATTATTAAGCCTATAAAATGGTGTCAGGGTCAAAGCAAGCTCATGATTTGTGTTGTGATGCAAACATTACACAGGAGAAGATGAAAACTTTTAATAAACATGAAATTCAGGAGAGAACAGTGTTTCATCTTCTTTGAAGAATCCATGGCCAACCAATAAAGATTACAGCAGCAGGGAGGGTGTATTTAGGCTAAGGTTGCACTGTGAAAAATAACCTTCAACAGCATGCTGAATCCATTGAGTGTTATTCCACCCAGTGATTGAGATCTTTCAAGGTGTTTCACTAAGTTAAACCATGCTTACCTCCCCTTCCTCATTCTCTATCAATATAATCTGATCTGATATTCTTCATTTTATGAAACACTGTGGACCTAAATCCATCTAATAGCACACAGAATTTCAAAAATATTTTTCTTGGTGATTTTTTCCCCCATAGGACTCCTATCTAAAGAAGAGGGAGACTGAACTATGCTCTAACTCCATCAGAACATAATGGGAGAGGCCATAACTGAATTTGGAGATCACTGTTTTTTTCCTATATTCATGTGTGCTCACAAGCAGAATCAGAGCAGCTGGTTTCTTGTACAAAGGAGAAACAGGATTGTAGCAAAGTAATTCACAGCATTACATGGAAGAGATGCAAAAATCATAGAATCATAGAATCATAGAATCATTAAGGTTGGAAAAGACCTCTAAGATCATCGAGTCCAACCATCAACCCAAAACCACCATGCCCACTAAACCACGTCCCTAAGCGCCACATCTACACGTCTTTTAAATACTTCCAGGGATGGTGACTCAGCCACTTCCCTGGGCAGCCTGTTCCAAGGCCTGACCACTCTCTCAGTAAAGAAATTTCTCCTAATGTTCAATCTAAACCTCCCTTGGTGCAACTTGAGGCCATTTCCTCTCGTCCTATCACTAGTTACTTGGCAGAAGAGACCAACACCCACCTCGCTACAACCTCCTTCCAGGTAGTTGTAGAGCGCGATGAGGTCTCCCCTCAGCCTCCTCTTCTCCAGGCTAAACAACCCCAGTTCCCTCAGCCGCTCCTCATAAGACTTGTGCTCCAGACCCTTCACCAGCTTCGTTGCCCTTCTCTGGACACGCTCCAGTACCTCCATGTCCTTCTTGTAGTGAGGGGCCCAAAACGGAACACAGTATTCGAGGTGCGGCCTCACCAGGGCCGAGTACAGGGGCACGATCACCTCCCTACTCCTGCTGGCCACACTATTCCTGATACAGGCCAGGATGCCGTTGGCCTTCTTGGCCACCTGGGCACACTGCCAGCTCATGTTCAGCCGGCTGTCAACCAGCACCCCCAGGTCCTTTTCCTCTGGGCAGCTTTCCAGCCACTCTTCCCCAAGCCTGTAGCGTTGCCTGGGGTTGTGGTGGCCGAAGTGCAGGACCCAGCACTTGGCCTTGTTGAACCTCATACAGTTGGCCTCGGCCCATCGATCCAGCCTGTCCAGGTCCCTCTGCAGAGCCTTCCTACCCTCGAGCAGATCAACACTCCCGCCCAACTTGGTGTCATCTGCAAACTTAATGAGGGAGCACTCAATCCCCTCGTCCAGATCGTTGATAAAGATATTGAACAGGACCGGCCCCAGTACTGAGCCCTGGGGAACACCGCTCGTGACCGGCCGCCAACTGGATTTAACTCCGTTGACCACAACTCTCTGGGCTCGGCCGTCCAGCCAGTTTTTTACCCAGCGAAGAGTGTACCTGTCTAGGCCGTGAGCCGCCAGCTTCTCTAGGAGAATGCTGTGGGAGACAGTGTCAAAGGCTTTACTGAAGTCCAAGTAGACCACATCCACAGCCTTTCCCTCATCCACTAGGCGGGTCACCTGGTCATAGAAGGAGATCAGGTTGGTCAAGCAGGACCTGCCTTCCATGAACCCCTGCTGGCTAGGCCTGATCCCCTGGTTGTCCCGGACATGGCTCGTGAGCGCCCTCAAAACGAACCGCTCCATAATCTTCCCCGGTACCGAGGTCAGGCTGACTGGCCTGTAGTTCCCCGCATCCTCCTTCCGGCCCTTCTTGTAGATGGGTGTCACATTGGCAAGCCTCCAGTTGTCCGGGTCCTCCCCTGTTAACCAAGACTGCTGGTAAATGATGGAGAGTGTCTTGGCAAGCTCCCCTGCTTGTTTGCTTTTCCCCTTGTGACTGGATGAAAAAATGTTGTCAGATCCGGGACTAGTAGTACAGCCAAGAAGAATGGGAGGAAGACATACTCTCAAAAATGAAGTGTCACATGGTTTTTTTGCCTTAGCCCAGCCTGCATGTTGATGGGTTAATAGGTTATTTATGCAACTGAATACGTTCAGGCAAAAGTTTATTTTCTGCAGTTGACAGGACATCTACTGAAGCACCGAGAAGTGCGCAAAAGTCTGATAATTGATTTATTCTAGTGATTGTGATCAATTAATGATTTGGATAAGAGACTATCAGTAAGCTTCAAAAACCATGATGCTTATTTCAGGCTGGCACAGTTTAACTTCCTTGTGTCCTACTACATCCAAAACCATTGCCATCTCACTATAACTCATTGATGTTATTATTGAACACAGTCCACCATGATCAGCAAGATGCAAAACCAGAAGGAAAAAGCCATCTTGGTCCCTGTAAGCTTACAAAAGTAATTTAAAAGGTAGAAAGAACTAAAGGAACATGATATAGGAAAAATAAGTAAAGTACTTGGGCTTTCCAATGGCCATACTGTTCCACAATAGATTGTGCTTTTATGTAAATATTTGTAACTGCTATGTTTTATGTCATTAGACAGTGTTCACTGGAGTTGAGGCAGGCTAGTGGAGGAGTAGGAGAGGAGAGAAATAGGGAGGGCAAGGAACACAAAGGCTGCTACAACAGGATATAGGTGTGACCAAAAGCCAGTGCCTGCACAGCATGCAAGCAACCTCCTAGAATATAAGCAGTGCCAGCACACAGGGGTTAGTAAATGATGATGTCAGGAGGCTGCAAAGACTTCTGTTCCTGGAGACTGGGCTGCTAAGCAAGAAGCCCTGGAAGATTAAGCTGTTTGATACTGAGGGTCACAGAGGTGGAGTGGAGAAAGGAAAGGAAGGGAACTCGTGTCTGGGTAGGACTTAGAGGAACCTTTTGCACTGGTTCCCTCAGTTCAGAAGTCACAAGAAATGTGAACCTGTCAAAAATGGCCATAAGTACTCTCAACCCCTGATCACCCAAAAAATATTATACAAAACTGATATATTCTGAGAAAAATTACACTGATGAATATGTAAACTTTTGAGAGGCTATTTGAAATAAAAAAATTCTTCCAGAGCAAAATGTTTCTCAGCTCTCTTGATTAGTCTAATATCTGTTGCATCATCTGTAAGAGTCTATTTAGAGGGTGTCTTTCATGCCCTGAAAGCACTCAAAATTAACTGCTCCACCAAAGGCAATGAAGATTTTCTTTGGGCCAAATCCTATATACAAGGTTCTGAATTCCTTCAATTTTCTGTAATATCACTGGAGTCAGGCTGGAGCCCTTGGAAGGATAATACTCAGGAGTATCTGAAGATTACAAGCAGTCTGTCTTAGGAGTTCAGTCCTGCATCTTTGGCCACATATGGGAGTCCTGTCCATAAAATCTTCTACAGAGTGGAGAAGTAACACTACTGGAACTCTCTTTAGTGAGAATGTTCCCAGAAAATGCTGTCAGCCCTATGACCACTGCTGAAAATGTTTGGACAGGATTTGCTAGCAGTCTGGGGTTGGAGAGCTGAGAGAACAGCTCTGATTCCTTTCACAGAGAGTCTGAGCAAGACTTTGAGAAACTTCCTCGGTGACAACGAACAGTGTGTCCACATTCTTCTTCAGAACAAGCAAGCTTCACACCCCATGTAGATGATAATGCAAAATACTTCTGTAATTAGAATTAATGAGAAGGAATAAACACTCTGGGTCAAAACTAATGAGTGGATAGTATAAGCAGTTGGTGGTTTTGCCCTTTTCTCACTTTCTTCATGGTTTCCAAATCTCTCTTGATGTTTCTCTGTGTGCCCAAGCTCTGTAGTACTCTTTGGTGTACTTTTGAGGCAATGGGAGGAAAGGAACAAGGGCCTTTGTGTGTATTGGCTGAAGGATAACTGAGTTGTTGTTCATTTAAAGCTGAGTCCTGTGTCAGCCAATCTTTCTAAAACTGGCATGTCAATTTTGGGGCAATGCTGTGGGCTGGTCAGTTGGATGCAACAATGGCTTAGGGACTCAGGACACAGGCATGCATCGACACACTAGGAAACTCTTGGAGTCAGTTGAGAGCTGGACATAATCAGCTCACAGGATGGATACAGTCACTGGCCACCCAGGTGGACAACCCTAATTTATAAGTTATTTGTAGACCAAGATAAAGCTGCTAAGTAGAGAGGAGCTGATCCAAGGTATCACTAGCCTGCGTCTGGGGCTGTGCAGACTTTTGCCTGGCTCTTTTATAAGTTGTTTTCAACAGGAAAAAGGAAAGGGGCAGAAAATGGGAGGCAAGCCTGAAAAAAACAGTAAATAATCCAGTGAAATTAGAAATAGGTAAATAAACTGATAAAACAGTTTTTCTGTGAGGATATTTGAAAAGAATTATTTCTGCTTATTCAAGTGGTACAGTGTGAGAACTACAGAAATCTTTCCAAATGCTAAGCTTGATTTTTGTCCTGGTTTTCTAAGGCAATGAAGACTATGTTGTTGATTTACTGTCTCTCCAATATCTTTTGAATAGATTGGTCGATTTCTACCACATTTAGAAGGGCAGATAGATAGTCTTGAGCTGATTTTGTGTTTGGTTTTTTTTCAGGAGACACCCTTGTTATACTGGAAGCGGTCTTCACTCTGTCTTTAAACCAGAAAAAAATATATATACACATAAGTGTGTGTGATTTTCTAGTTATATATGTGTAGAGTTATATATAAAAACTATATAACTTTAAACTATCTATGCAACTGTAACCTACATTTATAATTATAACTATATAACTCTACAACTACATATATAAATACATACACACACATGCTTGCTTATTTTTGTATAAACTCAAATATTAGCCTGATAAATGCTCTGACCTGATAAATGCTAAAACATTTCCAGAGGCTCCAGGTAGCTACAGGACTGGCTGGAACTTTCTAGAAGCTTGTTTCTTTCTTTCCTCTGCTCTTGGGTGCTATGCTGAGACTGTGCAGACCTTATCGGTGTTTAACACCTGCTGCCCTCCTTCTTAAAATGTTCAGGGGCCATGATGATTTCTGCATCTGAACAAGCAAAACATTAGCTAATTAAATCCCCCCACTTCACTGTTAGTTCACCCCTCTGTGTTACAGTCAGAAGAAGGGATCTGCTTATGGCCATAGATGAACTCAGTAGCAGATCATTGAACAGACGCCAGATCTTTTGAGTCACAGCTCAACTAAATAGCTATTTTGGCAATTTAGCTCAATGTAAAAACTGTTCAGCATTGCTGATAAGATTCTTGAAGAACGTTTGGAAGCAAAAGGTAATATTTTCAAAATTTAAGTGCATTTCCAAGGTTACATTCCCAACCACATGAGCAAGAAAGGCAAAGCAAGAAGGCTGCGGTTATCTCTTTAAGGAGATGGATGGCCCCACATCTGTATTCTTCCTAGTGTCTGATAGCTATGATCTCTGAGTGGGGCATACCCGGGGCATCTCTGGTGCCATCTCCCAGCAGTACCACCCCACACTGTACCACAGCATCCTGGAGGCACTGTGGTGTGGAGGAGTTACAAATGAGCTCCTCTGGGTGACAGAGACAGCTCTAAAAGCAGCTCTTGAAATCCAGGGATGAGCAGGACTGTCTCTGTAAATGGATGATTCCCTCCTCAAAAGACCCAAAAGTTTTCCAGTAAACAAGCCACATGGCTTCCAAAAGAGGAGTCAAAGAAAAATATCTTCAGTGTTACCATACCTTACTCCTCTGTATGCCTTCTTTACCATTTCGGTGTATTAATTTCAGGTCATGGAAGAAAGCCAGAGCTTAGGTTTGAGAATCTTCTAAGAAAGGGACCTGTCCCTGGGTCCCAAAACTGTGCGTAAGGCACGACTGCAGGGTGACCTAGTGGGCCAAGAGCAGCCTCACTCTGGGGCACAGGACACCCATTCCCCACAGGACTGGCTCTGAGCTGTGCGTGGCAAAGAAGTCCACGTTCCCCTAAAACAGAGCAGAGGCATCAGTGTCCATATCTGGAGGTAAGCATTGCCTCTGCATGTTAAGCAAGACTAAGAGGGAAGTGAGCTCCTAAGGGTGGACATCAGCCTTCCTCCCTCACCCTCCTCCTAAGGCAGCTGGAGGGCAGGTGACCTGGAAAGAACCGCTGGTCTAGGAACCAGAGAAGTGTTTAACAGGAAGACGGGCACAGAGCAAGGAGTGGGGAGACTGGGAAGCAGAGGAGCTATCATCAGTCACCCACCCTCATCCCTCATATGTGAAGAATCTTTGGTACCAGACCCAAAATATTCTGATAAGCAAATTAAAAATCCTGTTGCTGTTGATGATGGGACCTACATAGTGAAAGAGCCGTCCTATGTGGGCTATATGAACAAAGGAAACACATCTGGAGCAGAGTTGTGATAATGGAGGGAGGACTAACATGAGCTATGCAGGCTGCAAGGCTATGTGGAGAGCCCCAAGCACACAAGGTACAGGCAGGTCCAGCAGGCCTGGGGCAGATGACCATGGCGATCAGACCAAGAGCAGAGCTTTTTCCTCCCTCTCAGAAGCAAACTGCTCTGGGTGCCCTGGCTTACAGGCAAAAAGTCTGTCAGACATGCTGTGATCTCACTTTACTGAAAAGTTAGATGGGGCAGAAAGCAAAGCTTTCCTAAACAATTCAAAGAGGAGCTGAATTTTAATGCTGCACCTTTTTTCTGAGCAGGCTTGGCCTGACTGTTTCCTAGAGCCAGGAAGGTAGGGTTGTCCCAGGACAGCAATTCTTTTTCTATGCAATATCTGAAGATAAATTAGCCAGTGAGTAAGGCAGTTCCTGCTTTCCTTTGCTGGAGCGGAAAGACATCATCACTTAACAGCTCTCTGCAGTTCAGATCAACCTTGCCAAAACATCTTAGCTCTACGGATAAAGGTATATCTGCTTTACTTGGTCTAAACTCAGACTTTTCCAAGTAAAGTTCAAGGAGAATGTACTGGCTCTATTCATGCCAAAATGAGGTACAGGCTTTTTAATTGCACATGTGTGCCGGTTTTGGCTGGGATAGAGTTAATTTTCTTCATAGTAGCTTGTATGGGGCTATGTTTTGGATTTGTGCTGAAAACAGTGTTGATAATACAGGGATGTTTTAGTTATTGCTGAGCAGTGCTTACACAGGGTCAAGGCCTTTTCTGCTCCTCATACCGCCCCACCAGCGAGTAGGCTGGGGGTGCCCAAGAAGTTGGGAGGGGACACAGCTGGGACAGCTGACCCCAACTGACCAAAGGGATATTCCATACCATATAACGTCATGCTCAGCATATAGGGCTGGGCAAAGAAGAAGGAAGGGGGGGACATTTGGAGTGATGGCGTTTGTCTTCCCAAGTAACCATTACGCATGATGGAGCCCTGCTTTCCTGGAGATGGCTGAACACCTGCCTGCCGATGGGAAGTAGTGAATGAATTCCTTGTTTTGCTTTGTTTGCGTGCGCGGCTTTTTCTTTACTTATTAAACTGTCTTTATCTCAACCCACGAGTTTTCTCACTTTTACCCTTCCAATTCTCTCCCCCCATCCCACCTGGAGGGAGTGAGCAAGCAGCTGTGTGGGGCTTAGTTGCCAGCTGGGGTTAAACCATGACACCATGTAAACAATTAACAAGGTTTCTAATAAAGGTTCAGTGCGAGTCATGTGGTTGTTTCTGAGTCACATCTGAATTATTTCTTTGTGTAATGTAATCTGTGTCAAGTGCCCTTGGGCAGGAAGCCATTGTAATCAAGTTGGCTAGTTTACCTTGTTCCTTTATCAAAATGCCTTATCTAAGTAACCAGTTTGCATTTACCTGCAAGACCTGTGAAGAAATACAGAATGGGCTACAAGAATAAACAGACTTGCTAATCATCCAGGTGGAATGAATAATTCACAGTTAATAACTTATCCAGTTAAGTCAACCTATTTGTCTGCTTCCAGAATATCCATAAGCAGACCACAATCCCCCCCTCATTTACTCTTTATTTGCATTTTCCCAATAAGTATGTTGCAAGACTTATACTCTATGACCTGCTCTCACACCCCACACCTCCTGCCAGCAGGACTCCTTTAAATGGCTCTTCTTTCCCTGAGAGTCTCTTCCCCTCTCTTGTCCTCAGCGACTCCTCTTTGCACATTGAAATCCCTCAGTCTCCTTTTCTGAGCTCCTTCGAGTATTTTAGCGAGAGCCTTCAGTAGCTGGCTGCTACTCGCCTAAGGGCATTTTTCCCCTATTTTCTGACTGGATGGTCCATAGTGAGGGCAGAGGAGAGTCTGAAGTAGCTCTGAAGCAGCTGTAATGAAGAATTATGGCATCTTATAAAATTTTGTTTAAGGCCGCACAGGCTTCTTGCTCAAAGAGTCTTTCCTGAGAGTGAGCTCTGTTTAACTGGGTAAGGTCCTGACAGTCAGCATCCCCCTCTTCCTTCTCTATATGATCGGACGCTTTCCTGGAGGATATACCTCATTTAGGAGGGTGTCATTGGAAGTTTTCTGACTGATTTATCCTGCAAAATGATGCCCACAGGTGAACTTCTGAGCCCAGACAGACCTCAGCAACAGTCAGGCTATGCAGAAGCGTCCCCTCATGCACATGCAGGACCACCTCCATGCCAGGATGACAGCAAAAAGCTCTGGAAACCTTCTCCTTCCTTTTTTCCAAGTGTTGGTTTGATCCATTTAAAGTATTCCAGCTGTATATTGCAGATTGCTCTGGAATTTTCTGTCATTGCTCCTGTCATTGACACAAAATAAACAAGTGTGTGTGAACCCATCGTCATCACTTTGTCTCATCTCTCTGCCAAAGAAGAGAGGAAGTTGGGAGCCACCTTCTGCTCCAGGAACCTACATCCCAAGCCTGCTGCCTCCCATGGACTTGTTGATGCACATACAAATTTTCATCAATGGCAAGTAAAACAAATACCCACAGGAAAAATGCTGTTGTGTTCCCATTAAGCTGTGGTACTGTCCAGAATGAACAATATCATTCATTACAATGCTTATATTACCCCAGTGTCGTGGTTTAACCTGGCAGGCAGCCAAATACCACGCAGCCGCTCACTCACTCCCCCCGCCCCCTAATGGGACGGGGAGAGAATCGGAAGGGTAAGAGTGAGAAAAACTCGTGGGTTGAGATAAAGACAGTTTAATAGAACCGAAAAGGGAGAATAATGATAATAAATAATGATAGAATATACAAAATGAGTGATGCACAATGCAATTGCTCACCACCCGCGCTGACCGATAACCAAGTAGCGATCGGTACTTCCTGGATCACGCCTACCCTTCATATACTGAGCATGACGTCACATGGTATGGAATACCCCATTGGCCAGCTGGGCTGGCTGTCCTGATTATGTTCCCTCCCACCTTGTGTACCTAGCTCAGTCAGTAGGCACGGGAGCTGTCCTTGGACTAGGAGGGCACTTAGCAACAACTGAAAACATCAGTGTGTTATCAACATTCTCCTCATACTAAATCCAAAACACAGCACTAGGAAGAAATTTAACCCTATCCCAGCCGAAACCAGGACACCCAGAAAGCAAAGAAAACTGTATGGCAGCTAGCATATGAAATCAGTGCTACGTGCTTGGCCCAGTGGAAACACAGAACTGCTCAGGTAATGCAAAGGTGGATGGATAGACAAACAGACAGATTTATTTTCCATGATGTGTCTGAGACTTGTTTTAAGACTTTGGTGTTCATATGTACCTGTTCTACTACATTTGTTTCATAGGACTACAAGGCAAAGTTTGGTGTGACCAACAACCAAGCTGAAGAGACCTATCAATGCAATGAAGTTTATTGTGATATGAACACTATGAAAGGAGACATCTGACTAGCTGGTGAAGATTTGGACTGGGGAGAGATCTACCTTTAGGTAGCTATCAGATTTTCAATTTCCCTGCTTAAAATGCACCCAACCTGAAAGTGGAGTCTATTATTGAGAACTATAACATACACTTGTGTAACTATCCTCTGTCCCATTCTATTGCATTTTTTTCCTGCTGTTTCCATGGAAATGGGAGTGAGAAGGTCAGACATATGGTATAGGCAATTGTTTTAAAGGTGCTTGAAAGGCTTTGCTACTCCCTGATCTCATTTTTTCTGAGAATGGAAGTGGGAATGAAAGCCAGATACTCACTTTTTGTTATTTTTGGTGGTATCTAATTTGAATCTGTAATCCCGGTGTTGTGGTTTAACCCAGCAGGCAGCTAAGCACCACACAGCCAGTTGCTCACTCCCCTCACAGTGGGATGGGAGAGAATCAGAAAAGTAAAAATGAGAACACTTATGGGTTGAGATAAGAACAGTTTAATAATTGAAATAAAATACAATAATAATAAAAATAATAACATGTAATGTTGGTTTGATCCATTTAAAGTATTCCAGCTGTATATTGCACTGGCTAAAATGACAGAGCATTCACACTCACAACAGCACACCCCCAGTCTACTGCTGTCGGACTGCCCATGGACAACTGCAAAACCAGCCATGCCTCCTTTGCCCGTGAACAGCTGCAAAACCAACCATGCCTCCACAAGTTGCTTACCACCCACAGACCAATGCCCAGCCAGTCCCTAAGCAACAGCCCCCCAGCTAACTTTCCCCTAGCTCAGTATATATACTGAGCATGACATCATATGGTATGGAATATCCCATTGGCCAGTTTGGATCAGTTGTCCTGGCTGTGCCCCCTCCCAGCTTCTTGTGTATCTCCAGCCTTCTCAGTCGGTAGAGCACGAGAAGCTGAGAAGGCCTTGACTCTGTGTAAGCACTTCTCAGCCATAACGAAAACATCTCTATATTATCAACACTGTTTTCAGCACAAATCCAAAACATAGCCCCATACTAGCTACTACAAACAAAATTAACTCTATCTCAGCCAAAACCAGTACAGACGGGAAGCCAGAAAAGGCCATTTTGCTTCCTTCTAGACCTAGGAAGAAGATTGTTCTTGGGGGAAAGGGATGTGATGGGCAGCCCTGGTGTGGAGAAGAATTAAGAGGTGGCCTAATGAGCACCAGCTGATTCAAGAGCCAAAACAGGTGAAGGGAATTGTGAGCAGACATGTGATCGTTGCTGGAAGGAAGATATAAGGGAGATGAATTGGGTGAGAGTAGCAATAGAGAGAGAGAGGTGGTAGGGCTGCTTTGTTATGATAAAGGCTGTGTGAGTATCTATCAGATGCCACAATTGGTGCCTGAACAGGGACAGAAAGAAGAAAACCTGAAGAAAGGAAATAGAAATATCTGGTGGTGAGCCCTGCTGAACTGCAAAAACCGTTGAAAGGAAATGGGATAAAAACTGTTGAAAAGAAACAGGAAAAAAGCTGTTGAAAGGAAGTGGGATAAAAGCTGTTGAAAAGAAACAGGAAAAAAGCTGTTGAAAGGAAATGGGATAGTGATGTTGCATAATCATCTCTGCAGGATAGAGGTGAGCAGCTGCAGGGAAGTTATATGAACTTTATACATTAGTCATGGGGCAGTTGGCATCTCAGTCACAGAAGCTTCAACTTGCTGAGAACATTGTCCTTGGTTTCTTTCTGAGGGAACCATAGGGTGTTATGATTCAGCCCTATGACAAAAGCTGGGAAAAGAACTGCAGATAAGGAAAACTTTGCAATTGGAAGTTCCAGAAGGAATATTGTGACCTAGTGAATTGTGTATACAGCTCTGCAGAAGCTGTGTCCTGCAGAGCAGGTGTTGCAAAATGTGACTGATCCAGCAATACTGGAGGGAGAATCAAAAGACAGGAAAGATTTGTTTGAACTTGTGCCAATGGCAGATGAAATTTTACAGTGACAGAGACTAAAGGTGCTTTTTTGGTCTTCCATTGTGAAACCAGCACCATTTGTTCCCCACCCCCAAGCACACATATCAGCCTTTAGTGCCAGAGTATGCTCATTTACCATATGAGGTGATTAAGGAGGTGCGCAAATCAGTAAAAGAATATGGGTTACAGGTTTCATTTACTATAAACTTATTGCAAGCAATGGGGGAATCATATATGATGACTCCTTTAGATTGGAAGTCTATATTATGCCTTGTTTTGTCAGTGGTGCAGTATTCTGTGTGGTTTTCTGAGTATTGTGAACTTGTTCTTGTGAATGTAATAGACAATTTGCAACTACCCCATGGGTGAGATGAAATGTTAGGTGAAGGGAATTGGGTGTCACCTGCTGCATGAGCTGCCTTGCCTTGTGAAGTGCTTACACAGGTGGCTGATTTGGTTATTGATTACAAACTGCTATACAATGTCAAATAGAGTCTTCTGAAGCTGCTGAGTTGTTGCTTTTTTCAGCTTGCAATTGAGAATGCTATGAAATCATAAACAAAAAAGGGGGAGATGTGGAGAAGAATTAAGAGGTGGCCTAATGAGCACCAGCTGATTCAAGAGCTGAAACAGGTGAAGGGAATTGTGAGCAGACATGTGATCGTTGCTGGAAGGAAGATATAAGGGAGACAAATTGGGTGAGGGAGAGGGGCAATGGAGAGAGATGGTAGGGCTGCCCTGTTATGATAAAGGCTGTGCAGGTATCTATCAGATGCCATACCCTGGGACTAATGTGTTCGTGAACACATTAGCATGGTCCTGTCACATCACGTACATCACTGCTATGCAGTGCCTAAAAGGCCTAGTCTGAAACAAGGACTCTGTATATACTAGAGAGGGGAGCTTAAAGTCTAAAAAGTCTATTTGCCCATTATAAAATGTGAGTAATATTTACCTTGGGGATGTTTTGAGGCTAATTACAGTTAGGTTTGGAAAGCACTTTGAGATCCACCACTGGAAATCGCTCTAGATAGAAAGCATTTGCCTTGTTGCTTCTTGTATTGGGTTTGCGTGGCAAGGTTTTGGTAGAAGGGGGGTACAGGGGTGGCTTCTGTGAGAAGATGCCAGAAGCTTCCCCCATGTCTGATAGTGCCAGCTGGATCCAAGATGGACCCACCGCTGGCCAAGGCTGAGCCAATCAGCGACAGTGGTAGTGCCTCTGTGATAACATATTTAAGAAGGGGAAAAAGTTGCTGCGCAACAGCAGCTGCAGCCAGAAGAGAGGAGTGAGAATATGTGAGAGAAACAACTCTGCAGACACCAAGGTCAGTGAAGAAGGAGGGGGAGGAGGTGCTCCAGGCGCCAGAGCAGAGATTCCCCTGCAGCCCGTGGTGGAGACCATGGTGAGGCAGGTTGTCCCCCTGCAGCCCATGGAGGTCCATGGTGGAGCAGATATCCACCTGCAGCCTGTGGAGGACCCCATGCCAGAGCAGGTGGAGGCACCTGAAGGAGGCTGTGACCCCATGGAGAGCCTGCACTGGAGCAGGCTCCTGGCCAGACCTGTGACCCCATGGAGAGAGGAGCCTACACTGGAGCAGGTTTTCTGGCAGGACCTGTGACCCTGTGGGGGACCCACACTGGAGTAGTCTGTTCCTGAAGGACTGCACCCCGTGGAAAGGACACGTGGAAAGGACCCATGCTGGAGCAGTTTGTGAAGAACTGCAGCCCGTGGGAAGGACCCACCTTGGAGAAGTTCGTGGAGGACTGTCTCCTGTGGGTGGGACCCCACGCTGGAGCAGGAGAAGAGTGTGAGGAGGAAGGAGCGGCAGAGACAACATGTGATGAACTGACTGCAATCCCCATTCCCCGTCCCCCTGTGCCGCTCGGGGGGAGGAGGTAGAGAAGTTGGGAATAAAGTTGAGCCTGGGAAGAAGGGAGGGATGGGGGGAAGGTGTTTTAAGATTTGGTTTTATTTCTCATTACTCTACTCTGATTTGATTGACAATAAATTAAATTAATTTTCCAAAGTTGAATTTGTTTTGCCCGTGACGGTAATTTCTGAGTGATCTCTCCCTGTCCTTATCTCAACCCACGAGTCTCATCGTATTTTTCTCCCCCTGTCCAGTTGAGGAGGAGGAGTGATAGAGTGGCTTTGATGGGCACCTGGCATCCAGCAGGGTCAACCCACCACACTAATACTAAGCAGAAGTAAGATAAAGGTGTTAGACTGCTCTCTTTTGATGATTTTCTCCTATTTTATTGTCATGCTGCTAGCTTCCATTTCCATGGAAACAGGGCTAGAGATGCAGTTTGTAGCAATGTGCAAGCTATAGTTGGGAATGACGTGTAGTTTCTAGCTGCTGGATGTTGGCTGATAGCTATGAAGTGAAGGTACAATACAAAAGGAATGACGAGGGAAAGGGATGGACTGGGGGAGAGAGACCCAGAGATTTCAATGCCGATGAGCACTCCTCCTTCCTAGTAAAGGTTATGGACATTTTGTGTTTTCCCTCTGCGTTATTACCTTCATTTTCCAGGCCTGTATTTGGACCTCACCTCCTTTCTGTTATTTCTGTTATAATTAGGTAATATTTCATTGCCATGGCACCTGAAGGCCCTGGAAAACCTGAGGCCCTCCTGCGCTAGGAACCATGCAAACCCAGAGCAAGAGACATTTCCATAGTGGGAAGGAGAAAAAAGCACAGGAAAGGTAAAATGATTTGGCTGTCATCACACACACAGGCTGGTGACAGAGCTAAAAATGGTCTTTATCCACAGCTTGTTGCACAGCTCCTCTCTACTTGCTCACTGCTTGTTGTGCCAGTGCTGAGGGAGACATGCCTTTACCACCTCCTTCTATGGTGGTGAATTCCTCCACCGCTTTCTATGCTCCTCCTGAACCTGGGGTTTCCTTCCAGAAACTGCCTCTCCTGCATACATATTCAATTTGAGTTGCTCTTCTAAACCTCATGCCTACAAGTAGTCTACAGACCACTTTTTCATTAGCTCCTTTACCTATAATAATGCGTTCCTCCCCCAAACACTGCTCAGAGAGAGCACTGACTCTGCTAAACCTGGTGTGAAAGAGCCATCTTTCCCTCTTCCCAGTGTATGCTAAACCCTTACCTGTCTGCCCAAGCCACCTGTAATCCTTTAGAGAGAAGTTTTGCCTGTGAATTTATTTTTCTTGGAAGTTCCTGATCAAACTGTTCCTTCTCTTAAAAGTAGTGAAGCATTGTAATAACAGGGCAATTCTGTAATCTCTGACTCACAGTTATGGATATTTCACCTTTGAATTGCTCAGCCTGATAACGCTCGGGCTTCTCCACCTTTCCACTGAATTCTGTGATCAGTCACCCTCTTTGCTATCAAAGATGTTGTCTGGGTTTTCTTCTTTGTTATCATGTACCCTGGTTAGGGGCCACAAGTCTCCTAAGGACACCACTATTTCTGAATGGAAATTCATGATGGAATTATTACATTTTAATTACTTAATTTTAAATAAAGTCTTCTGTCTAAAATATATGATAATGAACAAACAAAACTTCTATTGTTCACAGGACAAAAGGCGCATCACCTTATTGGCAGATATTGATTACACTGAGGAAGGTATTCGGCACTGGTTACTCTGGGTCACTGAGATACGGGACCTTTAACTCGCCTGCATTGCAGGAAGTGCTGTTGCAGGGAGAGAGGATACAGGGTGAATAGCTCTGCGAGGGACTGAACTGTAAAGCATTTGTCTCAAAGATTGCTTGTCTAAGCAAAGAATAGTATGGGAGCGACTGTGGGGCCATGGAGACCTCTGGTTTGCAGGGGCTGCGCTGTGTGCAGGATTTGGTTGGGGTCAACTGAAGGTCACAAGAGACCCCGCACTAGCTGCAGTCGTGAAGAGCGTGTGCGCATGTGCAGCCACGTGCTAGCCGCATGAAGCGTATGCGCATGCACAGGAATGTAGCAAAGTGCAAGTACGTGCCGTTGCCATGGAAACTGCAGCCCTTGAGTGAGGATAAAAGGGGCTGCCAAGACAAGCCCACTGCCGACCCCGCCGCGACCGCCCACCACCGAAACTCCGAAGGTTTGGACCCTGGTGCGACTGCCTGCTGCCACCCACCTCTGACTTGGACCCTCCGGATGCCGCGGATCCATGGTGGTGACTATTCTTGCAAATCTATCCTGACTGCTTGCTTGATTTCTATCTTTGTTCTAATCTATCCTATCGCTACTAAGTTTTACTTTTGATAATAAAAGTTGTTTAGGACATTTGAAATTGGTGGCATTTGACCTCATTTGTGTCTTAATCTCGCTCTTGGGATCATATCGAAACCTCCCCCGATATTGGATTGGGACAAGCCCAAAGGCAAGTCTCCTAAAGAAGGACTGAGCTAATCTTTCTGATGATGTGGGAAAGGACTACATTTGGGCTAAGTAGAAGGTAGGAATTGTGTTTTGGAGGCTTTAGTGCATATGCTGAAGGCTTGATCAGGCCCAGGAGAGATGAGCTATGAATTATTGCATTACCACAGCTGACTGGAGCCTCTGCTACAAAAGCACAGAAACAGTAGGATGGGGAGCATTACTGTGAAAGCCACTCTTTAGTGAAAGGTGTATTAAAGCCTGTGTTTATGAGGAGAAACACAAACTCGTTAACTGCAATCGGTGTGCTTGTTCAGCTTTTCTGTTTGGATATTCTTAAACCTAAGTAAGATCCAGATCTCATTTATATGTTCCCCCCTGTGGAGGAATCAATGCCTGAGAGTACAAGCAGTATCATAGCGTTGGTAAACAAGAAGCCATGGGAAGATGGAAAGTGAAAGAAGCCATGGGAAAAAGGGAGATAAGAGGTGGCAGTTAACGGTTCTGAGGGCGTGACAAAGATAAGGAAATTAGCGGAAGAGTGTCGAGATGACCTTTGCTTAGGGGATGTACTAGGGAATTCTTTGAAGTGCATACGTGGCATAATGTGAGGTATAAAAAGGCGCTTGTGCTGTATAATAGAGGGATTTTCGTCTTCGTGCCCACTCAGACGGAGTCCGTGTCCTTATTCGCTACACTCCCCGCCTTATTTTTTCATTAAACTCTCATGGTCTATGTATGACTCTCTTCAGTCTATGAATGGGAAGACTGAAGCACCCCAAGTATCCAGCCAAATCCCAAAGCTTGTTGTTCTGTCAATACTTGAACAAGTAGGTAACCAACCTTCCTCTGGGTGCTCAGGAAGGATTGGTATTCATAATCATAGAATCACAGAATCATAGAATATCTCAAGTTGGAAGGGACCCATAAGGATCATTGAGTCCATCTCCCTACTCCTCGCACGACTACCTAAAACTAAACCATATGACTAAGAGCGTTGTCCAGACGCTCCTTGGAACTCTGACAGGCTTGGTGCCGTGACCACTTCCCCGGGGAGCCTGTTCCGGTGACTGACCACCCCCTCAGTGAAGAGCCTTTTCCTAATGTCTAATCTGAACTTCCCCTGACGCAGCTTCATTCCATTTCCTCATGTCCTATTGCTGGTCACCAGAGAGAGGAGATCAGCACCTCCCCCTCCACTGCCCCCCTTGAGGAAGTTGTATACTGTGATGAGGTCACCCCTCAGCCTTCTCTTCTCCAAGCTGAACAAGCCAAGTGACCTCAGCCACTCCTCATAAGTCTTGCCCTGGAGACCTTTCACCATCTTGGTCACCCTCCTCTGGACACACTCTAGTAGTTTGATGTCCTTCTTATATTGAGGCGCCCAAAACTGCACACGGTACTCGAGGTGGGGCCGCACCAGTGCAGTGTAGAGGGGGACAATCACCTCCCTCGACTGGCTAGCTATGCTGTGCTTGATGCACCCCAGGACACGGTTGGCCCTTTTGGCTGCCAGGGCACACTGTTGACTCATATTCAACTTGCCATCAACCCAAACCCCCAGATCTCTTTCCGCGGGGCTGCTCTCCAGCCTCTCGTCCCCCAATTTGTATGTATAACCAGGATTACCCTGTCCCAGGTGCAGAATCCGGCACTTGCTCTTCTTAAATTTCATACGGTTGGTGATTGCCCAGCTCTCTAGTCTATCCAGATCTCTCTGTAAGGCCTCTCTACCCTCGAGGGAGTCCACAGCTCCTCCTAGTTTAGTATCATTGGCAAACTTACTTAATGTACATTCGACTCCTGCATCCAGATCATTTATAAAAACATTAAAGAGCACTGGTCCTAAAATTGATCCCTGGGGAACCCCACTGGTGACTGGCCGCCAGCCTGATGTAACCCTATTTACTATAACCCTTTGAGCCCAACCCATCAGCCAATTGTTCACCCAATGTATTACAGATTTGTCTAGCTGTATGCTGGACATTTTGTCCAGAAGGATACTGTGAGAGACAGTATCAAAAGCTTTGCTAAAATCCAGAAAAAACACATCTACTGGCTTCCCTCAGTCAACTAAGATGGGTGACCTTGTCATAAAAGGAAATTAAGTTAGTTAAGCAGGACTTTCCCCTTGTGAACCCATGCTGGCTATGACCAATAGCTGCATTCTCTCTCAAGTGTTTTTCAATAACTCCTGGAATAACCTTCTCCGTAATTTTACCAGGCACTGAAGTGAGACTGACTTAATGTTGGGGCAGGCAGCATAAAATCTCCTAACAGCAGATAAGCTAAGAACTTCACACATCAATGTATCACACCAAAGAATTAATATTTGGTTTATCGCAAACCAATTCTGAAGAGTTAGATTTTTTTCCTTTTTTCCTTTTTTTTTTGTTATTTATTTAGTGCACCAGGGCTCTCTTAATCATTTGCTGTTCTTCTTTATATACTTACCAATAAGAAGAGAAGCACAGAGACATTTAGGGCATTTTATACTACAGGGAGAATAAATGAAGGTATGTAAATTCATTTTATGATATAGCACTATTCCCTTTGTACCTTAAAACTCAACAGAGTAACACATCTTTTCTGTGTGTTAACCTCTTCTTCCATCTTCAGCCTACCACAAACCCCTTCATTGCTTCACAGCTGGTGTACCTTGTGGGAATGTTGCCCCCTCTTTGGACCATGGCACCTAAAAGCTGATAAGGAATTATAGCTAAATACCAACAAGGACTGCTATTACTGGAGTGCAAGCTGTCCCAAAACCATTCCTGCAGAAAAAAATCAGGTTTAATCATGAAAAAGGAAAATAAAACAGAAGGCATGGAAAAGATTATCAGATTCAGACATCCTCCAAATATTCTCCAAATCCTCCATCATGGATGTGTCAAAGGCAGGGAGATGTCTCAGTTCTGCCTTTGCAGCAGCTAAATTCCTTCCCACACTCCAGACTGTCCCGAACTCCACATCCACTTGTCAGCCCTCAGTGCTCCCCAGTCTCTCCAGAAATCAGTTTTGCACAATGTCAGGGACTGGCGGACACGTGCGTCAGGCATCCATGGAACTGCAGAAACCCTTTCCATGTGGGAGCAACCACACCGAAAGCATGCGAGAGGAAACTTTTCCCCTTCTTCCAGATTTCAGCACATTAACAGAGCCAGGCATCAGAGAAGTGCTGAAAGAAATCAGTCACCACGTGTAAGTCAAACCCATTCCAGCCATAGCTGATGAAAAATACCTACGAGCACCATTACTGACAGAGTTTCTCAACACCACCATGAAGAAGGTGGCTTGCTGATTCTCCTAAACCGGAGCTTGGCATCTCCTGGGAACGCTTTTTGGACCTGACTGATCCTATAAATTACACTTGGCTCCAAAGCACTTCTGAGTAATGCGATTATGAAGTAACCAGAGAAATATTTTCTTATAGAATCATAGAATCATTAAGGTTGGAAAAGACCTCTAAGATCATCGAGTCCAACCATCAACCCAAAACCACCATGCCCACTAAACCATGTCCCTAAGTGCCACATCTACACATCTTTTAAATACTTCCAGGGATGGTGACTCAACCACTTCCCTGGGCAGCCTGTTCCAATGCTTGACAACCCTTTCGGTGAAGAAATTTTTCCCAATATCCAATCTAAACCTCCCCTGGCACAACTTGAGGCTGTTTCCTCTCATCCTATCACTTGGTACTTGGGAGAAGAGACCAACACCCACCTCGCTACAACCTCCTTCCAGGTAGTTGTAGAGCGCGATGAGGTCTCCCCTCAGCCTCCTCTTCTCCAGGCTAAACAGTCCCAGTTCCCTCAGCCGCTCCTCTTAAGACTTGTTCTCCAGACCCTTCACCAGCTTCGTTGCCCTTCTCTGGACACGCTCCAGCACCTCCATGTCCTTCTTGTAGTGAGGGGCCCAAAACGGAACACAGTATTCGAGGTGCGGCCTCACCAGGGCCGAGTACAGGGGCATGATCACCTCCCTAGTCCCGCTGGCCACACTATTTCTGATATAGGCCAGGATGCCATTGGCCTTCTTGGCCACCTGGGCACACTGCCGGCTCATGTTTGACCACCAGGCAAGCCCCTGAGACTAACTCATGGTATTACACTTTGGGTAACACTTACAGGTTAGCATCTACCTATAGTCTAGAAGAAAATATCTGTGCTTGCTCATGGGATTTGATACTCATCTCAGTTCAGAAACTGTTCAAGGGGTTGAAGAGGAAATTTTTGAAAGAGATTAGTTCTGATCAGCACCAAAATAACAGGAAAGGGGTGAACTCTGAACAAAGACCAAATGGAAGTAATAAAAAATACCTGAGTAACAAACACTCTAGAAGAGCAAACAACCTCACCACCTGCCTGTTCATCAAAGGAGTTTGCTCCTGCAGCATCAGGTTGATTACAATTCAGAGTGTCTGGTTCCTCAGGGCTGTTTTGCCTGAGCTAAAGACTGTGCATTAGATGAGCATTAGTTTCAGCTGAAGAGCTGCAAGTGCTGAGTGTTTAGCTTCTAATGGCAGCCCCGAAATGCATTTAACACCCCACATCTGGAAGCAGGCAAACAGAAACATTCTTACTGCAGTGTACAAGAGACTTTTATTCCACTTGTGCCAGCTGTTCTTCACTGTCTCACCATGCAGTGGATGTGCCACAGGGTGGCAAAGCAAAAGGTTCAGGGAAATGTAGATGACTTCATAATTTTGCATATGCCTAATGTATGACTTCATCCCTCAAAATAGCCGAACCCAGCAGAAAATTTTAGTAAGCAAAGAAGGCTCCTGAATACAGTGATTACAAGACAAATGGCATTACATTTGACAGATGAGTTATGTCTTTTCTGCTTCCTTAAAATCTTTTCCCTTATAGTCCAAAGACTTTCCATAGAAGAACCTACAGGAAGTTGTAAGAGGGAAGAAAACCCTTCCTCCAGGAAAGTTATACATTCTTGGAATGATTTTCCACCAATTATTCCGATGGTACAAAGATATGGCATTGCACTCCTTTTACTAGCTTGGGACCTTGATCGAGTTTCTTTTTCTTACACTGCAGAAATCACCAGAATCTGCTCAGGGCTCATGTGTGTACATGTAAATAAAAGGCATTATTTGCAACTGAGCCGTGTCCAAATGTTTTCCTTCTTAGCATGCTGAATGAAAAATGAAAGCAAAACATGAAGAGGAGAGTGTGCTGCACAATGGAAGGACCGTTGCTGTTACTTCATGTGCCGGTGGATCCTCAGAGTATGATCTCTCATAGTCAAACTAGCCCTAATGACTCTTGTTATGGCCTCTTCTGCAGGATGAGTCTATCCTCTGGGCAGCTTATATACCCTGGAAATGAATGTCCCCTCTTTGTGGTGGGAAGGACGGGAAACAGTGAATCTCTTGTCATCCTCTCATTCCTTGCCTACTTCTGATCTGAATAGCTAAGTGTGCAGTGATTTCCACAGCATCCGAGGGGCAGTCAGGCATAGTTATATGCATAGAGCCAGAAAGAGCTGCTTGCAGCTCCCCAGATCGTAATCTGGCTCCGTGATCTGCTCCCACTGAGTACAAGATAACTGCCCTGATCTTGTTCTCTTTGGAGTCCAGGGGAGCTACTATGAGTTTCAAAGACCAGAGTTTCTGAACCCAAAATGGCACTGTTCTCTCTCTCTCTCTCTCGGAAATAATAGAGAAGGGGAAGAAAAAAAGAATGGGAAAGAAAGAGAAATCCCAGAGACCAAATAAAAGGCAGGGGGTCAGCTTACAAGCCCAAAGCCATCTTTCTTTGCTGTGAATATTAGGTATCTATCACCACCCAGATACAAAGAACTTAGCACAGTTCTGGCCAGCTCATCCAAGGAAAACACCAGTGTCCCTGAAGCATTCCCTGTCTCCTCTCTGTCTGGGAGGTGATGCTTTCCTCCAGAAAGCGCTCTGGTTCCCTGGTGCCATTCGTATGCTGATACTTCCCTGAAGGCCTGACTCGGTCACCTTGGTAGCCCCCCTTGACCCAGCATGCTCACTCCTAATGATTATAGTGCAGCTGGCAGCAGAATTAGAAAAAAGTTGGATCCAGGAAATGTTAGGAAGCATTGGCCCAGAAAGTAACCAGCAGCCTACCATGAATCCCTCACCATCCTGGGTTTAAAGCTTTCCATCTTTCCATTGCACATGCATCTCTGGTAATGTTTGGTTGTTTTTTTTTTTTAATGGAATGAATTATCTGAAATGTTTCTTACAGTAGATTACCTAGTTTAAATATTTTAAAATCGATTAAGCTTCTTTCTACTTGAAGAACTGGATCCCTGCATTATTAAAAACATTCCTTGCTCTACTCATTTCTCTTTATTTCCTTATTTAGGTCATGGGCTTGGGATATTTTTTTTTTACTTCCCCTCGCCTTCTTTGTTTTAAATCTGACTCAAATTGAGCACTTAGGGAAAGAAAGATGACACCATATTCTGTGCAGTCTCTCTCAAAGTTTATCAAAGAACTTGATTAGTCAAATCTTGGCCTTTGTCAGGAGTTAGTGTACTATTATGCTGATTTATGGCAAGTTCTGTAGGCAGTCAGAAGCACATATACAGGGAGTAAGACTTGACCACTGCATTTATTTTCTAAGACCCCTCACAAAACCATTTATCTAAAATAGCAAATCTATCTACAGAGCCTGTGGGAGAACTCCTTAGAGACAGTAAGAAGAGGAAAAAAAATAGCATGATTTCAGAAAGGCACAGAGGATCGCATTTCATAATGACGGTTCACATTTTATTAACTTCTTAAAATGGTGTTCTTAATGGTTTACAAACATCATGAACAACGGCTTTACAATCTTTCCTGTGGTGGAGCAATAACGACCTCCTATTGAAAAAGCGGCCTGTTTTCTTCATCCCAAGGAACTGCCATCTGATGGTTCGAGCCAGGAAGATGAATCAGATGTTCCTGTGGTCTGTTTCTGACTTTGCGTGACTGAGGGAAAATCATTCGACCTCTATGTGATGTAATTTCTTCATCTGTGGAAACGGGAGAATTCCTGTTCATGTGGAGAGACACTGCAGATGCAAGTTTTGCAAAGTGCGTTGTAAGCAGCAGAACGGGGAGCTGCATTGCATCAATGCGAAGATTCATTCTGTGAAACTGCTACTGTGAAACTACCTTACCACTAACCAACCATGTTTGCCAAGTCCTCAAGTCTGTCGCCCCAAACCTTTGGTGTTCATAAACACTTTCCATAGGCTTACAAGCATGGGGTATGCTTCTGGAGCTATTAGAGACAAACTCACCTTCAATTGCACGTCCCAGATCTATCTTTTTAGGTCTCTTGCTGGCTCTTTTCACTTGGGGATTTGTCTTAGGGAAGGGTAAAATGTTCAGTTCTTTTGGGTTTTGTAGGCTGTAACCCAGAAGGACACACTGACCTCCAAACCTTTCAGCAGCAGAACTGTAAATATCTGTGGCTCACACTTTAGAAATGGCTACAGAGTTAAAAGCTGGGGCTGGGTGCTAGAAGGTTATTTTTGTCACAGGCAATTATACTTGCAGTTGTGCATGGTCACGAAGATAAATCAGAGTTTATGCTTTGTGGCAAAGGAGAAAGCTTTTGGGGGTGTCGTGGTTTAACCCCAGATGGCAACTAAGCACCACACAGCCACTCGCTCACTCCCCACCCCAGCAGGATGGGGGAGAGAATCGGAAGGGTAAAAGTGAGAAAACTCATGGGTTGAGATAAAAACAGTTTAATAATAATAATAATAATAATAATAATAATAATAATAATAATAATAATAATAATAATAATATTATTGTAATGAAAAGGAAAATAACAAAGAGAGAGAAAAAGAAAACCCAAGAAAGAAAAGTGATGCAAATGAAAACAATTGCTCACCACCAACTGACCCATGCCCAGCCAGTCCCCGAGCAGCGGCCACCCCGCCAACCTCACCCCTAGTTTTATTGCTGAGCATGATGTCATATGGTATGGAATATCCCTTTGGTCAGTTGGGGTCAGCTGTCCCAGCTGTGTCCCCTCCCAACTTTTTGTGCACCTCCAACCTACTCACTGGCGGGGCAGTGTGAGAAGCAGAAAAGGCCTTGACTCTGAGTAAGCACTGCTCAGCAGTAACTAAAACATCCCTGTGTTATCATTAACACTGTTTCCAGCACAAATCCAAAACATAGCCCCATAGTAGCTACTATGAAGAAAATTAACTCTATCCCAGCCAAAACCAGCACAGGGGGACAGTTTCAAAAGACTTCTCAATGGATCAGTCACCTTCAGGGGCAATGCTGGCAGTTGCTGGGTGGTGCATACTGAGCTGGATAGGAAATGAGGATGCCTGTCTTTGACATACAAAATGAAGGCAGTCAGTTTGGTGTAAAATAAACACAGGGGAGAGTAGCATCATTTACTGTTTGTGTACAGAGGTCCTGTCTTAACATCTTCTCTTGGTTAAAGAGAATAGCTCCTCAAATGAAGGCTTATCCAGCCCTGCAAATGATCAGTCTAAGGCCTTCTCCATGGGAAGATACACATCCATGTAGAGATGCACCAGACGGTCCTCCCTGCCCCCGTGTGTATATCTGGCTCACATAGCAGCAAGTAGGGGATGGTTGGCATTGTTTATTCAGCTGTTTTCCCTCATCAGCACTGCAGCTTGCATCTAGCCCTAGTGTCCTGTGTCTTCTAACTGCTGACCAGCAATTGACAATTTTAACTATTATTGCTAAGACCTCTTGAATCTGAAACTGCAATCCTGAAGAGGAAGGTAGCCACAAAAGAGCAGATGAAAGTTTTCATGCAGAAAGGAAATGAATAATTGCTCTTGCATAAAAACAAAGCAAGCTATAAATCATACCTACGAGCCAAAAGAAGGAAATTGCAATACAAAAAATACCCCTAAACCAAAAAAACCAAAATCTTATGATCACCTGGAAGTACAGCCAACTCAAAGAGCACCTCACAGAGCAGCTGGAAGAGTTCTTTACATCATCACCAACAGTTGCCTTGCAAGAGGCACAAGTCAGAGGTAAGTCAACCTGCCTGTAGAAACTTAGTCAGTAGCAAAGGAAACGAGTTGCAGAGCCACTTCAATCTTGAGAAGTTGCATCCTTCTTCCATGTGCTGTAAGGGCAGGAAAAAATTTATTACCTTTTGTTGGCTTACCCAGCTGATTGGAAGTCCTAAAGGGTCACTGCTGTTTTTCTACAGGTTATTCTGGTCACTGTAAAGCAGATAACATGCAGTATATATTCTCTAGTATATACCTTATAGCTGTATATAACATACATGCATATAACATATCATATATATAGCAACATATCGTATAGTTTCAGATGGGTTCATCTGAAATGGAGCATCTTTGTGAAAATCTGTTGAGAGAGGGGAGTCAGTGTACCAAGGCACTGAATATCTGGAAAAGTGTCTCGCACACCTCTGCAGAGGAAAACCCACCCAGTTCCATACAACCCTGGCAGTACTATATCAGACTTCTCCCCTTCACTTGTCCTTCTTTCTCTCTTTCTTTTTCTCATGATTTTGTCTAACTGTGGTGCTTTACTGACACTGGCTAACCCCTTAGCTCCCTTGCATCCACTATTCACTTCCACTGAACCGCATTTAGTGATGTTCTCTGCCCATAAGGACATCACAGTCTGACCCTTTGTGCTTATACTTCAGTTTGAGTTTTTATTAATTTGAATAAAAGATATATTTTACTTTCCAGTTTATTGATCAGTTGTGTACAGTTCTTAGCTTGGGATAAAAAGATGTTTAATGAAAGCTGCACTGCCTCCTCCCATACGGAGAGGGATGGAGTCTGTAATTGCACATGACACTATATGCTTCTGCTATCCCTCAGTGACCACAGAGGTAAATCTAAACAGATATAGATATTTATAACAATGCAGCCTATCCATACTAAATGTTATTCAAGCAAACCAGTCTCTATCCATGGGCTTCTCCTTCTCACCAGTATTCCTGGAGAGGCAGTTCTGGGCTACATAGCCATGCTCTTCCACTTCATGTGGAAGTGATAGGGAGCTAAAATGGGTCATCTCTTTACCATTAGATTCATGGGAATTCTTCTTCCACAGATAGGTCATTGTATAATGGCTTTACTGCAAAGTAATGTATGATTAAAATTCTTGAGACACTAAAAAAAAAAAATCAGATAATACTGCTTAGCCCTAAGCAGTTATCAGGCTTGCTTCAATATGTTGGAAATCCTTTGCATAGCAGAAGCCTAAGACTCATGTAAATATAATTTAGATTGTATCTGACATCAAAAATGGTAAAATAAATCTGCTCATGAGGGTAGTGAGTCACAGGGGATTTACAAGTAAAGCTGTATACGATTTCTTAGGAGGAAATTATTTTCCCACTCTCTTAAACGAGCACAAAAAGATCCCAGAGAGAAGCAGATCCACCTAGGTTAGATGATACAGGCTGTAAGAAGGCTTCCTAGAGGTCCAGAAGGGAAGGACACTTGGGAGAGAGCTAGTTTCAGTAGGGCCATGACAGGAGGGACTCTGGAGGACCTCAGTACCTGTGGGCAAAGCCTCAGCATAGGTGGCACATTAGGGCTGGAAAGGCAGCTGAGCAGGGCAACGGGGCAGCGGCAGGCTCCACTTTATCTGAGCCCAAATCCAAAGCTAATGCAATCACCAGTGTTGTGTTTTTAACATGGGGATATATTTGACCCTATACTCTGCTACTATCTCTTACTTGTTTAGCATCAGAGCGTGCTTGGATCTGTACAACTGGAAAAATAAATATAATCCCTGTACTGATGATCTTACGTTCACAGGACTGCTTTGCAGTACTGTAAGGACCTCTACAAAAAAGTTTACTGCCTTATACTGCATGTAAGAAGAACCAATTTACCCAGGAGCTTTTGCATGAAGGCTGCAATAAGACTACAAGGCAGTCTCAGTTATGACCCTGAGTTCTCACCTTTTGTGAGTCTGAAAAACATTCACTTTTTGAGCTGAAAATGTTAATCTCTGCTTTCTGGCCAGAAATAAATTATTTTAGCGAGCTTTATCCCTTTAATTGTTATTGAGTTATGGCAGAGTAGAAAAAATATATCTTCTTGTGTTGTAAAATAAATTCTTGCAATGCTGTTGTTTCTTTTTTAACCTAAACTACAACAAAAAACAGCTGAGCTCTAAGAAATAAAATCTGGCAAGGCCCCAGTTCAGCTCAGGATTGATCCTTCTGCCAGCCCTTGCTCAGGAAAATAATTTAGCATGGACAGGCGACTGAGTATGTGCTCACATCCCCTTGTCATGGTTTAACCTGGCAGACAGCCAAATACCACGCAGCTGCTCGCTCAGTCCCCCACCCCCACAGTGGGACGGGGAGAGAATCGGAAGGGTAGGAGTGAGAAAAACTCATGGGTTGAGATAAAGACAGTTTAATAGAACAGAAAAGGGAAAATAATAATAATAATAATGATAGAATATACAAAATGAGTGATGCACAATGCAATTGCTCACCACCCGCGCTGACCGAAAACCAAGTAGCGATCGCTACTTCCTGGATCACGCCTACCATTCATATACTGAGCATGACGTCACATGGTATGGAATACCTCGTTGGCCAGCTGGGCCAGCTGTCCCGATTATGCTCCCTCCCATCCTCTGCTTGGTAACATGGAAGCTGTCCTTGCAGGATACTTAGCAACAACTGAAAACATCAGTGCGTTATCAACATTCTTCTCATACTAAATCTAAAACACAGCACTAGGAAGAAACTTAACTCTATCCCAGCTGAAACCAGGACACCCTTCAGGTCAGTGCTGAAGTTATGGTTAAGTATGTGATGAAGTGTTGTGTGGGATAGGGATGGTTTCCTGGATTGTGACCCAGCTGTTTTTCTTGTCTGGAAAATAAAATGCTTAAGCAGGAGCTGAGGAAAAGCATTTCAAAACTAGGTTCTCAGGACACAGAAGAGACAGGCTAAGTCTGCAGCAGCACACTTAAACATGGGGTGGGGTAGAGCTCCAATATCCAGGACACTGAGAGCAAGACTTGCCCCAAGTTCTCGCTGCAGCTCAGCAAGTCCCAGAGCTGCAGAATTTGGGAGGGGAAGAGGGGACAGTGACTCTGTTGTGCAGGCGATGCTGGCCCGACACTGCCCACAGAACATTCCTGGAGCCCAGGCCGGCTGGGACAGGCAAAGAATATTATTAGATGCTTTTCCCTCTTCAGATCCTCCAGCCTTCCTCACCCTGTGCTGCTGACCAGGCATCGTGACAGACCAGGGAGCCACTGAGCTGCTCTGCAAGAACATTTTTACCCCAGGAACCTGCATCTGCCCAGCAACCAGCTTAACTGTATCAGCTCTGCACTACTGAGAAATCACAAAACAATCCTAAATTACTGAAATGAAAATTCGATCTTTGCTGTGCAAATCTAACACTTCAGCTGCTATTATGCCTCTTATCTCTATTTCCTTTTTAATACTTAGTACCGATAAATTACAACATTGAGCTAATGTCTCTCTCTTATTTATATTTAAAAAACAGACCACATTGATATACTATCCAGAAACACCATAGTGCATAATGTCTAGTTTTCTATTTGATTTTTTTGATGGAAGAAGACTCTTGAGGGCTTGTAGGTGCTCTACTGGCAGGGTCTGCTTTCCCAGGCAAGCTATCTGTTTCAGACTTGCTTCACTCCTGTACAGGGATTCGGAAATATTTTTGTCCATCTAATGTGAATTTCAAAATCATAGTGCTTTCTCTCAGTCTGTAAAATTCTACTTTCCGGATGGTACGCTTCATTTGGAAACCACAAGTTGTGCTTAACAAGCTAAACATTGGACCTGACGGGAACTCATTAACTAATGTGACCTAAGCAGAGGTGGCATCATGTTCCCTCCTGAGCTGGCAGCAGGAGATCACATTGTGAAGTCTGCAGAGCCCAAAAGTGACATGAGCAAAGCTTTCCTGTAAAACGGAGACACATTAACTCAAGGTTCAGAATACAGAACAGCCATATGAATGGAAACCTCTGATTAAGGATTGCAAAAAAGAGATTAATGTTTAGACATCTTATCTGCTGACAAAACATTACCAAAGATCTTCCTTAGGTTCTGATTTCTAAATGGTACATAGCACGAGTTGGGTATCACGGGGCAATTTCGGCTGGGTCTTTTTGAGCTGAGCAAGAACATAACAGATACACTGCCAAGTATATTTTGTTTAGCTTTAGCTTGTCTTTTTTTTAATTCTGTCCCTGTCTTTGGTGTTCAATAATGCATATGAGTTATCTGTTCTTTCAAAATTGGAATGAAATGGGGAGGTGGAAATGGTTTAAAACATTTTAAATTGCTGAAACCTTGTGTGTGTGAGGTTTAAAAATGGTAGATAAATAGTTCTGAGCAAATAAATTAAAACTCTGCTGAAGACTGAGTTGGGAGATGAGAGCGCGCACTGCTGCAGTTAGCTCAGCAGCCTTGCGTGCAAACACCGCAGCTCCCTTTTGTGTTTGAAGCGATAACAGTACATCACTGCCAGGGGATGCGCAGCACCCTAACGTTGAATACTGGCGCTTTCCCATTCATCTTGAAGACAGTGGAGGAGTTGGAAGAGGCCGGAGCAATGCTGAAGGAGCACAATGCTGTCTTCCCTCGACCCCACGGCTCGAGTGACATGGTACGTTGTATATCTGCAGTACGCATGTTGTGTGTCCCTGCTGGGAGCCGCCACGGCAGCAGGTCTGGCAAGGGGACTCCATTGCCATGCGGGGTCAGGTGCTGGCAGTATAACAGAGTACACCCTCACAGACGTTCCTCTTTACAGCTTCTTCCAGGGATTTCTTCACATGAAAGGCTGATCTGGGCCAGAGCCAAGGATGCAAGGCCATCCCATTCCGGTCGCTTTCCCATCCTGCTTTCCTATCCCGGCTGCTAAGCCACAGCACTAAGCCAAGGCATCAGAAACACTGCACAAAGCCATTTTGTGTCTATAATTTTTTTTACTGAGTCTCCAGTTACTGTCTTTTTTATTTTGCTGTCATCCCTTTTGCCTATCTCATGGTGCAGTTTCAGTCTTTTAGGATTCTTGCAGAAATGGAGCTGGCTAACTCATCCATGTCGATTTGCAAAAATCACCTCTTGCTTCTGGATCAGCTGATTGGGCCTATCATGCAGGGCTAAACAAGAAAGCAGGTTAATTCTCCTGGTTTGTGGGCATGGCAAATAAATAAATGCTATTTTACCTGAAGTAGAAGTGGGTTGACTTCATCTATGTGCATTTACCCAAAATTGCATCAGTGTGAGATTTCACAGAACAAGCGTCAACGAATCAGGTCCCCTTTTAAACTGCTACTTCTGGTGTCACTGACAAAATTTTCTAGGGCAGTGGCCGTCCCTGGTAGCTGTGTACTCAGGAGGCCAGAGGACTTTTTAGGACCATGGTTATTTTCTCTGGGATATTCTTCTAGCATGGTCCATGGTGACAAGGCGCCTGGGGCCACAGGGAGCTCAGCACATCCCTGGGTACCAGCCCTGCTCAGTTGCTCCCATCTCTGCGTTTATAAGGATATATTTAAGCAGACTTCTAGTTCTGTCCTACCTGCTGGTTGATTTTTGTGCACTCGGGTGATGGCTGGGAGAACCACAAGGCAACTTGTGGAGGCATGGTTGGTGTTGCAGCTGTTCACGGGCAAAGGAGGCATGGCTGGTTTTGCAGTTGTCCATGGGCAGTCCGACAGCAGTAGACTGGGGGTGTGCTGTTGTGAGTGTGAATGCTCTGTCATTTTAGCCAGTGCCCTCCTACCGCTTCCCTGTGCTTTCCCAACTGCCCAAGCCCTCTTCTTTCTGCTACCTTGCAGTTTCCCAAAGCGGGAACTGCCTTTGCTCCGTGGTTGCTCCCTGCTTGACACTGTGGCTCCCGGTGCACAACGAAGACTGTCAGCTCCTGCAATAATAATATTAACTGATTACTACTGCTACCATTGCTGGGGCAAGAGAAGCTGCAACCTATGGGTCTTACCTGGACTGTATGGCCCAGCCTGCTGTGTCCCATCATTAAAAGAGACATAATGAGAACAAAGAAATAAGATATGGCACTGTGGAGTTAATATGCTTATCTGGCCCAAGAACAAGAGTGTCTTGAGCCCTGACCAAGGTTTCTAGATGTCACAGCAATACAAAGACACAATAGTTGTAACTGCACAAAATTGCATTTGCACAAAATTGCATTTACCCAAAATTGCATCAGTGTGAGATGAGGATTGCAACGGACGCCGGAGCAGTGTGAGGTGCACCAGCAGCAGTGGCAGCAAGCAGTGGCAGGACACACGAGGGATACACACGGACAAGGAGAGGCTTGTCTGAACAGGGGGCATTCCCCGAGCAACTGACCCTGGACCCACTGATTGGAAGAGACAGCAAGGGGCGGAGCCTGCACCCAGCAGCACGGGAGATTTAAGCAGGCAAATGAGGATGTAGATGAAGGTCCATCCAGGGGGTTGCCCGGGGCGAGTCAGTCAGCCCCATGCATTATGACTGCCTCCGCTAAGAAAAAAAGGAGGGTAATTGTCACAGGTGATTCCCTTCTAAGGGGGACAGAGGGCCCGATATGCCAGCCAGACCCATCCCACAGGGAAGTCTGCTGCCTCCCTGGGGCCCGGGTTAAGGACATTACTAGGAAGCTCCCTAGTCTGGTACAGACCTCCGATTACTACCCACTATTGGTTATACAGGCTGGCAGTGAGGAGGTTGCAGAGAGAAGTCCCGAAGGGATCAAAAGGGACTTCAAGGGCACTGGGGCGATTGGTGGAAGGATCAGGAGCACAGGTAGTATTTTCCTCAATCCCTTCAGTGGCAGGGAAGAATACTGAAAGGAACAGGAAAACACACCTGATTAACACGTGGCTCAGGGGCTGGTGCCATCAGCGGAATTTTGGCTTCTTTGATCATGGGGAGGTTTACACGGCACCGGGCCTGCTGGCAACAGACGGAGTTCAGCTGTCTCATAGGGGGAAAAGGATTCTCGCTCACGAGTTGGCCGGGCTCATCGAGAGGGCTTTAAACTAGGTTCGAAGGGGGAAGGGGATAAAACCAGGCTCACTAGAGAAGAGCCTAGGGACGGCACGCCAATGTTGGGGGAGAAATCGGCAGCCCAGCTCAAGTGCATCTATACCAATGCACGCAGCATGGGCGGCAAACAGGAGGAGCTGGAAGCCATTGTGCAGCAGGATGGCTACGGCTTAGTCGCCATCACAGAAACATGGTGGGATGAGTATCACGATTGGAGTGCTGCAATGGATGGCTATAAGCTCTTCAGAAGGGACAGGCGAGGAAGGAGAGGCGGCGGGGTAGCCCTGTATGTTAGGGAGTGCTTCGACTGTCTAGAGCTCAATGGTAGTGATGATGAGGTCGAGTGCTTGTGGGTAAGGATGAGGGGGAAGGCCAACAAGGCAGATATCCTGCTGGGAGTCTGTTATAGACCACCTAACCAGGATGAAGAGGCAGATGAAGCATTTTACAAGAGGCTGGCAGAAGTCTCACAGTCGCTAGCCCTTGTTCTCATGGGGGACTTCAACTTTCCGGATGTCTGCTGGAAATACCACACGGCAGAGAGGAAACAGTCAAGGAGGTTCCTGGAGTGTGTGGAAGATAACTTCCTGGCACAGCTGGTAAGCGAGCCTACCAGGGGAGGTGCCTCGCTTGACCTGCTGTTCACAAACAGAGAAGGACTGGTGGGAGATGTGGTGGTCGGAGGCCGGCTTGGGCTTAGCCACCATGAAATGATAGAATTCTCGACTCTTGGTGAAGTAAGGAGGGGGGTCAGCAAAACCGCTACCATGGACTTCCAGAGGGCAGACTTTGCCCTGCTCAGGACACTGGTCAAGAGAGTCCCTTGGGAGACAGTCCTGAAGGGCAAAGGGCTCCAGGGAGGCTAGACGTTCTTCAAGAAGGAAGTCTTAAAGGCGCAGGAGCGGGCTGTCCCCATGTGCTGTAAGAAGAACGGGTGGGGAGGACGACCAGCCTGGCTGAACAAGGAGCTCTGGCTGGGGCTCAGGACAAAAAGGAGAGTTTACCACCTTTGGAAGAAGGGGCAGGCAACTCAAGAAGAGTACAGGGATCTCGTTAGGTCGTGCAGAGAGGAAATTAGAAAGGCAAAAGCCCGGCTAGAACTCAACCTGGCCACTGTCATAAGAGACAACAAAAAATGTTTTTACAAATATATTAATGACAAAAAGAGAGCCAAGGAGAATCTCCATCCTTTAGTGGATGCGGGGGGGGGAACATTGCCACCGAGGATGAGGAAAAGGCTGAGATACTTAATGCCTTCTTTGCCTCAGTCTTCAATAGTCAGACCAGTTATCCTCAGGGTATTCAGCCCCCTGAGCTGGAAGACAGGGACGGCGAGCAGGATAAACCCCCCATAATCCAAGAGGAAGCAGTTAACGACCTGCTACACCACCTGGACGCTCACAAGTCTATGGGGCCAGATGGGATCCAACCGAGGGTACTGAGGGAGCTGGCGGAGGAGCTTGCCGAGCCACTCTCCATCATTTACCAGCAGTCCTGGTTAACTGGGGAGGTCCCGGATGACTGGAGGCTTGCCAATGTGACGCCCATCTACAAGAAGGGCCGGAAGGAGGATCCAGGTAACTACAGGCCGGTCAGCCTGACCTCGGTGCCAGGGAAGATTATGGAGCGGTTTGTCTTGAGGGCGCTCACGAGCCATATGCGGGACAACCAGGGGATCAGGCCCAGCCAGCACGGGTTCATGGAAGGCAGATCCTGCTTGACCAACCTGATCTCCTTCTATGACCAGGTGACCCGCCTAGTGGATGAGGGAAAGGCTGTGGATGTGGTCTACCTGGACTTCAGTAAAGCCTTTGACGCTGTCTCCCACAGCATTCTCCTAGAGAAGCTGGCAGCTCACAGCTTAGACAGGTGTACTCTTCGCTGGGTAAAAAACTGGCTGGACGGCCTAGCCCAGAGAGTTGTGGTCAACGGAGTTCAATCCATTTGGCGGCCGGTCATGAGCAGTTTTCCCCAGGGCTCAGTTTTGGGGCCAGTCTTGTTCAATATCTTTATCAATGATCTGGATGAGGGGATGAGTGCTCCCTCAGTAAGTTTGCAGACAACACCAAGCTGGGCGGGAGTGTTGATCTGCTCGAGGGTAGGAAGGCTCTGCAGAGGGACCTGGACAGGCTGGATCGATGGGCCGAGGCCAATTGTATGAGGTTCAACAAGGCCAAGTGCCGGGTCCTGCACTTGGGTCACAACAGCCCCATGCAATGCTACAGGCTTGGGGAAGAGTGGCTGGAAAGCTGCCCAGAGGAAAAGGACCTGGGGGTGCTGGTTGACAGCCGGCCGAACATGAGCCGGCAGTGTGCCCAGGTGGCCAAGAAGGCCAACGGCATCCTGGCCTGTATCAGAAATAGTGTGGCCAGCAGGACTAGGGAAGTGATTGTGCCCCTGTACTCGGCCCTGGTGAGGCCACACCTCGAATACTGTGTTCCGTTTTGGGCCCCTCACTACAAGAAGGACATGGAGGTGCTGGAGCATGTCCAGAGAAGGGCAACGAAGCTGGTGAAGGGTCTGGAGCACAAGCCTTATGAGGAGCGGCTGAGGGAACTGGGACTGTTTAGCCTGGAGAAGAGGAGGCTGAGGGGAGACCTCATCGCGCTCTACAACTACCTGAAAGGAGGTTGTAGCGAGGTGGGTGTTGGTCTCTTCTGCCAAGTAACTAGTGATAGGACGAGAGGAAATGGCCTCAAGTTGCACCAAGGGAGGTTTAGATTGAACATTAGGAGAAATTTCTTTACTGAAAGAGTGGTCAGGCCTTGGAACAGGCTGCCCAGGGAAGTGGTGGAGTCACCATCCCTGGAGGTATTTAAAAGACGTGTAGATGAGGCCCTTAGGGACATGGTGTAGTGGGCATGGTGGTGTTGGGTTGACGGTTGGACACGATGATCTTAGAGGTCTTTTCCAACCTGTATGATTCTATGATTCTATGATTCTAGTTCAGGCAGTAGCCCTTGGGCCACAGTCCGGGCAGGACAAGATGTAAGGAATATGCTCTACACCGCAGCCGGGGAGAATGGCCCCACCTGGAGCCTCTGGCAGAAAGCACCAGGGGAGACTCGAGGTCGACCCTTAGGGTTCTGGAGTTGGGGATATAGAGAATCCGAGGCCTGCTATACTCCAACTGAGAAGGAGATATTGTCAGCATATGAAGGGATTCGAGCTGCTCCGGAAGTGGTTGGTACTGAAGCACAGCTCCTCCTGGCACCCCGACTGCCGGTCCTGGATGTTCAAAGGGAGGGTCCCCTCTACACATCATGCAACCGATGCGACGTGGAGTAAGTGGGTCGCACTGATCACACAACGGGCCCAAATAGGAAACCCCAGTCGCCCAGGAATCTTGGAAGTGATCACGAACTGGCCAGAAGGCAAAGATTTTGGAATATCCCCAGAGGAGGAAGTGACGCGTGCTGAAGAGGCCCCACTGTATAACAAACTACCAGAAAATGAGAAGCAATATGCCCTGTTCACTGATGGGTCCTGTCGCCTTGTGGGAAAGCATCAGAGATGGAAAGCTGCTGTATGGAGTCCTACACGACAAGTCGCAGAAACTTCTGAAGGAGAAGGTGAGTCGAGCCACTTTGCAGAGGTGAAAGCCATCCAGCTGGCCTTGGATATTGCTGAATGAGAAAAGTGGCCAGTATTTATCTCTATACTGACTCATGGATGGTGGCAAAAGCCCTGTGGGGGTGGTTGCAGCAGTGGAAGCAGAACAACTGGCAGCGCAGAGGTAAACCCATCTGGGCTGCCGCATTGTGGCAAGATATTGCTGCCCGGGTAGAGAACCTGGCTGTAAAAGTATGTCACGTAGATGCTCACGTACCCAAGAGTCGGGCCACTGAAGAACACCAAAACAACCAGCAGGTGGACCAGGCTGCTAAGATTGAAGTGGCCCAGGTGGATTTGGACTGGCAACATAAGGGTGAATTATTTATAGCTCTGTGGGCCCATGATGCCTCAGGCCATCAAGGAAGAGATGCAACATAGAGATGGGCTCGTGATCGAGGGGTGGACTTAACCATGGACGCTATTGCACAGGTTATCCATGAATGTGAAACATGCGCTGCAATCAAGCAAGCCAAAGCAAGTAAAGCCTCTTTGGTATGGGGGACGATGGTTGAAATATAAATATGGGGAGGCCTGGCATATTGATTATATCACACTCCCACAAACCCACCAAGGCAAGCGCTATGTGCTCACCATGGTGGAAGCAACCACCGGATGGTTAGAAACATATCCCGTGCCCCATGCCACCGCCCAGAACACCATCCTGGGCCTTGAAAAGCAAGTCCTATGGCGACATGGCACCCCAGAAAGAATTGAGTCAGACAACGGGACTCATTTCCAAAACACCCTCATAGACACCTGGGCCAAAGAGCATGGCATTGCATGGGTATATCACATCCCCTACCATGCACCAGCCTCTGGGAAAATCGAATGATACAACGGGCTGCTAAAGACTACGCTGAGAGCAATGGGTGGTGGGACATTCAAGCATTGGGACACACATTTAGCAAAGGCCACCTGGTTAGTCAACGCTAGGGGATCTTTCAATCGACCTGGCCCTGCCCAGTCAAAACTTCTGCGTACTGTGGAGGGGGATAAAGTCCCTGTCGTGCACATCAGAAATATGCTGGGGAAGAGAGTCTGGGTTACTCGTGGCTCTGGCAAGGGAAAACCCATCCGTGGGATTGCTTTTTCTCAAGGACCTGGGTGCACTTGGTGGGTGATGAGAAAGGATGGGGAAGTCTGGTGTGTACCTCAAAGGGTATTTTGGGTGAAAATAGCCAATGAACTGAATTGTATGGTGTTAATTATTATATGATATTGTATATCATCATTATTTCTATGGTTGCTATAGCAGTAGAATCACCCAGATTAATGAAGAATGAACTAACTCCAATGACACCGAGCCAAGTGCAATGACGGTAGAACCGGATGAGCGCAGCAATAATGAAAATCAGAACTGGCTTCAGGATGCAACAGCCCAACACCACACACCATCTCTCCTGCCCTGAAGGACTGTTATGACAGATGGAGCCCGAAGTCATGGACTAAATGAACTCAATGGACATTTTAGAGGGATGGCCCATAGACTAAGGGAATGATATCTGTGTGTATATATAAATATAAAGACAAGAAATGTGATGGTGATTGATTGTGAAACCTAAGCATGACGTAAATGGTATAGAATAAGGGGTGGATAGTGTCCTGGTTTCGACTGGGATAGAGTTAAATTTCTTCCTAGTGCTGTGTTTTGGATTTAGTATGAGGAGAATGTTGACAACACACTGATGTTTTCAGTTGTTGCTAAGTATCTTGTCAAGGACAACTACCCTCTGCTAGCAAGCTAGACTGGGAGTAGGGAACACAGCCAGGACAGCCAGCCCAGCTGGCCAACGGGGTATTCCATACCATGTGATGTCATGCTCAGTATATGAATGGTAGGTGTGTTCCAGGAAGTAGCGATCGTTACTTGGTTATCGGTCAGCGCGGGTGGTGAGCAATTGCATTGTGCATCACTCATTTTGTATATTCTATCATTATTATTATTATTTTCCCTTTTCTGTTTTATTAAACTGTCTTTATCTCAACCCACGAGTTTTTTCTCACTCTCACCCTTCCGATTCTCTGCCCGCCCAGCCGAGGGGGGGGAGTGAGTGAGCGGCTGCGTGGTATTTGGCTGCCTGCCAGGTTATACCATGACACCAATTTTCATCAAAATCCTTAAATTCATCATACTACCTAGTTCCTGCTACAGCTGTTCTCATCCAGTAATTGAAATTCCTTTAGTAAGTTGTGTTACTTCAGTTCTTCAACAAACATGATACTGGTCCTTCAAACAAATGATCTTCCTGAATGTCTTCACTGTAATTTCTTCCCACATGATACGCTGATGAGCAAAATTAACTCTTAACAAGTTTTAATCTCCAATTCTTCATACAGTATAAAGTCCAGTTATAGCAAAGTGCATTTATAAAGAGATTCCATAGCTATTAAAACTTCATGTAACTTGTCATGAAGATTAAGGCCTAAAGTCTGCAGCTGCAGATGAAACAAGTTTCTAACAATAAATTTGAGTTTTTTTCAGTGTCTTCTCTCCTTTCTTCATTGTTGTGGTGGGTTGACCTTGGCTGGATGCCAGGTGTCCACCAAGCCGCTCTATCACTCCCCCTCCTCAACTGGACAGGGGGAGAAAAATACGATGAAAGAGTCATGGGTCAAGATAAGGACAGGGAGAGATCACTCACCAATTACCGTCACGGGCAAAACAGACTCAACTCGGGGGAATTAATTTAATTCATTACCAATCAAAACAGAGTAGGGTAATGAGAAATAAAAGCAAATCTTAAAACACCTTCCCCCCACCCCTCCCCTCTTCCCGGGCTCAACTTCACTCCCGATTTTCTCTACCTCCTCCCTCCAAGCGTCACAGGGGGACAGGGAATGGGGGTTGCGGTCAGTTCATCACACGTTGTCTCTGCCACTCCTTCCTCCTCACTCTCTTCCCCTGCTCCAGCGTGGGGTCCCTCTCATGGGAGACAGTCCTCCATGAACTTCTCCAATGTGAGTCCTTCCCATGGGCTGCAGTTCTTCACAAACTGCTCCAGCATGGGTCCTTTCCATGTGTCTTTTCCATGGGGTGCAGTCCTTCAGGAGCAGACTGCTCCAGCGTGGGTCCCCCACAGAGTCACAAGTCCTGCCAGAAAACCTGCTCCAGCGTGGGCTCCTCTCTCTCCACAGGGTCACAGGTCCTGCCAGGAGCCTGCTCCAGCGCAGGCTCTCCACGGGGTCACAGCCTCCTGTCGGGCGCATTCACCTGCTCCACCGTGGACCTACATGTGCTGCAGGGGGACAACCTGCTTCACCATGGTCTTCACCACGGGCTGCAGGGGAATCTCTGCTCCGGTGCCTGGAGCACCTCGTCCCCCTCCTTCTTCACTGACCTTGGTGTCTGCAGAGTTGTTTCTCTCACATATTCTCACTCCTCTTTCTTCCGGCTGCTGTTGTGCAGCAGTTTTTTCCCCCCTTCTTAAATATGTTATCACAGAGGCGCTACCACCATCGCTGGTTGGCTCAGCTTTGGCCAGCAGTGAGTCTGTCTTGGAGCCGGCTGGCATTGGCTCCATCAGACATGGGGGAAGCTTCTGGCATCTTCTCACAGAAGCCACCCCTGTAGCCCCCCTGCTACCAAAACCTTGCCATGCAAACCCAATACAATTGGGTTGCTATGAAGCAGAATTAGTCTCTACGGACACGCAAACTGCTCCTGATCTTCCTTGCTTTTCTTCTGAGTTCAGTTCTAGCCCTGCCCTTGAATTTTCTCACTTCAGTGCTTGGGGATGAAGAAAATTTGAACATTTCTATGACTTTTTTCTGTCCGTGATCTATACTGTTCTCAATATCCCATAAAGCTTGACTTTGGGTTTTTAGCTGAGGAGTTGCAAACAGTGCAGTAAAACATCAATGATGGGTCAAGTTGGCACCTAAACATAGCTATATTGAGGTTTGAGGTTTGAAGACCTGTTGTGAAACCATTGCTAACTGGGGGCAGCTGGATAGGCTGATCAGCAGCTTATTCCCTTGTAATGCTCTCATGTCCAGAAATTTTAGTGTTGAGAGAAGGTCAAACAAAACTGCCCATTCATTTATTACTTAGTTCTAATAAACTTTTAAACTTGATAATTGGAATATACCTTATTTTAGAGGTAAAAGTTCAGCTTTCTTCCTTAGATGCAATATATTATCTTGCACTTGTTAAGTGCAGTAAAGAACAAAATATAGGTATGGACCACAGAGTACACCGAATTGGAGAGAAAGTATATTTGAAAAAAAAACCTAGAATAACAAGGCTAGCAGTCAAGAGTCAATCACTGACTACCAGTCAATGTCAAGAAACAGCGGTCACTAAAATTTCAGCTCTCTAACCTGAGAGAACATTTCTAACGAGGGGTACATTGCATTTAGCCTCTTCTTATCATGCCATATGGGGCCTTCCTGAATATTTAAAATACCTTTTTTCAGGTAGGAAGCAAAAAGATGAACAGGATCATTCATAGGATTTCTGTATGTCGTCTTGTTATTGCCTGATGGTTTCTGTCTTTGAGGATGGGAGTATGTGCAAGGCAGAGCAGGTAGGCATTTTGTATTTGTACTGCCTGAAATTGTTACAAGGGATAAAACCTCTGAAATGGGTAGTTCTGTGACCATTTGTAACTCTTGTGGGTGCATTTTCCATAGCATGTTTTAGTGTTACATTGATTTCCACATCAGTTTGGGTAAGTTTTACTCGTCTAATATGTCTGCTTGCAATGTAGAAAAGTATTCTGTAAAAATGTAGTTTGACTGATGGCTGTATCTTCCTCCCATGTCACACTTGCCAGGACAGCTGACCATTTCACATTAAATTTTAATAAGTCCTGCCTGTAGAGCCATCGTAGCTGCTGGAAACCCTGTTCTGTTGCAAGATATATTCTGTCTCCCCAGAATGCCAGCTAAATTTTCTTTCTCAATCACATGGTGCTGACAAAGGTGCATGAAGTCCAAAGAGTGCTGCTTGATTTTAAGATAAAGATTGAGCTCCTGGCATGCAAAAGGAATGACTGTGTTTTTGGAAGATACAGAGAGTAATGTAAGGGATTCTATTTTCAAGCCAGACTTCTTACATGAAGCAAATGTTATAGTGCTATTACATAATATTACAGGTGGGAAATAAATGGTGGGGAAGAAATTGAGATATAAGGGTACTACAGCTTCTGCGGCAGACTCCTGCTCTCTTGCATCTAGGTTGCCCCATTACAATCAGCAGTTTGCACATTTTGGGCAAGCAAAGTTGCTTATCTGTGGTTGTACTGGGTATGGTGGCGGTGGAGTTAACTTTCTTCATAGCAGCCCATATTGTATTTGTAGCTAAAATCGTGTTGATAACGCACCAATGTTTTGACTATTGCTGAACAGTGCTTGCATAGCGCCGAGGCTTTCTCTCTTGTCTCTCTCCCCACCAGCAAGTAGGCTGGGGGTGGGCAAGAGGCTGGGAGGGGACACAGCCGGGACAGCTGACCCGAATTGACCAAAGAGATATTCCATACCACATGACGTCATACTGAGCAATAAATACTCAGGGAGAGGAGGAAGGGAGGATGTTTGTGGTTATGGTGTTTGTCTTCCCCAGCAACCCTTAGGCGTGCTGAGGCCCTGCTTTTCCAGGAAGTGGCAGGACATCTACCTGCCAGTGGGAAGTAGTGAATGAATACCTCTTTTTGCTTTGCTTGCGCACACGGCTTTTGCTTTCCCTATTAAAAAGTCATTATCTCAATCCACGAGTCTTCTTGCCTTCTGTTTTCTCCCCATCCTGTGGGAGAGGGGAGTGAGAGAGGGGCTGGGTGGGAGTTTGGCTGTTGGCCAGGGTCAACCCACCGCAGTGGTGTTAGATTATTTTTTCCTTGCATGTGTTATTAACACATCAAGATCTCAAAATTCACATTGCTTAATGCAATGATGTATAATGAAGCAGAAGCAAGTACTGAAATACATGGAAAATCTCCTGCAATTACTTTCAGCTGTTTTGTCCAAGGAGTAATTGGTAGGCTTATTTAATGTTGCAAAAGTGTTCACACTTACACATCAAAAATAGTTTATACATGATGGTCCACTTTTTAATCCAGTAATTTTAGAGAAGAGGATCTAAACTTCAAATATACAGCAAGAACAGATTGTTCAAGTTTTGTGGGTTTGCGGTGCTGAGAAAGAGAGAGCTCAGTGAATGTGCTGACCTTTGGGAACTGCAGGAACAGCTTAAACAAGAGCAATGGAAATTCAGCTTCATCTTCTTAGAAACTTCTACAGCCAAAATTTATTTTCATTTCTGTTCAGAAATACAAATATTTTCAAATTTCCTCTGAAATGTGAACCCTAAATTAAATATTTTTGTTACAATGTTTATTTTTTCTAAATTGTATACCTTTTCATTTATTTGCATATGTGCTTTGTTGCGTAACATTATATACAACTACTGACTTGTGAAGAAATACAGAAGTAAAGCAATACAAAAGATTTTAAAATCTTCGGTTAAGAAGATAATTGCATTCCAAACAAATTCTGTCTTGAAAATGTTATTTGTATGATTATAAAAATTTTGTTTCAAAGTGTTTTCCCTGTGCTGAATTTTGCTACACTCTAAGCATTTTATGGAAAAACAAAACTTACTGGAGGCTAGCCAATGTGACGCCCATCTACAAGAAGGGATGGAAGGAGGATCCAGAGAACTACAGGCCGGTCAGCCTGACCTCGGTGCCAGGGAAGATTATGGAGCGGTTCGTCTTGAGGGTGCTCACAAGCCATGCGCGGGACAACCAGGGGATCAGGCCCAACCAGCACGGGTTCATGGAAGGCAGGTCCTGCTTGACCAACCTGATCTCCTTCTATGACCAGGTGACCCGCCTAGTGGATGAGGGAAAGGCTGTGGATGTGGTCTACCTGGACTTCAGTAAAGCCTTTGACGCTGTCTCCCACAGCATTCTCCTAGAGAAGCTGGCGGCTCACAGCTTAGACAGGTGTACTCTTCGCTGGGTAAAAAACTGGCTGGACGGCCGAGCCCAGAGAGTTGTGGTGAATGGAGTTCAATCCATTTGGCGGCCGGTCATGAGCAGTTTTCCCCAGGGCTCAGTTTTGGGGCCAGTCTTGTTCAATATCTTTATCAACGATCTGGATGAGGGGATTGAGTGCTCCCTCAGTACGTTTGCAGACGACACCAAGCTGGGCGGGAGTGTTGATCTGCTCGAGGGTAGGAAGGCTCTGCAGAGGGACCTGGACAGGCTGGATCGATGGGCCGAGGCCAATTGTATGAGGTTCAACAAGGCCAAGTGCCGGGTCCTGCACTTGGGTCACAACAGCCCCATGCAACGCTACAGGCTTGGGGAAGAGTGGCTGGAAAGCTGCCCAGAGGAAAAGGACCTGGGGGTGCTGTTTGACAGCCGGCTGAACATGAGCCGGCAGTGTGCCCAGGTGGCCAAGAAGTCCCTCACAGCATCCTTCTGGACAAGTTGTCCAACTGTGGGATGAGCGGGTTCACGGTGCGCTGGGTGAAGAACTGGCTGAAGGGCAGAGCTCAAAGGGTTGTAGTGAATGGGGCTACATCTGGCTGGCGACCGGTCACCAGCGGTGTTCCTCAGGGTTCAATTCTAGGGCCAGTTCTGTTCAATATATTTATCAACGATCTGGATGCAGGAGTTGAATGCACCATTAGCAAGTTTGCTGATGATACCAAACTGGGAGGTGCTGTTGACTCTCCTGAGGGAGAAGAGGCCTTGCAGAGGGATCTAGATAGATTGGAGCATTGGGCTATGATTAATGGGATGAAATTTACCAAGTCCAAATGCCGGATTCTGCACCTGGGACGGAGTAATGCTGGGTACAAGTATAAATTGGGAGAGGAGTGGCTGGAGAGCAGCCCTGCAGAAAGGGATCTGGGGGTGCTGGTCGACAGCAGGCTCAATACGAGTCAGCAGCGTGCCCTGGCAGCCAAGAGGGCAAACCGCATCCAGGGGTGCATCAAACACACTATAACCAGCCGGTCAAAAGAGGTAATTATCCCACTGTATTCAGCGTTGGTGCAGCCTCACCTTGGGTACTGTGTGCAGTTCCGGGCCCCACAATTTAAGAAGGATGTTCAGGTCCTTGAATGCATCCAGCGGAGGGCAACAAAGCTGGTGAAAGGGCTGGAAGGCATGTCCTATGAGGAGCGGCTAAGGACTCTGGGTTTGTCTAGTTTGGAGAAAAGGAGGCTGAAGGGCGACCTCATTGCTCTCTACAGCTTCCTGAGGAGGGGAAGTGGAGAGGGAGGGGCTGACCTCTTCTCCCTGGTATCCAGTGATAGGATGCGTGGGAATGGTTCAAAGCTGCACCAGGGGAGGTTTGGACTGGACATTAGGAAGCATTTCTTTACCGAGAGGGTGGTCAAACACTGGAAGAGGCTTCCTAGAGAGGTGGTCGATGCCCCAAGACTGTCAGTGTTTAAGAGGCATCTTGACAATGCCCTTAATAACATGCTTTAACTTGGTCATCCCTGAATTGGTCAGGCAGTTGGATTAGATGATCGTTGTAGGTCCCTTCCAACTGAAATAGTCTAGTCTATTCTGTTCTATTCTGTTCTGTTCTGTTCTGTTCTGTTCTATTCTATTCTATTCTATTCTATTCTATTCTATTCTACCGAGTCCTGTACATTAGAGTTGTAGTGGCATTGCTGTGATTTCAAACCAGTCATCATTCAGCCAATAAATGTACAGTAATGCAGTTATGAAACAGCTGTCTATAAAATCATTTATCCCTTGTCATGTTTCCTAACAAAATTGCTCATTCTTAAAATGTGATCAAGATCTCAGTTTTATCTCTCTTCTGTATGATAAAGTACTATGACCCCTTTGCATCATGCTGGTAAATTGACTCAGTAATGACTCAGAAAATGCCACCTGCACTTCCCACTCAGCAGCTGAGTTTTACTACAGGTCCTTTAATTGGAATTGCAATTTTCCAGCTAGGCTTTCTTTTTTAAAAAAGTTATTGTTCTTGCATTTAAATACCTTGTACTTGCTTTGTTTTAAAATGTAATGCTTGGCACATACAGTATGTGGTTCTGAATAATATCCTCCAATATAACAAATACAACCAAGTGTATAGTGTCAGAAAATGGTTTGTTGAGGGCAGGAGCTGTTTTTAGTTCACATGGGAGAAAGGCACCTCGCTGTACAACATTGGATAGTCTTCAAGTACAGCTACTTGACTCTAGAGCAGCTCTCATTGCTGTGAGTGAAACATTGAGAAGAAATTAGATGGGGGATTTAATTATAGGAAAGTAAGGAACAGGGGATGGGAAGTAGTCCCAGGGAGGGTCTGTGGTTAGCGACATGTTCAATTAGGCTATGACGGCCACCTGGATTTCTGGGAATTTAATCAAGTTCCAGAAAGCCTGGACAGTTAGTTAAGGAGTACCTCTGTCGAGCCATCCCTGCTGCACCCGGAGGTGCAGAGGGGGTTAATGAACGTCCCAGCCAGGCGGGTGGCAGGAATGCAGCTGAGTCAGGGGGGAAACCATGAACTCACTGGGTGGACTCACCAGAGAGACTGAAAGGAAAACTCTCCATCCTCCTGGAAATCCCCAGCTGAAAGTGGCACAGGGAGAGGGGGCAGCACTTCTGCTAACTTTCTAGGACAAGGAGACCATATATGTACATCGTCTCGGGGTCTTTGTTAAAAGGAATATTTCCATCCCACTCCTCACACAAGTATGTTCAAAACAGGAATAGCTAAACTTTTTTCCAGTTAAGGCATTGCTAGCTTGTGAGGGACTGGAGACTCTAGATTTTTCAAGGGGGATGAAAGGTACTAAAGAAGGCACTTCTCCATGGTTTGCTCTGGACCTTGGGCCCTTATGCAGCTTATCAGCAGCTTCTCCCCAAAAATGAGTAACTGGGGGACAAAGGTCCTCATAACCCTGACTGTGCAATGTGGACCATGTGTGTGCACAGACTCTGTAGAGTGGCATTGCAAACATCTATCACCTGTGTGACCACAGTGGATTTTTCAGTCCCTAAATCAATGGCCCTGTTAGGTCTGACACATTCTCTATGGGAGCGGTTTTGAAGTATGGTGATGTGGCTCCAAGGGGGCTCCCAGTTCCCAGCCAGACACCTTAGAGGTGGCCTTCCATCTTTTTGCATCCTGGGTTGGCAATCTGATATGGTTAGTCCCAACAGTGACAGACACTGGTGTCCATAACCCCAAACCTTCCCCATAGGTTGCAATCAGCGAGGTTGTTTAGCAAGTCAGGATGTGTTGAGCAAAGCTAAAAGCAAGTGTGGTCTGTAGATCTAGGAGCCAGAGTTGCACCCTACCTGGTGGTACCCCTCACACAAGCCTACCCCATCTCAGCTGGACTCCCCCAGGCTGAGGCCAGCCCAGTGAAGGGCTTCTGCCATCATGTGCTGAGAAGCCGCAGGTACAAGTGGGGGTGGGAACAGGGTAGGGGTCAGCTTTGCAAGGTGTGGTGCTTTTTTTTGGTGTGCTCTGTTGTGGTCCTGTGCAGAGTGCAGCACAGATGATGAGGAGTGAAGCTACAAGGGCATGTTGGTGAATGAACATGAAGGGCTCTGGGACTGAGACTATGACAAGGTTTGTTCTAAGTTTTGTTGAGGTTGGTCTGCTCCAGGGGAGCTGATCATCAAGAGCGTGAGCATGAGTCATCCCTCACCAGCTGATTGGAGGCCCCAGGCTCCTTTTGTGGATCATAAAGGCTGCATAGATGTAGCCTAAATGTCTCTGTAAGCATCAGAACTCAACTGTCAGGCACCACTGTTACTCACAACTTGTCATTTGACAGGGTAAGTTCTTCTGAATCTGTATTTCCAATAAAAACCTCTAAATCTGTGCATTTTTTTTTTGCTGGTGGGTAGACATCCAAATGATAGTGCTGTCCAGGGAGAAACTCATGACTAAGTCTTCCTGGAATTCACAAAATTTGCATCCTCCTACTTATTCCACTTTGCATCTCATTGTCACACACATACCCTGAGCCTACTGAACACAAAGGATGTGTGGAAAGGAGGAAGAGAGACTCACCATATCACTTCCTTTCACCTGCTGCTGAACACCTTCTCAGAAAGGCTCAAGAAGAGGGTGTGCTCACAGCCGGAGTGCCCCAGAGTCCAGGATGGAGTACCCATCACAGTCAGGAGCCTGTAGCTGGCTAGGTCAGCTGCTGCCCAGACAAAGATCCTCATCCCTGGATGCTCTGAAAGAAGGACTCTGCCAAATCTTGGCTTGTCCCCTTGAAAGACGGGAATGACACCTTTTCTCCACACTAGTTATTTGAAACAAGAGTTTAGACTGCTAAGATCAGGATAGTGTTCATGAGTCAATAAATCATCAATGTGCGCCAAAAAACTTTAATCAAAAAAACCCTCCCTGACAACTCTAATATAGATCAAGGTCAGATTAATACTGTAAAATAATCTCTCCAAAGTCATGTTTCTATATTAAATATGTCTGGCCAGTTCCCATTTTGTAACAAAAATGCACACCAAGACTGCTGTAGATAGCATCTATTTGATTTATATTGGTCTGAACTGCCCTATAAATTTTGGGGGAAAGGCCATGTTTTGTAGCATTGTTACAGGTAAGTAGAGGGGGAGGAGAGGCAGGAGGTAGCTAAAATAGGGTCTGCAGATTTACCGTACTAAAAATACTGGAAGTGGCATTCTGGTCTTCTGGGTTAGCTGGAGCAGAAGGGGAAGTCTCAGGAATAAAGACTGTGGATCTTTTAACAAAAGCTTCCTTATTTCATCTGTTAATTAATAATTGATGTTACCTAGGTATTAATAAAAGCAAACAAAAGACAAAGAGCTTTGAACAAGCCGTCTTGAAATCCTGTCACTCCCACATGTTCATACTGAGCTTTTTTTGCCCTATATAATCTCACCATTTCATTAGCTCTTCACTCATCCTGGTCTTCCTAGTCTGCAGGGTTTTCTAGCCTGCATTTCTGATGAAAAAGTATCCTGGTTTCGGCTGGGATAATTTTCTTCCTCGTAGCTGGTATAGTGCTGTGTTTTGGATTTAGGATGAGAAGAATGTTGATAACACACTGATGTTTTAGTTGTTGCTAAGTAGTGCTTATGCTAGTCAAGGACTTTTCAGCTTCCCATGCTCTGCCAGGTGCACAAGAAGCTGGGAGAGAGTATAGCCAGGACAGCTGACCCAAACTGGCCAACGGGGTATTCCATACCATATGATGTCATGCTCAGTATATAAACTAGGGGGAGTTGGCCGGGGGGCGGCGACCGCTTCTCGGGTGGTGAGCAATTGCATTGTGCATCACTTATTTTGTATATTCTATTATTATTATTATTATTATTATTATTATTATTATTTTCCCTTTCTTTTTAGTCCTATTAAACTGTCTTTATCTCAACCCACGAATTTTACTTTTTTTTTTCCCAATTCTCTCCCCCATCATCCTACTGGGGGTGGGGGAGTGAGCAAACAGCTGTGTGGTGTTTAGCTGCCTGCCGGGTTAAACCACAACAAAAAGAAATAGAAATTCCTGGGGTAAAGGACAGTCTTTTTGCTATTCATTAGTGCAGAGCCTCGCTCAATTATTGGGATCCTAATCTAGAAGCAGGACCTGTAGCTACCATGCCAGTGGCAATGATGTGAAGGGCGAGAAAAGCTGCCCTTGTCTTTGGGCTGGGGAACCCACCATGATGAGTCTTTACATAGTGCTGTGCACCACTGTCATGCCTGTAGTGCTGCAAGTGCTCACAGCAGATGGTATCAGGGAGCTCTGGCTGGGACTCAGGAAAAAAAGGAGAGTTTACCACCTTTGGAAGAAGGGGCAGGCAACTCAAGAAGAGTACAGGGATCTCGTTAGGTCGTACAGAGTGGAAATTAGAAAGGCAAAAGCCCAGCTAGAACTCAAGACTGTCAGTGTTTAAGAGGCATCTTGACAATGCCCTTAATAACATGCTTTAACTTGGTCAGCCCTGAATTGGTCAGGCAGTTGGACTAGATGATTATTGTAGGTCTCTTCCAACTGAAATAGTCTATTCTAAGTCTATACCTGCATACTAGTGAAAATGCAGACTCGTGAATAGTTTTAAAGGCACTCTTCAAGACAAAGACAACTTGTCCCCTCTCTCTGTGGAAAAAGGGGTCCCTTACAATCTGCTTCAGATGAAATGACTTTAAGAGCAATGAGAAGGGAGGCAATGCATTAAGGGAATGCCATTTGGTCACAGCTAAAGTGTGCACACCTGCACCGGAATGGTATGAGATTCCTTATTGATGTTAGGTATTTGTATTCATTGCAGGTGTATACACCCTGTGGCATTAAAGGTATGAGCAAAGAGAGCATATGTCAGGAGCTGTTAAGCTTAACACATTTTTTGAATAAAATTGCTCTGTCTCTATGTATGGGAAATATCTTGCTTTACTAGGTTAGATATAAGCCCACCAGAGACACCACTATACTCACTACTTTGGTAATGCAAGTAAAACAAGAAGTAGTGGTTTTGCCCCTTTTTCTGATGTAGAGACTGAGCATTAAGAAATTAAATTGATTCAAATTTAAGCAAATCAACTTGAAAAATAATCAAAGAAAGTCAATAGAAGAGATAAATACAAGGGAAACGCATACCAGATTCCAGAAAAATCCAAAAGGCGCTCTGAAAAGCAGTTTACAGCAGTACAGATCCCTACCTAACATAGCCATGATCTGAGGAAAATCAGCAGTAGTCTAGCCATTTCCACTGCCATCTTGGTGAAGGCTGTACATGTAGGTGTCTGTAGGTGATGTGATTTATTGTGTCCTAGGGAAACATTTGGCACAAAAAATTGTGTTTGAAACTTGATCCAGGATCTATGCTTGAGTCCCTGAATAACAAGGTTTGACTTTCGAAAGTGTTGAGCCTCATTTGGACCTACTGGAGTAACCAGTATTGGAAAATGAGGCCGGTTCCCTCTAGAGTCAGTTGTGCTGTAGGGTGAAAAAGCTCAACTCCTGCTTCTCTCATAAATGTAGGTCCTGGCGCTTCACTGCATTTTACCTGGGAGGCAGCCAGCCATCAAAACAGAGCTTTATCCAAACTTAATGTTTGTGACAATAGATCCATTGGAAGAACTTCTTGCCTTGAAATGTTTGGAAAAGCCTTTTTACATTGTTGAAACATCTTATTTAAATGATTCTTAAATTTAAAAAATTAACCATTTGCTATATTGTGCTGGGTAGATACTATGGTAGCAGAGGGAGATTGCTGAGGACCCCTACACCAGCTCAGCCCCACCGAGATACAGAAAAATTGGGAAAGCTTAAAAATCCCCACAGGTTGAGAAAAAAAAATTTCTGCCCCTGTCTAGTTATTAATATCTCTGTGTCATGAACTCAGATCAATACCACTTGTCTGCAATGGCAGCCAGTTCTGGCTTGTTAACTTTTAATGTCAGGCCTATATTCCTTCTGGTCCAAACCTTATCCCCAAGCCTTTCCTGGGAGAAAAGGCACGAGTGGCAGCAGAGTTCTCTAGGTCGGCAGATGGGGCAGCATGGGGAATAGCGTGCCCTGCCATCCAGCTGCACTCAGCCCAGACCCACTCTGGCTCTCACTGAAGGAGGTATTGAATCTCCCCTTGAGACCAGCAAGGGAAGGATTAGAACTTCCTATAGGTGAATTTAGGAAGGAGCTTCATGTGCCTATGGATGATGAGCGGTGGTCAATGCAAACAGGCACTTTCACATCAGCTAGCATTCAGGACTTCTCAGAAAAATGCAGTGCGAGGCTCGTGTCCAGGAGCACTGAACAAACTCATGAAGAAGCTATTAATGTCATTTAATTATACATCCTGTTGAATATAACTTTCCGTACAGTATATAAAGTTTTTAAACTATCTTTAGTAGGGATAGGATCTAAATGGGAAGTGATGCTGCTGGTATAACGATCTGATAAAATGAAAAATTCGGAGTGTTTTATTTTTCTTGTCTTCAACAAAGACTTTTCTATAAATTAACGTAGCTACAGACCATGAGCCTTGTGCCACTTCAAGGATTTTCTTTACTGAAAAGGCTGTTTTACAACTCTCCACATAGAGGAATCAAGCAAAAGCTTAAGGCAGCTGGCTGTGCTCAGTGTATGAGCATAAAACAAGAGCATGCCAAAGTAGTAACTACTGAAGGTTTACAGGGGCTCAAGGGGACACTAGACAAGTACCCAGAAAAAAACAACTAGGCAGAGGCACATCTAAGTCAAGATATCCCCCAAGCTGAAGTAGTCAAGGATGGGAGAGTGCTTGGGAGAATATCATATGGCCTGCCATTCCCCTATGGACACTGCTCCCATTGATTTTCTGCAGCCTATCCCTAGCAAAAATAATTGTTTCCTCCCCTCATTCCCCTCCCCTTCCCCACCAAAAGAGAAACAGGGAGGAGAAAAGGAAAGAAACTCTGGAGAAAAGCCAAGTGATCTCAGCACAGACTATCTTTATGGTTAGGATGTTCTCCTGCAATAAGGAAGACCCAGGTAAAAATCCCTCTTCACTGTTGGGTAAAGAACTTGCACCCTGAATCTACCACAGTCAAGAATGGGAGCCCCATCTTTGGACTACAAATTCTCTCTTTTACATGTGTTTTTCTCCTATGGTTTTCACAATGAACATCAAATGCCTTCAGTAAATTCTGCTGCAGAAGTGGCAAATTGTGGTAATCTCAAAACTTTCTGCTGGACATGAAAAAACATTTCTAGTCCTCTTCCACTGGTGGTGATCTGATACAACTGACCTCCCAGACACAGGTAACTTGTATGAAGCTTTGAGTAACCAGAAACCACACCATGAGATTGCAGGCCAGCCGCATCTTCCTTGCATTGTCCAGGACAGTTGCTGTGATTACGTTGTCCATGTCTCTGGTCCCTAGGAGTCTGAGCAGCAGTTTTTATTGGAAACACAGTAGATGATTGGAATGAAAAATTCCACCCCTGCAATGCCACCAGGTCTGTTAGGAAAGTGGTTTATTTTAATTGCCTTTGAATTTTCCCACACATATCAGAAGTGACCACAGGGTCTTATAGTCAGCTGGCTATGGCATCTCTGCTTTCCCAGCTTTTATTCCAGATTGGTTCAAATGTGTCCTGGAGACAACTTTTGCTGTGATATGACTGCTTTTACATATGATGTTGTCATGGTCCACTCACCCCATCTCACCAATCAGATCATGCCTCATTCTGATTATTCACCCTCCCAACAGAATGACTGGCATGAACACTTGCAATTTGTTGTTTTATATAGCTTGTTCTCAGACTCTTTCTAACCTCTGTCTTGAAATTGCCTCATAACTACCTTGATTGATGTTTTCTGTGTCATTCAGTTGCCTGTATTTCTTTCAAGTTGATGATGTCATATTTTTGGTGAGCTGCCATGCTTCATGTTACAATGTTCCTTTGGAAAAGAAGCCAGCTAGGTACATCTCAGTCTCCTGAAGCATATATTTAAATGCCAGCTCTGCAATATCAGTAGCATGTGATGAAAGCTTTCAGAAGCTGATAGTAATGGCTTTTTAAAAAACTATCTAGTCATCCATGGTCACTTCCTTGAAGGTTTCCCACGCTTGGACACACTGGATGTATTTCCCATGTACTTTTCACATTGTCCTGGTTTCGGCTGGGATAGAGTTAAATTTCTTCCTAGTGCTTTGTTTTGGATTTAGTATGAAAAGAATGTTGATAACACACTGATGTTTTCAGTTGTTGCTAAGTACCCTCCTAGTCAAGGACTTTTCAGCTTCCCATGCTCTGCCAGGTGCACAAGAGGCTGGGAGGGAGCATAGCCGGGAGAGCTGGCCCAGCTGGCCCATGGGGTATTCCATACCATGTGACATCATACTCAGTATATGACTGATAGGCGTGTTCCAGGAAGTAGCAATCGCTGTTTTTTGGGCATTGCTCGGCAGGTGGTGAGCAATTGCATTGTGCATCACTCATTTTGTATATTCTATCATTATTATTATTATTATTATTATTATTATTATTATTATTATTATTATTATTATTATTTTCCCTTCCTTTTCTGTTCTATTAAATTGTCTTTATCTCAACCCACGAGTTTTCTCACTCTTACCCTTCCGATTCTCTCCCCGTCCCACTGGGGAGGGGGGGAGTGAGCGAGCGGCTGTGTGGTGTTTGGCTGCCTGCCAGGTTAAACCACGACACACATGTACATGGTCCAGCAAACCCCTGTTTCAATTTGGCCTTCAACACAGAAGCCACTTACTGTCACTTCTGCAGCTTCTGTCACATCTTTCTGTACACATCCCAATATTTTGGGATGAGTAGGCAGTCTCTGAGGTATGGGATAGCTATGTCATGTTGACGTAACCATGTGCCACATGTGTATAACAGTAATCATGAAAGTTTACTTACACCTAAAGGTTCTGGGGCGGGGAAAGGTGTAGCTAGTTTACAAATGCTAATAATCTGTAAACTGACTGAATCCCTTTAGTGTGGATATCTGTTTTATTACTTCTGCCTTCCCAAGGTCAGGTCACAGACCTGGTGCGGTCAGCGGACTTCTGCATGTGACATCACTCCCACTCTTGTCTTCTGTGACAATACTATCTCCTTTTCTATTCTCTTTGCAGCTCTCATAGTTAGTTGTTTTGCTCTTGTAATGGAATTGATTTTCTGGGAGTCAGCTCCTACAATAGCCAAACTGTTTTATCTATTATAGCATGTAACAAGTCTGGAAGACATCCCGGTCCGCAAAAAAATAACATCATGGTAATTTACTAGCCTTCTGGCTGCCTTGATGGAACAGAAGATTTAGTTTCTCCTGCTACACCTTCAGTTTGCCATTTTTCTATGAGAGGAACATTTCTTTTGGCTTCAGGGTTGTTAGGGTCATATATTTTAATAAAAGCTGAGGCTTCTTTGTTCTCTTTGTACTCTACCTGAAATCCCAGCCTTTCTCTTTCCCTGTACTCTGCTTTTAAGTTACATTATGTTTCTGGTTTTGTGAGCATGCCATCATATGATTTTAATTTGCTTTGTTTTGCTGCAATTTCACTTTCTTTCCTTGCAAAAGGTTCAGGATGCCTTTGAGACATAAAACACTGAGCCATGTCCCAGTGTCTGTTTGTCTTTTAGCTTCTAGTTTATTCGTGGCTTCTGCCCTTCTCTTGCATCTGGTATTCCACCGAGCTTTACAGACATCTTCTGTTCATTTGTGTGTTTTGTGGTTGGTGGTTTCCATTGCTGTTTTGTGCTGTGCTGAGCTCATGTATGTGCAAGAACTCACTCTTGGATGTCTGTTTGTTTCTGTGATTTTGTTCCTTTGTTTCCCTTGTTTGTACGCTTTTTTTCATCACAGCATTCAGAGTGTTTTCTCTGTAGTTTGTTTCTTCTGTATTTGGGCATGCTCTCTGTCGTGGTTTAACCCCAGCCAGCAAATAAAACCCACGCAGCCACGCAGCCGCTCGCTCACCCCCCACCTCCGGTGGGATGGGGGAGAGAATCGGGAGGGCACAAGTAGGAAAGCTCCCGGGTTGAGATAAAAACAGTTTAATAATTGAAATAAAACGAAGTAGAACAGTAAGAATAACAATGAGAACAACAACAATAACAGAATACACAAAGCAGGCGATGCACAATGCAACTGCTCACCAACCACCGACCGCGTGTGACGAACGGGGGCGAGCCCCCCCCCACCCCTGGTTTTTATACTGAGCATGATGTCACATGGTATAGAATACCCCATTGGCCAGCTGGGTCCACCACCCCGGCTGTGCTCCCCCTCCCCGGTGCAAGCAACACCCAGCAACAGCCAAAGCATCAATGGGCCATCAATGCTCCTTTTACACTAAACCCAAAACACAGCACACCCCCCAAGCTACTGGGAAGAAAGTTAACTCTGTCCCTGCCGGAACCAGGACAATATCCACCCCTTATTCGATACCATCTACATCTTGCCCAGGTCTCACATTTTCCCATACATTCCAATTAGTCACCACTACTTTTCCTGCCTTTTGATATATACGCACACAGGAATATCATTCCCTTAGTCAATGGGCCATCCCTCTAAAATGTCCATTGAGTTCATTTAGTCCACGACTTTGGACTCCATCTGTTGTAACAGTCTTTCAGGGCAGGAGAGATGGTGTGTGGTGTTGGACTCTTGCATGCGGAGGCCAGTTCTGGCCGCTCGTCTGGTTCTATCACCGTTGCACCTTGCTCAGTTTCATCGCCGTTCATCCTACATTAATCTGGGTGATTCTTACTATAATACGGTTAATATGGCATATGGAAACCATAGAAGTGATGACATACAGTATTATACAGTAACTAACATCATACAATTCAGTTCATTGGCTATTTTCACCCAAAATTAAATCCCCTTGAGGTACACACTGGACTTGCCCATCCTTTCGCATTACCCACCAAGTGCACCCAGGTCCCTGAGCAAAAGCAATCCCACGGATGGGTTTTCCCTTGCCAGAGGCAGGAGTAACCCAGACTGTCTTCCCCAGCATATTTCTCATATGCACGACAGGGACTTTATCCCCCTCTGCAGTACGTAAGGGTTTGGATTGGGCAGGGTCAGCTCGAGTGACAGATCCCCTCGTGTTGACGAACCAGGTGGCCTTTGCTAAATGTGTGTCCCAATGCTTGAATGTCCCACCACCCATTGCTCTCAGTGTTGTCTTCAGCAGTCCGTTGTATCGTTCGATTTTCCCGGAGGCTGGTGCATGGTAGGGGATGTGATAGACCCACTCAATGCCATGCTCTTTGGCCCAGGTGTCTATGAGGGTGTTTCGGAAATGAGTCCCTTTGTCTGACTCAATTCTTTCTGGGGTGCCATGTTGCCATAGGACTTGCTTTTCAAGGCCCGGGATGGTGTTCCGGGTGGTGCCATGAGGCACAGGGTATGTTTCCAGCCATCCTGTGGTTACTTCCACCATGGTGAGCACATAGCGCTTGCCTTGTCGGGTTTGTGGGAGTGTGATATAATCAATCTGCCAGGCCTCCCCATATTTATATTTCAACCATAGTCCCCCATACCAAAGAGGCCTTACTCGCTTGGCTTGGTTGATGGCAGCACATGTTTCACATTCATGGATAACCTGTGCAATAGCGTCCATGGTTAAGTCCACCCCTCGATCACGAGCCCATCTCTATGTTGCATCTCGTCCTTGATGGCGTGAAGAGTCATGGGCCCACAGAGCTACAAATAATTCACCCTTATGTTGCCAGTCCAGATCCACCTGAGCCACTTCAATCTTAGCAGCCTGGTCCACCTGCTGGTTGTTTTGGTGTTCTTCAGTGGCCTGACTCTTGGGTACATGAACAGCTACGTCACGTACTTTTACAGTCAGGTTCTCTACCCGGGCAGCAATATCTTGCCACAATGCGGCAGCCCAGATGGGTTTACCTCTGCGCTGCCAGTTGTTCTGCTTCCACTGCTGCAACCACCCCCACAGGGCATTTGCCACCATCCATGAGTCAGTATAGAGATAAAGTACTGGCCATTTTTCTCGTTCAGCAATGTCCAAGGCCAGCTGGATGGCTTTCACCTCTGCGAACTGGCTCGATTCACCTTCTCCTTCAGCAGTTTCTGCAACTTGGCGTATAGGACTCCATACAGCAGCTTTCCACCTCCGATGCTTTCCCACAAGGCGACAGGACCCGTCAGTGAACAGGGCATATTGCTTCTCGTTTTCTGGTAGTTTGTTTTATGGTGGGGCCTCTTCAGCACGCGTCACCTCCTCCTCTGGGGATATTCCAAAATCTTTGCCTTCAGGCCAGTTCGTGATCACTTCCAAGATTGCTGGGCGACTGGGGTTTCCTATTCGGGCCCGTTGTGTGTTCAGTGCGATCCACTTACTCCACGTAGCATCGGTTGCATGATGTGTAGAGGGGACCCTCCCTTTGAACATCCAGCCCAGCACCGGCAGTCGGGGTGCCAGGAGGAGCTGTGCTTCAGTACCAACCACTTCCGAAGCAGCTTGAACCCCTTCATATGCTGCCAATATCTCTTTCTCAGTTGGAGTGTAGCGGGCCTCGGATCCTCTGTATCCCCGACTCCAGAACCCTAAGGGTCGACCTCGAGTCTCCCCTGGTGCTTTCTGCCAGAGGCTCCAGGTGGGGCCATTCTCCCCGGCTGCAGCGTAGAGCACATTCTTTACATCTTGTCCTGCCCGGACTGTGGCCCAAGGGCTACTGCCTGAACTATCTCCTGTTTAATTTGTTCAAAGGCTTGTTGTTGCTCAGGGCCCCATTCTAAGTCGTTCTTCTTCCGAGTCACTTGATAGAGGGGGCTTACAATCAGGCTGTAATCTGGAATATGCATTCTCCAAAAACCCACAACGCCTAAGAAAGCTTGTGTTTCCTTTTTGCTAGTTGGTGGGGACATGGCTGTTATTTTGTTGATCACATCTGTTGGGATCTGATGACGTCCATCTTGCCATTTTATTCCTAAAAACTGGATCTCCTGTGCAGGTCCCTTGACCTTACTTTGTTTTATGGCAAAGCCAGCCTTCAGAAGGATTTGGACTATTCTCTCCCCTTTCTCAAAAACTGCTTCTGCTGTGTTGCCCCATACAATGATGTCATCAATGTATTGCAGGTGTTCTGGAGCCTCACCCTGTTCCAGTGCGATGTGGATCAGTCCATGGCAAATGGTAGGGCTGTGTTTCCACCCCTGGGGCAGTCGGTTCCAGGTGTACTGGATGCCCCTCCAAGTGAAAGCAAACTGTGGCCTGCACTCTGCCGCCAAAGGGATGGAGAAGAACGCATTAGCGATATCATTTGTGGCGTACCACTTGGCTGCCTTTGACTCCAGTCCGTATTGGAGTTCTAGCATGTCCAGCACGGCAGCACTCAGTGGCGGCGTGACTTCGTTCAGGCCACGGTAGTCTACTGTTAGTCTCCACTCTCCATTGGACTTTCGCACTGGCCATATGGGTCTGTTAAAGGGTGAGCGAGTCTTGCTGATCCCTCCTTGGCTCTCCAAGTTGACAAATCAGCTTATGGATGGGAAGCAGGGAGTCTCGGTTGCTGCGATATTGCTGCCAGTGCACCATTGTGGTAGCGATCGGCAGCTGCTGTTCTTCAACCCCCAGCAACCCCACAACAGAAGGGTCCTCCAAGAGACCAGGCAAGGTGGACAGCTGTTTAATTTCCTCCGTCTCCAGGGCAGCTATACCAAAAGCCCACCGGTACCCTTTTGGGTCCTTGAAATACCCCCTCCTGAGGTAGTCTATGCCAAGGATGCACGGAGCCTCTGGGCCAGTCACAAGGGGGTGCTTCTGCCACTCCTTCCCGGTTAGGCTCACTTCGGCCTGCAATACAGTTAACTCTTGGGATCCCCCTGTCACTCCAGAAATACAGATGGGTTCTGCCCCTTTATAGCTTGATGGCATCAGGGTACACTGTGCACCGGTGTCTACGAGACCCTTATACTCCTGTGGGTCTGATGTGCCAGGCCATCGAATCCACACAGTCCAGTAGACCTGGTTGTCCCTTTCCTCTACCTGGCCGGAGGCAGGGCCCCTCTAGTTCTGGTCATAGTATCCGCTTCTCACTTCTTGCAAACATGAGTCAAGAATTCCTTCATTACAGTCCAAAGTAAGATCAGCCCTTCTACTCTGTCTGGGGAACTGTTCACTGGAAACTGGACCGTCGTGAGACAGGGTTTTCCTGAAAACTGGAGCAGCATTTTTCCTGAGAGAACCCCCTTGTGTGATTGTTTTTCCTTGCAACTCACGTACACGTGCCTCTAGGGTCAAGGTAGGTTTTCCATCCCCCTGCCTCATGTCCTCTCCGTGGTCACGCAGGTAAAACCACAGGGTGCCCCGTGGTGTGTACTTTCGATATCCTCTCTCTTGAGGATAAAAACGCTGACTCCTAATGGCTGAGATACTGGTCCGTACAGGTGGAGAATAGGACCTATTGTCTTTGAGTTGCTGGACCTCTCGGGACAGTTTCTCTACAGCCGAGACAAGGGAGGAGGAGATAGTTTCTTCAAAATCCCGAAGTCTGCTAACCACCTCATCCACCGTTGGTGCTTCTTCCTCTGCCCGGGACAGTACTGCCAATGAACTGGCATACGATGCTGGTGCGCTCCGTACCAACTTCCGCCACATGGGTCGCGTGCACTGGACGTCATCTGGATCTTTGGGCGTTTGGTTGTCGTCCAGGTCACTATAAACCACCTCCAGCACGCCTAGTTCTCTCAGGTACTGGATACCTCTCTCCATAGTGGTCCATTTGCTTGGGCGATATATAACATCTTCCTTGAAGGGATATCTTTCCTTCACGCCTGATAGCAGTCGTCTCCAGAGGCTGAGGACCTGTGTCCCTTTTCCAATTGCTTTGTCAATGCCTCCTTCCCTAGCAAGGGATCCCAGCTGTTTGGCCTCCTTCCCCTCCAATTCCAGGTTACTGGCCCCATTATCCCAGCATCGGAGCAGCCAGGTAACAATATGCTCGCCTGGACGACGGCTGAAATCTTTCCGCATATCTCGCAGCTCACTCAGGGATAGGGATCGGGTGGTTTCCATCTCGTTTATGAGTTCTTCCTCTTCCTCCTCCTCTCCTTGTGATGGCCCTGCTCTTCCACAATCCCTTTCTAAACGACCTGATCTCCGCTTCCAAGATTTCCTCTTCTGTACAGGGGCAACGGATACCAGCAAGGGTTGATCCTCTGGTTCAGCTGTAGTGCCTGTTGCTGGGGTTTGGGTAGCTGCAGTGCTTGTCATGGGGGTTGGAGTAACTGTAGTGCCTGTTGCCGGAGCTTGAGTGGCTGCAGTGCTTGTCGCAGGGGTTGGAGAAGCTACGGTGACTGTTGCCGGGGTTTGAGTAGCCACAGGGGTTGTCGTGGGGGTTGGAGTAGCCGCAGTGCCTGTCGTGGGGTTTTGAGTAGCCACTGTGTCTGTAGCCGCCCCCGAGACTCGCCGCTCCGCCCGCCCCGATGAGGCACCGCTGCTTGCCCTCCCTCTTTTCTTGTTCCTGAGGGTTGATCTCTGGACAGTATTCCTGAATAGTTGTTTAACCCTAAACAAGGCCTGAACCACATTCAGGAGACATAGTACCAATATGAACATGCTTGTTTGAGCATCCCAAGGATATTCAAAATTCTCAGGGAATATTGTGGACATCTTTGTGAAGAGGATAGAAGAAAAAGGAGTTTCTGACGATATGGAAGGGAAGATGAACAAGTGGGAGAGAGTGTCCCATCCCGTCTCCCCCTTAAATTCATTCTCCGAGGAGAAACAAGTGCAATTACCAATAATTTCTAAGAGGTGGTTCCCGAGGTACAGAAATGACGGCAGTGCCGAGTACAGATACCAGATTAGACTTACGACCAATGATTTTATCACCTCATAAAACAGCAACAAAATGATAATCTTGGCCCAGTTCCGAATAATGATAAACAGCACAAAAGGGAACATATACTGCAAGCAAGGTATTACATGACCCAACATTGAGAGCCAGCCCCACAACTTTGACAGCCAATACATCAACATTGTGACCAATCAATATAATGGATGCTTATAACAATTTTGCCTTAACACACTTTGGTCAGATCTATCGTTATCTCAACCCTTCGTGCCCCACGTTGGGCGCCAAAAAGGACTGTCGTGGTTTAACCTGGCAGGCAGCCAAATACCACGCAGCCGCTCACTCACTCCCCCCGCCCCCCCAGTGGGACGGGGAGAGAATCGGAAGGGTAAGAGTGAGAAAAACTCGTGGGTTGAGATAAAGACAGTTTAATAGAACAGAAAAGGGAGAATAATGATAATAAATAATGATAGAATATACAAAATGAGTGATGTACAATGCAATTGCTCACCACCCGCGCTGACCGATAACCAAGTAGCGATCGGTACTTCCTGGATCACGCCTACCCTTCATATACTGAGCATGACGTCACATGGTATGGAATACCCCATTGGCCAGCTGGGCTGGCTGTCCTGATTATGTTCCCTCCCATCTTGTGTACCTAGCTCAGTCAGTAGGCACAGGAGCTGTCCTTGGACTAGGAGGGCACTTAGCAACAACTGAAAACATCAGTGTGTTATCAACATTCTCCTCATACTAAATCCAAAACACAGCACTAGGAAGAAATTTAACCCTATCCCAGCCGAAACCAGGACAAAGGGTTTCCACCAGGAAGCACAGCTCCCTGGGAATGTAATTTGAGTGATCAGCTCCTGCATTTTGGAATGCAGGATCTAAGTTATGTCCATGTTTGTACATGCCTCTATGGCAGCCGTAAATCATGTCTTCATCCCCAAGGTAGCGAGTACGAGTTTAGAGCCTCAATGCACTCACACTGCCATCTCAACATGCGCACCCATCCTTAAACTAAAAAAAAGAGAGAATGTTGGACTGAAAGGATGTTCTCATGCTCGTACTTAGCACAGATGTTTTTCATCCAGACATCTGTCATCAGAGAGCATTATCATCTCCTTTAAAAAAGATGTAGTAGAATCCAAATCCATCCAAACTTTGCTAAACCCCAGGATTAGGAGTGTGATTTGTGTGGAAGTGACAAATCTCAGAAGCATGCCAGGATCTAATAGGAACAACTAGAATCAGTCAGCTAAACACATTCTGACGGGCCCTTGGCAAACCGTTCTCTGCCCTAATGCACAGAGAGAAGTAGATTAGAGAATCAAAAGGCGTGTGTTACAGTCTCAGAAGCTGGAGCTGGTTATAAGTCTATTAGCATAACAAAAATGAATGTACCAGGACGGGAGAGCTGCCAAGGGGAGCGCTGGTAATTGCATTCGCAGGAAGAGCAAACAGAGCTCCTGCAGGGGCAGGCTGCAAGCGAGCACAGCGAAAGCCTGCAAGGGCTTCCAAGGGCTTTAGGGAAAATGGAAAACTCTTATCCTTTCTGGTTTGATCCTGTGTGGTTGTGCAGAAGGACAAAAGAGCTCGCTCAGCATTGACCAGAGGAGATAGTCCTATGTTTCCAAAGAACCGGCTGTCTGGGCAGGGGACGAGGACTAAAGCAGGTGTCTAAATCTATGTCTAGGAGCCACCAGTGGAGCAGCAAGTCAATGGATCTGTCAAAGAGCATTTTCCTATTCCAGTTGGCTCAAGACAGAGAAGTAAAGGCCAGTGTACTCCTCGTGGCCAGCAGCTATGTGTCCCCACCCACCCACACCTCCACCAGGGAGATCCTCTCAGACGGGGGCTGAGCCAGGTACCGCAGGACAACGCAGCCCCACTGAGTTGGCGGTTCAGAAGAGCAGCAGATTTGTTCAGTTCATTAATTTACTGGGGTGGAAGAGCAAACACAGTGAAAAATGGTTCAGTTGGGGAGTGGAACTGACCAGCAGCTATTCATGCTCTACCTGCAATTAATTGTTCCATTTATTTCAGGACAAGGAAAATGGTTTGTTCAACCAAACATATTTTTGGTTCAAAATGGGAAAAGCTATTCCTGAAGGCCTGTTTTCCTTTTTTTAATAAAGAAAAAAAAACCCAAACAAACCCACTTTCAAAAATCCTCTCTCCCTACTCAGGATTAGCTGTTTGGATGGAAGCATTTGCCAAACATGACCTGAATTTATCAAATGTTTCATCCTACCTATAACTGAATTTTTTTTGAGACTTTATGACTGAAGGGCGGAAACAACGGCCTGGTTTAACTTCTCATCAGACTTGCGCAAGATCTGGATAAAGCCATCTCCCACAACAGCACAAGTCTGGGTCCCCGTCCGTCCTGCCTGACCTGGGCAGTCATTTTAAGCTCTCAGCAGCTAAGGAAGCCAGAAGCACTTTACAGCACCTCTGTGCAGATTTACACCCTGTCCATGGCCCTCACTCCCCGTGGGCACCTCCTGGAGGCACAGCACCTGCGGGAGGGCAAGCAGAAGCTAAACTATGTAGCCTCAGGCTACATACTATGCTTGCAGACGCTAGCATACGTTCGCCTGGGTGTCTGTAGCAGGAATAGCAGAAAGACCAGCGAGAAGGCAGCAAGAAAGCAGTGGACAGACCTGACTGAAAGATGAGGGAGAAATTTAGAGGTCAAGAATTGCATAAAAAGTTGTCATCAAAAAGAACGTCTCCTGCTGTTTGCTTCCACCCGAGCTGAGGGTGGCAGGATCATGGTAAACAGCAACGGTTCAAAGACACCTGACTCCATCACCCGTTTTCTCCGAGACCATACCACACATGTGGAGAGCCTTTGGCCGCCCATCTGGGTCATGCTGGAATAACAACATGATGGGAATGGATGTCTTGTGATGTTATTTATTGGACTAAACGTTCCAAGAGGCTTACACACTAGGTCAGTTGTGTTGTTATTGCAGCTTGTACCACTCAAACAACTCTCTGTGCACTACTTCAAAAGTTACCTAGCCCTGCCACATGACCTCCGAGCAAGTGAGCCAAGGTTTTTAACAATATCTATTTTCCTCTGTTTCACAGGTCAGTGCTCCTTATAAACAGTCAGTGTTCTCCCAAAAGATTTACTGTGAAAGGCAGCATAGAAAACATTTGTGCAAAACTAACAAGCAGCACATTGCTTCTGTTTAGGAGGGACTCTCCATGTGATGTAGGTGCAAAAAAATTTCCCCACTTCAAAATACACATTTTATCTATGCAGGATCATGGTCCCATAATCCTTTGCAGCATTTCAATGGCACTTACATACAAAATGGTTTGTTCACTCGCAGAACAAGCAAGACCAGGAGGCTAACTGCACTGATTCCAGGCAGTATTTTGCCAGTGCAAACTTGTGAACTGTTAGCAGCCAAATGCTCTTAAGATTTATTCAGCCAGAGATCTACTACCTACCAGTTCAGGTCATATTTCTTCTCCTGTACCTCTTTAAATTATGAGCTTCCACAGGGCCAAGTTGATTGCATGTTAATTTTCTTTAACACAGCAAGCTGGCAATAACTTTTTGGATTGTCTGGCTGTGAACTTCACAGTTCAGCTCCTTCTGTGTTGCCCACTGTTATTTCTAGTCGATGTCAGTCAAAACCCCAAACTGTGTTTCTCCCATCTCTTAGAGCAGAACTATTCTTATGCAGACCTCTACCAGCACAAACAACGCAGCAATAATAGTAAAAAAAAAAAAAAAGAAAAGAAAGGAGTACTGCTATAAATACTTTTATTGCTGGCATAGGTGATTTACTGCCCACTTAGTTAATCCCTATAAAATAGCACAGCTGAACACCTTTAAGCTACATGCATACAGATGAGTAATTAAATACACAGTTAAATGACTTGACCTGGCACAATTCTGACCATTAAAATCATTAAAGAAATAGAGCTTGCAATTCCCTCAAGGCAAAGTCTTCCAATGAATAATGTTGGTGTCGCAATGGCTTGGGGCAGTTTGGGACGAACAGGGTACTCACAAACCAGGACAGCCGACACCTCAGGAACCAGCTACCTGACCTTGTCTCTCAGCCCACGACCCCGACTCCTTGCTCTGTGCCATGGAGACCCTGGTAGCAGGACACAGAGGACACTGGGACTGGGGCGAAAGTTAAAAGGAATCAGCCAGAAGTACTAATTTATATTTTGACAAAGCTTCAGATGAATGCAAGCCTTTTGGTATAATGTCCGGGTGCAATTGCAGTAGGGGATCAGCCAGCACCACAAACGCACATCCCCCCAGCCCTCGGTGGTCCTGGCAGGAACTCAGGGCCAGGGCAAGGGCATGATGTGCTCTCCCTCATGACCAGGGCTGGGGTATCACAGATGGCCATGCAGAAACCCTCACCGGCACCTAACATCACCTTCACGGGCTGAGCCATGGACCTTTCTGGGTTGCAACTTTGGTCTGGCTTGGACTATTTGAATAACTACATACAGGTGACAAGAAGGAGAATTTGATTAAAACACGAGCATCCTTGAAAGGATGTCAGGCCTGTGCTTTCATTAGGAGTTTTTCTCTGCAGTTTCCATCTTGAAGAGTTTGCCACTTGCCCTCATGTTCACTGCTGTTGCATTCTTGTGCACTAGGCTAGAGTAGGTATCTTGTTGTCACTAAGTGCAGTTTAACCTCAGAAATTACTTTACTTCTACTTATTTAAACAGACCTAATTCTTCAACAGAAGTACTATTTCAACAGAAGCAATTAAAAAATTCTGACATTGTGGCAAGGCACCTGCTTCTATCAAAACTTAATTTAGCTTATCGTTCTGCTTGACTTTCGAGAGTAATTTTTGAACAGGCAGGTTTTTTTGTTCTACTAAGAACATTTCTCTTTGAGAAATAACAGCATTAATTAGAAATATTCTTGTGTCATACAGTTTGTAAAACTGGGCTACCATTAAGTTTGTGATTTTTTCAGAGAACAGCGAGGTGAAGCTCTCTCATTTTTGCCCACTAATTACCATGGGAAAAGAAGTATGACATATGTAAAAATGTTACTGAACTTATAAAAGAGATAGTGAACAATGCCATGTCTGCAAGGGTGATAATTGCATTAATAGCCAAATATCTTAACAAAGCTATTGTAGCTATAGCCTATATGAAGCATGGGCACCCAGGGGGAAACAAAGGCAAATAGAAGTCTGATTTATGTTTACTGAACTCAGCATGAAGTGCTGGTTTGATTTCATACGAAATTCACTCTTTTTGCAAACAATCGCACTAATAAATGAGGCATTGAAGTTTGACTGACAACAGCTTGCTGTTTTTTTTTTTTTTAAACAGAAGACATAGGGGAATATGAATATATGTTTAGTTGCACACATTCCTATTTTTTCACCTGCCTGCAAAGCTCAGGTGGTGAAGCCATGGGTATATACACCGGCCACCACAACCCATCCCATGTCTCAGCTGCTGATGAAGACATGCAGTGTAGAAATACCCCTCATACTGCTCCACTGCAAGTAATGGCAGTGACTAGTTTTCATGGGGATCTGGTGGATACAACCTCCCAACATACTCCTGAAATCAGAACTTCTTCTGTAAACATTGATACTTAGTGAAATTGCCTGCTAAACCACTGCTAGCAAGCATTTTCCTCTGCTTTCCCATATCAGGATAAGCCGATTATTTCTCTTCAGTTGCAGGGTATTTGCTCTAACCATCCCAATGACTGAGCCAAGCTTGGCCAAAGGGGAAAGGTATGTGAGGAGCCTCTCTGAAATGATTAGCACTGATGTCTTGGGTGAGGACAGCCCACAAGAGTGGTTGCTCTGTGCACAGCAGCAGCTCCAGATTCAGAGTTACCTGAGGCCAAAAGCACTGGGTCTATTACAGATCGCATGCAGCATTTTGAGTTACATCCTGAAGTGAACTGACATCCAGTATAAAGTATGTGGAGCCTTTATACTTTTATGGTCTGCCTTTTTTACAAGCATCCAATTACTCCTTTCAACAGAAAACTCTGTCCTTGATGTTCTGGGAACTGCAAAGCTGAAATATTTATTTCTGCCAGCTTTAACATTGCTCTGATAGCTCCAGAGACTTTTTTCCAAATGTGCTTAGTCTTTTCTGAGAAAATATTTACCTCTGAAACAGCCTGGGCTAATATGAGTAACAGAAAAATGGAGAATGAGGAGGAAAAAAAGCTTTCACCAACATCACATGGGGCCACGGACTCACCAGAAGGCAATGGGTTGGAGCTGACATTGATCTTCTCCCAGCTCGATGCCTGATCCCCTGTTTATGAGCAGGAATTAAGGACCCCGTGAGAGGCTTTCCCTGGGCCACACAGGGCCCTGGAGCAGAGCTGGGGAAGACCTCTGTGTGCACAGGTAGAAACCATCCTCTGTGGCTTCCCAAACAAGATAATGATATTACCGACTAGCTAGGGAATAGGAGCAATATCTCATTAGCTATATGGCCAACCACGGCTATATATCACATCGTAATGGCATGCCCCACTAAAGAGCAGAGGCATTTGTGCACAAAACCTTGTGATTCACTGGTTTGGTATCTATCCTTCCTTTCACCATAATGGTTGAAAATGTGTAAATAAATGAATCATATTCATGGGGATGTTCACAAGACATTGATGAATAGCAGTCAGTAAATGTTTGCAGGAGCGTTTGCACCAAAAGTGCTCTTCTGTTTATTGTTTGAACTGTAAATTAGTTGAATGTTTATGAATATTAGCTGATAATTCATGACTGTAAACAGGCTATATGTGATGCTCATCATCTGATCAGGAAGCTGACACAGTGCCACACAGCTGAAATGAGAAGAAATTAATACCAAATATTTATACTTATCTTTCTTTGGAGGCCCTTACTAGTTATGTCTGTTTGCATGTATGGCTCATAGAAGGTGAAACATAAACAACCCCACAAAAACCTGACTTCATTGGGGATAGTTTGCAAACAGAAATTAGACTACATTTTTAAAATCAGTTGTGTCTAGTTCAACTGTGAATAGTTGCCTGCCTCTAATAATAACTGGCCAACAGAGATCAAATAGCAAGTATCATATTCAGTCATGAATCCAGTCTAAAAATAATACCCTTAAAACCTTTTGGGAGTAAACTCCAATATATTCAAAGGAATCGCAATTGCCTCCTGGATAATCTGGGAGCAGAAAATGAGACAAAATGTACTGAATAAATTATTCACTGTGAATTGTCCCCTTGAATCTAACTTTGACAAGATGCTTCTTAGGGAAGTCCCTTAAAATAGATAATGTAGAGCTACATATCAGAAAAAAGGGGGTCTGTTAAGAGCCTTCTTTTAACAACTAAGAGCCCTGAATTTTCTCCAGAGTCAAAGTTTATTTAATGGCTATTTCATGGAATGGGGTGGGGGGGAAAGCAGTACTGAAAAAAAACCAGTATTTTGTTTGACTGCATCTTTTCTTCACCTTTTAATCTCTCCCTTTTCCCTTCTCACTGACCCACAGTGAGACCCCTGTATTATTGGTTCCAGATTTGGGCTAGTTCCAAGTCACAATTTCTGTTTGATGCTTTTGTTTTTCCCTGTTCAAATAATTTTGCTGATTGCCCTCCCTGGCAATTGCTTTGGGCTTTGCCCAGAGTATTTATATCTCCCAACTTTTTTCCTACAAGTTAAATTTTAGTTTGGTCTCACAAGCAGAAGCGAGAAGAACAAGCAATGCCATAATTTATTGCAGTACATTTTAAAATTATTGCGATAAAGATTTAATTTCATTTCAAAATTCAGAATTTAAACATGCATCAGGTTGAATATGGATTGGAAAATATAACACAGTAAAGAGCTGACATGGAGTTGTGCCTCATTAACAAGTCTTCTTATATCTACATGTGCTTTTATGCCACTCACAAGGCTCTGGAGCTCATGCAAGGGAGGCTACAGCAGAGGAGGAACCACTACCGCAAGCGGCGAGCGAGGGGTATGGCATGTGGCGTACTCACTGCCGGAGTGAAGGCCATCTCACATACCTGCTTTATGGCCGTGGCATGCTGCAAGCTAGCATTGACATGGTCTGGCTTGCAGCATACTACAGGGCGAAAGAAGGCATGCAAGACGCTGCATCCTCAGCCACGCGCATGCCACTGGCCAGGGCCCCGAGCCCTCTCACTATTCCAACCCTGCAAGCTGCTGACAAGCAGCAGGGTCAGATGGAAAGTTCAAGGGAGATGTTTCGTGATCTTTCACCTACTTGTCAGCTATAACTTTAGGAAAAGGAAGGCGGAAGACTGTTAATCTAGACCATAAAATGATATTCCACATTATTAATATGAGATGTACTGCTGAGGATGCTATTTCAGGTTAGTCTTTTATGGTGGTAGTGCAGCTACTTCAGCCTTTGTTGGGTGAACAGTGTGGTTGGTGGACAACTCCACAAAAGTCATGTTAACTATACAGGAATTGCTGCAGTTTGTCACGAGATGAAGCAGCCCGGTATACTCAGACCCCAGGCCCACACGTGTTGATGAGCCTAGGGGTGGCATGCCAATGTTGGGGGAGAAATCGGTAGCCCAGCTCAAGTGCATCTACACCAATGCACGCAGCATGGGCGGCAAACAGGAGGAGCTGGAAGCCATTGTGCAGCAGGATGGCTACGACTTAGTCGCCATCACAGAAACATGGTGGGATGAGTATCACGATTGGAGTGCTGCAATGGATGGCTATAAGCTCTTCAGAAGGGACAGGCGAGGAAGGAGAGGCAGTGGGGTAGCCCTGTATGTTAGGGAGTACTTTGACTGTCTAGAGCTCAATGGTAGTGATGATGAGGTCGAGTGCTTGTGGGGAAGGATGAGGGGGAAGGCCAACAAGGCAGATATCCTGCTGGGAGTCTGTTATAGACCACCTAACCAGGATGAAGAGGCAGATGAAGCATTTTACAAGAGGCTGGCAGAAGTCTCACAGTTGCTAGCCCTTGTTCTCGTGGGGGACTTCAACTTACCGGACGTCTGCTGGAAATACAACACGGCAGAGAGGAAACAGTCGAGGAGGTTCCTGGAGTGTGTGGAAGATAACTTCCTGGCACAGCTGGTAAGCGAGCCTACCAGGGGAGGTGCCTCGCTTGACCTGCTGTTCACAAACAGAGAAGGACTGGTGGGAGATGTGGTGGTCAGAGGCCGGCTTGGGCTTAGCGACCATGAAATGGTAGAATTCTCGACTCTTGGTGAAGTAAGGAGGGGGGTCAGCAAAACCACTACCATGGATTTCCGGAGGGCAGACTTTGGCCTGCTCAGGATACTGGTTGAGAGAGTCCCTTGGGAGACAGTCCTGAAGGGCAAAGGGGTTAAGGAAGGGTGGACATTCTTCAAGAAGGAAGTCTTAAAGGCGCAGGAGCGGGCTGTCCCCATGTGCCGTAAGAAGAACGGGTGGGGAAGACGACCAGCCTGGCTGAATGGGGAGCTCTGGCTGGGACTCAGGAAAAAAAGGAGAGTTTACCACCTTTGGAAGAAGGGGCAGGCAACTCAAGAAGAGTACAGGGATCTCGTTAGGTCGTGCAGAGAGGAAATTAGAAAGGCAAAAGCCCAGCTAGAACTCAACCTGGCCACTGTCGTGAGAGACAACAAAAAATGTTTTTACAAATATATTAATGACAAAAAGAGAGCCAAGGAGAATCTCCATCCTTTATTGGATGCGGGGGGGGGGAAAATTGCTACCGAGGATGAGGAAAAGGCTGAGGTACTTAATGCCTTCTTTGCCTCAGTCTTCAATAGTCAGAGCAGTTATCCTCAGGGTACTCAGCCCCCTGAGCTGGAAGACAGGGACGGCAAGCAGGATAAACCCCCCATAATCCAAGAGGAAGCAGTTAATGACCTGCTACGCCACCTGGACGTTCACAAGTCTATGGGGCCGGATGGGATCCACCCGAGGGTACTGAGGGAGCTGGCAGAGGAGCTTGCCAAGCCACTCTCCATCATTTACCAGCAGTCCTGGTTAACAGGGGAGGACCCGGACAACTGGAGGCTTGCCAATGTGACGCCCATCTACAAGAAGGCCCGGAAGGAGGATCCAGGGAACTACAGGCCAGTCAGCCTGACCTCGGTGCCAGGGAAGATTATGGAGCGGTTTGTTTTGAGGGCGCTCACGAGCCATGTGCAGGACAACCAGGGGATCAGGCCCAGCCAGCACGGGTTCATGGAAGGCAGGTCCTGCTTGACCAACCTGATCTCCTTCTATGACCAGGTGACCCGCCTAGTGGATGAGGGAAAGGCTGTGGATGTGGTCTACCTGGACTTCAGTAAAGCCTTTGACACTGTCTCCCACAGCATTCTCCTAGAGAAGCTGGCGGCTCACGGCCTAGACAGGTACACTCTTCGCTGGGTAAAAAACTGTCTGGACGGCCGAGCCCAGAGAGTTGTGGTGAATGGAGTTGAATCCAGTTGGCGGCCAGTCACGAGCGGTGTTCCCCAGGGCTCAGTACTGGGGCCGGTCCTGTTCAATATCTTTATCAATGATCTGGATGAGGGGATTGAGTGCTCCCTCAGTAAGTTTGCAGATGACACCAAGTTGGGCGGGAGTGTTGATCTGCTCGAGGGTAGGAAGGCTCTGCAGAGGGACCTGGACAGGCTGGATCGATGGGCCGAGGCCAACTGTATGAGATTCAACAAGGCCAAGTGCCGGGTCCTGCACTTGGGCCACCACAACCCCATGCAACGCTACAGGCTTGGGGAAGAGTGGCTGGAAAGCTGCCCAGAGGAAAAGGACCTGGGGGTGCTGGTTGACAGCCGGCTGAACATGAGCCGGCAGTGTGCCCAGGTGGCCAAGAAGGCCAATGGCATCCTGGCCTGTATCAGAAATAGTGTGGCCAGCAGGACTAGGGAGGTGATCGTGCCCCTGTACTCAGTCCTGGTGAGGCCGCACCTCGAATACTGTGTTCCGTTTTGGGCCCCTCACTACAAGAAGGACATTGAGGTACTGGAGCGTGTCCAGAGAAGGGCAACGAAGCTGGTGAAGGGCCTGGAGAACAAGTCTTATGAGGAGCGGCTGAGGGAACTGGGACTGTTTAGCCTGGAGAAGAGGAGGTTGAGGGGAGACCTCATCGTGCTCTACAACTACCTGGAAGGAGGTTGTAGCGAGGTGGATGTTGGTCTCTTCTGCCAAGTAACTAGCGATAGGATGAGAGGAAATGGCCTCAAGTTGCACCAAGGGAGGTTTAGATTGGACATTAGGAAAAATTTCTTTACTGAGAGAGTGGTCAGGCCTTGGAACAGGCTGCCCAGGGAAGTGGTTGAGTCACCATCCCTGGAAGTATTTAAAAGACATGTAGATGTGGCGCTTAGGGACATGGTTTAGTGGGCATGGTGGTTTTGGGTTGACGGTTGGACTGGATGATCTTAGAGGTCTTTTCCAACCTTAATGATTCTATGATTCTATGTTCAGAGAAGATGTGGAAAAGGCTGCCACGGGAGAAAATCATGGGAAAAGATGGCTTGTTCGTAAAAACATGGCCAACTGCAGGAGGAAGGTAACAGCAGAAGCACTCTTCAAAGTCAACCTCTGGTGCCACTCCTACAGGAGCACCAGCTCATCTGTCTGCGTCTCCTAAAGGACAGAAAGCAGCTCATTTTCTGCAATGCTTATTTGTAGGGCAAAAGGGATATAGGAGCTTCCTACATTGCTTGAGACCCTTATAAATGCCAGGCATTGCCCGATCTCGTTCCTGCGTCTTCAGCAAGGAGAAGGCTGGTGCCGCTGAGGTCCCATCTGGTATCCAGCAGCCAGGGGCTGCACCCAAACCAGGTGTCAGAAGTGTCATGACACTCATCTGATTTCATCTCAGCCTTTTCCTGTCTAACTTTCATTTCTTGGGGTGTGTCAGAGCTCAGTGGACCCAGAACTGGAGGAAAAAAACTCAGGCGTTTTATGCCTAGAAAAGCCACTCTGCATGAAGAATGAGAAGGGTTGTGTGAGTGATGGGGAGGTGGATACTGTCGAGTTGCACACAACTCACCTGAGGGAAGGAAGGGCTCACTCTATACATTACCAACCGAGACAGTGGGGGTCTGCTGGTGAACCGAGCTGGCCCAGGCTTCCCTGCACTGCACTGCATCGAATGCCCAACATTTTTTTCAGTTAATTCTTGTATTGGGTCAAGCCTGCTGAGAAAGAACAACATTTCCACCTCTGCCGTACTGGGACTCCTCTTGCACCCAGCAGGACACACCATCTAGTTAACTAGAGAAGAGCAGGCTGGGTTTGGTCCCCTGCTTGTGACTGTGCCATGAGAAGCTGGGTGAGGCAAAGGACGAACTTCAGCTCCACTTAAAACAACTGTGATCATTTCATCCTCTATTCCAGAGCCACGGCTTTTCCCACAAGCTGTCAACAGTAGGATCTTGCAGCAGGGTTTTCAATGCAGTTTGGTTGCTAGAGTTTGCTATTCCGGTACCTCAGCTAAATCCTCATCCAAGACAAGCCTGCAGATCCTCCCTCTGAATAACGCAGAAAAATGGGAAGCTGTTTTTAATGCAGCGAGATTGATGATGGCTGTGATGTGGGAGTAAGTAGTTATATATGTTGATTCTCCTAAAACAGACCAAAAGGACAAGTTGTTCAAGCCAATAATGCTCTGATCTATAACGAGAGCAATTACATCCAAAGCTCCTTCGGCACTGACAGAATGGGAGCGTTTACAACCCTGCGTCTTCTCACTTTGAATTACCTGAGGAGGATGGAGTGCCCATGGCCGCCGCTCTGCTTCACCCCTGCAGCACTGCCGGGTGCCTCCGGCACAGTCTGTCTGCTGATGTGAACATGCTGGTATATACTGGAAATCCAAGGCCCTGACCCCTTTTGCATACAAACAGCCCCCCACCAAAATTCAAAGGACCCAGGAGGGCAAGAAGCAGGGTCAGCGGGATGCTGCCCGGTGGACGCCGCTGCCACTCAGCAATTGAGAAGTTGGCTGCCTGACACCACTCCAGCTTAATTTGGTGCCTCTGCTGTCTTCTCCACCTTGCTCTGGCTGGAACAGGCTGGCTCTGGCCCCAGCTACCCTGGCACCAGCGCTGACATCCCCCTGCAACCCCTACTGCTCCCCCCAGCCCCGGCCATGCCAGCGGCAGGACCAGCCATCGCTTGTCAGCTAACACCTCCTACACTTGCAGGACCTTCTCAAAGCAAGGACAAGACACATAAGTTTCTCTCCCTTCCCTTCCACAGTAGTATACATTTTTCATGAAATCTAATTATTATTATTATTTTTAAATGACCACTGACTTGCCTGTGAGCCCATTGCTACTACACATACATTGCCTTTCTTCACTGTGTTTTGTAGCCATATTTTTCAGGATCACATTCTTTATTTCTTAACCCAAACGCACTATCTCGATGTTATTACTTGAAATACAGCAAAACGTGGTGCCTCAGCTGTTTACAGTGTATGACGAGCAAGAGAAAGAGAGGAAAGAAAGCAGAGGGATTTTACTTGGAAAGCCAAAGAAATACTGCTAAAAACTCACACTTTTATATGCAACTCATCTCCCTGGAGCAGCCAGTATCACGTGTCACACTGTCACTAATAGCCCAGATAACCTGTATCCGGTGGCCACAGTGTGTCCCTACAGAGGGGACCCGTGGGCATCCCACAGCCACCCTGTGGGATCGATGGCGTCCCTGCAACACCCCCATCCCCATGCTCTGGCTAGAAACAAATGTCTCGAAAACAGGGGAGCCCCAAGGTCAGGGCTGCTGGGTGGCTTCCCAGAGGTCCAGGCAGCGTGCTTACGCTCCCGGGATCATTCAGAAGGAAATGAAGATGGAGTGTCTTTTTTCCCCATTGATGTGGGATCTCCTGGAATGAGAAAGTGACATGGCATGTGGAAATCAGTGTCCTCTCACTTTCTTCATCCTTCCACAGGCCAAATGTCAAGGGAGGTCATGTTGTGTCCCAAAGAAGAGCTGAGACAAGGAGTCTCTTGGGTATTAAAAAATAAATAAAATAAATAAAATAAATAAAATAAAAAGAGATTGAAATGGCAAAATGAAATCCTTAGATTCTTCATGTCCTTCCTCTCTTCCTGTTGTGGTTTAACCCCAGCCGGCCACTGAGCACCACGCAGCCGCTCACTCACCCCGCCCCGGGTGGGACGGGGGAGAGAATCAGAAGGGTAAAAGTGAGAAAACTCGTGGGTTGAGATAAAGACAGTTTAACAGGGAAAGCAAAAGCTGCGCACGCAAGCAAAGCAAAACAAGGAATTCATTCACTATTTCCCATCGGCAGGCAGGTGTTCAGCCATCTCCAGGAAAGCAGGGCTCCATCACGCGTAACGGTTACTTGGGAAGACAAACGCCATCACTCCAAACGTCCCCCACTCCTCCTTCTTTGCCCAGCCTTATATGCTGAGCATGATGTCATATGGTCTGGAATAGCCCATTGGCCAGCTGGGCCAGCCGTCCCGGCCACGTTCCTTCCCAGCCCCCTGCGTACCTGGCAGGGCACAGGAAAATGAAAAGTCCTTGACTAGCGTAAACATTACTCAGCAACAACTAAACCTTCAGTGGGTTATCAACATTATTCTCATAATACATCCAAAACACAGCACTATACCAGTCAATAGGAAGAAAATCAACTCCATCCAGCTGAAACCAGGACACTTCCCCTCCCACATATTACTCTTCTATTAGGTTAGCCGATAAAATCAGATAAATTTTTGGTCCCCTTCTTATGGTTTAAACCAGCAGGCAGCCAAACACCACACAGCTGGGAGATGGGGGAGAGAATTGAGAAAAAAAAGTAAAAATTAGTGGACTGAGATAAAGACAGTTTAATAGGACAGAAAAGGAAGGGAAAATAATAATAATAATAATAATAATGATAGAAAATAGAAAATAAGTGATGCACAATTCAATTGCTCACCACCCTCTGACCAATGCCCAGCCAGCACCCGAGCAGCAGTCCCTGCCCCCCGACCAACTCCCCCCAGCTTATATACTGAGCATGACATCATATGGTATGGAATATACCTTTGGCCAGTTTGGGTTAGCTGTCCTAGCTATGCTCCCTCCGAGCTTCTTGTACACCTGGCAGAGCATGGGAGCCTGAAAAGTCCTTGACTTTCAATAAACACTACTTAGCAACAACTAAAACATCAGTGTGTTATCAACATTCTTCTCATACTAAATGCAAAACACAGCACTAGGAAGAAAATTAACTCTATCCCAGCCGAAACCAGGACAGTATCCACCCCTTATTCTATACTATCTACATCATGCCCAGGTCCCACACTATGCAATACATGCTCATTACACATTACCCCACTTCCCATTCTTTGATATAATACATAGATATCATCCCCTTAGTCTATGGACCACGCCTGTAAAAGTCTTTAAAATGTCCACAAATGTCCATAGAGTTCATTTAGTCCATAACTTTGGGCTCCATCTGTCATAACAGTCTTTCAGGGCAGGAGAGATGGTGTGTGGTGTTGGACTGTTGCATGCTGAAGCCAGTTCTGGTTTCATTATCACTGTGCTCATCCAGTTCTAATCATCGTTGCACTTTGCTCGGTTTCATCAGAGTTCATTCTTCATTAAGCTGGGTGATTTTTACTGTAATACTGTTGATATGACATATCGCAACCATAGAAGTGATGACACACAGTATTATATAGCAATTAACATCATACAATTCAGTTCATTGCCTGTTTTCACCCAAAATCAAATCCCCTTGAGGTACACACTGGACTTCCCCATCCTTTCGCATCACCCACCAAATGCACCCAGGTCCTCGAGCGAAAGCAATCCCACGGATGGGTTTTCCCTTGCCAGAGGCAGGAGTAACCCAGACTGTCTTCCCCAGCATATTCCTCATATGCACGACAGGGACTTTATCCCCCTCTATAGTACGTAAGAGTCTTGATTGGGCAGGGCCAGCTCGATTGATAGATCCCTGGTGTTGACTAACCAGGTGGCCTTTGCTAAATGTGTGTCCCAATGCTTGAATGTCCCACCACCCATTGCTCTCAGCGTAGTCTTTAGCAGTCCATTGTATCGTTCGATTTTCCCGGAGGCTGGTGCATGGTAGGGGATGTGATAGACCCACTCAATGCCATGCTCTTTGGCCCAGGTGTCTATGAGGGTGTTTTGGAAGTGAGTCCCGTTGTCTGACTCAATTCTTTCTGGGGTGCCATGTCGCCATAGGACTTGCTTTTCAAGGCCCAGGATGGTGTTCCGGGCAGTGGCATGGGGCACGGGATATGTTTACAGCCATCCGGTGGTTGCTTCCACCATAGTGAGCACATAGCACTTGCCGTGTGGGGTTTGTGGGAGTGTGATATTATCAATCTGCCAGGCCTCCCCATATTTATATTTCAGACATCGTCCTCCATACCAAAGAGGCTTTACTCGCTTGGCTTGCTTGATTGCAGCGCATGTTTCACATTCATGGATAACCTGTGCAATAGTGTCCATGCTCAAGTCCACCCCTCGATCATGAGCCCCTCTATATGTTGCATCTCTTCCTTGATGGCCTGAGGCGTCATGGGCCCACAGAGCTATCAATAATTCACCTTTATGTTGCCAGTCCAGATCCACCTGAGCCACTTCAATCTTAGCAGCCTGGTCCACCTGCTGGTTGTTTTGATGTTCTTCAGTGGCCCAACTCTTGGGTATGTGGGCATCTACGTGACGTACTTTTACAACCAGGTACTCTAGTCTGGGTTTGCCTCTGCGCTGCCAGTTGTTCTGCTTCCACTGCTGCAACCACCCCCACAGGGCATTTGCCACCATCCATGAGTCAGTATAGAGATAAAGTACTGGCCATTTTCCTCATTCAGCAATATCCAAAGCCAGCTGGATGGCTTTCACCTCTGCAAACTGGCTCGATTCACCTTGTCCATCACCAGTTTCTGCGACTCCATATGGCAGCTTTCCATCTCCGATGTTTTCCCACAAGGCGACTGGACCCATCAGTGAACAGGGCATATTGCTTCTCGTTTTCTGGTAGTTTTTTATACAGTGGGGCCTCTTCAGCACGCGTCACCTCCTCCTCTGGGGATATTCCGAAATCTTTGCCTTCTGGCCAGTTCGTGACCACCTCCAAGATTCCTGGGCGACTGGGGTTTCCTATTCGAGCCAGTTCTGTGATCAGTGCAACCCACTTACTCCACGTATAAACCCACTTACTTACTCCATGTAGCATCACTTGCATGATGTGTAGAGGGGACCCTCCCCTTGAACATCCAGCCCAGCACCGGCAGTCGGGGTGCCAGGAGGAGATGTGCTTCAGTACCAACCACTTCTGAAGCAGCTCGAACCCCTTCATATGCTGCCAATATCTCCTTCTCAGTTGGAGTGTAGCGGGCCTCGGATCCTCTGTATCCCCGACTCCAGAACCCCAGGGGTCGACCTCGAGTCTCCCCTGGTGCTTTCTGCCAGAGGCTCCAGGTAGGGCCATTCTCCCCGGCTGCGGTGTAGAGCACATTCTTTACATCTTGTCCTGCCCGGACTGGCCCAAGGGCTACTGCCTGAACTATCTCCTGTTTAATTTGTTCAAAGGCTTGTTGCTGCTCAGGGCCCCATTTGAAATCATTCTTCTTCCTGGTCACGTGATAGAGAGGGCTTACGATCAGGCTGTAATCTGGAATATGCATTCTCCAAAAGCCCACAACGCCTACGAAAGCTTGTATTTCCTTTTTGCTAGTTGGTGGGGACATGGCTGTTATTTTATTGATCACATCCATTGGGATCTGATGACGTCCGTCTTGCCATTTTATTCCTAAAAACTGGATCTCCTGTGCAGGTCCCTTGACCTTACTTTGTTTTATGGCAAAACCGGCCTTCAGAAGGATTTGAATTATTCTCTCCCCTTTCTCAAAAACTTCTTCTGCTGTGTTGCCCCATACGATGATGTCATCAATGTACTGCAGGTGTTCTGGAGCCTCACCCTGTTCCAGTGCGGTGTGGATCAGTCCATGGCAAATGGTAGGGCTGTGTTTCCACCCCTGGGGCAGTCGGTTCCAGGTGTACTGGACGCCCCTCCAAGTGAAAGCAAACTGTGGCCTGCACTCTGCTGCCAAAGGGATGGAGAAGAACACCTTAGCGATATCAATAGTGGCGTACCACTTGGCTGCCTTTGACTCCAGTTCGTATTGAAGTTCCAGCATGTCCGGCACGGCAGCACTCAGTGGTGGCGTGACTTTGTTCAGGCCACGGTAGTCTACTGTTAGTCTCCACTCTCCATTAGACTTTCGCACTGGCCATATGGGACTGTTAAAGGGTAAGCGAGTCTTGCTGATCACTCCTTGGCTCTCCAGTCGACGAATCAGCTCATGGATGGGAAGCAGGGAGTCTCGGTTGGTGCCATATTGCTGCCGGTGCACTGTAGTGGTAGCGATCGGCACCTTTTGTTCTTTGACCTTCAACAACCCCACAACAGAAGGATCCTCGAGAGACCGGGCAAGGTGGACAGCTGTTTAATTTCCTCCGTCTCCAGGGCAGCTATACCAAAAGCCCACCGGTACCCTTTTGGGTCCTTGAAATACCCTCTCCTGAGGTAGTCTATGCCAAGGATGCACGGAGCCTCTGGGCCAGTCACAATGGGGTGCTTCTGCCACTCCTTCCCGGTTAGGCTCACTTCGTCCTCCAATACAGTTACCTCTTGGGATCCCCCTGTGTCCTGGTTCTGGCTGGACAGACTTAACTTTCTTCCCAATAGCTTGGGGAGTGTGCTGTGTTTTGGGTTTAGTGTGAAAGGAGCGTTGATTGCCCATTGATGCTTTGGCTGTTGCTGGGTGGTGCGGTTGGCGGTCGGTGAGCAGACGCATTGTGCATCGCCTGCTTTCTATATTAGGTTATTGTTGTTGTTCTCATTGTTATTATTACTGTTCTACTTAGTTTTATTTCAATTATTAAACTGTTTTTATCTCAACCCGGGAGTTTTCCTACTTGTGCCCTCCCGATTCTCTCCCCCATCCCACGTAGGCGGGGGGTGAGCAAGCAGCTGCGTGGGTTTATTTGCTGGCTGGGGTTAAACCACGACTCCCTGTCACTCCAGGAATACAAATGGGTTCTGCCCCTTTATAGCTTGATGGCATCAGGGTACACTGTGCACCGGTGTCTACGAGAGCCTTATACTCCTGTGGGTCTGATGTGCCAGGCCATTGAATCCACACAGTCCAGTAAACCTGGTTGTCCTTTTCCTCCACGTGGCCGGGGGCAGGGCCCCTCTAGTCCTGGTCATAGTACTCTTTGCTAACTTCTTGTAGATGCATATCAAAAGTCCCTTTATTAAGATCGGAAGTAAAGTCAGGTCTTCTACTCCGTCTGGGGAACTGCTACCTGGAGACTGGAGCAGCAGTTTTTCTGGAAGAACCCCCTTTTGTGATTGTTTTCCCTTGCAACTCACGTACCCATGCCTCTAGGGTCGAGGTGTATTTTCCATCCCACTTCCTCATGTCCTCTTCGTGGTCACGGAGGTAAAACCACAGGGTGCCCCGGGGTGTGTACCCACGATGTCTCCTCTCTTGAGCAGAGGGACGCTTGCTCCTAATGACTGAGATACTGGTCATAGAATCATAGAATTATAGAATCATTAAGGCTGGAAAAGACCTCTAAGATCATCGAGTCCAACCATCAACCCAACACCACCATACCCACTACACCATGTCCCTAAGCGCCTCATCTACACGTCTTTTACATACTTCCAGGGATGGTGACTCAACCACTTCCCTGGGCAGCCTGTTCCAAGGCCTTACCACTCTTTCAGTAAAGAAATTTCCCCTAATGTCCAATCTAAACCTCCCTTGGCGAACTTGAGGCCATTTCCTCTCGTCCTATCACTTGTTACTTGGCAGAAGAGACCAACACCCACCTCGCTACAACCTCCTTTCAGGTAGTTGTAGAGAGCGATAAGGTCTCCCCTCAGCCTCCTCTTCTCCAGGCTAAACAGTCCCAGTTCCCTCAGCCGCTCCTCATAAGACTTGTGCTCCAGGCCCTTCACCAGCTTCGTTGCCCTTCTCTGGACACGCTCCAGTACCTCAATGTCCTTCTTGTAGTGAGGGGCCCAAAACGGAACACAGTATTCGAGGTGCGGCCTCACCAGGGCCGAGTACAGGGGCACGATCACCTCCCTAGTCCTGCTGGCCACACTATTTCTGATACAGGCCAGGATGCCATTGGCCTTCTTGGCCACCTGGGCACACTGCCGGCTCATGTTCAGCCGGCTGTCAACCAGCACCCCCACGTCCTTTTCCTCTGGGCAGCTTTCCAGCCACTCTTCCTCAAGCCTGTAGCGTTGCATGGAGTTGTGGTGGCCGAAGTGCAGAACCCGGCACTTGGCCTTGTTGAACCTCATACAGTTGGCCTCAGCCCATCGATCCAGCCTGTCCAGGTCCCTCTGCAGAGGCTTCCTACCCTCGAGCAGATCAGCAGTCCCGCCCAGCTTGGTGTCATCTACAAACTTACTGAGGGTGCACTCAATCCCCTCGTCCAGATCATTGATAAAGATATTGAACAGGACCGGCCCCAGTACTGAGCCCTGGGGAACACCGCTCGTGACCGGCCACCAACTGGATTTAACTCCATTCACCACAACTCTGTGGGCCCAGCTGTCCAGCCAGTTTTTTACTCAGTGAAGAGTACACCTGTCTAAGCCGTGAGCCACCAGCTTTTCTAGGAGAATGCTGTGGGAGACAGTGTCAAAGGCTTTACTGAAGTCCAGGTAGACCACATCCACAGCCTTTCCCTCATCCACTAGGCGGGTCACCTGGTCATAGAAGGAGATCAGGTTGGTCAAGCAGGACCTGCCTTCCATGAACCCGTGCTGGCTAGGCCTGATCCCCTGGTTGTCCCGCATATGGCTCGTGAGCGCCCTCAAAACGAACCGCTCCATAATCTTCCCCGGCTCCGAGGTCAGGCTGACTGGCCTGTAGCTCCCCAGATCCTCCTTCCGGCCCTTCTTGTAGATGGGTGTCACATTGGCAAGCCTCCAGTCGTCCGGGACCTCCCCTGTTAACCAGGACTGCTGGTAAATGATGGAGAGTGGCTTGGCAAGCTCCTCTGCCAGCTCCCTCAGTACCCTCGGGTGGATCCCATCCGGCCCCATAGACTTGTGAACGTCCAGGTGGCGTAGCAGGTCGTTAACTTCTTCCTCTTGGATTATGAGGGGTTTATCCTGCTCGCCATCCTTGTCTTCCAGCTCAGGGGGCTGAGTACCCTGAGGATAACCATTCTGACTATTAAAGACTGAGGCAAAGAAGGCGTTGAGTACCTCAGCCTTTTCCTCGTCCTTGGTAGCAATTTTCCCCCCCGCATCCAATAGAGGATGGAGATTCTTCTTGGCTCTCCTTGGCTCTCTTGGTCCGTACAGGTGGGGAGTAGGACATATCCTCTTTGAGTTGCTGGCCCTCCCGGGGCAGTTTCTCCACAGCAGAGACGCAGGCCCGTAGGGAGGAAGAGACACTTTCTTTGTATTGCCGGAGTTGGCCAGCCAATTCATCCACCGTTTGTTCCTCTCCATCTTTCCAGGTCATTATTGCCAATGAGTTTGCATGCGATGCTGGTGCGCTCCGTACAACCTTCTGCCACATGGGTCAGGTGCACTTAACTTCACCTGGATCTTTCGATAACTGCTTGTTGTTTAGGTCATCATAAATCACCTCCAGCACGGCTAATTCCCTCAGGTACTGAATACCTCTCTTGATAGTGGTCCACTTGCCTGGGCAACATATAACATCTTCCTTGAAGGGATACCTTTCCTTCACGACTGACAGCAGTCGCCTCCAGAGGCTGAGGACTCGTGCCCCTTGTCCTATTGCTTTGTCAATGCCCCCTTCCCTAGCAAGGGATCCCAGCTGCTTGGCTTCCCTACCCTCTAATTCCAGGCTACCGGCCCCATTATCCCAGCATCGGAGCAGCCAGGTGACAATGTGCTCGCCTGGACGACGGCTGAAGTCTTTTCGCATATCTCGCAGCTCACCCAGGGATAGGGATCTGGTGGTTACCATCTCATTTACGGGTTCTGCCTCTTCCTCCTCCTGTTGTCGTGATGGCCCTCGTTCATTTTCATCCCTTACTAAACAAGCTAATTTCCTTGTGCATTTTCGTTTTTTGTACAGGAGCGACTGATACCGGCACAGGTTGGTTCTCTGGTTCAGCTGCAGTGACTGTTGCCAGGGTTTGAGTAGCCACAGTGCCTGTCGCGGGGGTTGCAGTAGCCGCGGTGCCTGTTGTGGGGGTTTGAGTAGCCACAGTGCCTGTCGCCAGAGTTTGAGTAGCCACAGTGCCTGTCCCCAGGGTTGATCTCTGGACAGTATTCCTAAGTAGTTGTTTAACCCTAAACAAGACCTGAACCACTTTCAGGATACATAGCAATAGGGACATGCTTGTTTGAACATCCCAAGGATATTCAAAATTCTCAAGAGCTGTTGTAACTAGCATGAAGGAGAAAGGGAAGGTGAAGGAGTTTTGGAAAGTATCCCACCCTGTCTCCCCCATAGATTGGTTCTCCGAGAAGAAAAGTTAAAGACCGTAAATATTAATAGTTTCTGAGAGGCGGCTCCTGAGGTATGGAGATGATGGCAATGCTGAGTACAAATACCAAGTTAGACTCACGACCTATAATTTTATCATATCATATAACAGTGTTACACAGTGCAGCAAAATGATAACCTTGACCCAGCTCCGAGTGGTGATAAACAGCTCAACAGGGAACATATACTGCAAGTAAGGTATTACGTAACACAATGTTGAGAGCCAGCCCAATAACTCTGAGAGCCAATAAATCAACATTGTGACCAGCAACTATGAAATATATATAACGAATGCTTATAACAAATGTGCCTTAACACGATGTCCTGGTTTCGGCTGGGATAGAGTTAAATTTCTTCCTAGTGCTGTGTTTTGGATTTAGTATGAGAAGAATGTTGATAACACACTGATGTTTTCAGTTGTTGCTAAGTACCCTGCTAGTCAAGGACATTCAGCTCAAGAAAACAAAACAAAAGAAAACAAGCGTTGGGAGGGAGCACAGCCAGGACAGCTAGCCGAGCTGGACAACGGGGTATTCCATACCATGTGACGTCATGCTCAGTATATGAATGGGAGGCGTGATCAAGGAAGTAGCGATCGCTACTTGGTTTTCGGTCAGCGCGGGTGGTGAGCAATTGCATTGTGCATCACTCATTTTGTATATTCTATTATTATTATTATTATTATTATTATTATAGCTCTTGAGGATTTTGAATATCCTTGGGATGTTCAAACCAGCGTGTTCCTATTGCTATGTCTTCTGAATGTGTCTCAGGCCTTGTTTAAGGTTAAACAACTGTTTAAGAATATCACCCAGAGATCTGCCCCGAGGCTGGATAGTTATGAGTAGCAGGGTGTGTGGGATAGCATGGGCAAGTGCCTAGGACAGCGGTCACCTCCAGTGTTTTGGAACTTTACCCCTGAACAAGTGCAGAATCCTGAAAAACTAGTAAAATATTTGGAAGACGTATGCTGTCACCCTGGCAATTCCAGAGATATACCCAGATTACTGCAACGTGCTGAGGCGTGGCCCATGCCTACCGAGCCCTGTTTAACACTACTCGGAACCCTCAAGGGGGAGAGAAGGTCTCCGGATCTGATGATAAAAAAACGGGCACTGCGGCTACTCCAACCCCCGTGACGGGCACTGTGGCTACTCCAACCACCACGCCGGGCACTGCAGCTACTCCAGTCCCTGCGACGAGCACTGCAGCTACTCCATCCCCCGCGACGGGTACTACAGCTGAACCAGAGGACCAATCCTTGCTGGTATATGTTGCCCCTATACATAAGAAGAAATCTTGGAAGCAAAAGTCAGGTGTTTTAGAAAGGGATGATGGAAAAGCAGGGCCATCACGAGGAGGGCAGGAGGAAGAGGAAGAACTCGTAAATGAGACGGAAACCACCCAATCGCTATCCCTGAATGAGTTGCGAGATATGTGGAAAGATTTCGGCCGTCGTCCAGGCGAGCATATTGTTACCTGGATGCTCCGATGCTGGGATAATGGCGCAAGTAGCCTGGAATTAGAGGGGAAGGAAGCCAAGCAGCTGGGATTCCTTGCTAGGGAAGGGGGCATTGACAAAGCAATCGGAAAAGGGACACAGGCCCTCAGCCTCTGGAGGCGACTGCTGTCAGGTGTGAAGGAAAGGTATCCCTTCAAGGAAGATGTTATATATCGCCCAGGCAAATGGACCACTATGGAGAGAGGTATCCAGTACCTGAGAGAATTAGGCATGCTGGAGGTGGTTTATAGCGACCTGGACAACGACCAAATTCCCAAAGATCCAGATGAAGTCCAGTGCACCCGACCCATGTCGTGGAAGTTGGTACGGAGCGGACCAGCGTCGTATGCCAGTTCATTGGCAGTACTGTGCTGGAAAGAGGAAGAAGCACCAACGGTGGATGACGTGGTTGTCAGACTCCGGGAATACGAAGAAACTGTCTCCTCCTTCCTTGTCTCGGCTGTGGAGAAACTGTCCCGGGAGGTCCAGCAACTCAAAGAGGATAGGTCCTATTCTCCACCTGTACAGACCAGTATCTCAGCCATTAGGAGTCAGCGTTCTTCTGATCAAGAGAGAGGATATAGAAAGTACACACCACGGGGCACCCTGTGGATTTACCTGCGTGACCAGAGAGAGGACATGAGGAAGAGGGATGGAAAACCTACCTCGACCCTAGAGGCACGTGTACGTAAGTTGAAAGGAAAAACAGTCACACAAGGGGGTTCTCCCAGGAAAAATGCTGCTCCAGTTTTCAGGAAAAACTTGTCTCACGACAGTCCAGTTTCCACTGAACAGTTCCCCAGACAGAGTAGAAGGACTGATCTTACTTTGGATTGTAAAGGCAATGAAGAAATTCTTGACTCACGTTTGCAAGTGATAAACGGATACTATGACCAGAACTAGAGGGGCCCTGCCTCCGGCCAGGTGGAGGAAAGGGACAACCAGGTCTACTGGACTGTGTGGATTCGATGGCCTGGCACATCAGACCCACAGGAGTATAAGGCTCTCGTAGACACCGGTGCACAGTGTACCCTGATGCCATCAAGCTATAAAGGGGCAGAACCCATCTGTATTTCTGGAGTGACAGGGGGATCCCAAGAGTTAACTGTATTGGAGGCCGAAGTGAGCCTAACCGGGAAGGAGTGGCAGAAGCACCCCATTGTGACTGGCCCAGAGGCTCCGTGCATCCTTGGCATAGACTACCTCAGGAGAGGGTATTTCAAGGACCCAAAAGGGTACCGGTGGGCTTTTGGTATAGCTGCCCTGGAGACGGAGGAAACTAAACAGCTGTCCACCTTGCCTGGTCTCTCGGAGGACCCTTCTGTTGTGGGGTTGTTGAGGGTTGAAGAACAACAAGTACCAATCGCTACCACAACAGTGCACCGGCGGCAATATCGCACCAACCGAGACTCCCTGCTTCCCATCCATGAGCTGATTCGTCGACTGGAGAGCCAAGGAGTGATCAGCAAGACTCGCTCACCCTTTAACAGTCCCATATGGCCAGTGCGAAAGTCCAATGGAGAGTGGAGACTAACAGTAGACTACCGTGGCCTGAACGAAGTCACGCCGCCACTGAGTGCTGCCGTGCCGGACATGCTAGAACTCCAATACGAACTGGAGTCAGAGGCAGCCAAGTGGCACGCCACAAATGATATCGCTAATGCGTTCTTCTCCATCCCTTTGGCGGCAGAGTGCAGGCCACAGTTTGCTTTCACTTGGAGGGGCGTCCAGTACACCTGGAACCGACTGCCCCAGGGGTGGAAACACAGCCCTACCATTTGCCATGGACTGATCCACGCCGCACTGGAACAGGGTGAGGCTCCGGAACACCTGCAGTACATTGATGACATCATTGTATGGGGCACCACAGCAGAAGAATTTTTTGAGAAAGGGAAGAAAATAATTCAAATCCTTCTGAAGGCCGGTTTTGCCATAAAACAAAGTAAGGTCAAGGGATCTGCACAGGAGATCCAGTTTTTAGGAATAAAATGGCAAGATGGACGTCGTCAGATCCCAATGGATGTGATCAACAAAATAACAGCCATGTCCCCATCAACGAGCAAAAGGGAAACACAAGCTTTCTTAGGCGTTGTGGGTTTTGGAGAATGCATATTCCTGATTACAGCCTGATTGTAAGCCCTCTCTATCAAGTGACCAGGAAGAAAAATGACTTCAAATGGGGCCCTGAGCAACAACAAGCCTTTGAACAGATTAAACAGGAGATAGTTCAGGCAGTAGCCCTTGGGCCAGTCCAGGCAGGACAAGATGTGAAGAATGTGCTCTACACTGCAGCCGGGTAGAATGGTCCTACCTGGAGCCTCTGGCAGAAAGCACCAGGGGAGACTCGAGGTCGACCCTTAGGGTTCTGGAGTCGGGGATACAGAGGATCCAAGGCCCGCTATACTCCAACTGAGAAGGAGATATTGGCAGCATATGAAGGGGTTCAAGCTGCTTCGGAAGTGGTTGGTACTGAAGCACAGCTCCTCCTGGCACCCCGACTGCCGGTGCTGGGCTGGATGTTCAAGGGGAGGGTCCCCTCTACACATCATGCAACCGATGCTAGGTGGAGTAAGTGGGTCGCACTGATCACACAATGGGCCCGAATAGGAAACCCCAGTCACCCAGGAATCTTGGAAGTGATTACGAACTGGCCAGAAGGCAAAGATTTTGGGATATCCCCAGAGGAGGAGGTGACGCGTGCTGAAGAGGCCCCACTGTATAAGAAACTACCAGAAAATGAGAAGAGGTGGCTGAGGGGAGACCTTATCGTGCTCTACAACTACCTGGAAGGAGGTTGTAGCGAGGTGGGTGTTGGTCTATTCTCCCAAGTAACTAGCAATAGGACGAGAGGAAATGGCCTCAAGTTGCGCCAAGGGAGGTTTAGATTGGACATTAGGAGAAATTTCTTTACTGAAAGGGTGGTCAGGCTTTGGAACAGGCTGCCCAGGGAAGTGGTAGAGTCACCATCCCTGGAGGTATTTAAAAGATGTGTAGATGAGGTGCTTAGGGACATGGTGTAGTGGGCATGGTGGTGTTGGGTTGACGGTTGGACTTGATGATCCTAGAGGTCTTTTCCAACCTTAATGATTCTATGATTCTATGTTTCTAAATGAACTGAATGGACATTTTAGAGGGATGGCCCATAGACTAAGGGAATGATATCTCTCTGTGTGTGTCTATATATATATATATATAGACAAGAAAGGTGGTGGTGATTAATTTGAATGTATTGAAAAAAAAATGTGAGACTTAGGCATGACATGAATGGTATACAATAAGGGGTGGATACTGTCCTGGTTTCGGCTGGGATAGAGTTAAACTTCTTCCTAGTGCTGTGCTTTGGATTTAGTATGAGAATAATGTTGATAACACACTGATGTTTTCAGTTGTTGCTAAGTACCCTGCTAGTCAAGGACATTCAGCTCAAGAAAACAAAACAAAAGAAGACAAGTGTTGGGAGGGAGCATAGCCAGAACAGCTGGCCCAGCTGGCCAACGGGGTATTCCATACCATGTGACGTCATGCTCAGTATATGAATGGGAGGCGTGTTCCAGGAAGTACCGATCGCTACTTGGTTATCGGTCAGCGTGGGTGGTGAGCAATTGCATTGTGCATCACTCATTTCGTATATTCTATCATTATTGTTTTCCCTTTTTCTGTTCTATTAAACTGTCTTTATCTCAACCCACGAGTTTTTCTCACTCTTACCCTTTCGATTCTCTCCCCGTCCCGCTGGGGGGGTGGGGGGGTGTGAGTGAGCGGCTGCGTGGTATTTGGCTGCCTGCCAGGTTAAACCACGACACATGCTCTGGTCAGATCTGTCGTTATCTCAAACACTTCGAGCCCCACATTTGGTGCCAAGAAAGGACTGTTATGGTTTAACCCGGCAGGCAGCCATACACCACACAGCCGCTCGCTCACTCCCCCCCTCCCGGGGGATGGGGGAGAGAACAGAAAAAAAAATAAAAGTAAAAATTCATGGATTGAGATAAAGACAGTTTAATAGAACACCCCTGCAGCCTAGATTTCCAGACACAACACTCAGCATTTCTGATGATCTCATAGCAGAGTCTCCAGAGCAAACGATAATTGCCACAGAATTCAGCAATTTTTGTTAGAATCATTCCCTTGTTTTTTAGCATCCAGAGAATAAAATCATGGCTCTAAAGCAGCACAAGGACCGCACAGATGCTCCCCTTCCCACTTTGTCTTCCAGGGGTGCAGCTCTGTCGTGGTTTAACCCCAGCCAGCAAAAATAAACTCCACGCAGCCGCTCGATCACACCCCCCACGGTGGGATGGGGGAGAGAATCGGGAGGGCACAAGTAGGAAAGCTCCCGGGTTGAGATAAAAACAGTTTAATAATTGAAATAAAACGAAGTAGAACAGTAAGAATAACAATGAGAACAACAACAATAACAGAATACACAAAACACGCAATGCACAACGCAACCGCTCACCGACCGCCGACCGCGTGTCACGAACGGGGGGCGATCCCCCACACACACCTGGTTTTTATACTGAGCATGATGTCACATGGTATAAAATACCCCATTGGCCAGCTGGGTCCACCACCCCGGCTGTGCTCCCCCCTCCCGGTGCAAGCATCACCCAGCAACAGCCAAAGCATCAATGGGCCATCAACGCTCCTTTCACACCGAACCCAAAACACATCACACCCCCAAGCTACTGGGAAGAAAGTTAACCCTGTCCCAGCTGGAACCAGGACAAGCTCCATCACCAAAAGGGCAGGGCCCTCTTTCTCTCTTTGTCCCCATTTATAGCATCCTGTCCCTCCTGGTCCTGCCTCGCCACAAGCAGGGAGCATAAAGCTGCTAGTGGCAGATCTAAACTTGGTGGATTTCTCTTTTCTCACAGGTGGATGCAGACACAGACTGACTGCTTTACCTCAAAGTTACTTTTCCAAATGCAAAATCGCCAATGGTATTTATATACAGGCTTTTTAGTTTTCTTTTGAACTACCTCTCAGAGCATAAGCTATTCCTGGGCATTGTTAAAATCTAGGAAGATCTGGCAAGGGAACAGATACAGTTGACCTCAAATGGGGGTTCATTCACTTTATTTTTTTAATATTTTAATGATACAGAACCAAGTCAGGGACCTGCCACCTTTGAACTTTGCGGGAATGCTGCTGTGAATCCAGGAGGCTTCATACTAGGAGGTATGAATCCAGGCTAAACATGCCTGTCCCTCCTGACTGTCAGTCCATGAGAAAATCAGATCTTCAGAAAAAGTAAAGAACTTACAATGAAGCTCTGCTCAACATATCTTAGGTTCCAAAGACTTTATTTTCTGAGAAAAGAGAGCAATATGTTGATATACTTTAAACTGCATCGATTTAGTCACCATTTTCACTAATTAGTAAAATAAATTTTATGTGCCCCAAGATGTGCATTATTCAACCAACATCAAATAAGGCTGTCAGAGAAACTCTTCCAGCTCATTGACACATTAATTATACCTTTTCAGACTGCAACAATTTGAAGTGAAATTTTTTTCAAAATTGAAAGTTTTTTTTAAAATTGAAAGTTTTTTTTAAAATTGAAATTTCTGAGAGCCTTGTTTGTCTGATATGCACTAGAATAGTAGGACTCTTGGGTCACATCTGTAGAGTTTCTATCTCATCTTTCTTCAGCCACAGGCAATAACAGACTGAATAAAGGAAGAAATACTGATCACAGGGAAATTATTGGGAAGCTACACTGGGGAATAAGCCAACTGCCTAAATATGTTAGAGTTTAAATAGGAGTACTGGATGAACCAGTTTTTTAGTTCATTGGTCAAGACAAGAAATTACATCTGGCTTGACCCAAAGTATATTTATAATTTTTACCACTGAAATTAACATTTAAAAGAATGGTTTCTCCTGGACAAAGCAATTACTTTGAAATTGAGCAGGTTGACATTTTTTTGGTTTACTTGGACTTTTAAAAGTCAACAGGAAGTGGAAATCAGTGTTTCTGTCCCATGGGAGGAGGTTGGCGGTGCTCTGTCCTTGGCTCCGGCTGGCTCTGACCTGTCATGGCACACAGGCCCTGCCTTGCTTGCCCACAGAAAGCACATGCGCTTCTCCCCATGCTTTCACTCAATAAAAAGAGTGAATTTTCATTTGCTTTTCCAAGTGAACTTGCTGTTTTCATCAGCTCAAGCATACTGCTTTATAAAGGTGGGAAAGGTTTTTACACTATGCTTGTGCTAATGACATGGGAGGGAGGTGAGCTGGGCAAGGGGCTTCACCCAGGAGGGGCAACTTTATATTCAAGAACATAAAGCAGAAGAAAATGGAGACTGAACACTGGAAAAAAAAATTCAGTAGATACTATGGCAAGCCTAGTCCCTTGGGTCAAATAAGAATGGGTGACAACACACTCTTCATAGCACAGGGAACAGTTAGGCATGAGCAGAAGGATGGAATACAGTATGTAGATGTTTGACATTTCACATCTCTGTGATGCTATGAAACCCTTCTCTGCAACAGTTTAATAAGCCAGAATTAATATTGCACTTCCCCACAAAAATGCAAGAGCATTTTCCTTGCTAAAGTTGTCTGGAAGAGAAATGTTCCCTCTGAACAAATCACAGGAGAGAGCAAAAGCAGAAACTTTAGCCACAGCATTGTCAAAGTATAAAAGTTAAATAACTTATTTAGGTTTTTTGCCATGTGTCAAAGATGTATGAGGCTGTTCCTCAAAATAGCTTGCCTGTAGGCTTTGTAACACATGCTGGAATTTCCCTTCTCCTCCTCTACGTTCATTTCACCTCTAAATTCAAACACTGATGAGCACAATGTGTACAAGATTCTGATAATATAGTAATAATTTAGATAATTCTATTGTGTAGTTAAAAATATGTATGTTCAGAAAGATACTTAAATGAATGTGGTAGATTTGCAAATCACCTTGATATGTATGTTGCCCTCCTTGTGTTATAGCATTTTATAGGGTTTTTTTTAGACAAATATTTTTCCCAATGGATGCAATAGGGTAAAGTCATGCTGCTGACAGCATCACTCATTTGTTTAATTACTTCAAGGAACCTTTTAAAAATCCTACATCCCGTTACTAAGACATTAGTTTCTTCAGTCCCCTTGAGAACCAAAGCCAGAGCACTGCAAAAGACATGCATGTCAGAAAACAAGCACATTTCTTTGACTGTAAGCACCTAGCAGTCCCTCCAACTTACAGCTTTTCAATTTAACATTATCAGTGTTTACAACCATTTGTATTTTATTAGGGAATCCTAAATTTCTCAGAAACTGGAACAAGTAATACAGTGTTAGCCAGGGTGTATCATACAGTTGCAAACACTATCTATTAACTCTGAAGTAATTGTCTTCCACTGCCTTTGCCCGAGGTCTTCCCTATTCATTCTTGCAGTCACGAGCTTTTGGGGTTTCCTTTGTCCAGATGCTTTTTTACCTGATTGTTACTTAAAAAATTGTTCCAGGGTCATCTGCCATTAGCAGTCCCTGTCTCAAAAAAACATCTTTTCCCTCTAACTGGTGCCTTGCATAGCAATCATGTAAGTATTATTAAAGTAGTCTTGAGGTTTAGTTGCTTTGACTGGCCTGTCTATATCTATAAATGACTATCAGGTTTTGAAAGACATAGTTCATATGTATCTTCCCTTAAATGTCACTGCCATCTTCACTTTGGCTGTCCAGGTACATGGAATTTTTTTTTATTATTTTCTTCCTTATAAATGTCATTGGCTCTTTTGATGAAGTCGTCCTTGCTCACCACTGGTGTGGCAGCACACCTGGGCACGCCGCTCTGCTCCCAGCTTCAGTCCTGCCCTGCTGCGGGGAATGCCACCCAGCCCCCAGCAGCACTGTTAGCCAAGCCAGAAGGGGCAAGCTTCTGAGATGCAGCTACTGATATCAACCACCAAACTCAGGTTGCTGTCATGGCCCATTCTTTAAGCCGCGCTGTGCATTTAAAAGATAAGGGCTAAGTAGTCAATGTATTCCCTGAGTCTTAGCATTTCTGCTTGGAGGATTTGCAGTAAAGCTACCACTTATTGCCGATGTTGATTGACTGTTTTGATACTGATACCCACTTAAGATCTGCTGCCTTCAGATAAGCTGTCACAAGGCACCAGGAAGAAATGTCAGTCTTCATCAACCTGGGTTGGCTGGTAACCAGTAAACTAAATGTAGAAAATTGTGTGGCCTAACTACTCAGCCCACGTGCTGCCCAGGTCCTCAAAATAGCATCTAAATGTGCTGGATGTTTAAAAATATACTGTTTCACTTGGGTGTTTGACTGGGCAAGGGGATTTGTGCCAATTAATTTAGGTACTTCTTAAAAAAATCCCATGCAACTTTTAAATAGAAATTGAGAAGGAGAAAAGGGGAAAAGCCGGTCAGATTCAAAGCCCCAGAGATTGCAGCCCTGCCACACTCTTTGCTGTTCTCTTTGCAGTCACGTCTGAAGTTTTTTCCACATTTGATATACACCAAAGCTACAATTTGCTGTACCATTTCTCCACACTCCTCCTTTCTTGAAAGTAGCTGCTAAAATACAGGTTATTACCTGAATGTTATGCTCACTATGAAAAAATCATTCTTTTGCATGAATTCAGAGGAGAAAATCCTTCCGTTTAGCAAGACGTGGCCAGCGTTATTCAATTGCTGTGGCTATCAGAAAACAGTGCCTAGATCTACATGCCTGATACAAGGTGGGGACTTCAGCTTCCTTTCAAAGCTAGTGGGGATTTTCAGGAGAGTGTGGGGTAATCAAGGAACGCCAGCTCACAAGATGAATGTCCTGAGGAGACAAATGAAAGAAGACAAGAACCAGCCTTGACTTCCTCGGTTTAATAGAAGGTTTAATTGGTACATACAGATTAGAGGTGAATTTACAGTGTCTTTGCAGGCTAACTGCCTCGCATAGATGGTTTCATGGATTCACTGCTATCGTTGTTCACCTTCTGAAAGAAAAACTTTTTTTTAGCTATGTTGTTGGAGTGAGGTTTCCAAAAGTATTCAGTCATTGACTCAACATCCCGTTGACTTTGAATTCATTGCAGTAAAGGAAAGAAGGTCAAGAGTTAACTTTTTTTTTATCCCCAAATCCAACAAACCCTGTTGACCAATATCTAAACTTTTATTGCTAAAAAGGCAGTACTGGAAAACTTCTCACAACTTCTAATGAGATTTCTTCCATCTCCCTGCAGAATATGGGGGGAGATTGATTTTAAGCTACCTTTGGTGAAGTTGCATTTTTAACAGTGTGTCGTGGTTTAACCTGGCAGGCAGCCAAATACCACGCAGCCGCTCACTCACTCCCCCCACCCCCAGCGGGACGGGGAGAGAATCGGAAGGGTAAGAGTGAGAAAAACTCGTGGGTTGAGATAAAGACAGTTTAATGGAACAGAAAAAGGGAAAATAATAATGATAATGATAGAACATACAAAATGAGTGATGCACAATGCAATTGCTCACCACCCGCGCTGACCGATAACCAAGTAGCAATCGCTACTTCCTGGATCACGCCTACCATTCATATACTGAGCATGATGTCACATGGTATGGAATACCCCATTAGCCAGCTGGGCTGGCTGTCCTGATTATGTTCCCTCCCATCTTGTGTACCTAGCTCAGTCAGTAGGCATGGGAGCTGTCCTTGACTAGGAGGGCACTTAGCAACAACTGAAAACATCAGTGTGTTATCAACATTCTCCTCATACTAAATCCAAAACACAGCACTAGGAAGAAATTTAACCCTATCCCAGCCGAAACCAAGACACAGAGTATCTTCCTTAATGTGAATAGTTACGTTCACAGAGAAAGACTGTTTTCATTATGGCTACTGGACTTCCAGATGTTTCCTCTTAGTCAAAATAGGGGCCACTGAGGAAATCAGGTGGATGAAACACTCCAGCTAAAGCTTTTTAGACACTTTACAGTGTATCTGGATCATGCTATTTCATACTTTAGTCAGAATATTTCCCTCCACTCCAAATAAGCATGATTTTAGTAGGAAAATAAATGCTAACATTCCCACGTAGGTCTGTTGCTGTATACAAGTGAAACCAGGATGTGCATTAGATAAAGTTATCTGAGTTTCGAAATATTTCACTCTAAATCTCAGTCAGATACTTTGCTGTATGTGTTTCATATTTTCCTTACTGGTTCATTCACCTACAGTTCTTGTGCATTTAGACTACCATTTGCAGGGTTTTGGAAGCCATCCCTAATAACACAACCAGTATTCTTGAAAATATTTTATCCTGGTACCTTCAGTGCTAGCAGGCACCTCGACATCAAAGGTTTGAATTTGGCACAAGCAACTTATGGTGGTGCATTCATACCCCCCCTTTCTTCCCTGGGCCACTTGTTGATCTGGGCCGCTTGTTGATCTCAGAAATTTCCATGAAACCTCGTCCTTGGTGTACTGAGTCTGGCAGTTGAGCACTCCTTGACTGTATCAGAAACTCTGCATAGCTGAGGCTGGGAACATCCTCCTACTGTCTGGCCCAGGTGTCCAGCAGAACAACACCGAAACCTTGAGAATTTTTTTAGTAATTACCACCTGGGACTGTGGCCAGGATGGAAATTTACGGATGACTAAAGCCAACCATCTTGCGAACCTATAAATGGTGGTCCTAAGTGAGACCCTTTGAGCTCTCCTGGACCGCAGCGGCTGCACCCAGCATCTCCCTCTGAGTGGGACGCCTCTCAGAGCTTGCGATCTTTCAGACCTACGATATTCGGAGGACCGCTGGGTCCTGGGTGAGTCCCTTTCGAAGCTCAACCCTTCGCCCGTTGAGAGGGAATGCCTAGACATTCGACGTGAGTATTTCTTCACTGAAATCGAGGGGAATTTTTAACAGGTATACCTTCTGTATATTTTTATATATATATATGTTTCTCTGTGTGTGAACTAATAGTAAGCATAATCTGTAATTAAGTTGTGATTGTAGTAGACTTACTAACTGACTTTGCAAATATTGAATTAGTTAATGATTAGGCGTTACTAAAGTTTGTTAATGATTAGTTGATAATTAAGTGTTGCTAAATTGTGAATGAAACCTAGACTGTCCCTGAAATATAAACCCTTAGATGATTTTCCCTTGTATGTTTCACCCATGTAATAAGTAATAGAGTGAACCTTGCCATCGAATTCTATTAGGTCGCACCTTTATAAATCTCTATTAAAATCACTTTCTGCTAATTTCTTTGACGGTGATTCTTTAAGCGGCCTCTAAACCACTCATTCGCGACACAACTGTGCAACCAAATGAGTTACTTTTAGAAATTCACAATAATACCAGTGTCCTGGTTTTGGCTGGGATAGGGTTAAATTTCTTCCTAGTGCTGTGTTTTGGATTTAGTACGAGAAGAATGTTGATAACACACCGATGTTTTTAGTTGTTGCTAAGTGCCCTCCTAGTCCAAGGACAGCTCCCGTGCCTACTGACTGAGCTGGGTACACAAGATGGGAGGGAACATAATCAGGACAGCCAGCCCAGCTGGCTAATGGGGTATTCCATACCATGTGACGTCATGCTCAGTATATGAGGGGTAGGCGTGATCCAGGAAGTACCGATCACTACTTGGTTATCGGTCAGCGCGGGTGGTGAGCAATTGCATTGTGCATCACTCATTTTGTATATTCTATCATTATTTATTATCATTATTTTCCCTTTTCTGTTCTATTAAACTGTCTTTCTCTCAACCCACGAGTTTTTCTCACTCTTACCCTTCCGATTCTCTCCCCGTCCCACTGGGGGGGCGGGGGGAGTGAGTGAGCGGCTGCGTGGTATTTGGCTGCCTGCCAGGTTAAACCACGACAGTCCTTTTTGGCGCCCAACGTGGGGCTCGAAGGGTTGAGATAACGATAGATCTGATCAAAGTGTGTTAAGGCAAAATTGTTATAAGCATCCATTATATTGATTGGTCACAATGTTGATGTATTGGCTGTCAAAGTTGTGGGGCTGGCTCTCAATGTTGGGTCATGTAATACCTTGCTTGCAGTATGTGTTCCCTTTTGTGCTGTTTATCATCAGTCGGAACTGGGCCAAGATTATCATTTTGTTGCTGTTTTATGAGGTGATAAAATCATTGGTCGTAAGTCTAAGCTGGTATCCGTTGCCCCTGTACAGAAGAGGAAATCTTGTAAGCGGAAGTCAGGTCGTTTAGAAAGGGATGATGAAAGACCAGGGCCATCACGAGGAGAGGAGGAGGAAGAGGAAGAACTCATAAACGAGACGGAAACCACCCGATCGCTATCCCTGAGTGAGCTGCGAGATATGCGGAAAGATTTCAGCCGTCATCCAGGCGAGCACATTGTTACCTGGCTGCTCCGATGCTGGGATAATGGGGCCAGTAGCCTGGAATTGGAGGGGAAGGAAGCCAAACAGCTGGGATCCCTTGCTAGGGAAGGAGGCATTGACAAAGCGATTGGAAAAGGGACACAGGTCCTCAGCCTCTGGAGGCGACTGCTGTCAGGTGTGAAGGAAAGGTATCCCTTCAAGGAAGATGTTATATATCGCCTAGGCAAATGGACCACTATGGAGAGAGGTATCCAGTACCTGAGAGAATTAGGCATGCTGGAGGTGGTTTATAGCGACCTGGACGATGTCCGAACACCCAAAGATCCAGATGACGTCCAGTGCACCCGACCCATGTGGCGGAAGTTGGTACGGACTGCACCAGCATCGTATGCCAGTTCGTTGGCAGTACTGTGCTGGAAAGAGGAAGAAGCACCAATGGTGGATGAGGTGGTTAGCAGACTTCGGGATTTTGAAGAAACTATCTCCTCCTCCCTTGTCTCGGCTGTGGAGAAACTGTCCCGAAAGGTCCAGCAACTCGAAGAGGGTATGTCCTATTCCCCACCTGTACGGACCAGTATCTCAGCCATTAGGAGTCAGCGTTTTTATCCTCAAGAGAGAGGATATCGAAAGTACACACCACGGGGCACCCTGTGGTTTTACCTGCGTGACCACGGAGAGGACATGAGGCAGTTGGATGGAAAACCTACCTTGACCCTAGAGGCACGGGTACGTGAGTTGCAAGGAAAAACAATCACACAAGGGGGTTCTCCCAGGAAAAATGCTGCTCCAGTTGTCAGGAAAACCCTGTCTCACGACGGTCCAGTTTCCAGTGAACAGTTCCCCAGACAGAGTAGAAGGGCTGATCTTACTTTGGACTGTAATGAAGGAATTCTTGACTCATGTTTGCAAGTGTCGTGGTTTAACCTGGCAGCAGCCAAATACCACGCAGCCGCTCGCTCACCCCCCCCGCCGGGTGGGATGGGGGAGAGAACCAGAAGGGTAAAAGTGAGAAAAACTCATGGGTTGAGATAAAGACAGTTTAACAGGTAAAGCAAAAGCCACGCACGCAAGCAAAGCAAAACAAGGAATTCATTCACCACTTCCCATCAGCAGGCAGGTGTTCAGCCATCGCCAGGAAAGCAGGGCTCCATCACGCGTAACGGTTACTTGGGAAGACACACGCCATCACTCCGAACGCCCCCCCTCCTTCTTCTTCACCGAGCCTTATATGCTGAGCATGACGTCATATGGTATGGAATAGCCCATTGGCCAGCTGGGCCAGCCGTCCCAGCCATGCTCCCTCCCAGCCCCCTGCACATCTGGCAGGGCATGGGAAGATGAAAAGTCCTTGACTAGCGTAAACAATACCTAGCAACAACCAAAACATCAGCGTGTCATCAACATTATTCTCACACTACATCCAAAACACAGCACTATACCAGTTAATAGGAAGAAAATCAACTCCATCCCAGCCAAAACCAGGACAGCAAGTGAGAAGCAGATACTATGACCAGAACTAGAGGGGCCCTGCCTCCGGCCAGGTGGAGGAAAGGGACAACCGGGTTTACTGGACTGTGTGGATTCGATGGCCTGGCACATCAGACCCACAGGAGTATAAGGCTCTCGTAGACACTGGTGCACAGTGCACCCTAATGCCATCAAGCTATAAAGGGGCAGAACCCATTTGTATTTCTGGAGTGACAGGGGGATCCCAAGAGTTAACTGTATTGCAGGCCGAAGTGAGCCTAACCGGGAAGGAGTGGCAGAAGCACCCCATTGTGACTGGCCCAGAGGCTCCGTGCATCCTTGGCATAGACTACCTCAGGAGAGGGTATTTCAAGGACCCAAAAGGGTACCGGTGGGCTTTTGGTATAGCTGCCTTGGAGACAGAGGAAATTAAACAGCTGTCCACCTTGCCCGGTCTCTCAGAGGACCCTTCTGTTGTGGGGTTGTTGACGGTTGAAGAACAACAAGTACCAATCGCTACCACAACAGTGCACCGGGGGCAATACCGCACCAACCGAGACTCCCTGATCCCCATCCATGAGCTGGTTCGTCGACTGGAGAGCCAAGGAGTGATCAGCAAGACTCGCTCACCCTTTAACAGTCCCATATGGCCAGTGCGAAAGTCTAATGGAGAGTGGAGACTAACAGTAGACTACCGTGGCCTGAACAAAGTGACGCCACCACTGAGTGCTGCCGTGCCGGACATGCTAGAACTTCAATACGAACTGGAGTCAAAGGCAGCCAAGTGGTACGCCACAATTGACATTGCTAATGCCTTCTTCTCCATCCCTTTGGCGGCAGAGTGCAGGCCACAGTTTGCTTTCACTTGGAGGGGCGTCCAGTACACCTGGAACCGACTGCCCCAGGGGTGGAAACACAGCCCTACCATTTGCCATGGACTGATCCACACCACACTGGAACAGGGTGAGGCTCCAGAACACCTGCAATACATTGACGACATCATCGTATGGGGCAACACAGCAGAAGAAGTTTTTGAGAAAGGGGAGAGAATAATTCAAATCCTTCTGAAGGCCGGTTTTGCCATAAAACAAAGTAAGGTCAAGGGACCTGCACAGGAGATCCAGTTTTTAGGAATAAAATGGCAAGATGGACGTCGTCAGATCCCAATGGATGTGATCAACAAAATAACAGCCATGTCCCCACCGACTAGCAAAAGGGAAACACAAGCTTTCTTAGGCGTTGTGGGCTTTTGGAGAATGCATATTCCAGATTACAGCCTGATTGTAAGCCCCCTCTATCAAACGACTCGGAAGAAGAACGATTTCAAATGGGGCCCTGAGCAACAACAAGCCTTTGAACAAATTAAACGGGAGATAGTTCATGCAGTAGCCCTTGGGCCAGTCCGGGCAGGACAAAATGTGAAGAATGTGCTCTACACCGCAGCCGGGGAGAATGGTCCTACCTGGAGCCTCTGGCAGAAAGCACCAGGGGAGACTTGAGGTCAAAAGAGGTAATTATCCTGCTGTATTCAGCGTTGGTGCAGCCTCACCTTGAGTACTGTGTGCAGTTCTGGGCCCCACAATTTAAGAAGTGTGTTCAGGTCCTTGAATGCATCCAGCGGAGGGCAACAAAGCTGGTGAAAGGGCTGGAAGGCATGTCCTATGAGGAGTGGCTAAGGACTCTGGGTTTGTCTAGTTTGGAGAAAAGGAAGCTGAGGTGCAACCTCATTGCTCTCTGCAGCTTCCTGAGGAGGGGAAGTGGAGAGGGAGGGGCTGACCTCTTCTCCCTGGTATCCAGTGATAGGACTTGTGGGAATGGTTCAAAGCTGCATCAGGGGAGGTTCAGAGTTGACATTAGGAAACATTTCTTTACCGAGAGGGTGGTCAAACACTGGAAGAGGCTTCCTAGAGAGGTGGTCGATGCCCCAAGCCTGTCAGTGTTTAAGAGGCATTTGGACAATGCCTTTAATAATATGCTTTAACTTTTGGTCATCCCTGAATTGGTCAGGCAGTTGGACTAGATGATAATTGTAGGTCCCTTCCAACTGAACTATTCTATTCTATGTATACTAGCATCAACAGAAAAATCTGTGCATCCTGCTGTATATAGAGACCTTCAGGAATGTATATTTCACCCTGCTGTTATCTTTGAGCTGCATTAAATTCAGACTTAGTTGTGTCTCTTTCAAGCACTGTACATCTCTCTTACTCCTCCCTTCTCTGCTACACAATTTCTTTCTGATTCTCCCATTGCACATTTTAACCCATGTGGCCTTTGGCTGTAGCATTAGCGAACCTTTCTGACTACCCTGAAAGTTTATCTCAGCCTTTTACTGAACCAAGAGGAGTCTGGAGCAGTGAGGATGCTCCTTTCTCTCAAGCCTATTTAGATCAAATAAGCACGTGTTTGCTTGCACTTGCCAGTTCAGGTTCTCTGCTTCTGTTATTGCTGACTGCACTAAGTACTGCCAGGCAGGAGGCTCTGTCTAGTTTCAGGAAGGTACCTTATGTTGTCATCACTAGACGAAAGAGCCTAAAGTTTTGGAAAAATCCACTTGAGCACCTTTTCTAGCTCCTCCTGACCCTGCTATACAGAATTAGAGAAAGCTCTGCAAAAGGAGAAATAACTCCTTTTGATGACGCAGAAAGAACACTCCTCTTCACTGACGTGTGTGTGGGAAAAAGATCCATATTCTCCGGCCATATCCCTCGGTGTATTTCTATTAACATGTGCAAATGAGAGGAAAAACTCCCAGTACTGCAATACCAGATACGTTGAATTGCACATACCTATAATAAACACAGCATCTTCGTAACACTCTACAGAAAGCAATATAACCTTTTCCATTAACCTGTCTCCTCCTTGCATGTGCAAGGAGAGAATGTGGGTTTTGCAGGCTCTCCAGAGGTCTGAAGTCTGGGACACCAGTGAAGGAGTGAGCCCAAGGTCAGTGACAGGGTGCAGAGAGGCACTTGCCAGCACTCCTCTCTTGATTTGAGCTTGAATCTTCAGTTGTCCAAACTATGCACGGCTCCCACCCAGCCTACACGCTCCCTGTCCTTTCTGGGCTGCCAGAGGAGCTGGTGCATGTCAGCGAAGGAATCAAAGAGCTACTGAGATATGCAGCCAGACCCGTGAACTCTGAAGTGCTCCTGTGCCTACCAATATAGACGTAGAAACACTCGTATAGGCACAGAGCCTTAAATAACCTGGTCCCCAGGTCGCTCAAAGGTTTGTGCATTAACACTGGCCAGCTGGATTCTGCTGTGCATTCGCACTTCTCCATGAGATTTGCCATGTAGTGAAAGAGTGTCACACTGAGAAACAGCCTCTGTGTCAGGGTTGTTTGCCCTCTGAAGGGACTCTGAAATCCCAAGAAATCTGTGCTTTAATAAAGGCTATTATGAAAGGGAGATCAAATTTGCAAAATTAAATCAAAGGAAGAAAGACATGCAATACTTTTAGGGCTGTACGACTCAAAAAAAGTCAGAAAAAATTAACCAAACATAAAGATTCCTGGTCAGATTTGCAAAATCTGTAAAGCAATAACAGGCATTCAACCCAGTGCACGGACGACATAGAGCAGGAATACTACAATGCGTTATGTCTGTGCCATGCAGCTGTGTTGATAGTAACTCTTGAGTCTACTTTTTTGGCTCCTGAGCTGCTGCTGTTACCACTGCACTGTCTGAACTGCACGGCCATAGATGTTTGAATTTAACTCAGAGGAGGGCTGTCAGAATCGTGTGATGTTTCTGAGTTTGACAGCCTGCACAATACACGTCAGAATTTTCTTTTTCTGTACAGTAGTTGCTAACAGGAACATAACAACCTCCTACTGTTTTTGTGCATGTTTAGTCTCCGAACAGCAGGAAGACATTGATGAGTGATAAATAGAAGCCCCTTTTTTATTGCTCTGAAACTCCATTAGTGTACTTGTACTTTAAATTATGGGACAGTATTTTCTCTGGCTGATATCCTGTGGTTAGTGAACCTGCACATGAGATGCAATGTAAATGGGAGAAGCTGGACGGGAGCTAGATATAAGCATTTCCCATGATAAAAGTTCATTAGCAATGTCAAGAGCATGAAATCAAATTATTGCAGCTTGATTTTTTCCCCTATCTAAAATTGTCAGTCACTAAAAAATAGATTTGAGTGTGTCGTGGTCTAACCTGGCAGGCAGCCAAATACCACGCAGCCGCTCACTCGCTCCCCCCACCCCCAGCGGGACGGGGAGAGAATCGGAAGGGTAAGAGTGAGAAAAAACTCGTGGGTTGAGATAAAGACAGTTTAATAGAACAGGGAAAAAAAGGGAAAATAATAATGATAATGATAAAATATACAAAATGAGTGATGCACAATGCAATTGCTCACCACCCGCGCTGACCGATAACCAAGTAGCGATCAGTACTTCCTGGATCACGCCTACCCTTCATATACTGAGCATGACATCACATGGTATGGAATACCCCATTGGCCAGCTGGGCTGGCTGTCCTGATTATGTTCCCTCCCATCTTGTGTACCTAGCTCAGTCAGTAGGCACGGGAGCTGTCCTTGGACTAGGAGGGCACTTAGCAACAACTGAAAACATCAGTGTGTTATCAACATTCTCCTCATACTAAATCCAAAACACAGCACTAGGAAGAAATTTAACCCTATCCCAGCCGAAACCAGGACAGTATCCACCCCTTATTCCATACCATTTACGTCGTGCTTAGGTCTCACATCTTTTTTTAATACATTTCAATTAACCACCACTATCTTTCTTTATATATACACACACATATATATATGCACGCACAGATATCATTCCCTTGGTCTATGGACTATCCCTCTAAAATGTCCACTGAGTTCATTTAGTCCATGACTTTGGGCTCCATCTGTTATAACAGTCTTTCAGGGCCGAAGAGATGGTGTGCGGTGCTGGGCCGTTGCATCCTGAAGCCAGTTCTCATTTCGGTACTGCTGCGCTCGTCCAGTTCTATCATCGTTGCACTTCGCTCGGTTTCATCGGAGTTAGTTCATTCTTCACTAATCTGGGTGATTTTCACTGCTATACCACTGCTGTATCATAGAAATAATGATATACAATATCATGTAACAGTTGACATCAAAATTCAGTTCATTGGCTATTTTCACCCAAAATCAAATCCCCTTGAGGTACACACCGGACTTGCCCATCCTTTCGCATCACCCACCAAGTGCACCCAGGTCCTTGAGCAAAAGCAATCCCACAAATGGGTTTTCCCTTGCCAGAGGCAGGAATAACCCAGACTGTCTTCCCCAGCATATTCCTTATGTGCACGACAGGGACTTTATCTCCATCTACAGTACGTAAGAGTCTTGACTGGGCAGGGCCAGCTCGATTGGCAGATCCCCAGGTATTGACAAACCAGGTGGCCTTTGCTAAATGTGTATCCCAATGCTTGAATGTCCCACCACCCATTGCTCTCAGCGTAGTCTTTAGCAGTCCATTGTATCGTTCGATTTTCCCGGAGGCTGGTGCATGGTAGGGGATGTGATAGACCCACTCAATGCCATGCTCTTTGGCCCAGGTGTCTATGAGAGTGTTTCGGAAATGAGTCCCGTTGTCTGACTCAATTCTTTCTGGGGTGCCATGTCGCCATAGGACTTGCTTTTCAAGGCCCAGGATGGTGTTCCGGGCAGTGGCATGGGGCACAGGGTATGTTTCCAGCCATCCGGTGGTTGCTTCCACCATGGTGAGCACATAGCGCTTACCGTGTCAGGTTTGTGGGAGTGTGATATAATCAATCTGCCAGGCCTCCCCATATTTATATTTCAACCATCGTCCCCCATACCAAAGAGGCTTTACTCGCTTGGCTTGCTTGATTGCAGCGCACGTTTCACATTCGTGGATAACCTGTGCAATAGCGTCCATGGTTAAGTCCACCCCTCGATCACGAGCCCATCTATATGTTGCATCTCTTCCTTGATGGCCTGACGCGTCATGGGCCCACCGAGCTATAAATAATTCACCCTTATGTTGCCAGTCCAGATCCACCTGGGCCACTTCAATCTTAGCAGCCTGGTCCACGTGCTGGTGGTTTTGGTGTTCTTCAGTGGCCCGACTCTTGGGTACGTGAGCATCTACGTGACGTACTTTTACAGCCAGGTTCTCTGCTCGGGCAGCAATATCTTGCCACAATGCGGCAGCCCAGATGGGTTTGCCTCTGCGCTGCCAGTTGTTCTGCTTCCATTGCTGCAACCACCCCCACAGGGCATTTGCCACCATCCATGAGTCAGTATAGAGATAAAGTACTGGCCATTTTCCTCATTCAGCAATATCCAAGGCCAGCTGGATGGCTTTCACCTCTGCAAACTGGCTCGATTCACCTTCTCCTTCAGCAGTTTCTGCAACTTGGCATATAGGACTCCATACAGCAGCTTTCCATCTCCGATGTTTTCCCACAAGGCGACAGGACCCATCAGTGAACAGGGCATATTGCTTCTCGTTTTCTGGTAGTTTATTATACAGTGGGGCTTCTTCAGCACGTGTCACCTCCTCCTCTGGGGATATGCCAAAATCTTTGCCTTCTGGCCAGTTCGTGATCACTTCCAAGATTGCTGGGCGACTGGGGTTTCCTATTCGGGCCCATTGTGTGATCAGTGCGACCCACTTACTCCACGTCGCATCGGTTGCATGATGTGTAGAGGGGACCCTCCCTTTGAACATCCAGCCCAGCACCGGCAGTCGGGGTGCCAGGAGGAGCTGTACTTCAGTACCAACCACTTCCAAAGCAGCTCGAACCCCTTCATATGCTGCCAATATCTCCTTCTCAGTTGGAGTGTAGCGGCCCTCGGATCCTCTGTATCCCCGGCTCCAGAACCCTAAGGGTCGGCCTCGAGTCTCCCCTGGTGCTTTCTGCCAGAGGCTCCAGGTAGGGCCATTCTCCCCGGCTGCGGTGTAGAGCACATTCTTTACATCTTGTCCTGCCCGGACTGGCCCAAGGGCTACTGCATGAACTATCTCCTGTTTAATTTGTTCAAAGGCTTGTCGTTGCTCAGGGCCCCATTTGAAGTCGTTCTTCTTCCTGGTCACGTGATAGAGAGGGCTTACGATCTGACTGTAATTTGGAATATGCATTCTCCAAAAACCCACAACGCCTAAGAAAGCTTGTGTTTCCTTTTTGCTAGTTGGTGGGGACATGGCTGTTATTTTGTTGATCACATCCATTGGGATCTGACGACGTCCATCTTGCCATTTTATTCCTAAAAACTGGATCTCCTGTGCAGGACCCTTGACCTTACTTTGTTTTATGGCAAAACCAGATTTCAGAAGGATTTGAATTATTTTCTTCCCTTTCTCAAAAACTTCTTCTGCTGTGTTGCCCCATACGATGATGTCATCAATGTATTGCAGGTGTTCTGGAGCCTCACCCTGTTCCAGTGCGGTGTGGATCAGTCCATGGCAAATGGTAGGGCTGTGTTTCCACCCCTGGGGCAGTCGGTTCCAGGTGTACTGGACGCCCCTCCAAGTGAAAGCAAACTGTGGCCTGCACTCTGCCGCCAAAGGGATGGAGAAGAAGGCATTAGCAATGTCAATTGTGGTGTACCACTTGGCTGCCTTTAACTCCAGTTCGTATTGAAGTTCTAGCATGTCCGGCACGGCAGCACTCAGTGGCGGCGTGACTTCGTTCAGGCCACGGTAGTCTACTGTTAGTCTCCACTCTCCATTAGACTTTCGCACTGGCCATATGGGACTGTTAAAGGGTGAGCGAGTCTTGCTGATCACTCCTTGGCTCTCCAGTCAACGAATCAGCTCATGGATGGGGATCAGAGAGTCTCGGTTGGTGCGGTATTGCCGCCGGTGCACTGTTGTGGTAGCAATTGGTACTTGTTGTTCTTCTACACTCAGCAACCCCACAACAGAAGGGTCCTCCGAGAGACCAGGCAAGGTGGACAGCTGTTTAATTTCCTCCATCTCCAGGGCAGCTATACCAAAAGCCCACCGGTACCCTTTTGGGTCCTTGAAATACCCTCTCCTGAGGTAGTCTATGCCAAGGATGCACGGAGCCTCTGGGCCAGTCACAATGGGGTGCTTCTGCCACTCATTCCCGGTTAGGCTCACTTCGGCCTCCAATACAGTTAACTCTTGGGATCCCCCTGTCACTCCAGAAATACAAATGGGTTCTGCCCCTTCATAGCTTGATGGCATCAGGGTACACTGTGCACCGGTGTCTACGAGGGCCTTATACTCCTGTGGATCTGATGTGCCAGGCCATCGAATCCACACAGTCCAGTAAACCCGGTTGTCCCTTTCCTCCACCTGGCTGGAGGCAGGGCCCCTCTAGTTCTGGTCATAGTATCCATCTCTCACTTCTTGCAAATGTGAGTCAAGAATTTCTTCATTGCAATTACAATCCAAAGTAAGATCAGCCCTTCTACTCTGTCTGGGGAACTGTTCACTGGAAACTGGACCGTCGTGAGACAGGTTTTTCCTGACAACTGGAGCAGCATTTTTCCTGGGAGAACCCCCTTGTGTGATTGTTTTTCCTTGCAACTCACATACACGTGCCTCTAGGGTCAAGGTAGGTTTTCCATCCCACTGCCTCACGTCCTCTCCGTGGTCACGCAGGTAAAACCACAGGGTGCCCCGTGGTGTGTACTTTCGATATCCTCTCTCTTGAGGATAAAAACGCTGACTCCTAATGGCTGAGATACTGGTCCGTACAGGTGGAGAATAGGACATATCCTCTTTGAGTTGCTGGACCTCCTAGGACAGTTTCTCCACAGTCGAGACAAGGGAGGAGGAGACAGTTTCTTCAAAATCCCGAAGTCTGCTAACCACCTCATCCACCGTTGGTGCTTCTTCCTCTTTCCAGCACAGTACTGCCAACGAACTGGCATACGATGCTGGTGCGCTCCGTACCAACTTCCGCCACATGGGTCGCGTGCACTGGCCGTCATCTGGATCTTTAGGTGTTCGGACGTCGTCCAGGTCACTATAAACCACCTCCAGCACACCTAGTTCTCTCAGGTACTGGATACCTCTCTCCATAGTGGTCCATTTGCCTAGGCGATATATAACATCTTCCTTGAAGGGATACCTTTCCTTTACGCCTGACAAGAGTCGCCTCCAGAGGCTGAGGACCTGTGTCCCTTTTCCGATTGCTTTGTCAATACCCGCTTCCCTAGCAAGGGATCCCAGCTTTTTGGCCTCCTTCCCCTCTAATTCCAGGCTACTGGCCCCATTATCCCAGCATCGGAGCAGCCAGGTAAAAATATGCTCGCCTGGACGACGGCCGAAATCTTTCCGCATATCTCGCAACTCATTCAGGGATAAGGATCGGGTGGTTTCCGTCTTGTTTATGAGTTCTTCCTCTTCCTCCTCCCCTCCTCGTGATGGCCCTGGTTTTCCATCATCCTTTTCTACACGACCTGACTTCCGCTTCAAAGATTTCTTCTTCTGTACAGGGGCGACGGATACCAGCGACGGTTGGTCCTCTGGTTCAGCTGTAGTACCCCTCGCAAGGGTTTGGGTAGCTGCAGTGCCTGTCGCGGGGGTTGGAGTACTTGTAGTGACTGTTGCCGGGGTTTGAGTGGCTGCAGTGCTTGTCGCACTGGTTGGAGTAACTGCAGTGACTGTTGGCGGAGTTTGAGTAGCTGCAGTGCCTGTTGCGGGGGTTGGAGTAACTGTAGTGACTGTTGCCGGGGTCTGAGTAGCCATAGTGGTTGTTGTGGGGGTTGAAGTAGCCACGGTGCCTGTCGCAGGGGTTTGAGTAGCCACAGTGGTTGTCGTGCGGGTTGAAGTAGCTACAGTGCCTGTCGTGGGGGTTTGAGTAGTCACCATGTCTGTTGCCGGGGTTGATCTCTGGACAGTATTCCTAAATAGTTGTTTAACTCTAAACAAGGCCTGAACCACATTCAGGAGACATAGTAATATGATCATGCTTGTTTGAACATCCCAAGGATATTCAAAATTCTCAGGGAATATTGTGGACGTCTTCATGAAGAGGATAGAAGAAAAAGGAGTTTCTGAAGATATGGAGGGGAAGGTGAACAAGTGGGAGAAAGTGTCCCATCCTGTCTCCCCACTAAATTCATCCTCTGAGGTGAAGACGTAAGAAGTGTAATTATTAATAGTTTCCAAAAGATAGCTCCCGAAGAACAGGAATGATGGCAGTGCTGAGTACAGGCTCGTGACCAATAATTTTATCATAACATAAAGCCAGGTCACACAGTATAGCAAAGCAATGACCTTAATCCATTTCCCCGAGATGACCAACCCCACATACGAACTGATAATCAGCAGTATAGACAGCCTAGTAAGGTGCTACATACCAAAACTCCAAGAACAGATCCAAAAACTCTGAGAGCAAATAAATCAACATTGTGAACATCGAGTACTAAACTGATATAATGAATGCTTATAACAAATTTGTTTTAACCCATTTGGGTCAGATGTGTCGTTATCTCAACCCTTCGAGCCCCACGTGGGGCGCCAAAAAGGACTGTCGTGGTTTAACCTGGCAGGCAGCCAAATACCACGCAGCTGCTCACTCACTCCCCCCACCCCCAGCGGGACGGGGAGAGAATCGGAAGGGTAAGAGTGAGAAAAAACTCGTGGGTTGAGATAAAGACAGTTTAATAGAACAGGGAAAAAAAGGGAAAATAATAATGATAATGATAAAATATACAAAATGAGTGATGCACAATGCAATTGCTCACCACCCGCGCTGACCGATAACCAAGTAGCGATCGCTAACTTCCTGGATCATGCCTACCCTTCATATACTGAGCATGACGTCACATGGTATGGAATACCCCATTAGCCAGCTGGGCTGGCTGTCCTGATTATGTTCCCTCCCACCTTGTGTACCTAGCTCAGTCAGTAGGCACGGGAGCTGTCCTTGGACTAGGAGGGCACTTAGCAACAACTGAAAACATCAGTGTGTTATCAACATTCTCCTCATACTAAATCCAAAACACAGCACTAGGAAGAAATTTAACCCTATCCCAGCCGAAACCAGGACAGAGTGCATTTATCCAGGACCAGATGGGTTCAGACATCCTCAGAATGAAGGTACTTGATGCAAATGTAGTCAAGGTCATGTAAGAGAGAGGCTTATTTGACAGGTCCATTCACAGATCTTGCCTAGTCCATACAGTTCCATTTAAGGACATAATGTTGTCGATTTTAAGCCCTCGAAACACACTAAACAAGCATGTTTAGAGAGGAGACATTGCTTTATTCTGTGCAGGGTGCAAGGTGGATATTTTCCACAAATCAAGCACACCGCCACAAACTCCAGGCTCTCCTTTATAGTACAAAATTAGCAAAACCACGCCTAAAGCCATGCCTAACTAATACATATTCATGAGATTATGTAAGTGTTACTTCTTATCTTCCCTGGCATTCTTCCCAGTCCTTCTGCGCTTGCGCGGGGTCTCTGGTGGTCATCGGTGGTCGTTTGGGGAAGTGCCCCCTCCTCATTTTGAAGCAAAGTTCAGTTTTAGGGCACAGGTTTGCTGCTTTATCAGGGATGACCCTGGCAACCATTCAAGTCTTATTAAAACAGTCTTTGAAATACAGCCTTTTCTATATGTTCAGGTCATCTTGACACTGCTTATCTCAGGGACTAAGGATGATGTATTCCAGGAAGGTTTGGGAGGAACAGAAGAGCTACATCCTTGATAAGAGAATGACAATTCAACATTAAGCTTATAACTGTCTTACACGTTATTTACATAATTTGCAACTGTCCAAGGCTTCAGACTGAAGAGGTTTTTTATCCTCTTGTTAATATTTTCTCCTTTATTATCTTTAAAATTTAACTGGTCACAGGTAAAAAACAACAACAAAAATTCAAACCTCCTAAACCATACTGTTTGACAGAATCTTCTTATGGTCTTCCCCCCCGCCAGAATGGGTACAGTGGTTAGCAATAGCAAAATTTCTCTGACCTGGTTTTGGATTGGGGGGGGGTCACCTGCCTAGGAAGCAGTGGGCAGTACAGAATCTGTGCAATTTTGGTGCTTAAGCAGGAATCAGGAGGCCAACCACTGCAATCCAGTCCAGGACATATTGGCAAAGTAGCTTTTCAGAAAAGACAAAAGATTTCTCTCTCTAGGTATGGGGCATCCAGTATGTGCTGGTTTTGGCTGAGGTAAAGTTAATTTTCTTCATAGTAGCTAGTATGGGGCTATGTTTTGGATTTGTGCTGGAAACAGTGTTGACAACAAAGGGATGTTTTCGTTACTGCTGAGCAGTGCTTACACAGAGTCAAGGCCTTTTCTGCTTCTCACACCACCCCACCAGCGAGTAGGCTGGGGGTGCACAAGAAGTTGGGAGGGGACACAGCCGGAACAGCTGACCCCAAATGACCAAAGGGATATTCCATACCATATGACGTCATGCTCAGCATATAAAGCTGGGGGAAGAAGGAGGAAGGGGGGATATTCGGAGTGATGGCGTTTGTCTTCCCAAGTAACCGTTACGCGTGATGGAGCCCTGCTTTCCTGGAGATGGCTGAACACCTGCCTGCCGATGGGAAGTAGGGAATGAATTCCTTGTTTTGCTTTGCTTGCATGCGTGGCTTTTGCTTTACTTATTAAACTGTCTTCATCTCAGCCCACGAGTTTTCTCACTTTTACCCTTCTGATTCTCTCCCCCATCCCATTGTGGGGGGAGTGAGCAAGCGGCTGTGTGGTGCTTAGTTGCTGGCTGGGGTTAAACAACGACACAGTAACATTCAAAGGATTTCTTCTGGAAAGAAAAAATGCACATACAAAGTTGTACAAGGCAAATCCAACTAGTTGCGATAGCCTGGTTTTGGATTAAATATCTGGTCATTTGGTTTGGTTGGATTTTTGGTTTTTTTTTTTCCTACCCAAACCAACTTAGTTATGATCTTAAAATTGGACAAATTTATTAAATGCCACATGCTCTGAATTAAGCAAATACAAGGAAAGATAAATTTTCATTTGTTTTTCTTTTTTCTACTAAAGCATATAAAATAACTTTTATAAAATTCTGCCAAAAACAATTATAAGCTCACTGAAAAATAGCAATGGCTGAATATTACCTATAGGGTCCAAAAGTCTCTTTGGGAACACACAATCTTTTTCTTTGTGCATCAACCCTCAAAAATTTGCCAAAGATTTATCAAATAATATGGCAATATGTTCGGTTTTGGGACCTTTGAACTTCTTTGGTGAGTGTAACAAGTGCTGATAGCAGATTAATACCTCCTGTCCTGGTTCCGGCTGGGACAGAGTTAACTTTCTTCCCAGTAGCTTGGGGGGTGTGCTGTGTTTTGGGTTTGGTGTGAAAGGAGCGTTGATGGCCCATTGATGCTTTGGCTGTTGCTGGGTGATGCTTGCACCGGGAGGGGGGAGCACAGCCGGGGTGGTGGACCCAGCTGGCCAATGGGGTATTCTATACCATGGGACATCATGCTCAGTATAAAAACCAGGTGTGGGGGGGGGCTCGGCCCCCGTTCATGACACGCGGTCAGTGGTTGGTGAGCAGTTGCATTGTGCATCGCCTGCTTTGTATATTCTGTTGTTGTTGTTGTTCTCATTGTTATTATTACTGTTCTACTTTGTTTTATCTCAATTATTAAACTGTTTTTATCTCAACTAGTGAGTTTTCCTACTTGTGCCCTCCCGATTCTCTCCCCCATCCCACTGGAGTTGGGGGGTGAGCGAGCGGCTGCGTGGCTGCATGGGGTTTATTTGCTGGCTGGGGTTAAACCATGACACCTCCGAAGGCTGCTCTGAAGTTCCTTAAATTCCCTAGGAATATAGTGTCTATATCATAGGCCTTGGCAGCGATTTTAGCTGCCCGCAGTGATGCAGGACAAGGATGCAGAGCTGGAGGAGCTGGGCTGGGGGAGGTCCTTACACAAAACCATTCGTCTGTAGGGCTGAGGATAAGAGGATTTTTTAACGTGTTCAGGCCATAACTAAGCAAGGAAATGTGGTAGCATTTTGTGATGGGGGTATTTTTCAGCTTCCACTACCAGAAAATAGGACCAAAATATTTCGTTTTACTAGTGAAGCTTTATTGATTTCCAGCACTTGGGTAAAATATTAAAGGAAAGCAATGCAAATAGAGGCTCATCTGTTTTGTGTTCCAGTGGTGGCTGGAAATTTGGGTTTTAAGCATTGCAACCTAAAGGGAGATCATCACAAGTCCCTATTCTGGAAAAGAAAGATAAATCTAATCTCTGCATCTAATCACTTTTCCTTATCATTCTTGTCTATGACTGAGATGACATTTTGAGTATGACATAAATACATTCTGCCCTTGTTATAAGACTCTCTGCTATAATAGACTTTGATATAAATCTGTTCTATCATGCTTCCCTGTGCCATTAAAACTCATGACACCCTTGTTACAAAACATCGTTTACAGTATTCCAAAGTAACCTGCTGTCGTGGTTTAACCTGGCAGCAGCCAAATACCACGCAGCCGCTCACTCACTCCCCCCACCCCCAGCGGGACGGGGAGAGAATCGGAAGGGTAAGAGTGAGAAAAACTCGTGGGTTGAGATAAAGACAGTTTAACAGGGAAAGCAAAAGCCACGCACGCAAGCAAAGCAAAACAAGGAATTCATTCACCACTTCCCATCAGCAGGCAGGTGTTCAGCCATCGCCAGGAAAGCAGGGCTCCATCACGCGTAACGGTTACTTGGGAAGACACACGCCATCACTCCGAACGCCCCCCCTCCTTCTTCTTCACCCAGCCTTATATGCTGAGCGTGACGTCATATGGTATGGAATAGCCTATTGGCCAGCTGGGCCAGCCGCCCTGGCCACACTCCCTCCCAGCCCCCTGCACATCTGGCAGGGCATGGGAAGATGAAAAGTCCTTGACTAGCGTAAACAATACCTAGCAACAACCAAAACATCAGCGTGTCATCAACATTATTCTCACACTACATCCAAAACACAGCACTATACCAGTTAATAGGAAGAAAATCAACTCCATCCCAGCCAAAACCAGGACACCTGCAAATATTGCTGTAAAGAGATACATTTACTATTTTTTTCATGTTTTCCCAGATTGCAGACATAATGTGATTCTGGTCTCTATATATTTAAATTTTAAAAAGCAGGTTTCAATTTTATTTTACATGATTGAACATTACTTAATTTTTCAAGTCAGATTCTTCACACAATTCCAAAAGCCTAAAATATAATTTAAAAAACCGTTGAGAGTGAATGGCAGGAACATTCTTATCCACCTCATAATTTACAAAGTTCAGTCATTTAGATCTAGATTGTGCCACCTTTACCTGTGTCCCACATGTAAGTAATCTCATCTGAAGCACACTCCTCCACTCCCATGATCACGAGGAAGTGTCAGGGCTGCACCTCCATTCCCTTTACATTCTCTTTTGAAAATCAAGCTCTTGACAATATCTCCCACCTACATGCTTCTCATTCAGCTACAAATCCTAAAGTATTAGCCCACTTTTATATCCTCTTATATACTTAGCCCAAATCAGATCAAGATGCGAATAAGAAACCTGAATAAGATCCAGGAGAAAGAAGAGACAATGAATACATTTTTGTCTATTTTGAAAACCTTTCCCTAAAAATTTTGTTGGACTGACAAATCTTTTTTTAAATGTGACCTTTTAAGAATTTCAGACTTTAGTATGGGAGGGAAAGAAAACGGATGCCCCCAAACCCACTGTGCATGAGAAGAGAAACAAGAATTTTAAAAGGCTGGGGGAAATCTGCTTTCATTAGTTCTGCCTTTTTTTTCTTGGGGACAAAGCAGGGAAATATTTCTGCTGCTTCTCCATTTCCTCTCCCCTTTCACTAACTGGCCACTGGAAAAAGATGAGGAGCAGAGAGTGGAAATTTTCAGGAAAACAAATTTTATTTCGTTAAGATTGACATCTTCTTGCAAAATGTTCTCCACATGCCACAGAGTTCAGTGTTGGCTGGCTGTAGCACAGGCGTATGAAGCAAGTTAGAGAAGCAGCACAGTCACCGTGCAGCATTTCTCAGCCCTCTCTGAGCCCAAGGGTATCTTTCTGAAATAAACCACTAGCCACCTGATGGGATGTTCCTGTGGTGGTTTTTCTTTACAACCAAATGCAAATTAATTTCATGTTTCGAATGCTGTCATGTTCCACTTTGATTGTCCCCCCAGTTTTAGGGGGAGGGGATCATCCATGCAGGGGTTGCACAAGCAGGCTTTTTCAAACAGAGATGTGATGGATCGGGCATGGCCACCCTTCAGAAGTGCATCTACCATTTGTATCCCAGCTGACCTCAGCCAGGGGCTTGGAGGTGCCTGAAGCCTCACTCCATGGTGGAGTGCACCTTTGTCTCCCCCTTCTCGGGGTACCAAGCCAGCTCCTCAGAGAAAAAGAGCAGACGTGTTTTTCTCCTGTTTCATCTTTCTCATATGACTATGACTTTTAATTAAGGGATCAACATAACCGTGCAGGAGTTCACCCCAGAACCAAGCAAGCTCCATAAACTCCCTACTATGGGATGGGTCTGAAGAAGGGTAAAAAAAGTCTCTTTTAGACAAAACATAGAGAGGAAGGTGCACAAATGGAAATGAAGTGCTGGTAAGGGTGCACGAAAGGTGGGACCCATGCATGTTGTAGACAAAATGACTTACGGGGATGCTGTGATCTGTAGGCAGCATTGACTTGAGCCAGACCTATGTGGCTGTGCTGTACAAAGCAATACATGTGGTAGATAGCACCTTCTACTTGACCTGATCACTTTGCTTGGGACGAGGTGCTCCTCAGAGCTGCTTGTCGTGGTTTAACCTGGCAGACAGCCAAATACCATGCAGCCGCTCACTCACTCCCCACACAGACAGTGGGACGGGGAGAGAATAGGAAGGGTAAGAGTGAGAAAAACTTGTGGGTTGAGATAAAGACAGTTTAACAGAACACAAAAGGGAAAATAATAATGATAATGATAGAACATACAAAATGAGTGATGAACAATGCAATTGCTGACCACCCTTGCTGACCGATAACCAAGTAGCGATCGCTACTTCCTGGAAGACGCCTACCATTCATATACTGAGCATGACGTCACATGGTATGGAATATCCCATTGGCCAGCTGGACTAGCTGTCCTGGATATGCTCCCTCCCAATGCTTGTTTTGGTTTGGGTTTTTTTTTGGTTTTGTTTTGTTTTTTTTTTTTCCTAAGCTGAATTTCCTTGACTAGCAGGGTACTTGGCAACAACTGAAAACATCAGTATGTTATCAACATTCTTCTCATACTAAATCCAAAACACAGCACTAGGAAGAAATTTAACTCTATCCCAGCCAAAAGCAGGACAGTATCCACCCCTTATTCTATACCATTTATGTCATGCTTAGGTCTCACATTTTCTAATACATTCCAATTAATCACCACCACCTTTTTGTCTTTATATATATATTTATATATACACAGAGATATCATTCCCTTAGTCTATGGGCCATCCCTCTAAAATGTCCACTGAGTTCGTTTAGTCCATGACTTTGGGCTCCATCTTTCATAACAGTCTTTCAGGGCAGGAGAGATGGTGTGTGGTGTTGGATTGTTGCATCCTGAAGCCAGTTCTGGTTCCATTATCACTGCACTCATCCGGTTCTATCATCGTTGCATTTTACTTAGTTTCATCGGAGATCATTCTTCATTAATCTGGGTGATTTTTACTGCAATACCATTGATAGCAACCATAGACATAATGATATACAATATCATATAACAATTAACATCATACAATTCAGTTCATTGGGTATTTTCACCAAAAATCAAATCCCCTGGAGGTACACACCAGACTTCCCCATCCTTTCGCATTACCCACCAAGTGCACCCAGGTCCTTGAGCAAAAGCAATCCCACGGATGGGTTTTCCCTTGCCAGAGCCACGAGTAACCCAGACTCTCTTCCCCAGCATATTTCTGATGTGCACGACAGGGACTTTATCCCCCACTACAGTACGTAAGAGTCTTGATTGGGCAGGGCCAGCTCGATTGAAAGATCCCCCATTGTTGACTAACCAGGAGGCTTTTGCTAAATGTGTATCCCAATGCTTGAATGTCCCACCACCCATTGCTCTCAGCATAGTCTTTAGCAGTCCATTGTATCGTTTCATTTTCCCAGAGGCTGGTGCATGGTAGGGGATGTGATAGACCCACTCAATGCCATGCTCTTTGGCCCAGGTGTCTATGAGGGTGTTTCGGAAATGAGTCCCGTTGTCTGACTCAATTCTTTCTGGGGTGCCATGTCGCCACAGGACTTGCTTTTCAAGGCCCAGGATGGTGTTCCGGGTGGTGGCATGGGGCACGGGATATGTTTCTAACCATCCTGTGGTTGCTTCCACCGTGGTGAGCACATAGCGCTTGCCTTGTCGCTTTTGTGGGAGTGTGATATAATCAATCTGCCAGGCCTCCCCATATTTATATTTCAACCATCGTCCCCCATACCAAAGAGGCTTTACTCGCTTGGCTTGATTGATTGCAGTGCATGTTTCACATTCATGGATAACCTGTGCAATAGCGTCCATGGTCAAGTCCACCCCTCGATCACGAGCCCATCTGTATGTTGCATCTCTTCCTTGATGGCCTGAGGCGTCATGGGCCCACAGAGCTATCAATAATTCACCTTTATGTTGCCAGTCCAGATCCACCTGAGCCACTTCAATCTTAGCAGCCTGGTCCACCTGCTGTTTGTTTTGATGTTCTTCAGTGGCCCGACTCTTGGGTACGTGAGCATCTACGTGACGTACTTTTACAACCAGGTGATCTACCCGGGCAGCAATATCTTGCCACAATGCGGCAGCCCAGATGGGTTTGCCTCTGCGCTGCCAGTTGTTCTGCTTCCACTGCTGCAACCACCCCCACAGGGCATTTGCCACCATCCATGAGTCAGTATAGAGATAAAGTACTGGCCATTTTCCTCATTCAGCAATATCCAAGGCCAGCTGGATGGCTTTCACCTCTGCAAACTGACTCGATTCACCTTCTCCTTCAGCAGTTTCTGTGACTTGTCATATAGGACTCCATACAGCAGCTTTCCACCTCCGATGCTTTCCCACAAGGCGACAGGACCCATCAGTGAACAGGGCATATTGCTTCTCATTTTCTGGTAGATTGTTATACAGTGGGGCCTCTTCAGCACGTGTCACCTCCTCCTCTGGGGATATGCCAAAATCTTTGCCTTCTGGCCAGTTCGTGATCACCTCCAAGATTCCTGGGCGACTGGGGTTTCCTATTTGGGCCCGTTGTGTGTTCAGTGCGATCCACTTACTCCACGTAGCATCGGTTGCATGATGTGTAGAGGGGACCCTCCCTTTGAACATCCAGCCCAGCACCGGCAGTCGGGGTGCCAGGAGGAGCTGTGCTTCAGTACCAACCACTTCCGAAGCAGCTCGAATCCCTTCATATGCTGCCAATATCTCCTTCTCAGTTGGAGTATAGCAGAACTCGGATCCTCTGTATCCCCGACTCCAGAACCCTAAGGGTCGACCTCGAGTCTCCCCTGGTGCTTTCTGCCAGAGGCTCCAGGTAGGGCCGTTCTCCCCGGCTGCGGTGTAGAGCACCTTCTTTACATCTTGTCCTGCCCGGACTGTGGCCTAAGGGCTACTGCATGAACTATCTCCTGTTTAATTTGTTCAAAGGCTTGTTGTTGCTCAGGGCCCCATTTGAAATCGTTCTTCTTCCGAGTCACTTGATAGAGGGGGCTTACAATCAGGCTGTAATCTGGAATATGCATTCTCCAAAAACCCACAACGCCTAAGAAAGCTTGTGTTTCCTTTTTGCTAGTTGGTGGGGACATGGCTGTTATTTTGTTGATCACATCCATTGGGATCTGACGGCGTCCATCTTGCCATTTTATTCCTAAAAACTGGATCTCCTGTGCAGGTCTCTTGACCTTACTTTGTTTTATGGCAAAACCAGATTTCAGAAGGATTTGAATTATTTTCTTCCCTTTCTCTAAAACTTCTTCTGCTGTGCTGCCCCATACAAGGATGTCATCAATGTATTGCAGGTGTTCGGGAGCCTCACCCTGTTCCAGTGTGGTGTGGATCACTCCATGGCAAATGGTAGGGCTGTGTTTCCACCCCTGGGGCAGTCGGTTCCAGGTGTACTGGACGCCCCTCCAAGTGAAAGCAAACTGTGGCCTGCACTCTGCCGCCAAAGGGATGGAGAAGGCGGCATTAGCGATATCAGTTGTGGTGTACAACTTGGCTGCCTTTAACTCCACTTCGTATTAGAGTTCCAGCATGTCCGGCACGGCAGCACTCAGTGGCGGCGTGACTTTGTTCAGGCCACGGTAGTCTACTGTTAGTCTCCACTCTCCATTAGACTTTCACACTGGCCATATGGGACTGTTAAAGGGTGAGCGAGTCTTGCTGATCACTCCTTGGATCTCCATTTGATGAATCAACTTATGGTTGGGAATCTCGGAGTCTCGGGCAAGGTAGACAGCTTTTTAATTTCCTCCATCTCCAAGACAGCTATACCAAAAGCCCACCGGTACCCTTTTGGGTCCTTGAAATACCCTCTCCTGAGGTAGTCTATGCCAAGGATGCACGGAGCCTCTGGGCCAGTCACAATGGGGTGCTTCTGCCACTCATTCCCGGTCAGGCTCACTTCGGCCTCCAATACAGTTAACTCTTGGGATCCCCCTGTCACTCCAGAAATACAAATGGGTTCTGCCCCTTCATAGCTTGATGGCATCAGGGTACACTGTGCACCAGTGTCTACGAGAGCCTTATACTCCTGTGGGTCTGATGTGCCAGGCCATCGAATCCACACAGTCCAGTAAACCCGGTTGTCCCTTTCCTCCACCTGGCCGGAGGCAGGGCCCCTCTAGTTCTGGTCATAATATCCATTTCTCACTTCTTTCAAACGCGAGTCAAGAATTCCTTCGTTACAATCCAAAGTAAGATCAGCCCTTCTACTCTGTCTGGGGAACTGTTCACTGGAAACTGGACCGTCGTGAGACAGGTTTTTCCTGAAAACTGGAGCAGCATTTTTCCTGGGAGAACCCCCTTGTGTCATTGCTTTTCCTTGCAACTCACGTACCTGTGCCTCTAGGGTCAAGGTAGGTTTTCCATCCCACTGCCTCACGTCCTTTCCGTGGTCATGTAGGTAAAACCACAGGGTGCCCCGTGGTGTGTACTTTCTATATCCACTCTCTTGATCAGAAGAACGCTGACTCCTAATGGCTGAGATACTGGTCTGTAACAGGTGGCGAGTAGGAAATATCCTCTTCGAGTTGCTGGACCTCCCGGGACAGTTTCTCCACAGCCGAGACAAGGGAGGAGGAGACAGTTTCTTCGAAATCCTGGAGTCTGCTAACCACGTCATCTACCGTTGGTGCTTCTTCCTCTTTCCAGCACAGTACTGCCAATGAACTGGCATACGATGCTGGTGCACCCTGTACAAACTTCCACCACATGGGTCGCGTGCCCTGGACTTCATCTGGATCTTTGGGTACTTGCTCGTTGTCCAGGTCACTATAAACCACCTCCAGCACGGCTAGTTCTCTCAGGTACTGGATACCTCTCTCCATAGTGGTCCATTTGCCTGGGCGATATATGACGTCTTCCTTGAAGGGATACCTTTCCTTCACGCCTGACAGCAGTCGCCTCCAGAGGCTGAGGGCTTGTGCCCCTTTTCCAATTGCTTTGTCAATGCCCCCTTCCCTAGAAAGGGATCCCAGCTGCTTGGCTTCCTTCCCCTCTAATTCCAGGCTACTGGCGCCATCATCCCAGCATCGGAGCATCCAGGTAACAATATGCTCGCCTGGACGACGGCTGAAATCTTTCCACATATCTCGCAACTCATTCAGGGATAGCGATTGGGTGGTTTCCGTCTCATTTACGAGTTCTTCCTCTTCCTCCTGCCCTCCTTGTGATGGCCCTGCTTTTCCATCATCCCTTTCTAAAACACCTGACTTTTGCTTCCAAGATTTCTTCTTATGTATAGGGGCAACATATACCAGCAAGGATTGGTCCTCTGGTTCAGCTGTAGTACCCGTCGCGGGGGATGGAGTAGCTGCAGTGCTCGTCGCAGGGACTGGAGTAGCTGCAGTGCCCGGCGTGGTGGTTGGAGTAGCCACAGTGCCCGTCACGGGGGTTGGAGTAGCCGCAGTGCCCGTTGTTTTATCATCAGATCCGGAGACCTTCTCTCCCCCTTGAGGGTTCCGAGTAGTGTTAAACAGGGCTCGGTAGGCATGGGCCACACCTCAGCACGTTGCAGTAATCTGGGTATATCTCTGGAATTGCCAGGGTGACAGCATACGTCTTCCAAATATTTTACTAGTTTTTCAGGATTCTGCACTTGTTCAGGGGTAAAGTTCCAAAACATTGGAGGTGACCACTGTCCTAGGCACTTGCCCATGCTATCCCACACACCCTGCTACTCATAACTATCCAGCCTCGGGGCAGATCTCTGGGTGATATTCTTAAACAGTTGTTTAACCTTAAACAAGGCCTGAGACACATTCAGAAGACATAGCAATAGGAACACGCTGATTTGAACATCCCAAGGATATTCAAAATCCTCAAGAGCTATTGTAATCAGCCTGGAGGAGAAGGGGAAGGTGAAGGAAGCTGTCTCCCCTGTAAATTGGCTCTCTGAGGAGAAAGGGTAAAAAGTGTAATTATCAATAGTTTCCAAAAGATAGCTCCCGAAGAACAGGAATGATGGCAGTGCTGAATACAGGCTCCCGATCAATAATTTTATCATAACATAAACCAGTGTCACACACTATAGCAAAGCAATGACCTTAATCCATTTCCCAGAGATGACCAACCCCACATAAATACTGATAATCAGCAGTATAGACAGCCAGTAGGGTGCTACATACCAAAACTCCAAGAACAGATCCAACAACTCTGAGAGCAAATAAACCAACATTGTGACCAGCGAGTACTAAACTGATATAATGAATGCTTATAACAAATTTGTTTTAACCCGTTGGGGTCAGATGTGTCGTTATCTCAACCCTTCGAGACCCACGTTGGATGCCAAAAAGGACTGTCGTGGTTTAACCTGGCAGGCAGCCAAATACCACGAAGTTGCTCGCTCACTCCCCCACCCCCCAGTGGGATGAGGAGAGAATCGGAAGGGTAAGAGTGAGAAAAACTCGTGGGTTGAGATAAAGACAGTTTCATAGAACAGAAAAGTAAGGGATGATATTAATAATAATAATAATAATAATAATAATAATAGAATATACAAAAATGAGTGATGCACAATGCAATTGCTCACCACCCGCGCTGACCGATAACCAAGTAGCGATCGGTACTTCCTGGATCACGCCTACCCTTCATATACTGACCATGACGTCACATGGTATGGAATACCCCATTAGCCAGCTGGACTGACTGTCCTGATTATGTTCCCTCCCATCTTGTGTACCTAGCTCAGTCAGTAGGCACGGGAGCTGTCCTTGGACTAGGAGGGCACTTAGCAACAACTGAAAACATCAGTGTGTTATCACCATTCTCCTCATACTAAATCCAAAACACAGCACTAGGAAGAAATTTAACCCTATCCCAGCCGAAACCAGGACACTCGATCACGCCTACCATTCATATACTGAGCATGACGTCACATGGTATGGAATACCCTGTTGGCCAGCTGGGCCAGCTGTCCTGTTGCCCCTCCCAACTCTTGTTTTTTGGTTTTTTTTTTTTTTTTAAGCTCAATGTCCTTGACTAGCAGGGTACTTGTAGCTTGACTAGCAGGGTACTGTAGCTGCAGAAGAGAGCCTCTTGGTCAAAAGGGTGTCTCCAGCTGGCTGCAGCCTGGTGGGCACTGTGACTGGCCAGCACCATGCAAAATTTCCATTTTCATACTCTAAGTCCCCCACAAATACACAAGGTAGGCATTGAGCAATAGAGAAGAATTGGCACTGGTAAGCTAGTTTAAAATATGCTACAAATATTTCATGAAGTGTCCAAAGTGAGATTCACGGTCACCATCCATTCAAAATTATGCATAACAATTCATCCAATCTCATACACTAGAAACTAGCAGTTTTTTCAAAGAAAATTGGTCTGCTTGGGAGACAGTCCTGAAGGGCAAAGGGGTTCAGGAAGGGTGGACGTTCTTCAAGAAGGAAGTCTTAAAGGCGCAGGAGCGGGCTGTCCCCATGTGCCGCAAGAAGAACGGGCGGGGAAGGCGACCGGCCTGTCTGAACGGGGAGCTCTGGCTGGGACTCAGGAAAAAAAGGAGAGTTTATCACCTTTGGAAGAAGGGGCAGGCAACTCAAGAAGAATACAGGGATCTCGTTAGGTCGTGCAGAGAGGAAATTAGAAAGGCAAAAGCCCGGCTAGAACTCAACCTGGCCAGTGTCGTGAGAGACAACAAAAAATGCTTTTACAAGTATATTAATGACAAAAGGAGAGCCAAGGAGAATCTCCATCCTCTATTGGATGCGGGGGGGAACGTTGCCACCAAGGACGAGGATAAGGCTGAGGTACTCAACGCCTTCTTTGCCTCAGTCTTTAATATCAGAGCAGTTATCCTCAGGGTACTCAGCCCCCTGAGCTGGAAGACAAGGACGACGAGCAGGATAAACCCCCCATAATCCAAGAGGAAGAAGTTAATGACCTGCTACGCCACCTGGACGTTCACAAGTCTATGGGGCCGGATGGGATCCATCTGAGGGTACTGAGAGAGTGTCCCGATCCGATGTCGGGAATGTCCCGATCCGAAGTCGGGGGAGGTTTCGATATGATCCCAAGAGCGAGATTAAGACACAAAACGAGGTCAAATGCCGTATACCCAAACCAGCAGCTTTTAATATCAAAAGTAGAAAATTAGTAGCGATAGGATAGAATAGAGTAAAAAGACAAGTCAAGCAGGCATTCAGGATAGATTTGCAAGAATAGTCCCCACCATGGATCCGTGGCATCCCGGGGGTCCAAGTCTCTCGGTGTTCCGGCGGTGGGCGGTCGCTCCGGGGTCCGCGGTGTTTCGGCGGGGTTGGCAATCGCACTGGGGTCCTCTTGGCAGTCCCTTTTATTCTCGTTGGAGGGCTGCAGTTTCCATGGCAACGACATGTCTCCGCATTCCTGAGTCTTGACTGTCCAAGCACGTGCCAGCCGGAGATCTTTCACACCTTACTAGCCGGAGATCTCTGTGGCCTTGCAGCTGATCTTATCATATTCAGCAGCCAAAGGAACCCTCGCCCAGATAAGCAGTCTTTGAGACAAAAGTTCTATAATTCAGTCTTTCACAGGGAGCTGGCGGAGGAGCTTGCCGAGCCGCTCTCCATCATTTACCAGCAGTCCTGGTTAACTGGGGAGGTCCCGGATGACTGGAGGCTCGCCAATGTGACGCCCATCTACAAGAAGGGCCGGAAGGAGGATCTGGGGAACTACAGGCCAGTCAGCCTGACCTCGGTGCCGGGGAAGATCATGGAGCGGTTCGTTTTGAGGGCACTCACGAGCCATGTCTGGGACAACCAGGGGATCAGGCCCAGCCAGCACGGGTTCATGGAAGGCAGGTCCTGCTTGACCAACCTGATCTCCTTCTATGACCAGGTGACCCGCCTAGTGGATGAGGGAAAGGCTGTGGATGTGGTCTACCTGGACTTCAGTAAAGCCTTTGACGCTGTCTCCCACAGCGTTCTCCTAGAGAAGCTGGCGGCTCACGGCCTAGACAGGTACACACTTCGTTGGGTAAAAAACTGGCTGGACGGCCGAGCCCAGAGAGTTGTGGTCAACGGAGTTAAATCCAGTTGGCGGCCAGTCACGAGCGGTGTTCCCCAGGGCTCAGTACTGGGGCCGGTCCTGTTCAATATCTTTATCAATGATCTGGATGAGGGGATTGAGTGCTCCCTCAGTAAGTTTGCAGACGACACCAAGTTGGGTGGGAGTGTTGATCTGCTCGAGGGTAGGAAGGCTCTGCAGAGGGACCTGGACAGGCTGGATCGATGGGCTGAGGCCAACTGTATGAGATTCAACAAGGCCAAGTGCCGGGTCCTGCACTTCGGCCACCACAACCCCATGCAATGCTACATCGTGCCCAGGTGGCCAAGAAGGCCAATGGCATCCTGGCCTGTATCAGAAATAGTGTGGCCAGCAGGACTAGGGAAGTGATCGTGCCCCTGTACTCGGCACTGGTGAGGCCGCACCTCGAATACTGTGTTCAGTTTTGGGCCCCTCACTACAAGAAGGACATGGAGGCGCTGGAGCGTGTCCAGAGAAGGGCAACGAAGCTGGTGAAGGGTCTGGAGAACAAGTCTTATGAGGAGCAGCTGAGGGAACTGGGGTTGTTTAGTCTGGAGAAGAGGAGGTTGAGGGGAGACCTCATCGTGCTCTACAACTACCTGGAAGGAGGTTGTAGTGAGGTGGGTGTTGGTCTCTTCTGCCAAGTAACTAGCGATAGGACGAGAGGAAATGGCCTCAAGTTGCGCCAAGGGAGGTTTAAATTGGACATTAGGAGAAATTTCTTTACTGAAAGAGTGGTCAGGCCTTGGAACAGGCTGCCCAGGGAAGTGGCTGAGTCACCATCCCTGGAAGTATGTAAAAGACGTGTAGATGAGGCGCTTAGGGACATGGTTTAGTGGGCATGGTGGTGTTGGGTTGACGGTTGGACACGATGATCTTAGAGGTCTTTTCAAACCTTAATGATTCTATGATTCTATGATTTTATGATTCTATGCTTTCACTCAAAATCTGTGCACTGCTTATGATCACATAGTATCTCATAAACAACTTATTCCAATGTGAGTTCTATATGTTGGAAATTATGTATTAAACCTAATACACAGTATTTTGTGATACAGAAGACAGAGAAGTTTGGTGGGTTTTTTCTTGTTGATTTTTCACATGTTAATGGGGCTGAGTCTGCACAGACATGTATGCATATAGGGTACATATGTATATATAACCATATGATGCCCTAAACAGGTTTTGAAATGTTTAGGAAAGACTCAAAAGCTTGATGGTTCACTTTCAAATCTGCATAATTTTCTTATTTATTTAGAGGTCATGTTCTAGTTCAATCCCAATCATAATCAGTCATCATAAGCCCCAGATAAGGGCTGCCTGACAGCTGGATTTTAGAAGAAAGCTCTTCTTCATGCATGTTTTAAAAACTTCACCATTAATCTTGCCATGAAATCTCAGTTAAATGATTGTGGAATATTACATGAAAGTCATCCAGTGATAAGCAATGTGACTTATTTTCTGACAAGTATAACTTTGTCATTTTTATCTGATGGTCATCACATCTTCACACAAAAATAACTCTCCTTTTTTCTTCTCTCGCTTTTTTTCCCCCAGCTTGATTACAGTGCAGATTTGTATTCCTGGCATTCTCATCCTGTTTGATGAGTTTTAGGAAAGTCCAACTTTTGTTTTGTCCCCAGAAGCAAAGCAAACACCGCCCTAAACTGATAACAACACAATTTAGCTGCCCTATAAACAGTCATTTTAATTCCATTATATGTGGCTGCTGCTTCAACATTCAAGCAATGGAAATGACATCATTATCAGGCAACTTTAGATGATGAAAAATGGCCTACATTAGGGAACACTCTGAACCCAAGAAATCTTCAGCTATCAGTCATCCCCATTATAATGTACTTGCCTCTATCTGCAAATTTAGACCTATGATGAGGCTGAACTTGCAAGGGAAAGAAATACAATTTCCAGAGAAACACCACCCTAGGGATTCTACATTTCTGAGCAAGATCTTTGTGCAGAGGCCTACAAAAGCCTGAAAGCTAAGAGATTTCAGCCATGCAAGAAATGTAATGATCCCCAAGGAATGTGGTCTTAGCGATGCTCTGTGGCTGTTAAAATAGAAATTTGGGGTGATTCTTTTTCAGAATGAAATGTACTGTTTTATGTCCAAATTCTCCTGCAGGTTTTTTGTCTACTGTAAGTAGCAGTTTGCAGAGGTGTTGTATAGGAGAAGCGTATTCCCTGCAGTAGCTGTCATTCTAAAGGTAACACTAAAGCCTTGCAGAGTAAAAGAGCTGTAAAGGAGAGTGCTCCCAAAAGCAGGAGCAGCGGAGGAGCTTGCATGAGTCGTGCTGAGATCACATGACAAGACCCAACCTCTCAAAGAGCTACCATGTAGTGGGGAGGAGTGTAAAGTAAGGAAGGGGATTTCAAACTGGACCTGAGAAGTGGCTGACTCAGGAGATGCTGCATCAGTTTTGGAGAGAGAGGGGGATTTCTGAGTAGCAAGAGCTAAGTGATTACAGAAAGCAACACAAATCTGTTCTAAAGCTACCATGGTGCTACTTGTGCTGTGAGCTTGTACCTTCCCAGCTGCACCTAGCTGGTACAGAGGAAGAGAAGTGTTAAGGAGCGAAGGGAAGGTTGTCCTCAGAGCATGTCCAGATCGACCAAAATCCAGGAAATACAGGGAGACCTGAAAAGACAGTCTGTTCTTGGGAGTTTTAAATCAATGTCCCCATGTTGGTAAGGAAGGACTGGGACTTTGGAAAACTCTGAATAACTCAAGCTTCCATATATATTGCAGAGATATTTTAACTATTGAGTGTTTTAGGGCAAGGCAGAGCAAAGGATCCTGGCATCTGCTAGAGCAGTAATGCACTGTCAGGTTTCCTTTGCCCTGTCCCTCACTGAGGGGCTCGATTTTTCCTCCACCTCCCCAATGTCAGCTCTCCTTGCTCTATTAATTGCATGGGAGCAGGATTAAGTCTCCAAAGTGTACCCTTCTATGACATTTAGCCTCCTACACAGACCAGAGATATTTGAACACTCTTCTCCTGTAATCAATAGGAGGTTGTGTTAACGCTTTTCTCCTTTTGGCCACCTTTTATATCATGGGAAACAAATCAAAACTTGCAGCTCTGCAGCGTCTAGATATTGTACCTTAGGTAAAAAGAAAGACTTCCTTCCTCAGTTGCTCTAGGCTTGTCTGTGAAGGGGTACAGTGAAAACTGGGAAATGAAATCCCAGGTCTCCTGGAAGGTCATGATTAAAGCAGCTCTGGACACCATTTTTCAAGGTAGAAGGGTTCTTGAGTCAAAAGATCACTTTCTTTCAAAATCAAAAGGGGAGGGAGACACTTTTTCCTCTTTACAAACATTAAGTGAAATATTTTGTCAACATTTTCTGCTGTATAAATGTTGGAGTGACCATGGGTCGGAATAGGAGCGCGTTCCCGGAGTAATGAGGAGTCCCAATGTGGGTATGGTCATTCTCCTTTATTTCAAGATATTGTGCTACTTTTATAAGCTAGCCACAGTAACACGCGCACCTCCGAATCCTCTATTGGTTTACAGTCAGCAAGCACACGAATCTTAACATACACAGATTGGTCAAAAGCAGGTGTCCACGCGAACGCTTCCTGCGCCTGCATTCCGTTACATAATCTACTGATATTTACATTCCTCAGCCTGTTTTTCCTACTCTACTATCACTTCAGAGACTCTAAAACTACAATTGCTCTTTAGCAGCCTTATACTATTACTAACAAATCCTCAGTGCTTGGAATGTTCATAGGATGACCGTTATTTAATAAAAATCCCTCCACAAATTCCCCCTTTTTGTTTTTGAACAATCCAAGCCTGATTTACTACTTTCGATACAGCCTTTTTTATACAACTAAAAGCAATACAAAAGCATACGCACAATATTAAGATGATAATCAATATACGCAAGCCTTCTTTTATCAGAGCTATCAGCCATTGCAGCAACTCTCTAAAAATATTCATGAGCCATTCATCTAAAATGCCATGATTTTGTGGTATCATGCTTACATGGTTTTTTAACGATTGTAATTGTTTATGTGTAGACTCACCATGATCGGATAGGTTCATGCAACACATAAACTCTTCTACCCAGAAACCAGGCACACCAAACAGGTTCTGAAAGGCTCAGTTGCCGTAGCAAGAGACAAAACAAAATGCAGATTGATCTGTTTTGTTTGCCCAGGTAACCTCTTCTTGTGAGAGTGCAGGCTTCACCGCTCGGCTAGGCACCCATATTGGTCCCTTATCTGTGGAAACACACATGTATCCTCTTCCATTAAATATTACCGAAACTGGGCCCAGCCACATGCCAGTGATTGGGTCTCGATACATTACTTTTAGTTTCGGAAGCGTTGTATGAGAGTTAAACTTAAGGTTTTGGTGATGGATTATAATCGATGGCTCTTCTCTGTCTCCCATCAGACACAAATAATTTAGGGTAAATAGGACTTTATGCAGTCTCATCTGCGGGTCCTTTTCTTCCTCCTTTTGCTTTGCTAGATAGTCCTTCAATACCTGATGCGTGCGTTCTACAAGGCTCTGCCCCGTCGGTGAGTGTGGGATGCCAGTAATATGCTTGACCCCCCATCTCATCAGAAAGGTTCTCAACTTCTGACTGGTGTAAGCAGGGCCATTGTCTGTTTTCAGTTGTTCTGGCACACCCAACACCGCGAAGCAAGCAAGGAGGTGCTTACACACATGATGAGCCTTCTCACCCGATAAAGCCGTGGCCCATATTACTTTAGAAAAGGTATCTATGGTGACATGCACATATTTGAGCTGCCCAAATTCAGCAATGTGAGTGACGTCAGTCTGCCAGAGCTCTAAAGCCTTGAGACCTTTTGGATTAACGCCCAGCCCTATTCCAGGTCCATGATTTCCACACTTGGGACAGGCCTGTATGATAGAGCGAGCTTCGTTTTCTGATAACCCATATTGCCTTCTTAAACCCTTTGAGTTTTGATGAAATATTTCATGACCCTGCCTAGCTTGTAAAAATTTATCTACAGGTGGTACATGACACGCTGGACTGACAAGATTGTCCGCTATCTGATTGCCTTGTCCTAAACCCAACTCCCATTGATGGCTACGGATATGAATAACACAACACGGAGCCACTCGCTGGGAGATGGTCGATCTTAATTGAATAAATAATTTCCCTAGCTGAGGATTATTTGTTTCCCTAATCAGCGCATCTTGAATTCTTGGTATAAGCCCAGCTACATATAGAGAATCAGTCACCACATTCAAAGGATGATCAAGCCAGTTCCCTAATGCCCATACCACCGCCATTAATTCTAAAGTCTGTAAGGTATCTCCAGCTTGCCCTTGCAAAATCTTTTTGCACCATTGATCTGTTTCCCACCATACGCATGCAGCTTGTCTAGAACGTTTTCCCGCATCTGTATATACCGTCAACCCCTCGAGTATCGGGCTAACAATCACTTTAGGTTTTTCTAGCCACTGATTTCGTTTTAGAATCTGCCACAATTTCCCTTGAGATTGCTGAGAATGCACCTTTCCGCTAAATCCTAACAGAGATTCTTGAATGGCCAGCATGTGACGTATCCACCATTCTAAATCTACAGCGTTAACAGGAATACTGATGTCTGCTGGTTCCTGTCCTGTCAGCTCTATAATTCGCGTTCTCCCTTTTCGGATTAATTCCCCTACGGCTTCAGAACGAGTTTGTATACTGAAACGTGGTTGTACCCGTAAGAAAACCCATTCCAAAATTTGAAAAAGGGAGGAATTTGGCGAGTTATCATTACTCTTGTTGTCAATGGCAATCATGGAGTTCATTCCCTGTTGTCCCTTCATCTCCCCCTTCTTGTTTTGCCATTGACATATAACGGCAAAAGGTGATTCTTCGGTGTTACAGATAAGCAAAGAAAGTGGCAGTTCAAGGATTCTTCTTGCAGTCCAGGCTATAGTAAGTTTGTTTATAATGTGCTGTAAGGCTACGTGGTGTTTGTCCGTCATATGAATTTCAGCTGCAGGCTGAGTGCCACGCAGTAATTCAATTAGTGGTTTAATGTCTGCATTGGTAATGCCAGCGCAATTGCGAACCCATTGGATGTCGCCTAAGACCGTTTGCACATCAGCCAATGTTTTAAGAGGAGTTTTTAGTGCTATTTTTTGAGGACGAATTTTTGCCTGTTCAATGATCCACCCTAGGTATTTCCAAGGTGGAGACCTCTGGATCTTTTCTGGTGCAATTACAAGTCCCTTGTCTGCTAGCATGGTTGTTAATTGTTGTATATGATGCACTTCAAAAGGAACTTGTTGACAACACAAAATATCATCCATATAATGATAGATGATAGTTTCAGGCCATTTTCCTCTTATCGGTTGCAGTGCCCAGGCGACATATAATTGACACAATGTAGGAGAGTTTTTCATCCCTTGTGGAAGTACCACCCACTCATACCGCTCTGCTGGTGCTGCTTTATTTATCGAGGGTATGGAAAAGGCAAATCTCTGAGTGTCCTGAGGGTGCAGTGGGATTGTGAAAAAGCAGTCCTTTAAATCAACTATAAGTATGTGCCAATTTTCAGGTAACATATTAGGTGATGGCATTCCAGGTTGTAAGGCTCCCATAGGCAACATTTGGTCATTTATTTTCCTCAAATCATGTAGTAAACGCCACTTCCCACTTTTCTTAGGGATGACAAAAATAGGAGTATTCCATGGACTGACAGATGGTTTGATATGTCCCTCTATAAGTTGTTCGGATACCAGTTGTTTAATTATTTGCAATCGCTCTTTAGTCACGGGCCACTGGTCAACCCAAACAGGGTCATTGGAGATCCATGTTAACGGTGGGTTGGGCGATTGCTCCCCAGTGCCCATGACTAAAAATGCTTTGTAGTCAGCATTGCCCCGATCTGACTGAGAACATCACGTCCAATTAATGCCTCCGAATTTCCAGGGAGTGACAAAACATGGACCTTCAGTGTTGCCCTCTGGCCTTCTGGGAAACTCACTTGAACCGGTTTACTACTTATATATGAGGCTGAGTTCCCTCCCACTCCTGCAATTAATGCCTTTGGGGTTTCTATTTCCCACTGCAACGGCCAATTTGCTCGATTTATAATAGTTATGTCGGCACCAGTGTCTAACATTGCATTGATTCTTATTGAAAGGTTATCCTGAGTCAAAGTCACAGTTTCGAGTGGGCGATGGTCTAATTTTGTAGTGAAACATACAGCAGGTCCAGTAGAACCAAATCCTTTACACCCACGTTCTTCCCAATCTTGGTTTGATCGATTTAAAGGATTTTTAAAAGCTAATATCTGGGCTATCCGACTGCCCTTTGGGATGAAGAGAGGAGGACTAATTGTATAGGCCATAATATGAATTTGACCAGTATAGTCTGCATCAATGACTCCAGGAATTACGATCAATCCTTTTATTCCTGCAGAAGATCGACCTAAAAGGATTCCACCTATCCTATTACTATCAGCTACTAAAGGCCCTACTGCATTGCTAGGGATTTTGCACACTTCTGTATTGGTTAAAGTGAAATCTATTGTTGTTTCCAGGTCGACTCCCAAACTTCCTTTGGTGGCAGTCAAGTGTTTTAGTAAAAACCCTGATTGCTGCTGTTGTTCTGAGGGGGCATTTGTTTCTGCACGCGGCCTCTCCTCGCGCTCAATTTGAAGTTTCCCGAACAGGCCTTAGTAGCATGGGTATTTTTTTGACACCTATCACACCATACGGGAGCACAACAATTTCGCTTGCTATGCCCCTGTTCCCCGCAACGATAGCAGATGCCTTTAAAGGGCTGAACTATTCCTGGAGAGTGTTTTCGCCTAACAACAGCTGCCAATGGTTGTACTACTTCTTTGACAGCACTTTGCAGCACAGCTGCCATCGACTCATTTTGTTGTTGAACTCCTGCTCTTTCCACCCGAGAAAGCATTTCTTCCACTCCTGCCCCTTTGGGCAGACTGGCTAGAATGGCCCTGGTAGTGTTATTGGCGTTATCAAAGGCCAAAATTCTAAACATTTGTTGTTTATTGTTCTCTCCCAAATCTGGGTGGTTCATTACTGCATCCCAAAGCCTATCAATAAAGTTGCTATACTTCTCAGTTGCACCTTGTGTCACCGAGCTGAAAGAAGGGCCTTCCGATCCTGGTAAGGAAAGAAACGCATCTAAAGCAAGCTGTCCTGGTTTCGGCTGGGATAGGGTTAAATTTCTTCCTAGTGCTGTGTTTTGGATTTAGTATGAGGAGAATGTTGATAACACACTGATGTTCTCAGTTGTTGCTAAGTGCCCTCCTAGTCCAAGGACAGCTCCCGTGCCTACTGACTGAGCTAGGTACACAAGATGGGAGGGAACATAATCAGGACAGCCAGCCCAGCTGGCTAATGGGGTATTCCATACCATGTGACGTCATGCTCAGTATATGAATGGTAGGCGTGATCCAGGAAGTACCGATCGCTACTTGGTTATCGGTCAGCGCGGGTGGTGAGCAATTGCATTGTGCATCACTCATTTTGTATATTCTATCATTATTTATTATTTATTATCCTGTCCCTTTTCTGTTTTATTAAACTGTCTTTATCTCAACCCACGAGTTTTTCTCACTCTTACCCTTCCGATTCTCTCCCCGTCCCACTGGGGGGGTGGGGGGAGTGAGTGAGCGGCTGCGTGGTATTTGGCTGCCTGCCAGGTTAAACCACGACAGTCCTTTTTGGCGCCCAACGTGGGGCTTGAAGTGTTGAGATAACGATAGATCTGACCAAAGTGTGTTAAGGCAAAATTGTTATAAGCATCCATTATATTGGTTGGTCACAATGTTGATGTATTGGCTGTCAAAGTTGTGGGGCTGGCTCTCAATGTTGGGTCATGTAATACCTTGCTTGCAGTATGTGTTCCCTTTTGTGCTGTTTATCATTATTCGGAACTGGGCCAAGATTATCATTTTGTTGTTGTTTTATGAGGTGATAAAATCATTGGTCGTAAGTCTAATCTGGTATCTGTACTCGGCACTGCCGTCATTTCTGTACATCGGGAACCACCTCTTAGAAATTATTGGTAATTGAACTTGTTCCTCCTCGGAGAATGAATTTAAGGGGGAGACAGGATGGGACACTCTCTCCCACTTGTTCATCTTCCCTTCCATATCGTCAGAAACTCCTTTTTCTTCTATCCTCTTCACAAAGATGTCCACAATATTCCCTGAGAATTTTGAATATCCTTGGGATGTTCAAACAAGCATGTTCATATTGCTATGTCTCCTGAATGTGGTTCAGGCCTTCTTTAGGGTTAAACAACTATTCAGGAATACTGTCCAGAGATCAACCCTCAGGAACAAGAAAAGAGGGAGGGCAAGCAGCGGTGCCTCATCGGGGCGGGCGGAGCGGCGAGTCTCGGGGGCGGCTACAGACACAGTGGCTACTCAAAACCCCACGACAGGCACTGCGGCTACTCCAACCCCCACGACAACCCCTGTGGCTACTCAAACCCCGGCAACAGTCACCGTAGCTTCTCCAACCCCTGCAACAGGCACTGCAGCCACTCAAACTCCGGCAACAGGCACTACAGTTACTCCAGCCCCCGCGACAGGCACTGCAGCTACCCAAACCCCAGCAACAGGCACTACAGCTAAACCAGAGGATCAACCCTTGCTGGTATCCGTTGCCCCTGTACAGAAGAAGAAATCTTGGAAGCGGAGATCAGGTCGTTTAGAAAGGGATGATGAAAGACCAGGGCCATCACGAGGAGAGGAGGAGGAAGAGGAAGAACTCATAAACGAGACGGAAACCACCCGATCCCTATCCCTGAGTGAGCTGCGAGATATGCGGAAAGATTTCAGCCGTCATCCAGGCGAGCATATTGTTACCTGGCTGCTCCGATGCTGGGATAATGGGGCCAGTAGCCTGGAATTGGAGGGGAAGGAAGCCAAACAGCTGGGATCCCTTTCTAGGGAAGGGGGCATTGACAAAGCAATTGGAAAAGGGACACAGGCCCTCAGCCTCTGGAGGTGACTGCTGTCAGGCGTGAAGGAAAGCTATCCCTTCAAGGAAGATGTTATATATCGCCTAGGCAAATGGACCACTATGGAGAGAGGTATCCAGTACCTAAGAGAACTAGGCATGCTGGAGGTGGTTTATAGTGACCTGGACGACAACCAAACGCCCAAAGATCCAGATGACGTCCAGTGCACGCGACCCATGTGGCGGAAGTTGGTACGGAGTGCACCAGCATCGTACGCCAGTTCGTTGGCAGTACTGTGCTGGAAAGAGGAAGAAGCACCAACGGTGGATGAGGTGGTTAGCAGACTTCGGGATTTTGAAGAAACTATCTCCTCCTCCCTTGTCTCGGCTGTGGAGAAACTGTCCCGAAAGGTCCAGCAACTCGAAGAGGGTATGTCCTATTCCCCACCTGTACGGACCAGTATCTCAGCCATTAGGAGTCAGCGTTTTTATCCTCAAGAGAGAGGATATCGAAAGTACACACCACGGGGCACCCTGTGGTTTTACCTGCGTGACCACGGAGAGGACATGAGGCAGGGGGATGGAAAACCTACCTTGACCCTAGAGGCACGTGTATGTGATTTGCAAGGAAAAACAATCACACAAGGGGGTTCCCCCAGGAAAAATGCTGCTCCAGTTGTCAGGAAAAACCTGTCTCACGACGGTCCAGTTTCCAGTGAACAGTTCCCCAGACAGAGTAGAAGGGCTGATCTTACTTTGGACTGCAATGAAGGAATTCTTGACTCATGTTTGCAAGAAGTGAGAAGCAGATACTATGACCAGAACTAGAGGGGCCCTGCCTCCGGCCAGGTGGAGGAAAGGGACAACCGGGTTTACTGGACTGTGTGGATTCGATGGCCTGGCACATCAGACCCACAGGAGTATAAGGCTCTCGTAGACACTGGTGCACAGTGTACCCTGATGCCATCAAGCTATAAAGGGGCAGAACCCATTTGTATTTCTGGAGTGACAGGGGGATCCCAAGAGTTAACTGTATTGGAGGCCGAAGTGAGCCTAACCGGGAAGGAGTGGCAGAAGCACCCCCTTGTGACTGGCCCAGAGGCTCCGTGCATCCTTGGCATAGACTACCTCAGGAGAGGGTATTTCAAGGACCCAAAAGGGTACCGGTGGGCTTTTGGTATAGCTGCCCTGGAGACAGAGGAAATTAAACAGCTGTCCACCTTGCCCGGTCTCTCAGAGGACCCTTCTGTTGTGGGGTTGTTGAGGGTTGAAGAACAACAGGTACCGATCGCTACCACAACAGTGCACCGGCGACAATATCGCACCAACCGAGATCCCTGATCCCCATCCATGAGCTGATTCGTCGACTGGAGAGCCAAGGAGTGATCAGCAAGACTCGCTCACCCTTTAACAGTCCCATATGGCCAGTGCGAAAGTCTAATGGAGAGTGGAGACTAACAGTAGACTACCGTGGCCTGAACGAAGTCACGCCACCACTGAGTGCTGCCGTGCCGGACATGCTGGAACTTCAATACGAACTGGAGTCAAAGGCAGCCAAGTGGTACGCCACCATTGACATTGCTAATGCGTTCTTCTCCATCCCTTTGGCGGCAGAGTGCAGGCCACAGTTTGCTTTCACTTGGAGGGGCGTCCAGTACACCTGGAACCGACTGCCCCAGGGGTGGAAACACAGCCCTACCATTTGCCATGGACTGATCCACACCACACTGGAACAGGGTGAGGCTCCAGAACACCTGCAATATATTGACGACATCATCGTGTGGGGCAACACAGCAGAAGAAGTTTTTGAGAAAGGGGAGAGAATAATTCAAATCCTTCTGAAGGCCGGTTTTGCCATAAAACAAAGTAAGGTTAAGGGACCTGCACAGGAGATCCAGTTTTTAGGAATAAAATGGCAAGATGGACGCCGTCAGATCCCAATGGACTTGATCAACAAAATAACAGCCATGTCCCCACCGACTAGCAAAAGGGAAACACAAGCTTTCTTAGGCGTTGTGGGCTTTTGGAGAATGCATATTCCAGATTACAGCCTGATTGTAAGCCCCCTCTATCAAGTGACTCGGAAGAAGAACGATTTCAAATGGGGCCCTGAGCAACAACAAGCCTTTGAACAAATTAAACAGGAGATAGTTCATGCAGTAGCCCTTGGGCCAGTCCGGGCAGGACAAGATGTAAAGAATGTGCTCTACACCGCAGCTGGGGAGAATGGCCCTACCTGGAGCCTCTGGCAGAAAGCACCAGGGGAGACTCGAGGTCGACCCTTAGGGTTCTGGAGTCGGGGATACAGAGGATCCGAGTTCTGCTATACTCCAACTGAGAAGGAGATATTGGCAGCATATGAAGGGATTCGAGCTGCTTCGGAAGTGGTTGGTACTGAAGCACAGCTCCTCCTGGCACCCCGACTGCCGGTGCTGGGCTGGATGTTCAAAGGGAGGGTCCCCTCTACACATCATGCAACCGATGCTAGGTGGAGTAAGTGGGTCGCGCTGATCACACAACGGGCCCGAATAGGAAACCCCAGTCGCCCAGGAATCTTGGAGGTGATCACGAACTGGCCAGAAGGCAAAGATTTTGGAATATCCCCAGAGGAGGAGGTGACACGTGCTGAAGAGGCCCCACTGTATAATAAACTACCAGAAAAGGAGAAGCAATATGCCCTGTTCACTGATGGGTCCTGTCGCCTTGTGGGAAAGCATCGGAGGTGGAAAGCTGCTGTATGGAGTCCTATACGCCAAGTTGCAGAAGCTGCAGAAGGAGAAGGTGAATCGAGCCAGTTTGCAGAGGTGAAAGCCATCCAGCTGGCCTTGGACATTGCTGAACGAGAAAAATGGCCAGTACTTTATCTCTATACTGACTCATGGATGGTGGCAAATGCCCTGTGGGGGTGGTTGCAGCAGTGGAAGCAGAACAGCTGGCAGCGCAGAGGTAAACCCATCTGGGCTGCCGCGTTGTGGCAAGATATTGCTGCCCGAGTAGAGAACCTGGTTGTAAAAGTACGTCATGTAGATGCTCACGTGCCCAAGAGTCGGACCACTGAAGAACATCAAAATAACCAGCAGGTGGACCAGGCTGCTAAGATTGAAGTGGCTCAGGTGGATCTGGACTGGCAACATAAGGGTGAATTATTTATAGCTCGGTGGGCCCATGATGCCTCAGGCCATCAAGGAAGAGATGCAACATACAGATGGGCTCGTGATCGAGGGGTGGACTTGACCATGGACGCTATTGCCCAGGTTATCCATGAATGTGAAACGTGCGCTGCAATCAAACAAGCCAAGAGAGTAAAGCCTCTTTGGTATGGGGGACGATGGCTGAAATATAAATATGGGGAGGCCTGGCAGATTGATTATATCACACTCCCACAAACCCGCCACGGCAAGCGCTATGTGCTCACCATGGTGGAAGCAACCACAGGATGGTTAGAAACATATCCCGTGCCCCATGCCACCACCCGGAACACCATCCTGGGCCTTGAAAAGCAAGTCCTATGGCGACATGGCACCCCAGAAAGAATTGAGTCAGACAACGGGACTCATTTCCGAAACACCCTCATAGACACCTGGGCCAAAGAGCATGGCATTGAGTGGGTATATCACATCCCCTACCATGCACCAGCCTCTGGGAAAATCGAACGATACAACGGGCTGCTAAAGACAACACTGAGGGCAATGGGTGATGGGACATGCAAGCATTGGGACACACATTTAGCAAAAGCCACCTGGTTAGTCAACACTAGGGGGTCTGTTACTCGAGCTGGCCCTGCCCAATCAAGACTCTTACGTACTGTAGATGGAGATAAAGTCCCTATCGTGCACATAAGAAATATGCTGGTGAAGACAGTCTGGGTTACTCCTGCCTCTGGCAAGGGAAAACCCATCTGTGGGATTGCTTTTGCTCAGGGACCTGGGTACACTTGGTGGGTGATGCGAAAGGATGGGCAAGTCCGGTGTGTACCTCAAGGGGATTTGATTTTGGGTGAAAATAGCCAATGAACTGAATTGTATGATGTTAATTGTTATATGATATTGTATATCATTATTTCTATGGTTGCTATCAATGGTATAGCAGTGAAAATCACCCAGATTAATGAAGAATGAACTAACTCCGATGAAACCGAGCAAAGTGCAACGATGATAGAACTGGACGAGCGCAGCAGTACCGAAATGAGAACTGGCTTCAGGATGCAACAGCCCAACACCACACACCATCTTTCTGGCCCTGAAAGACTGTTATGACAGATGGACCCCAAAGTTGTGGACTAAAAGAACTCAATGGACATTTGTATATATTTATGTATATATATGTATGCATATGTATTATATGTATATATATGTATGTATATGTATTATATATGTATATATATATAAAAGATAGTGCTGATTAATTGAAATGTATCGAAAAATGTGAGACCTAAGCATAACGTAAATGGTATGGAATAAGGGGTGGATACTGTCCTGGTTTCGGCTGGGATAGGGTTAAATTTCTTCCTAGTGCTGTGTTTTGGATTTAGTACGAGAAGAATGTTGATAACACACTGATGTTTTCAGTTGTTGCTAAGTGCCCTCCTAGTCCAAGGACAGCTCCCGTGCCTACTGACTGAGCTAGGTACACAAGATGGGAGGGAACATAATCAGGACAGCCAGCCCAGCTGGCCAATGGGGTATTCCATACCATGTGACGTCATGCTCAGTATATGAATGGTAGGCGTGATCCAGGAAGTACCGATCGCTACTTGGTTATCGGTCAGCGCGGGTGGTGAGCAATTGCATTGTGCATCACTCATTTTGTATATTCTATCATTATTTATTATTTATTATCCTGTCCCTTTTCTGTTCTATTAAACTGTCTTTATCTCAACCCACGAGTTTTTCTCACTCTTACCCTTCCGATTCTCTCCCCGTCCCACTGGGGGGGCGGGGGGAGTGAGTGAGCGGCTGCGTGGTATTTGGCTGCCTGCCAGGTTAAACCACGACACAAGCTTAGAAGATAACTGTAACATATTGACAGGAAAAGTTAGTTGGACATTTATATCAGCATAACGTCCCCCACCAATGAGCATTTCTGCTGTGATCCCATATAATGGATCCCCTGGCTGCTGATGTTGGGCAGCAGCATTCACTGCCCTCTGAGACCATGACGATCCCCATAACAAAAACTGCGTAGGTGTCAACAGAAGTCTCATCAGACTTTGACAATCATGAGGACACATCAAATCAGCAGAAAAAATCCAAATAACAATTTGTCGCGAGGCTTCCGATTTAACACCATACTGCGATATAGTATTTTTGGCTTGTTGTAGAATCTTCCAATCATGCGGTTCCCATTTTCCTTGACCGTTTTGCTGTACCACCGGAAAAGCCATGGGGCCAATGTTGGATACAACTCCCCACTGTCCATCCAAAATAGCATCCCGAACAACTCCACTCCATCGGCCAGGATGGGTAGCCGCTGTAGGTCCGGAGAAACAGGGTGGCAAGTTGTCTCTCGAACCGGCGCTTGACCAAGGTTCTCCTTTTTGCTGAGTCTGTGTAGTCAAGTCCTTTAGTTGTTGCACAACGTCTTTTAACAGCTGATTAATACTGTCTGTTGAATTTTTCTCTTTTCCGCTAGATGGCGGTGTGGCAGCACCGGAGGAATCATTGGAGAGTGGCAAGGGTGGGTAGAGAGGAGGGGCGGTGGGAGGAGGGCGGCACGTTTCCCCGCCTTGAATCGGGGGGGGTGGGTGGAGCTGGCCACTCCTCCCCCTTCATGCCCAGCGGTTGCTCTTCCGCTTTCGCCTCACACTGCTGCTCCGCTTTAGCTCCGGCAACTTCCGGCTGCTGTGGCGCAGATGATATTGTCGGGCAAGATGGCGAACATAGACTGTCGGGCGTTTTTAAGTCCCGCTCAACTCTATCGCGCAATTCGGCAACAGTCTTACAGGTAGACCCCGTCATACCCTTCACAGCAGGCAGCCCAAAAAATCGCGCGAAAGGTCCCGCCTTGGATTCCATGCTCTTAGACTGTTCCGGCATGGGGTCCGGAGCCAGCATCTGAACAGCCGCACACGCCACCTCCCGTTCAGCTTTCATAGCTTTTAAAGTGTCTAGTACGTCTCCCCACAAGTCTGACACAGACTTAATGTCCTTCTCAAATTTTTTATCACCTCCAGTAAGCTTCTGCCACATTAGTTCTCCCAGCTCCCGCCATTCAAGCACAGAAAACAACGTGTGAGTGTCTTTAAAATGTCCCAAACGTTGTCCTAACTTAATTAGCTTGATAAGCTGTTTCACCGTTGTCTCGATCCCTCTCTTAGAGAGTAGTCCTACAAACAACACAGCTGCTGCCTCATTCTCCATAATAGCAGCGCACCCTCTGGGAGGCAGTTGGCCACTCTGCACCGATATCTATTCTATCTGTTTGAGCAATAGAATAGTACAACTCCCAGTCGCTGGTTTCCCACTCCCCTTCTCTCGCTGCGCTTACCGCAGTCTCGAAGAATTGTAGTCTCTGCTACCAGACCTCTGGGTTACGAGCCCAGCATGTTTCCGCATCCTCTGCTACCAGATGTTGGAGTGACCATGGGTCGGAATAGGAGCGCGTTCCCGGAGTAATGAGGAGTCCCAATGTGGGTATGGTCATTCTCCTTTATTTCAAGATATTGTGCTACTTTTATAAGCTAGCCACAGTAACACGCGCACCTCCGAATCCTCTATTGGTTTACAGTCAGCAAGCACACGAATCTTAACATACACAGATTGGTCAAAAGCAGGTGTCCACGCGAACGCTTCCTGCGCCTGCATTCCGTTACATAATCTACTGATATTTACATTCCTCAGCCTGTTTTTCCTACTCTACTATCACTTCAGAGACTCTAAAACTACAATTGCTCTTTAGCAGCCTTATACTATTACTAACAAATCCTCAGTGCTTGGAATGTTCATAGGATGACCGTTATTTAATAAAAATCCCTCCACATATAAATATAAAATCATTACTGACAGTCTTAGCAACTTGTTTAGGTGCCAGAATAAAAGGTTTTCACTAACTAAAATGGTCTATGACCCTTCTAAGAAAGGTGCCGATAACGTCTTATTAAAAAAATCCAAGTGATGTAAATTTCAAAAAAAGTTTGTTTCAACTGTTGTCTTTTAGAAACAATTTAGAAATTTCAAAATGTTTCTTCCTTCTACCTTCCTAATGGCTTGAATGGGATTGCTGTGTACTCATAAAGCCCAGGCAAAGTATCATTTCTCCACCATCCCCAGCTTCCAGAATCTTATCACATCTTCCTATGTTTTATGTTCTTAAAGTCTCTCTACCCAAGGCAGGAAATTACAGGAGAATTGCAGTTGCTATTTGGATTTTTCTTTGTTTTGTCTTTTTAAGAATATTTCAAGAATGTTTTTTATCCCCATGTTCATGAAGAAAAGCTTGAAAATGTGACTCATAGAGGCTCAGAAGCTGGCAATTAAATAAAAGGAAATACAGATTTACAGCTCCATTATTCCAAAGCCAGTGCTACGCATGGTGGGATGGGATGGGAGGAGGCTGACAAATGGTTTTTGCATGCGGGGGCTCTAGCTGGGGCTCTGCTTCACAGCCCAGGGCAGGGGCCAAGCATGTCCTGAGATCCTCGCCTAGGGCTGGCCCCAGGGCTTGGGCTCCCAAAGCTGAGAGGGGGGCCACAAACCCAGGGGCCACAGCTAAGCCAAGCACTTCCAAAAGAAACCCTTGTATTTCTTTCCATGCTGTATTTTTCTCTACCATAAACAGGAACAGAAGTTCTGTCCTGTGCTCAGTAAAGCAAAGATTTGTTCCTGAAGTCTTTACATGCTGAGCTTTAAAACCAAATATAGGTACTAACTTTCACCTACTTCTCATTACCACCACACTTAACAATCCTGTAACCTCAATGTTGTAGAGTGAAGATACCTCATAGAGGGAGCCTGAGAAGCAGACAGGGGCTCAGACACATGCCTGGCAAGAGGTAACTCAGGGTTGCTGGATATTGCTTGCTTCTACCCTTTGGCTGTTAGGGGGGACCTCTAGGAAAGGGAGAGTCATGGCAAGTGCTTGCTTTTCCACCTAAATCTCTGAGCTCCTAGTTGTGACACTGCTTAGGAGAAAGATTAAAGGAGTGGCTCATTGCAAGCCCAGGGAAGCCTTTTCCAGGGGCTTGGATCAGGCTCAGCACCAGGGCAGAAGTACCACCTCTCTAGGTGGGGAGGTGAGAAATCCTCTGATCATTATGTTTTTCAGCAAAGATGAGTAAGTGAGAGAAACCTGGACTGTAACATATACTAGCATTCAGGAGCAAGGAAATACAGAGCAGTGAATGCAAACAGGAAGAACTGTCTGTTTAGCAAAAATACTGAGACAATAGCAAATGGTCAGAAAAGGATTTACAGGGGTTGGTAGAGAGGGGAGGGAAACCTCTACAGTTGTATGGATGTAAATGATTGCTGCAATTGCTTTCTTGATCCATGACATGCTTTGACATTGCCATTGGAAATCTAACCCTAGGAAATCTTTTAAAGGGTAAGATCTTAAAAGATACTGCTTCCTGGAGGGAAGGACTCTTTCTGACAGTGCCTTTGGTAAGCCTGACCTTGTGCTTCTCCCAGAGAAAGGCGACCCTGTCCCTGCCCAACTGGAAATGGGTTTGGGCAGTGGGGTACGCCCAGAAAAACAACCCCCAGGCTGCAGCTCACTGCTTATTTCTCGATTTGATGTTGAACAGAATTTGAAATTTTGCCAAGGCACATCTGCTGATTCACCAGCTCCACTTAACGGCACCATGATGGAGGAGCTACTGGCCATGAAGAAGTGCCTTTGATAACATCCCCTAACCCCCACAGTGGGAATCACTGCTCCAGGCTGCTCCACTGCCCTCCACCTCAGCTGCAGAGCCCCAGGCAGCTCACGTGCCCCATGCTGCCAGGACCAAGGACAAATGCATGCGTTAGAGCTGTCTGGCTATTGGCAGGGGAGAAGGCTCCCCTGATGCCTCCCCCTCACATCCAGTGCAGCTCATCTGAAGTCTCTCGTCTCTCTCTCCCTTTCATTTTTCCCCCATTTTTCTAATTTCATGCTGCTGAAGTTCCCAGGTAGGTATCAGAAGAAAGGACCCACAGGCACTAAATGCTTTGCAGATAACCCGGATGCTCCACCTTTAAGGGCACTGCAAAATGGCAGGACAGATCCACACAGATCCACAGAGGTTTGGGCCTAAACACTTAAAAACCTGATATTCCCTTGTCCTCTAAGAACTCATATCAGTAAGGTGTTGTCAGTCAAACTCTCCTGCATCTCATTCATCAGGTTTTCAACTTGTTTCTTGAAGCTGTAATCTATGTGTCATTAACAAGAATGAGAGATGTAATACATTTAGGTATGCATAGAGTTAAACAGGCGTCGGGCTTTAACAGGTTTCAGTGAGGAGGCATTGTTGAAGAAGAGAGGATATTAATATGTACTGGTATATAAGCACTCATGAAGCTGATGGAAATAGGGAATTCTGTGAACAGAAAAATAAAAACCATTGACCAGACCACTGACCACAATGGGATTATGACAATATCCACTAAGTAAAGAAGACCCACAACTCTGTTAAAAAGACCACAATTTCCTTCTCCCATTTATTTGCAGACCTCCTATTCCTAATAGCAATGACAATTCCTGTCCACAAGAATAATGCCAGCTAATAGGTTTTGTGGCTGGTCTGTTCTGAAAGATAATAAGAATGACAATATCTTGGATTTGCCACATCCTATCAATATTCAGAGAGAACAAGGATCCCTTAACTTCTAAAGCTATGTCAAGAGCAAGTGAGGAAAACAAAAACACAGTGTAGATTTCTTCAGCGACAGGCAGGGAGCAAAGATTCAAAGCTGAAAACTCTTTGCACATTCTTTAAATGAGTCACAGAAATCCAAAATAACCAAAAAAACATATGAACGCTTTTTTAAGTTGTTTTTTTTATAAAAAAAAAAAAAAAAGAAAAGACCAAATTCATCTCTAGGAAACAATCTCAGGGTAATTATTACAGGAAAAAAATATGTTCACTGTACATACAGCATTGTATGTCACATGGTCTAATTATAGGAATGAAAGCAACATAGGAATTAGATGGTCTTTTCAAGCCTGTAAGGAGTGTGAACAAAGAATATAATTACACATCGAGTCAGTTGATTAACCAATTACTAGTTAAAGCAGATTTAGACTTTAAATTGATTTGGTTCTAAATTCTGGGGATTTTGGGGGCTAAGATAAACAGTGTTTGAAGATTAATTATCCTTCTCTAAGATGAAGGAACTCAATTTTGTTAGCGTGTTGAAAGACTCTGGCTGTTGCATGGGAGAGGGTAGACTGCAAAACTCAGCAGTATTAAACTGATTGATTAAAGTGAATTCTGAGACTCATAGCCACTCTAATCCTCACAGAAAGAGGTGATATTGCACACAACATTGTGCCAGTCCAAATTAATATTTAAATGAAAAACAGACCAACGTTTACGTAGAGGAGAAAGTGCACTGTCTCCAAAGGACCTGTGGTGGGTTAAACTTGGTTGGACACCAGGTGCTCACCAAGCCACTCTATCACTCCCCCTCCTCAACTGGACAGGGGAGAGAAAATATAACAAAAGGCTCGTGGGTCGAGATAAGGACAGGGAGATCACTCACCAATTACCGTCATGGGCAAAACAGACTCAACTCGGGGAAATATATGCTAGCCCTTGTTCTCGTGGGGGACTTCAACTTACCAGACGTCTGCTAGAAATACAACACAGCAGAGAGGAAACAGTCGAGGAGGTTCCTGGAATGTGTGGAAGATAACTTCCTGACGCAGCTGGTAAGCGAGCCTACCAGGGGAGGTGCCTCGCTTGACCTGCTGTTCACAAACAGAGAAGGACTGGTGGGAGATGTGGTGCTCGGAGGCCGGCTTGGGCTTAGCGACCATGAAATGGTAGAATTCTCGATTCTTGGTGAAGTAAGGAGGGGGGCCAGCAAAACCGCTCCCATGGACTTCCGGAGGGCGGACTTTGGCCTGCTCAGGACACTGGTCGAGAGAGTCCCTTGGGAGACAGTCCTGAAGGGCAAAGGGGTCCAGGAAGGCTGGACGTTCTTCAGGAAGGAAGTCTTAAAGGCGCAGGAGCGGGCTGTCCCCATGTGCCACAAGAAGAACGGGCGGGGAAGGCGACCAGCCTGGCTGAATGGGGAGCTCTGGCTGGGACTCAGGAAAAAAAGGAGAGTTTATCACCTTTGGAAGAAGGGGCAGGCAACTCAAGAAGAATACAGGGATCTCGTTAGGTCGTGCAGAGAGGAAATTAGAAAGGCAAAAGCCCAGCTAGAACTCAACCTGGCCACTGTCGTAAGAGACAACAAAAAATGCTTTTACAAGTATATTAATGACAAAAGGAGAGCCAAGGAGAATCTCCATCCTTTATTGGATGCGGGGGGGAACATTGCCACCGAGGATGAGGAAAAGGCTGAGGTACTCAACGCCTTCTTTGCCTCAGTCTTTAATAGTCAGAGCAGTTATCCTCAGGGTACTCAGCCCCCTGAGCTGGAAGACAAGGACGACGAGCAGGATAAACCCCCCATAATCCAAGAGGAAGCAGTTAACAACCTGCTACGCCACCTGGACGCTCACAAGTCTATGGGGCCGGATGGGATCCACCCGAGGGTACTGAGGGAGCTGGCGGAGGAGCTTGCCAAGCCACTCTCCATCATTTACCAGCAGTCCTGGTTAACTGGGGAGGTCCCGGATGACTGGAGGCTCGCCAATGTGACGCCCATCTATAAGAAGGGCCGGAAGGAGGATCCGGGGAACTACAGGCCGGTCAGCCTGACCTTGGTGCCGGGGAAGATTATGGAGCAGTTAGTTTTGAGGGCGCTCACAAGCCATGTCCGGGACAACCAGGGGATCAGGCCCAGCCAGCACGGGTTCATGGAAGGCAGGTCCTGCTTGACCAACCTGATCTCCTTCTATGACCAGGTGACCCGCCTAGTGGATGAGGGAAAGGCTGTGGATGTGGTCTACCTGGACTTCAGTAAAGCCTTTGACGCTGTCTCCCACAGCATTCTCCTAGAGAAGCTGGCGGCTCACGGCCTAGACAGGTACACTCTTCGCTGGGTAAAAAACTGGCTGGATGGCCGAGCCCAGAGAGTTGTGGTGAATGGAGTTAAATCCAGTTGGCGGCCGGTCACAAGCGGTGTTCCCCAAGGCTCAGTTTTGGGACCGGTCCTGTTCAATATCTTTATCAATGATCTGGATGAGGGGATTGAGTGCTCCCTCAGTAAGTTTGCAGATGACACCAAGTTGGGCGGGAGTGTTGATCTGCTGGAGGGTAGGAAGGCTCTGCAGAGGGACCTGGACAGGCTGGATCGATGGGCCGAGGCCAACTGTATGAGGTTTAACAAGGCCAAGTGCCGGGTCCTGCACTTGGGTCACAACAACCCCATGCAACGCTACAGGCTTGGGGAAGAGTGGCTGGAAAGCTGCCCAGAGGAAAAGGACCTGGGGGTGCTGGTTGACAGCCCGCCGAACATGACCCAGCAGTGTGCCCAGGTGGCCAAGAAGGCCAATGGCATCCTGGCCTGTATCAGAAATAGTGTGGCCAGCAGGACTAGGGAAGTGAACGTGCGCCTGTACTCAGTCCTGGTGAGGCCGCACCTCGAATACTGTGTTCCGTTTTGGGCCCCTCACTACAAGAAGGACATGGAGGTGCTGGAGCGTGTCCAGAGAAGGGCAACGAAGCTGGTGAAGGGTCTGGAGAACAAGTCTTATGAGGAGCGGCTGAGGGAACTGGGGTTGTTTAGCCTGGAGAAGAGGAGGCTGAGGGGAGACCTCATCGCGCTCTACAACTACCTGGAAGGAGGTTGTAGCGAGGTGGGTGTTGGTCTATTCTCCCAAGTAACTAGCAATAGGACGAGAGGAAATGGCCTCAAGTTGCACCAAGGGAGGTTTAGATTGGACATTAGGAAAAATTTCTTTACTGAGAGAGTGGTCAGGCCTTGGAACAGGCTGCCCAGGGAAGTGGTTGAGTCACCATCCCTGGAAGTATTTAAAAGACATGTAGATGAGGAGCTTAGGGACATGGTTTAGTGGGTGTTGGGTTGACGGTTGGACACGATGATCTTAGAGGTCTTTTTCAGTCTTGATGATTCTATGATTCCAGGTGTACTGGACGCCCCTCCAAGTGAAAGCAAACTGTGGCCTGCACTCTGCCGCCAAAGGGATTGAGAAGAACGCATTAGTGATATCAGTTGTGGCGTACCACTTGGCTGCCTTTGACTCCAGTTCGTATGGAAGTTCTAGCATGTCCGGCACGGCAGCACTCGGTGGCGGCGTGACTTCGTTCAGGCCACAATAGTCTACTTTTAGTCTCCACTCTCCATTGGTCTTTCGCACTGGCTATATGGGACTGTTAAAGGGTGAGCGAGTCTTGCTGATCACTCCTTGGCTCTCCAGTCGACGAATCAGCTTATGGATGGGAATCAGGGAGTCTCGGTTGGTGCGATATTCCCGCCGGTGCACTGTTGTGGTAGCAATTGGCACCTGTTGTTCTTTGACCCTCAGCAACCCCACAACAGAAGGGTCCTCCAAGAGACCAGGCCAGGTGGACAGCTGTTTAATTTCCTCCGTCTCCAGGGCAGCTATACCAAAAGCCCACCGGTACCCTTTTGGGTCCTTGAAATACCCTCTCCTGAGGTAGTCTATGCCAAGGATGCACGGAGCCTCTGGGCCAGTCACAATGGGGTGTTGGAGAAAGTTAGCCAGACTAGGCCGCGGTGGGAAAATTCTGAGTCATGCTGACAAGGGAGAAAAGAAAGTTATGCTGACCTTGCTCTGTGCAGATAAGCAACTTTGAGAAAGTACAGTATAAGGAAAACAGGATGGAACCCGGACCACGTAGCAGTAACCGAAAGTAGGAGGAATATGATAATGTAATTTTTAGAGCTAAGCCAATGATTGTGAGACAAGTGTGCATAAGGTAGAACTTAGTGTATAAATATGTGTAAGGTTTTACAATAAAGTTGAAGCTGGCCTTATCACTCACATTGAGTCGACTGCCTGCCTTCCCTCGCTCGTCGCAAGTGGCGCCCGAACAGGGACCCCCCATCCCTGTTTTCCACCGGACAGCGAGATCGGAGAAGCACTGGTAGCAGCGACCAGGGAGCAGAAGATCAGTAGACGCTGTCGCGGCGTGCCTGATCCGTGCTTGAACCCAGGATAATTAAGAAGGGGTTCGCCGTCCGATAGAAGGCTACCCGTGGGAAAAGGCTGCAAACGACCGGATAATTAAGAGGGTCAGGAGAAGCGCGCAATGGAAGTAGAGGTAGCCTTCGATATTTTAAAATGCTTTTTAGAAAAGCGGGGAGTAAGCCAATTAAAAGACCTGGCTGGTTTAATTGCGTTAGGGAAAGCGAAAGGGTTTTTTAAAGACCCTGAAAGTATGTTTGAAGTAGACGAGTGGCGTTTTTATGGAGATTGTTTGTGGGATCTAGTAATTGATGATGATAAATCAGCAAGAAAATTAATGAAATCTTGGAGAGATGTTATTAATTGTATAAAAAGATATAAAACTGAAAGGCGAATAGCTACAGCCGCCTCAGATCGGCTTGAGCAGTCCGATCCTGCCGCTGGACGTCTCACAGCAGGGGGTGACTACTTTTCACCTCCGCCTTCGGGAATTCCTGTTCCCGTTGTTTGCCGACCCTCTCGTCCCCCTCCTGATCCGCCGACAGAAAGGGCTTGTCCCTCCGCACCGCCGGGGGAAAGGGAGGGGGAGGGTCCAAGTGAAAATGAGAGGGTAGACGGTAGCGGACAGGAGACTGCTCAAGCTGAAAGTCTTCTAAAGGCCTCACCCCCCCCACACCCCCCCACCCCTCACCCCCCCCACCCCACCCCACCCACCTCCCCCCCACCCCCCCCCGTCCCAAGCTCATCAACAGCCGCGTGTAGTGCGGGTTGGTTGGGACAAAATAGCACGAGAAGCTGTTGAACAAAAAGATTTTGATTTATTAGATCAAATTAGCCCTCAAGCCTTCCCGGTAATCTACCAGGTAGATAACGCGGGGGCTATGACTGGGGTGCATCAGGCCCTAGATTGGAAAATATTAAATCAATTGCGAAACACAGTTAATGTGCAAGGCAAATGCTGAACTATATCTGGGGTAGCGGAATGCTATGTCCAGAAGATATTAAGAACATAATGAGGCTTATTTTGAAGCAATCACAACAATTACTTTGGCAAGCTCACTGGCAAAGACTTTGTGAAATATCTGCGCACTCGCCCCGAGCCCCAAATGATCGTTTAGCTGGAGTAACTGTAGAACAACTAATGGGTATAGGTCCTTTTGCCTCTGTAGAAATGCAGATGCAAACTGGCCCAGACGTGTTGTTAGAATCTATGAAATTAGCACGAGAAGCCTTGCAGAAAGTTAAAACTACACCAGCTCCTCCCTCATATATGTCAATTAAACAAGGAAGAGAGGAGCCTTTTGCATCTTTTGTAGAAAGAGTCACAGACGCTATTGACCACGCAGATATGGCAGATTTTATGAAAGGACCTTTGCTGAGACAGTGTGTATTAGAGAATTGTAATACTTATACGAAGGGCATCCTTGTCACCTTACCCTTAGACGCCACCATAGAAGTCATGTTAGAGCGAATGAGTAGAGTTCCTGTAGGAGCTCAAGCCATGTTAGTTGAAACAACCAGAGAACTAGGGGAAAAATTACTCAAGGCGCAGGGACAGGCGTTTGCAGCTCTTGCCCCACTGAAGCCTCCGGATGCCCACCAAAGTAAGACGACTGGCCGACGAGAGTATAAGTGCTTCCGATGTGGCTACCCAGGACATCTGCGTCGACAATGTCGGGAGCTGCCAGAACTGTCAAATGAATAATCATAATACTACGGTCTGCCGGCATTCGGGAAACGGGAAACCGAGCGCCAAGAGCCGCAACGCGCCGACACCAATCGCGGCTCCGGTCACCTTCAGGCCAACGGCAGCCCCCAACCAAATGACAGTGCAGAGATACCAGACGCCATTACCCAACTTCGACCAGCAACCAGGGGGAGCCTCGGACTGGATCTGGCAACAGCAGTAGATGTCACGCTAATTGACGACCGGCCGCGAAAAAATTGCTACAGGAATTAAAGGGCCCATAGTTATCAATGGACAATCTCATGGAGCGTTGTTGTTGGGGCGATCATCCAGTGGTCTCCAAGGACTTTTTATATTACCAGGACTTATCGACTGTGATTCAAAAACTCAGTACCCACATCGTTGACCGAGCAGTGGATCGTATTGACCCTGACTTACCTGTGGACTTAACCGTTTTGCACGGCCCCACGCATTTTATTGGTGCACTCACGCAGTGCAAAAAGAAAAAGGGGGAGACTGTGAGAGTATTAGAATGGATATTTACCGGAATGCAACCAAAGACTACAATTCAAGATAACGACACGTTTGATTGGAATGTGCTAGATTGAATTTATAGCTGTTACTGCTGTTTAGCTATTAATTCGCAGGCTCTTGTGCTTGCCATGGGGCTTGCTTGCCTTAATGTGTATTAGAGTCTTGTGCTCATTAGTGGCTGCTTTTTTGCTCTCGCTGCTTGCTGTACTGCTGCACTGCTGATCGTCTTACTGTGCTGTGCCTGGGAACGTTCTGATAACAGCAATGGGGATGCGCCTGGGCCGGCAGATGGCCAGGGCATCGCTGCTGCTTCTGTGCTGCTGTGCTGGACAGGCTGGAACTGCAGCGTGAACTCGAATCGAAGGGACTGTGACCTGTGGCTGAGTCCATGCGGGACAGGACGCCCCGAGGCGTCTGTGACTGTGGATAAGCCCATGCCCAAGCAGCAGGAACCACCTGAACCAACGGAGGACAAACTTTACAAGAAGCAGCGCAAGTGCAGCAGTGACCCGACCTGAGCCAACTTTGGTGCCCAGTAACTCCACGCAACGCACCACCTCTGCTGACCTGAGTGACCACCATAACAGATGGAGCCCAAAGTCATGGACTAAATGAACGCAGTGGACATTTTGTGTACATTTATGGATATTTTATGGACATTTTACAGGGGATTGTGCGGGCCTGTCCTCCGTGTAGCCACCATGGGCCTGGTCTCGGAATCGGCGTGAATCCCAGGGGACTCGAGGCCAGAGAATTGTGGCAAGTGGATGTGACTCATGTTGCTGACTTTGGCAGACTGAGATATATACATGTTACGATTGACACCTATAGCAAATTTATATGGGCCACGGCACAAACAGGAGAACGAGCACTCCACGTAATGCGACATTTGACTAGTTGTTTTGCAGTTATGGGAGTGCCACAAACGATAAAAACTGACAATGGCCCTGCATACACAAGCGCCAAAGTGAAACGTTTTTTCCAAACATGGGGAGTGCGACATACTGCTGGTATTCCGCACTCACCCACGGGACAAGCTATCATTGAAAGGGCGCATCAAACGCTGAAACAATATTTGCAAAAATTTAGGGAAATCTCAGATGTACAAGAAAGACTTGTTAAGACTCTTTTTGTGCTAAATCATTTATGTATTTTTGCAGATCAGAAAGAGCCACCAGCATGGGTGCATGGTTATCCTAAAGAAAATAAGGATGACAAGCCAGTTTTCGTTATGTATAGAGATCCAGCAACCGGACTGTGGAAAGGTCCAGCAGAAGTGAAGTATATGGGTAGAGGTTATATGTGTGTACTTACTCCCACAGGGCCGAAGTGGATTCCAAGCCGCTGGACCAAAGCTGCTGTTGCTGATGATGATCAATGCAGCTCTGTCTGTACTGATCCCAGCGATGCCGTTGCCCAGCCGTGCGAACTTATGGGTGGCGTGGGCAAATAAAACTGGGATGACAGATTTTTGCCTGAGTTCAGCTACGGCAACTGAGCCCTTTAAAACATGTCTGATAGGCTTTCCTGAAATTATTGCCAGAGATTTTGATAATTGGACGTCTGTAACAGTTAATTGTATAAATGTTACTGTAGCAAATTGCTCGGTACAACTAATAAGAGCCCTAAATCATACTCTCCCTTGGGACCCCCAAGAAATTGACCTTTTGGGGTCAGAAAAAATTGGAAATGCAACTGATAACGTTACTACTCAGACATGTTTTGTGTTTGGCAGCTTTAGCCGCTTTGCCGCACAGGCCCAGACCTTTCAGTCATTGATCGGCATAAGCAGCCGCACTGATGATAACAACCCTTTTGTTAATACCACCGGTTGGACTGTTGTTTCACCTTTTACGAAAGGATTCGAAATAGGCCAATATTGTGGGAATTATAACGCTTCCAAAACACTCAGTGCCTATGGACGGAGTATGAAGGGAACCAATAACTCTTTGTGGAACAATGATACGGCCAAAGCTCTTCCCCCCGGATATTTTTTGATCTGTGGGGATCGAGCATGGCCTGGCATTCCAAAGAACGCCTTTGGAGGGCCTTGTTATGTAGGTAAATTAACTCTGCTCACAGTTAGCCGACAAAGTTGGCTCAATATAACTACAGTAGCGACAAATCGACACAAAAGGTCTATACATCAATTGCAAGCAGATTGTAACGACAATATAGAATTATGGTCAACCACAGCCAATGTATTTGCTTCCCTAGTGCCTAACATAGGCACTGCGCACGCGCTGGCTTGGTATTTTATTAACAATTATAGTTATAGTAAAAATAGCATATCACTGTATTTTAAATAATGTTGTAAAAATGAACCACAATGTATTGGTGGTCCAAAAAGAAAAAGGGGGAAATGTTGGAGAAAGTTAGCCAGACTAGGCCGCGGTGGGAAAATTCTGAGTCATGCTGACAAGGGAGAAAAGAAAGTTATGCTGACCTTGCTCTGTGCAGATAAGCAACTTTGAGAAAGTACAGTATAAGGAAAACAGGATGGAACCCGGACCACGTAGCAGTAACCGAAAGTAGGAGGAATATGATAATGTAATTTTTAGAGCTAAGCCAATGATTGTGAGACAAGTGTGCATAAGGTAGAACTTAGTGTATAAATATGTGTAAGGTTTTACAATAAAGTTGAAGCTGGCCTTATCACTCACATTGAGTCGACTGCCTGCCTTCCCTCGCTCGTCGCAATGGGGTGCTTCTGCCACTCGTTCCCGGTTAGGCTCACTTCGGCCTCCAATACAGTAAAATCTTGGGATCCTCCTGTCACTCCAGAAATACAGATGGGTTCTGCCCCTTTATAGCTTGATGGCATCAGGGTACACTGTGCACCGGTGTCTACGAGAGCCTTATACTCCTGTGGGTCTGATGTGCCAGGCCATCGAATCCACACAGTCCAGTAAACCTGGTTGTCCCTTTCCTCCACCTGGCTGGAGGCAGGGCCCCTCTAGTCCTGGTCATTATATTTGCTACCCACTTCTTGTAAGTACGAATTAGAAGTCCCTTTATTAAGATCGGAAGTGGAATCAGCCCTTCTACTCTCTCTGGGGAACTGCTCACTGGAGCCTGGAGCAGCAGTTTTCCTGGAAGAACCCCCTTTTGTGGTTGTTTTTCCTTGCAACTCATGTACCCATGCCTCTAGGGTCGAGGTAGGTTTTCCATCCCACTGCCTCATGTCCTCTCTGTGGTCACGCAGGTAAAACCACAGGGTGCCCCAGGGCGTCTATCCACGATATCTCCTCTCTTGAGAAGAGGGACGCTTGCTCCTAATGGCTGAGACACTGGCCCATGCAGGTGGGGAGCAGGACATATCCTCTTTGAGTTGCTGGACCTCCTGAGACAGTTTCTCCACAGCAGAGACACAGGCCCGAAGGGAGGAAGAGAGACTTTCTTCATATTGCCGGAGTTGGCCAGCCAATTCATCCACCGTTTGTTCCTCTCCATCTTTGCAGGTCATTACTGCCAATGAGTTTCCATGTGATGCTGTTGCGCTCTGTACAAACTTCTGCCACATGGGACAGGTGTATTTGTCTTCATCTGGATCTTTGGGTAACTGCTTGTTGTTTAGGTCATCATAAATCACCTCCAGCATGGCTAATTCCCTCAGGTACTGGATACCTCTCTCCATGGTGGTCCACTTGCCTGGGTGGCATATAACGTCTTCCTTGAAGGGATACCTTTCCTTCACGCCTGACAGGAGTCGCCTCCAGAGGCTGAGGACTTGTGCCCCTTGTCCAATTGCTTTGTCAATGCCCCCTTCCCTAGCAAGGGATCCCAGCTGCTTGGCTTCCCTACCCTCTAGTTCCAGGCTACTGGCCGCATTATCCCAGCATCGGAGCAGCCAGGTGACAATGTGCTCGCCTGGATGACAGCTGACATCTTTTTGCATATCTCGCAGCTCACCCAGGGATAGGGATCGGGTGGTCACCATCTCATTTACGGGTTCTGCCTCCTCCTCCTCCTGTTCTCGTGATGGCCCTGGTTCATTTTCATCCCTTACTAGATGAGCTGATTTTCTTGTGCGTTTTCTTTTTTGTATAGGGGCAACTGATACTGGCACGGGTTGGTTCTCTATCGCAGGGGGTGGAGTAGCCACCGTGCCTGCCGTGGGGGGTGGGTTAGCCGCTGTGCTTGCCCTGGGGGGTGGGGTAGCCACAGGGCCTGTTGCTTTGTCATCAGATGCAGAGACTTCTCCTTCCCCTTGGGGGTTCTGAGTGGTGTTAAACAGGGCTCAGCAGGCATGGGCCAGGCCCCAGCACATTGTAGTGATTTGTGTCTCCCTAGAATGGCCAGGGTGACAGCATACTTCTTCCAAATATTCTACTAATTTTTCAGGGTTCTGCACTTGTTCAGGGGTGAAACTCCAAAACACTGGTGGTGCCCACCATCCTAGGCATTTGCCCATGCTATCCCACTCACCCTGCCACTCATAACTATCCAGCCTTGGGGCAGATCTCTGGATGATATTCTTAAATTGCTGATTAACCTTGGACAAAACTGAAACAATATTCCCAAGGAATACCAATAGATGCATCTTAACTACCCAGGGATGTTCAAGGTACTGACAAGTTATCTTAACGAAGGAGACGACATCATAGAGGAAGGTAGTGAAGGTGCCGTTCTCTATTTCCTCCATTAAAAGTCTCTCAGAGGAAGAGGTATAATTGCTAATGGTCTCCATGAGGTGATACCCAAAATACAGAAACGGCTTCATTACGAATCCCAAATACCAAATAACCCCCAATGCCAGTGTTTTAGTCACAAATCTCCCAGGCAAAACATCATTAATCACTGCAGAGCACAGCAGACTACAAAACCCAACTCCAATCTTTAACAGGTACAGTAAAAACTAGAGCATGGTGCAGATCAGATAAATTAATATATAATTTCCTTAATACGCTCTAGTTAATCTGTTGTTATTTCAACCCTTCGTGCCTCATGTTGGGCGCCAAAAAGGACTGTTGTGTTTTAACCCCAGCCAGCAAATAAACCCCATGCAGCCGCTCGCTCACACCTGCCTCTCCGGTGGGATGGGGGAGAGAATCCGGAGGGCACAAGTAGGAAAACTCGCAGGTTGAGATAAAAACAGTTTAATAATTGAAATAAAACCAAGTAGAACAATAATAACAACAACAATAACAACAACAATAGCAGAATATACAAAGCAGGCAATGGCAATGCACAATGGAACTGCTCACCAACTGCTGACCGCGTGTCACGAACCAGAGGCGAGCCCCCCCACACACCCCTGGTTTTTATACTGAGCATGATGTCACATGGTATAGAATACCCCACTGGCCAGCTGGGTCCATCACCCTGGCTGTGCTCCCCCCTCCCAGTGCAAGCACCACCCAGCAACAGCCAAAGCATCAATGGGCTATCAACGTTCCTCTCATACCAAACCCAAAACACAGCACACCCCCCAAGCTACTGTGAAGAAAGTTAACTCTGTCCCAGCCGGAACCAGGACAGCAATCTTGTGGAATCTTATGTCATTTTCATATGAGGGGTGACTTAAATGTACCCTTGGCTAAAATTATTAGGTTTTATAATATTACTGTTTTTATTACTTCAATTTCAGCCCAACTAGGTGTCCAGTCTTGGAGTAAACCTCATTTTGCTGGGTGCTGGACAAACACGCAGGTATAAGTTTCCTGCTTTATCTCATTGGTGGCCCTAATTCCCAGTTGGAGGGCAATGTATTGGCTTACCCCCCAGTTGCAGACCCCAGAGGTGGTTGCCTTTCAGTCATGTAGATGTGGCACGCACGTGAAATATGTTATAGGCTTCAGGTGAAACTGAGCTGCAGGATGACAGAGAAGAGATCTGTGTCTGTGTGTGTAAGAACATCTTCAAAAACAGGGCTCTGGGTAACTGGGTAAATGCACCCCATCGGTGTGATGTTTGACCATTGCTTAGCACACAGATTCTAGGGACAACACATGTGTCTTAACATGCTGGCATCACTTACATCCAGGGAATTCATCCTTTTTAAAGAAAACCTATCCCTGTGAACCCAAAACCTTGGATCTTTAATATTGAACTAAGCAAGTATCCTTATGCAAATAATTTTTAAAAGTAGAGGAGCCAGCTATTTTCTCCTTTTCCTCTCCTCTCTGAGTCATACTCTCATATTCCCTCTAGTGCTCGCTCGCTCCCACTCCACTCAGCAAAAGGTAGGGAAAATTCATCTCCTGTGTTTCAAGAAGCCCTTCTGCAAGCCACAGGACCCACAAGCCCTGGTTTCCCATGGGAGGACATCCTGCAGCAGAGCCTCAGCTGCCCCTTTTCCCTCTCTGATTTTAAATCCCTTTCAAAATCTCCTCCACTGCTTTCAGACCCTGCTGGTGCCCCATCTCCAGCTGGGCTAGTAGAAACCCACCTTGTGGCTGGGTCTGGGGTAGGGATGTGTGGCCAGTAGCTGTGCGCTGACTGCTTACAGCAAGGACAAGGAAAAGGATAATCATCCTTTCTTCAGCAGGGCAGGAAGAGCATCAGCTGGATGAGAGGTGCAGCAGGAGAGGAGCCGGGGGGGGCTGTGCCATGCTCCCCACCTTTCCTGCTGAGCTGCGGGCTGGTGGGCTTGTTGCAGCTGGAGCTGTGGGGAAGCCAGGTCTGCAAACAGCTCCAGCAGATCCTCAGAGAGCCAGCGTGAACGGGACTTGCAGCTCGGGCAGGTTTGCACAGAAAAGGCAAAGTTCCCCATGCGGATTGTCTGCACTCCTATTCCAGAGTGCACAACACAAAAGTATTGCCAGATTTTACATATACATGTATATATACCCAGATGTATATGGATAAAAAAACGTATTTTCCACTGCCCTCACTTTCAGAAACAATGACATTGTTTTGGATGAAATTTAAATAAAATAGCAGCTTGAGGCACATACACTTGGCAAAAAGCAAAGCAACTGGAAACAGACTCTTACAACGAAAAATATTGTGCAGGTGTCTTAATGGGAGGTGCCACCAGCTCTGCCTGAAGCCATAAATTACTCATTTCAGCCCCTGCATCTCACGGGAGTTTCACAGGACTGGTGGCACAATGCCTGACAGGGATAGGGCAGGCAATGGGTGCCCTGCTGGGTGCAGGCTGTGTTGGGGTGCTTGAACGCCAGGTGGTGGTTTTGGACAGGGAGGCCTGGGCACCCCTGCCCTGATGATGCCCAAGGGCTGGCTGCTGCAGCTGCCCACCCCTTGCAGCCAGAAACCTCCCTGGCCCGCAGCAGCACTGGGCAGCACAGCTTTCCCTCAGCTGAAGCCATCCAGAACATTTATTTGATCATTGTCTTGCTGCTGAGAGCTGCCGTGCCCTCAGAAGCCCCAGTCTGTGCCAGGGATTCAGAAACATACGTTTCTCCTCGGTGTTGTACACCGGAGTTGACACGTCTTCTGCTTCACCCGCAGCTGCTTGTGTTGCAGCATCCTGCAGCTTGGGTATGTTCAACTCCTCCAAGCACCCACCAGAAGTGTGAAATGAAACCGGAGCTTGTCAAAGTGTTGATGCAGGACTGGGAACAGGTTCTGCTTTGTGAAATTAAAGGGGTGCCCAAAGGCATCTTGAGCTGATTCTGTCACTGAATCCTGCCTGCCCAGCACATGGGATGTCAGGAGGCTGTGCTCCGCTCAGCACCAGCACTGCTGCCCTCAGCATCGCCATCTGTAGCTGCAGCTCTGATTTATTTTTTCTATGGAGCTGGGGGCAGGTGAGTCACTCTGCAAAACAGCAGAGGAGTGAGAGAGGCCAGGCCCATGCTCAGGTACGCCCAGGTAAATCCAGGAGGTCTCCACTGCTTTCAGGGACCTCCCCTGGCAGCCAGAAGCCATCATTTCGGTAGCCTGCAATAGGGAATAGGCAACCGTCCCACAGGCAGCGCCTCTCCAGGGGCCACTGGGTGCACAGAGTGCTCAGGTGTGAATCATTCTTGCCTCAGCAGCAGGAAACTAGAAGCCACTGGGACAGAGATAGTGACAGATAGACACATTGCAGTATGCCAAATTCCCAGAGGCTCTGCGTGCAGTAGCACAGAGCTCCCACACCTCTCTGTGGTGGCCTCTGCAGGGCTTTGCTCTCCAGAAGGGGAAGATGGGTGGGTTTCTGTACTGCTGTTGCGGTGAGCTACTCTCGGGCACCACACAGGAGCGAGACATGCTCTCAGGCAGCTCAGAAGGAGGAAGGCTCTCCTGACTGAGAGCGACCCCAAGGTCTCCATCACCCCCCTGGTAACCCTCCACATCACAGCAGGTGCATAGAGAGGTAGGGAACAGTCTGGTCTTGCACCCCGGTGATCCTCCACCTTTCTAAGAGGATATCTATGCCGTCGTGTTACTCACTTATCTTGCTCTTAAGACCATCCAGACAGCCAGGAGGCCTGGAGGGAGGAAACCCAGGCACGGGGTGGGAAGTGGCCCGAATTTGAACCTCAGCACTACAGGCAGTGAGGACACAGTCAGTTCCAGCCACGTGGCACAACAAAATCAACTGCATGCTTGGGCACAGATAACAAAAGACAGTAGAGATTTCACCTGTAGGATCATTGCACTGGAAGCACCTGGAAGCAGCTCTCAAGGTGCCTTCAAAATTATAGCAGAAGATGTTCTGAGTTCCCAAAGAGCAAAGATGACAGGAATCACTTTCTTTCCTGTCTCAGTTGTGTAGAGTACATGCATTATGCACCTGCTACTTTACCCCATAGGATCAGACCTACCAAGACATTTAGGTACTAACTTCCTACTGAGTTCAATGCCAAATTGGATATGCAAACAAGAAAGAGCTTGACTCCCAAATTCCCCTTTGGGTCTGACTTTTAGCTTTGGACATTCTCATTCCAATGTTAGTCCATTTCCTTCAGCCTCGCATCTCTGGAAATATTATAAAGACTCAGAGGAAGAAAAAACCTTGGATACACTCAGCCAGTTGTGCAGTTCTCCCACAGAGGCACACACGTACCCTAGAGGTAATCAGTTCAACACCGCAGGGTGAAATCCAGCCCTGGATTTTCTTAGCGCTACATGTGGTAGCCAGTGATGATTAAATTAGCCAATGCTTTTTAAATATCCAGCCATACATTCTTGACATTGAATGTCTGCATTAGTGAAGACCACAGGCTGTCTATTCAGTGTGCAAAGCAATATCCTTTGTAAGTCCTTATAAATTTATTGCTTTTAATGTCATAGAGACCTATTGTTCTCATACTGTGGGATAGGGTCAGAAGGGAGGAGCTGATGAGTTCTCGCTGTGCTCTTCAGAATTTGGAATATCTCACTCAAATGCTTTTTAACTCTGCTCCTTGCTCGGCTAGAGAAAGGCTTCTCTGGCCATGGCTTTTGCAATTTCTCATCCTATGGGACATTTCTAAGCAGACCAGTTCTTTTTCCTTAGTAGATCTTGCTGTATCTTTAAAGTGGGATTAAGTGACTCCCAGGTCTTATTACCCCTCAAAGTGGAGATGAGACACTCAACGAAAGGGCAGCCTTTGAGATGCACAAAGGAGAAGTGCTAGAGGCAAGTTCAGGTAAGCAAAGCGGGACGGCAGGAGTGAGCCCCTAGCTCTCCTCCAAGCAGTGCTGCCACAAGAGCAAGGCCACACATCACATCTGTGCAGCACTGGAACAGAGAGACACCCAGGTAGCTCGAAGCAAGCTTTGGCACCAGAGGTGCCAGGGATGCCGCTTCGCTGCTCTTCCTGGGCTAACTTAACCAAGGCTAGGCAATTCACTGCACTCGCACTATACTGCAGTGGAGATATATTATTTTCCATCATCTGCTAGCCCAACAGAGATTACCCTCCACCAAATAATAGGTCACAATACGAGGAAAGCTTCCCCCATCGTACTGTACCAATGTCATTGAAAGTCTCAAGGGATATTCATAAACCAAGGCACTTCTGCACTGGGCAAGATGCTTCACTCAGTGCTGTGTAACGTAGCTGTTTGTCCTGGTTCCGGCTGGGACAGAGTTAACTTTCTTCCCAGTAGCTTGGGGGGGTGTGCTGTGTTTCAGGTTTGGTATGAGAGGAGCGCTGATGGCCCATTGATGCTTTGGTTGTTGCTGGGTGGTGCTTGCACCCACTTTTTGTTTCTCTTTTCGGCCTCCCATGCCCTGCCACGTGCAGGGCAAGCTATGGGGGTTGGGGGAGCCTAGCCGGGGTGGTTGACCCAGCTGGCCAATGGGGTATTCTATACCATGTGACATCATGCTCAGTATAAAAACCAGGGGTGTGGGGGGGCTTGCCCCCGTTCATGACACGCGGTCAGTGGTTGGTGAGCAGTTGCATTGTGCATTGCCTGCTTTGTATATTGTTATTGTTGTTGTTCTCATTGTTATTATTACTGTTCTACTTGGTTTTATTTCAATTATTAAACTGTTTTTATCTCAACTAGTGAGTTTTCCTACTTGTGCCCTCCCGATTCTCTCCCCCATCCCACTGGAGTTGGGGCGTGAGCGAGCGGCTGCGTGGGCTTTATTTGCTGGCTGGGGTTAAACCACGACACTGTTGAAATTAATTAGGTGCACAAAGCAATGGACTCGCTGCCGACAGCAGGTTATCAGGGTACGAGCACTAAACTGGCTGCACAGAAGTACACCTCTGGGACAAAAGACAGCTGGCCAGGTCTATATGGTGGTAGTCTTTTGGCTGGAGTGGTAGCAGTAGGTGCAAAGATATGGGATGTGGGTGAACAGGTGTGGTGGTTTAACCTGGCAGGCAGCCAAACACCACACAGCCGCTCGCTCACTCCCCACACCCCGCAGTGGGATGGGGGGGAGATCGGGAAAAAAAAATTAAAATTCGTGGATTGAGATAAAGACAGTTTAATAGAAAAGAAAAGGAAGGGATAAAAAAAATAATAATAACAATAATAATGATAGAATATACAAAATGAGTGATGCACAATGCAATTGCTCACCACTCGCTGACCCAAGCGGTGATCGCTACTTTCTGGACCATGCCTGTTATTTATATACTGAGCATGACGTCATAAGGTATGGAATACCCCACTGGCCAGTTGGGTTAGCTGTCCTGGCTATGCTCCCTCCCAGCTTCTTGGGCACCTGGCAGAACATGGGAAGCTAAAAATTCCTTGACTAGAAACAACTAAAAACATCAGTGTGTGTCATGGTTTAACCTGGCAGGCAGCCAAATACCACGCAACCGCTCACTCACTCCCCCCGCCCCCCCGCAATGGGACGGGGAGAGAATCGGAAGGGTAAGAGTGAGAAAAACTCGTGGGTTGAGATAAAGACAGTTTAATAGAACAGAAAAGGGAAAATAATGATAATAAATAATGATAGAATATACAAAATGAGTGATGCACAATGCAATTGCTCACCACCCGCGCTGACCGATAACCAAGTAGCGATCGGTACTTCCTGGATCACGCCTACCCTTCATATACTGACCATGACGTCACATGGCATGGAATATCCCATTAGCCAGCTGGGCTGGCTGTCCTGATTATGTTCCCTCCCATCTCGTGTACCTAGCTCAGTCAGTAGGCACGGGAGCTGTCCTTGGACTAGGAGGGCACTTAGCAACAACTGAAAACATCAGTGTGTTATCACCATTCTCCTCATACTAAATCCAAAACACAGCACTAGGAAGAAATTTAACCCTATCCCAGCCAAAACCAGGACAGTATCCACCCCTTATTCTATACCATTTATGTCATGCTTAGGTCTCACATTTTCTAATACATTCCAATTAATCACCACCAACTTTCTTGTCTTTATATATATATATACACACACACAGAGATCTCATTCCCTTAGTCTATGGGCCATCCCTCTAAAATGTCCATTGAGTTCATTTAGTCCATGACTTTGGGCTCCATCTGTCATAACAGTCTTTCAGGGCAGGAGAGATGGTGTATGGTGTTGGGCTGTTGCATCCTGAAGCCAGTTCTCATTTCGGTACTGCTGCACTCGTTCAGTTCTATCATCGTTGCACTTTGCTCGGTTTCATCGGAGTTAGTTCATTCTTCATTAATCTGGGTGATTTTTACTGCAATACCATTGATAGCAACCATAGACATAATGATATACAATATCATATAGCAATTAACATCATACAATTCAGTTCATTGGGTATTTTCACCAAAAATCAAATCCCCTGGAGGTACACACCAGACTTCCCCATCCTTTCGCATTACCCACCAAGTGCACCCAGGTCCCTGAGCAAAAGCAATCCCACGGATGGGTTTTCCCTTGCCAGAGCCACGAGTAACCCAGACTCTCTTCCCCAGCATATTTCTGATGTGCACGACAGGGACTTTATCCCCCTCTATAGTACGTAAGAGTCTTGATTGGGCAGGGCCAGCTCGATTGAAAGATCCCCTGGTGTTGACTAACCAGGTGGCTTTTGCTAAATGTGTATCCCAATGCTTGAATATTTCACCACCCATTGCTCTCAGCATAGTCTTTAGCAGTCCATTGTATCGTTCGATTTTTCCGCGTCTGGTGCATGGTAGGGGATGTGATATACCCATGCAATGCCATGCTCTTTGGCCCAGGTGTCTATGAGGGTGTTTCGGAAGTGAGTCCCGTTGTCTGACTCAATTCTTTCTGGGGTGCCATGTCGCCACAGGACTTGCTTTTCAAGGCCCAGGATGGTGTTCCGGGCAGTGGCATGGGGCACGGGATATGTTTCCAACCATCCGGTGGTTGCTTCCACCATGGTGAGCACATAGCGCTTGCCGTGGCAGGTTTGTGGGAGTGTGATATAATCAATCTGCCAGGCCTCCCCATATTTATATTTCAACCATCGTCCTCCATACCAAAGAGGCTTTACTCGCTTGGCTTGCTTGATGGCAGCACATGTTTCACATTCATGGATAACCTGTGCAATAGCATCCATGGTCAAGTCCACCCCTCGATCACGAGCCCATCTATATGTTGCATCTCTTCCTTGATGGCCTGAGGTGTCATGGGCCCACCGAGCTATAAATAATTCACCCTTATGTTGCCAGTCCAGATCTACCTGGGCCACTTCAATCTTAGCAGCCCGGTCCACCTGCTGGTTGTTTTGATGTTCCTCAGTGGCCGGACTCTTGGGTATGTGAGCATCTACGTGACGTACTTTTACAGCCAGGTTCTCTACCTGGGCAGCAATATCTTGCCACAGCGCGGCAGCCCAGATGGGTTTACCTCTGCGCTGCCAGTTGTTCTGCTTCCACTGCTGCAACCACCCCCACAGGGCATTTGCCACCATCCATGACTCAGTATAGAGATAAAGTACTGGCCATTTTTCTCGTTCAGCAATATCCAAGGCCAGCTGGATGGCTTTCACCTCTGCAAAGTGGCTCGACTCACCTTCTCCTTCAGAAGTTTCTGCGACTTGTCGTGTAGGACTCCATACAGCAGCTTTCCATCTCTGATGCTTTCCCACAAGGCGACAGGACCCGTTGGCCAGCTGGGTCAACCGCCCCGGCTATGCTCCACCCCCACTCCTGCACCTGGCAGAGCATGGGAGGCCGAAAAGTCCCCTGTGCAAGCACCACCCAGCAACAACCAAAGCATCAATGGGCCATCAATGCTCCTCTCATACCAAACCCAAAACACAGCACACCCCCCAAGCTACTGGGAAGAAAGATAACTCTGTCCCAGCCGGAACCAGGACAGAACCACAGACTGAAATTTGAAATGTTTATCTTTTACAAAGCTAAAAAAGAGGAAAGATGTTAACATCAGGCATCACTGACTTCCTTAACCCTCTCCTGACTCTGCTTCTTACTGGGGCATGGTTTTGATGTCTTTGAACGTGCTGTACAAATGAGGTAACCTTTAAAAACTCACATTAGAGGGGGCATAATACAGTGTTTCTTCCCACTCTCCGAGAAGTGCCCTTGCAGCTGCCTGAATAACACCCCCCTGGTCTTCAGAAGATGTCAACATGAATCAGATTGTACCTACGTACACTGACAAGCTATATTCCACAGACATGGCTAGAACATATATTAAAAATAAAAGGGGAAGGCAGTGAAAAACTTTATGTGAATCAACTCTCATTAATATTTTTATATAGTATTGAGCAACCCTGATATTTTATTTTTCAGCATGTAGAGAGATCATGCACACCTGGATGGATCCTCACATCCTGATCCTTTTGAGGACACAAAAGCAGAATTCCAGGAGGCTTATGCTAGAGAGCAATTTTTATGCAAGGAACTGAGCAGATATTCTCTCTTCTGACTTCAGCCATGAAATTAGAAGCCCATTTCATCTCACTGCATCCAGGGCAGGATTAGATGCTGTGCCATGGAGGGAACAGAGAGGTGCTTTCAGGATAAAGCAAGGATATTCCCAAAACCCCAGAGAATCCCAACATCTCTCTCTCCACAAAAGCACGTTTATAAAAAGGGGCTGTGAACGCTAAGAGGAAATGGGAAACATTCAACCATGAGTAAATTACAATTCCCTCTGTTGTTATAAACTAATGCTATTCATTGGAGGGCTTTAATTTGTCTGCTCCATTTTTTACTTAGATTGTGTGTTTCAGTGAGTTGTCACTTTTTGGTGCTTTAAGGCTCTTTGCTACAGCTGTAATGTATTTCCTAGAAAGATTGCAACAGCAACTTTTTCCATCACAAAGGAATGATTAGTGACATAACCAGAACTCAGGAGGCAGGACATCATTTAATCCTCCCAGAGATCTCTTTCCCACTTGGACTGAAATCTTTTCCTTTTCTTCATTTCCTTTCGGATTGCAGAGCCTGAATAACAAAGCATTAGAAAGGAGAACAAGTCCTAGCGTGTACTTGACACCTGCTTCCCCATCCCCATGTTTGCAAGGTGACTTTCTGGCCCTAGCAGTCTCCTTTCATGGGCAGAAGTTTTATGGTTTGGGGGCCAAGTGCTTTTAATACTTAACATTCCCAAAGGAATGCGCATGGCAAGTCCCTATCCTGCTGCACTATGCAGTTGTGACAAGGTTTTTCAGGTAACTCCTCGTTAGATGTAAAACTGCTACCCACAGGAGGGAAAAACCAGCCTGATTTGTTAAAGAACCAGTCATGAGAGGTGGAAAAAATGGGTTTCCAGATATCTTCACCAAAGATGTACTCATGGTTTTTTTGGCAATGATTCCTTTCATCAAGAAAAGGTGATAATGTGCTGTAATAACTCACCCAAGGAAAACGTGCATGTCATGACAAGACAGAGAGTTACCCACTACCTGAAGCGGCAACAAGGCAGCCCACAGACGGGTGGGATTACTGGCTGCTGAGCCCTCTGAAAGGTCAGGGACTAATGTCATATGTAACATGGTGAGAGCTGCTAGATTCACTGAGGTGAAATGCTATTACAGACTGGTACTTTATAGGTCCTGCATGGCTCAGGACGTTAGGCAGAGGAGAATACATTGATCTGAGAGATCCACACTTCTGAAAGATGCTTTAGTTAAGGTACTGCAGCAAAATGCACTTAAAATTCAGAGCAAGTAAATACAAATACTTTTGCTCTGCACCCCAAGGACTAGTAAAACTGCAGTCACGGCGTTATAAAATCACAGAAACAAATTCTGCTCCTAATCAGCATGGCATAAAACTGGATTATACCTTGGAGTCTAGTGGAGCTACTTCAGATTTATGCAGGTTTAAACGAGAGCATAATTTGGCTAATGGCACCAAGCGATGGATTAATACAAGACCGAGCTCGTTAGGGGGGACTCATGCAGGTTTTGTACTGGAGACAGCATCCTCCAGGCCGCACAAAGAAGCCCCCTGCTAACAGGAGGTGCTGGATGATGGCCAGTGCCAGATGGCATTGCCCCGGCAGGAAAATAGCTCCTATCTGCCAGGGGGATGCAGGGAGGGATGCTCTAACCCACAGCTTCCCTGCAAATGGAGGTCCCCCCAATCCCCTGCTCCTCTCCCCAGCGGTTCCCTCTGCCCTCCTGGCTGTGGGGTCCGCCCCTGCAGGGGGTGCAGGTCTGGCCCCACACCCCATGGACCCCTCATGCCTTTCCCTCCCGGGCTGCCCGTGCCTATGCAAGTGGCAGTCCATGGCGCATGCCTCCCTGCGTGCCTCTGCACGCCTGGAGCACCTGAGAGGCCAACCTGGGGCTTTTCCCTTGCCAGCACCCTGTCAAACACCATGGGCAGCAGGGACCAGTCAGTAGTCCTCTCCAGCACCCAGCCCAAGGTGATGCACAAACTCAGCAGCAACTTCTCGCCGTCAGGGGACCAGACCCTGCGTGTGTCTTGGGAGCAGACCCTGCATAAATAACTCCCCTTAGCTACAAGAAAGACAGTGAGGCCAAAGGTGAGCCAAACCAGCTCTTACCAGAACTAGTTAAGTTCCCTGCCTTAAATATTCACTCCAACATCCTCAGAAATAATTTACAGAGGGATTCTTTCGATTTTAATTAAATTTAAACTCCTTTTTTTTCCCCCAACAGTGTGAAATTAGAAGCCTATGTCTGATTCCCTGCTGCATGGCTCTGGTTTTACAACTGCGTAGCTCAACTGATTTTATTCTTCCCTGAGTTATGAGGCTCACTGGTGAATTTATGTCAGGAGAAGACACCAGCCTGCTACAGCCCCAGTGAGAAAGCCTTAACTTGCGGGGCTGCAGCTCACAGCTTTAACTCTAGATTAGATGGGGAATGAGTCTTTTTGTCAACAAGTGAACCTGTTAAATAGCGATTTTTGAAAGAACTGGGTCAAACTTGATAAGTTTTGAAGGAAAAAAAGTGGCAAAAGTATACCAAAGCTCAAAATTTTTGTGGTTTTTGACATTTGGGGATTTGTTTTAGAAATGCTGCACCATTTTCATTCGATGTTGAAAAACAAAACTTTTCTACTCCTTATTTTGAAACACTGTTCTCCACTTTAAAACTGATCCAGGTGCCACCCTAAAATGGGAAAAAGGTTTTGGAGGTCTCTAAGCAGCTTCAAAATGAAAATAAAATATCTTTAACAGGTCAGTCAGCATTTTGGCATTAATTCAATGAAATTCTTCAAGTTTTCTTATTGTTTATTTGGTGGTTTTCCCACCATTTTTGTTTTCCCACCATTTTTGTTTTTGATTATCCACACAATTACAAAGTCTGTTTTCACCCACCCGTACTGCACAAGTCACAGGCAAACAGGCATCGGTTCAGTACAACCGCTCTGGGCTAAAAATGGTGGGACATGGTAAAAGCCCAAGCCCTCACTGTGGGCACCTGAACTTGCCATTCACCCCAGAGTGTTAGAGATTACCAGACCACAGGCACAGAAATCCCTTTTTGGGGTACCCACAGCTTTTGGCTTCCCATGCAGCTTCGCAAACACACTGTATCCCAGCCATGCCACAGATCCCGAGGATCCAGCATGTTTGCTCATCCCCCATCTAGTCTTGTAGGTAACCGGGCACAATTGTCTCTGACTGCTGAGCTGTTCTCGTCTAGTGAACGTATCTGTATTTAGTCAATTTTTAAAATTTTCTGTTATGCCCCTGTCCTGGTTTTGGCTGGGATAGGGTTAAATTTCTTCCTAGTGCTGTGTTTTGGATTTAGTACGAGGAGAATGTTGATAACACACTGATGTTTTCAGTTGTTGCTAAGTGCCCTCCTAGTCCAAGGACAGCTCCCGTGCCTACTGACTGAGCTAGGTACACAAGATGGGAGGGAACATAATCAGGACAGCCAGCCCAGCTGGCCAACGGGGTATTCCATGCCATGTGACGTCATGCTCAGTATATGAAGGGTAGGCGTGATCCAGGAAGTACCGATCGCTACTTGGTTATCGGTCAGCGCGGGTGGTGAGCAATTGCATTGTGCATCACTCATTTTGTATATTTTATCATTATCATTATTATTTTCCCTTTTTTTCCCTGTTCTATTAAACTGTCTTTATCTCAACCCACGAGTTTTTTCTCACTCTTACCCTTCTGATTCTCTCCCCGTCCCGCTGGGGGTGGGGGGAGTGAGTGAGCAGCTGCGTGGTATTTGGCTGCCTGCCAGGTTAAACCACGACAGTCCTTTTTGGCGCCCAACATGGGGCTCGAAGGGTTGAGATAACGACACATCTGACCCGAACGGGTTAAAACAAATTTGTTATAAGCATTCATGATATCAGTTTAGTACTTGATGTTCACAATGTTGATTTATTTGCTCTCAGAGTTTTTGGATCTGTTTTTGGAGTTTTGGTATGTAGCACCTTACTGGCTGTCTATACTGCTGATTATCAGTTTGTATGTGGGGTTGGTCATCTCTGGGAAATGGATTAAGGTCATTGCTTTGCTATACTGTGTGACCTGGCTTTATGTTATGATAAAATTATTGGTCATGAGCCTGTACTCAGCACTGCCATCATTCCTGTTCTTCGGGAGCTATCTTTTGGAAACTATTAATAATTACACTTCTTACGTCTTCACCTCAGAGGATGAATTTAGTGGGGAGACTGGATGGGACACTTTCTCCCACTTGTTCACCTTCCCCTCCATATCTTCAGAAACTCCTTTTTCTTCTATCCTCTTCATGAAGACGTCCACAATATTCCCTGAGAATTTTGAATATCCTTGGGATGTTCAAACAAGCATGATCATATTGCTATGTCATATTGCTATTCAGGAATACTGTCCAGAGATCAACCCTGGCAACAGATACAGTGACTACTCAAACCCCCACGACAGGCACTGTAGCTACTTCAACCCGCACGACAACCACTGTGGCTACTCAAAACCCTGCGACAGGCACCGTGGCTACTTCAACCCCCACAACAACCACTATGGCTACTCAGACCCCGGCAACAGTCACTACAGTTACTCCAACCCCCGCAACAGGCACTGCAGCTACTCAAACTCCGCCAACAGTCACGCAGTTACTCCAAACAGTGCGACAAGCACTGCAGCCACTCAAACCCCGGCAACAGTCACTACAAGTACTCCAACCCCCGCAACAGGCACTGCAGCTACCCAAACCCTCGTGACGGGTACTACAGCTGAACCAGAGGACCAACCCTTGCTGGTATCCGTCGCCCCTGTACAGAAGAAGAAATTTTTGAAGCGGAAGTCAGGTCGTGTAGAAAAGGATGATGGAAAAGCAGGGCCATCGCGAGGAGGGGAGGAGGAAGAGGAAGAAATAAACGAGATGGAAACCACCCGATCCTTATCCCTGAATGAGTTGCGAGATATGCGGAAAGATTTCAGCCGTCGTCCAGGCGAGCATATTGTTACCTGGCTGCTCCGATGCTGGGATAATGGGGCCAGTAGCCTGGAATTAGAGGGGAAGGAGGCCAAAAAGCTGGGATCCCTTGCTAGGGAAGCGGGTATTGACAAAGCAATCGGAAAAGGGACACAGGTCCTCAGCCTCTGGAGGCGACTCCTGTCAGGCGAGAAGGAAAGGTATCCCTTCAAGGAAGATGTTATATATCGCCTAGGCAAATGGACCACTATGGAGAGAGGTATCCAGTACCTGAGAGAACTAGGCGTGCTGGAGGTGGTTTATAGTGACCTGGACGACGTCCGAACACCCAAAGATCCAGATGACGTCCAGTGCACCCGACCCATGTGGCGGAAGTTGGTACGGAGCGCACCAGCATCGTATGCCAGTTCGTTGGCAGTACTGTGCTGGAAAGAGGAAGAAGCACCAACGGTGGATGTCTTAGTTAGCAGACTTCGGGATTTTGAAGAAACTATCTCCTCCTCCCTTGTCTCGGCTGTGGAGAAACTGTCCCGGGAGGTCCAGCAACTCAAAGAGGATATGTCCTATTCTCCACCTGTATGGACCAGTATCTCAGCCATTAGGAGTCAGCGTTTTTCTCCTCAGGAGAGAGGATATAGAAAGTACACACCACGGGGCACCCTGTGGTTTTACCTGCGTGACCACGGAGAGGACATGAGGCAGTGGGATGGAAAACCTACCTTCATCCTAGAGGCACGTGTACGTGAGTTGCAAGGAAAAACAATGACACAAGGGGGTTCTCCCAGGAAAAATGCTGCTCCAGTTTTCAGGAAAAACCTGTCTCATGACGGTGCAGTTTCAACTGAACAGTTCCCCAGACAGAGTAGAAGGGCTGATCTTACTTTGGATTGTAAAGGCAATGAAGAAATTCTTGACTCACATTTGCAAGAAGTGAGAGATGGATACTATGACCAGAACTAGAGGGGCCCTGCCTCCGGCCAGGTGGAGGAAAGGGACAACCGGGTTTACTGGACTGTGTGGATTCGATGGCCTGGCACATCAGACCCACAGGAGTATAAGGCTCTCGTAGACACTGGTGCACAGTGTACCCTGATGCCATCAAGCTATAAAGGGGCAGAACCCATCTGTATTTCTGGAGTGACAGGGGGATCCCAAGACTTAATTGTATTGGAGGCCGAAGTGAGCCTGACCGGGAATGAGTGGCAGAAGCACCCCATTGTGACTGGCCCAGAGGCTCCGTGCATCCTTGGCATAGACTACCTCAGGAGAGGGTATTTCAAGGACCCAAAAGGGTACCGGTGGGCTTTTGGTATAGCTGCCCTGGAGACGGAGGAAATTAAACAGCTGTCCACCTTGCCTGGTCTCTCGGAGGACCCTTCTGTTGTGGGGTTGCTGAGGGTCAAAGAACAACAGGTGCCAATTGCTACCACAACAGTGCACCGGCGGGAATATCGCACCAACCGAGACTCCCTGATTCCCATCCATGAGCTGATTCGTCGACTGGAGAGCCAAGGAGTGATCAGCAAGACTCGCTCACCCTTTAAAAGTCCCATATAGCCAGTGCGAAAGACCAATGGAGAGTGGAGACTAAAAGTAGACTATCGTGGCCTGAACGAAGTCACGCCGCCACCGAGTGCTGCCGTGCCGGACATGCTGGAACTTCCATACGAACTGGAGTCAAAGGCAGCCAAGTGGTACGCCACAACTGATATCACTAATGCGTTCTTCTCCATCCCTTTGGTGGCAGAGTGCAGGCCACAGTTTGCTTTCACTTGGAGGGGCGTCCAGTACACCTGGAACCGACTGCCCCAGGGGTGGAAACACAGCCCTACCATTTGCCATGGACTGATCCACGCCGCACTGGAACAGGGTGAGGCTCCGGAACATCTGCAGTACATTGATGACATCATCGTGTGGGGCAACACAGCAGAAGAAGTTTTTGAGAAAGGGGAGAGAATAATTCAAATTCTTCTGAAGGCTGGTTTTGCCATAAAACAAAGTAAGGTCAAGGGACCTGCACAGGAGATCCAGTTTTTAGGAATAAATTGGCAAGATGGACGCCGTCAGATCCCAATGGATGTGATCAACAAAATAACAGCCATGTCCCCACCAACTAGCAAAAAGGAAACACAAGCTTTCTTAGGCGTTGTGGGCTTTTGGAGAATGCATATTCCAGATTACAGCCTGATTGTAAGCCCCCTCTATCATGTGACCAGAAAGAAGAACGACTTCAAATGGGGCCCTGAGCAACGACAAGCCTTTGAACAGATTAAACGGGAGATAGTTCAGGCAGTAGCCCTTGGGCCAGTCCGGGCAGGACAAGATGTAAAGAATGTGCTCTACACCGCAGCCGGGGAGAACGGCCCTACCTGGAGCCTCTGGCAGAAAGCACCAGGGGAGACTCGAGGTCGACCCTTAGGGTTCTGGAGTCGGGGATACAGAGGATCCGAGGCCCGCTACACTCCAACTGAGAAGGAGATATTGGCAGCATATGAAGGGGTTCGAGCTGCTTCGGAAGTGGTTGGTACTGAAGCACAGCTCCTCCTGGCACCCCGACTGCCGGTGCTGGGCTGGATGTTCAAAGGGAGGGTCCCCTCTACACATCATGCAACCGATGCTACGTGGAGTAAGTGGGTCGCACTGATCACACAACGGGCCCGAATAGGAAACCCCAGTCGCCCAGGAATCTTGGAGGTGATCACGAACTGGCCAGAAGGCAAAGATTTTGGCATATCCCCAGAGGAGGAGGTGACACGTGCTGAAGAGGCCCCACTGTATAATAAACTACCAGAAAAGGAGAAGCAATATGCCCTGTTCACTGATGGGTCCTGTCGCCTTGTGGGAAAGCATCGGAGATGGAAAGCTGCTGTATGGAGTCCTATAAGCCAAGTTGCAGAAAATGCTGAAGGAGAAGGTGAATCGAGCCAGTTTGCAGAGGTGAAAGCCATCCATCTGGCCTTGGACATTGCTGAACGAGAAAAATGGCCAGTACTTTATCTCTATACTGAGTCATGGATGGTGGCAAATGCCCTGTGGGGGTGGTTGCAGCAGTGGAAGCAGAACAACTGGCAGCGCAGAGGTAAACCCATCTGGGCTGCCGCGTTGTGGCAAGATATTGCTGCCCGGGTAGAGAACCTGGCTGTAAAAGTACGTCACGTAGATGCTCACGTGCCCAAGAGTCGGGCCACTGAAGAACATCAAAATAACCAGCAGGTGGACCAGGCTGCTAAGATTGAAGTGGCTCAGGTGGATTTGGACTGGCAACATAAGGGTGAATTATTTATAGCTCGGTGGGCCCATGACGCCTCAGGCCATCAAGGAAGAGATGCAACATATAGATGGGCTCGTGATCGAGGGGTGGACTTAACCATGGACGCTATTGCACAGGTTATCCACGAATGTGAAACGTGCGCTGCAATCAAACAAGCCAAGCGAGTAAAGCCTCTTTGGTATGGAGGACGATGGCTGAAATATAAATATGGGGAGGCCTGGCAGATTGATTATATCACACTCCCACAAACCCGCCATGGCAAGCGCTATGTGCTCACCATGGTGGAAGCAACCACCGGATGGCTGGAAACATACCCTGTGCCCCATGCCACTGCCCGGAACACCATCCTGGGCCTTGAAAAGCAAGTCCTGTGGCGACATGGCACCCCAGAAAGAATTGAGTCAGACAACGGGACTCACTTCCGAAACACCCTCATAGACACCTGGGCCAAAGAGCACGGCATTGAGTGGGTCTATCACATCCCCTACCATGCACCAGCCTCCGGGAAAATCGAACGATACAACGGACTGCTAAAGACAACGCTGAGGGCAATGGGTGGTGGGACATTCAAACATTGGGACATACATTTAGCAAAGGCCACCTGGTTAGTCAATACCTGGGGATCTGCCAATCGAGCTGGCCCTGCCCAGTCAAGACTCTTACGTACTGTAGATGGAGATAAAGTCCCTGTCGTGCACATAAGAAATATGCTGGGGAAGACAGTCTGGGTTACTCCTGCCTCTGGCAAGGGAAAACCCATCCGTGGGATTGCTTTTGCTCAAGGATCTGGGTGCACTTGGTGGGTGATGCGAAAGGATGGGCAGGTCCGGTGTGTACCTCAAGGGGATTTGATTTTGGGTGAAAATAGCCAATGAACTGAATTTTGATGTCAACTGTTACATGATATCGTATATCATTATTTCTATGATATAGCAGTGGTATAGCAGTGAAAATCACCCAGATTAGTGAAGAATGAACTAACTCCGATGAAACCAAGCAAAGTGCAACGATGATAGAACTGGACGAGCGCAGCAGTACCGAAATGAGAACTGGCTTCAGGATGCAACGGCCCAACACCTCACACCATCTCTTTGGCCCTGAAAGACTGTTATAACAGATGGAGCCCTAAGTCATGGACTAAATGAACTCAGTGGACATTTTAGAGGGATAGTCCATAGACCGAGGGAATGATATCTGTGCGTGCATATATATATATGTGTGTATATATAAAGAAAGATAGTGGTGGTTAATTGAAATGTATTAAAAAAAGATGTGAGACCTAAGCACGACGTAAATGGTATGGAATAAGGGGTGGATACTGTCCTGGTTTTGGCTGGGATAGGGTTAAATTTCTTCCTAGTGCTGTGTTTTGGATTTAGTATGAGGAGAATGTTGATAACACACTGATGTTTTCAGTTGTTGCTAAGTGCCCTCCTAGTCCAAGGACAGCTCCCATGCCTACTGACTGAGCTAGGTACACAAGATGGGAGGGAACATAATCAGGACAGCCAGTCCAGCTGGCTAATGGGGTATTCCATACCATGTGACGTCATGCTCAGTATATGAAGGGTAGGCGTGATCCAGGAAGTACCGATCGCTACTTGGTTATCGGTCAGCGCAGGTGGTGAGCAATTGCATTGTGCATCACTCATTTTGTATATTTTATCATTATCATTATTATTTTCCCTTTTTTTCCCTGTTCTATTAAACTGTCTTTATCTCAACCCACGAGTTTTTTCTCACTCTTACCCTTCCGATTCTCTCCCCGTCCCGCTGGGGGTGGGGGGAGTGAGTGAGCGGCTGCGTGGTATTTGGCTGCCTGCCAGGTTAAACCACGACAGCCCCTCAGTCTAGTTCCTAAGTCCACTGCCTTATGGATTCTTCTCTTTACCCACTAATTTATTTTCAAAGAATGCTATTTATAAAATAAATTCAGCCTCTGTATAGTTAGCCCTGATTGTGTAGGGGAGCTGTGTAAAATCACTGGTGGTCATTTATGGAGAACACCTGCCTTGTGTCTTATTCACATGAGAATCAATATGGGTCTGACACAAAGCTCACTGCAGCCTTTCCATCGGCCTCAGACAGCTTTGCATTAGGCCTGTCTTGAAGACCAGGCTCTCATCTGCTCTGCTGAAGCATTACTGGAGTGGGGAGTTTTGGGAGAGGGCTCTTTTTTGGTGAGGTTTCTTGACTCTCAGCGAGGATGATTTTAAACTGTCTGTATGTGAGCAAAATATACATTTTTTTTAAGTGTACCTGTAATGGACTACATCTGTCACTCATTTTATGGCCTTGTAAATTAAAGGCTTTTAACTTTCAGACTATTGAGGAAAATTCACTCCAACTGAGTGCTAATGCAATCCAGTCATCCAGATTGAGCTTTCAAATCCCAGTACAAGGCTCTGCGTGGCACTGCTCTCTGCTCAGCGTGATGTGAGCATCTGGACAAGGATGTGCTGGTATTTCTGTGGCCATCCTGGAGACAGAAGTTGCTGCAATATTATATTTCAGTGTAATAGTTACCCTCAAATAGACATGTGCTCCATGTTGCATCAGCTTGCCGCCAGCACAGGGCGGGCAGCCAGGGCTGCAGGAGGAGGTGAATTTGGGTGATACCTGGAGGGACAGCACCTGGGAGCTAGTGATGCAAGGCCTATAAGATGGGAGCCTTGCTTTTCATCAGAAACTCATCAACACGCGATCAGAAATAGCTGTCTGTGGTCAGCGGCAAAACATGGGAAATAAATACTCTCTACTCTTCCCTATCTGGATTACAGGGAATTGCAAGAGGATGTTGGGTCCTGCCACAAATAGGTGCAAACAGGGACAGGCTCACACCTGAGAGAGAGAAGGGTTCAGGGCATCCTTGTGATGTGTGGAAATAGCTACCAAAGCACAGTGATATTTAGACTCTGTCGCTGCCAGTAAAGCTGCAAGCTCAGCAGGCAGCCAGCATTTCATATTCACAGTCCTCTCGGGGCTGCAATGGCGGGGAGAGTGAGCAAAAGGAGTATGTCCCATGTCCCCAGCTGCACTCCGCCCCAAAAAGGGGCCCAGATTTGAAGCGGGTGCTGGGGCTTTGGGGTGATATGTCAGCTTTTGAAGTGCTGCTTGGGACTGCCTTGCCCTGGTGCCCGGATCCCACACTGCTGCCCCAGAGGCTGCTGAAATGCCAGGAGGTCAGGCACTCACTGCATTGCCCTGAGGCCCAAGGGGTCAGGGAGTGCTCCCTTGCCCTCACCAGGGACATGGAGAGACGAATTTCAAAGATGGTGGAGGGGCCAAAATATCACATTATGTCTCTTGTCCTCACTTGCTGGCTGAATTGTTTTCTCCCTTCAACCCATATTGCAAAGGCTGAGAGGGGCCCCTTTGCTTTCTCCCCCTCTTTACAGATGACGAACTGCCCATCCTTGCTCTGGCGCCTCCTGAAAAGCAGAGGCTCCAGGAGTACGTATGAACCACAAAGCTAGAGGAGAGTCATCTGGGTGCAGTAGCATGGGGCAATGGCTCATGGGAAGGAACAACATCTCTCAGCCATGAAGCAATTGGGGGTCAAGACCTGGCTCTACAAGTCAGTGCAAGCAAGAGCCACATGTAGCTGTTGCTGGGGATTTGCAGCTCCTCCTTGAGCATGGGTGGCAGCTGTTGAAGGATGATCAAGACAAGGGGTTTTCCTTCATTTTCTCCTCTGTCTCCATGCTCAGTGGCCATAGTGCAGCTCCCCAGCAGAGCTGCAGGCTGGCTGTATGGGAGCAGAGTGAGCTCAGCTGACAGTTTTAAAAATGAACTCAGTGAGGCAAAAAGATCATTTTTCTCTCCTGACATTTTCAACTACTTAGTTGCTTAATTATCTGTTACCAGAATGTTTCCCTATAAGCATCAGCAATTTTGCCCATTAGCAATTAGTGAGAACAGTTATTCTACTGAACTTTGTGCAGTTGAATAAATAGATTAATACCCGTCCCTCTGAGTATGACTACAAGGCAGATTCCCAGCTGGAGCAAGCTGACTTAGTGTTATTCACAGTAACATTTTACTTTTATATTTAAAAAGCAATTTGAAAAGGATATCTTTTTTTTTTCTTTAAGAAGAATTACTTTATCTCCTCCTATTTGAGTATTCTAGCAACCACATGCACTTTTGTCATGCAAATAATTTCAGTAGTGATCCAGTGAACAGATAAATTTCTGCCTTGCCCATATTCTGGCTATTGATATACACATTTTTAGAAACAGCAGCCAGTAGAAATCCCCTGAAATATGCCAGGCTAGAGTGAGCTTTAATGAAACCACCTTCACATTACATCTTCCAGCTCCAAAATATCATAACAATTTTAAAGAAGAGAACTTCTAATGAAATTACATCACAAGTAATAACTACACTGGGCCATTAAAACTCAACAATGGAAGATTCATACCACAAATGTGATATTGTAATTAGATCCATTTTATAATCTACAAATAAAATACCCATCTTCCTCCAGAAACTAAGCAATCAGGTCCTGTCTTTCAAAGACACTGCAATACAGCAAATTCAGTGTTTATAAGTTAGCTGTTCCTGTATAAAGAACAGTAAAAGACTAAAAAGGAGGGCTGACATATACTTTAAAAGAAAAGAAGGATTCTTTAGAAACATCTGCAGAAAAAAAAAAAAAACAAATTAGAGAAAAATCCCTTTCTCTGAGTTTTCCCTTGCAGTTTTGATGAGGCATTTATAATCATGTCCCCAAGAATTGATATGTGTTATTTTAAAACTGTTTCAACTGTGTGCAAACATGCATGGATTCTGTCACTAATTCACAAGGTTTCCTTTTCTAAGAACTGCTCCCTTATTACAGTAACATTGCCTTTTTCCCTTTTTTTTTTTTTTTAAAAAAAAAAAAAAGGATCCTTAGGGCTGCAGAGAGCTGCATGTGATTTTGATTAAAGTCAGAAGCTAGAGAGGTCAGCCATATCTGTGTTTATGTCTGTGATTACAGAGCAGCTCTTCTCTGCCGTCGCCCGTCAGGCAGCATGGGCGAGACAGAAACTTGTGTGTGTGTGTGGTTCCAGCAGAGAAACATGAGATAACTGATCAGATAGCTCACAGCCTGAGGTGCAAGCCAGCCTGAGACACTTCTGCCGTTAGCTGACCCCGCTCATCACACCCGGGCATCTGAGGGCAGCCACTGGGTGCCCGACACCTGTAAGACATTCAATCCCTGTGCTGCCCGGGGCAAGGGGGGCACATGCTGCTCCTGCCGCACACGCATGCCTGGCTGCCCCGGCGTGGACCCCACGTGACTCCTGGGGATCCGGGAACCCACCTCCACCCTGGGCCATCCCACAAGGCTGTCTGGGCCATGTCACCTCTGCGGCCAGCAGAGACACTGAAAGCAAATGGAGATTTTACAGCTAAATTTAGGTGGCTATGGAAGCTGACCTGATATTCTCCACCACCCCCTCCACGAGGTGCTTAACAGGAGGTACAAGCCCACCCTGCTCCCTTTGGGGCTGATACCAATTATGAAAGAACAGTGAAGAGACGTATGATTTTGGTTGAAATGATGCAGCTAGGTTAGGAATGCTTTACGAATAAGATAAGTTGGACATTCAGTAGATAAAAGAGCCTTGAAACTTTGTACTCTGCGTAAAATAGATGAGGAAGCTAACCTTGTATCTTGAGTAAAATAGATAAGGGGGTTGTGCCAGCCTAAGCTAGTTCGTGCTAATGAGAATTGTGCTAATTAAGCCAAGGGTTAAAACTGAGCATGCGTAAAGACTGAGTTCAACTAAAGGACACTGTGAGGAAGACTATCGACGACCACCAGAGGACCCTGAAACACCACCAATGAACACAAGGGTGCATGCGTCAAAGACTTTTGCATATGTTAATGAATTCCGGGAAATAACATGAATATTTAGATTATTTCTCGGAAATGTAATGAATATGTATATTCTAATTATATATAACTTCTATAGTTGAATGATTTGGTGCGCACACTAGGTGGAGCGATCCCCTGTGCGCCCGGCACCGCATTAAAGAATGCCTGCTTTCTAAAACTCCAAAACGAGTCTTAGAGAGTTCTTATTTCACCGACTTATGGTAACAGGGCAATAGGTGGAGGAGCTCAGCCTCCACCCAAGGGTGGCTTCTCCTTCAGGTGTGGAGGAAACAAAGTCAGCGGAGGCTGCAGGCACACGGAAAGGATAAATTCAAAGTCTGGTAAGGGAGGTGGTAAGTGTGAGTCCACAAGCTGCGTGGTGTTTAGTTGCTGGCTGGGGTTAAATCACGACACCCCCTCAAGAAACCGCCAGAGGAAGCCTCAGTGGGACAGGTGGTGCCCTGGCAGGAGCATGCCTGGCTGGCCCCTGGCCCCGGAGATCCTGGCACGTACCGAGGGACCTGTGTTATGCTGGGTCTTCCTTTCCAAGTGTGGTTCAGTTGCCTCTAAACAGGACGTTCACACTATTAATAGCTACTCACTGGAGCATGAGGGTATTTATTTACAAGCAGCCCATATTATTTTAACCCTTAGTGCTGGGAGTCACTCTCTGTGTGTCCTGCCTCTCCTCAACATTGGCACTAAGGTAGGTATAAAATGAAACGCAGTATATATATATATATATATATATATATATAAAACGCAGGTATAAAATGAAAGCAAACAACAATCTTACATGGATGAAAACTTTTAACAGAAAGCCCCAATATCTTTGCTCGGCAGCAGAGCACAGTGCACGCACACAGCGAGCTTATTTATTTTTAAGGAAAGTCACCTTTTCCAGAGGGATGTGAAAGGTCATGAACAGAAACTGTGAAAAGCAGCTCCTGGGAGCAGCACTTCACTGCAGAAATGGGCCTGCCGCAGCCCAGGAGGGAGAGAGGGAGAGGAGCATCTGCTCTCCTTGAAGCCAGGGAGGGCTTGGAGAGGCAGGACTGGTTATTTGGGAATTTGGCCTTCTGGGGACCGGGCAGCTGTGGGGGTTGTAAACCATTTGCTCCTGACACTGACTCCTCTCTCATCTCAGAGATGCCAATGGGACACTGTCCTGGTTCCGGCTGGGACAGAGTTAACTTTCTTCCCAGTAGCTTGGGGGCTGTGCTGTGTTTTGGGTTTGGTATGAGAGGAGCATTGATGACCCATTGATGCTTTGGTTGTTGCTGGGTGGTGCTTGCACCGGGGACTTTTGGTTTCTCTTTTCGGCCTCCCATGCCCTGCCAAGTGCAGGGGAAGCTGTTGGTGGGGGGAGCCTAGCTGGGGTGGTTGACCCAGCTGGCCAATGGGGTATTCTATACCATGTGACATCATGCTCAGTATAAAACCGGGGGGGGGGGCTCGCCCCCCGTTTGTGACACGCAGTCGGCAGTCGGTGAGCAGTTGCGTTGTGCATTGCCTGCTTTGTATATTCTGTTATTGTTGTTGTTCTCATTGTTATTATTACTGTTCTACTTCATTTTATTTCAATTATTAAACTGTTTTTATCCCAACCCGCGAGTTTTCCTACTTGTGCCCTCCCGATTCTCTCCCCCATCCTACCGGAGGCGGGGGGGGGTGAGCGAGCGGCTGCGTGGGGTTTATTTGCTGGCTGGGGTTAAATCACGACAGACACGCTCATAAAAATAAAAGCAATCCCCACCTTCACCTCCAGGCAGGTGCACGTCCCAGCTGAGAAGCAAGCCTCGCCTCCACACAAACGACATCTTACAGAAAAAGTCACTGCAGTGGCAAAACAAGGGGATTTCTTTGTGGCAACCGGGAGTCTTTTCACACCATCTCTGTAGCAGGCCCCATCATTTCTCCTCTGGTCTCACCAGCATGAGATCAAACAGCTCCCTGTGCCTGTTCCTGGCATCTTCACAGGAGAAGAGCTGAGGTGCAGGGGAAATCGCACTGCCTCATGTGGGCCCTGCAGACCGGGAGCATGCCCAGCAACTCGCCGTGCTCTAGGAGCTACCCATTCTGAAGCAGCAAATTTTACATTTTCAACTTTCTGCTCCATAGCCATAGTCATCCCATAACTCACCACGGTGATGCAGATACACTGGATTTTGACCTAACAGCTGTTACTCCCTTTAAGCTCCTTTTCTGTGTCAGCTTGTTCAAAACATGCTAACAAGTACTAGTTTCCTGAGCTAATTCTTTAAATAGCTTTTCCCAGTTGTGTCTATCCTCTCTACTATCATTAATGTTTTTGGCTGTTTATAGCTTGGCTGTTCTGGGAGAAGGTCTCTAATGCAAGAGCATAGCCACACTGTGCTGCCTCCGCTGTGATCGCCCCGGCTGGCAGGAAGAGCTACAAGGTGTTTCTGAAGACAATGTGCTTCGCCCCCAGAGAGCAGAGTCAAGGGCCTCCTCTGCCATCGACTGATGGAGACTCTTCTGCCATCCAGGACGTGCAAGCCTTGGCACCGAAGGCCCAGCTAAAGGGAAAAGGAAAGGTAGAAGGAAAAGAAATGGGGGCCGTACACCTGTGCTGAGCCATACTTCAAAGACTTTGTAGTGGCATGTCCTTCGTGAGGCAGAGAGGCAACATGGGCTTCCTCCCTTGTGTCACTAGCCAAGAAGGGACTCGGAAAAAACAAATAAAGGTGCTGTTGTTAGAGGCCTCAGACCTACCCCCATGGGAGTCATCAGTGTGAGGCCCTGCAGCGCGACACTGCGGGCTCAGCTTCCCTTACTCAGGCCCGAGTTATTCCTGCTGAAGAGCAGAAACCATGGTCTGGCTCTTTCCTCCTTTCCTCCTCTGGCCATAGGGACAGCCAACAGGCTATAGCTTTCTTATAACTATTTCTGTGGTGTGTCCTTTAAGCTAAATGTTCCCCTGGTCCTTTTCCCTGTTCAACCTGAAATGCCTCCCAACAATGCTGATGAGATGATGTTTCTGGAAGCATCGTGTTTCAGCAGCAATAAACTTAACAAATGAGTAAGGCATGAGCCATATATTCAGAACAGATTTAGGTAAATTTGGGGTGTCCTGGTTTCAGCTGGGATAGAGTTAATTTTCTTCCTAGTAGCTGGTATAGTGCTGTGTTTTTGATTTAGTATGAGAATAATGTTGATAACACACTGATGTTTTAGTTGTTGCTAAGGAGTGTTTACCCTAGTCAAGGAGTTTTCAGCTTCCCATGCTCCGCCAGGTGCACAAGAAGCTGGGAGGGAGCATAGCCAGGACAGCTAACCCAAACTGGCCAAAGGGGTATTCCATACCATATGACATCATGCTCAGTATATAATCTGAGGGGAGTTGGCCAGGGAGCGGTCATCGCTGCTCGGCGAATGGCTGGGCATCGGTTGGCAGGTGGTGAGCAATTGTATTGTGCATCACTTACTTTGTATATTCTTTTATTATTATTATTATTATTATTATTATTATTATTATTATTATTATTATTTTCCCTTCATTTTCTGTCCTATTAAACTGTCTTTATATCAACCCATGAATTTTACTTTTTTTTTTTCCAATTCTCTCCCCCATCCCACTGGTGGTGGGGGGAGTGAGCGAGCCGCCGTGTGGTGTTTAGCTTCTGGCTGGGGCTAAACCATGACAGTCCTTTTTGACACCCAACGTGGGGCTCAAAGGCTTGAGATAACAACAGATCTGACCTGAGCGTGTTAAAACAAGTTTCTTATAACCACTGCCAGTGCCAGCAATAGATGCCCAGAGCCTGGAGAAGGATCACAGGTCAGCAGGAGAGCACCTGAAGAGCAGCACAAGGGAACTCCAGCCAGTAAGAAAGCTTCATCGGGGGCCCAACTTAAATGCCTCTATGCAAACACACGTAGCATGGGGAATAAACAAGAGGAGTTAGAGACGTGCGCACGCCTGCAGGGCTACAACCTTATTGGCATCACAGAGACATGGTGGGATGGCTCCTATGATTGGAGTGTTGGGATGGAAGGATACAGGCTCTTTAGGAAGGACAGGCAGGGGAGACAAGGAGGGGGTGTTGCCCTCTATGTCAATGACCAGCTGGAGTGCATAGAGCTCCACCTGGGGATGGATGAGGAGCAGACAGAGAGCTTATGGGTCAGGATTAAAGAGAGGGCAGGGACAGGTGACATTACGGTGGGGGTCTGCTACAGGCCACCCGACCAGGAAGACCGAGCAGATGAGGCCCTCTGTAGACAGATAGGAGCAGCCTCACGTTCACAAGCCCTGGTCCTCATGGGGGACTTCAACCACCCCGATATCTGTTGGAGGGACAACACGGCAGGGCATAAGCAATCCGAGAGGTTCCTGGAATGCGTCGATGATAACTTCCTTCTCCAAGTGGTAGAGGAGCCAACGAGGAGAGGTGCTATGCTGGACCTTGTTCTCACCAACAAGGAGGGGCTGGTGGGGAATGGGAAGCTCAAGGGCAGCCTTGGCTGCAGTCACCAGGAAATGGTGGAGTTCAAGATCCTTAGGGCACCGAGGAGGGCGCGCAGCAAGCTCACTACCCTGGACTTCAGGAGAGCGGACTTTGGCCTCTTCAGGGATCTGCTTGGTAGAGTGCCATGGGACAAAGCCCTGGAAGGAAGAGGGCCCTAAGAAAGCTGGTTAATATTCAAGGATCACCTCCTCCGAGCTCAGGAGCAATGCATCCCAACAAAGAGGAAGTCAGGCCTGCATGGATGAACAAGGAGCTCCTGGACACACTCAAACACAAAAAGGAAGCCTACAGAGGGTGGAAGCAAGGACAGGTAGCCTGGGAGGAATACAGAGAAATTGTCCGAGCGTCCAGGGATCAGGTTAGGAAAGCTAAAGCCCTGATAGAATGAAATCTGGCCAGGGACGTCAAGGGCAACAAGAAAAGCTTCTATAGGTACGTCGGGGATAAAAGGAAGACTAGGGAAAATGTGGGCCGTCTCTGGAAGGAAATGGGAGACCTGGTTACCTGGGATATGGAGAAGGCGGAGGTACTCAACGACTCTTTTGCCTCAGTCTTCACCAGCAAGTGCTCGAGCCTCACTGCCCAAGCCGCAGAAGGCAAAGGGAGGGACTGGGAGAATGAAGAACCGCCCACTGTAGGAGAAGATCAGGTTCAAGACCATCTAAGGAACCTGAAGGTGCACAAGTCCATGGGACCCGATGAGATCCATCCTTGGGTCCTGAGGGAACTGGCGGATGAAGCTGCTAAGCCACTATCCATCATATTTGAGAAGTTGTGGCAGTCCGGTGAAGTTCCTGCTGACTGGAAAAGGGGAAACATTACCCCCATTTTTAAAAAGGGAAAAAAGGAAGACCCAGGGAACTACAGGCCAGTCAGTCTCACCTCTATGCCTGGGAAGATCATGGAAAAGATCCTCCTGGAAACTATGCTAAGGCACATGGAAAATAAGGAGGTGATTGGTGACAGCCAGCATGGCTTCACCAAGGGCAAGTCCTGCCTGACCAACCTAGTGGCCTTCTGTGATGGAGTGACTACATCAGTGGACATGGGAAGGGCTACAGATGTCGTCTACCTGGACCTCTGTAAGGCCTTTGACACAGTCCCCCACAACATCCTTCTCTCTAAACTGGAGAGGTATGGATTTGATGGGTGGACTGTCCGGTGGGTGAGGAACTGGCTGGATGGACGCATCCAGAGGGTAGTGGTCAACGGCTCAATGTCCAGATGGAGATCAGTGACGAGTGGTGTCCCTCAGGGGTCCGTATTGGGACCAGTACTGTTTAATATCTTCATCAACGACATAGTGGGATCGAGTGCACCCTCAGCAAGTTTGCAGATAACACCAAGCTGAGTGGTGCAGTCGACACGCCTGAGGGATGGGATGCCATCCAGAGGGACCTGGACAAGCTCAAGAAGTGGGCCCGTGTGAACCTCATGAGGTTCAACAAGGCCAAGTGCAAGGTCCTGCACCTGGATCGGGGCAACCCCCGGCATCAATACAGGCTGGGGGATGAAGGGAGTGAGAGCAGCCCTGCCGACAAGGACTTGGGGTTACTGATGGACGAAAAGCTGGTCATGAGCCAGCAATGTGCGCTCACAGCCCAGAAGGCCAATCATATCCTGGGCTGCATCAAAAGAATCATGGCCAGCAGGTCGAGGGAGGTGATTCTGCCCCTCTACTCTGCTCTGGTGAGACCCCACGTGGAGTACTGCGTCCAGCTCTGGAGTCCTCAGCACAGGACAGACGTGGACCTGTTGGAGTGGGTTCAGAGGAGGGCCTCAAAAATGATCAGGGGGATGGAACGCCTCTCCTATGAGGAAAGGCTGAGAGTGTTGGGGTTATTCAGCCTGGAGAAGAGAAGGCTCCGGGGAGACCTTATTGCAGCCTTCAAGTACTTAAAGGGGGCTTATAAGAAAGATGGGGACAAACTTTTTAGCAGGGCCTGTTGCGACAGGACAAGGGGGAATGGTTTTAAACTAAAAGAGGGTAGATTTAGACCAGATATAAGGAAGAAATTATTTACAATGAGGGTGGTGAAACACTGGAACAGGTTGCCCAGAGAGGTGGTAGATGCCCCATCCCTGGAAACATTCAAAGTCAGGTTGGACGGGGCTCTGAGCAACGTGATCTAGTTGAAGATGTCCCTGCTCATTGCAGGGGGGTTGGACTAGATGACCTTTAAAGGTCCCTTCCAACCCAACCTATTCTATGATTCTATGGTTCTATGGTTCTAAAAAGCACTTTGTAGCAATCTACATTGAATGTCTGTGAGAGGTCTGACCTGAAGGTCAGTCATGGTCCCATCTAGTGTCAGGTCTATGAATCCATCAGGTGGAATGCCCCAAACTGGATTCAGTGCCATTAAAGATTTACACCAGTAGACACTGGCCCAGGAGAGTGAGTGCAATATATCCAAGTCCAAGATGCAGTTAAGATGTGTGGAAAGGCTCTTTTTGACATCTGTGAGTTTTGGATGACATCCTTAGAGGGTGGGTGCAGTGCAGACAGTATGCAGTGACCAGGCGTATCACTTCTAGCAAGTATTAGGTGACACTGCCCTCAGACGGTCAAGATGGAGTATGTAAACTCTTCCTAATTCTTAAAATAAACTTTAAGGCAGGGCTTAACAACTGACTAAATACATTTCAGGTAATGCACTGTAAATAAATTTCTCCATCATACTGGACTATTGAGGAAAATGGTTATTTCTTTGTCCACAGCCACCAGTAACCCAGAGTGTGAATATTCCAGCTTAGGAAAAATGCAGACTTGCAACAAGGGTCAAGGTGGGAAACAGGCGGCCCTAGCGCTCTTTCAGCTTCTTGCCATTTTCACTGAATTCAACCTAGCAAGGAGAACAATGTGCACTACAGAATCAGACCTTCAAGTGAAAAGGAAGAACGGGAAGGAAATTAAAAGGAAAAATCTTGCTCCACATAAAGTCTTTGTACCATAGCTAAATTTGTCTAGAAAGTTAACATTAGAGAAATTAAATGGGCACTGCAAAGTCCTCCATTAGTTGAGAGAATATTATATTAACATCAGATATAGAATATAATTACATTTTTATAGCATCTTTTATGCTCAAGGTATGAGAGTGCTCTGCACAGTGTGATACTGGGGATGCTGTAATGGGTTATACCACAGCTCAGCGAGAACGAGGGGCACTGCAGAAGCAGTCAAAATAGACAGGGCTACAGGAGCAGATTTAGGCTCCTTCTGCAGATATTGGTATTTACAGGTTTTCTGCAGAATCTATGTTGTCATGTCATCCCAGAAATGGTGACGCAGTCCCTCGGAGGCGCAGCGGCACAGATCTCTCCTCCCAGGCCGTCCTGGCAGCCATGGGCTGGTGAGGAGGGCTGGCAGCACTGCCTGTGGGCGAGGGAAGGGTCCTCACTGCCCCAGCTCAGCCACCAGCTGTACTGGCAAGACAGCAGCACCTGGCCATGGGATGAGCCATGCCACTGATCCCACTTCCAGCTCTTGACAGGCAAGTCTTGCCAACCTCTGTGTCCCCCACTCTTGCTCTCCACCAGAGGGAATGGCCGGACCCCCTTCCTTGCACTGGCTGGGCTGAAACAGGGTCCTGGGCCATGGGCAGGGTGGGGGAAGGCCCTGGGGCCAGGTCCCCAGGGACATCAGGGCTGTGAGTGCCCTCAGAGGCCTGATGCAGTGTGACACCAACATTTGGACCGGACACCTGAAGCGCCTAGTGTAGTCTAAGCGGAGACTCAGGCTGCAATTCATATGAGCTAATTTATGCTTGTGCTTCCAGATGGGATGAATCACACTCCCAGAAGGCCCACTTGCCTCCCCTGGTCATGCATGAGTTCTGGGTGAGCAACACAGACAGAGGCATCTGCACTGAGGATGTCAAAGTTTGGGAAACTGTAGACAGCTGAGAAGTTGCCAACTCCCTCAGCTCTATTTAGGACAATCTGAGTTAGAAACATAATTCATATTGCCTAAGATAGGGGCCAGAAACTCCTTCACACAGGTAGAAATTCAAAGGGACTCTCCTGAAGACCTGGGGTTTTTAATCTGGAGTGGGTGGGGTCAAAAACAAGCTCAGAGGGCACATTGTACTGTAGTAAGAAACTGTCATTTTCCCTTCCTTATTGGTAAAGTGTCCCTTACTATCTTCCTGCTTGCCCAGTCTAAACCAAAAAGACATTTCAGTCCAATCCTCTAAATTTCCATGGAAGGTTTTAATACAAAACCAAGGAGAACCAAGTCCTAAAATCCTTTTCATATATCTTCTGAGAAAACAAGTAAATAAAATCTCATCTTCTGGTTAAGCAGATTAATGGTGGAAAACATAGCTGATGGCAGGCAAAACGTGCCTCTTTTGAATGCTCTCTATAAGGTCATGCCCGTAATCAAAAGAAAACTAATCCTCTTGCACTAGATAACGGGCTTAGCTAGCCAGTGATTTTACTACCTCAGACAAAGGTTCTTTGAATTGAAAGATGAAAAGTGCCAGAGATTTCCAAATGCTTGAAAAGCATTGAGCAGAAAGTACTTGAAAAAAAAAAAACAAAACTTTTTTTTCTCTCTCTCTTTTTGTTTTTTTAAAGAAGGAAAGTAGTTCCTGAGGGAACAAGGATACTTTTCCATCTAGGCTTCCATTATCACCTGTTGTATGCTGGTCTGTCATTCAGAGATTGAGCCAGCCTTTGCCAGCAGCCACCTGACAAGTGTTATGAAGGGGTGACTGTGCAAAAGGCGATGTGCAGGATATAAACTGGCCATTTTCACAAGACCTCCTTTCTGCTGCAGTGGTGCTTGCCTTGACTGTAGTGGGGCAGAACAGTACAATTGAAGAAATTCTGGTTTAGGCTGCAAAAATTTCCGAACTGTCCCAAAGCTAGGCAGATGCCCACAAGCTTTCCTGCAGGGGATTTTCACATAGTTTAATTGACCGAGAAATATAAAGGACAAACATCATTCTCATTAAAAAGACAAAATGGTTGACTAAACTGAAGAAGCGACTCAGAGTAATTCCAGCTGACTTCCTTTGTGACCTCTGTCACCTCTCTGAAATGAAAAGTTCAAGACTGAAGCATCCAAATGCAGATTTAGGGCAGAAATATATTTTCCAATGTTTGAAAATTATAGTCAGCCCCTCTCATTAGGTTTGCTCAGGCAGCACTCCCTCACTCCCTCCCCCCATACACATATTTATGCCATCACCTCCACCACTGCCATTTGGCTACTGTTGAGTTTCCTAAACCCAGCCCACATTGGCCAGGCTGCCGTGGTGCTGGGTTGGTGCTTACCAGAGGGAGATAAGCAGTTTAACAGGAACAGCAGTGCAGGAGCCTAGACTCTGAGGTACCAAGCATGGGTCTATATAGCAGACAGCACTGTCATGATAGATCCTATAAACACACCTGAGGGCAACTCATTTAGCCAAACCAGCTCAGGTATTATTGCAAGCAGTGTAACAACGATGCCAAAATGCATTTTTTGCATTTTTATGAAGCTTTCTGTACTGACCATATGTTGCTTTTCATTAGGTCCCCAGCTATCATTTTAATGTGACTATAAAATATAAAGCCAGATTATAGTTGGTTCCTGCCCCATGACTCTGATTCAGCAACACTCATACAAACCCAGAGACACCACTAACTAATGACATTTTACCATATGCATGGTCATGAAGAACAAAGCAGAATCTAGCCTGTATAAATTGCTTCTTAAAAAATGTCTTATTCCCAAAGTTGGGAATAATGTGTTACACTGACTCCAGTGAATTTATTCCAGATCTAGCAAAGACCAGGATCAGTGCCTAGGACTCCTCTCTTGCAAACTCATCCAACTCTATTCAGGAAGATATGTGTTAATATTTTTTTCTTATCTTTTCTTACACTGATGAGAAATTAGAATGCTTTCTCACTCTCCTATCTTTTATAAGTTAACAGCCTGCAATATGGTTTTGTGTAGATAGAACACCCAATACATAGGCAGTAAATTATTCTGAAGCAAATGTTGAAATGTGGAAGGCTAGTGAAATATATAATTGTTTAGCCTGTAAATTAGTTGACGCTCTTTAATGTAACCTGTGACAAAATTTGCTCTTTGTTGAACTGCGATCGAAGTGTGGTTCTACAGCCCGCAGGCTGATCGACATGAAGGAAGAACCTGACTCTGAAATCTTGAAATGCAAACAGCATCAGTGGGGAAGGAATTGTGTTTTCCAGTATACCCATGCATTTCTATGAATTTATCCTTCTACCCTATGCTAGTTAGGCTTTTTTCTTTTCTTTTCTTTGTCTTTTCTTTTTTCACTCAACTACTGTAACAATGACATGGGAAGGAAAATTTCTTGCATTTTGAAAAGGGGTCAGCTGGCAATAAAAAATTCAGTTCCTGATACAGGCTTATTGAACAAGCCCTTTAAAACAAACCTGCACCAGTGCAGCCTTGACAGCTAGCAGGGGATGGGCTTTGAGCTTATGATCAATGATACAACAACAGGTAGATGAATATGCATGTGAGGAAAGGGTGAGGGAAGAAGAGAAAATTGCAGGTTATTCCTTGGCTTGGCTAACACCAAACTGCTGACTAGCAAAAGTGGTTGAATCACAGGTTGTACCTTTCTGATCAAGCCTTAAACAACCAGATAGCTTCACAGTGGCTCCCATACAAACCCACCTTAATATCTCACAGTCTGCTGGGAGTGGAGTCTGTAGACTCCATAATGTAGGATGCTAACTAGGTCTACTATAGGTAATACTCATGAGCTCCATTTTAATGCAATTTCCTAAATGTTTCTGCTGGGTACCACTGTCAACAGTGGCAGCTATAGAGAGCAGCAGCTGGGGTAGACACTAACCACCACAGGCCATCTCTGTACCAGATCATGTACCCCACATAACCCTGTTTGAGAAGCCTTGCTTTGAAGTAAACCCTATGCCATAAGTTTTAATCATCATCTTTTCATTATATTCACAATGAGGGCTGTTGTCATAGTAGCTGCTCTTCCTAAGGCTGTGTTGGGACATCTGATTCATCTATCTTCACTTGACACAAGGACTAGGATGGATGGAAAAAGATAGCTCTAAACCAAGATCTTTGAGCTGCTTCACCCTACTACAGCTGGTAGCTGATCTTTGATCAAGATTTTTGCCCTTGCCAAATGTAGTGCCCTTGCCTTGAGGGCTAAATTTTTGCATTCTTCCATAGTTAGGGAAGGTGAGCAGTGAAATCACCAATATAGAATGCTCCCCCCCATCTTCCTGCATTGCCCAGAAAGGTCTCTTCCACATGAAAGGATAGCAAAGAGCCTGTCCTGACACTGTTGTGGCATCCAAGGGTTCCCTATACCTTAAAGCCTAAAAAGACATAGCTGTCAGGCTATGCTCAGTTGGGGTTTAAGTTAATTCTTGTAATTACCTTCTTTTAGTGCTCTTGCTTCTTGGGTTTTTATTCAGGCTTGTCAGAATTTTGCCCCAAGTGTCCAGACCATTATATGCTATGAATTTGGAGCCATATTCTTGATTTCATTGCATTGATATGTGCCTTCTCTAATCTGAGCACCTTGGAGTTTGTTTTTTTTTTAAGGGCAGGAATGGGAGGTTTACTGAATAGCCATTTTTAATTTCTTAGTTGAGTGACTGGTTTTCCTTCAGATTTGCAGGCACCACTGGAGCCCTAATACATGAGCAGATTGAGCAGTACTTCAGCAGACATTTACCTAAAAAGGGAATATTAGTTTTTGCAGTGTCCAAAGGGGCAATCCTATTTCAAAGCCACAAGCTCTAAGTGCAGAGAAAATGCTCGTGGTCTGATCTCTACATCCAAGCACTGTGCCACTAGCTCTTACTGGTCTGCAACATGCAGCAGCACACCAATGGGCAATATAATATATATGAAAATGAAGGAGCAAAATATATTCAAGGCTTCAGTGGTGGTGCAGATGGCTGGAAAATATCTTGTATAGTACATCATTTCACTGGAATTTCTGATTCTAATATTACTGCAGTCATAGTGTTTAATGTCCCTATAGTGGAATTCCAACATTAAAAAAGAAAATCTATAGCTGCTAGCCAGGAAAGTGTACCTCACTCCTTTTGACCAGGCTGATTGTTTTAGGAGCTACGCCCAGCTTTGCCAGGGACAGAGCCTCCAGGCTCTGAAATGGCAAGTACCTGGTAAAAAAACCTATAATAAGCAAGAGTCCCCTCCATACAAATTCACACTTAGAAATGCTGTTACAGATAACAAAAATACTCTTGAGGGACAGCACGTATTATTTTAAAATTTTGCCTCTATCCCTTCCTCTTTTTGTATTTAACAGCTGTGAAGTTGTGATTTAAGTGATTTAAGATGTCTACAGGAAAGAGACACTTGTTTGTGAGAGGCAGACCTCTTGGTAGCTCCTCGTACTAGCCTGTTGATTGAAACTCACTCTTTTTATTTAAGGTCATCTCTGCCTGTGCTGTCTCTTTATACAGTTCCTTATCTGGCCAGTATTAATTGATGCTGCCCTGTCATGCTGAGGCTGGTGCTGTACGTCTTTCAAATAAAATTAAAATTCAATAGAGGGATGTTTAGAATGGATTCAAATGACACACTCATTCTGATTATACCATTTCCACCATTGTAAATGGCCTCTCTTTGGAAAACCAGGCACCATTATTCACTCTAGGAAGCACACTGTTCACCCAGCCATTTCTTAGACAGTACAGCTCCGTTACAAAGGCTTTATGACCCTGCTGGGACAAGGCAGTGCAAAACTGAAAGGCAGAAATAACTGTTTCTGAGGATTCCCATGGATATGTCTCCCTTCTCCTCATGAATGCATCAGGAGGCAGATAGGAAATTGCATGGTTGGGCATTTCAGCTCCACCAGTAAACTGTTGGATTTGTAAAATACATTTTGCTCCAAGTCCTGGTGCTCCCATGTGCTTACCTCAGACCTGCTGCTGTGCATCAGCTGTTTATGAGCATATATCCCAAGGCCAGAGCTGATTCCTGTCCAGAAGATGTCTATCAGAGCTACACAGCTAGTACCAGTCTCCAAGAGAAGCTCACACTGTTGGTCTGAGGAGCAGGTAGGTTGGCAGGGCAGCATCTCTGAGACCTTTCCACCAGTTTTCCTCTCTCTGAACTTGAGAGCTGCCTTCACCTGAATAAAATCAACCTGTTCAAAAGACAGAACAAGCTTAGCTTTGCCCTGCCTTGTGCTGCCAGACAACAGCTGCTGAGGAGATGAAGCAACAAGCCAGGATATGGTAGAGGTGTCTCCAGCCTATTCCTGGTTGCTCCTCTATGCTGGGGGCACCCTTTACTGTGTGGTAAACTTACTAGAGGAGCAAAGACGACTGTAGTCCCACTGCCAGCACTTCCAAACACAGCAGGCAGTCTGGGCCCTGAAACACTGTCAAACTGCTGTGCAGACCCACCCCAAAAACTCCTGCAGAGAAGATATCTGCATCCTTCCCAGCCTGTATCAGTTAGTAGGTTCTCATGCTAAGGAAACCTTTGTGTGCTTGCTCAAGTTAGTTTTTAAGCCATCTTCTGGATTTGAAAGCTCACATGTGATATAAGCAGGTTTTATTTTTGTCATTGTCTGTAAAATCCTTATGTATAACTTGAGCCTGATCAGGGACACATTCTCCTAAGCAAAATCCAGGGATTCCCAGAGGCCCACCCAGCTCATACCAACACCAGTACAAAAAACTTTCTTCCACATCCACTTTTTTGGAGTTCTAAAATACAGAGAGCAGCTTTACCTGTCCAAAAAGTTAATGAAAAATCTACAGCACTTGGAGTAAAATTCTCCTTTATCCTGGACATGGACTGAAGAAACAATTTAATGAGATGCAATAAATCTTCAGATATCAAAATATCCAAGGGAATGCCTTGTGTCTTTTTTTGCAATATGCTTTAAACCATTTAACAGAACAAAGACTTTGGCACAAAATATCTCTGTGATTTGGCAGTATCACTATTTATCATATTCAGTTTGGATTCACCTTCACCTGAAACAGAGAAGCTCAGGCAGGTACAGAAGGGAAAGCACTGAGGAACAGAGGCATTTCATGTAAGTGGGTATCAAGCATCTCAGTATCTTTGGTCTGAGCCTCAAAATGGCAATACCAACATTTGGAAGGAAAAAAAAATCCCAACCATTCTGCTGAAGCAGATAAAGGCAGGAGTCAAAGCCTCAGGCTGGGATTAATGAGAGGCATTTGTGCCCCTGCATGGAGCTCAGCAGTGCCCACGGGAGAGGAGACCCCGTGCAGCCTCAGAGCCGCAACAGGCTGCAGGAGGAAACCTCTGCAAATCACTGACTCCTTCTCATGCACGGGAGCCCACCTGGGGCTTTCTTATCCCAAGGTCACTATTGTGCCCATTATCACCAAATAAAGGGATGTGTGGGTCTGTGCAGGAAAGGAGCTATGCGGACTTTTACCCAATTAATTTCAGAATTGATTCCCTCTGCTGCCAACATCCTCTACAGCCAGCAGGGCTCTTTGCTGCAATGCAATGCACACACCTTTGAAAAATTATGCTTTCAAGCCTGTCCTGTGGTGCAGTAAATTTGAAAGTGCTCTTAATAATAAGGATCAACATTGACTTTAATGGTCTTCAAACCCTTCATGTAATTTCATTAGCTACCCAACACAGATGCAAGCAAGGGTGATGTCATACTTTTTCCCTTGCTCTGAAACATGAGTCAGGTGCCAGAGAGAGAAACCAGTTTTATTGCTTGTAATCAGATTAAAGTTTCTGGCAGCTGGTGATTGATAGGTGATTGCCGGAGTAATCTAGAAATACAGAAGGTTCTTGTGAAGATGCAGCACAGCTCAGATTGGGGCAAGGGTCTTGCAGACTGCATGCGGAGTTGTGGATGCCATCAGATGCCTGTAAGCACTCTGAATCAGCATGGGCAATTTGGCATTTAATAGCATTCCTGTCAATGCAAGCACCAGAAGACAGTGCAGTTTCACAGCATCGAGCAAGCTGTGTTTTCACACCGGTGGTGACTCCCAGAACTCCCCTTTTTATTGCAAAGCCCATCAACATAAATACCTCATGCAGGTACTATACCACCTTCACATGGGCAGCCTAACATTTATCTGTGTGTGCAAGCTCTCTCCTGAGCCAAACTCCTGTTGTCTTCCTCTGCCTGACATGGTGAGCACCACTGAAGGTCTGAATTTGTCAGCACCTTACCACAGGATGCTATCTTTGACAAGAACAGGAAACAATAGTGGTAACCTTGTGCTATCTGTGGACACAGAGCAATGTAATGACCTCCATCCCACCTTGCAGAACTCAGATCCAGTGGATTGAAAAACAAAAAATTAGAACAGCAACCAAAGAGAAATGAGGAAGCTGGAGAAGTCCGTGACCATTGACTGCTTTAACAAGACTTTTTCAATAAGCTGATAAGATGCAATTACCTCATCATCTGAATATTGCAGCAGTAAAATCAATGCTACTTAAGGAGTCTGACACTGTCGTTATTTGTGAAAGTCAAGGCAATTCTGTGTAAAACATTGATTCATGTGGAGATATCATTAAAGCACCACAATGCTAGTCCCCTAATGGGTATTGAGAAAATTAATTTATTCCAACTATGGAATTCTGATAAAATCAGACCTCTGAATCTTCCTCTTTAACTGAATAAAGTTTTTTTCTAGGCGAGAGTTCTTCAGCGATGTCATCAGTGTTGGGCAAGAGGCATTCACACAAGACCCAGCACATACCTGCCTAACAACGTGTTAGGATATAGACCAACCCTCTAGATGGGCTCGTTGTATATTAACATCATAACATCATTATCCAGTGGGTAATGCTAGACAATGTGATTTTGGCTTTACCTCAATGTATCTGATTAGTAAATAGACCTGCAAATTTGTAACAAATAAAAATCAGGGTCACAAATACCCAAATCATGAAAATTATTTAAGAAGTCCCTAACATCTTTTGATTGCTACAAGAGGCAGGCATCTAGCTGCCTTTCAGCAACCCTGAATGTCCTGTGATTTATGTACACTACAGATGTCAAGCACAGGTATAGATTGCCATGAAAGGTTGTGGAATTTCCATCATTCAAGATTTCTTCAGAGCAGATTAGACAAACATCTGCCAAGAATAACCTGGGCATCATTGCTCCTGTGTTCCAGCCAAGAAATGGGCTACACAACCTCTTGAGGTCCTCCAGCCCTAAAAAAGCCCCTGATACTCATTCCATGGTTTTCTGATTGTATAAAAAGTCTGTCTGGGCTTTTATCAGATATTTAGATAGCAAATCAGTATTAATTTAGTCATGACAATCATACCTAGAATAACATGAATCAATTTTACTTCTGGCATGACGAATTCCCTGGAATTATATAAGGGATTAATTTAGTTCAGCATTTGGATAATTAATAATCTATCAATGTCTTACATTAATGTGCATATTGAGTTATTCTACCATCATTTAAAACAGTGGCATCACTAATGAGACCATTAACTGTAGAGATCATCAAGTCACATTGGATTCATGTTTTCATTATTTCTATCTAAGGCTAGTTTTTAGCTCAGCCAGTTAATAAATGCCAGGGTGATGCTGGCAAAGAAAATATGCATCTCTTATTTTTCATTAAGATGTCATAGAGAATGGTAGTAAACAGAGAGAGGCCATCTAGTCAGCATAACTTCTCCCATGTTTCCCTGCCCCACATAACCTTGTGTGGTCTCCTGTAGGATGAGAAATGCTACGGAAGAGGTTGAACTGATCTATGTCTGTTTTAGAGAGCAGATGGCTGGAGGCTTGCCAATGTGACGCCCATCTACAAGAAGGGCCAGAAGGAGGATCCGGGGAACTACAGGCCGGTCAGCCTGACCTCGGTGCCAGGGAAGATTATGGAGCGGTTCGTTTTGAGGGTGCTCACAAGGCATGTGTGGGACAACCAGGGGATCAGGCCCAGCCAGCATGGGTTCATGGAAGGCAGGTCCTGCTTGACCAACCTGATCTCCTTCTATGACCAGGTGACCCGCCTAGTGGATGAGGGAAAGGCTGTGGATGTGGTCTACCTGGACTTCAGTAAAGCCTTTGACACTGTCTCCCACAGCATTCTCCTAGAGAAGCTGGCGGCTCATGGCTTAGACAGGTGTACTCTTCGCTGTCTGGACGGCTGAGCTCAGAGAGTTGTGGTGAATGGAGTTAAATCCAGTTGGCGGCCGGTCATGAGCGGTGTTCCCCAGGGCTCAGTACTGGGGCCGGTCCTGTTCAATATCTTTATCACCGATCTGGACGAGGGGATCGAGTGCTCCCTCAGTAAGTTTGCAGATGACACCAAGTTGGGCGGGAGTGTTGATCTGCTCGAGGGTAGGAAGGCTCTGCAGAGGGACCTGGACAGGCTGGATCGATGGGCCAAGGCCAATTGTATGAGATTCAACAAGGCCAAGTGCTGGGTCCTGCACTTCGGCCACCACAACCCCATGCAACGCTACAGGCTTGGGGAAGAGTGGCTGGAAAGCTGCCCAGAGGAAAAGGACCTGGGGGTGCTGGTTGACAGCCCGCCGAACATGAGCCAGCAGTGTGCCCAGGTGGCCAAGAAGGCCAACGGCATCCTGGCCTGTATCAGAAATAGTGTGGCCAGCAGGACTAGGGAGGTGATCGTGCCCCTGTACTCGGCCCTGGTGAGGCCGCACCTCGAATACTGTGTTCAGTTTTGGGCCCCTCACTACAAGAAGGACATGGAGGTGCTGGAGCGTGTCCAGAGAAGGGCAACGTAGCTGGTGAAGGGCCTGGAGCACAAGTCTTATGAGGAGCGGCTGAGGGAACTGGGGTTGTTTAGCCTGGAGAAGAGGAGGCTGAGGGGAGACCTCATCGCGCTCTACAACTACCTGGAAGGAGGTTGTAGTGAGGTGGGTGTTGGTCTCTTCTGCCAAGTAACTAGCGATAGGACAAGAGGAAATGGCCTCAAGTTGTGCCAAGGGAGGTTTAGATTGGACATTAGGAAAAATTTCTTTGCTGAAAGAGTGGTCAGGCCTTGGAACAGGCTGCCCAGGGAAGTGGTTGAGTTACCATCCCTGGAAGTATTTAAAAGACATGTAGATGAGGTGCTTAGGGACATGGTTTAGTGGGCATGGTGGTTTTGGGTTGATGGTTGGACTCGATGATCTTAGAGGTCTTTTCCAACCTTGATGATTCTATGATTCTATGATTCAGTAGTTCCAACATCAGTCAATACGTATTAATGTGGAAAAAAGAAAAGACAGAAATAGGGTGCTCTCCAGGTATTTTTTTTCCGTTCCTGTTTTTCCATTCTCATTCCCTTTTCATGACCTCCACTGGTAATGAATCAACATGAGCTCTCACTGACACCAGGCACATAGGTAGAGACTCTGGAAAGAATCGTTTTCTGTATTTCCTTGCCCTGTCACAACTTCTCAGAGCAAGGCATGAGTTGCTTGTTTCCCCCAAACCCCATCCCCAGAGACATTTCCCAGTGATACAAAGCAGCAGCAGGGAAGTCCCACTTTCAAATGTCACTGAAATTATAATTCTGTAGGTCCTGATTTTGCGTGGCTTTAAATCTCATTTTTAACAGTGTAATAACACAAAAGGGGTGGGGGGAGGGAGAGGGAAGGGGTGAATTTATATGCAACAAATAGTTCTTGGGTTTTGCTATTGAGAGACTTTCCTGCTGAAAAATATAATACTTCATGCTTTCATGGGATCCTGATTAATAATTTTTAGGCCTAATTTAAGGGTGCAGAGAGCAACTGAGTGTTACTAGTTACACTGTTTACGCAAAAAAGTGAAACAGTCCAAGAGCCAGTATCTTGTATAAAATTAATTGGCTCATTAACCTCAAACAAGGTCAAATACAAGAACCTAGGTGCATACACTTTCCCTCTTTGTTCCTGCAGAAAAGTCACTCTTGTTGATATCGGGAGAGATTTAAGAGAAAAAGAAAAGATACACGGAGATAGAAAAATATCAGTAAGTAAACCCAGTACCAAGTGAGAAAACACGAGAAAGTGCAATGATTGTGTTAAGGATGGCACATTGATTCCACTGCTGTGCTGGTGGGGATGATGAGGGCACTCCAAAACACCCAGGCTCTGCTATTCCAAAGTGAGTTCAGATAAGCCTTAAAAAAACCTTCCAGGGAAAGTCCTCAGCCTGCTAAAATCACATAGACTCTCATGGTGCCTGGATCTCACCTTCAAACCCCATACTTATTAGAGCCTGTAAGAGCTCAAGCTCACTTTTCTTGGGCTTTTCCTGGGAAGACAATAGATAGCCAAGGTGAAAAGCTACAGCAGAAGTATGAAGCCACTCTGCATTCTTAGTGACTTCAAAAATTATGTAGTGGATGCAGCCAGACATACCTTTTATGCCAGGACCTTCCCCATATATAACACAAAAATTGTTATGGAATCTGTCAGCAGGTAGGTGATCCCACCATCCATGGAGTTATTCTAGGGTTCATCTCCTGGTCTCATCAATAGGGAGAAACAATTAGCTCTTACTGTTAATGTAAGCATTTTCAACTATGGAACAAAGGAGCATTTAAAAATTAAGACTTCAAATAAGGAATCAGTGTAATAAGGTCATTGTGTGTGCTGAAGATGCTCAGACTTCATCCTGGTGCTTGTAAGCGCACACAAGGTGGGCTGGCTGTGCTTTCAGCACACTATTTGTAACGGTGCTGATTTCTCCTGGGTGTAGATCACGTTGTTACATCTCACACCATATGCAGGAAAAGATAGCACAAGAGAAAAAGTCTGCATTACAATTCCTGTGCAAACTGGAATTCAAAATGCTGATAGCTGACCCTCAATAGTAACAGTAAAGTCCAACAGGGAGTGACAATTAGACCATAAATAGCCATTTTGGTCATGATTAGCAGCTGTGTATTCACATACTGGGTAAGAGGAAAATCGCAGGCTTGCGTGGGCTGCTGGTTGGGCAGCAGTACTAAGCAGAGCCACACTTAGCATCATTACAGCAGCCCAGACAGATTCACAGTTGATCGTTCTCATCCATCCAAGGAAAAGATGGGCTCTGTGCCAAAGGGGCTTTCCATCTTTGACATTTCATGGCATGAGCAGAGAACGGGAAGTTTATTAGCAGTGGCTGGAAGAGTTTAGACTTTAGAGTTTAGTTGCTTTCCACTGTCTTTCTGAAAGTCTTTCATGAAGTTCATGACCTGCTATGCCACCTGGACGTTCACAAGTCTATGGGGCCGGATGGGATCCACCCGAGGGTACTGAGGGAACTGGCGGAGGAGCTTGCCGAGCCACTCTCCATCATTTACCAGCAGTCCTGGTTAACAGGGGAGGTCCCGGACGACTGGAGGCTCGCCAATGTGACTCCCATCTACAAGAAGGGCCGGAGGGAGGATCCGGGGAACTACAGACCGGTCAGCCTGACCTCGGTGCTGGGGAAGATCATGGAGCGGTTGGTTTTGAGGGTGCTCACGAGCCATGTCCGGGACAACCAGGGGATCAGGCCCAGCCAGCACGGGTTCATGGAAGGCAGGTCCTGCTTGACCAACCTGATCTCCTTCTATGACCAGGTGACCCGCCTAGTGGATGAGGGAAAGGCAGTGGATGTGGTCTACTTGGACTTCAGTAAGGCCTTTGACGCTGTCTCCCACAGCATTCTCCTAGAGAAGCTGGCGGCTCACGGCCTAGACAGGTACACTCTTCGCTGGGTAAAAAACTGGCTGGACGGCCGAGCCCAGAGAGTTGTGGTGAACGGAGTTAAATCCAGTTGGCGGCCGGACACGAGCGGTGTTCCCCAGGGCTCAGTACTGGGGCCGGTCCTGTTCAATATCTTTATCAATGATCTGGATGAGGGGATCGAGTGCACCCTCAGTAAGTTTGCAGACGACACCAAGTTGGGCGGGAGTGTTGATCTGCTCAAGGGTAGGAAGGCTCTGCAGAGGGACCTGGACAGGCTGGATCAATGGGCCGAGGCCAACTGTATGAGATTCAACAAGGCCAAGTGCTGGGTCCTGCACTTCGGCCACAACAACCCCAGGCAACGCTATAGGCTTGGGGAAGAGTGGCTGGAAAGCTGCCCAGAGGAAAAGGACCTGGGGGTGCTGGTTGACAGCCGGCTGAACATGAGCCGGCAGTGTGCCCAGGTGGCCAAGAAGGCCAACGGCATCCTGGCCTGTATCAGAAATAGTGTGGCCAGCAGGAGTAGGGAGGTGATCGTGCCCCTGTACTCGGCACTGGTGAGGCCGCACCTCGAATATTGTGTTCCGTTTTGGGCCCCTCACTACAAGAAGGACATGGAGGTGCTGGAGCGTGTCCAGAGGAGGGCAACGAAGCTGGTGAAGGGCCTGGAGCACAAGTCTTATGAGGAGCGGCTGAGGAAACTGGGACTGTTTAGCCTGGAGAAGAGGAGGCTGAGGGGAGACCTCATCGCGCTCTACAACTACCTGGAAGGAGGTTGTAGCGAGGTGGGTGTTGGTCTCTTCTGCCAAGTAACTAGCAATAGGACAAGAGGAAATGGCCTCAAGTTGCGCCAAGGGAGGTTTAGGCTGGACATTAGGAGAAATTTCTTTACTGAAAGACTGGTCAGGCCTTGGAACAGGCTGCCCAGGGAAGTGGTTGAGTCACCGACCCTGGAAGTATTTAAAAGACGTGTAGATGAGGCCCTTAGGGACATGGTGTAGTGGGCATGGTGGTGCTGGGTTGACGGTTGGACACGATGATCTTAGAGGTCTTTTCCAACCGGTATGATTCTATGATTCTAAGTCTTGGAGCACCAAACTTGTGCAGAATGTTATCTCCAAAACACTGATAAAGAATGCGTCTGCAGGGAATTCAACTTCAAATACATAAAAGATTACAGCAAAGAGGAGAAAAACTGTCTGTCCCCATGCCTGTGGTGGAACAGACCAGACAGAGTGGGTGTACTGCAGCAAGCTAGCTGGATGCAAGCTAGACATCGTGAGAAGCTCTCCAAGAGTGAGGATAGCAAAGCCCTGGAATGGCTCACCTGCGGAGAGCCTCGTACAGAGGGATGGTAACAAAAGTAACCCATCTTGTCACAGCAGAACTTGGTGAGCTCTCGAGGGTCTTTCCAGACTTGCAAGTCTTCACATGTTTCACCGACATTAAAACCATACAGATATTAGAGTTATACCATATTAATAGTTACACACATCTTCTTGAAGTCAGATCAGAAACAGAAAGTTCATTTCAGAGAAGTTTCCCAGAATGTGTGTGCTTGACTTCAGCATATCTCAAATAGCTGCGTACTTGGAAGGACCATGCTGTACCTCTACCTCCTAGCAATATGCTGAAATACTCCTTTTCCCTAGTCTCTGTGGAGTTACTAGGTATCTCCTATTGTGCTCTTCTGCATCCACACAGGCTTCAGCTAGCTTGGACCCCCAGTGCAAGCAACTTCAAACCTTTGGCTATGTATTGGGTCTGGCTGGTGTCCTAGTTTCAGCTGGGATAGGGTTAAATTTCTTCCTAGTGCTGTGTTTTGGATTTAGTACGAGGAGAATGTTGATAACACACTGATGTTTTCAGTTGTTGCTAAGTGCCCTCCTAGTCCAAGGACAGCTCCCGTGCCTACTGACTGAGCTAGGTACACAAGATGGGAGGGAACATAATCAGGACAGCCAGCCCAGCTGGCTAATGGGGTATTCCATACCATGTGACGTCATGCTCAGTATATGAACGGTAGGCGTGATCCAGGAAGTACCGATCGCTACTTGGTTATCGGTCAGCGCGGGTGGTGAGCAATTGCATTGTGCATCACTCCTTTTGTATATTCTATCATTATTATCATTATTATTTTCCCTTTTCTGTTCTATTAAACTGTCTTTCTCTCAACCCACGAGTTTTTCTCACTCCTACCCTTCCGATTCTCTCCCCGTCCCACTGGGGGGGCGGGGGGAGTGAGTGAGCGGCTGCGTGGTATTTGGCTGCCTGCCAGATTAAACCACGACAGTCCTTTTTGGCGCCCAACGTGGGGCTCGAAGGGTTGAGATAACGATAGATCTGACCAAAGTGTGTTAAGGCAAAATTGTTATAAGCATCCATTATATTGGTTGGTCACAATGTTGATGTATTGGCTGTCAAAGTTGTGGGGCTGGCTCTCAATGTTGGGTCATGTAATACCTTGCTTGCAGTATGTGTTCCCTTTTGTGCTGTTTATCATCAGTCGGAACTGGGCCAAGATTATCATTTTGCTGCTGTTTTATGAGGTGATAAAATCATTGGCTGTAAGTCTAATCTGGTATCTGTACTCACCACTGCCGTCATTTCTGTACCTCGGGAACTGCCTCTTAGAAACTATTAGTAATTGCACTTTTTTCTCCTCAGAGAATGAATTTAAGGGGGAGACAGGATGGGACACTTTCTCCCACTTGTTCATCTTCCCTTCCATATCGTCAGAAACTCCTTTTTCTTCTATCCTCTTCACGAAGATGTCCACAATATTCCCTGAGAATTTTGAATATCCTTGGGATGTTCAAACAAGCATGTTCATATTGCTATGTCTCCTGAATGTGGTTCAGACCTTGTTTAGGGTTAAACAACTATTCAGGAATACTGTCCAGAGATCAACCCTCAGGAACAAGAAAAGAGGGAGGGCAAGCGGCGGTGCCTCATCGGGGCGGGCGGAGCGGCGAGTCACGGGGGCGGCTAAAGACACGGTGGCTACTCAAAACCCCACGACAGGCACTGCGGCTACTCCAACCCCCACGACAACCCCTGTGGCTACTCAAACCCCGGCAACAGTCACCGTAGCTTCTCCAACCCCTGCAACAGGCACTGCAGCCACTCAAACTCCGGCAACAGGCACTACAGTTACTCCAACCCCCATGACAAGCACTGCAGCTACCCAAACCCCAGCAATAGGCACTACAGCTGAACCAGAGGACCAACCCTTGCTGGTATCCGTTGCCCCTGTACAGAAGAAGAAATCTTGGAAGTGGAGGTCAGGTCGTTTAGAAAGGGATGGTGGAAGAGCAGGGACATCACAAGGAGAGGAGGAGGAAGAGGAAGAACTCATGAATGAGACGGAAACCACCCGATCCCTATCCCTGAGTGAGCTGCGAGATATGCGGAAAGATTTCAGCCGACGTCCAGGCGAGCATATTGTTACCTGGCTGCTCCGATGCTGGGATAATGGGGCCAGTAGCCTGGAATTAGAGGGGAAGGAAGCCAAGCAGCTGGGATCCCTTGCCAGGGAAGGGGGCATGGACAAAGCGATTGGAAAAGGGACACAGGTCCTCAGCCTCTGGAGGCGACTGCTGTCAGGCGTGAAGGAAAGGTATCCCTTCCAGGAAGATGTTATATATCGCCTAGGCAAATGGACCACTATGGAGAGAGGTATCCAGTACCTGAGAGAACTAGGTGTGCTGGAGGTGGTTTATAGTGACCTGGACGACGTCCGAACACCCAAAGATCCAGATGAAGTCCAGTGCACGCGACCCATGTGGCGGAAGTTGGTACGGAGCGCACCAGCGTCATATGCCAGTTGGTTGGCAGTACTGTGCTGGAAAGAGGAAGAAGCACCAAGGGTAGATGAGTTGGTTAGCAATCGACGGGAATATGAAGAAACTGAATCCTCCTCCCTTGTCTCAGCTGTGGAGAAACTGTCCCGGGAGGTCCAGCAATTCAAAGACGATAGGTCCTATTCTCCACCTGTATGGACCAGTACCTCAGCCATTAAGGGTCAGCGTTCTTCTGCTCAAGAGAGAGGATATAGAAAGTACACACCACGGGGCACCCTGTGGTTTTACCCGCGTGACCACGGAGAGGACATGAGGCAGTGGGATGGAAAACCTACCTTGACCCTAGAGGCACATGTACGTGAGTTGCAAGGAAAAAAAATGACACAAGGGGGTTCTCCCAGGAAAAATGCTGCTCCAGTTGTCAGGAAAACCCTGTCTCACAACGGTCCAGTTTCCAGTGAACAGTTCCCCAGACAGAGTAGAAGGGCTGATCTTATTTTGGACTGTAATGAAGGAATTCTTGACTCACGTTTGCAAGAAGTAAGAAACAGATATTATGACCAGGACTAGAGGGGCCCTGCCTCCGGCCAGGTGGAGGAAAGGGACAACCGGGTTTACTGGACTGTGTGGATTCGATGGCCTGGCACATCAGACCCACAGGAGTATAAGGCTCTCGTAGACACTGGTGCACAGTGTACCCTGATGCCATCAAGCTATAAAGGGGCAGAACCCATTTGTATTTCTGGAGTGACAGGGGGATCCCAAGAGTTAACTGTGTTGGAGGCTGAAGTGAGCCTGACCGGGAATGAGTGGCAGAAGCACCCCATTGTGACTGGCCCAGAGGCTCCGTGCATCCTTGGCATAGACTACCTCAGGAGAGGGTATTTCAAGGACCCAAAAGGGTACTGGTGGGCTTTTGGTATAGCTGCCCTGGAGATGGAGGAAATTAAACAGCTGTCCACCTTGCCCGGTCTCTCGGAGGACCCTTCTGTTGTGGGGTTGCTGAGGGTTGAAGAACAACAAGTACCAATCGCTACCACAACAGTGCACCGGCGACAATATTGCACCAACCGAGATTCCCTCATCCCCATCCATGAGCTGATTCGTCGACTGGAGAGCCAAGGAGTGATCAGCAAGACTCGCTCACCCTTTAAAAGTCCCATATGGCCAGTGCGAAAGTCCAATGGAGAGTGGAGACTAACAGTAGACTACCGTGGCCTGAATAAAGTCACGCCGCCACTGAGTGCTGCCGTGCCGGACATGCTAGAACTTCAATATGAACTGGAATCAAAGGCAGTCGAGTGGTACGCCACAAATGATATCGCTAATGCCTTCTTCTCCATCCCTTTGGCGGCAGAGTGCAGGCCACAGTTTGCTTTCACTTGGAGGGGCGTCCAGTACACCTGGAACCGACTGCCCCAGGGGTGGAAACACAGCCCTACCATTTGCCATGGACTGATCCACGCCGCACTGGAACAGGGTGAGGCTCCGGAACACCTGCAGTACATTGATGACATCATCGTGTGGGGCAGCACAGCAGAAGAAGTTTTTGAGAAAGGGGAGAGAATAATTCAAATTCTTCTGAAGGCTGGTTTTGCCATAAAACAAAGTAAGGACAAGGGACCTGCACAGGAGATCCAGTTTTTAGGAATAAATTGGCAAGATGGACGTCGTCAGATCCCAATGGATGTAATCAACAAAATAACAGCCATGTCCCCACCAACTAGCAAAAAGGAAACACAGGCTTTCTTAGGCGTTGTGGGCTTTTGGAGAATGCATATTCCAGATTACAGCCTGATTGTAAGCCCCCTCTATCAAGTGACTCGGAAGAAGAATGATTTCAAATGGGGCCCTGAGCAACAACAAGCCTTTGAACAAATTAAACAGGAGATAGTTCATGCAGTAGCCCTTGGGCCAGTCCGGGCAGGACAAGATGTAAAGAATGTGCTCTACACCACAGCCGGGGAGAATGGCCCTACCTGGAGCCTCTGGCAGAAAGCACCAGGGGAGACTCGAGGTCGACCCTTAGGGTTCTGGAGTCGGGGATACAGAGGATCCGAGGCCCGCTACACTCCAACTGAGAAGGAGATATTGGCAGCATATGAAGGGGTTCAAGCTGCTTCGGAAGTGGTTGGTACTGAAGCACAGCTCCTCCTGGCACCCCGACTGCCGGTGCTGGGCTGGATGTTCAAAGGGAGGGTCCCCTCTACACATCATGCAACCAATGCTACGTGGAGTAAGTGGGTCGCACTGATCACACAAAGGGCCCAAATAGGAAACCCCAGTCGCCCAGGAATCTTGGAAGTGATCACGAGCTGGCCAGAAGGCAAAGATTTCGGAATATCCCCAGAGGAGGAGGTGACGCGTGCTGAAGAGGCCCCACTGTATAACAAACTACCAGAAAATGAGAAGCAATATGCCCTGTTCACTGATGGGTCCTGTCGCCTTGTGGGAAAGCATCGGAGATGGAAAGCTGCCATATGGATTCGCAGAAACTGGTGATGGACAAGGTGAATCGAGCCATCCAGCTGGCCTTGGACATTGCTGAACGAGAAAAATGGCCAGTACTTTATCTCTTTACTGACTCATGGATGGTGACAAATGCCCTGTGGGGGTGGTTGCAGCAGTGGAAGCAGAACAACTGGCAGAGCAGAGGCAAACCCATATGGGCTGCCGCATTGTGGCAAGATATTGCTGCCCGAGCAGAGAACCTGGTTGTAAAAGTACGTCACGTAGCTGCTCACGTGCCCAAGAGTCGGGCCACTGAAGAACACCAAAACCACCAGCACGTGGACCAGGCTGCTAAGATTGAAGTGGCCCAGGTGGATCTGGACTGGCAACATAAGGGTGAATTATTTATAGCTCTGTGGGCCCATGACGCCTCAGGCCATCAAGGAAGAGATGCAACATATAGATGGGCTCGTGATCGAGGGGTGGACTTAACCATGGATGCTATTGCACAGGTTATCCATGAATGTGAAACGTGCGCTGCAATCAAACAAGCCAAGCGAGTAAGGCCTCTTTGGTATGGAGGACGATGGTTGAAATATAAATATGGGGAGGCCTGGCAGATTGATTATATCACACTCCCACAAACCCGGCACGGCAAGCGCTATGTGCTCACCATGGTGGAAGCAACCACCGGATGGCTGGAAACATACCCTGTGCCCCATGCCACTGCCCGGAACACCATCCTGGGCCTTGAAAAGCAAGTCCTGTGGCGACATGGCACCCCAGAGAGAATTGAGTCAGACAACGGGACTCATTTCCGAAACACCCTCATAGACACCTGGGCCAAAGAGCATGGCATTGAGTGGGTCTATCACATCCCCTACCATGCACCAGCCTCTGGGAAAATCGAACGATACAACGGACTGCTAAAGACTACGCTGAGAGCAATGGGTGGTGGGACATTCAAGCATTGGAACCACATTTAGCAAAAGCCACCTGGTTAGTCAACACTAGGGGATCTGTTAATCGAGCTGGCCCTGCCCAATCAAGACTCTTACGTACTGTAGATGGAGATAAAGTCCCTGTCGTGCACATAAGAAATATGCTGGGGAAGACAGTCTGGGTTGCTCCTGCCTCTGGCAAGGGAAAACCCATCCGTGGGATTGCTTTTGCTCAAGGACCTGGGTACACTTGGTGGGTGATGCGAAAGGATGGGCAGGTCCGATGTGTACCTCCAGGGGATTTGATTTTTGGTGAAAATACCCAATGAACTGAATTGTATGATGTCAATTGTTATATGATATTGTATATCATTATTTCTATGGTTGCTATCCATGGTATAGCAGTGAAAATCACCCAGATTAATGAAGAATGAACTAACTCCGATGAAACCAAGCAAAGTGCAACGATGATAGAACTGGACGAGTGCAGCAGTACCGGAAAGAGAACTGGCTTCAGGACGCAACAGCCCAACACCACACACCATCACTCCGGCCCTGAAAGACTGTTATGACAGATGGAGCCCAAAGTCGTGGACTAAATGAACTCAATGGACATTTTAAAGGGATAGTCCATAGACTAAGGGAATGATATCTGTGTGTGCATATATATATATATGTATATATAAAGATAGTGGTGATTAATTGAAATGTATCGAAAAATGTGACACCTAAGCATAACGTAAATGGTATGGAATAATGGGTGGATATTGTCCTAGTTTCGGCTGGGATAGGGTTAAATTTCTTCCTAGGGCTGTGTTTTGGATTTAGTATGAGGAGAATGTTGATAACACACTGATGTTTTCAGTTGTTGCTAAGTGCCCTCCTAGTCCAAGGACAGCTCCCGTGCCTACTGACTGAGCTAGGTACACAAGATGGGAGGGAACATAATCAGGACAGTCAGTCCAGCTGGCTAATGGGGTATTCCATACCATGTGATGTCATGCTCAGTATATGAACGGTAGGCGTGATCCAGGAAGTGCCGATCGCTACTTGGTTATCGGTCAGCGCGGGTGGTGAGCAATTGCATTGTGCATCACTCATTTTGTATATTCTATCATTATTATTATTATTATTCTCCCTTTTCTGTTCTATTAAACTGTCTTTATCTCAACCCACGAGTTTTTCTCACTCCTACCCTTCCGATTCTCTCCCCGTCCCACTGGGGGGGGCGGGGGGAGTGAGCAAGCGGCTGCGTGATATTTGACTGCCTGCCAGATTAAACCACAACAGCTGGGATGGAGTTAACTTTCCCCATATGTCACAGATGAGTGATTTAGATCGCTTAAAGAATCACCGTCAAAGGTATTAGCAAAAAGTGGTTTTAATAGGAATTTATAAAACTGCGACTTAACAAAGTTTGATGGCAAGGTTCACTCTATCACTTACTACATGGATGAAACATACAAAGGAAAACTGAGTTACACTCAGGTTGGAATGATTCACGGAGAGACCGGGGACGCAAAAGGGTAAGGAGGACTATCCCGTTGAGTCACGAGGTTCAGAGTGGACCCCCTTGCTTTCTAAACTCCTTCTCAGAGAGGAGTCTAGGTGCGGCTAGGTCCAAACCTAGTCTCAGACTTGGTCAACGGTTTATGTCTAAGGGATTATAGATGCAAAATTTATGTATTGTTTCATTAACATCAATTCAGTATGCAAAGTTACCAAGACAAAATCAAAGTTACCATACTACAAGGTTATGAGCGATATCGGTCGCTTACCAAAGATCTGCTGTTGGTAAAAGGTCTCTCTGCCTCCAGGAGCAACCTTGAGAGGCATCCTAGCTCAAGGAGAGATCACCGCCATGCAGCCACACTGCCTAGCAAGGAGAGCTCAAAGAAGGCTCACTTAGGCTGTCATATTTATGGGATAAAGTGGTTGGCTCGTAGTCAAATTACATGCGATGGAAAAGGTATGCATGAGACTCCTTGTACCCACAACTTTCTTTGTTCCTTGATAAATGAGTCTTGGAAAAGCCACCCGCTATTCATGTGTTAATCGGACAATCGGGGATCCAAGCTCATATGCATCAATGCTCACTGTGTCACTCTGCTTCTTCGTGGGTTTTCAGAGAACAGATTGAAACTAGAGGAGTTCACGGCCTGGCTACTGCTCAGGCCTTTACCTCTTCCGGAGCCTGCACCAAACCACCGCCAGTCTGGTCAAGGGGTCGAGCGCACCCGTCACACCATAGCAGCCCTCATAGTGCTGTACTTTGTATTTGTAACTAGAAAGGTGTTGATAACACACCAGTGTTTTGGCTACTGCTGAGCAGTGCTCCCACAGCATCAAGGCTGTCTCTTCAATATCCGCCCCCTCACCCCCAAAGGCCAGTAGGCTGGGGGTGGGCAAGTGGTTGGGAGGGGACATAGCCAGAACAGCTGACCCAAACTGACCAAAGAAATATTCCATACCATATGACGTCATGCTCAGCAGTAAAAGCAAAGAGAAAGGAGATGGGGAGCGGGGCATTCGTTATTAAGGCATTTGTCTTCCGGAGCAACTGCTATGCATACTGAGGCCCTACTTCCCAGGAAGTGGCTGGACATCGCCTGCTGATGGGAAGTAGAGAATAAATCTTTTGTTTTCCTTTGCTTCCGTGCATGGCCTTTGCTTTTGCTTTATTAAACTGCCTTTATCTCAATTCACGAGTTCTTTTTCATCTTATTTTCTCCCCTCCATCCTGTTGAGGAGGGGGAGTGATAGAGCAGCTTGGTGGGCACCTGGTGGCCAGCCAAGTTCAACCCACCACAGGCTGTTATTGGGGATATCTGGCAGAGTGGCCTGGACTCTGTAATCCCCTACAACTTAACAGAGAGACCTCAAATCCCTACTAGCATCTCTCTTTTATGAGAAGCCAAAGAGCATTGGTGGTCATTATCAAAGTAGATCAAGAGCCAAGATTTTTGGAAAGTACATAGCAGAAAATCATTTTGTGGCAGAACATACTTGAGATTTGACTTTATAAGCAGCTAGAGCCAAGCAAAGAGTCTGGAGGGAATGCTGTGTCCTACCACAAGACTTAAATATGGGAGAAAATGAGAAGTTTAAAGCAAGAAGGATTTCCAGGGAAAGACCAGACAGTGCTGTTAGGAATCCCCAGAGGGGTCAGGACCAGCACAGGGCACAGCAGCCTTGCTGAATTTGTCACATGCATTTCAGTTTCCTTGAAAGGTTGAAATGAACCTTGACCAGATATTTTTTTAAAGAAAGTCTTTTTAACTGAGGCAGTTTTTTTCTGGTACTAATGAAAACTCCTTCATGATTAATTCAGTATCCTGATATTTGAAGAGCACTGACGTTGTGGTATTATATAGCTATCACAGAAAATTACCACTTGAGGACAGATGGTGCAGTGGTGTTGATGAGTAACAATTAAGCCCAATCATTAAGGGATCTTCTGCTCATTGAAGACATCCACTGAAGACATCTATATGAAAAGTAGATATAACTTGTTTTCTGCTAGCAATATCCTCACACACTATTTAGAGGACCCTTTTTTATCTTTATATGAATTAATCAAAGGGGCTGTATCTGAATTATGACTTTTGATTCTCTTTCCTAAGCGTTAAATGGTTTTAGAAAAAGTTTCATGTCTTAACCTAGAGTTACATAGTACTTGTAATCATTGAAGACTGATCCATTATATCTCACTGTTAAGTTTGTAATTTTGAATTAACCAGATGAATCAGATCTTTAAAACTTTGTATCAAAGGAACTCCACAAAGTCACGAGGAAGACTGTCCCAACTCCATCCCTAAAAGGGACAAGTGTGTTGTTATTTCAGTACGATATAATTTGGGTAATCTGTAAAGTAACGTGACTAGCATGGATGGTTTAATAAACAAGGGCATTTGGTATTTTCTCACTAGAAGAAGAAGAGAAGGATGATTGAAATGTCCCATTAGAATGATAACAGTAATTCGATACAGATTCAAAATACAGTAAGACCCATCAGACTCTAAGAGCAGATGGGTGACATGCATCTCCTTAAGAGGAGGAAGCTAGCTGGTGATGGGTCTGACATCAACCAGGTGGAAATGGTTGCCTGCACCATGCAAGTCTTCATTTACCTTCTCTAACACACGTCTCAGGTTCTGCCCTCAAACCACACATGCAGGATGTTGTGGTTTAACCCGGCAGGAAGCCAAACACCACACAACCGCTCGCTAACTCCCCGCACCCCGCCGCAGTGGGATGGGGGACAGAATCGAAAAAAAAAGTAAAATTCGTGGAGACATGGCTGTTATTTTATTGATCACATCCATTGGGATCTGACGACGTCCATCTTGCCATTTTATTCCTAAAAACCGGATGTCCTGTGCAAGTCCCTTGACCTTACTTTGTTTTATGGCAAAACCAGCCTTCAGAAGGATTTGGACTATTTTCTTCCCTTTCTCAAAAGATTCTTCTGCTGTGTTGCCCCACACAATGACGTCATCAATGCATTGCAGGTGTTCCGGAGCCTCACCCTGTTCCAGTGCAGTCTGGATCAGTCCATGGCAAATGGTAGGGCTGTGTTTCCACCCCTGGGGCAGTCGGTTCCAGGTGTACTGGACGCCCCTCCAAGTGAAAGCAAACTGTGGCCTGCACTCTGCTGCCAAAGGGATTGAGAAGAAGGCATTAGCGATATCATTTGTGGCATACCACTCGGCTGCCTTTGACTCCAGTTCGTATTGGAGTTCTAGAAGGTCTGACACGGCAGCACTCAGTGGTGGCATGACTTCGTTCAGGCCATGGTAGTCTACTGTTAGTCTCCACTCTCCATTAGACTTTCGCACTGGCCATATGGGACTTTTAAAGGGTGAGCGAGTCTTGCTGATCACTCCTTGGCTCTCCAGTCAACGAATTAGCTCATGGATGGGAAGCAGGGAGTCTCGGTTGGTGCGATATTCCCGCCGGTGCACTGTTGTGGTAGCAATTGGTACCTGTTGTTCTTCAACCCTCAGCAACCCCACAACAGAAGGGTCCTCTGAGAGACCGGGAAAGGTGGACAGCTGTTTAATTTCCTCCGTCTCCAGGGCAGCTGTGCCAAAAGCCCACCAGTACCCTTTTGGGTCCTTGAAATACCCTCTCCTGAGGTAGTCTATGCCAAGGATGCACGGAGCCTCTGGGCCAGTCACAATGGGGTGCTTCTGCCACTCATTCCCGGTCAGGCTCACTTCGGCCTCCAATACAGTTAACTCTTGGGATCCCCCTGTCACTCCAGAAATACAGATGGGTTCTGCCCCTTTATAGCATGATGGCATCAGGGTACACTGTGCACCAGTGTCTACGAGAGCCTTATACTCCTGTGGGTCTGATGTGCCAGGCCATGGAATCCACACAGTCCAGTAAACCTGGTTGTCCCTTTCCTCCACCTGGCCGGAGGCAGGGCCCCTCTAGTCCTGGTCATAGTATCCATCTCTCAATTCTTGCAAACGCGAGTCAAGAATTTCTTCATCACAATTACAATCCAAAGTAAGATCAGCCCTTCTACTCTGTCTGGGGAACTGTTCACTGGAAACTGGATTGTCGTGAGACAGGTTTTTCCTGAAAACTGGAGCAGCATTTTTCCTGGGAGAACCCCCTTGTGTCATTGTCTTTCCTTGCAACTCACGTACACGTGCCTCTAGGATGAAGGTAGGTTTTCCATCCCACTGCCTCATGTCCTCTCCATGGTCACGCAGGTAAAACCACAGGGTGCCCCGTGGTGTGTACTTTCTATATCCTCTCTCCTGAGGAGTAGGATGCTCACTCCTAATGGCTGAGATACTGGTCCGTACAGGTGGAGAATAGGACATATCCTCTTTGAGTTGCTGGACCTCCCGGGACAGTTTCTCCACAGCCGAGACAAGGGAGGAGGAGACAGTTTCTTCGCATTCCCGGAGTCTGCTAACCACCTCATCCACTGTTGGTGCTTCTTCCTCTTTCCAGCACAGTACTGCCAACGAACTGGCATATGACGCTGGTGCGCTCCGTACCAACTTCCGCCACATGAGTCGCGTGCACTGGACTTCATCTAGACCTTTGGGCGTTTGGTCATTGTCCAGGTCACTATAAACCACCTCCAGCATGGCTAATTCTCTCAGGTACTGGATACCTCTCTCCATAGTGGTCCATTTGCCTGGGCGATATATAACATCTTCCTTGAAGGGATACCTTTCTTTCACGCCTGACAGCAGTCGTCTCCAGAGGCTGAGGGCCTGCGTCCCTTTTCCAATCGCTTTGTTGAATTGAAGAATAGGATGATAAAAGTTAATGCGACCTATTTGTAGCTTAGCAACTTAGAGAAGATAGATGCTGTTGTAAACACACTGAAGAATAAGGCAAGACGCTGCAACCTTGGTGCAAGCAAGAATTGCATAGATAACAGGAACTCCATTGTCTACAAGAAGCAGTCATCTGGCTGAGACCAGGTTTTGCGATTTGGAACTAAGCCAACTCAGCATTCTGGGCCGAAGGTGAAAATACATGGTGAAGACATCTGTGAGCCTTCATCCAAAAGACCCCAACAGACGACCACCCGATGGCAGCGCGCAAGCGCCAGAAGGAGGAGATTTATGGTACTGAGTACCTGAGGATGACATCATAGTTACGCCTATTAATTGTAATAACCCAACCTACTGTAATGAATATGCATGTTTTGTGTAATAAATGGATGCTTGTTTCATGATCCGGTGTGCAAGTTAGGAGGAGCGATCCCCCTTGCACCCGGCGCCGTAATAAACATACCTGCTTTATAACTCTTTGCGAGTTATAGAGTCTGTTTCCGCGCGTCAATTTGGCGACCCAGATGGGACCTTCTCTGTCCGGCTGCAAGACCTGCTGAGGACGGGACTCCTCTGGGCGCCCCCGAGATTTCTCGGGAGGACTCCCCCCCACTCACCCAGATCATCGCAGGGACAGACAAGGACCATTCTTAATGGACCAGGTATGTTATAATGGAATAAGGGGATACCTGTAAGTTGTGAGGAGACGTCCTACGTGAGGTAAAGAGCATTGGTGCTCGCCCCTGGGGTTGGGGTTTGAGTCCCCATAAGGTGGTATCCTCAAGTGCCTTGGGGTCTCCTAACTGTAGTGTTAGGAGTTGTAGGGGGCATTGCCATAATTATAGTCATCTGTTGTAAAATCCGGTACCGTGTATTATGGTTTAAACTGATCTGTGTGGACTTGTGGCAAACGGTTTACGGTTAATGATTTATGCTATATGTGAGCTGGATTATTATTCTAATTGATACAGTTTGTGGTGTGAGTGAGAAGCGTAACGGGCCCTGTTGTGTGACTGAGTGTCTGCATTGTATGTGTGAGACGCAGCGCAGCTGCGAAGCGAGTGCGGAGTTCTGATCCGCAGTTCCGTGTTCTCCGCGAGGAGAGCGGCCGGATATGAACGAAGTGAATGAAGTAACGTATGTACGAGTTTTGTTTATGAGAAAGATATCTTCGACATACTGACATATTGAAAATAGTTGTACCTTTAAAATTTATATTGAAGTATATTTGTTGTAATCAGGCAAGCAGGATGGGGGGTCAACAGAGTGGAGGTATTGTGAAAAAGAGCCCCTTAGGCTGTATTTTAGCACATTGGAAAGATACAGGGGGACCCCCAGGTGGGAGCATGAGTAGGAAAACTTTGATAAAATATTGTAATCAATGGTGGCCCTTATATAAGTTGGAGGATGAAGAAAAATGGCCCTTTAATGGAACCTTGAACTATAATACTTTGTTACAATTAATGTTGTTTCTAAGAAAGGAAGAAAAATGGGATGAGGTTGTTTATGTTGATATGTTTTTCACTTTGCGAAACCATCCAGAATGGCACAAGGAGTGCGGTATAAATTTAGCACCTCAAGACCCTTTTGTATTGGCATTAGAGCTAGGGAAACAACAGCAGGGTATGGAGTTTCTGGTCGACACTGGGGCCACATTTTTGGTTTTAAATCAAGCTTTGACACTTGTAGATGATGATTTTGTAACGGTAAGGGGAGCCACTGGTCAGAATGAGAAGGCGTATTTTTTAAAACCTCTTAAGTTTAAGTTAGGGAAACAATTGGGAATGCATAAGTTTTTGTATATGCCAAGTTCTCCAAAATCCCCATTGGGGCAAGATTTATTAGAATAATTGGGAGCAGAAATAACATTCAAAAGAGATAGAATGGAATTTAAAATTAAAATGAACAATTAATCGAAGTCTTAAGTCTGGCTTTAATACAAGCTGAAAAAACAAAACAAATACCCCAAGAAATTTTAGATCAGGTATATCCAGGGGTGTGGGCCTCCAGGATACCTGGGAAAGCCAAAAATGCAGCACCAATAAAGTTAGAATTAAACAGTATCCATTGAGGCTAGAAGATAGAAAGGGAATCAAAGAAATAATTGACAATTTCTTGCAATTTGGACTACTTGTGGAATGTGAGTCAGAAGATAATACTCCTATCTTACCTGTGAAAAAGCCGGATGGAAAAAGTTACAGATTGGTTCAAGATTTGAGAGCAATAAACAAAATTGTAGAAGACTTGCACCCTGTGGTAGCGAATCCTTATACATTGCTAACTAAATTAAAGAATAGTCAAATATGGTTTACCATACTGGATTTAAAAGATGCCTTTTTCTGTCTGGCTTTGGCAAAAGAAAGCGACAAATTATTTGCATTTGAGTGGGAAAATCCCGATACAGGGAGAAAGACCCAATTAACCTGGACAGTGTTACCCCAAGGATTCAAGAATAGTCCTACTATCTTTGGTAATCAATTAGCACGAGAGATTGAAGCTTGGAATCCCCCGTCACAAGATGGACAGAAACAGAAGAAAGAATGTGTGCAATGGACTGTAAATTTGCTTAACTTTTTGGGATTACATGGATATCGAGTCTCTCAACAGAAAGCTCAGCTGGTACAATCACAAGTGACATATCTCGGATTTGAAATCTCGGGAGGACAAAGAGAACTCAGAATGGAATGAAAAGAAGCTATTTGCCGCACACCGGAACCCAGGACGGTAAAAGAACTCAGAACCTTTCTTGGAATGACAGGTTGGTGCAGATTATGGATATATAATTATGGACTTTTAGTGAAACCACTGTATGAACTACTGAAAGAAAATCCATTAAAACTAGTTTGGACGAGGGAAGCAAAGAGGGCATTTCAACAGTTAAAAATGGAACTTATGAGAGCCCCAGCTTTAGGCCTCCTAGATATTTCAAAACCCTTTTGGCTGTTTTCTCATGAGACACAGGGCATAGCGCTGGGAGTGCTTGCTCAACGATTAGGACCCTACAGGAGAGCGGTTGCATACTTCTCCAAACAATTAGATGAAGTGAGTAAAGGATGGCCCGGATGCCTGCGAACAGTGGCAACGGTTGTCCTCAACATTCAGGAAGCTCGCAAGTTTACTATGGGTCAGAAAATAACGGTATTGGTCTCTCATACAGTTTCAGCAGTATTAGAACAAAAGGGGAGTCACTGGCTTTCTCCTTCTCGATTTTTGAAATACCAAGCTATTTTGGTAGAGCAGGATGACGTTAATATACAGACTACTAATATTGTAAACCCAGCATCTTTCCTCAGTGGAGATACCTCAGAACCTGTGATGCATGACTGTTTGGAGACAATGGAAGCTGTCTATTCAAATCAACCGGACCTGAAAGTAGAACCACTGGAGGATGCTGAGGACTCATGGTTCACAGACGGGAGTAACTTTGTGAAGCAAGGAGAACGTAAGGCTGGGTATGCTGTGACCACCACCCATAAGGTAATAGAGGCTAAATCTTTACCTGTTGGGACATCTGCACAGAAGGCCGAAATAATAGCTCTAACTCGAGCATTGGAACTGGCCAAAGGCAAGAAAATTAACATCTGGACAGACTCTAAATATGTTTTTGGGGTAGTCCATGCTCATGGAGCTGTGTGGAAAGAAAGAGGACTCCTATCTACTCAAGAGAAGCATATAAAACATGCTGAAGAAATTCTTAGGCTCTTGAAAGCAGTATTGTTGCCCAAAAAGGTGGCTATTATGCATTGTAAAGCTCATCAGAGAGGAAACACCGCTCAAGAATTAGGTAATGCTATGGCAGATGGCGAGGCCAAAAGGGTGGCAGAGAAAAATGATTTAGAGGTGCAGTCTTTGATCGCAGACAGTAAAATACAAATTGAAAGCGAACCTAAGTATTCTAAAGAAGATCAGAAATTAATTGAAGACCTGGAGGGAGAAATAGAAAAAGATGGGTGGGCAAAAACTTCACAAGGGAAATTAATGATACCATTGGCCTTGTTATGGGCTATAGTTATGGCAGAACATAGGAAATCCCACTGGGGAGTATAGGCCCTATACAAATACTTGAGTCGACTGATAGTCGCTCGGAACCTGTATACCACTGTTCAGCAGGTAACATTACAGTGTGAGGTTTGTTTGCAAAATAACCCTAAGACAGGATCTAAGGCCCAATTCAGACAAATAGGGAGAGGAAATTATCCAGGACAACAGTGGCAAATTGATTTCTCGGAACTCCCAAGAAAAGGGGGGTTTCGATATCTGTTGGTCTTGACAGACACCTTTTCAGGATGGCCAGAAGCTTTCCCTTGCCGAACTAATAAAGCTAAAGAGGTAACTAAAATAATATTGCAAGAGATAATACCGAGATTTGGAGTTCCCGCGGTAATCTTGTCAGATCGGGGCCCTCACTTTATTGCAAAAGTCGTTCAGCAAGTTAGCAAGCTTTTGGGAATAGATTGGCAATTACATACCCCGTATAATCCACGATCAAGTGGTCAAGTGGAAAAGATGAACCACCTGATTAAGTTGCAAATTGTAAAATTGGGACAGGAGGCCAATTTATCTTGGCCCCAATCATTGCCCTTGGCACTCCTGAGAATAAGAACTAAGCCCAGAACTAAGGAAGGGCTAAGTTCTTTTGAAATAATGTATGGGAGACCTTACATTGTACAGGCAGGAACATCAACTCAGATCGGAAATGAGATATTGACTGATTATGTAATAAGCCTGCAAAAGCAGCTTCGGGAAACAGAGAAATTGGTCTTGGGAACTAGAGCCTGAGGCCTCAATGGGCCTGTGCATAATATTGAACCTGGTGACTATGTATATGTAAGATCTCTTGTAGATTCACCCCTGGAGCCAAAGTGGGAAGGTCCGTTCCAGGTGTTGCTGACCTCACATACGGCAGTCAAGATTAAGGAACAAGCATCATGGATACACCATACTAGAGTTAAGAAAGCCCCTCGACCACAATGGAAGTCAACACCATCTGGACCTTTGAAATTACGCATTCAACGAAGAGATGGACATTGATCATGGGTATAGTAGGACTATGGTTGAAAACCGTAAGCGCATGGGATCAAAATTCATACATACGAATGACCAAATCGGTAGTAGACAGTCTGAATCTTTTGGACTGCTGGATCTGTACAGCTCTTCCCAGAGGAAATTTCGAAACACCGATGTTTGGAGTTCCGGTTTTTAACTGGTCCATACTTTATGAAGCCACTAAAGTACATATGTGGAAAAAAGGAAAAGCATCTAAATTAAAATGTAAAACCAATGCGACAAATAGGGAAGAAAGGCCTACATTTGAGTTGCAACTCTGGGATGAAGGAGTGAAAATATTTTTTGAGAATTGCAGAAACAAGAGTGCTGGAGGATGTACTAAAGCCTCCCACTTTGGAAACTTTGGGTCGAGTAACATAACTATTATTAATTTGCAAGATAAAACATCGATTGACACTTTGGGTGACTTAGACTATCAAAACGAAACAAAAATGAGGGACTTAAAAGTATATCTAAAGGGAGTCTATCATAATCAGTCAATCCAATGGGAAAGCAGTTCGGTCAGTTCAGTGCCTAGCTGTCCAACCCCTCAAGGAATCTGGTGGCTGTGTGGGGATGGGCGTGCTAGGAAATCATTACCCAATTATTGGAGTGGGATCTGTACTTTAGGATATGTAATTCCTCAGAACAGAGTATATAATCACTCGCATCCTCCACCAGGAATTATACAAACGCACTGGCGAAAGGTACGCGAGGTCCCGACTAATCCCCTCGCGGAAAGGTCAACAGCTTTCCATAGTTTTGTGAGATGGTACTTTCCCCAGTTAGGAGTAAGAGAATTAGAAAGGGCTATAGTAAATATTTCAGCCACTGTGGAAAAGATTGAAAATCTTACCATAGATGCTGTCCTGGGACTGTAAACTGAAGTATCATCCCTCAGTAAGGTGGTCCTGCAAAATTGTATGGCCTTAGATATAATCATGGCAAAGGAGGGAGGGGTCTGCCTGGTAATAAATCAAAGTTGCTGTTCCTATATAGATCAAGAACAAAGGATTGAAACAGACATAACACGAATCTGGCAACAGTCAAGGGTGTTACATGAGGTAACACAGGATGATACCTCACTGGGTCTTTTTGAACTTTGGAAAAAGCTTACTTCTTGGTTACCTAATTTCACGTGGCTCAAACAGCTCTTTATAGCAGTAATTATGCTCATTATTTTGGGAGTAGTAGGTTGCTGTATGTTGCAGTGCTTTATGTGGATGTGTAAACAAACCGGAAACACTTATGAAGAAAGGAAGAGGCACAGGCTAAGACAAAAAGTAGAAGAGGGTAAATACTTCACCAGGACTCTTGACAGGAATGGCATTATATAGCAAAAGAATTTGCAAAAGGAAAAAGAAAAGGGGGGACTTGAATTGAAGAATAGGATGATAAAAGTTAATGCGACCTATTTGTAGCTTAGCAACTTAGAGAAGATAGATGCTGTTGTAAACACACTGAAGAATAAGGCAAGACGCTGCAACCTTGGTGCAAGCAAGAATTGCATAGATAACAGGAACTCCATTGTCTACAAGAAGCAGTCATCTGGCTGAGACCAGGTTTTGCGATTTGGAACTAAGCCAACTCAGCATTCTGGGCCAAAGGTGAAAATACATGGTGAAGACATCTGTGAGCCTTCATCCAAAAGACCCCAACAGACGACCACCCGATGGCAGCGCGCAAGCGCCAGAAGGAGGAGATTTATGGTACTGAGTACCTGAGGATGACATCATAGTTACGCCTATTAATTGTAATAACCCAACCTACTGTAATGAATATGCATGTTTTGTGTAATAAATGGATGCTTGTTTCATGATCCGGTGTGCAAGTTAGGAGGAGCGATCCCCCTTGCACCCGGCGCCGTAATAAACATACCTGCTTTATAACTCTTTGCGAGCTATAGAGTTTGTTTCCGCGCGTCATTGTCAATGCCCCTTCCCTAGCAAGGGATCCCAGCTGCTTGGCTTCCTTCCCCTCTAATTCCAGGCTACTGGCCCCATTATCCCAGCATCGGAGCAGCCAGGTAACAATATGCTCGCCTGGACGATGGCTGAATTCTTTCCGCATATCTTGCAACTCACTCAGGGATAGGGATCGGGTGGTTTCCGTCTCGTTTATGAGTTCTTCCTCTTCCTCCTCCCCTCCTCGTCATGGCCCTGCTTTTCCATCATCCCTTTCTAAACGACCTGATCTCCGCTTCCAAGATTTCCTCTTCTGTACAGGGGCAACGGATACCAGCAAGGGTTGGTCCTCTGGTTCACCTGTAGTGCCTGTCGCTGGGGTTTGAGTGGCTGCAGTGCCTGTTGCAGGGGTTGGAGTATCTGCAGTGACTGCTGCCGGGGTTTGAGTAGCCACAGTGCCTGTTGCAGGGGTTGGAGAAGCTACAGTGCCTGTCGTGGGGGTTTGAGTAGCCACTGTGTCTGTTGCCAGGGTTGATCTCTGGACAGTATTCCTGAATAGTTGTTTAACCCTAAACAAGACCTGAAACACATTCAGGAGACATAGCAATATGAACATGCTTGTTTGAACATCCCAAGGATATTCAAAATCCTCAGGGAATATTGTGGACGTCTTCATGAAGAGGATAGAAGAAAAAGGAGTTTCTGAAGATATGGAAGGGAAGATGAACAAGTGGGAGAAAGTGTCCCATCCTGTCTCCCCCTAAATTCATTCTCCGAGGTGAAGAGGTAAAAAGTGTAATTATTAATAGTTTCCAAAAGATAGCTCCCGAAGAACAGGAATGATGGCAGTGCTGAATACAGGCTCGTGACCAATAATTTTATCATAACATAAAGCCAGGTCACACAGTATAGCAAAGCAATGACCTTAATCCATTTCCCAGAGATGACCAACCCCACATACGAACTGATAATCAGCAGTATAGGCAGCCAGTAAGGTGCTACATACCAAAACTGCAAGAACAGATCCAACAAATCTGCGACCAAATAAACCAACATTGTGACCAGCGAGTTCTAAACTGATATAATGAATGCTTATAACAAATTTGTTTTAACCCGTTTGGGTCAGATGTGTCGTTATCTCAACCCTTCGAGCCCCACGTTGGGTGCCAAAAAGGACTGTCGTGGTTTAACCTGGCAGGCAGTCAAATACCACGCAGCCGCTCGCTCACTCCCCCACCCCCCCGCAATGGGACGGGGAGAGAATCGGAAGGGTAAGAGTGAGAAAAACTCGTGGGTTGAGATAAAGACAGTTTAATAGAACAGAAAAGGGAAAATAATGATAATAAATAATGATAGAATATACAAAATGAGTGATGCACAATGCAATTGCTCACCACCCACGCTGACCGATAACCAAGTAGCGATCGGTACTTCCTGGATCACGCCTCCCATTCATATACTGAGCATGACGTCACATGGTATGGAATACCCCGTTGGCCAGCTGGGCTAACTGTCCTGGCTGTGTTCCCTCCTCCCAGTCTAGCTTGGTAGCAGAGGGTAGTTGTCCTTGACAAGATACTTAGCAACAACTGAAAACATCAGTGTGTTATCAACATTCTTCTAGTACTAAATCCAAAACACAGCACTAGGAAGAAATTTAACTCTATCCCAGCCGAAACCAGGACAAAACCTCTTAACCCCAATGCAGCATTAAGAAGCAGGCATTCTCTTTATTACAGCGCTGGATGCACGGGGGATCGTTCCACCTAACGTGCATGCCGCGTGTTGCATCAGTTACAGCTTATATCGTCCTACATCATACATATACATTGGATCTCCCGGAAGAATTATACATATTCATTCTATTCTTCTTTTCCGTATATGGTCTTGTCTTTGCTTATCTCTCTGTTTGTAAAGTTCTCAAGTTCCTTATCTTGGTTTCAATTGGTGTCTGCTGGTTTATCTACACTCCACCAGGATGGACCATTCACAGTTGCAAATTATGTCCTTGGGTGCATTCTTGTTTGAGGCCCCTTATAACAATTCCCCCCTTTGAGACTTCCAAAGAAAGATCTCTTTGGGAGTCTCACCTACATTGCATAATTCTGATAATACTTTCAACTTTCAGGTGTGCACAATCGGGTACAACATGATGTGATCAAAGGTAAACATTGAATCATAATGCAACATAATATACATACAACAACTATGGCTATAATTATTACAAACAGTTCCTTTAACCAGGTTAGGTTTGGTAGCCAAGTTAACCAATTCCACCACGAGGAAGAGGACTCATTTTGCCTTTCCCATTTTTCCATTACCCTTTTAATTGATCCTATCCCTTTCTGCTGAGTTTCAAATCCATCATCTATGTATGTACAACATTCTTGTCCTATAAGAACACAAGTTCCTCCTTGACTAGCTAACAGATAATCTAAGGCTATACGATTTTGTAGACTTACCATTCTATTTTGGGCCATTTCATATGATGCACTGTTCATTACTTTGATAGTTTCTTTAGCTACTTCCTCTAACAGATTGCTAAGTCGATTTATCCTAGTTCCGTAGGCCGCAGCTGCACACATAGGGCACAGCGTAAAGAAAAATCTTTCCCCTTCTGTTACAACAGGTCTATTTTCTACTCCTATCTCTCTTTTCCAATGTGGTTGCCCTGATGGAAGTTGTTGTAGAACTCTAAACGGGGGCATTAACCAACCTAAATAACAGGATTCGTACCATCCTTTAGGCAACCATCGATATGCCTTTTTCCCACAAATCCAATAATGTCCTCCTCCCTCTGGTGTTTTCCATGCTCCTAATGAGGTACTTTTATCAAAAGGGTTAAAAAGCCCATCAGTATTAATATAATACTGATGTGGTGTGCCATTTTGGGCATATATTGTTACGTTAGGAGTGTTAAGGGAGAGAGTTGAATTACATGTACTGTTCCCTGCCCACCAAGTTCCGCTTTTCTGGAACAGGCAAATGTTTCCTCGTGCTGGTCTTGCAAGTGTTACAGCTTTAGGTATTTTTGAGTCTCCAGTAGGGATTCTCCCCTGACCTCCTAAAGTATCCTTATCACCTGGTTGTTGCATTTTATAGCTTTTACACATTTCTTGTCCTGTCAAGGGCACTGGCTTAAATGGGAATCCTGTTCCTCCTAGCATGATTTGAGAGCATATCCAGCAATTTGTTACGTTGAGTTTTTTGGCCAATTGTATCTTTGTTTCTTCATAAAGGTTGCCATGATTTATCCCCTGATTGGCTGAACAGCTAGTTAACATCATGGCTATTCCAACCAAAACACTTAAAGCTTGCTGATTAGTTTTCATGTTGATTTCTGAATTCTTATCCGAAGAGGATCTTTATCTGTCGAGATGACCTTCCACTGAGGCTCCTTTGGTGCTGATGCTGGTTTTACTCGAGTGTAGTGGATCCAGGGCTCGATTCCTCCTACCTTGATTGCAGTGTAGGTTGTTAGGAGTACTTGAAAGGGTCCTTTCTATTTTTCCCGCAGAGGTTCGGAGTTCCACGTTTTCACGTATACAAAGTCTTCTGGTTGATACTGATGGACCGGAGTATCTAATGTGAGTGGTCTTGTCAAAACAATGTGACGTCGGAGACTCACAAGGATTTTTCCCTAGAGAAATCAGATATAACTTTAAATCTGTTTTTCCCTTTATATGTATTACCCCTGGAATCAGTGGCGTTTGGTATGGTTTTCCATAAAATACCTCATAAGGACTAACTTTACTCCTAGACCCTGGTTGTATTCTGATTCTCAAAAGAGCTAGTGGAAGGGCCTGTGGCCACTTTAAAGAAGTTTCCTGACATATTTTACTAATCTGCCATTTCAGGGTTTGATTCATTCTTTCCACCTTCTCACTCGATTGAGGCCTCCATGGGGTATGTAAATCCCACTTGATACCAAGAATCTTACTTAACTGTTGCACAATATCTGCCACAAAATGCGGGCCCCGATCAGAGGACATTCTTATCGGTACCCCAAACCTTGGTATTATTTCTTTGAGTAATAGCTTAGTTACTTCTCTAGCTTTGTTGGTGCGACAGGGGAAAGCTTCCGGCCATCCCGAGAAGGTGTCAACCAATGCCAGGAGATATCTATAACCATTTTGTCTTGGTAACTCAGAAAAATCAATTTGCCAATAATATCCTGGGGAATTTCCTTGCCTAATGGTTCCTGGGGGCGGTCTTTTCCTGTTCATGGGATTATTTTTTAAACAAATGGGACATTTTGCTATTATAGACTTTACTATCCCAGTCATACCTACACATATAATCAAATTTTGAAGGCTAGAAATCATGGCCTCACTACCCCAGTGCGTTTCCTCGTGTCTCTTTTCTACAAACTCAGTCATTTTCTGCAGTGGAACCATGACTTGGTTCGCGGGAGTTATTAACCAACCCCCTCCGTTTGTGGTTGCTTTTAACAGTGATGCCAACTGTTGATCTGCCTCACTATAATTAGGTTTTAGGATTGGGAGTTCCACCTGTTTCACTGGTACCAATGCAAGGATGCTTTGTCCAGCCACCTCTTTAGCAGTTTTATCAGCCAATCGATTACCCATGTTTAATGCAGTTTGTCTGGATTGATATGCTTTGCAATGCATTATCGCCACCTCCTTAGGTCTTTGAATATCCTGTAGAAGTTGGAGAATTTCTTCTTTGTATTTAATAGGTGATCCTTGAGCTGACAACAATCCTCTTTCTTTCCAGATAGTCCCATGTGCATGGACTATCCCAAATGCATACTTTGAATCAGTCCATATATTTACCTTTTTCCCTTCAGCTATCTTCAGGGCTTGTCTCGACGCTATCAATTCTGCCTTCTGGGCTGACATGTTAATGGCTAGGGCCCCAGCCTCTATTACCTGTGTAGTTGTAACCACTGCATATCCGGCCATCCGTTTCCCATCCCGTACAAAGCTGCTACCATCTGTAAACAAATCAGGATTAGTTAACGGTTCATCTCTTAGGTCCTGTCTGCTCGAATATACGCGTTCGATGGTTTGCAGACAATCATGGTACAAGGGTTCAGAGTTCCTTACTTCGGGATTCAAAAACATCGCTGGGTTGATCACTGTGGTGGTTGTAAGTTCTATATCCTCCTGTTCCAACAAAATAACTTGATATTTCAGCATACGACTTGGAGACAACTAATGTCCCCCCTTTTGCTCTAAAACAGAAATTACCATATGCGGAACATGCACCGTGATTCTTCACCCCATTGTTAATTTTCTAGCTTCTTGGATTAAAAGAACTGTTGCGGCTACAGCACGCAAACATCCTGGCCATCCTTTACATACATTGTCCAATTGTTTGGAGAAATATCCCACAGCTCTTCTCCACGTTCCCAGTTTTTGAGACAGCACGCCCAGGGCAAGATGTTGCCATTCATATACAAACAGCTCGAAAGGTTTAGACAAATCGGGCAGTCCCAGGGCAGGTGCTGACATCAAAGCCTTTTTTAAGCCCTTAAAGGCTATTCGGCATTCAGGAGTCCATAGTAGGTGATTCTCTTTTGACCCCTTCAAAGTTTCATAGAGGGGTTTTACCAACAGTCCATAGTTGAGAATCCATATTCTGCACCATCCGGCCATACCTAAAAACGCCCTCAATTCTCGTACAGTTCTTGGTTCCTGGGTTTGGCAGATCACTTCTTTTCTGTCGGCTCCCAGTCTCCATTTTTCTTGGGAAATCTCAAAGCCTAGGTAAACCACAGTCTCTTTCCCTACCTGAGCTTTGCTTTTTGATACACGATATCCTCCTTGTCCTAAGAAATTCAACAGACCTATAGTCATCTGCAAACACTCTCCCCGAGTCTCTGTAGCCAACAAAATGTCATCTACATATTGCAGTATTGTTCCTTCTGGGTTTTCCTTTTTCCATAATTCCAGCTCCTTTGCCAATTGGTTGCCAAATATTGTTGGACTATTTTTAAACCCTTGAGGCAACACCGTCCAGGTAAGTTGTGTTTTGCGTCCGGTGGTGGGGCTTTCCCATTCAAAGGCGAATATCGCCTGACTGTCTTTGTCTAAAGGTATGCAGAAGAAAGCATCCTTGAGATCAAGTACAGTAAACCACTTATGCTTTTCCTTTAAGGATGTCAGCAAGGTATATGGATTAGCCACTACCGGGTGAATATCTTGAACAATCTGATTTACAGCTCTTAAATCCTGAAGTAATCTATATTCCTTGCCATTTTGCTTTTTTACTGGCAATATCAGGGTGTTATATTCTGATTCACATTCTATCAGTAATCCATAGTTCAAAAATTTCATTATTAACTCTTCCAACCCCTTTCTATCCTCCCACTTAATAGGATACTGTTTTTGTCTTACCGGTTTAGTTCCGGGTTTTAGAACAACCTTTGCTGGTTTCGCCAATTTAGACCGACCTGGGATTCCACTAGCCCATACCAAAGGTGTTACTGCATCCTCTACTTCTGCAGGAATTTCTTCTTCTGTTTTTTGCGTATTCTGTAACATAAAAATTCTCGCTTCCACAGCTTTTGATTCAGGTATTAGCAGCTGTACCTCTCCATTCTCAAAGGTTATCTGCACGTCTAGTTTACTCAATAAATTCCTTCCCATCAAGGGTGTCGGACATTCAGGCATATACAAAAATTGGTGAGTCACCCATTGTTTTCCTAACTTAAATTTTAAGGGCTGCACAAAGGGCCGATTTTCTCGTTTCCCTGTGGCACCAACAACGCTTACAGTTTCATGGCTAAGGCTTCCTTTACAAGTATTAAGTACAGAATAAGTGGCTCCCACATCAACTAAAAATTCTACCTCATCGTTCCCCAGCTTTAGTGTAACCAGGGGTTCAGCTGGGGATGATTCCCCCGGTCCCCTTCAGGATTCATCGTCTAATGTCATCAGCTTAATGGCTTGTAGGGCTGGGTCCAAGTTCCCAGCCTGAGGACATTCCCTTTTCCAATGCCCTCTTTCTTTGCAGATTGCACACTGGTCTTTCCCAAGATGGGGTTGCACAAAAGGACATGATCTTTCCTTTCCCCTCCCTTCTTTTTCTAGGGCTAAGATCATAGGGTCCTGTGGGATTATTCTGCATTCCTCCTGCCATTCCGGGTGATTTCTTACTGTGAAAAATAAATCCACATATGATACTTCATCCCATTTACCCTCCTGCCTGCAAAACAACATCAATTGTAGTATAGTGTTATATCTTAGAGTTCCATTTTTCGGTCATTTTTCCTGATCTTTGAGAGTGTACATTGGCAAACACTAGGGGAGGTGCCTCGCTTGACCTGCTGTTCACGAACAGAGAAGGACTGGTGGGAGATGTGGTGGTCGGAGGCCGGCTTCGGCTTAGCGACCATGAAATGGTAGAATACTCAATACTTAGTGAAGTAAGGAGGGGGGCCAGCAAAATCGCTCCCATGGACTTCCGGAGGGCGGACTTTGGCCTGCTCAGGACACTGGTCGAGAGGGTCCCTTGGGAGACAGTCCTGAAGGGCAAAGGGGTCCAGGAAGGCTGGACGTTCTTCAAGAAGGAAGTCTTAAAGGCGCAGGAGCGGGCTGTCCCCATGTGCCACAAGAAGAACGGGCGGGGAAGATGACTGGCCTGGCTGAACAGGGAGCTCTGGCTGGGACTCAGGGAAAAAAGAGTTTATCACCTTTGGAAGAAGGGGCAGGCAACTCAAGAAGAGTACAGGGATCTCATTCGGTCGTGCAGAGTGGAAATTAGAAAGGTAAAAGCCCGGCTAGAACTCAACCTGGCCACTGTCGTGAGAGACAACAAAAAATGCTTTTACAAGTATATTAATGACAAAAAGAGAGCCAAGGAGAATCTCCATCCTCTATTGGATGCGGGGGGGAACATTGCCACCAAGGATGAGGAGAAGGCTGAGGTACTCAACACCTTCTTTGCCTCAGTCTTTAATAGTCAGAGCAGTTATCCTCAGGGTACTCAGCCCCCTGAGCTGGAAGACAAGGACGACGAGCAGGATAAACCCCCCATAATCCAAGAGGAAGCAGTTAACGACCTGCTACGCCACCTGGATGCTCACAAGTCTATGGGGCCGGATGGGATCCACCCAAGGGTACTGAGGGAGCTGGCGGAGGAGCTTGCCGAGCCACTCTCCATCATTTACCAGCAGTCCTGGTTAACAGGGGAGGTTCCGGACGACTGGAGGCTTGCCAATGTGACGCCCATCTACAAGAAGGGCCGGAAGGAGGATCCAGGGAACTACAGGCCGGTCAGCCTGACCTCGGTGCCAGGGAAGATTATGGAGCGGTTCGTTTTGAGGGCGCTCACGAGCCATGTCCGGGACAACCAGGGGATGAGGCCCGGCCAGCACGGGTTCATGGAAGGCAGGTCCTGCTTGACCAACCTGATCTCCTTCTATGACCAGGTGACCCGCCTAGTGGATGAGGGAAAGGCTGTGGATGTGGTCTACCTGGACTTCAGTAAAGCCTTTGACACTGTCTCCCACGGCATTCTCCTAGAGAAGCTGGCGGCTCACGGCCTAGACAGGTACACTCTTCTCTGGGTAAAAAACTGGCTGGACGGCCGAGCCCAGAGAGTTGTGGTCAACGGAGTTAAATCCAGTTGGCGGCCGGTCACAAGCGGTGTTCCCCAGGGCTCAGTACTGGGGCCGGTCCTGTTCAATATCTTTATCAATGATCTGGACGAGGGGATCGAGTGCTCCCTCAGTAAGTTTGCAGACGACACCAAGCTGGGCAGGAGTGTTGATCTGCTCGAGGGTAGGAAGGCTCTGCAGAGGGACCTGGACAGGCTGGATCGATGGGCTGAGGCCAATTGTATGAGATTCAACAGGACCAAGTGCCGGGTCCTGGACTTGGGCCACAACAACCCCAGGCAACGCTACAGGCTTGGGGAAGAGTGGCTGGAAAGCTGCCCAGAGGAAAAGGACCTGGGGGTGCTGATTGACAGCCGGCTGAACATGAGCCGGCAGTGTGCCCAGGTGGCCAGGTGGCATCCTGGCCTGTATCAGAAATAGTGTGGCCAGCAGGAGTAAGGAGGTGATCGTGCCCCTGTACTCGGCCCTGGTGAGGCCGCACCTCGAATACTGTGTTCCGTTTTGGGCCCCTCACTACAAGAAGGACATGGAGGTGCTGGAGCGTGTCCAGAGGAGGGCAACGAAGCTGGTGAAGGGTCTGGAGAACAAGTCTTATGAGGAGCGGCTGAGGGAACTGGGACTGTTTAGTCTGGAGAAGAGGAGGCTGAGGGGAGACCTCATCGCGCTCTACAACTACCTGGAAGGAGGTTGTAGCGAGGTGGGTGTTGGTCTCTTCTGCCAAGTAACTAGCGATAGGATGAGAGGAAATGGCCTCAAGTTGCGCCAAGGGAGGTTTAGGCTGGACATTAGGAGAAATTTCTTTACTGAGAGAGTGGTCAGGCCTTGGAACAGGCTGCCCAGGGAAGTGGTTGAGTCACCGACCCTGGAAGTATTTAAAAGACGTGTAGATGAGGCCCTTAGGGACATGGTGTAGTGGGCATGGTGTGTTGGGTTGATGGTTGGACACGATGATCTTAGAGGTCTTTTCCAACCTTAATGATTCTATGATTCTATGATCCCTATCCGTGAGTGAGCTGCGAGATATGCAGAAAGATTTCAGCCGACGTCCAGGCGAGCACATTGTTACCTGGCTGCTCCGATGCTGGGATAATGGGGCCAGTAGCCTGGAATTAGAGGGGAAGCAAGCCAAACAGCTGGGATCCCTCGCTAGGGAAGGAGGCATTGACAAAGCAATTGCAAAAGGGACACAGGCCCTCAGCCTCTGGAGGCGACTGCTGTCAGGCGTGAAGGAAAGGTATCCCTTCAAGGAAGATGTTATATATCGCCCAGGCAAATGGACCACTATGGAGAGAGGTATCCAGTACCTGAGGGAATTAGCCATGCTAGAAGTGGTTTAAAGTGACCTGGACAACGAGCAAGTACCCAAAGATCCAGATGAAGTCCAGTGCACGCGACCCACGTGGCAGAAGTTGGTATGGAGCGCACCAGCGTTGTATGCCAGTTCATTGGCAGTACTGTCCTGGAAAGAGGAAGAAGCACCAACGGTGGATGACGTGGTTGGCGGACTCCGGGATTTCGAAGAAACTGTCTCCTCCTCCCTTGTCTCGGTTGTGGAGAAACTGTCCCGGGAGGTCCAGCAACTCGAAGAAGATATGTCCTATTCTCCACATGCACGGACCAGAACTAGAGGGGCCCTGCCTCCAGCCAGGTGGAGGAAAGGGACAATCGGGTTTATTGGACTGTGTGGATTCGATGGCCTGGCACATCAGACCCACAGGAGTATAAGGCTCTATTAGACACCGGTGCACAGTGTACCCTGATGCCATCAAGCTATAAAGGGGCAGAACCCATCTGAATTTCTGGAGTGACAGGGGGATCCCAAGAGTTAACTGTATTGGAGGCCGAAGTGAGCCTAACCCGGAATGAGTGGCAGAAGCACCCCATTGTGACTGGCCCAGAGGCTCCGTGCATCCTTGGCATAGACTACCTCAGGAGAGGGTATTTCAAGGACCCAAAAGGGTATCGGTGGGCTTTTGGTATAGCTGCCCTGGAGACGGAGGAAATTAAACAGCTGTCCACCTTGCCTGGTCTCTCGGAGGACCCTTCTGTTGTGGGGTTGCTGAGGGTTGAAGAACAACAAGTACCAATCGCTACCACAACAGTGCACCGGCGGCAATATCGCACCAACCGAGACTCCCTGATTCCCATCCATGAGCTGATTCGTCGACTGGAGAGCCAAGGAGTAATCAGCAAGACTCGCTCACCCTTCAACAGTCCCATATGGCAGTGCGAAAGTCCAATGGAGAGTGGAGACTAACAGTAGACTACCGTGGCCTGAACGAAGTCACGCCGCCACTGAGTGCTGCCGTGCCGGACATGTGTCGTGGTTTAACCCCGGCCAGCAAATAAACCCCACGCAGCCGCTCACTCCCCACGACTCCGGTGGGATGGGGGCGAGAATAGGGAGGGCACAAGTAGTAAGCTCCCGGGTTGAGATAAAAACACTTTAATAATTGAAATAAAACGAAGTAGAAAAGTAATAATAACAATGAGAACAACAACAATAACAGAATACACAAAGCAGGCGATGCACAATGCAACTGCTCACCAACCACCGACCGCGATTCACCAACGGGGGCCGAGCCCCCACACACCCCTGGTTTTTATACTGAGCATGATGTCACATGGTATAGAATACCCCATTGGCCAGCTGGGTCCACCACCCTGGCTGTGCTCCCCCTCCCGGGTGCAAGCATCACCCAGCAACAGCCAAAGCATCAATGGGCCATCAACGCTCCTTTCACACCAAACCCAAAACACAGCACACCCCCCACGCTACTGGGAAGAAAGTTAACTCTGTCCCTGCCGGAACCAGGACAATATCCACCCCTTATTCTATACCATCTACATCATGCCCAGGTCTCACATTTTCCCATACATTCCAACTAGTCACCGCTACTTTTTCGGCCTTTTGATATATACACACACAGATATATCATTCCCTTAGTCCATGGGCCATCCCTCTAAAATGTCCGCTGAGTTCATTTAGTCCATGACTTCAGGTTCCATCTGTCATAACAGCCTTTCAGGGCAGGAGAGATGGTGTGTGGTGTTGGGCTCTTGCATGCGGAGGCCAGTTCTGGGTGCTCGTCCAGTTCTATCATCGTTGCACCTTGCTCAGTTTCATCGGAGTTCATTCTACATTAATCTGGGTGATTCTTACTATAATACTGTTAATATGGCATATGGTAACCATAGAAGTGATGACATACAGTACTATATAATAACTAACATCATACAACCCAGTTCATTGGCTATTTTCACCGAAAATCAAATCCCCTTGAGGTACACACCGGACTTCTGCATCCTTTTGCATTACCCACCAAGTGCACCCAGGTCCCTGAGCAAAAGCAATCCCATGGATGGGTTTTCCCTTGCCAGAGGCAGGAGTAACCCAGACTGTCTTCCCCAGCATATTTCTTATGTGCACGACAGGGACTTGATCCCCCTCTACAGTACGTAAGGGTTTGGATTGGGCAGGGCCATCTCAAGTGACAGATCCCCTAGTGTTGATTAACCAGGTGGCCTTTGCTAAATGTGTGTCCCAATGCTTGAATGTCCCACCACCCATTGCCCTCAGTGTTGTCTTTAACAGCCCGTTGTATCGTTCAATTTTTCCGGAGGCTGGTGCATGGTAGGGGATGTGATAGACCCACTCAATGCCATGCTCTTTGGCCCAGGTGTCTATGAGGGCGTTTCGGAAGTGAGTCCCGTTGTCTGACTCAATTCTTTCTGGGGTGCCATGTCGCCATAGGACTTGCTTTTCAAGGCCCGGGATGGTGTTCCGGGCAGTGGCATGGGGCACAGGGTATGTTTCCAGCCATCCTGTGGTTACTTCCACCATGGTGAGCACATAGCACTTGCCTTGGCGGGTTTGTGGGAGTGTGATATAATCAATCTGCCAAGCCTCCCCATATTTATATTTCAACCATCGTCCTCCATACCAAAGAGGCTTTACTCACTTGGCTTGCTTGATTGCAGCGCATGTTTCACATTCATGGATAACCTGTGCAATAGCGTCCATGGTCAAGTCCACTCCTCGATCACGAGCCCATCTATGTGTTGCATCTCTTCCTTGATGGCCTGAGGTGTCATGGGCCCACCTGAGCCACTTCAATCTTAGCAGCCTGGTCCACCTGCTGGTTGTTTTGATGTTCTTCAGTGGTCCGACTCTTGGGTACGTGAGCATCTACGTGACGTACTTTTACAACCACGTTCTCTACCTGGGCAGCAATATGTTGCCACAACGCGGCAGCCCAGATGGGTTTGCCTCTGCGCTGCCAGTTGTTCTGCTTCCACTGCTGCAACCACCCCCACAGGGCATTTGCCACCATCCATGACTCAGTATAGAGATAAAGTACTGGCCATTTTTCTTGTTCAGCAATGTCCAAGGCCAGCTGGATGGCTTTCACCTCTGCAAACTGGCTCGATTCACCTTCTCCTTCAGCAGTTTCTGCAACTTGGCGTATAAGACTCCATACAGCAGCTTTCCACCTCCGATGCTTTCCCACAAGGCGACAGGACCCATCAGTGAACAGGGCATATTGCTTCTCCTTTTCTGGTAGTTTGTTATACGGTGGGGCCTCTTCAGCACGCGTCACCTCCTCCTCTGGGGATATTCCAAAATCTTTGCCTTCTGGCCAGTTCGTGATCACCTCCAAGATTCCTGGGCGACTGGGGTTTCCTATTCGGGCCCGTTGTGTGATCAGCGCGACCCACTTACTCCACGTAGCATCGGTTGCATGATCCAGCCCAGCACCGGAAGTCAGGGTGCCAGGAGGAGCTGTGCTTCAGTACCAACCACTTCCGAAGCAGCTCGAATCCCTTCATGTGCTGCCAATATCTCCTTCTCACTTGGAGTGTAGCAGGCCTCGGATCCTCTGTATCCCCGACTCTAGAACCCTAAGGGTCGACCTCGAGTCTCCCCTGGTGCTTTCTGCCAGAGGCTCCAGGTAGGACCATTCTCCCCGGCTGCGGTGTAGAGCACATTCCTTACATCTTGTCCTGCCCGGACTGGCCCAAGGGCTACTGCCTGAACTATCTCCCGTTTTATTTGTTTAAAGGCTTGTTGTTGCTCAGGGTCCCATTTGAAATCCTTCTTTTTCATGGTCACTTGATAGAGAGGGCTTACAATCAGGCTGTAATTTGGAATATGCATTCTCCAAAAGCCCACAACGACTAAGAAAGCTTGCGTTTCCTTTTTGCTAGTTGGTGGAGACATGGCTGTTATTTTATTGATCACATCTGTTCGGATCTGACGACGTCCATCTTGCCATTTTATTCCTAAAAACTGGATCTCCTGTGCAGGTCCCTTGACCTTACTTTGTTTTATGGCAAAACCGGCCTTCAGAAGGATTTGAATTATTCTCTCCCCTTTCTCAAAAACTTCTTCTGCTGTGTTGCCCCATACGATGATGTCATCAATGTATTGCAGGTGTTCTGGAGCCTCACCCTGTTCCAGTGCGGTGTGGATCAGTCCATGGCAAATGGTAGGGCTGTGTTTCCACCCCTGGGGCAGTCGGTTCCAGGTGTACTGGACGCCCCTCCAAGTGAAAGCAAACTGTGGCCTGCACTCTGCCGCCAAAGGGATTGAGAAGAACGCATTAGCCATATCATTTGTGGCGTACCACTTGGCTGCCTTTGATTCACGTTCCTATGGGAGTTCTAGCATGTCCGGCACGGCAGCACTCAGTGGTGGCGTGACTTTGTTCAAGCCACGATAGTCTACTGTTAGTCTCCACTCTCCTTCGGACTTTTGCACTGGCCATATGGGACTGTTAAAGGGTGAGCGAGTCTTGCTGATCACTCCTTGGCTCTCCAGTCGACGAATCAGCTTATGGATGGGAAGCAGGGAGTCTCGGTTGGTGCGATATTGTTTCCCATGCACTGTTGTAGTAGCGATTGGTACCTGTTCTTTGACCTTCCCAACCCCACAACAGAAGGGTCCTCCGAGAGACCAAGGAAGGTGGACAGCTGTTTATTTTCCTCTGTCTCCAAGGCAGCTATACCAAACGCCCACCGGTACCCTTTTGGGTCCTTGAAATACCCTCTCCTGAGGTAGTCTATGCCAAGGATGCACGGAGCCTCTGGGCCAGTCACAATGGGGTGCTTCTGCCACTCATTCCCGGTTAGGCTCACTTCGGCCTCCAATACAGTTAACTCTTGGGATCCCCCTGTCACTCCAGAAATACAAATGGGTTCTGCCCCTTTATAGCTTGATGGCATCAGGGTACACTGTGCACCGGTGTCTACGAGAGCCTTATACTCCTGTGGGTCTGATGTGCCAGGCCATCGAATCCACACAGTCCAGTAAACCGGGTTGTCCCTTTCCTCCACCTGGCTGGAGGCAGGGCCCCTCTAGTCCTGGTCATCATATTCGCTATCCACTTCTTGTAAGTATGAATCAGAAGTCCCTTTATTAAGGTCAGAAGTGGAATCAGCCCTTCTACTCTGTCTGGGGAACTGGTCACTGGAGACTGGAGCAGCAGTTTTCCTGTAAGAACCCCCTTTTGTGGTTGTTTTTCCTTGCAACTCACATACCCGTGCCTCTAGGGTCGAGGTTTTCCATCCCACTTCCTCATGTCCTCTCCGTGGTCACGCAGGTAAAACCACAGGGTGCCCCGGGGTGTTTACCCACGATATGTCCTCTCTTGAGAAGAGGGACGCTTGCTCCTTATGGCTGAGACACTGGCCCGTGCAGGTGGGGAGCAGGACATATCCTCTTTGAGTTGCTGGACCTCCCGAGACAGTTTCTCCACAGCAGAGACACAGGCCCGTAGGGAGGAAGAGAGACTTTCTTCATATTGCCGGAGTTGGCCAGCCAATTCATCCACTGTTTGTTCCTCTCCATCTTTCCAGGTCATTACTGCCAATGAGTTTGCATGTGACGCTGGTGCGCTCCGTACAAACTTCTGCCACATGGGTCGGGTGCATTTGACTTCATCTGGGTCTTTGGGTAACTGCTCGTTGTTCAGGTCATCATAAATCACCTCCAGCACGGCTAATTCCCTCATGTACTGGATACCTTTCTCCATGGTGGTCCACTTGCCTGGGTGGCATATAACATCTTCCTTGAAGGGATACCTTTCCTTCACACCTGACAGGAGTCGCCTCCAGAGGCTGAGGGCTTGTGCCCCTTGTCCAATCGCTTTGTCAATGCCCCCTTCCCTAGAAAGGGATCCCAGCTGCTTGGCTTCCCTACCCTCTAATTCCAGGCTACTGGCCCCGTTATCCCAGCATCGGAGCAGCCAGGTGACAATGTGCTCGCCTGGACGACGGCTGAAGTCTTTTCGCATATCTCTCAGCTCACCCAGGGATAGGGATCGGGTGGTCACCATCTCATTTACGGGTTCTGCCTCCTCCTCCTCCTGTTCTCCTGATGGCCCTGGTTCATTTTCATCCCTTACTAAACGAGCTGATTTTCTTGTGCATTTTCTTTTTTGTATAGGGGCGACTGATACCGGCATGGGTTGGTTCTCTGTCGCAGGGGGCGGAGTAGCTGCCGTGCCTGCCGTGGCGGGGGTGGGGTAGCCACAGGGCCTGTCATGGGGGGTGGGGTAGCCACAGGGCCTGTTGCTTTGTCATCAGCTGCAGAGACGTTTCCTTCCCCTTGGGGGTTCTGAGTGGTGTTAAACAGGGCTCCGTAGGCATGGGCCAGGCCCCAGCACATTGTAGTGATTTGTGTCTCCCTAGAGTGGCCAGGGTGACAGCATACTTTTTCCAAATATTCTACTAATTTTTCAGGATTCTGCACTTGCTCAGGGGTGAAGTTCCAGAACACTGGGGGTGCCTACTGTCCTAGGCATTTGCCCATGCTATCCCACTCACCCTGCCACTCATAACTGTCCAGCCTTGGGGCAGATCACTGGATGACATTCTTAAATTGCTTACTAACCTTGGATAAAACCACAACAATATTCCCAAGGAATACCAATAGATGTATCTTAACTACCCAGGGATGTTCAAGGTACTGAAAGTTATTTTAACAAATTAGACGACATCATAGAGGAAGGTAGCGAGGGTGCCATTCTCTATTTCCTCCATGAAAAATCTCTCAGAGGAGGAGGTATAATTGCTAATGGTCTCCATGAGGTGGTACCCGAAATACAGTAACGGCTTCATTATGAATCCCAAATACCAAATAACCCCCAATGCCAGCGTTTTAGTAACAAATCTCCCAGGCAAAACATCATTAATCACTGCAGAGCACAGCAGACTACAAAACCGAACTCCAACCTTTAACAGTAAAAACAAGAGCGTGGTGCAGAACAAATTAATATGTTAACAGATATAAATTCCTTAATATGCTCTGATTAATCTGTTGTTATCTCAACCCTTTGCTGCCACACGTTGGGTGCCAAAAAGGACTGTCGTGGCTTAACCCCAGCCAGCAAATAAACCCCACACAGCCGCTCGCTCACCCCCCTCCTCCGGTGGGATGGGGGAGAGAATCGTGAGGGCACAGGTAGGAAAACTCCCGGGTTGAGATAAAAACAGTTTAATAATTGAAATAAAACAAAGTAGAACAGTAATGATAACAATGATAACAACAAAAATAGCAGAATATACAAAGCAGGCGATGCACAACGCAACTGGTCACCGACCGCCGAGCGTGTGTCATGAACAGGGGGCCGAGCGCCCCCACACCCCTGGTTTTTATACTGATGTCACATTGTATAGAATACCCCAATGGCCAGCTGGGTCCACCACCCCGGCGGTGCTCCCCCCACCCCGCCCCCGGTGCAAGCACCACCCAGCAACAGCCAAAGCATCAACGGCCTATCAACGCTCCTTTGACACTAAACCCAAAACACAGCACACCCCCCAAGCTACTGGAAACAACATTAACTCTGTCCCAGCCAGAAACAGGACAACATCCATCTCCATAATCCAAGAGGAAGAAGTTAACGACCTGCTACGCCACCTAGACGCTCACAAGTCTATGGGGCCGGATGGGATCCACCCAAGGGTACTGAGGGAGCTGGCGGAGGAGCTTGCCGAGCCACTCTCCATCATTTACCAGCAGTCCTGGTTAACAGGGGAGGTCCCGGATGACTGGAGGCTCGCCAATGTGACGCCCATCTACAAGAAGGGCCGGAAGGAGGATCCGGGGAACTACAGGCCGGTCAACCTGACCTCGGTGCCAGGGAAGATTATGGAGCGGTTCGTTTTGAGGGCGCTCATGAACCATGTCCGGGACAACCAGGGGATCAGGCCCAGCCAGCACGGGTTCATGGAAGGCAGGTCCTGCTTGACCAACCTGATCTCCTTCTATGACCAGGTGACCCGCCTAGTGGATGAGGGAAAGGCTGTGGATGTGGTCTACCTGGACTTCAGTAAAGCCTTTGACGCTGTCTCCCACAGCATTCTCCTAGAGAAGCTGGCGGCTCACGGCCTAGACAGGTACACACTTCGTTGGGTAAAAAACTGGCTGGACGGCCGAGCCCAGAGAGTTGTGGTCAACGGAGTTAAATCCAGTTGGCGGCCGGTCACGAGCGGTGTTCCCCAGGGCTCAGTACTGGGGCCGGTTTTGTTTATCAATGATCTGGATGAGGGGATTGAGTGCACCCTCGGTATCATTGTAGGTGACACCAAGTTGGGCGGGAGTGTTGATCTGCTCGAGGGTAGGAAGGCTCTGCAGAGGGACCTGGACAGGCTGGATCGATGGGCCGAGGCCAACTCTATGAGATTCAACAAGACCAAGTGCCAGGTCCTGCACTTCGGCCACCACAACCCCATGCAACGCTACAGGCTTGGGGAAGAGTGGCTGGAAAGCTGCCCAGAGGAAAAGGACCTGGGGGTGCTGGTTGACAGCCGGCCGAACATGAGCTGGCAGTGTGCCCAGGTGGCCAGGTGGCATCCTGGCCTGTATCAGAAATAGTGTGGCCAGCAGGACTAGGGAAGTGATTGTGCCCCTGTACTCGGCCCTGGTGAGGCCGCACCTCGAATACTGTGTTCCGTTTTGGGCCCCTCACTACAAGAAGGACATGGAGGTGCTGGAGCGTGTCCAGAGGAGGGCAACGAAGCTGGTGAAGGGTCTGGAGAACAAGTCTTATGAGGAGCGGCTGAGGGAACTGGGACTGTTTAGTCTGGAGAAGAGGAGGCTGAGGGGAGACCTCATCGCACTCTACAACTACCTGGAAGGAGGTTGTAGCGAGGTGGGTGTTGGTCTCTTCTCCCAAGTAACTAGCGATAGGACGAGAGGAAATGGCCTCAAGTTGCACCAGGGGAGGTTTAGACTGGACATTAGGAGAAATTTCTTTACTGAAAGAGTGGTCAGGCCATGGAACAGGCTGCCCAGGGAAGTGGTTGAGTCACCATCCCTGGAAGTATTTAAAAGACATGTAGATGAGGCGCTTAGGGACATAGTTTGGTGGGCATGGTGGTGTTGGGTTGATGGTTGGACTCAATGACCTTAGAGGTCTTTTCCAACCTTAATGATTCTATGATCCTGTGATTCTATGAACATGCTAGAACTCCTATACGAACTGGTGTCAAAGGCAGCCAAGTGGTATGCCACAAATGATATCGCTAATGCGTTCTTCTCCATCCCTTTGGCGGCAGAGTGCAGGCCACAGTTTGCTTTCACTTGGAGGGGAATCGAGTGCACCTGGAACCGACTGCCCCAGAGGTGGAAACACAGCCCTACCATTTGCGATGGTGTTGTGGTTTAACTTGACAGGCAAACAGTACCACGCAGCCGCTCACTCACGCCCCCCGCCCCCCCAGTGGGACAGGGAGAAAATCGGAAGGGTAGAAGTGAGAAAAACTCATGGGTTGAGGTAAAGACAGTTTAAGAGAACGGAAAAGGTAAAATAATAATAATAATAACAACAATAATAATAATAATAATAATAATAATGATAATGATAGAATATACAAAATGAGTGATGCACAATGCAATTGCTCACCACCCACGCTGACCAATAACCAAGTAGCGATCGGTACTTCCTGGATCACGCCTACCATTCATATACTGAGCATGACGTCACATGGTATGAAATACCCCATTAGCCAGCTGGGCTGGCTGTCCTGATTATGTTCCCTCCCATCTTGTGTACCTAGCTCAGTCAGTAGGCACGGGAGCTGTCCTTGGACTAGGAGGGCACTTAGCAACAACTGAAAACATCAGTGTGTTATCAACATTCTCCTCATACTAAATCCAAAACACAGTACTAGGAAGAAATTTAACCCTATCCCAGCCGAAACCAGGACACATGGACTGATCCACACCACACTGGAACAGGGTGAGGCTCCAGAACACCTGCAATACATTGATGACATCACCGTGTGGGGCAACACAGCAGAAGAGGTTTTTGAGAAAGGGAAGAAAGTAGTCCAAAACGTTCTGAAGGCCGGTTTTGCCATAAAACAAAGTAAGGTCAAGGGACCTGCACAGGAGATCCAGTTTTTAGGAATAAAATGGCAAGATGGACGTCGTCAGATCCCAATGGATGTGATCAACAAAATAACAGCCATGTCCCCACCAACTAGCAAAAAGGAAACACAAACTTTCTTAGGCGTTGTGGGCTTTTGGAGAATGCATATTCCAAATTACAGCCTGATTGTAAGCCCTCTCTATCAAGTGACCATGAAAAAGAAGGATTTCAAATGGGACCCTGAGCAACAACAAGCCTTTAAACAAATAAAACGGGAGATAGTTCAGGCAGTAGCCCTTGGGCCAGTCCGGGCAGGACAAGATGTAAAGAATGTGCTCTACACCACAGCCGGGGAGAATGGCCCTACTTGGAGCCTCTGGCAGAAAGCACCAGGGGAGACTCGAGGTCGACCCTTAGGGTTCTGGAGTCGGGGATACAGAGGATCCGAGGCCCGCTACACTCCAACTGAGAAGGAGATATTGGCAGCATATGAAGGGGTTCGAGCTGCTTCGGAAGTGGTTGGTACTGAAGCACAGCTCCTCCTGGCACCCTGACTGCCGGTGCTGGGCTGGATGTTCAAAGGGAGGGTCCCCTCTACACACCATGCAACCGATGCTACGTGGAGTAAGTGGGTCGCACTGATCACACAACGGGCCCGAATAGGAAACCCCAGTCGCCCAGGAATCTTGGAGGTGATCACGAACTGGCCAGAAGGCAAAGATTTTGGAATATCCCCAGAGGAGGAGGTGACTTGTGCTGAAAAGGCCCCACTGTATAATAAACTACCAGAAAAGGAGAAGCAATATGCCCTGTTCACTGATGGGTCCTGTCGCCTTGTGGGAAAGCATCGGAGGTGGAAAGCTGCTGTATGGAGTCCTATATGACAAGTCACAGAAACTGCTGAAGGAGAAGGTGAGTCGAGCCAGTTTGCAGAGGTGAAAGCCATCCATCTGGCCTTGGACATTGCTGAACGAGAAAAATGGCCAGTATTTATCTCTATACTGACTCATGGATGGTGGCAAATGCCCTGTGGGGGTGGTTGCAGCAGTGGAAGCAGAACAACTGGCAGCGCAGAGGTAAACCCATCTGGGTTTACCCACTGAAGAACATCAAAACAACCAGCAGGTGGACCAGGCTGCTAAGATTGAAGTGGCTCAGGTGGGCCCATGACACCTCAGGCCATCAAGGAAGAGATGCAACACATAGATGGGCTCGTGATCGAGGAGTGGACTTGACCATGGACGCTATTGCACAGGTTATCCATGAATGTGAAACATGCGCTGCAATCAAGCAAGCCAAGTGAGTAAAGCCTCTTTGGTATGGAGGACGATGGTTGAAATATAAATATGGGGAGGCTTGGCAGATTGATTATATCACACTCCCACAAACCCGCCAAGGCAAGTGCTATGTGCTCACCATGGTGGAAGTAACCACAGGATGGCTGGAAACATACCCTGTGCCCCATGCCACTGCCCGGAACACCATCCCGGGCCTTGAAAAGCAAGTCCTATGGCGACATGGCACCCCAGAAAGAATTGAGTCAGACAACGGGACTCATATCCGAAGCACCCTCATAGACACCTGGGCCAAAGAGCATGGCATTGAGTGGGTCTATCACATCCCCTACCATGCACCAGGCTCCAGAAAAATCGAATGATACAATGGACTGTTAAAGACTACGCTGAGAGCAATGGGTGGTGGGACATTCAAGCATTGGGATACACATTTAGCAAAAGCCACCTGGTTAGTCAACACCAGGGGATCTGTTAATCGTGCTGGCCCTGCCCAATCAGAACTCTTACGTACTGTAGATGGAGATAAAGTCCCTGTCGTGCACATAAGAAATATGCTGGGGAAGACAGTCTGGGTTACTCCTGCCTCTGGCAAGGGAAAACCCATTCCTGGGATTGCTTTTGCTCAAGGACCTGGGTACACTTGGTGGGTAATGCAAAAGGATGGGGAAGTCCGGTGTGTACCTCAAGGGGATTTGATTTTGGGTGAAAATAGCCAATGAACTGAATTGTATGATGTTAATTGCTGTATGATATACAATATCATCATTATTTCTATGGTTGCTATCAATTTTATTGCAGTAAAAATCACCCAGATTAATGAAGAATGAACTCCGATGAAACCGAGCAAAGTGCAACGATGATAGAACTGGACGAGCTCAGTGATAATGGAACCAGAACCGGCTTCAGGATGCAACAATCCAACACCACACACCATCTCTCCTGCCCTGAAGGTCTGTTATGACAGATGGAGCCCAAAGTCATGGACTAGATGAACTCAGTGGACATTTTAGAGGGATGGCCCATAGACTAAGGGAATGATATCTCTGTGTATGTGTATATCAAAAGACAAGAAAGGTGGTGGTGATTAATTGGAATGTATGGGAAAATGTGAGACCTGGGCATGATGTAGATGGTATAGAATAAGGGGTGGATACTGTCCTGGTTTCGGCTGGGACAGAGTTAAATTTCTTCCTAGTGCTGTGTTTTGGATTTAGTATGAGAAGAATGTTAACAACACACTGATGTTTTCAGTTGTTGCGAAGTACCCTGCTAGTCAAGGACCGCTTCCATGCTACCAAGCAGAGGTTGGGAGGGAGCATAGCCAGGACAGCTGGCCCAGCTGGCCAATGGGGTATTCCATACCATGTGACGTCATGCTCAGTATATGAACGGTATGCGTGATCCAGGAAATACCGATCGCTACTTGGTTATCGATCGGCACGAGTGGTGAGCAATTGCATTGTGCATCACTCCTTTTGTATATTCTATCATTATCATTATTATTTTCCCTTTTCTGTTCTATTAAACTGTCTTTATCTCAACCCATGAGTTTTTCTCACTCTTACCCTTCCGATTCTCTCGCCGTCCCACTGTGTGTGGGGAGTGAGCGAGCGGCTGCGTGGTATTTGGCTGCCTGCCGTTTTAAACCATGACAGGAGCAGAGAAGGAGAGGACGTGCTCCTCCATCCGTGTTGATTATCTGGGTGTATTGCATATGCAGTGAATATCAAGTTCTCATCCAAAGCACGAATCTGGACTGCCATTTGCACCACACGGGCTGTCATCCAAGTGTTATGTATGAATGTTGCTGTCCCCGATCTCTGCATTTCAATCCTACTACAGTAGATGTACTGATGTACCAATTCTGTTAGGACAATATTATTACCTTTAAAAATGCATTTAGGGTTGAAATAAACCCGGGGTGAGCAGATAGCCAGTTAGGTGTAGGTTGGCGGTGGTGTGTGGCTGGAAAGCAATCAGTGAGGTTTCCCTCTGCAAGCAAGGAGGTATCATATCCCAGGGCAGGAAGGCAATCCTTCTTTCCCTATACAGTTTTATCATAACCCTCCCTGGGATTTTGCCATCAGTCTTGACCATTCAGTTATCCATGAGGTATGAGGGAAAAGCATGAAAAAGCACAGGAGGTGAGGGATACTATGTTGCAGGTTGGTCTCCCTCAGGTATTTCTATTATCTTTCTCCATCAAGACCATTTAAATTTAAAAGTGCGCTCAGCAGTCTTTCCCTCTGCCACTCTCAATGGCCACGAGCACCACGCCATGGTGGATGTCCCCATGTTTTCAGTTGCTGGCCACACGTGGGAGAGAGCTGCACATCCGTATGGGACTGCCCCTGAGGAGGGAGGGATTCCTCAAGACCATGGCTCTGTGAGCGTCTTCAATATTTACAAGTTGCATTAACCCTGAGAACCATGTGTTAGGGTATTGATCTAAAAGCCGCTTGATAACACACAGAGAAATACTACATGGATGATATATGGCAAGGGGAAATACATGTAGGAGATAACGACAACTTGTTGCAGTTTAAAATCGCAACAAAATGTGATTATCTGAGGTAAAAATATGCTACTAATCATTTGGCAAACGGTCTAGGGTACTTCAGCTTTGTGGTTCCCCTGAAAAGCCCAACAATAAAAAGCAGAGGGAACGAACTGCGTGAAGGCTTTTTTCTCACTAAGATCAGCTTTTTATGTTCATCTATTGAATTTTAAAACAGCCAATTTGAAGAGGGAGACTTAATAAACTGATCTATTCTCTGCAGCTCTGGTTTCATATTTTTCATCTCTTACCCAATATAATCCATAGTAAAGGAAAGTTTGGGTTGTAAGTAAAATTGCTCATGTGGGCAGTCAATGGCAAGCACTGAAAGGATGTTTTAAGCACTCTTAATAACAATTAACATCTCTGAGCGGCGTGTTGCAGCCATCAGCAGGGACGGAGTTAGTGCACTGTCAGAAGGAACCGCTTCCGTCAGACCACACACCTCTGCAACGCCACAAACTTCTATTTTTTTAAAAAAATGTAGTGCACTGGGTATGCATTTAGCAGCAGTTAACTTCTTTTTGCAGGAAGAGTACAGGATGCCCAGTCCTTACTCCAAAGAGTTGAGCCCCACTGTAGAGAGGGCAGGGCAAAAGGGGCAAAAGTATCAGTGGACCCCAAACCACCTGTGTTATGAACATTTATTGCCAACAGGACCCAGGCTGGTTACCTTTCCTGATCATCCTCCGCTGAACACACCCTCCCCTTTGGTGGATTTGCAAGGGGGTCACCAAACCATCACAAATTATCCCCTGACTGCCAAAAATCCTGGCCACGGGCCACCACACAGGTTTATTTGACCCTTCAAGTGGACATGAGGCTATTTCATATCTCCTGGGAATGCCTGCCACACCTGGCAGGATCTGCCCAGCACGAAAAATACCAAGAGCCTTTTTTTATAGGTCTATACTGGGAGCCCAGAAGTTCATCTAAGTACCATTTGCAGGTAGTGGACTTTTTTTTTTTACGTAATCTTGTCCCAAGAATTGGAGTACAGACCTCAAAATTGATTTTATTATTATTATTTTATTTATTTATTAAAAATTTAAGATTTGCACTTAAAACAGAGAATGCTCTCCAGCTGTCAGCTATTTTATGCCAATTCATTATTCATAATGCTGATGTTAATTTTTTAGATGTTAAGCTATTGTTCAATAGCCGGTTGTGACATTTCAGAGGGTGGAGGGGTTGGAAATGAATGCTTTTGAAGTGGGCCAGACTCGCTGTACCGGAATTGCCCAAAGGACATGAACAGCACAGGCAGTACCCCTCACTGCCCCACTGCTGACTTACTCCTCTTCTGCAAGGTGATTTCTTGGACCCAGTAATGCGCTCTAACAACCTCCTTTGCACCCATTTGTCTGCCAGCACATGCAAAGGGGACACGAGTTACAAAAGGATTAGTTGGTCTCTGCTGTGGAAGAAGGGAAGAGCTACCAAATGGTACCAGACTGGAATCAGGTACTTCCACAACCCTTTAACAGTGCCCTGAGGAATCCAGTTATGAGCAAGTTGGGATTTTTATGATGTAATTGACAGTCAGATCTCAGTAATGTGTGTGGAGTCAGCTGGACTGCAGTTTAATTATGTCCCAAGCACCGAGAAACTGGGAGGGTTTCACGCAAACTCTCTTGGGACCAGAAGCACTGCGGTCCTGTTCACGCATAGGGTCACTGCACTGATGTACCTCTCCATCCTGTAGCTTGGGGAACTCAGTGCTTTACCCAAACCGATGTCATCTGAGCTTTCTTTTTATCCTTGCACCTTCACTGTATGTTCTTGGGCTTATTTTCTTTATGGCTTGCTTTAGCCAGCTTGTTCCAAACTCCCCACTGCTCGGGTGACCAAGAATTATCACTGAAATAACCACACAAGAAAAAGGGAGGAGATATTCAAAAGCACAGATGAGAGCAAGAGTCTCATTTGTGTCTTTGAAAATTCCCCTCATTAGTATTACAAGCGTATATTAAGAAGAATGCCTGTGACAGCCCATATGGCAAAAAGAAAGACAACGTTCCAATAACAGGAGACCTATTTGCCAAAAGCCAGTGCAGGAGTGTCGTCAGATTACGTCCCAGGTGTTAGGTGTGTTCCCCTGGGCACTCTCTTCTCGTACACCTTTGCTTTATGTCAGACCCTTACTCAGCACCTTCTTCAAATAGAAGAAATAAAACCTTTTAGAGAGTCTGGTGAGACACCCAGAATCAGTGTTGTAACACAGCATCCACTTTGTGATGTTTCCAAAACTGTGGAGGAATCAATGCCTGAGAGTACAAACAGTATCATAGCGTTGGTAAACAAGAAGCCATGGGAAGATGGAAAGTGAAAGAAGCCGTGGGAAAAAGGGAGATAAGAGGTGGCAGTTAACGGTTCTGAGGGCGTGACAAAGATAAGGAAATTAGCGGAAGAGTGTCGAGATGACCTTTGCTTAGGGGATGTACTAGGGAATTCTTTGAAGTGCATACGTGGCATAATGTGAGGTATAAAAAGGCGCTTGTGCTGTATAATAAGGGAATTTTCGTCTTCATCTTCGTGCCCTCTCAGACGGAGTCCGTGTCCTTATTCGCCACAAATGGCGCCCGAACAGGGACAGGGACATTCTGTCTGAAGGGCCATAAAGTCCGCAATTGTCGATCCGGTGGCGAGCCCCGCTGAACTGCCAAAGCTGTTGAAAAGAAACAGGAAAAAAGTCGTTGGAAGAAGACGGGATAGAAGCTGTTGAAAAGAAACAGGAACAAAAGCTGTTGAAGAGAAACAGGAAAAAAAGCCGTCGAAAGGAAACGGGAGAAGAGCTGTTGAAAGGAAACAGGATAGTGACATCGAATCGTCTCTGCAGAACAGAGGTGAGCAGCGGGGGGCAGTAGTCATGGGTTTAAACATGACAAAGGAGGAAAAAGCTGTTTGCAGGACCATGGAATTGATCCTGAAAAAATATCAAGTAACCATGGATAATGGGGACTTGAGACGACTCCTGAAGTGGGTGACAACCACCGTTAAGGGAGTCGATTCTACTAACATTTATGATCCAAAAATTTGGGATGAAGCAGGCACCCAGCTTTGGGATGCTGCCACTCATTCGGACTCGGTGGCTGCAGCACTGCTAGCGCCTTGGAGGACTCTGAATGAGACCCTAAAAAAGCACGTCAGTGCTAAAGACAAGCTGAGAGGTGAAAACTCAGGAGGGAGTGCATCTGTGGCCAAAGAGCCTTCTGCGCCCCCAGCCACTGAGGCTGGAGCGGTGGCTGCCTGCGGGGAGCAGGGTAGCGGCAGTGATGATCCCAATCCATTCGATCCGGGACCGGTCGACCCAGAGAAAGAGCCGGATTTATATCCCCCGGATCCGCATGATGTGTGGAAGGGGATTCAAAGGGAGGCAGAGAAAGAAGGGGACTCTGACCTCGCGGCTAAGCTCCGTGAGGTCCGGGCGTTCCCGGTGATTTATGAAGCTCATCAAAGGCCCCGGTGGGAGGCTCTGAATTTCCAAGTAGTGAAGGAGTTGAGAAGGGGAGTGATTGAATTTGGCCTTAATGCCCCCTACTCTGCGAACATGCTAGGGTCGGTCATGAGGAATTATACGTTATGTCCGCTCGATTGCAAAACGCTGGCGCAATTGTTGCTCTCCTCTGCTCAGTTTATGCTCTGGAATGGGGAGTGGCGGCGACTCTGTGAGGCAAAAGCCCTGGAATATTTGGAGCGTCCCGCGGCAGATCCAGTGAGATTCTTGGGAGTTGACGCATTGGTAGGAGAGGGTCGATATGCCACTGCCCATGTCCAGGCACAACTCCCAATGGAAGCCCTAAATGATTCAAAGAATCTTGCCTACCTAGCATTTATGAAGGTCCCCGAGGTAGGGAAGCCCCAGCGCTCCTTTACTAATATTAGGCAGGGACCGCAGGAACCGTATATGAAATTTATCGAGACATTAAAAGATGCTTTGGACAAACAAGTAGAGAATGAGGAAGCGAGGCAAATATTATTACAAAAATTGGCAATTGAAAATGCTAATGCAGATTGCCAGAAGGTGCTCCGTCCGTTAAAAAACCCTACGGTAGTTGAAATGATAGAGGAATGCAACCGTGTGGGGACCACAGAGCACCAGGCTGTGGCGATGGCTACTGCTTTTGCAAACTCTAAGTTCAGTCAACAGACGTGCTTCATCTGTGGCCGTCCCGGTCACTTTAAGAGACAGTGCCCGCAGGCAGGCAGGCGGAGGCGGGAACTGGCTGACTCACAACTGGGAACGTGTCCAAAATGTAGGAAGGGCCGGCACGTTGCGAATCAATGCCGGTCGCGGTATGATAAAGACGGTCAGCCTATCCAGGGAAACGGATGCAGGAGCGCGGGGAGGGGCCGCGCGATGACACAAGCAGCCCCCCATGCGATGATGGAAACTGCCCCCAGCCCCCCGCCGGCATCCGTGCCTCCGAATTATCCGCCCAGACATGGGGAAGTGCCGGCGTGGACTTGGCCCCCTCCCACCCAGTGAACCTGACTTCTACGGCTGTTCAAGCGGTGCCCACCGGAGTGTGGGGGCCGCTAGGCGGCGGTTACAGCGCACTCTTACTGGGACGTTCATCTGCCACGTTACAGGGCTTGTTCGTTCTCCCTGGGGTTATCGATGCAGGCTATACGGGAGAAATTAAAATCATGTTGTGGACGCCTACTCCGCCCTGTTACGTGCCGGCAGGAGCACGAATAGCACAGCTCGTCTACTTTCGAGCTGCCCCTCCTGCGGCGGAGCCTCAGGAACGGGGGAGTGGAGGTTTTGGTTCCACTGGCACGCCACAGCTGTGGTGGGCGCAGCCTGTCGCTGCGGGGCGACCACAGCTGACTTGCTGCCTGTCAGGCGGTGGCCCTCAGCAGTCTGTGCGCATCAGCGGCCTTATTGATACCGGAGCTGACGTGACAGTCATTGCGCAGTCACACTGGCCAGCTCAATGGCCGACGAAACAGGTCCCAATTGCCCTTACAGGTATCGGAGGGCAGACAGCACCACTGCAGAGTGTTCAATTAATTCAAATCGAGGGACCGGAGGGTCGGCGGGCCAATGTCCGACCGTTCGTTCTTCCGGCCCCTCTCACGCTGTGGGGACGAGACTGTTTGTCACAATGGGGAATCATGCTGGGAACAAATTTATCCTAGGGGCTACTGATCGGCAGCACACCCTGAAGTTGCAATGGTCCTGTGAAAAGCCTATATGGGTGGATCAGTGGCCCCTCCCCACGGACAAGCTGCATCACTTGCAGGACCTAGTTGCTGAGCAGCTGCGCACTGGGCACATTGTCCCATCCACGAGCCCATGGAACTCACCAGTTTTTGTCATCCAGAAGAAATCAGGAAAGTGGAGGCTCCTTCACGATCTAAGACGTATAAATGAGGCTATAGAGGACATGGGAGCTCTACAGCCAGGTCTCCCTTCACCAACCATGATACCTATGAACTGGCACATCACTATAATAGACCTTAAGGACTGTTTTTTTACCGTTCCGTTACACCCAGATGACGCGTCGCAGTTTGCTTTTACTGTACCCGCGACCAATGTAGCCCAGCCAAGTCAACGGTACCATTGGACGGTGCTCCCGCAAGGCATGAAAAATAGTCCCACCATATGTCAATGGTTCGTGGCTCGGGCCCTTAGTCCAGCCCGTGCCCAATTGCCTGAAGTCGTAATTTATCATTATATGGATGATATCCTTGTAGCAACCCCCTCTGAGGCCATGATACCAGGGGCCATGGAGGTTGTCGTAACGAGCCTCCAGCGTAACGGCTTGATAGTTGCCCCAGAAAAGGTGCAGCAGACCGCTCCCTGGAAATATCTAGGGTGGCGCATTACTGAGCAAACTGTGATACTGCAAGGGCTCAAGATCAGTAGTCAGGTCCACACCCTGACTGATTTGCAGAAATTATTGGGCATCATCAGTTGGGTAAGGCCTCTGTTGGGAATCAACAACGAGCTGTTGAGACCTCTGTTTAATTTGCTAAAAGGTGATCCTGCGTTGGGGTCTCGACGAACGTTAACCCCCGAGGCTCAGCAAGCGTTGCAGCGGATTGCTACAATGATATCGGCTCGGCAAGCACAGCGCTGTGATCCAGAGCTTCCTTTTCAGTTAGCAATATTGAACACTGACTTCCAACCATATGGTTTGTTGTTTCAATGGAAGCCAACACCCAGCGGCGAACAGTTGTTGGTCATAGAATGGGTGTTTCTTCCCCATCAATTTGGAAAAACCATCACCACTAGAGCAGAAATGTTTGCATCCCTGGTCATGAGAGGGAGGCAACGGTTGATAGCGCTGTGCGGAAAAGAGCCGCATACCATTTACATTGCTGTCGTGATGCCTATGTTAACTTGGTTGATGCAAATGTCTGTACCTTTTCAAATGGCTATGGAAGGTTTTACAGGAGCGATTTCTATTCACCCACCCAGTCATAAATGGCTGCAGTCCCCGCTACCACTGCAGCAATTGCCGAAATGTAGCATGACCCCTTTGGACGCTCTAACGGTCTTCACGGATGGGTCCGGGCGCACGGGTAAGTCTGTCCTTGTCTGGAAAGACGACCACGATCAATGGCAATCTGATATCCGGAAACAAGACGGTTCACCACAAATCGTGGAATTGGCGGCAGTGGTACGAGTGTTTGAAAAATGGCAATGCCCCGTTAACATCGTGACTGATTCTGCATATGTTGCAGGGGTAGTGTCCCGCATGGTGTTTGCTTATTTGAAAGATGTAAATAATGCCCAGCTTTTTGCTCTGTTTAAAACCCTCAGAAAACGCATTCATCGAAGGATCCACTCTTTTTTTATATTACATATCAGATCTCATACTGCATTGCCGGGGCCCCTGGTTGAGGGAAACCGGTTGGCTGGTTCGCTTGCAGGGGCTGTTGTTGTCCCGGGGAAATTTGAGCAAGCGACGCGTTCACATAACTTTTATCATCAGAACGCTAAGGCCTTGGCTAGAATGTTTCATTTACCACTTACACAAGCACGCCAAATTGTCACTGCATGCCCTGAGTGCCAGTGTGCGGGCCCTCCACACCCGGGGGGAGTCAACCCTCGTGGCTTGCAGGCACTCGAACTTTGGCAGACTGATGTTACACATCTTCCCGACTTTGGTCGACTCAAATACATCCACGTCTCAGTGGATACATTTTCGGGAGCAATTGCAGCCACAGCCCACACTGGGGAAAAGTCCCGGGATGTCCGAAAACATTTTCTTCTTGCTTTTTCCATTCTCGGAGTACCGAGCAAAATAAAAACAGATAACGGCCCCGGGTACGTTGCCCAAGCCACACGGACGTTCCTGCAAACGTGGGGAATCACTCATATCACGGGAATTCCACACAGTCCCACAGGGCAAGCCGTTGTTGAGCGCGCGCACCGTTCGCTCAAAGACATGTTAACAAAACAAAAAGGGGGAGTAGGGGATTTAACCCCACAGGAAAGATTGGCAAAAGCCGTTTATGTTCTTAATTTTCTCGATTGGTGGGCTGAGGAAGGTGGACCCCCGATTTGCAGACATTTTGATTCTGTTGAAGGTCATGAGGCAATCATAAGGGACAAGGCGTAGGTAAAGGTGAGAAACCTGGAATCTCATGAGTGGGAAGGCCCGTTTTCATTGATAACCTGGGGTCGAGGGTATGCTTGTGTCTCCACAGATCGAGGACCAAGATGGGTACCAGCGCGGTCCGTCAAGCCATCTTTTTCGCCGTTGTCGCAGGCGTAAGCACGTTTTGGGCCCCACCGCAGCCCAAAGAGAACGTCTGGATCGCCCTTGTGAATCAGACAGGCCAGGAGACCATTTGCCTTTCGCTCTCGTCACCTGGAGATCCTTTTTCCACCTGCTTAGTGGGACTCCCATGGAACAATTGGACCCTAGGTCTCACGGAGCCACATGCAACACTTTGTAGTGGCGGCCACAATGTGACTGACAGTTGGGACGGATGTTTGGTGTACCGTCCGCCCTGAGCGTAGAGCCACAAGAGATAGAATTATTGGGGCTTGGCAAAATGGGTAATGAGTTTGATTGAACTGGGAATTATACGTTTGATTGTATTCGTATGTAATCTTGTGTGTGTACTATGTTTATTGCAATGTGTGAAATGAATAATAGAAAAGTCAATTAGCTCAGTGTTTGTTGTAAAAGAAAAAGGGGGAGATGTGGAGGAATCAATGCCTGAGAGTACAAGCAGTATCATAGCGTTGGTAAACAAGAAGCCATGGGAAGATGGAAAGTGAAAGAAGCCGTGGGAAAAAGGGAGATAAGAGGTGGCAGTTAACGGTTCTGAGGGCGTGACAAAGATAAGGAAATTAGCGGAAGAGTGTCGAGATGACCTTTGCTTAGGGGATGTACTAGGGAATTCTTTGAAGTGCATATGTGGCATAATGTGAGGTATAAAAAGGCGCTTGTGCTGTATAATAAGGGAATTTTCGTCTTCATCTTCGTGCCCTCTCAGACGGAGTCCATGTCCTTATTCGCCACACAAAACCACACAGCAAATGCAATATTCCTCTTGCTTTCTTATTCCGATTTCTACTTGTTCCATGAAACTAAAAGCTTGTCTCTACACAAGCTTTGGTCTATAAATCACTCTCTGGTCTCTGTTTAAAACACACATGATTCCAGATAAAAACTGCTTCAAATATCCTGAGAACTTCTGCAAAGCACAATGCAAGTTTCAAAAGTTCAAGCCTGGTGCTAATGCAATAAAAGAATCATAGAATCATAGAATAGTTTGGGTTGGAAGGTACCTTTAAAGGTCATCTAGTCCAACCCCCCTGCAATGAGCAGGGACATCTTCAACTAGATCAGGTTGCTCAGAGCCCCGTCCAACCTGACCTTGAATGTTTCCAGGGACGGGGCATCTACCACCTCTCTGGGCAACCTGTTCCAGTGTTTCACCACCCTCACAGTAAAGAATTTCTTCCTTCTATCTAGTCTGAATCTGCCCTCTTTTAGTTTAAAACCATTCCCCCTTGTCCTGTCGCAACAGGCCCTGCTAAAAAGTCTGTCCCCATCTTTCTTATAAGCCCCCTTTAAGTACTGAAAGGCTGCAATAAGGTCTCCCCGAAGCCTTCTCTTCTCCAGGCAGAATAATCCCAACTCTCTCAGCCTTTCTTCATAGGAGAGGCTTTCCATCCCCCTGATCATTTTTTGTGGCCCTCCTCTGGACCCACTCCAACAGGTCCATGTCTGTCCTGTGCTGAGGACTCCAGAGCTGGACGCGGTACTCCACGTGGGGTCTCACCAGAGCAGAGTAGAGGGGCAGAATCACCTCCCTTGACCTGCTGGCCATGATTCTTTGGATGCAGCCCAGGATATGGTTGGCCTTCTGGGCTGCGAGCACACATTGCTGGCTCATGTCCAGCTTTTCATCCACCAGTACCCCCAAGTCCTTCTCAGCAGGGCTGCTCTCACTCCCTTCATCCCCCAGCCTGTATTGATACTGGGGGTTGCCCTGACCCAGGTGCAGGACCTTGCACTTGGCCTTGTTGAACCTCATGAGGTTCACATGGGCCCATTTCTCGAGCTTGTCCAGGTCCCTCTGGATGGCATCCCATCCCTCAGGCGTGTCAACCGCACCACTCAGCTTGGTGTCACCTGCAAACTTGCTGAGGGTGCACTCGATCCCACTGTCTATGTCATTGATGAAGATATTAAACAGTACCGGTCCCAATACGGACCCCTGAGGGATACCACTCGTCACTGATCTCCATCTGGACATTGAGCCGTTGACCACTACTCTCTGGATGCGACCATCCAACCAATTCCTCACCCACCGGACAGTCCACCCATCAAATCCATACCTCTCCAGTTTAGAGAGAAGGATGTTGTGGGGGACCGTGTCAAAGGCCTTACAGAGGTCCAGATAGACGACATCCATAGCCCTTCCCATGTCCACTGATGTAGTCACTCCATCATAGAAGGCCATTAGGTTGGTCAGGCAGGACTTGCCCTTGGTGAAGCCATGCTGGCTGTCACCAATCACCTCCTTATTTTCCATGTGCCTTAGCATAGCTTCCAGGAGGATCTGCTCCATGATCTTCCCAGGCACAGAGGTGAGACTGGCTGGCCTGTAGTTCCCCGGGTCTTCCTTTTTTCCCTTTTTGAAAATGGGGGTAATGTTTCCCCTTTTCCAGTCAGCAGGAACTTCACTGGACTGCCACGACTTCTCAAATACGATGGATAGTGGCTTAGCAACTGCGTCCGCCAGTTCCCTCAGGACCCGCGGATGGATCTCATCGGGTCCCATGGACCTGTGCACCTTCAGGTTCCTTAGATGGTCTTGAACCTGATCTTCTCCTACAGTGGGCGGTTCTTCATTCTCCCAGTCCCTCCCTTTGCCTTCTGCGGCTTGGGCGGTGTGGCTCGAGCATTTGCCGGTGAAGACCGAGGCAAAAAAGTCGTTGAGTACCTCAGCCTTCTCCATATCCCAGGTAACCAGGTCTCCTGTTTCGTTCCAGAGAGGGCCCACATTTTCCCTAGTCTTCCTTTTATCCCCGACGTACCTGTAGAAGCTTTTCTTGTTGCCCTTGACGTCCCTGGCCAGATTTCATTCTGTCAGGGCTTTAGCTTTCCTAACTTGATCCCTGGCTGCTCGGACAATTTCTCTGTATTCCTCCCAGGCTACCTGTCCTTGCTTCCACCCTCTGTAGGCTTCCTTTTTGTGTTTGAGTGTGTCCAGGAGCTCCTTGTTCATCCATGCAGGCCTCCTGGCGTTTTTGCCCAATTTCCTCTTTGTTGGGATGCATTGCTCCTGAGCTCGGAGGAGGTGATCCTTGAATATTAACCAGCTTTCTTAGGGCCCCTCTTCCCTCCAGGGCTTTGTCCCATGGCACTCTACCAAGCAGATCCCTGAAGAGGCCAAAGTCCGCTCTCCTGAAGTCCAGGGTAGTGAGCTTGCTGCGCGCCCTCCTCGGTGCCCTAAGGATCTTGAACTCTACCATTTCATGGTCACTGCAGCCAAGGCTGCCCTTGAGCTTCCCATTCCCCACCAGCCCCTCCTTGTTGGTGAGAACAAGGTCCAGCATAGCACCTCTCCTCGTTGGCTCCTCTACCACTTGGAGAAGGAAGTTATCATCGACGCATTCCAGGAACCTCCCGGATTGCTTATGCCCTGCCGTGTTGTCCCTCCAACAGATATCGGGGTGGTTGAAGTCCCCCATGAGGACCAGGGCTTGTGAACGTGAGGCTGCTCCTATCTGTCTATAGAGGGCCTCACCTGCTCGGTCTTCCTGGTCGGGTGGCCTGTAGCAGACCCCCACCATAATGTCACCTGTCCCTGCCCTCTATTTAATCCTGACCCATAAGCTCTCTGTCTGCTCCTCATCCATCCCCAGGTGGAGCTCTATGCACTCCAGCTGGTCATTGACATAGAGGGCAACACCCCCTCCTTGTCTCCCCTGCCTGTCCTTCCTAAAGAGCCTGTATCCTTCCATCCCAACACTCCAATCATAGGAGCCATCCCACCATGTCTCTGTGATGCCAATAAGGTTGTAGCCCTGCAGGCGTGCACACGTCTCTAACTCCTCTTGTTTATTCCCCATTGTCGTAGTTTAACCTGGCAGGCAGCCAAATACCACGCAGCCACTCACTCACTCCCCCCACCCCCAGCGGGACGGGGAGAGAATCGGAAGGGTAAGAGTGAGAAAAACTCGTGGGTTGAGATAAAGACAGTTTAATAGAACAGGGAAAAATAAGGGAAAATAATAATGATAATGATAAAATATACAAAATGAGTGATGCACAATGCAATTGCTCACCACCCGCGCTGACTGATAACCAAGTAGCGATCGGTACTTCCTGGATCACGCCTACCCTTCATATACTGAGCATGACGTCACATGGTATGGAATACCCCATTAGCCAGCTGGGCTGGCTGTCCTGATTATGTTCCCTCCCACCTTGTGTACCTAGCTCAGTCAGTAGGCACGGGAGCAGTCCTTGGACTAGGAGGGCACTTAGCAACAACTGAAAACATCAGTGTGTTATCAACATTCTCCTCATACTAAATCCAAAACACAGCACTAGGAAGAAATTTAACCCTATCCCAGCCGAAACCAGGACAGTATCCACCCCTTATTCCATACCATTTACGTCGTGCTTAGGTCTCACATCTTTTTTAATACATTTCAATTAACCACCACTATCTTTCTTTATATATACACACATATATATATATGCACGCACAGATATCATTCCCTTGGTCTATGGACTATCCCTCTAAAATGTCCACTGAGTTCATTTAGTCCATGACTTTGGGCTCCATCTGTTATAACAGTCTTTCAGGGCCGAAGAGATGGTGTGCGGTGCTGGGCCGTTGCATCCTGAAGCCAGTTCTCATTTCAGTACTGCTGCACTCGTCCAGTTCTATCATCGTTGCACTTCGCTCGGTTTCATCGGAGTTAGTTCATTCTTCACTAATCTGGGTGACTTTCACTGCTATACCACTGCTATATCATAGAAATAATGATATACAATATCATGTAACAGTTGACATAAAAATTCAGTTCATTGGCTATTTTCACCCAAAATCAAATCTCCTTGAGGTACACACCGGACCTCCCCATCCTTTCGCATCACCCACCAAGTGTACCCAGGTCCTTGAGCAAAAGCTATCCCACGGATGGGTTTTCCCTTGCCAGAGGCAGGAGTAACCCAGACTGTCTTCCCCAGCATATTTCTCATATGCACGACAGGGACTTTATCTCCATCTACAGTACGTAAGAGTCTTGATTGGGCAGGGCCAGCTCGATTGAAAGATCCCCTGGTATTGACTAACCAAGTGGCCTTTGCTAAATGTGTGTCCCAAAGCTTGAATGTCCCACCACCCATTGCTCTCAGCGTAGTCTTTAACAGTCCATTGTATCATTCGATTTTTCTGGAGCCTGGTGCATGGTAGGGGATGTGATATACCCACTCAATGCCATGCTCTTTGGCCCAGGTGTCTATGAGGGTGTTTCGGAAGTGAGTCCCGTTGTCTGACTCAATTCTTTCTGGGGTGCCATGTCGCCACAGGACTTGCTTTTCAAGGCCCAGGATGGTGTTTCGGGCGGTGGCATGGGGCACAGGGTATGTTTCCAGCCATCCGGTGGTTGCTTCCACCATGGTGAGCACATAGCGCTTGCCTTGTCGCTTTTGTGGGAGTGTGATATAATCAATCTGCCAGGCCTCCCCATATTTATATTTCAGCCATCGTCCTCCATACCAGAGAGGCTTTACTCGCTTGGCTTGTTTGATTGCAGCGCACGTTTCACATTCGTGGATAACCTGTGCAATAGCGTCCATGGTTAAGTCCACCCCTCGATCACGAGCCCATCCATATGTTGCATCTCTTCCTTGATGGCCTGACGCGTCATGGGCCCACCGAGCTATAAATAATTCACCCTTATGTTGCCAGTCCAAATCCACCTGAGCCACTTCAATCTTAGCAGCCTGGTCCACCTGCTGGTTATTTTGATGTTCTTCAGTGGCCCGACTCTTGGGCACGTGAGCATCTACATGACGTACTTTTACAGCCAGGTTCTCTACCCGGGCAGCAATATCTTGCCACAATGCGGCAGCCCAGATGGGTTTACCTCTGCGCTGCCAGTTGTTCTGCTTCCACTGCTGCAACCACCCCCACAGGGCATTTGCCACCATCCATGAGTCAGTATAGAGATAAAGTACTGGCCATTTTTCTCGTTCAGCAATGTCCAAGGCCAGCTGGATGGCTTTCACCTCTGCAAACTGACTCGATTCACCTTCTCCTTCAGCAGTTTCTGCAACTTGGCGTATAGGACTCCATACCGCAGCTTTCCATCTCCGATGCTTTCCCACAAGGCGACAGGACCCATCAGTGAACAGGGCATATTGGTTCTCGTTTTCTGGTAGTTTATTATACAGTGGGGCCTCTTCAGCACGTGTCACCTCCTCCTCTGGGGATATGCCAAAATCTTTGCCTTCTGGCCAGTTCGTGATCACTTCCAAGAGTCCTGGGCGACTGGGGTTTCCTATTCGGGCCCGTTGTGTGATCAGTGCGACCCACTTACTCCACGTAGCATCGGTTGCATGATGTGTAGAGGGGACCCTCCCTTGGAACATCCAGCCCAGCACCGGCAGTCGGGGTGCCAGGAGGAGATGTGCTTCAGTACCAACCACTTCCGAAGCAGCTCGAACCCCTTCATATGCTGCCAATATCTCCTTCTCAGTTGGAGTGTAGCGGGCCTCGGATCCTCTGTATCCCCGACTCCAGAACCCTAAGGGTCGACCTCGAGTCTCCCCTGGTGCTTTCTGCCAGAGGCTCCAGGTAGGACCATTCTCCCCGGCTGCGGTGTAGAGCACATTCTTCACATCTTGTCCTGCCCGGACTGGCCCAAGGGCTACTGCATGAACTATCTCCTATTTAATTTGTTCAAAGGCTTGTCGTTGCTCAGGGCCCCATTTGAAGTCGTTCTTCTTCCTGGTCACGTGATGGAGAGGGCTTACGATCTGACTGTAATTTGGAATATGCATTCTCCAAAAACCCACAACGCCTAAGAAAGCTTGTGTTTCCTTTTTGCTAGTTGGTGGGGACATGGCTGTTATTTTGTTGATCACATCTGTTGGGATCTGACGACGTCCATCTTGCCATTTTATTCCTAAAAACTGGATCTCCTGTGCAGGTCCCTTGACCTTACTTTGTTTTATGGCAAAACCGGCCTTCAGAAGGATTTGAATTATTTTCTTCCCTTTCTCAAAAACTTCTTCTGCTGTGCTGCCCCATACGATGATGTCATCAATGTACTGCAGGTGTTCTGGAGCCTCACCCTCTTCCAGTGCGGTGTGGATCAGTCCATGGCAAATGGTAGGGCTGTGTTTCCACCCCTGGGGCAGTCGGTTCCAGGTGTACTGGACGCCCCTCCAAGTGAAAGCAAACTGTGGCCTGCACTCCGCCGCCAAAGGGATTGAGAAGAAGGCATTAGCGATGTCAATTGTGGCGTACCACTTGGCTGCCTTTAACTCCAGTTCGTATTGAAGTTCTAGCATGTCCGGCACGGCAGCACTCAGTGGCGGCGTGACTTCGTTCAGGCCACAATAGTCTACTGTTAGCCTCCACTCTCCATTGGACTTTCGCACTGGCCATATGGGACTGTTAAAGGGTGAGCGAGTCTTGCTGATCACTCCTTGGCTCTCCAATCGACGAATCAGCTCATGGATGGGGATCAGAGAGTCTCGGTTGGTGCGGTATTGCCGCCGGTGCACTGTTGTGGTAGCGATTGGTACTTGTTGTTCTTTGACCCTCAGCAACCCCACAACAGAAGGGTCCTCCGAGAGACCAGGCCAGGTGGACAGCTGTTTAATTTCCTCTGTCTCCAGGGCAGCTATACCAAAAGCCCACCAGTACCCTTTTGGGTCCTTGAAATACCCTCTCCTGAGATAATCTATGCCAAGGATGCACGGAGCCTCTGGGCCAGTCACAATGGGGTGCTTCTGCCACTCCTTCCTGGTTAGACTCACTTCGGCCTCCAATACAGTTAACTCTTGGGATCCCCCTGTCACTCCAGAAATACAAATGGGTTCTGCCCCTTTATAGCCTGATGGCATTAGGGTGCACTGTGCACCGGTGTCTACGAGAGCCTTATACTCCTGTGGGTCTGATGTGCCAGGCCATCGAATCCACACAGTCCAGTAAACCCGGTTGTCCCTTTCCTCCACCTGGCTGGAGGCAGGGCCCCTCTAGTTCTGGTCATAGAATCCATCTCTCACTTCTTGCAAACGTGAGTCAAGAATTTCTTCATTGCAATTACAGTCCAAAGTAAGATCAGCCCTTCTACTCTGTCTGGGGAACCGTTCACTGGAAACTGGACCGTCGTGAGACAGGTTTTTCCTGATAACTGGAGCAGCATTTTTCCTGGGGGAACCCCCTTGTGTGATTGTTTTTCCTTGCAACTCACGTACACGTGCCTCTAGGATGAAGGTAGGTTTTCCATCCCACTGCCTCATGTCCTCTCCGTGGTCACGCAGGTAAAACCACAGGGTGCCCCGTGGTGTGTACTTTCTATATCCTCTCTCCTGAGGAGAAAAACGCTGACTCCTAATGGCTGAGATACTGGTCCGTACAGGTGGAGAATAGGACATACCCTATTTGAGTTGCTGGACCTCCCGGGACAGCTTCTCCACAGCCGAGACAAGGGAGGAGGAGATAGTTTCTTCAAAATCCCGAATTCTGCTAACCACCTCATCCACTGTTGGTGCTTCTTCCTCTTTCCAGCACAGTACTGCCAACGAACTGGCATTTGATGCTGGTGCGCTTCGTACCAACTTCCGCCACATGGGTCGGGTGCACTGGCCGTCATCTGGATCTTTGGGTGTTCGGACGTCGTCCAGGTCACTATAAACCATCTCCAGCACGCCTAGTTCTCTCAGGTACTGGATACCTCTCTCCATGGTGGTCCACTTGCCTGGGCGATATATAACATCTTCCTTGAAGGGATACCTTTCCTTTACGCCTGACAGCAGTCGCCTCCAGAGGCTGAGGACCTGTGTCCCTTTTCCAATTGCTTTGTCAATACCCGCTTCCCTAGCAAGGGATCCCAGCTGTTTGGCCTCCTTCCCCTCTAATTCCAGGCTACTGGCCCCATTATCCCAGCATTGGAGCAGCCAGGTAACAATATGCTCGCCTGGACGACGGCCGAAATCTTTCCGCATATCTCGCAACTCATTCAGGGATAAGGATCGGGTGGTTTCCGTCTCGTTTATGAGTTCTTCCTCTTCCTCCTCCCCTCCTCGTTATGGCCCTGCTTTTCCATCATCCTTTTCTACACGACCTGACTTTCGCTTCAAAGATTTCTTCTTCTGTACAGGGGCAACGGATACCAGCGACGGTTGGTCCTCTGGTTCAGCTGTAGTACTCGTCGCGAGGGTTTGGGTAGCTGCAGTGCCTGTTGCGGGGGTTGGAGTACTTGTAGTGACTGTTGCCGGGGTTTGAGTAGCTGCAGTGCCTGTTGCGGGGGTTGGAGTAACTGTAGTGACTGTTGCCGGGGTCTGAGTAGCCATAGTGGTTGTTGTGGGGGTTGAAGTAGCCACGGTGCCTGTCGCAGGGGTTTGAGTAGCCACAGTGGTTGTCGTGCGGGTTGAAGTAGCTACAGTGCCTGTCGTGGGGGTTTGAGTAGTCACCATGTCTGTTGCCGGGGTTGATCTCTGGACAGTATTCCTGAATAGTTGTTTAACTCTAAACAAGGCCTGAACCACATTCAGGAGACATAGCAATATGATCATGCTTGTTTGAACATCCCAAGGATATTCAAAATTCTCAGGGAATATTGTGGACGTCTTCATGAAGAGGATAGAAGAAAAAGGAGTTTCTGAAGATATGGAGGGGAAGGTGAACAAGTGGGAGAAAGTGTCCCATCCTGTCTCCCCACTAAATTCATCCTCTGAGGTGAAGACGTAAGAAGTGTAATTATTAATAGTTTCCAAAAGATAGCTCCCGAAGAACAGGAATGATGGCAGTGCTGAGTACAGGCTCGTGACCAATAATTTTATCATAACATAAAGCCAGGTCGCACAGTATAGCAAAGCAATGACCTTAATCCATTTCCCAGAGATGACCAACCCCACATACAAACTGATAATCAGCAGTATAGACAGCCAGTAAGGTGCTACATACCAAAACTGCAAGAACAGATCCAAAAACTCTGAGAGCAAATAAATCAATATTGTGAACATCGAGTACTAAACTGATATAATGAATGCTTATAACAAATTTGTTTTAACCCGTTCGGGTCAGATGTGTCGTTATCTCAACCCTTCGAGCCCCACGTTGGGCGCCAAAAAGGACTGTCGTGGTTTAATCTGGCAGGCAGCCAAATACCACACAGCCGCTCGCTCACTCCCCCCACCCCCAGCGGGACGGGGAGAGAATTGGAAGGGTAAGAGTGAGAAAAACTCGTGGGTTGAGATAAAGACAGTTTAATAGAACAGGGAAAAATAAGGGAAAATAATAATGATAATGATAAAATATACAAAATGAGTGATGCACAATGCAATTGCTCACCACCCGCGCTGACCGATAACCAAGTAGCGATCAGTACTTCCTGGATCACGCCTACCCTTCATATACTGAGCATGACGTCACCTGGTATGGAATACCCCATTAGCCAGCTGGGCTGGCTGTCCTGATTATGTTCCCTCCCATCTTGTGTACCTAGCTCAGTCAGTAGGCACGGGAGCTGTCCTTGGACTAGGAGGACACTTAGCAACAACTGAAAACATCAGTGTGTTATCAACATTCTCCTCATACTAAATCCAAAACACAGCACTAGGAAGAAATTTAACCCTATCCCAGCCGAAACCAGGACACCCATGCTACGTGCGTTTGCATAGAGGCATTTAAGTTGGGCCCCCGATGAAACTGTCTTACTGGCTGGAGTTCCCTTGTGCTGCTCTTCAGGTGCTCTCCTGCTGACCTGTGATCCTTCTCCAGGCTCTGGGCATCTATTGCTGGCCCTGGCATCAAACTGGTAGGAGTGGGATGGATTGAGGTTCCCCTCAGAAAAGAAGGCGAATATGATTCCAGATATACAGTTGGTGTAATGCCTTTAGGAACCGCTCCATCAATTTGATTAGAAAATGATTGTATTATGTTAAAACAACTAAATTGGATAAGAGGGAGAGGGATTTGTTGACATAAATCTTGTCTCTGGTTTCCAAACCCCTCCAAGTAAATGCAAATAAGAAAATATATACAGAGAGAACTGAGAGAAGGGGTTAAGGTAGTAGAGCGATTGATAGTAGTTAAAGGATTAGTCTGATACTTTGTTGTGTAAATTAACTGAGGCACCTCACAAGGACAGTTCCTGATAAGAACTAAGAACTTGCCTTAAGAAACCAGCTAAAACTGACCCTGCGGTTCGGACAAAAGTAAGAGGACAACTGAGCCTGCGCAAGAACAAAAGGTTACTAGCGGTGACGAAGAGGAACTATCAGCCTTCATCCCCATGACCCCCGACGACCACCACTAGGAGGCAATGCGCAAGCGCAGATGGGAGGGGTCTATGGAAATGACTTCTTGGAACTCATTTTAATACAAAGCGGGGACAGGTCATGCATATGTATAGGCGTATTACGAAACTCTATGAATATGTAATGTTTTACTGTATATATTTATGGTAAGTGCTGCATTGAGGCGCGCACGACTTTGGTGGGACTACCCCCCGTGCTGCCCAGCGCTGAATAAACATACCTACTTTACAATCTCATAGATTGTGGAGTCCGGTTTCCGCAAGTCAGAACTGCCAATTTTCCCTGAGGAGATCTTTTTTCAAGGAAGTAAAAGCCCATATTGGAAATCAATTCAGTTGTTTATAAAGCAAGAAACCTCTGTTGGAAGTCAGTGGGAAGGAACATTGGAAGCAAACCATCAAATAGCAGAGAACAAAGGGAAAAAATACCCGAACTGTATATCCCGAGCTTATTGTTTTCAAATAATGGTTCTGATTCTGACCTCATCTGCAATAAATCAGGAATAACTTGGCATGTGTTAGCTGAACATCACCAGCTCAAAGCAAACAAAACACAACGGAAGAGAAATCAGGAATAGGCCAATAGCTTCAGTAAGGGTTGCCGTGAATAACCAGCATGGGGAAGAAACAAGGTAGGAATGACCTTAGGCAGCAGAAATTCTTTGAATATTTTGCACGGACCTGACATTGTGCACTGGTTGCAATCTTCAGCCTACCAATTGACAACAATACCTATTCACTTTAATATTTCTCCTGCCAGAAGAGTCCTGCCAAACAGTATCAGCCTAGTGAGAACACGGAGCCTGGGCTGAGGCCAGGGTAGGAGATGAAGGATTTGCCTCCCTTCTGCTTTCCCCTGTCCCCAGAGGACAGCTCCACAAAATTGGGGGGAAGAGAGGCAGGGAGCAGAGCCTGCTGGAGGCACCTTTCCACAGAGAGTTTGGGAACCAGCTGTGATTTTACCAGTCAATTCTCCTTCCAGCCCAGCCTTGTTTGTCCTCAACCTTTTGCTTAAATAGGTAATTGAATATTGCTTGGCTGAATTAAATAGAAGATCTGGGAAATAAGTGCAGCTTCATGCTGTAGAAATGATGGGGAAAATTAATGATACATATGTCTGTGTAATGCTAAACAGCTGTCAAGAAGTAAAAAGAAACAAATCTGAAATGACACTGTTATGCATCCCCATATAAAATTCTTTCCCTGTAACCATTACTGTTCCTTCATCTGTTACACCAGCAGGGAAACGTTTCCTAGGTGGTGAATTAACTCATTAAGATTATTCAAAGCTTTGATTGCTGAGCAATGGCCAAAGGCTGGTTGGTTACTGTCCCTCTGCCTGCAGGCTGGTGCGCCCACCCCAGTCACTCACAGCCCTTTGCCTGGGCGGACGGCAGTGGCAGCGATGGTGACAGCTCCCCGCGCTCAGCGTAGGTGCAGGTGCAGGTGAGGGGGACCTCAAGCCATGCACTGAGCACTGGCTTCCTGGATCCCTCTCCTGGGAGAGGGTTGTCAGCCTCTTGACTGACTCATTCAGGGCTTGCATCTCCAGGGTGCCTCAGCAGCAGGTGAGATGCTGAGCGGCTGTTGGGATGGCACGTTTCTGGCAGGGCAGCATGCACTGCCTGGCTCCAGGCATCACTCACAGAGCCCACCAGGTTTGACTTAGAAGCTGCCATTGCTTCTTTTTGGAGGGGAAGGAGGAAGGAGAGGGCTCAGCTGTCTCATAAAGACCAAAATAACTGCCAGCACTCCAGCAACGCAAAGCAGATGTCCTCTCAGCCTTATCCTGTGTAAGGATATGTGAAAATGGAGAAAGAGCTTTTAAGGAACTGTGGCACACATGAGGATATAACCCCTCAGTGGGTGCAGGCTGCTTTTATCTTCTCATGTGAGTCCAAAAAAAAAAAAAGGTTCTTTTCTAACTAGCCATGAGACTTAAACTGGGGCAAATAGGGTTGACCTTGGCTGGCCAGCAGGTGCCCACCAAGCTGCTCTATCACTCCCCCTACTCAACTGGACAGGGGGGAAGAAAATATGACGAAAGGCTCGTGGGTCAAGATAAGGACAGGGAGATCACTTACCAATTACCGTCACAGGCAAAACAGACTCGACTTAGGGAAATTAATTTAATTTATTGTGAATCAAATCAGAGTAGGATAATGAGAAATAAAACCAAATCTTAAAACACCTTCCCCTCACCTCTCCCTTCTTCCTGGGCTCAACTTCACTCATGACTTCTCTACCTCCTCCCCCTGAGCGGTGCAGGGGGACGGGGAATGGGGGTTGCGGGAAGTTCATCACGCGTTGTCTCTGCCGCTCCTTCCTCCTCACACTCTTCCCCTGCTCCAGCGTGGGGTCCCACCCAGAGCAGACAGTCCTCCACGAACTTCTCCACTGTGGGTCCTTCCCACAGGCTGCAGTTCTCGAACTGCTCCAGCGTGGTTCCTTTCCACGGGGTGCAGTCCTTCAGGAACAGACTGATCCAGCATGGGTCCCCCACTGGGTCACAAGTCCTGCCAGAAGACCTGCTCCAGCATAGGCTCCTCTCGACGGGGTCACAGGTCCTGCCAGGAGCCTGCTCGAGCGCAGGCTCTCCATGGGGTCACAGCCTCCTTCAGGGCACATCCACCTGCTCTGGCGTGGGGTCCTCCACGGGCTGCAGGTGGATATCTGCTTCACTGTGGACCTCCATGGGCTGCAGGGAGACAGCCTGCCTCACCATGGTCTTCACCATGGGCTGCAGGGGAGTCTCTGCTCCAGCTCCTGGAGCACCTCCTCCTCCTCCTTCTTCACTGACCTTGGTGTCTGTGGGGTTGTTTCTCTCACATATTCTCACTCCTCTCTCCCGGCTGCTCTTGCACAGCAGTTTTTTCCCCTTCTTAAATATGTTATCACAGAGGCGCTACCACTATCACTGATTGGCTCAGCCTTGGCCAGCGGCGGGTCTGTCTTGGAGCCGGCTGGCATTGGCTCTATCGGACATAGGGGAAGCTTCTGGCATCTTCTCACAGAAGCCACCCCTGTAACCCTCCCGCTACCAAACCCTTGCCACGTAAACACAATACAAGATAAAAGAGATGTTACAAATTAGAGTTTTATCTTGCATGGAGGCATGACAAAGTATGAGACAGAATTCTTCTTGATTACAATCTTCCATCATTTTGATTTTGTAATTACTGAATGGAATCAATCAGCTTTCAATTGTTACCTTGGCAAAAGATTAAAACATCATTACTTGTCATACATATTTCACACTTTAGCAAATTTTAATAGACTGAATGCATGAGTGTCATGGTTTAACCCTAGCCAGCAACTAAACACCACACAGCTGCTTGCTCACTCCCCCCACCTCCAGTGGAATGGGGGAGAGAATCGGAAGAGTAAAAGTGAGAAAACTCGTGGGTTGAGATAAAGACAGTTTAATAATTGAAATAAAATAAAGTATAATAATAATAATAATAATAATAATAATAATAATAATAATAGAATATACAAAGCAAGTGATGCACAATGCAATTGCTCACCACCCGCCCGCCGACCGATGCCCAGCCAGTCCCCGAGCAGCGGTCACTGCTCCCCAGCCAACTCCCCCCAGCTTATATACTAAGCATGATGTCATATGGTATGGAATACCCTGTTGGCCAGTTTGGGTCAGCTGTCCTGGCTATGCTCCCTCCCAGCTTCTTGTGCACCTCCTTGCTGGCAGAGCATGGGAAGCTGAAAAGTCTTTGACTAGAGTAAGCACTACTTAGCAACAACTAAAACATTAGTGTGTTATCAACATTCTTCTCATCCTAAATCCAAAACACAGCACTATACCAGTTAATAGGAAGAAAATCAACTCTATCCCAGCCGAAACCAGGACAATGAGAAATGTTTGTATTATCTTTCATGGCACTGGGATGCTAATGATGTTTCTATTGATTTTAATTCACATTTGTTGGTCAAAATTACTCAGTTTCAGGCAAGGCATGGACTCCCATAATCAACACTAACAAATGAAGACTGCTGAGCACCGAAATGGCTAAAATGGAATCATTAATCAGAAATATCATAAAATAATTGCCAATGAGCTAGGGAGGTCTTATCTTCCTAATGATCATTCTTTATGGTCTATCGATCTGTTTATAACCAGTACGTGTTGGTGATCTCTCCATGAGAGCATTAGGGAGGAAGTAAAGGAGAGCACCACAAAGTAGGTGATGCAAGACGAGCATGGGAAGCCGTCTTGGGCACAGCTGCCTGTAAGCCACGACAGCCATTTTCACCACCCTGGTAATTCGGTGGGAAGCCAGGATGCCTCCTCGGGGAGCCAGCCTTGGCCTGCTGTGGCAGAGACCTTTTCCTCATGGTGCTCATCGCCCAGGCCAGCCAGGAGAAGCCCTTCAGACCCTCTGGCAGTGTCCCCTGCCAAACCACAGCTGGTGCCAGCACTAGCCTTTATGGCTGTGGCGGTCAGTCCCACGATGCCGTGTGTATGCTGGGTCTCATTCCTGCTGTGCCAGCCCAGTCTGTGCAAGGCAGTGACGCCTCTCCCATGAATAAAGTGATGGGGAGCAGGTTTGGGAGGTTTCTGGTGGATTCTAAATACCTTTTAAATACAAATTATAGGAGAGTCTGCTTCTCTTACCACATATACTGTAATTAAACCAATACTCCAAGTTATCCAACTAACCTAAATAATCCCATCTATTAAAACAAGCAGAGATACTTACTACTCAATATTCCTGAAACTTTTAGAAATCTAGTCTAACCAGCACTTTTTTGCTGAATCATATTTTGTTGTTTGAATTCATATTGCTGCTTTCTCTTCTACTTCTAAGCAAGACTTAATAGCAATATGATGCAATTAGATCTTGAATTACTCAGACTTCATTACTATTATCAATACATTACAGAACATTTACTAATATACTCTGAAAAGATATAAATAATTAAAGCTTAAATACATTTGTTGAATTAATACAGCACATTTTGTGACACTTTTTTTTCCTCCTTCTCCTATGGTCCAATACTAGGATGCTATTAGCCTACACACCTGCAAGCTTTTAAAAATCAACTTATCTCTAAGCCCTTGAGGAGTGCCATTAACACCAATAGAGCTAGACACAGCTTTAAAGTTGAGCACTCGCAGAAGTGTTTGCAAGGCCAAGATTTAGCTTTCCTGCCTACTACTGATCTCCTTGAGCTCCAAAGTCAGTGGAGTAGGTAGGTTTACCATCCCATAGGGCAACCTAATAATACTGTCTCAAGCTTTTATTGGTTTAATGCATGTACTCATAGACATATACAATCCACTGATTTACAGCAGAATCTCACCAGTTACAGAGCACATTAGCAAAACTGTAACTTAGCTGAATTACCAGCTGATTTCTACCATTACTACCAGAAACCTTAATTGTCCCTCTCCTCATCATCACCAAACATAAACATGGGTGGGTTTATATCTAATAGGAGTACTATATGTCATGTTTTTAAAGCATGTAATGCAAAACAGTATGTTTAGTAGTGCCCTTAAATACGGTGTGTTTGTTCTAGGGGTGCTGTGGGTTTTGTTTCAGAAGTCTCCTGCACAGCAGTACGGATGTAGTATTGTGTGGCGAATAAGGACACGGACTCCGTCTGAGTGGGCACGAAGATGAAGACGAAAATCCTTTATTATACAGCACAAGGGCCTTTTTATACCTCACATTATGCCACGTATACACTTCAAAGAATTCCCTAGTACATCCCCTAAGCAAAGGTCATCTCGACACTCTTCCTCTAATTTCCTTATCTTTGTCACGCCCTCAGAACCGTTAACTGCCACCTCTTATCTCCCTTTTTCCCACGGCTTCTTTCACTTTCCATCTTCCCATGGCTTCTTGTTTACCAACGCTATGATACTGCTTGTACTCTCAGGCATTGATTCCTCCACAGTATTGTATCTCTTTAGTAAATATTATGATTTGAGACCCAGCTTTACGAGGCATAGAGGATGTATACCTATTGTGGTAACCCTTAGAAACCACACCCCGTCCTATTACACAGTGTATGCACACACATAACAATTCAACAGTCCCTGTCCTAAAAATTGCTAACTCATTTGCAATGCATCATACAGTAGCAGATAAAGTGGATTATACATATCATTCATTGCAAATCACTTAACTACATAAAGAAAGTGAGACATAGGTACTTAGAAAATAAAATGTGATGTGTTCCTTGGTGTATACCTGCTGGAAACAAAGGACAAATTCCCTGAGCTCCTTCCGTTATAGAGATTTTCAGTTACCTGGTGAATCTGGCTTCTCCAAGAATTGTGCTGTGAGCACAGGCAAGACAGGGTCTGAGTCTCACTTCTACAGTGTACAGTATTGAAAGAAATCCAAAGATATCAGGAGGAACGGAGGGGACCTCTTGAGAGTTTGGCATGGATGAGTAGATGTTTACGGACAATGTGAACTGCAAATGTAAGAAAGAGGTGTACAAACCTGCATTGGCTGAGAGTTTGACGCTCAGGTATTTTAAAAATATATCAGGGGTGAGTGCATCTCACTGGGTCATGTTACAGGCTTGAGTACCACATTTCAAGGCTGTTCATGTCAAGTTTTCCTGATACTCTCCCACTTCTATCAGACATATCTGCTAGTTTAACTAAGGCATTCTCGTAAGCAGCAGAAATATTTCAAAAGCCAATACTTATTTTAAGATCTAACTCTACTAAACGTAAAAGACAAATATATATGACAGGAAAATTGAACTGAGCTTGGAGCTATAATGAAGGGAATCACTGAAGCAGCCAGTGCTCTGGACCAGCAACACCAAAAACCAATAGATTGTAAATATTAATCTTCTCCCACTCCAAGATGATAAAACATGCTTCCCTTGTCCACCTGCACCTCTTGAGAATGGGAGATACAATAACCCTCAACTGCTTTAGCAGAAGCACATACTACACTGGTTTTTGATGTTTCTTCATGCTTAAAAATCACTATTCCAAGCAAAGCTGTTCTTGCATTTGCTTTCAGTTTGAGGCCCCAGGCAAGGTCTTCCAAACAATTTGTTCATATCCATAAAATCAAGAAATTCCAGCCTCTGAATTTCCTTGGCAACCGGCGAGCAGCCAGCAAAACATTCTCTTATATCAGCGCACAGGATTTCACGTCCTCACCAGGAAAACGTGGTACCATGGAAGCAAAACTGCACTAACTCACCAGGGAACAATCAGGCACTGTCCTTTATGTCCAAATGCACAAGAGGAGACACTAAGTTTTATCTTGTTGATGATTTGCTGATTAATGGCTTCCTAACAGTCAAGGTCATTTACTGCATATTCAACATGACTGATGCAACATACTGTGGTAATAATCTCAAATCAGAGTAACATCAAAAATGAGCCTCGAGGACAGAATTCTCCCATTCCTATTATCTCATAATGGCCATTTATAAAGCTACAACAAGCCTCAAAGTGCACCTTGAAACACCAAATTTAAACATAGGAGCCTGAGTTGCAAAGTAAAATGAATGTAGAAGAGTTTACTCGCTATATGTTTTGAGCTTTAGAGGCCTCTTATGGTATCACTGTTTAAAAAAAAATTGATAAAATTATGGCAGTGACACAAAACCAATAAAGCAGATAAATTTGGAGTCAAGGAATCACTCTTACACTACATCAGTACCTAAGAGAATAAAATGTGTTGCTAAACTAAAGCCTCATTAAGATGTCATGTACTCTTCCTGTTTTCCTTTCCATGGTCACTGGTTACCAGGGTTTCTCCTTTCTAATCAGTTCCTTTTTAATATCTTGCTCATACTGGGTGAAATATTGGCTCTAGAGCCAGTGTGAGATTTTCCATTTACTTCAGCAGGGCCAGGACCTCACACTCGGAGTTTACTGTGCCTGTGGCTTGGCATAGACCTGCGATGCCCTGCACCACTGCCCACTACCTGCCCTTCCCAACCCTCTGCCTACCAGATATCCCCACAGCTCCATCAGTAGCAAGAAATTCCTACCCCTTACTGAGCACATGGCTCATATACATATATGTGTATGGATAGAGATACAGATATGGATACGGATATGTATGTATGCATGTATATCTCTGATTCCAAGGAGGGAAAGATAAAGTATATACACCCAAACTAGAGATTTCGAATATATATGGGTCCCACTGCTGTATTAGCTCATGCAGTTATCCTAGGTGTATTAGGACAAGGTGCTGGCCCCAGCGCTGTTGCACTGCCCAGGGATCCAGCTGCACAGCCCAGGCCACCTCAAAGCAACAGGACACTGGAGAGGTGTCATCTCCCAGTCCCCAAGCTTCTCCTCCCCTCTGCTCTAAATTAGGTGGGACTTGGACTGCGGTTCCTGCTGGTATGATATGCAGTCAGGTCCATGGGGACAGCCCTGACCTCCCTTCATTGAGGGTCACGGCTCTCCTGGGGCTCGTTTCATGTAGTCCTACACTTGCCTGGTCATGGGCTGACACGGGTGCGTCACCATCACGGGGAAGAGAGAGATGAGGGTTTCAGGGCTGGGGAGGGACTGCAGGTGAATGGGACTCTCTCTCATAACTTGTTGATTTTGCCTTTCTCTGTTATAGCCATAATTAATACACTTTCAACATCTTTATAGATGTATATGGAAGTGTCAATTCTGTTGTTGTTATGTATTGTTAAAGAAGCTATAAATGTCTTATGACTCAAGGATCTCCAGCCAGAATAGAAGAGCTTAAAAATGGAACAAAATTGCCATCCATAATTTAAATGGGCAGCTCTCCCATTGAAAAATGCTTTTCAATTTAAACTCTATTAACAGGAAATTAGATCTCCCATCACAGTGTTATTGTTTATTTTAAAATAAAAACTAAGAGCATAAAAATACTATCAGCACAAATGTTTGATAGACCCAGAAACAAATTAAACCATTTTATTACATTTTTTTACCCCCAGTGTTTATCTTATAGTCTCCGGCAATTTAAATTTAACAGACAAAACTATTAAGGAGGTAGTGCAAATTGAAATTTTGGGCCAACTCCTCATTGCTCTGAAATCAATGACAGAACTGCCATTGATTTCCATATGATTGGGATTTTGACTAGGGTTTTTGTATTAACAGTACAGTGAGCAGCTCCGGTGCCGGCATGATCCGCAGCGGAGCACTCTAGCACGGTGTACAGGGGGGGTTCCTGAACTGGGGAAACCTCAGAGACCCGCCAGGAGCCTGCAGCTCGCGCAAGAGCAGCTGACGAGACCTGGGCAGGGCCAGGAGCAACGGCGGGAGATTTAAACGCGATGTAACTAAAACTAGCACTCAGTCAGTGAGGCGAGCAGTTCTGGTGCCAGCACGATCCACAACGGAGCTCCGGAGCTCTCTAGCACTGTGTACAGGTGATTTTCCTGAATGGAGGGAAACCTCAGGGGAGCGGAGAGACCCACTAGGAGGCCTCAGCTCGTGCGAGAGCAGCTGACGAGACCTGGGCGAGGCCAGGAGCAACGGCGGCCAAGCCCCCCCACACCTATAAAAGAAACCCCTAGGGAGTGCTAGTGACCAGGAGTGCCGCAAACAGGGCAGGCAAACAGAGAGTGGTGCGTCAGCAAGGGCGGGGCGTAGTGTGGCAGTTTGCACGGAAGGGTGCGCAGGAAGAGCACTGTAGCTCTGCTGGCTCGATCAGGGAGCAATGGTATCTACCCGGCAGAAGGCCGTGTCCTCTCTAAACTCTGCACCCGCCGTGACTGACACAGCTTTGCAGACAGAGCTCCGATGGGAACATGCTGCCACCCAGGTGTCAGGCTGCAGGGTGTGCCCTACTCTTATGCCAGTACTGGATGGCAGTAGTGAGCACACCTGTGGGAGGTGTGCCCAGGTAGAGGAACTCCTCAACTTAGTGGCAGAGCTCCAGGAGGAGGTGAGTAGGTTGAGGAGTATCAGGGAGTCTGAGAGGAGATAGACTACTGGAACCGCACCCTATCTTCCCTGGGACAGACCTGTCAGGCAGGACACATGATATGGAGGATCCCCTATCCTCTCTCCACCTGGCAGAACGCAGTGACTTAAGGGATAGGGGGGAATGGCGACAAGTTCCTGCCCTGTGCAACAGGCGCATCTCCTCCATGACTACCCCACCTTCCCAGGTGCCCTTGCATAACAGGTATGAGGCTCTGCAAGTGGAACCAAACAATGACAAGGATGATGGTCCATCTAGGTTGGAGGTGTCGCCAAGATTAAGTCGGCCTACGCCCTGCATCAAAACTGCTTCCATAAAGAAAAAAAGACGGGTCATTGTCATAGGAGACTCTCTTCTGAGGGGAACAGAAGGCCCAATATGCAGACCGGACCCACTTCTTAGGGAAGTCTGCTGCCTCCCTGGGGCCCGGGTTAAAGATGTGACGAGAAAACTTCCTACCCTGGTACGGCCCTCGGATTATTATCCATTATTGCTTTTTCAGGTAGGCAGAGATGAAGTTGCAATAAGAAGACCAAGGGCAATCAAGAGACACTTCAGGGCCTTGGGACGACTGGTTAAGGGTTCAGGAGCACAAGTGGTTTTTTCCTCTATCCTTCCAGTTGCAGGGAATGATGAGGGAAGAAACAGGAAGACCCAGCAGATCAATACCTGGCTCCGAGCCTGGTGTCACCGGCAGAATTTTGGGTTTGTTGATCACAGGTCGGTCTACACGACACCAGGCCTGCTAGTGACAGATGGGGTACACCTGTCTCAAAGGGGGAAAAGGATCTTTGCGCAAGAGTTAGCAGGGCTCATAGAAAGAGCTTTAAACTAGATTTGAAGGGGGAAAGGGATAAAACCAGGCTCGCTAGTGATAAGCCATGGGGCAGCGCGCCAATGTTTGAGGGACGGTGTGCTAGTAAGGTCCTTCAGTCTGCTCCACGATGTGCTGAGTGCACTGGAGCACACTTGAAATGTCTCTGTACTAATGCGTGCAGCACCTTAGCCATCTCAGTTGGGGTAGGGATGGAGATCCACGCAGCAGCAAAGACACAAGGGTTATTGTGTTAGAAACCACGGAAGCACCTGAGAACGGTCACATAGGAATTGGGGCTTCTACCCCAATAAAGGTGGCAGGGTCAATGGCCCAACTGAAGTGCATCTACACCATTGCACGCAGCATGGGCAACAAACAGGAGGAGCTGGAGGCCATTGTGCAGCAGGAAAACTATGATATAGCTGCAATCACGGAAACATGGTGGGATGACTCGCACAACTGGAGTGCTGCAATGGATGGCTATAAGCTAGCTCTTCAGAAGGGATAGGCAAGGAAGGAGAGGCAGTGCAGTAGCCCTGTATGTTAGGGAGTGTTTTGACTGTCTAGAGCTTGATGATGGTGATGATAGGGTCGAGTGTTTATGGGTAAGAATCAGGGGAAAGGCCAACAAGGCAGATATCATGGTGGGAGTCTGTTATAGACCACCCAATCAGGATGAAGAGGCAGATGAAATATTCTATAAGCAGCTGGGAGAAGTCTCACGATCGCTAGCCCTTGTTCTCGTGGGGGACTTCAACTTACCAGATGTCTGCTGGAAATACAATACAGCGGAGAGGAAACAGTCTAGGAGGTTCCTGGAGTGTGTGGAAGATGATAACTTCCTGACACAGTTGGTGAGCGAGTCAACTAGGGAAGGCGTCCCACTGGACCTGTTGTTTGTGAACAGAGAAGGACTTGTGGGTGATGTGATGGTTGAAGGCCATCGTGGGCACAGCAAACATGAAATGACAGAGTTTTCGATTCTCGGAGAAGTAAGGAGGGAGGTTAGCAGAACTGCTACCTTGGACTTCCGGAGGGCAGACTTTGGCCTGTTTAGGGGCCTGGTTGACAGAGTCCCTTGGGAGGCAGTCCTGACGGGCAAAGGAGTCCAGGAAGGCTGGACATTCTTCAAGAAGGAAGGTACCCAGCCCCCTGAGCTGGAAGACAGGGACGGGGAGCAGAATGAAGCCCCCATAATCCAAGGGGAAATGGTTAGCGACCCGCTACACCACTTAGACACACACAAGTCTATGGGGCCGGATGGGATCCACCCAAGGGGTACTGAGGGAGCTGGTGGAAGTGCTCACCAAGCCACTTTCAATCCTTTATCAGCAGTCCTGTCTAACTGGGGAGGTCCCAGTGGACTGGAGGTTAGCAAATGTGATGTCCATCTACAAGAAGGGCCGGAAGGAGGATCCGGGGAACTACAGGCCTCTCAGCCTGACCTCGGTGCCGGGGAAGGTTATGGAGCAGATCATCTTGAGTGCCATCACGTGGCACGTACAGGACAACCAGGTGATTAGGCCCAGTCAGCATGGGTTTATGAAAGGCAGGTCCTGCTTCACTAACCTGATCTCCTTCTCTGACAAGGTGACCCGCTTAGTGGATGAGGGAAAGGCTGTGGATGTGGTCTACCTGGACTTCAGTAAAGCCTTTGACACCGTCTCCCACGGCATTCTCCTAGAGAAGCTGGCGGCTCACGGCTTAGACAGGTGTACTCTTCGCTGGGTAAAAAACTGGCTGGACGGCCGAGCCCAGAGAGTTGTGGTGAACAGAGTTAAATCCAGTTGGCGGCCGGTCACGAGTGGTGTTCCCCAGGGCTCAGTACTGGGGCCAGTCTTGTTCAATATCTTTATCAATGATCTGGATGAGGGGATTGAGTGCTCCCTCAGTAAGTTTGCAGACGACACCAAGTTGGGCGGGAGTGTTGATCTGCTCGAGGGTAGGAAGGCTCTGCAGAGGGACCTGGACAGGCTGCATCGATGGGCCGAGGCCAACTGTATGAGATTCAACTAGGCCAAGTGCCGGGTCCTGCACTTTGGCCACAACAACCCCATGCAACGCTACAGGCTTGGGGAAGAGTGGCTGGAAAGCTGCCCGGAGGAAAAGGACCTGGGGGTGCTGGTTGACAGCCGGCTGAACATGAGCCAGCAGTGTGCCCAGGTGGCCAAGAAGGCCAACGGCATCCTGGCTTGTATCAGAAATAGTGTGGCCAGCAGGAGTAGGGAAGCAATTGTCCCTTTGTACTCGGCACTGTTGAGACCGCACCTCGAATACTGTGTTCCGTTTTGGGCCCCTCACTACAAGAAGGACATTGAGGTGCTGGAGCATGTCCAGAGAAGGGCAATGAAGCTGGTGAAGGATCTGGAGCACAAGTCTTATGAGAGGCTGAGGGAACTGGGACTGTTTAGTCTGGAGAAGAGGAGGCTGAGGGGAGACCTCATCGCGCTCTACAACTACCTGGAAGGAGGTTGTAGCGTGGTGGGTGTCGGTCTCTTCTCCCAAGTACCAAGTGATAGGACGAGAGGAAATGGCCTCAAGTTGCGCCAAGGGAGGTTTAGATTGGACATTAGGAAAACTTTCTTCACCGAAAGGGTTGTCAAGCCTTGGAACAGGCTGCCCAGGGAAGTGGTTGAGTCGCCATCCCTGGAGGTATTTAAAAGACGTGTAGATGTGGCGCTTAGGGACATGGTTTAGTGGTGGACTTGGTAGCATTAGGTTAACGGTTGGACTCGATGATTTTAAGTGTCTTTTCCAACCTAAATGATTCTATGATTCTATGATATCACAAAAGGGGCTGACCCTTAACTCTTTGCATGACCAATCTTCCATTGGTGTCAAGAGGAGATCACCACAATCATCATGTGTAAAGCAAAAATTTCGTGCTTGCTGTCTGGATTCACTTGTAAAAAATATATCTAGATATAGATATAATATGTATGCGTTTTAGGGATAAATGCATGCATACATATGTGTGTAGCTGCAAGTGCAGCTGTGTGTACATACATATGTCAGCGTAAGTATCCATTTGCACTATCAAGGTGGTGAAGAGACTGTAATGTAAATGGGAAGTTGTCTCTGGGAATTCAGTCCCTGTTAAATAGTTACATGTGCAATGTAGGGTTCAGCAAAACAGGTAACTCAGTATTCCAGCATATGGAGTCCTGCATTATTTGCAGAGCAACCAGTAGCTTGAGGAATAGTTTTGAAGTGTCCAAAACTACCTGATTTAGAAAAATGACAACATCACATGCCTTTTCTTCCAGAAAAGATTCTGAAAATTCCTCATTTCAGTCTGGCCAGAAATATAACACCACCAATCTTTCTCATAACACTTGGGTTCTTCTGTGGTAATGTCTAAAAACAAGAAGTGTAAAGAGATGTAAAAAGGAGAACAAAAAGGCTAGCTAGAATTTTGCAAACCTCAAGAAAAACACAAACTAATTACATTGCAAGACAGCCAAGAAAGCTCCTGACTTGCTTTATTTTGAGTATTATTTTTGATTTTCATATGAACTGTATGGGCTCAGTCATTCCTTGATCTAGTTTTCATCAAAGCTTGCTTTTCCCATATTGTGTTTTTAGCAAAGAATTTCCACGTGTTTACAGTAAAGAAACATGACTTCTTGCAGTACAAGGCTGCTTGTTTTTCTAGCTCATATCCCTTGTCATATGCCCTGAAGGCTTGGTCTCTGCAAACCAACAAAACCTCGAAGAGCATCAATAAAATCTGATAATAACTAACAGTGTCCCTCAAAGGAGCCTTCCGTGGCATCTCTTCTCTCTATCCAGGCTACCATTTTCATGAAAATTATTTGAAATCAATGCTTCTACAACAGCCCTCTTTTTGTGGGAAAAAGGGGCAAAAACGATGGGTCTTAGCCATTATGGTACCGATGCCAAACTTCCTCACAGGAACACATAAAGGCAAAGGCATGTTGCTCTCTTGGTGCTGCAGAGGATAACAAGCTGTAAGACGCATTAGTTGTCCCAATTAAATCCACAGGCTTTCCCCCAGATCCTCGTATGCAATGCGGCTCTGAGCCCTGCCACCCTCCTCCCTCCGTCCCCTCTGCAGCTTTGGGTTTCTCCAGCGCCAGCACCTCTGGAGTCTATAGGGTCAGTGTATCTCTTCAGTGAGGGTGGATCACTCCTCTGATGTCCTCATCTGCACAGGGGAATCTGCGGCAGCTGCCAGGCTGAAGCCAGTTTTGCACCAGCATTGTCCCAGACACATTAGACATGTCTATGAGGTAGATCAAAAGGAGGAACAGGACTGCTTTGCCTCCCTGGCAGGACGTGAGCCATGCCGTCTTGGGAAGCTCATGGCCACATTAGCCTGGTGCTGAGCTAAGCTAATAATCCTACACGTATGCAGCATGCATTCGCTCTGGCTGAGCCTCTTGCCACCGCATGCTCAGGCTGAGCTGCTTGGTGTCCAACCAACTCTGAGCACAGGCAGAGCTAGTGCTGATCCCTCCAGCCTGCCCCGTGGCTGTGTTTTAATGGCTGTAAGACTCAAGCTCTCCATGTCATAGCACATTTCAAGTGCTTCCAGCTGCTCCGGACATGAGAAAAATGAGCCTCGGTAATAGGCTTCACTAGAAGGAATAAGACATGACATCTCCCTCAGCCCATAATCCCAATAATTGTTTATCAGGAGACAGGGAGCAGTTTGATCATCTCTAGTATGGACTAACTACTTAGCCCAGTGCTTTTTGCTGAGTTCTGGTAATCTCCTTCTTCCACATTCCATCTGTCTTTATACTCACTACCAAATCCAGACCTGGCACAATAGGCCACTCCGTTGGTTTCAGTGGACCTGCACTTGTGGATGCCAGTGTCAAATCTTGCCCTTCATCATCCGTGCTCCTACAGGGCTACCCATCGGCTGCTGCTGTCTGAGTGCACACAAAGCAACCGTTCATGCAGGAGCATCCACTCCAAGTGAGCTCAGTGATCTCAGGCTGTTCCAATAACCTTGACTAAATCCTTTCTCCTTTTCTTTGCTAAATCTACCTACTGAAAGAAAGGTCACTTCAAAGGGAGACTCTCGCCCTGCCTGACATCATGGCATGTTGAAATAATTCAGAGCAGTTATGATAAATGTTCTGACTACTGGCATCAAGAAACAAACAACAGGCTCACAGCAACATAAGATTAAACATGTTTCCGCAATTATCTGGGGAATTGTCTTGCTGACCATGTCCTTTCTTGCTATTTTTTACAGCCTGCAACAAACAGAGAGCCTTAGATGGTTGTGTGAAATACAGCTGCAGTGCTTTAGACCCCCCCCAAAAGGCAAGGAAGCTCTGCTATAAGAGGGTTTTCACTTGTCAGGTAAGAAAGGACATGTTTGTAGCCTCTGCACCACAGGCTCCTCTTGGTCCATTTGAGAGGGAAGCAGTGCTGCTTTAATTGGGACAATTAAATCCACAGGCTATGCTCAGTCAGGAAAGAACAAGCCTGGGTGGCAAAAGCCAAAAGGATTTGCAGTGAGGGGAAGCACAGCCTTCCAAGCCAGAATGCAATGCAAGCCTTGATCCCAGCCACCGGCTGTGCCAAAGATCCTGGTACTCTGTAGCCCAGCCATGAAAACATTCAGCCTTGCCAAAGAGCAAGTGGGAGCAGATGGAGCAAGCTGGGGAGTACAAAAACATGAGCTCAGAGCTGTAGGCAGAACCAGATTATGAAAGAAATTTGTCAGAGCACCTCCATTTTAATTCAACTGCTCCTTTCCTTGCAATCCCCCGGTGCATTTCCTCCTTTGGTTTCCATTTCCATTGCTTCTCCAACAAGGACTTATCACTTAGGTTCCCTTCCTTCCACAACACCAGAACAAGCTACCTCATTTAGCCCCCAGCAACTCCATGCACCTCCCTCCTTGAGCACGGCTTGCATTAGAATCAGAAGGAAGAAATGCAGAAGCCAAGTCTTAGCAAAGTCACTGTTCTCTCATGCTGAATCAGAAAAAGACATTTTCTGCCATTCCAATTATTTAGTTAATCCCGGTGAGCTTTTCCTGGAACAGATATCTGTGTCGCTATTACTCAATAAATACAAAGCTATTAAGATATTTTCTAAACAAAACTCTTAATGAAAGCACAACTTGGAATAAATGCCCATCTGCAGCACAGCTCTGCCAGAGGTCCCCCACCCGGACATTCGCCACAGTCCCGAATGTGCTTCCCCGCAGACCCGAGTCCAGAGCCGGCTCCAAATAACCACTTCTGTGTTTGGTGGCACCCACGCACATCATTTCATTCCACCCAGAAGGAAAAAGCTTGATCTTTCCTGACAGACCAAAAGCCAAAACTTGAAATGACTCTGCAGCTCTTCATTGAGCACAAAATTAAGTACTTTTGCTTTCGGGGGGAGGGGATTATTTTTTTTCTTAAACAACCATAGTTAAGTATAATCTTGAAACAGCAAAAAGAAGTATGTGGCTTAGAAACTGGCACAGGTCCCTTTTTGGTTCAATTGCACCAAAATCTCATTTAGTGGAAAAAATGAAAAAAAAATTATCAGGTTTATTGTTTCACAGGACATTTCTTAGGCATGTGTTCTTCTTACCACATCACATTTTCATTGAGGGGTAATGCAGATACCCCAGGACCACTGCTAACACGCCAATTACATTTTTTTCCCAGAGCTCTACTCTTTTAGATACTCTGATTTTACAACTCAGGTCTTCAAGAGCATGCAATATTTAAGCAAACAGAAACACAGGCTTTGCAAGGCTCCTCAAAAAAAAAAAATTAACTAGCTTAATACACATTTAGAACTAAAAGAAACAATAAATGTTTATATATGGGTTTATGTCTTGATTTTCTCACCATTTCTGCATGTTTTGGGGGGTTTAAATAAGAGCCCTTTCAAACCCTATCCAAGAACCCCATATCCTCCTCCGTATGGCTTCTCTTTTCAATCAGAGTCTCTGGGTTTGGGTCTATCCTTTCTGAGACTTTAGTTTCTCTCTCCTTCAGCTGCACCTGCAGACAAGCCAGACTCCAACTCTGCTCTGGTTAACAGTCATTTATTTTCACCATTCCCTTGAACAATCCTAACCAGTTTCACCAGGTGCTTTTTCTTCTCCAATTTTGTTTTTTAGTTAACCACATCCTGTCTTTACAGCAGGGCGGTAGCCGTCTCTTTGTGCAGTGGTGCTCCACTTGAATATATGAACATACAAGTTTAACAGCCCTCATGCTGACCCTGATGGGATATAGTAATGTGTATTTTCACAACTAATGGAGACACGATACATTTTCACACATAATACAGTTCACATACTGACATCAAGACACCTCTTGGCCAAACCAAATACCACTGCACAAGACTGACAAGCCAGGGATGGATTTCCAATATGTCAAGACCACAGGCAGATCCACACACATGTAAGGTCATGTCCTAGATATGCTTCTGCATGTACAGGTGAGGCAGGAGCCACTGATGTAGCAGGATACTTGTCCTCTCGGAGGGCTCCTTTGAGCCAGGGGTCCTGCTGAGGTGCACAGCCTGGGCAGGGGTGCCCTGCCAGCACTCTAGCCCAGGACACCCGGCACCACCAGCAGCCAAGAGGATGCCACCAGGTACAGGTGCTTGAGACACCAGCATGCCACATATTCCCACCCTTAAAATGTGTCGAGGATCCATGCCTGCATCTCTGGTCTTTGCAATGCTGTCATTTAAATCACCCCTCTATTTTTGTGTTTCTCCCAATTTTGGTCCCAGAAAGCTCTCCCCGTGTCTCTCTATCCTTTTTCTTTTTCTTTCCCCATCTAGATGGCTCTGACCCAGCGGGTTGACTCTCACCCTCAGCCCGCTCCCACAGCACTTGGTCTCCCTGCTCAGTTCCCGGGCTACCCACGCACCCCTGCCTCTGGTTTGCAGTCCTCTCCCTTGTGCTGTTTGCCAACATCTCCATCTCCCGGACACAGCGCACATGACACGTAACTAAACTAAATATTATCGACATCTTCTGGTTGATCCATGGGCTTCAGGGAACTTCAGGCTGTGAATTGTGGGCTTTTGGACAGGAGGCAGGACCTGTGGACCCTTTTAAGGGGTCTTCAAAAGGTGGCTGAAATAGCAGAGCCAGCATTTCTTTTAATAGGCTTACGCTTACTATGCAGAGGTCCCCACCTGCATTCGGAACAATTTACAAACCTGCAAATAATTTCAAAAAATCTTTGATTTCTGAACAGTGAAATTCTGAAGCTTTCATTTGCCAGCAGCCATATTCCTCTGTGCTCCCATCCCTCCATCTCTTCCCAGTTAAAGGCTACCCTAGGTCATTACTTCAAAGAAATCAAAGATGCAGCTGGCCATTGCTGAGACTCATTCAGCAAATGATGCAAGCAGGAGAAGACTTAAACTAGGCAAGGCAAATAGTTACAGTCCCCCTTCTTCTCACCTCTCCAGTCTCTTCTCTCTGAGATACTTGATGTGTATCCCTTTCCCTGTCCCATTCCTTCCCCACTCCACCTCCCTTCATATATCAGTTCATAGAATCATAGAATCATTAAGGTTGGAAAAGACCGCTAAGATCATTGAGTCCAACCATCAACCCAACACCACCATGCCCACTACACCATGTCCCTAAGGGCCTCATCTACACATCTTTTAAATACTTCCAGGGATGGTGACTCAGCCACTTCCCTGGGCAGCCTGTTCCAAGGCCTGACCACTCTTTCAGTAAAGAAATTTTTCCTAATGTCCAATCTAAACCTCCCTTGGCACAACTTGAGGCCATTTCCTCTCGTCCTATCACTTGTTACTTGGCAGAAGAGACCAACACCCACCTCGCTACAACCTCCTTCCAGGTAGTTGTAGAGCGCGATGAGGTCTCCCCTCAGCCTCCTCTTCTCCAGGCTAAACAGTCCCAGTTCCCTCAGCCGCTCCTCATAAGACTTGTTCTCCAGACCCTTCACCAGCTTCGTTGCCCTTCTCTGGACATGCTCCAGCACCTCAATGTCCTTCTTGTAGTGAGGGGCCCAAAACGGAACACAGTATTCGAGGTGCGGCCTCACCAGTGCCGAGTACAGGGGCACGATCACCTCCCTACTCCTGCTGGCCACACTATTTCTGATACAGGCCAGGATGCCGTTGGCCTTCTTGGCCACCTGAGCACACTGCCGGCTCATGTTCAGCCAGCTGTCAGCCAGCACCCCCAGGTCCTTTTCCTCCGGGAAGCTTTCCAGCCACTCTTCCCCAAGCCTGTAGCGTTGCATGGGGTTGTTGTGGCCCAAGTGCAGGACCCGGCACTTGGCCTTGTTGAATCTCATACAGTTAGCCTCGGCTCATCAATCCAGCCTGTCCAGGTCCCTCTGCAGAGCCTTCCTACCCTCCAGCAGATCAACACTCCCGCCCAACTTGGTGTCATCTGCAAACTTACTGAGGGAGCACTCAATCCCCTCATCCAGATCATTGATAAAGATATTGAACAGGACTGGCCCCAAAACTGAGCCCTGGGGAACACCGCTCGTGACCGGCCGCCAAATGGATTTAACTCCATTCACCACAACTCTCTGGACTCGGACGTCCAGACAGCGAAGAGTACACCTGTCTAAGCCGTGAGCCGCCAGCTTCTCTAGGAGAATGCTGTGGGAGACAGTGTCAAAGGCTTTACTGAAGTCCAGGTAGACCACATCCACAGCCTTTCCCTCATCCACCAGGCGGGTCACCTGGTCATAGAAGGAGATCAGGTTGGTCAAGCAGGACCTGCCTTCCATGAACCCGTGCTGGCTGGGCCTGATCCCCTGGTTGTCCCACACGTGGCTCGTGAGCGCCCTCAAGACGAACCGCTCCATAATCTTCCCCGGCACCGAGGTCAGGCTGACCGGCCTGTAGTTCCCCGGATCCTCCTTCCGGCCCTTCTTGTAGATGGGCATCACATTGGCAAGCCTCCAGTCGTCCGGGACCTCCCCAGTTAACCAGGACTGCTGGTAAATGATGGAGAGTGGCTTGGCAAGCTCCTCCGCCAGCTCCCTCAGTACCCTTGGGTGGATCCCATCCGGTCCCATAGACTTGTGAGCGAGTTGTTTTCTATAATTTCTTTTCCCTGCCTTCAGTGCTGAACTAAGGACCAAAATCACGTGTCGGGTTGTCCCAAGACAAGGGAGTTTGATACATGGCTGGAAAAAAGCTGCTAGCTCACAATATGGACATTTCCAACCATGTGCCTCTAATTTCCCATTAGTTTCAAGTGGGCTAGTCTGTAGCATCTCCATAAACTGTTACATACTTTGTGCGTCAGCCAGGATGTTGCTCCATTTTACCTGTGAGTGAAGCGATCCCTGTGCAGAGACCCTACTGTTACACTGGAGGTTGAGTGAAACCAGCTGGGTGTCAGACACTTCACTGAGGATAAATATCAAAGCTCACCACTGTGGAGAACTTCCCAGCTTCTTGGCTGTTACCGGAAAATCCTGAGCAACTTACTACACGCATGAAGAAACAGCCATATAATGGCTTCACAAGCAAAATCAGGATTGGGTAGAAGCATGGTTATGTTGATGCCTTCTCCAAAAAGTGGGGGCATCAAGGGAGGGAGATTGACTGTAAACACTGCCACAGGTGGGAGCACAAAGAATTGGTTATTCAAAGGAATGGAAGTGCTCAGGCAACTCGCAAGGCATATGTGCAAATGTTTCTGGCTCATCCACTGAATCACCAGCAGCCGCTCTTCTGGGTGAGAGGTGCCTCGGGCAAGCCCCGGCCTCGGGGGACTGCCCGTCATTGTCCCTCCTGCTGGGTAGCAGTGAGCATCGCCCTTGAGCCTTCTGGGGGTGGCAGGAGACGGCGGCCTCCTCCGCGTAAGGCGCAGGGTTGCCGGGGAGGAGGAGGGGGGCCGCCGGCGGGTCCTGGGCCCGGAGAGCAATGGCATGTGCATGGTCGCAGATGCAAACTGCCCTCTCCCCTTTTGCAGTCTGACTCAGTATATCGTCCTGATGTGCTTCGCCGAGTTTTTGAAAGCTGTGGAGCTGCTTGAATCCTATGATCTTCTGAAAGCGGTCCACCTTGTGCAGTTTTTCTTTATAGTACAGCTGGGGTGAGTGCGCTGAGGGTGAAGCCTTGTCCGCCGCCGTTACAGCACGCTTTGTCTACAGTGTTCTTTGTCAGCATCAAGCTTATACATTGCATTGTGTTATTATAAATTAATCGAGGAGGAGAAGGCGGCGTAACGGTGGATCCAGGAAATATTCTGATCTTAGCAGTGTTTTTCCTTCATATCTATGCTCACTATAATTTCAGAAACTTCAGTGTATTTGCTACTTTAAAATAGATCATACGATGACAGTACTGATCATAGGAAACTCAGGAGTGTCCAAATTTTCTTAGGAAAAGTGTAGAAGACAAGCTTTCTTCCTTATAACTTGTATTCCTGTAGTTCTTGTGAGCTTCAACTGCTATTTTTCCCTGATTGAGAACTAAAGTGCAGAAACTGATAGCGAGTATACAGAAACAACCTTTGAAGACACAATCCTGCTTGATGTTTAGCTGATATGATGTGGAAGAGCATTTCTATAAGAAACTTGGCAGAGATGGAACATTTGGAACCTCATTTTTCCCTTTTAGTTCAAATTTGTTTACATTTCTGGGCTTCTCACTTGCATGTTCCCAAGCACCATAGTCTTTTTCCCCATCACTTACTCTTGATCACAGTTTAGAAAGATGCGTGCTGTTTCTTACCATTTCTAACAAGATTGTGTATTCAGCATTCCATATGTGAAGAAGCCTTTGGGTGTATGTATCATCTCGCTAATAAAAAACATAGTATTATTTCTTCTCAAAACTGAGATCAGTTATTTTGATTTTTGTAAATCACGGATAGACTTCTCATTAGCTATTCTTGAAAACCTTGTATGTAAAATTGACCAGAACTGAAGTTCACTTGTCATCAACTCTGTACTGGTATCTGACATACATAATGCAGCAGGGAAAATACAACCAGTGAGTGCGGTCAGTGTGGCCTTTTAGTGAAAAATGTAGAGGAATGTCGTGGTTTAACCCTAGCCAGCAACTAAACACCACGCAGCCACTCGCTCACCCCCCGCCTCTGGTAGGATAGGGGAGAGAATCGGGAGGGCACAAGTAGGAAAACTCGTGGGTTGAGATAAAAACAGTTTAATAATGGAAATAAAACAAAGTAGAACAGTAATAACAATGATAACAACAACAATAACAGAATATACAAAACAGGCGATGCACAATGCAACTGCTCACCACCCACCGACCGACACCCCGCCTGTCCCAAGATGCGAGGACCCCCACTTTCCCGGACCACGCCTCCTAATTATATACTGAGCATGACGCCACATGGTATGGAACACCCCATTGGCCAGCTGGGCCAGCTGCCCTGGCTATGCTCCCCCCACCAAGCTTCCCATGCACCTGGCAGAGCATGGGAAGCTGAAAAGTCCAAAAAGTGCCCGGTGCAAGCGCCACTCGGCAACAACCAAAACATCAATGGGCCATCAACGTTCCTCTCATACCAAACCCAAAACACAGCACCCCCCATCTACTGGAAAGAAAGTTAACTCTGTCCCAGCCGGAACCAGGACAAGGAAGCAGTTTTCTTATCTGAGCCTGATATGAGGAGAGACCTAGTTATTTAGAGCTGGTTTGAATAAAAAGCTGACTGCTAATACACTAATAGAGAAAACTTTCTACTTTTAACAGGTCTGCATTTTTCATGGTTTTGTTTCAAAAACCATTTTCTTCTGGAAAAGTGATAACCAAGTGTCAGGTGAGTTGACATATATAATACTGATTCGCATCTTTGTAGATATTCTTGACAACATGGCTCTTGCAAAAAAAATGAAAGCAGAACAAAGGTTACTCCACTTGGAGGATGTGGTTGCAACTTCCAGAAGCGTGTAACTAACTTTTTATCTAGTGCGCTGTAAAAAATGATCAGCATTTTTAGCTTTTGTCAAATCTTTTTGAGAGTATCATGAAAAGATTGGTCTTTGGCTACATGCAAGCATCTGTTGTGAGGATTGGATTTTCAAAAAGAGCTTAGTCTACTTAGCTGACTTTGTCATTTTCAAAGGGCAATTTCTTGACTGCCAGAAAGTCAAAGTGCTCCAGTCATGCCCCCCACGACTGGTGTGTTGCGATGAGGGGCTAGTCTAACTGCTCTTCAGACCTGTGTTGAGTCCCAGTCTCCCGAGAAGTCAGAGTAGGGCTCAGGCTGAAAACTGCTGCTTTGTAAAAAATACATTTTCTTCACCTGTTCCATATTCATATTGTTTTCATGTAACTGTGTGTGCAAAAACTTGATCCATGGACAATGTTATCAGTGTATGTGCTAATGTTGTGGTTTAACCCGTCAGGCAGCCAAACACCACACAGCCGCTCGCTCACTCCTGCCACCCCAGAGTGGGATGGGGAGAGAATCGGAAGGGTAAGAGTGAGACAAACTTGTGGGTTGAGATAAATACAGTTTAATAGAACAGAAAAGGAAGGAAAAATAATAAAAATGATAACAACAACAATAATGATAGAATATACAAAATGAGTGATGCACAATGCAATTGTGCACCACCCGCGCTGACCGACAATCAAGCAGCAATCGGTACTTCCTGGACCACGCCTCCTATTTATATACTGAGCATGACGTCATATGGTATGGAATACCCCGTTGCCCAGTTAGGCTTCCTGTCATGGCTATGCTCCCTCCCATCTTCTCGTGCACCTGGCAGAGCATTGGAAGCTGAAAAGTCCTTGACTAGCAGGGTACTTAGCAACAACTGAAAACATCAGTGTGTAATCAACATTCTTCTCATACTAAAACCAAAACACAGCACTAGGAAGAAAATTAACTCTATCCCAGCTGAAACCAGGACAGTATCCACACCTTATTCTATACCATCTACGTCACGCCCAGGTCTCACATTTTCCAATACATTCAAATTAATCACCACCACTTCTCTTGTCTTTTGATATACACAAACAGAGTCGTGGTTTAATCTGGCAGGCAGCCAAATACCACGCAGCCGCTCACTCACTCCCCCCAACACCCCCAGTTGGACGGGGAGACAACCGGAAGGGTAAGAGTGAGAAAAACTCGTGGGTTGAGATAAAGACAGTTTAACAGAACAGAAAAAAAAAGGGAAAATAATAATGATAATGATAGAATATACAAAATGAGTGATGCACAATGCAATTGCTCACCACCCGTGCTGACCGATAACCAAGTAGCAATCGGTACATCCTGGATCACGCCTACCATTCATATATTGAGCATGATGTCACATGGTATGGAATACCCCATTAGCCAGCTGGGCTGGCTGTCCTGATTACGTTCCCTCCCATCTTGTGTACCTAGCTCAGTCAGTAGGCACGGGAGCTGTCCTTGGACTAGGAGGGCACTTAGCAACAACTGAAAACATCAGTGTGTTATCAACATCCTCCTTGTACTAAATCCAAAACACAGCACTAGGAAGAAATTTAACCCTATCCCAGCCGAAACAAGGACAGTATCCACCCCTTATTCCATGCCATTTACGTTATGCTTAGGTCTCACATTTTTCGATACATTTCAATTAATCACCACTATCTTTATATATACATATATATATAAATGCACACACAGATATCATTCCCTTAGTCTATGGACTATCCCTTTAAAATGTCCATTGAGTTCATTTAGTCCACGACTTTGGGCTCCATCTGTCATAACAGTCCTTCAGGGGAGGAGAGATGGTGTGTGGTGTTGGGCTGTTGCATCCTGAAGCCAGTTCTCATTTCGGTACTTGTCCTAGTTTCGGCAGGGATAGGGTTAAATTTCTTCCTAGTGCTGTGTTTTGGATTTAGTATGAGGAGAATGTTGATAACACACTGATGTTTTCAGTTGTTGCTAAGTGCCCTCCTAGTCCAAGGACAGCTCCCGTGCCTACTGACTGAGCTAGGTACACAAGGTGGGAGGGAACATAATCAGGACAGCCAGCCCAGCTGGCCAATGGGGTATTCCATACCATGTGACGTCATGCTCAGTATATGAACGGTAGGCGTGATCCAGGAAGTGCCGATCGCTACTTGGTTATCGGTCAGCGCGGGTGGTGAGCAATTGCATTGTGCATCACTCCTTTTGTATATTCTATCATTATTTATTGTCATTATTCTCCCTTTTCTGTTCTATTAAACTGTCTTTATCTCAACCCACGAGTTTTTCTCACTCTTACCCTTCCGATTCTCTCCCCGTCCCACTGGGGGGGCGGGGGGAGTGAGTGAGCGGCTGCGTGGTATTTGGCTGCCTGCCATATTAAACCACGACAGTCCTTTTTTGGCGCCCAACATGGGGCTCGAAGGGTTGAGATAACGATAGATCTGACCAAAGTGTGCTAAGGCAAAATTGTTATAAGCATCCATTATATTGATTGGTCACAATGTTGATGTATTGGCTGTCAAAGTTGTGGGGCTGGCTCTCAATGTTGGGTCATGTAATACCTTGCTTGCAGTATGTGTTCCCTTTTGTGCTGTTTATCATCAGTCGGAACTGGGCCAAGATTATCATTTTGTTGCTGTTTTATGAGGTGATAAAATCATTGGTCGTAAGTCTAATCTGGTATCTGTCCTCGGCACTGCCGTCATTTCTGTACCTCGGGAACCACCTCTTAGAAATTATTGGTAATTGCACTTGTTCCTCCTCGGAGAATGAATTTAAGGGGGAGACAGGATGGGACACTCTCTCCCACTTGTTCATCTTCCCTTCCATATCGTCAGAAACTCCTTTTTCTTCTATCCTCTTCACAAAGATGTCCACAATATTCCCTGAGAATTTTGAATATCCTTGGGATGTTCAAACAAGCATGTTCATATTGCTATGTCTCCTGAATGTGGTTCAGGCCTTGTTTAGGGTTAAACAACTATTCAGGAATACTGTCCAGAGATCAACCCTCAGGAACAAGAAAAGAGGGAGGGCAAGCAGCAGTGCCTCATCAGGGCGGGCGGAGCGGCACGTCTCGGGGGCAGCTACAGACACGGTGGCTACTCAAAACCCCACGACAGGCACTGTGGCTACTCCAACCCCCACGACAACCCCTGTGGCTACTCAAACCCCGGCAACAGTCACCGTAGCTTCTCCAACCCCTGCGACAAGCACTGCAGCCACTCAAGCTCCGGCAACAGGCACTACAGTTACTCTAACCCCCATGACAAGCACTGCAGCTACCCAAACCCCAGCAACAGGCACTACAGCTGAACCAGAGGACCAACCCTTGCTGGTATCCGTTGCCCCTGTACAAAAGAGGAAATCTTGGAAGCGGAGATCAGGTCGTTTAGAAAGGGATGATGAAAGAGCAGGGACATCACGAGGAGAGGAGGAGGAAGAGGAAGAACTCATAAACGAGACAGAAACCACCCGATCCTTATCCCTGAATGAGTTGCGACATATGCGGAAAGATTTCGGCCGTCGTCCAGGCGAGCATATTGTTACCTGGCTGCTCCGATGCTGGGATAATGGGGCCAGTAGCCTGGAATTAGAGGGGAAGGAGGCCAAACAGCTGGGATCCCTTGCTAGGGAAGCGGGTATTGACAAAGCAATCGGAAAAGGGATACAGGTCCTCAGCCTCTGGAGGCGACTGCTGTCAGGCGTAAAGGAAAGGTATCCCTTCAAGGAAGATGTTATATATCGCCTAGGCAAATGGACCACTATGGAGAGAGGTATCCAGTACCTGAGAGAACTAGGCGTGCTGGAGGTGGTTTATAGTGACCTGGACGACGCCCAAACACCCAAAGATCCAGATGACGTCCAGTGCACCCGACCCATGTGGCGGAAATTACTACGGAGCGCACCAGCGTCATATGCCAGTTCGTTGGCAGTACTGTGCTGGAAAGAGGAAGAAGCACCAACAGTGGATGAGGTGGTTAACAGACTTCGAGATTTCGAAGAAACTATCTCCTCCTCCCTTGTCTCGGCTGTAGAGAAACTGTCCCGGGAGGTCCAGCAACTCAAAGACGATAGGTCCTATTCTCCACCTGTACGGACCAGTATCTCAGCCATTAGGAGTCAGCGTTTTTCTCCTCAAGAGAGAGGATATCGAAAGTACACACCACGGGGCACCCTGTGGTTTTACCTGCGTGACCACGGAGAGGACATGAGGCAGTGGGATGGAAAACCTACCTTGACCCTAGAGGTACGTGTACGTGAGTTGCAAGGAAAAACAATCACACAAGGGGGTTCTCTCAGGAAAAATGCTGCTCCAGTTTTCAGGAAAACCCTGTCTCACGATGATCCAGTTTCCAGTGAACAGTTCCCCACACAGAGTAGAAGGGCTGATCTTACTTTGGACTGTAATGAAGGAATTCTTGACTCACGTTTGCAAGAAGTGAGAAGCGGATACTATGACCAGAACTAGAGGGGCCCTGCCTCCGGCCAGGTGGAGGAAAGGGACAACCGGGTTTACTGGACTGTGTGGATTCGATGGCCTGGCACATCAGATCCACAGGAGTATAAGGCTCTCATAGACACTGGTACACAGTGCACCCTAATGCCATCAAGCTATAAAGGGGCAGAACCCATTTGTATTTCTGGAGTGACAGGGGGATCCCAAGAGTTAACTGTATTGGAGGCCGAAGTGAGCCTAACCGGGAAGGAGTGGCAGAAGCACCCCATTGTGACTGGCCCAGAGGCTCCGTGCATCCTTGGCATAGACTACCTCAGGAGAGGGTATTTCAAGGACCCAAAAGGGTATCGGTGGGCTTTTGGTATAGCTGCCCTGGAGACGGAGGAAATTAAACAGCTGTCCACCTTGCCCGGTCTCTCAGAGGACCCTTCTGTTGTGGGGTTGTTGAGGGTTGAAGAACAACAAGTACCAATTGCTACCACAACAGTGCATCGGCGACAATACCGCACCAACGGAGATTCCCTGATCCCTATCCATGAGCTGATTCGTCGACTGGAGAGCCAAGGAGTGATCAGCAAGACTCGCTCACCCTTCAACAGTCCCATATGGCCAGTGCGAAAGTCTAATGGAGAGTGGAGACTAACAGTAGACTACCGTGGCCTGAACGAAGTCACACCACCACTGAGTGCTGCCGTGCCGGACATGCTAGAACTTCAATACGAACTGGAGTCGAAGGCAGCCAAGTGGTACGCCACAATTGACATTGCTAATGCCTTCTTCTCAATCCCTTTGGCGGCGGAGTGCAGGCCACAGTTTGCTTTCACTTGGAGGGGCGTCCAGTACACCTGGAACCGACTGCCCCAGGGGTGGAAACACAGCCCTACCATTTGCCATGGACTAATTCACACCGCACTGGAACAGGGTGAGGCTCCAGAACACCTGCAATACATTGATGACATCATTGTGTGGGGCAACACAGCAGAAGAAGTTTTTGAGAAAGGGGAGAGAATAATTCAAATCCTTCTGGAGGCCGGTTTTGCCATAAAACAAAGTAAGGTCAAGGGACCTGCACAGGAGATCCAGTTTTTAGGAATAAAATGGCAAGACGGACGTCGTCAGATTCCAATGGATGTGATCAACAAAATAACAGCCATGTCCCCACCAACTAGCAAAAGGGAAACACAAGCTTTCTTAGGCGTTGTGGGCTTTTGGAGAATGCATATTCCAGATTACAGCCTGATTGTAAGCCCTCTCTATCACGTGACCAGGAAGAAGAACGACTTCAGATGGGGCCCTGAGCAACAACAAGCCTTTGAACAAATTAAACAGGAGATAGTTCATGCAGTAGCCCTTGGGCCAGTCCGGGCAGGACAAGATGTGAAGAATGTGCTCTACACTGCAGCCGGGGAGAATGGTCCTACCTGGAGCCTCTGGCAGAAAGCACCAGGGGAGACTCGAGGTCGACCCTTAGGGTTCTGGAGTCGGGGATACAGAGGATCGGAGGCCCGCTACACTCCAACTGAGAAGGAGATATTGGCAGCATATGAAGGGGTTCGAGCTGCTTCGGAAGTGGTTGGTACTGAAGCACAGCTCCTCCTGGCACCCCGACTGCCGGTGCTGGGCTGGATGTTCAAAGGGAGGGTCCCCTCTACACATCATGCAACCGATGCTACGTGGAGTAAGTGGGTCGCACTGATCACACAACGGGCCCGAATAGGAAACCCCAGTCGCCCAGGAATCTTGGAGGTGATCACGAACTGGCCAGAAGGCAAAGATTTTGGAATATCCCCAGAGGAAGAGGTGACACGTGCTGAAAAAGCCCCACTGTTTAATAAACTACCAGAAAACGAGAAGCAATATGCCCTGTTCACTGATGGGTCCTGTCGCCTTGTGGGGAAGCATCAGAGGTGGAAAGCTGCTGTATGGAGTCCTATATGCCAAGTTGCAGAAACTGCTGAAGGAGAAGGTGAATCGAGTCAGTTTGCAGAGGTGAAAGCCATCCAGCTGGCCTTGGACATTGCTGAACGAGAAAAATGGCCAGTACTTTATCTCTATACTGACTCATGGATGGTGGCAAATGCCCTGTGGGGGTGGTTGCAGCAGTGGAAGCAGAACAACTGGCAGCGCAGAGGCAAACCCATCTGGGCTGCCGCATTGTGGCAAGATATTGCTGCCCGGGTAGAGAACCTGGCTGTAAAAGTACGTCATGTAGATGCTCACGTGCCCAAGAGTCGGGCCACTGAAGAACATCAAAACAACCAGCAGGTGGACCAGGCTGCTAAGATTGAACTGGCTCAGGTGGATTTGGACTGGCAACATAAGGGTGAATTATTTATAGCTCGGTGGGCCCATGATGCCTCAGGCCATCAAGGAAGAGATGCAACATATAGATGGGCTCGTGATCGAGGGGTGGACTTAACCATGGACGCTATTGCACAGGTTATCCATGAATGTGAAACGTGCGCTGCAATCAAACAAGCCAAGCGAGTAAAGCCTCTGTGGTACGGGGGACGATGGTTGAAATATAAATATGGGGAGGCCTGGCAGATTGATTATATCACACTCCCACAAACCCGCCAAGGCAAGCACTATGTGCTCACCATGGTGGAAGCAACCACCGGATTGCTAGAAACATACCCTGTGCCCCATGCCACTGCCCGGAACACCATCCTGGGCCTTGAAAAGCAAGTCCTGTGGCGACATGGCACCCCAGAAAGAATTGAGTCAGACAACGGGACTCATTTCCGAAACACTCTCATAGACACCTGGGCCAAAGAGCACGGCATTGAGTGGGTCTATCACATCCCCTACCACGCACCAGCCTCCGGGAAAATCGAACGATACAACGGGCTACTAAAGACAACACTGAGGGCAATGGGTGGTGGGACATTCAAGCATTGGGATACACATTTAGCAAAAGCCACCTGGTTAGTCAACACTAGGGGGTCTGTTAATCGAGCTGGCCCTGCCCAATCAAGACTTTTACGTACTGTAGATGGAGATAAAGTCCCTGTCGTGCACATAAGAAATATGCTGGGGAAGACAGTCTGGGTTACTCCTGCCTCTGGCAAGGGAAAACCCATCCATGGGATTGCTTTTGCTCAAGGACCTGGGTGCACTTGGTGGGTGATGCGAAAGGATGGGCAAGTCCGGTGTGTACCTCAAGGGGATTTGATTTTGGGAGAAAATAGCCAATGAACTGAATTTTATGATGTCAATTGTTATATGATATTGTATATCATTATTTCTATGGTTGCTATCAATGGTGTAGCAGTGAAAATCACCCAGATTAATGAAGAATGAACTAACTCCGATGAAACCGAGCAAAGTGCAACGATGATAGAACTGAACGAGTGCAGCAGTACCGAAATGAGAACTGGCTTCAGGATGCAACGGCCCAACACCACACACCATCCTTCTGGCCCTGAAAGACTGTTATGACAGATGGAGCCCAAAGTTGTGGACTAAAAGAACTCAATGGACATTTGTATATATTTATGTATATATATGTATGTATATGTATTATATGTATATATGTATGTATATGTATTATATATGTATATATATATAAAAGATAGTGGTGATTAATTGAAAGGTATCGAAAAATGTGAGACCTAAGCATAACGTAAATGGTATGGAATAAGGGGTGGATACTGTCCTAGTTTCGGCTGGGATAGGGTTAAATTTCTTCCTAGTGCTGTGTTTTGGATTTAGTATGAGGAGAATGTTGATAACACACCGATGTTTTCAGTTGTTGCTAAGTGCCCTCCTAGTCCAAGGACAGCTCCCGTGCCTACTGACTGAGCTAGGTACACAAGGTGGGAGGGAACATAATCAGGACAGCCAGCCCAGCTGGCTAATGGGGTATTCCATACCATGTGACGTCATGCTCAGTATATGAACGGTAGGCGTGATCCAGGAAGTGCCGATCGCTACTTGGTTATGGGTCAGCGCGGGTGGTGAGCAATTGCATTGTGCATCACTCATTTTGTATATTCTATCATTATTTATTATCATTATTCTCCCTTTTCTGTTCTATTAAACTGTCTTTATCTCAACCCACGAGTTTTTCTCACTCTTACCCTTCCGATTCTCTCCCCGTCCCATTAGGGGGCGGGGGGAGTGAGTGAGCAGCTGCGTGGTATTTGGCTGCCTGCCAGGTTAAACCACGACAGTACTGCTGCGCTCGTCCAATTCTATCATCGTTGCCCTTTGCTCGGTTTCATCGTAGTTAGTTCATTCTTCATTAATCTGGGTGATTTTCACTGCTATACCATTGATAGCAACCATAGAAATAATGATATACAATATCATATAACAATTGACATCATAAAATTCAGTTCATTGGCTATTTTCACCCAAAATCAAATCCCCTTGAGGTACACATCGGACCTGCCCATCCTTTCGCATCACCCACCAAGTGTACCTAGGTCCTTGAGCAAAAGCAATCCCACGGATGGGATTTCCCTTGCCAGAGGCAGGAGTAACCCAGACTGTCTTCCCCAGCATATCTCTTATGTGCACGACAGGGACTTTATCTCCATCTACAGTACGTAAGAGTCTTGATTGGGCAGGGCCAGTTCGATTGGCAGATCCCCTGGTGTTGACTAACCAGGTGGCTTTTGCTAAATGTGTATCCCAATGCTTGAATGTCCCACCACCCATTGCCCTCAGTGTTGTCTTTAGCAGTCCATTGTATCGTTCGATTTTCCCAGAGGCTGGTGCATGGTAGGGGATGTGATAGACCCACTCAATGCTGTGCTCTTTGGCCCAGGTGTCTATGAGGGTGTTTCGGAAATGAGTCCCGTTGTCTGACTCAATTCTTTCTGGAGTGCCATGTCACCATAGGACTTGCTTTTCAAGGCCCAGGATGGTGTTCCGGGCAGAGGCATGGGGCACAGGGTATGTTTCTAGCAATCCGGTGGTTGCTTCCACCATGGTGAGCACATAGTGCTTGCCTTGGCGGGTTTGTGGGAGTGTGATATAATCAATCTGCCAGGCCTCCCCATATTTATATTTCAGCCATCGTCCTCCATACCAAAGAGGCCTTACTCGCTTGGCTTGCTTGATTGCAGCGCATGTTTCACATTCATGGATAACTTGTGCAATAGCGTCCATGATTAAGTCCACCCCTCGATCACGAGCCCATCTATATGTTGCATCTCTTCCTTGATGGCCTGAGGCGTCATGGACCCACAGAGCTATAAATAATTCACCCTTATGTTGCCAGTCCAAATTCACCTGAGCCACTTCAATCTTAGCAACCTGGTCCACCTGCTGGTTGTTTTGATGTTCCTCAGTGGCCCGACTCTTGAGTACGTGGATGGCTTTCACCTCTGCAAACTGGCTCGACTCACCTTCTCCTTCAGCAGTTTCTGCGTCTTGTCGTATAGGACTCCATACAGCAGCTTTCCACCTCCGATGCTTTCCCACAAGGCGACAGGACCCATCAGTGAACAGGGCATATTGCTTCTCCTTTTCTGGTAGTTTGTTATACAGTGGGGCCTCTTCAGCACGTGTCACCTACTCCTCTGGGGATATTCCAAAATCTTTGCCTTCTGGCCAGTTCGTGATCACTTCCAAGATTCCTGGGCGACTGGGATTTACTATTTGAGCCCATTGTGTGATCAGTGCGACCCACTTACTCCATGTACCATCGTTTGCATGATGTGTTCAAAGAACATCCAGCCCAGCACCGGCAGTCGGGGTGCCAGGAGGAGCTGTGCTTCAGTACCAACCACTCCGAAGCAGCTTGAACCCCTTCATATGCTGCCAATATATCTTTCTCAGTTGGAGTATATCTCCCATTTAACTTGTTCAAAGGCTTGTCGTTGCTCAGGGCCCCATTTGAAATCATTCTTCTTCCGGGTCACTTGATAGAGAGAGCTTACAATCAGGCTGTAATCTGGAATATGCATTCTCCAAAAGCCCACAACGCCTAAGAAAGCTTGTGTTTCCTTTTTGCTAGTTGGTGGGGACATGGCTGTTATTTTGTTGATCACATCCGTTGGGATCTGATGACGTCCATCTTGCCATTTTATTCCTAAAAACTGAATCTCCTGTGCAGGTCCCTTGACCTTACTTTGTTTTATGGTAAAACCGGCCTTCAGAAGGATTTGGACAATTCTCTCCCCTTTCTCAAAAACTCCTTCTGCTGTCCTGCCCCATACAATGATGTCATCAATGTATTGCAGGTGTTCTGGAGCCTCACCCTGTTCCAGTGCGGTGTGGATCAGTCCATGGCAAATGCTAGGGCTGTGTTTCCAGCCCTGGGGCAGTCGGTTCCAGGTGTACTGGACGCCCCTCCAAGTGAAAGCAAACTGTGGCCTGCACTCCGCCGCCAAAGGGATTGAGAAGAAGGCATTAGCAATGTCAATTGTGGCGTACCACTTGGCTGCCTTCGACTCCAGTTCGTATTGAAGTTCTAGCATGTCCGGCACGGCAGCACTCAGTGGTGGTGTGACTTCGTTCAGGCCACGGTAGTCTACTGTTAGTCTCCACTCTCCATTAGACTTTCGCACTGGCCATATGGGACTGTTGAAGGGTGAGCGAGTCTTGCTGATCACTCCTTGGCTCTCCAGTCGACGAATCAGCTCATGGATAGGGATCAGGGAGTCTCGGTTGGTGCGATATTGCCGCTGGTGCACCCTTGTGGTAGCGATTGGTACCTGCTGTTCTTCAACCCTCAACAACCCCACAACAGAAGGGCAAGGTAGACAGCTGTTTAATTTCCTCCAACTCCAGGGCAGCTATACCAAAAGCCCACCGGTACCCTTTTGGGTCCTTGAAATACCCTCTCCTGAGGTAGTCTATGCCAAGGATGCACGGAGCCTCTGGGCCAGTCACAATGGGGTGCTTCTGCCACTCATTCCCGGTTAGGCTCACTTCAGCCTCCAATACAGTTAACTCTTGGGATCCCCCTGTCACTCCAGAAATACAAATGGGTTCTGCCCCTTTATAGCTTGATGGCATCAGGGTACACTGTGCACCGGTGTCTACGAGAGCCTTATACTCCTGTGGGTCTGATGTGCCAGGCCATTGAATCCACACAGTCCAGTAAACCCGGTTGTCCCTTTCCTCCACCTGGCTGGAGGCAGGGCCCCTTTGGTCCTGGTCATCGTATTCGCTACCCACCTCTTGTATGTATGAATCAGAAGTCCGTTTTTTAAGATCGGAAGTGGAATCAGCCCTTCTACTCTGTCTGGGGAACTGGTCACTGGAGACTGGAGCAGCAGTTTTCCTGGAAGAACCCCCTTTTGTGGTTGTTTTTCCTTGCAACTCATGTACCTGTGCCTCTAGGGCTGAGGTAGGTTTTCCATCCCACTTCCTCATGTCCTCTCCGTGGTCACACAGGTAAAACCACAGGGTGCCCCGGGGTGTGTACCCACGATGTCTCCTCTCTTGAGCAGAGGGACGCTTGCTCCTAATGGCTGAGACACTGGCCCGTGCAGGTGGGGAGCAGGACATATCCTCTTTGAGTTGCCGGCCCTCCCGAGACAGTTTCTCCACAGCAGAGACACAGGCCCATAGGGAGGAAGAGAGACTTTCTTCATATTGCCGGAGTTGGCCAGCCAGTTCATCCACTGTTTGTTCCTCTCCATCTTTCCAAGTCATTACTGCCAACGAGTTTGCATGCGACGCTGTTGCACTCCGTACAAACTTCTGCCACATGGGTCGGGTGCATTTGACTTCATCTGGGTCTTTGGATAACTGCTCATTGTTCAGGTCCTCATAAACCACCTCCAGCACGCCTAATTCCCTCAGGTCCTGGATACCTTTCTCCATGGTGGTCCACTTGCCTGGGTGGCATATAACTTCTTCCTTGAAGGGATACCTTTCCTTCACGCCTGACAGCATTCGCCTCCAGAGGCTGAGGGCTTGTGCCCCTTGTCCAATCGCTTTGTCAATGCCCCCTTCCCTGGAAAGGGATCCCAGCTGCTTGGCTTCCCTACCCTCTAATTCCAGGCTACTGGCCCCGTTATCCCAGCATCGGAGCAGCCAGGTGACAATGTGCTCGCCTGGACGACGGCTGAAGTCTTTTCGCATATCTCGCAGCTCACCCAGGGATAGGGATCGGGTGTTTACCATCTCATTTACGGGTTCTGCCTCTTCCTCCTCCTGTTCCTGTTCCCTGTATAGGGGCAAGTGATACTGGCATGGGTTGGTTCTCTGTCGCAGCGGGCGGAGTAGCTGCCATGCCTGCTGTGGGGGGTGGGGGAGCCGCAGGGCCTGTTGCTTTGTCATCAGATGCAGAGACCTTCTCTTCCCCTTGGGGGTTCTGAGTGGTGTTGAACAGGGCTCGGTAGGCGTGGGCCAGGCCCCAGCACATTGCAGTCATCTGGGTCTCTCTGGAATGGCCAGGGTGACAGCATACTTCTTCCAAATATTCTACTAATTTTTCAGGATTCTGCACTTGCTCAGGGGTGAAGTTCCAGAACACTGGGGGTGCCCACCGTCCTAGGCATTTGCCCATGCTATCCCACTCGCCCTGCCACTCATAACTATCCAGCCTTGGGGCAGATCTCTGGATGACATTCTTGAATTGTTTACTAACCTTGGATAAAACCAAAACAATATTCCCAAGGAGCACCAATAGATGTATCTTAACTACCCAGGGATGTTCAAGGTACTGGCAAGTTATTTTAACAAAGGAGATGACATCATAGAGGAAGGTAGCAAGGGTGCCATTCTCTATTTCCTCCATAAAAAATCTCTCGGAGGAAGAGGTATAATTGCTAATGGTCTCCATGAGGTGGTACCCGAAATACAGTAACAGCTTCATTACGAATCCCAAATCCCAAATAACCCCCAATGCCAGCGTTTTAGTAACAAATCTCCCAGGCAAAACATCATTAATCACTGTAGAGCACAACAGACTACAAAACCCAACTCCAATTTTTAACAGGTACAGTAAAAACAAGAGCATGGTGCAGAACAAATTAATATGTTAACAGATATAAATTCCTTAATATGCTCTAATTAATCTGTTGTTATCTCAACCCTTCGAGCTCCACGTTGGGCACCAAAAAGGACTGTTGTGGTCTAACCCCAGCCAGCAAATAAACCCCACGCAGCCGCTCGCTCACGCCCCAACTCCAGTGGGATGGGGGAGAGAATCGGGAGGGCACAAGTAGGAAAGCTCCCGGGTTGAGATAAAAACAGTTTAATAATTGAAATAAAACAAAGTAGAACAGTAATAATAACAATGAGAACAACAACAATAACAGAATATACAAAGCAGGCAATGCACAATGCAACTGCTCGCTGACTGCGTGTCACGAACGGGGGGCGAGCCCCCCCACACACCTGGTTTTTATACTGAGCACGATGTCACATGGTATAGAATACCCCACTGGCCAGCTGGGTCCACCACCCCGGCTGTGCTCCCCCACCCCGCCCCAGCTTGCCCTGCACGTGGCAGGGCATGGGAGGCCGAAAAGAGAAACCAAAAGTCTCCCCGGTGCAAGCACCACCCAGCAACAACCAAAGTATCAATGGGCCTTTAGTGCTCCTCTCATACCAAACCCAAAACACAGCACACACCCCCAAGCTACTGGGAAGAAAGTTAACTCTGTCCCAGCCGGAACCAGGACAATATATAAGGAGGGGAAAAAAAATTATTTTTCAATAATGTTTTAATTTTATGTAGCCATCTTGACTTTTCTGATTTAACATTTATTTGGGATGAAAATAGGAAAGTATATTAAAAAAAAAAAAGCCAGTACAAATACCGAGTTCTAGCTTTCATCTCGAGCTGGTTGCGCAGGAGTCGATTTTACATAGACAGCTTGAGAACATGCTTTAAAAAGAAGTTTCCTGGGCATTTCCCGAGCATTTCTCTTATCTGAAGACCTCGACCTAGGCTTCATCTATTCACGGCAGCCCTGTATTATGCAGATGATCAAAGTCAGCCGAGCGAATTGTAAAATGGGACTTCGCCACGAAACATGCTTTTCACCTCATTTTTTCAGAAAAAAAAAGTCAGCCGTCGTGTCTGTAAGTCCCCCGCACCGGCCCGGCTCTCTCTGTCGCGCCGCGGGCGCCGCGCCCCGCCCCCCTCCTGAGGCAATGCTGCTGGCCCAGGAGAGACTGCGCGGATGGGCCGCGCGCTCTCGTGGAGGCCGAGACCCCCGTGAGGGGAAGAGCCCGAAATCGCTTCAGGGGCACGCACGAGCTGGGTCACCACCCCGCCGCGCGGAGCGGGACCGGCAGACGGTCGCGGTCGGAGCCCCGCCTTCTTTTCGAATGCCCAGAGCAGTCCCGACCCGGTCGCCACGATAACGCATTGGGGAGGGCCCGTCGGCAGCCAATAGGGAGGCAGCGGGCGGCCAATGAGCGGCAGCGGGTGCGAGGTTTAAACCCGCGGCGTTTCGGTTGGGTTTTGCATCGTTCCTATCAATCATATCCGTTATGGCTTTCAGGGTCACCAGGGTAGGTGTGGGCCGGGCAGAGTGGCCTGGTGGGGCCTTAATGTCAAGTAGGGGAGGGGGTGGCTGGGGAGCGGGGTGTCCTGAGGGTGTTATGCTGCAGGTGGGGGGGGCACGCTGTGGCCTGGCTAAGGCTCGCTTCTCGCCTAAACCTGTGGCGGCGGCGGGGCGGGGAAGTAGGCGGCTGTGCGGCCCTCCCGTGTCTTGTTCCCTTCCCCCCCACCTAGAAACCGTCTAGCTTCAGGGGGAGAGGGGTGCAGCAGGGCAACCCTCCTGAATTCTTCCACCAATTTCTCTTTGGGGGGGGGGGGGGGGGAGTGTGCGCGCGCACGTTTTTCCTTTGGGTCACCCCTCCTTGGTCCCCCCTAAATCTGAGGATTGGAGGGGACCCGGGAGGAGGAGGTGCAGTTATACAACCCCCAGGTCCGCATTTCTAACCCTATGGTTTCGTGGGGCGCAGCCGTGCAACCCTTTCCCTAGCTCCTCCCCTTCAACCCACCGGTTTGGGGGGGGGTGGGGTGGTAGGCGTGCAACTCTGCCCCTGGTTCCCCTCCTCTAACTCTCCGGTTTCTGAGGGGAGATGCAGCTGTGCAACCCTCTAATCTTGGTGCTTGTGGGGTGCACACCTGGTCCGTCACACCACACCACCCCCGCTTGATCACCTGTTATGGTGCAGCTGACCATCTTCATCTCTCTCCACAGCACACCCAGACAGCAGCCGGTACCGCAGCGAAGAGTAGCTTGCCTGCTGCCAAGCACAGGGCGGCAGTGGCGGCCAAGGTGGGGCTGCACTCCCGCACCGCCCTGGGGGACATCGGTAACCGCGTCGCTGAGCCGCAGCAGCGGGCAGCCATCAAGAAGGCGATGGCGGAGGGCTGCGGGTGGGAGCTGCGCGCTGGGCCCCTGCCCACCCACCCCCCCCCGGAGAAGGTGGCGCTCAGGAAGGCACTGAGGGCCGCCGCGGAGGAGGTGCTGCTGCCAGCCCCAGAGCTTGCCCAGGTACCGCCTGCAGCCTCCCTGGGGCTGGGTGCCCCCTCCTCAACCCTGGTCTGCGCTAACCCTGCACTGAGGCTGGGCTGAGTGGGGAGCACAGCCTCACTTGGTGCCCCTGAAACAGGGCTCATGAGTCCCTACAGCACTCCCACACTGCGGGGCTGCTGGTGCAGCTCGCACCATGGGAGCCTTCGCTTGGCCTGCGGAGGTGCTGCCTGAGCTTCCTCGTAGTTGGAGTCTCTGTCTCTAACCCCCGTGGAGACGTCTGGATGTGCCCTGTCAGAGGACATGCTGTGTCAGGCTTTTTCTGATGTCTTGCTTGATGTGGAAGGCATAGATGTGAAAGCTGGTACTGACCCCAATCTCTGCAGCAAATATGTGAAGGACATCTACAACCACCTGAGAGATCTTGAGGTTGGTAGGAGTAGTTCAGAACTGCAGGGGGATCTTCTGCTGACAATTACAGTGAACTTGTTATAGGGATGGTTTGGAGCTGGTATCCACTTTCACCTATGGATTTTCAGGATGCACTAATTAGTGATTCCTCAACTTAAAATACCACAGTAAACTGAGCTGATAACATAACAGATGTTGGTTGTTAGACCAATCAACTAGTAGTACTAGTATCATGCTCTCTTTAGCCCACCTCTAGTAAATGAAGAAACCTTACGCCCTGTGGCCTACATCTATGGGGTATGCTTGTACTGAACTCCTTGATAAGCCTTAAGGTGCAACAGAGGCTAGGCATTGCAAATGCTTGAGCTGAGTGACTAGATCTATTAACCCTATTCCTTCCACAGAAAAAACAAGCTGTCAGACCTAAATACCTGGCAGGCCAGGAAATCACTGGGGAATATGTGTGCCATGCTGATAGACTGGCTTGTGCAAGTACAGATAAAATTCAGACTCCTGTAGGAGACTATGTATATGATGATTGCTATCATTGATTGCTTCCTGCAGGTGAGTGTCTCTTGCCCAGTGTCAGGTGATGTTTTTCCCCCTAAGCTAAAGCACAATGAGTACTGATCAATAACACCATATGTGGTTAGACTTAACAAAATACAGTTGACCAACAAAGGGCATTTGATGTTGAATTGCGTTCATCATATAACCCTCTCAACTATGAACAGTGACTTGATATATCAAAACTGCTTGCTTCTCTCCCTGAATTGATCTCAAAGCCTTGTAATACCCCTGCAGATGCTAATAGAGGTAACAGATGTACAGTTATTCTGTATATGCCAGTATGAACATCCTGCCATAGAACAAACCTTACGTTGGCTACCTTGAAAAGCTGCGTTCTGAGCCAAGTCATTCAGATAAACAAATCTCTACTGCTGCTTACTACAGGACAATGCTGCTTCCAAGAAGATGTTGCAGCTGGTTGGTGTCACAGCTATGTTCATTGCCAGCAAATATGAAGAGATGTATCCCCCAGAAATTGGAGACTTTGCCTTTGTAACTGATCACACTTACAAAGTCCCAGATCTGTCAGATGGAGATGAAGATCCTGTGAGCACTGGACTTTGATCAGGGTTGCCTTCTCCCTCTATACTCCCTAAGGAGGGCTTCAAAGATTGCAGAGGTAATGCTGAAAATGGGTGTTACTGTAAGCAGTATCTGGAAGATGCAACACTTGACTGTGGCAGCTTGTTAAAATGGTTCAAAACTTTTAAGTGTTGCAACCGTCTAGCAACTGAGCGGTCTCCCATGTAGAAACAGGTCTTGTTTGTCTGTTTTCGGTCACATGAGCTTAACCCAGCCAAAACCAGAGTTACAATGCCTGCCTAGTACTGCAGGTGACTGCTAGACTGCCATTGAAAGGAGTAGTCCTACACTATGAGCAGCCTAATGTAGCTCAGAACTGCTCTGTGATTAAGCCACTTGAATTTCAAGCCTATAGCTCTGAAAATGTTTGCTAAGGAAGTATTTCTTCCTGCTTGACAAAACAAAGGCTTGACAGGATGCTTTTGCCTTGGAGATAGCCAATACTCAACTCTGACTTACTACAGGTGGACTTGAACAGCACATTCTGGCCAAGTACCTGATGGAGTTGTCCATTGTGGACTAGGAAATGGTTCACTTCCCTCCATCCAAGACTGCCCTCTATCCAAGACTGCAGCTGCTGCTTCCTGTTTGGCTCTGAAAGTCCTTGATGGAGGAGAGGGGGTAAGTTATGCTTGTCAGACCACCTCCTAGTTTGGGACTTGGTGTGCCTGTGTACCAGCTTAAAAGGCTGCTCTGGGCCAAGTGCATACCTTCTCTTCCCTTGTGGTATCTCAGCATGTTCTTGTCTCCCCTTGGCCTATTACAAGGGGACAGAAGTAGGGCAGTAACTGTTAACCCTCTCTTGTTAGAAAGGAGACTGCAACTGCCTGAGCCCAATAGAAGACAAATAATCCAATGAACTTGGATTGTTCTAGTAGACTTGTCTAATAACTTCCCTTCCTTTCAGACACCAACTCTGTTATGCTACATGTCTTACACTGAGAGTGACCTTCTAGTTATGCAGCACATGGCAAAGAACATGATTCTTGTGAATCGGGGCCTTACCAAGCACATGGTAAGAATTTCATGGTGCAGGTGGGGGAGTATATGTGGTAAAGTGTCAATGCGTGGCTTTCTGAAGTTAGCTTAGCTGTGACTTGAATCACTGGTATCAGATTTGTATCAGACCTGCTCACTTCAGCTGAAGACCTCTATCTTGCCAAAGTGGCATGAGCCAGCCATGATCTGGTCTTGGGTGCTAGAACTGGCTTGGCCTGCCCACTAAGCCTCAGATGAGCTGGAGTAGTGTAAGTTTATGAACAGGGTGAAATTAATTGATCTTATCTCTTTGCAGACAATCAAGAACAAATATGCCAGCAGCAAAAATGCCAAGATAAGCACCCTTGCACAGCTGAACTCTGCTGTCATACAGAATCTAGCAAAACCTGGCCAAAGTGTTATAACTTCTGCATGAACTCAAGCATAATGTTGGCACTATATGCCACTGTGTACATAATGTATCTTATTTGTGTGTTTCAGGCTTTTAATAAAGCACTTTTTTGCTTTTTGCTCCAGTGCTGTCTTATTTGTGTTCTTTGTGATAGTACAGTTGACTTTTCCCCTACAGCTGAGACATCTCCATGGAGGCTGTGAATAGTGTTGAGAGGTGTTATGTGAGCTCTGGGGTTAGCTCTTCAGAGTTGCTGAGCCTCCAGGTAGGTGTACAGGCAGGAGTGTTGGCGTAGGCTCCACTAAATGTGCTGGCAGATCTAGCTGCTGCCGCCAGATTAGTCAAATTCTAAGTTCCACAGTTAGAGTGCAGCTCTATTAACTTAAGTTATTAACAAAAATATACTACAATAAATAAATATTATCTAATAACTATCAGCTCTACCTCTAGTAAAATACTGGTCAGAGAGCTGTATTTGCCTTCACTTAGAAGTGATAATTGTTCTTTGTCTATCCCTCTCCCCATTTTTTGCCCTTGTTACAAATATTTAACTGTACTCCAGCTTCCCTTCTGTTCTTTATCTGAAAAATACCTGAGAGAAGGGGCTGCCTTGTTCCTTTCTTGTGCCTATTACAAGTCAAGGTTTTTTGGGGTTTGTTTGTTTGTTTGCTTGGTTTTGGGTTTTTTTTTTTTGGGGGGGGGGGGGGGTGGTTGTGGGTTTTTTTGTTGTTTTTGTTTGTGTGTGGGTTTTTTGTTGTTGTTGTGTTTTGTTTTTTTTTTTTTTACTGCGAGGGCTTGGTGGGGAATAAGCTCAGCAACTAACAAATGTCCTTTTGATGACCATGACACAAGGTGACTAACACAGGGCTTTGATTTAGGCCTAACTGTCACAAGGTAGGCCTGGGCCTGTCGCCCCTCACTGCCCGGTGCGTTTCTGGCCCCATTTTGGGGGCCATTTCGTAATGAAACGGTTATTACTGTCATCACCGAGCACCGAAAGGCCGATACAGAGGAAGAGGCACGGGATTGGCTAGAAGCGCGTGGGCTTCCAGGCGGAAGCAATCGCCGGCTGCGCGATTGTGTATCCCAATGCTTGAATGTCCCACCACCCATTGCCCTCAGTGTTGTCTTTAGCAGCCCGTTGTATCGTTCGATTTTCCCAGAGGCTGGTGCATGGTAGGGGATGTGATATACCCACTCAATGCCATGCTCTTTGGCCCAGGTGTCTATGAGGGTGTTTCGGAAATGAGTCCCGTTGTCTGACTCAATTCTTTCTGGGGTGCCATGTCGCCATAGGACTTGCTTTTCAAGGCCCAGGATGGTGTTCCGGGCGGTGGCACGGGGCACAGGGTATGTTTCCAGGCGGAAGCAATCGCCGGCTGCGCTGTCGAGGAGCGCGCGCGGGATGTTTGAAGGCGCAGCCATGGAGCCGCTGCAGCGGGAGCCGGGCGCGGTGGCTGAGCTGCCGGCCGAGCCAGAGGCGAAGCTAGATGTCCTCATGCTGCTCCGGTCAGTTCTGAGGAGGGCGGGGAGCCGCTGGAGTGTCGGCGGCTCTGAGGAGACCGGAGTGGGGGGGAGCCGCTGGGGTGGGTGTGAGGGGCGGTGGCTACGGCAGGGCCCACTCAGCGCCTGCTTTCCTGGGCCGCGGCGCTGAGTCGGACCTTTTTCATTTTGCCTCTGCTCCAGCTTGAGGGAACAGATGAAGCAGCAGCTCGTGGAACACAGCGCCGCAGTTCATGCTAGTAAGCTTCTCCCTACTCTAACTCTCTCCAACAACCCCCTGTGCTTTCTCTTAATGGGATGTGATATTACAATAATAAAGAACGTGGCGTGACTAATGTATATATTTAAAATAACTTTTTTATTTACTAAAAGTAGTTGTTATAACAATTAAATGTTTTTCTTGGCTGAGCATCTTACTGCATTTTCTAGACAGCTCTTGTAGATATGTTTAAGAGCTTACAAAACTGCCATATGAGTATCGCCCACTGCCCTTTCTCCTCTTGGATTTTCACTTTAGACCCCTCTAACACTCTGACAAAGCTTAAATTGTGATGATGGCTTTCAGGAATCTGATCACTGGGGCTGAAGCCTTACAATGCAAAGTGTTTGGCAGCAGTACTGATTTAAGGTGTTTCTTCTTGTTTTCATTGTGTTTGTGTTATCTATGTCCTCTTCTACTGAACCAGCCAGTTGCATATATAGAGCAATGTTGTGAGCCAGCTCTGGCATGTCTAAAAAGTACTAAATGGAAATATTTTAAAGCCTAATTATTTCTTTGATACAGTTGATTGATAGTGTATTCTCACTAACAGTGGAAGAGATGATGAGGTGTGGAGGTAGGAATAAGAAATACCTTGTTAGTATAGCCATCAAACTGCTTATCCTTTATGCTCTATAGATTGTATTTAAGTCTTTCTGTTGTGCTATTTTAGTGACGTTCTTGCTTTGCAGGTCAAGAAAGCTACCCTGATCATGCCATTGAAGAAAAGCTTATCAAGAGGTATGTCATTTGATAATCTCAAACTTTTGACATATTTTAAAATAAAGAGGAGAAGGTTTGGGAACTGAGCTTGGAGGTGTTCTCTTCTAGTTACTCCTTTTTAGTAAAAACTCTGGATTAATGTTCAGTACTTTGCAGGAGTCTGGTGAAAATAAAGGAAATTAAGAGAAAATATGGGGAAGAAATATTTTACTCAGTCTCCTAATGTAGTTCAGTATCTGATGTGGTTTCTAAATTTGCAAACCTAGTGATGGCTAGAATTCACTAACATAGTTCCATATGCTAAAATATTCCTGGCCTGAATAATCTGTGATTTGCAGGAAAAATTCTTACTTCAGGCATGCAGAGAGCAAGTTAAAAATGTGACGTTACTCTTGCACTTTTTGTTCTTTTCACACTATTTTGTTTTGATTGGTTTTTTTTGTTGTTGTGTTGTTTTTTTTTTTAGTACCACAGAAGATTTGGAAAGAGAAGAGGAGAAAGCAAAAGTCTCTTTCCAAAACAAGACATTAGTCTTGCAAAGGTAGCGTCCTGGTTTTGGCTGGGATAGAGTTAATTTTCTTCCTAGTAGCTGGTATAGTGCTATGTTTTGGATTTAGGATGAGAATAATGTTGATAACACACTGATGTTTTAATTGTTGCTAAGTAGTGCTTACACTAGTCAAGGACTTCTCAGCTTCTCATACTGCCCTGCCAGCGAGAAGCTGGGAGGGGGCGCAGCCAGGACAGCTAACCCAAACTGGCCAAAGGGATATTCCATACCATATGATGTCATGCTCAGTATATAAACTGGGGGGAGTTGGCCGGGGGGTGACGACCGCTGCTCGGGAACTGGCTGGGCATCGGTCGGCGGGTGGTAAGCAATTGCATTGTGCATCACTCATTTTTTATATTCTTGTATCATTATTATTATTGCTATTTTCTCTTCCTTTTCTGTCCTATTAAACTGTCTTTATCTCAACCCACAAATTTTACTTCCCCCCCCCCCCCCCCCGATTCTCTCCCCCATCCTGCTGTGGGGGGGAGTGAGCGAACAGCTGTGTGGTGTTTAGCTGCCTGCCAGGTAAATTTTTCTTCCTGTTTATTTGGAGGTTTTCTGTTTGTGTATGTGTGCACACACGCATGTACGTATGCATAATTCTGATTAAAATAGGTTTTCAAAATGATATAGTGTGTGTTACAAATATGAGAGACTTTAGTACCATCGAACCAGTAGGAATGAAGATGGAGATACCATAGAGAGCAACAAAAAAATCACAAGTTGAAATGTGTAAACCCCAAAGGTCCTGCAAAATTGTGGAAGTCTGACTATATAAATTGGTAAGCATAGTTCTTGGCAGTATTTTATAAATGCCTGTGAAAAGGTGGAAGTTGGTAGGTGTTATGTCTACTGTGTTATATGGCTGTTCATTTGAATTCCCACCTTCCCTTCCGTAGACTCTGGGATTTAATGGTGTCTGAGTATGTTTGGCAAGAGAAAAATGCATTGTCACTCTTACAAAAAATCATTGATATGCCTGTGGTGGGTTGACCTTGGCTGCCTGCCAGGTGCCCACCAAGCCGCTCTATCACTCCCCCTCCTCAACTGGACAGGGGAGAGAAAATATAACAAAAGGCTCGTGGGTCGAGATAAGGACAGGGAGATCACTCAGCAATTACGATCAGGGGCAAAACAGACTTGACTTGGGGAAATTAATTTAATTTATTACCATTCAATTCAAAGTAGGATAATGAGAAATAAAACCGAATCTTAAAACACCTTCCCCCCACCCCTCCCTTCTTCCCGGGCTCAACTTCACTCCCGAATTCTCTACCTCCTCCCCCCCGAGCGGTGCAGGGGGATGGGGAATGGGGGTTGCGGTCAGTTCATTACGTGTTGTCTCTGCCGCTCCTTCTTCCTCACACTCTTCCCCTGCTCCAGCGTGGGGTCCCACCCACGGGAGACAGTCCTCTGTGAACTTCTCCAACATGGGTCCTTCCCACGGGCTGCAGTTCTTCACGAACTGCTCCAGCGTGGTTCCTTTCCACGGGGTGCAGTCCTTCAGGAACAGACTGATCCAGCGTGGGTCCCCCACGGGGTCACAAGTCCTGCCAGAAACCTGCTCCAGCGTGGGCTCCTCTCTCCACGGGGTCACAGGTCCTGCCAGGAGCCTGCTCTGGTGCAGGCTCTCCATGGGGTCACAGCCTCTTTTGGGCGCATCCACCTGCTCCGGCGTGGGGTCCTCCACGGGCTGCAGGTGGATATCTGCTCCACCGTTGACCTCCATGGGCTGCAGGGGGACAGCCTGCTTCACCATGGTCTTCACCACGGGCTGCAGGGGAATCTCTGCTCTGGCGCCTGGAGCACCTCCTCCCCCTCCTTCTTCACTGACCTTGGTGTCTGTGGGGTTGTTTCTCTCACACATTCTCACTCCTCTCTTCTGGCTGTTGTTCCGCCACAGGTTTTTTTTCCCCTTCTTGAATATGTTACCACAGAGGCGCTACCACCATCGCTGATTGGTTCAGCTTTGGCCAGCAGTGGGTCCATCTTGGAGCCGGCTGGCACTGGCTCTATCAGACATCTTCTCACAGAAGCCACCCCTGTAGCCCCCCTGCTACCAAAACCTTGCCACGCAACCCCAGTACAATGCCTTCCTTGTCTTCAGAGTTAAGCCCTATTATTTAAGAAGTGTGATATTTGAAAAGTACTGAGGATTTCAAATGTATAATTCCAATGTGAAAGTGAACATAAATGGAACCTTGGAAATATCTCTTCCGATATTTATTTAAATTCACTTCTCAGTTTCTTATCGGTTATATGTTTTTTTCCCCACCCTATGCTGGATCCAGCTTATGGATGCCCTGAGAAACAAAGTGAATCAAAATGATAATGACTCACGGTAAGGTGTTTTTGGGGAAAGGATGGCTAGAAAGGAAAGGACTTGACACAGTTTAATGCGACACATTTCTATATTACTTCATTGTACCTTTTTTAAGGGCAAGCTTTCTTCTTCTAGTTTTGACTGCGTTATATAGAGTCCACCTTCTGGCTAGAATCAGCATGATCAGACTACTTATACCCAGGGTGGATTTACATTTGGGCTCTGAACTAACCAACCTTTGATTACAGAGATCATAATTTTTGATTCACTAGTGAGAACTGTTTGTAGTTAAGAGTTTTTTGTCTTTAATGCTTGAATTACCTGCATTTGTAATAGCTGAGCACGTATTACAGGCTTGTAACAGAGCCTTGCCTCTGTTTTGCTGCCTTCATTAATTAATCATGTAAGAGCTTAATGTCTTTGAAAAAGAATTGAAGGTTTCAAACATATTAAAAATTCATTTTAAACATCCTGTCTGATATTAATGGATGCATGCATTTGAAGTGTAATATGAGAAATTTAATTTCTGACATAAATACAGCTGAAAACAATGCATCTCCATGGTGTTCCTGCCACAGGCCAGAATTCAGGAGCTCCAGTTGCTAGCCATTCTCAGGTGTCTTGGCTTCCTTGATGCCTCCCAAGCTCTATGATTTGAAATGTTAGACAAATGTAACTGAAACATTAGGGAAACTGAGAGGGAAATAAGGAGACTATTTGGCCCCTACAACAATACTTAGTATGATAACTGTAAAAAAGAAAGGGTATAGTTTTTAAAAAAATAAAAAAAATAAAGTATTCTTTATTTTGGTGTTAGGGGAAATGGTGGTGTTTTTTTGTTTGTTTTTGTTTAATCCAAATAACTTTGGTTAAAACATTTATGCTGTTGACACTTATTAATGGTCTTAAGGTATGCAACTGTGTTTCCTTCCTTAGACTGATCTTGGAAACTATGAAACACGTAATAATGCTCAGCACTGCAATACTTGAATCTCAGCAGGTAAATGTCAGTTGTAGCTTCTGTTGCAGTTGTGCAGGTCTGCCAACTTCAGTACGGGCAGGGGCGCAGTTTGAAAGTAACAGGAATGCGCAAATCATTTGAAGCTAAATATGTGGCCCAAAGGGTGTGTTTTCTACTCGTGTTAAAATTATTGAAGTGATTACTTAAAGTGAGTATGTAAGAAAGTTTGCTTCTAGAGTGGCCCTTAACTGCTTTTGTGGATTGAATTAGCATCTATCAATATTTAATGGAGACAAGAGTCTAGGAAATACTTTTTTTTTTCTTCTTTCAGCAAGCACGTGAGATGGAACAGAAATTGAACGACATTAAAAGGAAAAGACTCTGTAAGTGTGTTAGTTATATTGACTTTGTTTTATATTTGAATGTACAGTTCCTATTTTAAAGTGCTTCTTGTAGCAATGTTAATTTGCATCTGAAGTAACTACGAAACTCTCAATACAGTTATAAAACTTCTGAAAAGAGTATGAAGTACTGTAAAAATGAGCTGGTGTGTTGTCTACATGAGCATGAGACTGACACGTTAGAACGAGAGATGCAAGAAGATACTTAAAAGGAATGTGGTGACGTTTTATTATTCAGTGTAAGCTCCCCAGCAAATTGCACCTCATTTAGTAATTTAAGTCAGTCCTACAATACCTAAAGGATTTTTTGTCAGATTGCACCTTTGTGAAATGTTTGTAGAATAGAGGAGGGGAATTACTTACAAAGAACTTGTGTAATAATATATATGTTGGTATTCAGTATGCTTATTAGAGTGGGTCAAATTTAGATTTGAAGTCACTCTTCAGAACTTAAGGTAAATATGTTTTTTGAATGCTCCTACTGTCATATGGTCAGGTTTGCCAACAGTTTTAACAACTGCTAATTGTTTGTTTCATGCATAGGAAGTGGTGTATATGTTGAGAGTAATGAACAAGCACAATGAAATATTTGTCTTCATAGGAAAAATGAGCACCCTAATATCTTCAGAAATAAGGGAAGGAATGCTGTGTCAGCATTCTTTCAATGTATGAACTGTCCCTAAATGGTTTTATTCTGTCTAGTTTTTAGCCTGGTTTCCTATAAAAACTAGTAATATTCACTGGCGTTGTCCATATGTCCCTTTTATGACTTTGGAACTTGGTTTCAATCAAATTTTAAAAAGGGAAAAAGGCCTTAAACATCTCTGACTATAATAGTTGTGACAACCAAAGATGGGGTGTAGGAGAGATGTTCAAATTACTGTCCATGTCTGTTGGAAATGCAGACAGCATACAAAGTACTTCCTGTTTTGCTAGCAGCCAGGGATCTAGTCGATGTACATTGATACCAGGTAGCCACAGCACATGTTGTCTCTTGTGTGAAAGGAATATCTTGAGGTATATCGGAGGAAAGGGATGGAGTGAGAAGTTAGGGTTATTGCAATGGAAGTGCCTTAGATGTCTGTGAGGAAAAAGCATATCTTTGGTTCTACTGCTCACCAAACTAATTCTTAATGTTTTATTTTCCTGATAATGGAACAGTACTAAAACAAGCTGGACGACAGAAACTACTGCAAATTCATACCATGATGAAAAAACAAAAGAAGGAACTAGTGAGTATGGAAGTGGATGAAATGCTAGAGAAGATATGTAATAAATTACAAAAAGAGAGAGAGATGACTACATGAATTCAAAATGTATTCCAGGTAATGTGTCCATAGCTTTCAGAAGCGAGTTTGTGGTTTTGCATTACCGTCAAGATAACATACTGTATAGTAAAAGTAACTTCAAACAAAATTGTGTTTTCTAAAAACTTTAAGTAATGACGGTAACGGAAAAACTGCTGTATGAAAAAAAAACTTTATTGTTTTAAAGGCTAAAAGTATGAAATCATCACAGACTTCTTTGGAATAATTAAACTAATAAGTTTAGAAACAGTCTATCAATCTATCTCTATTTCTTTGTTGCCTTAAAGGTACAAAAATAATGCATCTTCTAGGAGAATGTCTGTCACAGCAGTGGCTATATTTCCTTACACTGAGAGTCACCCCTACATCCCTCAAATCAGTTTCCCAATCTCATGGTTAGGAAAAATAAGTAGGTAGTGAAGAGTGATTTCAAATCTAAAATACCAGTGAGCCAGACTGCTGCTTCTGACCACATGCACTTCTCTGTGTCACCTACTGCAGCGTTGTGAAAGCCTTCGCCTGCAGCCAAGGCCAGTCTCCAAAAAAGTTCAGCAGTGTAGCCTTCACCCTCTTGGTTACCCATTTATCAGATGCTGTTGACTAGTCTGTATCCATGCAGCTGGCTGGCAGGTCATCTGGAGTTTGGGGTCGCACAAAGTGAGGAAGAAAACCTCATGATTTGGAACGGGGAGGAAGGGCCTCCTGCAGCATCCTGTCCTCAGAGGGACTCTACTAAAGGTCACGTACGCTGTGCTGCACTCTGGTACTCTGCCTCTCACTGTGTGACTTGTCCTGGCTTCCTTCACCTGACCCCACAGATCAGTGACTTAATAAGTGTCGTGGTTTAATCTGGCAGGCAGCCAAATACCACACAGCCGCTCACTCACTCCCCCCGCCCCCCCAGTGGGATGGGGAGAGAATCAGAAGGGTAAGAGTGAGAAAAACTCGTGGGTTGAGATAAAGACAGTTTAATAGAACAGAAAAAGGGAAAATAATGATAATAAATAATGATAGAATATACAAAATGAGTGATGCACAATGCAATTGCTCACCACCCGTGCTGACCGATAACCAAGTAGCAATCAGTACTTCCTGGATCACGCTTACCATTCATATACTGAGCATGACGTCACATGGTATGGAATACCCCATTAGCCAGCTGGGCTGGCTGTCCTGATTATGTTCCCTCCCATCTTGTGTACCTAGCTCAGTCAGTAGGCATGGGAGCTGTCCTTGGACTAGGAGGGCACTTAGCAACAACTGAAAACATCGGTGTGTTATCAACATTCTCCTCATACTAAATCCAAAACACAGCACTAGGAAGAAATTTAACCCTATCCCAGCCGAAACAAGGACAGTATCCACCCCTTATTCCATGCCATTTACGTTATGCTTAGGTCTCACATTTTTCGATACATTTCAATTAATCACCACTATCTTTATATATACATATATATAAATGCACACACAGATATCATTCCCTTAGTCTATGGATTATCCCTCTAAAATGTCCACTGAGTTCATTTAGTCTACAACTTTGGGCTCCATCTGTCATAACAGTCTTTCAGGGCCAGAGAGATGGTGTGTGGTGTTGGGCTGTTGCATCCTGAAGCCAGTTCTCATTTCGGTACTGCTGCACTCGTTCAGTTCTATCATTGTTGCACTTTGCTCGGTTTCATCGGAGTTAGTTCATTCTTCGTTAATCAGGGTGATTTTCACTGCTATACCATTGATAGCAACCATAGAAAAAATGATATACAATATCATATAACAATTGACATCATAAAATTCAGTTAATTGGCTATTTTCACCCAAAATCAAATCCCCTTGAGGTACACATTGGACTTCCCCATCCTTTCGCATTACCACCAAGTGCACCCAGGTCCTTGAGCAAAAGCAATCCCACGGATGGGTTTTCCCTTGCCAGAGGCAGGAGTAACCCAGACTGTCTTCCCCAGCATATCTCTTGTGTGCACGACAGGGACTTTATCTCCATCTACAGTACATAAGGGTCTTGATTGGGCAGGGCCAGCTCGATTAACAGATCCCCTAGTGTTGACTAACCAGGTGGCTTTTGCTAAATGTGTGTCCCAATGCTTGAATGTCCCACCACCCATTGCCCTCAGTGTTGTCTTTAGCAGCCCGTTGTATTGTTCGATTTTCCCAGAGGCTGGTGCATGGTAGGGGATGTGATAGACCCACTCAATGCCATGCTCTTTGGCCCAGGTGTCTATGAGGGTGTTTCGGAAATGAGTCCCGTTGTCTGACTCAATTCTTTCTTGTGGAGGAATCAATGCCTGAGAGTACAAGCAGTATCATAGCGTTGGTAAACAAGAAGCCATGGGAAGATGGAAAGTGAAAGAAGCCGTGGGAAAAAGGGAGATAAGAGGTGGCAGTTAACGGTTCTGAGGGCGTGACAAAGATAAGGAAATTAGAGGAAGAGTGTCGAGATGACCTTTGCTTAGGGGATGTACTAGGGAATTCTTTGAAGTGCATACGTGGCATAATGTGAGGTATAAAAAGGCGCTTGTCCTGTATAATAGAGGGATTTTCGTCTTCGTCTTCGTGCCCTCTCAGACGGAGTCCGTGTCCTTATTCGCCACAAATGGTGCCCGAACAGGGACAGGGACATTCTGTCTGAAGGGCCATAAAGTCCGCAATTGTCGATCCGGTGGCGAGCCCCGCTGAACTGCCAAAGCTGTTGAAAAGAAACAGGAAAAAAGTCGTTGGAAGAAGACGGGATAGAAGCTGTTGAAAAGAAACAGGAACAAAAGCTGTTGAAGAGAAACAGGAAAAAAAGCCGTCGAAAGGAAACGGGAGAAAAGCTGTTGAAAAACAGGAACAAAAGCTGTTGAAGAGAAACAGAAAAAAAAAAAAGCCGTCGAAAGGAAATGGGAGAAGAGCTGTTGAAAGGAAACAGGATAGTGATGTCGAATCGTCTCTGCAGAACAGAGGTGAGCAGCGGGGGGCGGTAGTCATGGGTTTAAACATGACAAAGGAGGAAAAAACTGTTTGCAGGACCATGGAATTGATCCTGAAAAAATATCAAGTAACCATGGATAATGGGGACTTGAGACGACTCCTGAAGTGGGTGACAACCACCGTTAAGGGAGTCGATTCTACTAACATTTATGATCCAAAAATTTGGGATGAAGCTGGCACCCAGCTTTGGGATGCTGCCACTCGTTCGGACTCGGTGGCTGCAGGACCGCTAGCGCCTTGGAGGACTCTGAATGAGACCCTAAAAAAGCACGTCAGTGCTAAAGACAAGCTGAGAGGTGAAAACTCAGGAGGGAGTGCATCTGTGGCCAAAGAGCCTTCTGCGCCCCCAGCCACTGAGGCTGGAGCGGTGGCTGCCTGCGGGGAGCAGGGTAGCGGCAGTGATGATCCCAATCCGTTTGATCCGGGACCGGTCGACCCAGAGAAAGAGCCGGATTTATATCCCCCGGATCCGCATGATGTGTGGAAGGGGATTCAAAGGGAGGCAGAGAAAGAAGGGGACTCTGACCTCGCGGCTAAGCTCCGTGAGGTCCGGGCGTTCCCGGTGATTTATGAAGCTCATCAAAGGCCCCGGTGGGAGGCTCTGAATTTCCAAGTAGTGAAGGAGTTGAGAAGGGGAGTGATTGAATTTGGCCTCAGTGCCCCTTACTCTGCGAATATGCTAGGGTCGGTCATGAGGAATTATACGTTATGTCCGCTCGATTGCAAAACGCTGGCGCAATTGTTGCTCTCCTCTGCTCAGTTTATGCTCTGGAATGGGGAGTGGCGGCGACTCTGTGAGGCAAAAGCCCTGGAATATTTGGAGCGTCCCGCGGCAGATCCAGTGAGATTCTTGGGAGTTGACGCATTGGTAGGAGAGGGTCGATATGCCACTGCCCATGTCCAGGCACAACTCCCAATGGAAGCCCTAAATGATTCAAAGAATCTTGCCTACCTAGCATTTATGAAGGTCCCCGAGGTAGGGAAGCCCCAGCGCTCCTTTACTAATATTAGGCAGGGACCGCAGGAACCGTATATGAAATTTATCGAGACATTAAAAGATGCTTTGGACAAACAAGTAGAGAATGAGGAAGCGCGGAAAATATTATTACAAAAATTGGCAATTGAAAATGCTAATGCAGATTGCCAGAAGGTGCTCCGTCCGTTAAAAAACCCTACGGTAGTTGAAATGATAGAGGAATGCAACCGTGTGGGGACCACAGAGCACCAGGCTGTGGCGATGGCTACTGCTTTTGCAAACTCTAAGTTCAGTCAACAGACGTGCTTCATCTGTGGCCGTCCCGGTCACTTTAAGAGACAGTGCCCGCAGGCAGGCAGGCGGAGGCGGGAACTGGCTGACTCACAACTGGGAACGTGTCCAAAATGTAGGAAGGGCCGGCACGTTGCGAATCAATGCCGGTCGCGGTATGATAAAGACGGTCAGCCTATCCAGGGAAACGGATGCAGGAGCGCGGGGAGGGGCCGCGCGATGACACAAGCAACCCCCCATGCGATGATGGAAACTGCCCCCAGCCCCCCGCCGGCATCCGTGCCTCCGAATTATCCGCCCGAACATGGGGAAGTACCGGCGTGGACTTGGCCCCCTCCCACCCAGTGAACCTGACTTCTACGGCTGTTCAAGCGGTGCCCACCGGAGTGTGGGGGCCGCTAGGCGGCGGTTACAGCGCACTCTTACTGGGACGTTCATCTGCCACGTTACAGGGCTTATTCGTTCTCCCTGGGGTTATCGATGCAGACTATACGGGAGAAGTTAAAATCATGTTGTGGACGCCTACTCCGCCCTGTTACGTGCCGGCAGGAGCACGAATAGCACAGCTCGTCTACTTTCGAGCTGCCCCTCCTGCGGCGGAGCCTCAGGAACGGGGGAGTGGAGGTTTTGGTTCCACTGGCACGCCACAGCTGTGGTGGGCGCAGCCTGTCGCTGCGGGGCGACCACAGCTGACTTGCTGCCTGTCAGGCGGTGGCCCTCAGCAGTCTGTGCGCATCAGCGGCCTTATTGATACCGGAGCTGACGTGACAGTCATTGCGCAGTCACACTGGCCAGCTCAATGGCCGACGAAACAGGTCCCAATTGCCCTTACAGGTATCGGAGGGCAGACAGCACCACTGCAGAGTGTTCAATTAATTCAAATCGAGGGACCGGAGGGTCGGCGGGCCAATGTCCGACCGTTCGTTCTTCCGGCCCCTCTCACGCTGTGGGGACGAGACTGTTTGTCACAATGGGGAATCATGCTGGGAACAAATTTATCCTAGGGGCTACTGATCGGCAGCACACCCTGAAGTTGCAATGGTCCTGTGAAAAGCCTATATGGGTGGATCAGTGGCCCCTCCCCACGGACAAGCTGCATCACTTGCAGGACCTAGTTGCTGAGCAGCTGCGCGCTGGGCATATTGTCCCATCCACGAGCCCATGGAACTCACCAGTTTTTGTCATCCAGAAGAAATCAGGAAAGTGGAGGCTCCTTCACGATCTAAGACGTATAAATGAGGCTATAGAGGACATGGGAGCTCTACAGCCAGGTCTCCCTTCACCAACCATGATACCTATGAACTGGCACATCACTATAATAGACCTTAAGGACTGTTTTTTTACCATTCCGTTACACCCAGATGACGCGCCGCGGTTTGCTTTTACTGTACCCGCGACCAATGTAGCCCAGCCGAGTCAACGGTACCATTGGACGGTGCTCCCGCAAGGCATGAAAAATAGTCCCACCATATGTCAATGGTTTGTGGCTCGGGCCCTTAGTCCAGCCCGTGCCCAATTGCCTGAAGTCGTAATTTATCATTATATGGATGATATCCTTGTAGCAACCCCCTCTGAGGCCATGATACGAGGGGCCATGGAGGTTGTCGTAACGAGCCTCCAGCGTAACGGCTTGATAGTTGCCCCAGAAAAGGTGCAGCAGATCGCTCCCTGGAAATATCTAGGGTGGCGCATTACTGAGCAAACTGTGATACCGCAAGGGCTCAAGATCAGTAGTCAGGTCCACACCCTGACTGATTTGCAGAAATTATTGGGCACCATCAATTGGGTAAGGCCTCTGTTGGGAATCAACAACGAGCTGTTGAGACCTCTGTTTAATTTGCTAAAAGGTGATCCCTGTGTTGGGGTCTCGACGAATGTTAACCCCCGAGGCTCAGCAAGCGTTGCAGCGGATTGCTACAATGATATCGGCTCGGCAAGCACAGCGCTGTGATCCAGAGCTTCCTTTTCAGTTAGCAATAGTGAACACTGACTTCCAACCATATGGTTTGTTGTTTCAATGGAAGCCAACACCCAGCGGCGAACAGTTGTTGGTCATAGAATGGGTGTTTCTTCCCCATCAATTTGGAAAAACCATCACCACTAGAGCAGAAATGTTTGCATCCCTGGTCATGAGAGGGAGGCAACGGTTGATAGCGCTGTGCGGAAAAGAGCCGCATACCATTTACATCCCTGTTGTGATGCCTATGTTAAACTTGGTTGATGCAAATGTCTGTACCTTTTCAAATGGCTATGGAAGGTTTTACAGGAGCGATTTCTATTCACCCACCCAGTCATAAATGGCTGCAGTCCCCGCTACCACTGCAGCAATTGCCGAAATGTAGCGTGACCCCTTTGGACGCTCTAACGGTCTTCACGGATGGGTCCGGGCGTACGGGTAAGTCTGTCCTTGTCTGGAAGGACGATCACGATCAATGGCAATCTGATATCCGGAAACAAGATGGTTCACCACAAATCGTGGAGTTGGCGGCAGTGGTACGAGTGTTTGAGAAATGGCAATGCCCCGTCAACATCGTGACTGATTCTGCATATGTTGCAGGGGTAGTGTCCCGCATGGAGTTTGCTTATTTGAAAGATGTAAATAATGCCCAGCTTTTTGCTCTGTTTAAAACCCTCAGAGAACACATTCATCGAAGGATCCACTCTTTTTTTATATTACATATCAGATCTCATACTGCATTGCCGGGGCCCCTGGTTGAGGGAAACCGGTTGGCTGGTTCGCTTGCAGGGGCTGTTGTTGTCCCGGGGAAATTTGAGCAAGCGAGGTGTTCACATAACTTTTATCATCAGAACGCTAAGGCCTTGGCTAGAATGTTTCATTTACCACTTACACAAGCACGCCAAATTGTCACTGCATGCCCTGAGTGCCAGTGTGCGGGCCCTCCACAGCCGGGGGGAGTCAACCCTCGTGGCTTGCAGGCACTCGAACTTTGGCAGACTGATGTTACGCATCTTCCCGACTTTGGTCGACTCAAATGTGTCCACGTCTCAGTGGATACGTTTTCGGGAGCAATTGCAGCCACAGCCCACACTGGGGAAAAGTCCCGGGATGTCCGAAAACATTTTCTTCTTGCTTTTTCCATTCTCGGAGTACCGAGCAAAATAAAAACAGATAACGGCCCCGGGTACGTTGCCCAAGCCACACGGACGTTCCTGCAAATGTGGGGAATCACTCATATCACGGGAATTCCACACAGTCCCACAGGGCAAGCCGTTGTTGAGCGCGCGCACCGTTCGCTCAAAGACATGTTAACAAAACAAAAAGGGGGAGTAGGGGATTTAACCCCACAGGAAAGATTGGCAAAAGCCGTTTATGTTCTTAATTTTCTCGATTGGTGGGCTGAGGAAGGTGGACCCCCGATTTGCAGACATTTTGATTCTGTTGAAGGTCATGAGGCAATCATAAGGGACAAGGCGTGGGTAAAGGTGAGAAACCTGGAATCTCATGAGTGGGAAGGCCCGTTTTCATTGATAACCTGGGGTCAAGGGTATGCTTGTGTCTCCACAGATCGAGGACCAAGATGGGTACCAGCGCGGTCCGTCAAGCCATCTTTTTCGCCGTTGTCGCAGGCGTAAGCACGTTATGGGCCCCATCGCAGCCCAAAGAGAACATCTGGATCACCCTTGCGAATCAGACAGGCCAGAAGACCATTTGCCTTTTGCTCTTGTCACCTGGAGATCCTTTTTTCCACCTGCTTAGTGGGACTCCCATGGAACAATTGGACCCTAGGTCTCACGGAGCCACATGCAACACTTTGTAGTGGCGGCCGCAATGTGACTGATAATTGGGACGGATGTTTGGTGTACCATCCGCCCTGAGCGTAGAGCCACAAGAGATAGAATTATTGGGGCTTGGCAAAATGGGTAATGAGTTTGACTGAACTGGGAATTATACGTTTGATTGTATTCGTATGTAATCTTGTGTGTGTACTATGTTTATTGCAATGTGTGAGATGAATAATAGAAAAGTCAGTTAGCTTAGTGTTTGTTGTAAAAGAAAAAGGGGGAGATGTGGAGGAATCAATGCCTGAGAGTACAAGCAGTATCATAGCGTTGGTAAACAAGAAGCCATGGGAAGATGGAAAGTGAAAGAAGCCGTGGGAAAAAGGGAGATAAGAGGTGGCAGTTAACGGTTCTGAGGGCGTGACAAAGATAAGGAAATTAGCGGAAGAGTGTCGAGATGACCTTTGCTTAGGGGATGTACTAGGGAATTCTTTGAAGTGCATACGTGGCATAATGTGAGGTATAAAAAGGCGCTTGTCCTGTATAATAGAGGGATTTTCGTCTTCGTCTTCGTGCCCTCTCAGACGGAGTCCGTGTCCTTATTCGCCACATTTCTGGGGTGCCATGTCGCCATAGGACTTGCTTTTCAAGGCCCAGGATGGTGTTCTGGGCAGTGGCATGGGGCACAGGATATGTTTCCAGCCATCCGGTGGTTGCTTCCACCATGGTGAGCACATAGCGCTTGCCTTGTCGGGTTTGTGGGAGTGTGATATAATCAATCTGCCAAGCCTCCCCATATTTGTATTTCAACCATCATCCTCCATACCAGAGAGGCCTTACTCGCTTGGCTTGTTTGATTGCAGCACACGTTTCACATTCGTGGATAACCTGTGCAATAGCGTCCATGGTTAAGTCCACCCCTCGATCACGAGCCCATCTATATGTTGCATCTCTTCCTTGATGGCCTGAGGCGTCATGGGCACACCAAGCTATAAATAATTCACCCTTATGTTGCCAGTCCAGATCCACCTGAGCCACTTCAATCTTAGCAGCCTGGTCCACCTGCTGGTTGTTTTGATGTTCTTCAGTGGCCCGACTCTTGGGTACGTGAGCATCTACGTAACGTACTTTTACAACCAGGTTCTCTATCCGGGCAGCAATATCTTGCCACAATGCGGCGGCCCAGATGATTTTACCTCTGCGCTGCCAGTTGTTCTGCTTCCACTGCTGCAACCACCCCCACAGGGCATTTGCCACCATCCATGAGTCAGTATAGAGATAAAGTACTGGCCATTTTTCTCGTTCAGCAATGTCCAAGGCCAGCTGGATGGCTTTCACCTCTGCAAACTGGCTCGACTCACCTTCTCCTTCAGCAGTTTCTGTGACTTGTCATATAGGACTCCATACAGCAGCTTTCCACCTCCGATGCTTTCCCACAAGGCGACAGGACCCATCAGTGAACAGGGCATATTGCGTCTCATTTTCTGGTAGTTTATTATGCAGTGGGGCCTCTTCAGCACGTGTCACCTCCTCCTCTGGGGATATTCCAAAATCTTTGCCTTCTGGCCAGTTCGTGATCACCTCCAAGATTCCTGGGCGACTGGGGTTTCCTATTTGGGCCCGTTGTGTGATCAGTGCGACCCACTTACTCCACGTAGCATCGGTTGCATGATGTGTAGAGGGGACCCTCCCTTTGAACATCCAGCCCAGCACCGGCAGTCGGGGTGCCAGGAGGAGCTGTGCTTCAGTACCAACCACTTCCGAAGCAGCTCGAATCCCTTCATATGCTGCCAATATCTCCTTCTCAGTTGGAGTGTAGCGGGCCTCGGATCCTCTGTATCCCCGACTCCAGAACCCTAAGGGTCGACCTCGAGTCTCCCCTGGTGCTTTCTGCCAGAGGCTCCAGGTAGGACCATTCTCCCCAGCTGTGGTGTAGAGCACATTCTTCACATCTTGTCCTGCCCGGACAGGCCCAAGGGCTACTGCCTGAACTATCTCCTGTTTAATTTGTTCAAAGGCTTGTCGTTGCTCAGGGCCCCATTTGAAGTCGTTCTTCTTCCTGGTCACGTGATGGAGAGGGCTTACGATTTGACTGTAATCTGGAATATGCATTCTCCAAAAGCCCACAACACCTAAGAAAGCTTGTGTTTCCTTTTTGCTAGTTGGTGGGGACATGGCTGTTATTTTGTTGATCACATCCATTGGGATCTGACGACGTCCGTCTTGCCATTTTATTCCTAAAAACTGGATCTCCTGTGCAGGTCCCTTGACCTTACTTTGTTTTATGGCAAAACCAGCCTTCAGAAGGGTTTGGATTATTCTCTCCCCTTTCTCAAAAACTTCTTCTGCTGTCCTGCCCCATACAATGATGTCATCAATGTATTGCAGGTGTTCCTGAGCCTCACCCTGTTCCAGTGTGGTGTGGATCAGTCCATGGCAAATGGTAGGGCTGTGTTTCCACCCCTGGGGCAGTCGGTTCCAGGTGTACTGGACGCCCCTCCAAGTGAAAGCAAACTGTGGCCTGCACTCTGCCGCCAAAGGGATTGAGAAGAACGCATTAGTGATATCAGTTGTGGCGTACCACTTGGCTGCCTTCGACTCCAGTTCGTATGGAAGTTCTAGCATGTCCGGCACGGCAGCACTCAGTGGTGGCGTGACTTTGTTCAGGCCACGGTAGTCTACTGTTAGTCTCCACTCTCCATTAGACTTTCGCACTGGCCATATGGGACTGTTAAAGGGTGAGCGAGTCTTGCTGATCACTCCTTGGCTCTCCAGTCGACGAATCAGCTCATGGACAGGGATCAGGGAGTCTCGGTTGGTGCGGTATTGTCACTGGTGCACTGTTGTGGTAGCGATTGGTACCTGCTGTTCTTGGACCTTCAACAACCCCACAGCAGAAGGATCCTCCGAGAGACCGGGCAAGGTGGACAGCTGTTTAATTTCCTCCGTCTCCAGGGCAGCTATACCAAAAGCCCACCGGTACCCTTTTGGGTCCTTGAAATACCCTCTCCTGAGGTAGTCTATGCCAAGGATGCACGGAGCCTCTGGGCCAGTCACAATGGGGTGCTTCTGCCACTCATTCCCGGTCAGGCTCACTTCGGCCTCCAATACAGTTAATTCTTGGGATCCCCCTGTCACTCCAGAAATACAAATGGGTTCTGCCCCTTTATAGCTTGATGGCATCAGGGTACGCTGTGCCCCGGTGTCTACGAGAGCCTTATACTCCTGTGGGTCTGATGTGCCAGGCCATTGAATCCACACAGTCCAGTAAACCCGGTTGTCCCTTTCCTCCACCTGGCCGGAGGCAGGGCCCCTCTAGTTCTGGTCATAGTATCCGTTTCTCACTTCTTGCAAACGTGAGTTAAGAATTCCTTCATTACAATCCAAAGTAAGATCAGCCCTTCTACTCTGTCTGGGGAACTGTTCACTGGAAACTGGACCGTCGTGAGACAGGTTTTTCCTGACAACTGGAGCAGCATTTTTCCTGGGAGAACCCCCTTGTGTGACTGTTTTTCCTTGCAACTCACATACACGTGCCTCTAGGGTCAAGGTAGGTTTTCCATCCCACTGCCTCATGTCCTCTCCGTGGTCACGCAGGTAAAACCACAGGGTGCCCCGTGGTGTGTGCTTTCTATATCCTCTCTCTTGAGCGGAAGAACGCTGACTCCTAATGACTGAGATACTGGTCCATACAGGTGGAGAATAGGACCTATCGTCTTCGAGTTGCTGGACCTTCCGGGACAGTTTCTCCGCAGCTGAGACAAGGGAGGAGGAGATACTTTCTTCGTATTCCCGGAGATTGCTAACCGCATCATCCACCGTTGGTGCTTCTTCCTCTTTCCAGGATGGTACTGCCAATGAACTGGCATACGACGCTGGTGCGCTCCATACTAATTTCTGCCACATGGGTTGCGTGCACTGGACGTCATCTGGATCTTTGGGCGTTTGGTTGTTGTCCAGGTCACTATAAACCACCTCCAGCACGCCTAGTTCTCTCAGGTACTGAATACCTCTCTCCATAGTGGTCCATTTGCCTGGGCGATATATAACATCTTCCTTGAAGGGATACCTTTCCTTCACGCCTGACAGGAGTTGCCTCCAGAGGCTGAGGGCCTGTGTCCCTTTTCCAATTGCTTTGTCAATGCTGTCCCAATCCGATGTCGGGAATGTCCCGATCCGATGTCGGGGGAGGTTTAGGTATGATCCCAAGTGCGAGATTAAGACACAAAACGAGGTCAAATGCCGTATACCCAAACCAGCAGCTTTTAATATCAAAAGTAGAAAATTAGTAGCGATAGGATAGAATAGAGTAAAAAGACAGAAGTCAAGCAGGCATTCGGGATAGAGTTGCAACAATAGTCACCGCCATGGATCCGCGGCGTCCCGGGGGTCCAAGTCTCTCGGTGTCCGGCAGTGGGCGGTCGCTCCGGAGTCCGCGGTGTTTCGGCGGGGTCGGCAATCGCACTGGGGTCCTCTTGGCAGTCCCTTTTATTCTCGTTGGAGGGCTGCAGTTTCCATGGCAACGACATGTCTCCGCATTCCTGAGTCTTGACTGTCCAAGCACGTGCCAGCCGGAGATCTTTCACACCTTACTAGCCGGAGATCTCTGTGGCCTTGCAGCTATTCTTATCATATTCAGCAGCCAAAGGAACCCTCGCCCAGATAAGCAGTCTTTGAGACAAAAGTTCTATAATTCAGTCTTTCACACCACCCCGTGGCTCAAAGATTGCTTCAGGACCCATGGCGGTTTTGAGAAAGATAGTTATGTAGAAAAGGCTAGAAAAGAGCAATTCATTCAATCCGCACTACTGACGGCATGGTTCGACGCACAGCGCGTATTTGTTTAACACCATCAGGTGAAATGGTGGTTACAAATTGCATATTGGTTACAACACGTTGAATTAACTGTATAAAACATGGAATAACACATGGCAAGAACAATAACTTGGCAAAACTACATAACAAATAAAATAAGACTCGCTTAACCCATGGGCCGCCTGGGAGCCAGGAAAACAAGTCAACATCCCAGCCTTTCCATGTCTGGACAGGAACATGGGCCAATTTTCGTATTCCTGCGGTAATTTGTTTAACAATTTTACCGCTGTCATCAATTTTTAAGCAACAGTTGGAATCATTCAGTTTACCACAGACACCCCCTTCTTCGGCTAGCAGGTAATTGAGAACCATGCGGTGTTGGAATATTGCTGTTCGCATTTGCGTAGCCTGGTCTGCTAATAGATCCAGGGCACGGGCCGTCTCGTTAGTAATAATTTCTAGGACAGCTTGTAGCCGGATGATGCGGTTTAAATTATAGATAGGTTCTCGAGCACCGCTAATCCACTCGTTGGGGTTCCAGGTGGCAGGTCCATAATGCTGGATTATACGCTGAGGGGTCCACTCATCTTTACCCCAGGTTTGACCACTTCCACCTGTTATAGAGGTATCAATGGACCGCCGATATCGATTGAGATCATCATATACCTTAACACCCAAACCGTCACCTTCATCCTCTGGGAGCAAAAAGAACAAGGGGCGAATTAGCCCCACATAACACACCCCAGTCCAATTTTTGGGCAATTGCTTGTATGCATGTTGTCCACAGATCCAATAATGACCTTTCAGTGCCCAGGCACCATTTTCAAACAGACCTGTGGGGGTTCGTGGTAATTGGAAATATGTGGTATTGTCTGCTCCGAGTGGATGGTTTAACAGTATGGGTACGTTGTTGCCAGGTATCTTGTAAATGGAACAGGACCAAGCACCGGTATCTTTACGCCAGGAACATTTTTCAGCAACACCGGTAATATTTTTTGTGCGATTGATCGGAGACCAATAGGAAGGAAATATTTTCCGGTGTCCGGTCTCATTCACCCAGGCCCATCCCAGCTCGCGAGGTACAAAAGGCTCATCATTGTAGTTAAGCGTTGTCTTACAGCCCTCAATGAAGCAATGGTTTCCATATGTATAGGTCCAATTACATTTGCTATTTCCTACAAAAACACCACCCTCCTGTGTTCGATTTAGACAATATTCACCTCGGGTCGGGTATTGTATCATCCAAGGTCGCGTATCCTCGCTCCAATAGGAATCATTTTTGATCTCACTGTAATTACTCACTAACCATTTAGGAGAAAGGGGGATGGAAGTCCAGGGCCAACTTTCTCAACCCAAGGGTCCTCCACATACCTAACAATTGGTAAGGTTAAAGGTATCAGCTACTTGTTGACCTAAAACAATAAATTCATTTTGCCATGACACGTTGTCGTGGTTTAACCCCAGCCAGCAAAAATAAACGCCACGCAGCCGCTCGATCACCCCCCCCCCGGTGGGATGGGGGAGAGAATCGGGAGGGCACAAGTAGGAAAGCTCCCGGGTTGAGATAAAAACAGTTTAATAATTGAAATAAAACTAAGTAGAACAATAATAATAACAATGAGAACAACAACAATAACAGAATACACAAAACACGCAATGCACAACACAACCGCTCACTGACCACCGAGCGCGTGTCACGAACGGGGCGAGCCCCCCCACCCACCTGGTTTTTATACTGAGCATGATGTCACATGGTATAGAATACCCCATTGGCCAGCTGGGTCCACCACCCCGGCTGTGCTCCCCCCTCCCGGTGCAATCATCACCCAGCAACAGCCAAAGCATCAATGGGCCATCAACGCTCCTTTCACACCGAACCCAAAACACAGCACACCCCCCCAAGCTACTGGGAAGAAAGTTAACCCTGTCCCAGCTGGAACCAGGACACACGTCGAAAAGGGGGGCACAGAAGCCTCCCCAAACACCAAACACAGTAACAATAATTAACCAAAACATTATTTTCAATGATATAACAAAACCATTCAGATGATCCTCGGCTTCAGTTATTTCTTCTGGTTGGCTTCAGAGTCTCCACCTGAAAAAGAAAAGAAAGCAGACTCGGTTCGTTTTAAGGAACTGGACAGATTGTTATTAGAAAGATGGAACAATCCACCTCGTGTTAATCTTGTGTTCTTTCCCACGAGCATCTTTTGCCTTCCAGGTGTGCTTATTTACTGGGGTTTCCAGTACCAGGGGTACGGCTCCCACAGTAGGGAGTTCGACCAAAACTGGTTGGCCGGGAAAATGTGATGGATTTTTAAGATGATCAGGGCCGTATGGGGCTGGTATAATGGTTGGGGCCTTCGGACAAAATGCAGTAATTTTCGGGCACCCATTTATGCCCCAACGACTGTTGACACTAGTCACTGCATCCCACAGCCGTTCGGCCCAGCCTGGCTTGTGTGGTTTAAGGCAGCGCTTCAACAAGCCATTTGTTCTTTCCACAATCCCATTTGCCTGTGGGTAATACGGAGTATGATATACCCATGAAATTCCCTCCTGAGCTGCCCAGTCTTGGACTACTCTGGCAATAAAGTGGGAACCATTATCCGATTGAATTGATTGTGGTTTGGGGAAGGTACCAAACCACTCCTTCAGAGCTTTTACCGTGTTTTCCCCCGTTGCTCTAGCAAATGCTTTGGTCTGGACTAGCCCCGACACTATCTCTACTCCAACCAACACATAATGCTTACCTTCTGATTTCCGGAAAGGGCCGATGTAGTCCACCTGCCAGGCTTCCCACAGGCCTTTCCCCTCCCTCAAGTGCAGGGGGTCATCCTCCAGGGGATGACTTTCTAAGCGGGTATAACATTGTTCGCAAGCGGACACACAAGTCTTACATTCTTCCCTGGTAACTGGCCAACCTCGGGCTTGGGCCTCGCAATAGAGGTCCTTAGCCCCTGAGTGTTTCCTTTTTACATGTAGCCACTCTAGCAACCGTTCCCAATCTTCAGTTATTTGGGTGTTCTGCAGGGGAGCCAATCGGGCTAGTTCATCAGCTTTGCCATTCCACTGGCTTGCAGGAGTATCATCTTGTTGGTGGGAAGCCACCCAGCCCACTGCAAATTTTCCTTGCCTAGCAATAGTTAGAATGTCTTGCCATTTCTCCTTCTGCCACACAGATATCCTATTGACCTCCCACCCGTTCTGTTCCCAAAACGGAAGCCATTCAGTACAGCCTTTAAATACAGCGTAGGAATCAGTATAAATATAGGCAGGAGAAGCAGATTGGGCCTGATGTTGAAAAACACTCCATACTGCAATTAGTTCCCCTACTTGAGCACTACCTTCCCCTTCAGTAATTATTTGTTCATTAATGTCTACACGGAGTGCCACGGCTCGATATTTCCAGGTTTTTCCTTCCCGCTTGGAAGAAGCATCAGTAAACCAAACATTCTGTAACTGCCCGGAAAATGGAGGGGCCACTTGTATTACGGGAGGGAATTCACTCGTTTCCCTATCCGGGCCCATCTCCTCCTGAATGGTTAACATCTTTGTGGCTCCCTCGGATACCGTGAAGATGTCGCAGTAATGTTCTATCTGGGCATACCATTTTCGAACAGAAGCTCTCTGGGCCACCCCGTCAGGGGGTGGAGTCCCTGCCAAAACTGTTTTAATTACTTTAAATGGGCCTCTGAGCACTATTGGTTGTTGTCTGATAGTTCGTTCAGCCTCTCTCAAGGCTAAACTGACCACAAACAAACCCTTTTCCCAAGCTGTATATCTTTTTTCAGCATCTTTAAAACTGCGAGAATAGAATCCAATAGGTCGAGTGGGTCCTTTGGGGCCCTTTTGCCACAAATGTATCGATAGCCCAGTTTTGGCAAATCCCCATTCGATATGGACTGGGTCTGTAGGGTGAATAGGACCCAGAGCTTGATGGGCAGTTGCTTCAAACACCAACAACTGCAATGCCTCTTCATGAGGCTCAGTCCATTCCCACTGCGCCCCTTTTCGCAATAAGTCATGCAGGGGTCTTGCAATAATTGAAAAATCAGGAATGTGTTTTCTCCAAAACACAAGCAGTCCCAGCACATGCTGTAAGTCCTTTTTTGACTCTGGCATCTTAATCTGATCTAGCGAGGAGAGGGTGTCAGGTGGGATACATGTCATTCCTCCCTTCCACCAGATCCCTAAAAACTTTACTTCACTCGCGGGTGTTTGTGTTTTCTCAGGCGGAATCTTCAGCCCCAAACTTTCCAGATGGGAAATTATATTATCTTGGGTTGTCTGAACCCTTTCTACCTCATCCGCTCCCACAAGAATATCATCAATATATTGGTAAACACTGACCTCCTTCTCTACCTGGATTCTTTCCAGCTCCCGCGCCAATGCATGGTGGGCTAATGTTGGGGAATGCTTGTATCCCTGCGGGAGTCGGGTGAAAGTGAATTGCTGACCTTCCCAAGTAAAAGCAAAACGGTCTTGGTCCTCAGATTTTAGGGGGACCATGAAAAACATGTCCTTAACATCCACCGTCGCCATGATCGGGTGGGCTCGTTCCTGGATTGTAGCTATAAGCTCAGCAATATTCGGTACTGCGGCTGTCAATGGACCGGTGTTTGCATTAAGTCTACGATAATCCACAGTTAGTCTCCACTTGCCATTGGGTTTTCGTACTGGCCACACTGGGGAGTTAAAAGGGGAGTGGGTCGGAACCACGATGCCCTGTCCCTTTAAGTCCTCTAACACAGGTGTTATTCCCTCTCTGGCCCCTGAGGGTATCGGGTAAGGCTTAACATTCGTAAGCTTCGAAGGGGGAAGTGGCGGCGCAGCTTGTAGCAGTCGAATGTCTATTGTTGGAGAGCCAAACGACCACTGTCTCCCTTTATTATCAATCCAGGTCCTCCCTTTCAGGACATCAAGTCCCAGGAGGTTGAGTGGAAAATCTCCCACAACCATTGTTACCGTGGTAGCAATATCTTCTCCCGGCAATCGTAGGCTGACCATTGCTAACGCCTGTGGTTGAACATTGCCAAATGCATCTGCTACAAACAGTCTCTGTTTAGAAAATTTAACCCCACAGCTAGTAGCATCTTTTGTTTTAATAGCTGAAATTTGAGCCCCAGTATCTACCAAAAATGTGACCGGGACTTGTTTTGGCCCCACAACACCTGTGATTAGTAAATCACCCTGGCCGTTTTCGGTGAGCTGTCTGATGTACATCCAGCCTTCGCCCCCCGCTCACCATCAGAGGACGAAGCATCTAGTTTCCCGCCGAATATCGGGGGACATTTGTTTCTGATAAGTCAATTAAAGAGGGTGCACTCGGGGTGGTATTTTTAGAACCCGTGTCTTTATCTGCCGATTTATCGGGCCATTCAGACACCAGTTTTTCTAACTTGTTAGTCGGTAATCCATCCATTAAGTCACGTGGGATCCCCTTTTGCCACCCCTTTGCCCACAGACTGCTGCGCTTATTTGGGATGTCCCTCCCTCCAGGTGGTTTAGCGAGGGGTGTTCTTCCATCGCCCTCAGGGCGTGGAACCATTTTTACTTCAGTTCGCCTCAGGCCTCTAGAGTCTGTTTTAGTGGCCGGAAGGTTTACAGGGCCATACTTGCGCCCATAATTGATCAATTCTTGGGCGACCTCCCCCCAAGTCCACATCTTCCTATCCGGGGACCGGCAGTGCCGATCGGGTGTAAGTCCTTCTAAAGCAGCTGCAACTCTTTCGCCCTGAGGTATTGCTTGTATTTTCCCCTGTAACTGTATACCAATCGGCTTTAAGGAATCGGGAAGTCCCCTTATAAGGGGAGTCATTTGCTCAGGATCTACAGGCATCATCATCGGGGACTCCTGCCTAGGCTCCAACTTCCGATCATACATAATCTGCAAGCAAGCTGCCTTATGCACACTTTCCACCAACTGATCAACAGTCCCCGTGATTGCAAGGGGATCCCCCCTCTCCAAGGGGTTCAATCCCCCCGCCCAATAGGCTGCCCGCTGGGTTAAAGACCAGGGGGCGCGGTAATTCCCGGTAGTTAAAAATACTCCCGGTCCCCAATACCCCTCCGCCTCCTTTTCACTTAACAAAATCTGATCCCCCCCAGATAACGACACTCTCCACACATACTCCGTCTCCGACTCCCTAGGGGTTCGGCCAAAATCCTTTTTTAGCTTCGCCAATTCAGTGGCAGTATAGGGGACCTCCTTGGTTGTAACCTGGGGGAACTGATCCTCCTCATCATCATAAATATACTCGGTCTTAACCAAGGGTCGCAGCGAGGGCGGTTCCAATTTCTCTACTTTTTCTCTTGCTACCTGCAAGTCGTTAAAAGGATAACCAGTTTCCGATCTTGGGGGTATTTCCTCATGGGCAGTGCCCGCAAGGAGTTGCTCCTTAAGAGCAGTCTGCAGATATTTCACCTGGTCTCTCTCTCCTTCAAGCTGTTCCTTTAATTCTGCCACTTGCCCCTGAAGGGACCGAACGAGGTTTTGGAGGGATTCAACAATTAGGGATTCCCCAACGTGACAACGTTCTCTCGCCTCTACAGCAGCGGCTAAACTGGCACCAAGAACAGCACAAACAATCGCTTTTCCTCTTCCAGATCTCACTCTCGCATCCTTTTGCAAAGCACTCGTCCGATCAACCACACTCTGCAAATTATACCAATTTCCCTGAGCCCAATCCATTCCGGGTACAGAGGGTCGTGCATTATGTTTCTCCAAAAACTCAAACAAAACTTCTCTCCCCGAAGGGACAGTTTTAGTATCACTCATCTTTATACAAAGCGGGGAAGCGGTCATCTCAGGAAGGCAGCGCGCAAGTTTCAAACACAAACCCGCCCCCCTTCACTCTCCTGAGAGGTTTCACGTATTTGCAAAACAAAGCGGGGAAGCAGTCTTCTCAGGAAGGCAGCACCTAAGTTACAAACACAGCCCTGCACCCCTTCACTCTCCCGAGAGGTCTCACGTATTTAGAAAACAAAACAGCACGTAAGTTTTAAACACAGACAAAGCGGGAAGCGGTCGTCTCAGGAAGGCAGCACGTAAATTTCTAACACAGCAAACACAGACCCGCACCCCTTCACTTTCCTGAGAGGTCTCACGTATTTGGGAAATAGTACGGCACTCTCGTCTCAAGGGATCCTGTCCGTGACGCCAATTTAATGTCCCGATCCGATGTCGGGAATGTCCCGATCCGATGTCGGGGGAGGTTTCGATATGATCCCAAGAGCGAGATTAAGACACAAAACGAGGTCAAATGCCGTATACCCAAACCAGCAGCTTTTAATATCAAAAGTAGAAAATTAGTAGCGATAGGATAGAATAGAGTAAAAAGACAAGTCAAGCAGGCATTCGGGATAGAGTTGCAACAATAGTCACCGCCATGGATCCGCGGCGTCCCGGGGGTCCAAGTCTCTCGGTGTCCGGCGGTGGGCGGTCGCTCCGGAGTCCGCGGTGTTTCGGCGGGGTCGGCAATCGCACTGGGGTCCTCTTGGCAGTCCCTTTTATTCTCGTTGGAGGGCTGCAGTTTCCATGGCAACGACATGTCTCCGCATTCCTGAGTCTTGACTGTCCAAGCACGTGCCAGCCGGAGATCTTTCACACCTTACTAGCCGGAGATCTCTGTGGCCTTGCAGCCATTCTTATCATATTCAGCAGCCAAAGGAATCCTCGCCCAGATCTTTCACGCCTTGCAGCTGATCTTATCATATTCAGCAGCCAAAGGAACCCTCGCCCAGATCTTTCACACCTTGCAGCTGATCTTATCATATTCAGCAGCCAAAGGAACCCTTGCCCAGATAAGCAGTCTTTGAGACAAAAGTTCTATAATTCAGTCTTTCACAAATGCCTTCTTCCCGAGCAAGGGATCCCAGCTGTTTGGCTTCCTTCCCCTCTAATTCCAGGCTACTGGCCCCATTATCCCAGCATCGGAGCAGCCAGGTAACAATATGCTCGCCTGGACGACGGCTGAAATCTTTCTGCATATCTCGCAGCTCACTCAGGGATAGGGATTGGGTGGTTTCCGTCTCGTTTATGAGTTCTTCCTCTTCCTCCTCCTCTCCTTGTGATGGTCCTGCTTTTCCATCATCCCTTTCTAAACGACCTGATCTCCGCTTCCAAGATTTCCTCTTCTGTACAGGGGCAACGGATACCAGCAAGGGTTGGTCCTCTGGTTCAGCTGTAGTACCTGTTGCTGGGGTTTGGGTAGCTGCAGTGCTTGTCATGGGGGTTGGAGTAACTGTAGTACCTGTTGCTGGGGTTTGGGTAGCTGCAGTGCTTGTCATGGGGGTTGGAGTAACTGTAGTGCCTGTTGCCGGAGCTTGAGTGGCTGCAGTGCCTGTTGCAGGGGTTGGAGAAGCTACGGTGACTGTTGCCGGGTTTTGAGTAGCCACAGGGGTTGTCGTGGGGTTTGAAGTAGCCACAGTGCCTGTCGTGGGGTTTTGAGTAGCTACCGTGTCTGTTGCCGTGGTTGATCTCCCGCTGCCCGCTGCCCCCGAGACTCGCCGCTCCGCCTGCCCCGACGAGGCAACGCCGTTTGCCCTCCCTCTTTTCTTGTTGCTGAGGGTTGATCTCTGGACAGTATTCCTGAATAGTTGTTTAACCCTAAACAAGACCTGAACCACATTCAGGAGACATAGCAATATGAACATGCTTGTTTGAACATCCCAAGGATGTTCAAAATTCTCAGGGAATATTGTGGACATCTTCGTGAAGAGGATAGAAGAAAAAGGAGTTTCTGACAATATGGAAGGGAAGATGAACAAGTGGGAGAAAGTGTCCCATCCCGTCTCCCCCTTAAATTCATTCTCCGAGGAGAAGCAAGTGCAATTACTAATAATTTCTAAGAGGTGATTCCCGAGGTACAGAAATGACGGCAGTGGTGAGTACAGATACCAGATTAGACTTACGACCAATGATCTTATCACCTCATAAAACAGCAGCAAAATGATAATCTTGGCCCAGTTCTGAATAATGATACACAGCACAAAAGTGAACACATACTGCAAGCAAGGTATTACATGACCCAACATTGAGAGCCAGCCCCACAACTTTGCAGCCAATACATCAACATTGTAACCAATCAATATAACGAATGCTTATAACAATTTTGCCTTAACACACTTTGGTCAGATCTATTGTTATCTCAACCCTTCGAGCCCCACGTTGGGCGCCAAAAAAGGACTGTCGTGGTTTAATATGGCAGGCAGCCAAATACCACACAGCCGCTCATTCACTCCCCCCACCCCCCCAGTGGGACGGGGAGAGAATCAGAAGGGTAAGAGTGAGAAAAACTCGTGGGTTGAGATAAAGACAGTTTAATAGAACAGAAAAGGGAAAATAATAATAATAAATAATGATAGAATATACAAAATGAGTGATGCACAATGCAATTGCTCACCACCCACGCTGACCGATAACCAAGTAGCGATCGGTACTTCCTGGATCACGCCTACCGTTCATATACTGAGCATGACATCACATGGTATGGAATACCCCATTAGCCAGCTGGGCTGGCTGTCCTGATTATGTTCCCTCCCATCTTGTGTACCTAGCTCAGTCAGTAGGCACGGGAGCTGTCCTTGGACTAGGAGGGCACTTAGCAACAACTGAAAACATCAGTGTGTTATCAACATTCTCCTCATACTAAATCCAAAACACAGCACTAGGAAGAAATTTAACCCTATCCCAGCCGAAACCAGGACAATAAGTACAAAGATGGGAGGCACAGTGAATTGCAATTGCAGTGCTTGTGAATGGGTTTATGAAATCCCAGTTAAGCATACACAAAGTTTATTAAAAAAAAATTAGACTGGGGAAAAGAGAGAACATATTGGAGGGCTTCAGGTAGGAGACAGGATATAACCATTCTCTGAATTTGGATGATCAGAAGAATTTCAAGGACAGAAAGAGCCACGTGATTTTGTGTTGCATACTATGTCTACTACTAGTTTGCATTGATAATAATCATAGAACCATAGAATGGTTTGGGTTGGAAGGGACCTTAAAGATCATCTAGTTCCAACCCCCCTTCCATGGGCAGGGACACCTTCCACTAGACCAGGTTGCTCAGAGCCCCATCCAACCTGGCCTTGAACACTTCCAGAGATGGGGCATCCACAACTTCTCTGGGCAACCTGTTCCAGTGTCTCACCACCCTCATAGTGAAGAATTTCTTCCTTATATCTGATCTAAATCTACCCTCTTTCAGTTTAAAGCCATTACCCCTTGTCCTATCACTACATGCCCTTGTAAAAAGTCCCTCTCCAGCTTTCTTGTAGGCCCCCTTCAGGTACTGGAAGGCTGCTATAAGGTCTCCCCGGAGCCTTCTCTTTTCCAGGCTGAACAACCCAAACTCTCTCAGCCTGTCTTCATAGGGGAGGTGCTCCAATCCCCCCGATCATCTTCGTGGCCCTCCTCTGGAATCACTCCAACAGGTCTATGCTCTTCTTATGTTGGGGGCCCCAGAGCTGAACGCAGTACTCCAGGTGGGGTCTCACGAGAGCGGAGTAGAGGGGGAGAATCACCTCCCGTGACCTGTTGGTCACGCTTTTTTTGATGCAGCCCAGGATACGGTTGGCTTTCTGGGCTGCAAGCACACGTTGCCAGGTCATGTTGAGCTTCTCATCAACCAACACCCCCAAGTCCTTCTCCTCAGGGCTGCTCTCAATCCATTCTCCGCCCAGCCTGTATCCACGTTTGGGATTGCCCCGACCCAGGTGCAGGACCTTGCACTTGGCCTTGTTGAACTTCATGAGGTTCACACGGGCCCACCTCTCAAGCCTGTCCAGGTCCCTCTGGATGGCAACCCTTCCCTCCAGCGTGTTGACTGCACCTCACAGCTTGGTGTCGTCGGCAAACTTGCTGAGGGTGCGCTCAATCCCACTGTCCATGTCCCCGACAAAGATGTTAAATAATACTGGTCCCAATACCGACCCCTGAGGAATGCCACTTGTCACTGGTCTCCACTTGGACATCGAGCTGTTGACCGCAACTCTTTGAGTGTGATCATCCAGCCAATTCCTTATCCACCGAGTGGTCCATCCGTCAAATCCATGTCTCTCCAATTTAGAGACAAGGATGTTGTGCGGGACGGTGTCAAATGCTTTGCACAAGTCCAGGTCGATGACGTTAGTTGCTCTTCCCTTATCCACCAATGCTGTAACCCCATCGTAGAAGGCCACCAAATTTGTCAGGCACGATTTGCCCTTAGTGAAGCCATGCTGGCTGTCACCAATCACCTCCTTATTTTCCATGTGCCTTAGCATAGTTTCGAGGAGGATCTGCTCCATGATCTTCCCAGGCACAGAGGTGAGACTGGCTGGCCTGTAGTTCCCCGGGTCTTCCTTTTTTCCCTTTTTGAAAATGGGGGTAATGTTTCCCCTTTTCCAGTCAGCAGGAACTTCACTGGACTGCCACGACTTCTCAAATACGATGGATAGTGGCTTAGCAACTGCGTCCGCCAGTTCCCTCAGGACCCGCGGATGGATCTCATCGGGTCCCATGGACCTGTGCACCTTCAGGTTCCTTAGATGGTCTTGAACCTGATCTTCTCCTACAGTGGGCGGTTCTTCATTCTCCCAGTCCCTCCCTTTGCCTTCTGCGGCTTGGGCGGTGTGGCTTGAGCATTTGCCGGTGAAGACCGAGGCAAAAAAGTCGTTGAGTACCTCAGCCTTCTCCATATCCCGGGTAACCAGGTCTCCTGTTTCGTTCCAGAGAGGGCCCACATTTTCCCTAGTCTTCCTTTTATCCCCGACGTACCTATAGAAGCTTTTCTTGTTGCCCTTGACGTCCCTGGCCAGATTTCATTCTATCAGGGCTTTAGCTTTCCTAACCTGATCCCTGGCTGCTCGGACAATTTCTCTGTATTCCTCCCAGGCTACCTGTCCTTGCTTCCACCCTCTGTAGGCTTCCTTTTTGTGTTTGAGTGTGTCCAGGAGCTCCTTGTTCATCCATGCAGGCCTCCTGGCGTTTATGCCCGATTTCCTCTTTGTTGGGATGCATTGCTCCTGAGCTCGGAGGAGGTGATCCTTGAATATTAACCAGCTTTCTTGGGGCCCCTCTTCCCTCCAGGGCTTTGTCCCATGGCACTCTACCAAGCAGATCCCTGAAGAGGCCAAAGTCCGCTCTCCTGAAGTCCAGGGTAGTGAGCTTGCTGCGCGCCCTCCTCGGTGCCCTAAGGATCTTGAACTCTACCATTTCATGGTCACTGCAGCCAAGGCTGCCCTTGAGCTTCCCATTCCCCACCAGCCCCTCCTTGTTGGTGAGAACAAGGTCCAGCATAGCACCTCTCCTCGTTGTCTCCTCTACCACTTGGAGAAGGAAGTTATCATCGACGCATTCCAGGAACCTCCCGGATTGCTTATGCCCTGCCGTGTTGTCCCTCCAACAGATATCGGGGTGGTTGAAGTCCCCCATGAGGACCAGGGCTTGTGAATGTGAGGCTGCTCCTATCTGTCTACAGAGGGCCTCATCTGCTCGGTCTTCTGGGTCAGGTGGCCTGTAGCAGACCCCCACCGTAATGTCACCTGTCCCTGCCCTCCCTTTAATCCTGACCCATAAGCTCTCTGTCTGCTCCTCATCCATCCCCAGGCAGAGCTCCATGTACTCCAGCTGGTCATTGACATAGATGTAACATAATAATGTTACATCTCAAATTGAGAATGAGAAATTAAACATTTTAGTGGGTTTTGGATTAGATTCCTGGAATTATCTTCTGTTTTGTATTCCTGAAATCTTCTGAGCTGTAAGTAGAACAAATCTTCTTTGGTTAAATTTAATAATTCCCGTTTTCAACCCAGAACGGCAAGGTGAGAATGTTAGAAACTGTGTAATCTTGTGTTTGAGGCAAACTTTATTTTATGTGTTTTAAAAAAAAAAAAAAATCCTCTAAATTCTATGTTTAAAATAGGGATGGTGTGTCAGCACTTCTAGAAAATTCAAAGCACCACTTTTTTTTTTTTGCCTCTGTATTGACAATAGGATCTAAACCAATACTTCCCTTTCTCCTCTCTCCCCCATCCCACCCATTTCAAACACTGCTGTGAATTTAAAGGGCTTCCAAATTAAAAATTAAAACACACAGGTTTTGATAGATTTTTAATAGGAATAATCCTTTTTAAAGGCTTTTTTTAACCAATAAACTTTCTTTCTCATAGAATATCATAATCGGAAGCAGAGTTAACTGGGCACAAGATCCATCTTTAAAGGCAATTGTTCTGCAGCTTGAAAAAAAGGTCTCTTTTTTGTGAGTCAGGAGAAATGGTGTTTCATTTTATACAGTGTATGTAATCAATATACTAAACTTGATAAAGTGTGCTTTCATGATGCATATTAAAGAATTTGAAAATTTAACCTTTCTGGAAGTTGTTCTCTCTAGAGACTCAGAATGTGGCCATGCAACTCTTTGAAGTGAAATTTAATTCCTGGTACACAACAAATGTTCAAACAGGTAGCGTAGCTGATAAAACTAACTGAAGAGACATTTCATAGCTGTCCTGTCCCAAGAGCTCATTTTCCTCTGAAAGGCAGCAATAACACAAGAAAGAATAATAATCTATATATTTCAAGCTTTTATGTAAAAAGTGGGCTTAAACCAAGGCTCTACAATTTCTGTCCTCCCTTCTGGGAGGGAGAAGTATGCCAGTACAGCTCTTCCTCTGGGCACCAGCAAGCCCTGGGGAGAAGGCTGCAGAGCTCAGACAGGATCCATGACCCTGCTTTGCCCCTGTAGAAAGCTCAAACTGGAAAACTTAGTTAAGTCAGTGTTTGGTTTTTGTCTTTTTTTTTTTTTATTAAAGCATTATGTATAATTTTAAACACCAAAAAGTTTATACTCTTAATTGTAACTATCACTTGTGCCTGTGCTATATTGTGATTAGTTAAGCAAAGCATCCAGGAGTAGATGCAACCTCTAGATGCTGTCCCACATGGCAAAATGACAACCCTAGAGAAAATGTAGGTAAAATGGAAGAGGTGACTTCATCCTGTTAACTGTGCAGCTAAGCAGTATTTTAAATGTATTTTTACATTAACAGTTGCATTTTGCCTTCATGTTTGAAGAAAATTGACTAAATCATAGCGTGTAATTGTATTGGGTTTGTGCGGCACGGTTTTGGTAGAAGGGGGGCTACAGGGGTGGCGTCTGTGAGAAGATGCCAGAAGCTTCCACCATGTCCGATAGAGCCAATTCCAGCCAGCTCCAAGATGGACCCACTGCTGGCCAAAGCTGAGCCAATCAGCGATGGTGGTAGCGCCTCTGTGATAACATATTCAAGAAGGGGAAAAAAAAACTGTGGCGGAACAACAGCCAGAAGAGAGGAGTGAGAATGTGTGAGAGAAACAACCCTGCAGACACCAAGGTCAGTGAAGAAGGAGGGGGAGGAGGTGCTCCAGGCGCCAGAGCAGAGATTCCCCTGCAGCCCGTGGTGAAGACCATGGTGAGGCAGGCTGTCCCCCTGCAGCCCATGGAGGTCCACAGTGGAGCAGATATCCCCCTGCAGCCCATGGAGGACCCCACGCCGGAGCAGGTAGATGCACCCGAAGGAAGCTGTGACTCCGTGGAGAGGAGCCCACGCTGGAGAGCAGGTCTTCTGGCAGGACTTGTGACTCTGTGGGGGACCCACGCTGGAGCAGTCTGTTCCTGAAGGACTGCATCCCGTGGAAAGGACCCATGCTGGAGCAGTTCATGAAGAACTGCAGCCTGCGTGTTGTGGTTTAACCCAGCAGGCAGCCAAACACCACACAACCGCTTGCTCGCTCCCCACCCCCACCAGTGGGATGGGGAAGAGAGTTGGGGAAAAAAAAAAGTAAAATTTGTAGATTGAGATAAAGACAGTTTAATAGGACAGAAAAGGAAGGGAAAATAATAATGATGATAATAATGATGATGATGATAGAATATACAAAATAAGTGATGCACAATGCAATTGCTCACCACCTGCCGACCGATGCCCAGCTAGTCCCTGAGCAGTGATTCCCCCTCCCCGGCCAACCCCCCAGTTTATATACTGAGCATGACGTCATATGGTATGGAATACCCCGTGTTAAAAATTCCCCTCTATTTCAGTGAAATACTCACGTCAAATGTCTTGGCATTTCTCAATGGGTGAAGGATTGAGCCTCGAGGAGTGTTTCGGCCGAGGAGTGCTGCAGCCCAGGTCCCGTGCTAGTCGGCGACGGTCCTCTGAATATCACAAACTCGAGAGTTTGCGAACTCTGAGAAGCGTTCCGCTCAGAGGGAGATTCTGGGTGCAGCTCGCTGCAGTCCAGGAGAGCTTAAAGGGTCTCACTTGGGACCACTGTTTATAGGGTCACAAGATGATTGACTTTTTAGTCATCCATCAAAACTCTCAAGGTTTCAGTAACAATGGTATCGTTCCACTTGAGCTGAGACTCGGATAAGGGTATCAGGGGATGACAATTATCCCCGCTCTCGTCCTCCACTTGGGCCAGGCAGCGGAATTTTCTGGTACAATCGGTACGTTCCCCAACCTCAGCTACGCAAGAGTTCCTGATACGGTAAAGGGACGCTTCACCGCCTGACTCATTACACCAAGGCCAAGGTTTAATGGGATTTTCTGAGATCGTGGAGCGGCCCAGGAAGGGTGGGGGGGAATGCACCACCACACCCCGTTGGCCAGTTGGGTTAGCTGTCCTGGCTATGCTCCCTCCCAGCTTCTTGTGCACCTGGCAGAGCATGGGAAGCTGAAAAGTCCTTGACTTAGTATAAACACTGCTTAGCAACAACTAAAACATCAGTTTGTTATCAACATTATTTTCATCCTAAATCCAAAACACAGGGCTATACCAGCTACTAGGAAGAAAATTAACTCTATCCCAGCTGAAACCAGGACACTGTGGGAAGGACCCATGTTGGAGAAGTTCGCGGAGGACTCTCTCCCGTGGGTGGGACCCCACGCTGGAGCAGGGGAAGAGCATGAGGAAGAAGGAGCGGCAGAGACAACGTGTGATGAACGGACCGCAACCCCCATTCCCCGTCCCCCTGCACCGCTCGGGGGGGAGGAGGTAGAGAATTCAGGAGTGAAGTTGAGCCCTGGAAGAAGGGAGGGGTGGGGGGAAGGTGTTTTAAGATTCGGTTTTATTTCTCATTATCCTACTCTGATTTGATTGGCAATAAATTAAATTAATTTCCCCGAGTTGAGTCTGTCTTGCCTGTGACGGTAATTGTTGAGTGATCTCCCTGTCCTTATCTCGACCCACGAGCCTTTCATTATATTTTCTCCCCCCTGTGCAGCTGAGGAGTGGGAGTGATAGAGCAGCTTGGTGGGCACCTGGTGTCTAGCCAAGGTCAACCCACCACAGTAATATGTTAAATAAAAACATTGGCTGTCTTTATAAGTGAATGTCAGCTTTTAAAAGGTGGATCGGCCGTGTCTTGATCGAATTAAAATAAAACGCAGAGCTACTTGAAGCGGTTTTTTACTTTTAATGCGTTGCCTCTGTATTTTGTTGTGTTTGTATTTTGGCACTGCCTCCAACAGCCCTTCCACCGGGCCCCGCCCATAGTGGGCGTGGCCTGGTGCCTCTCAGGCGCAGGCGGTGGGGCGCGGCGCTGTGGCGTCACCATGGGCAGTAAGATGGCGGCCGCCATTAGGGTCGTTCAGGTAACGGCGCTCAGCTTGCGGCCTGGGGGGCGGCTGCGGTGACTGGGGCCGGTAGCCCGGCGCCGGTGGCGGGCCTCGCCTCGCGCGCGGCCACTGGGGCCTGAGGTGGCCGAGTCGCTGCCGGAGAGGCCGGTGTCCTTGGCGCGGGGGAAGAAGCATGCGGCGGGGCCGTCCCGGTGGCGCTGGTCATTTGATTCCGGTGCCTGGTCTCCTTCTGGTACTAAAGGATGCTACCGGGCAGCCCTGCCCCTTTTGTGCGCTGTTCGAGAGGGGAGGGCGCTAGCCAGCATCTCCTTTCTAAGCCATCCCTCTTCCCTTCAATGTGAAGGTGAAACATGGAGTCTTCTTGAAAAGACATGTTTCAAAAATAAGCAGAGTGACTTTGAATACCAGGCTTTATAATTTATAGTTTTTTTCTTAATGGAACTGGTCAATTCCATCCAGACCGCTGAACAATTATGTACAGGCAGAGCACAGCTAGCAATTCCATGTGCTAAAACTTTATCATTCCATTTATGCTACTGTGGTAGCTATTTCTGCATACACACTGATTGCTGTGAGAAAAGGAAGAGAATGCTTATTCCTGTTCTGGACACTAGGGTGGAGGAATGCCTTTAAAGGTGAAATTTCTCCTTGAGTAAAAATAGAACTTTTCTAAGTTTATCAGAGTGGCGGTGCACAAAGCAGCAGTATAGAAGTGGTTGTTTAATATGTTGTACGTTCCATTTTATTATTGTAAAGTTAATGTTCATCTAGAAATATATTTTATTCTCCCTGTTTCTCCTACTACCTTGTCTTGTTCTAGGTAGTCAAGCCACATACTCCATTAATTAAGTTTCCGGACAGAAAAAGTAGTCCCAGACCTAAAAGTAAGTATTTCATCTATAGATACAACTTGTGCCACATTTCTTTGCGTTAACTGTTTTATATAAGAACCAGCACACAATTTTTCTGCTTCGACTATGCGACTCAACTGATTTTGAGCAGGGCTTCTGAACCATAGTTGTTTTAGTTTGAAGGCAACTCTTTGACTCTTCCTTTTCAGATTCTATATAACTGTGGGAGTATACATAATGCACGCATGTCTCTATTTCTTGGTCAAGGCAGATTCACAAAGATTTCCAGTGTTGTTTTCCTACTTATATACAAAGTCCCATTTTTGCAAATACTAATATTTGCCTGAAGTGATAGTGCCCAAGTCAATTTGAAGCAGCCTTAGGTATTTGGTGATCTTTGCAGAAATGATATTGCATTTTCCTCATCCTTTCTTTTCCTAATTGGAGCGTGCGATGTCTGTGGTATTTAAAACCCTGATTATAGCTGAGAGCGCCATCCCACTGTACATTTTAAGAAGTGTTTCCTTGTGCTATTAATTAATGCTGAGAAAAAATTAACTTCATTGCAATCTTTGAAATTAATTTTTATACCTATAGCTATGTTTATATTTATAGGAACCCCAATACTGTTACATCAAAGTTAATGAGCTGTATGTTGTTTTAATATTCCTTTTGAGTCAATAAAGCATTTGAAACTAAAGTAGTAGATGTTTTAAGAAGCTCTGTTGTTATTCTCACTTGTTTAGAAATGATACCGTACCACGTATTTGCCACAGCATTATCACATTTGGGATTTAGCTTTAAGTTTAGTTTATCCATTAACATTGCAAAATATCTACAGTGCACATCAGTGCCACTTCTGACTTACCTGTGAATTCTTCAGGAACTATTTTCTGCAATAGCTTTCAGTCAGAATTTCGTATCTTGTGCCCAGTTTAGCCAATCGCACCACCTCTCATGCCAGTGAATTGCTTTCTCAAAGGCTTAAAAACATGTTACTTAGCTCATGTTTATCTTTGCATCAGAAGATTTTTGTGACTATATATTTTAAGTATGTTAGACTTTTCTACCTTAATCGATTTCTGTCGCCTCACTAGTAAATTGCAATCTACCTCACTTTGCTTGAACGCTGTAGCAATAACTGTGTTTCACTGTACCAGACTGTTGCTTCTACATAGCTAAACAGAGCTCTGCAGATCAAGACTATACTTTTAGGGGTGTGAGTGCTTGAAAGGCCAGCCAAATTCTATTATCATATTACTACTGCAACATGATGGTCTCAAACAGGGAAGGGAAAACTGTAGTAGGGACTGTATCTGAGCTTAAGCAACAGCAGTATTAGGTTGGGTATTTTTGAGTCTTGACTTCAGGTTTTTAATTGGCTAATGCTTCTATTCCAACTACACTTCAGACTTTAAAACATACAATACAGGAAAATCTTAGGCAAATCTCTAAACATTTATGTGGTATATAAAACAAATTTGGAGAAACTTTTTCTCTTTTTTCATATATAAGGTGTGTTACTTCTTGAAACAAAAATACTTTGTAGTCATTACTAGCCAAAACTGTTATCATCTGTGTGCTGTGTGTTGTTTTCTTCTGTTTTCATCTTCTGTTCTCTTTGCCTCCTGCTCTTAAATTTTAAAATTTCAGCTTAATGGCATGCCCCCTGTTCAGATTGTGTTCCTTCTGATGGGTTTTCTTCCTCCTCGCTCTGTTTGGGACCTTCCTTTGTTCCTGAACCACCTGATCAACTTGCAACTTTCAGATACAGTCTTCTGACTGAGAACCTCTGAATATGCCTCTCAATGGTGGTTTGGTTTGTGTTGTGGGGGTTTTTTTGTTTGTTTGTTTGTTTTGGTTTTGGTTTGTGTTTTTTTTTTCCCCCACCAAAAAAGACATTGCTGCAGGTGTTTGACGTCCCTGTCCTGCAATTGGCTCAGACTCACTATGGCTAAAACTGGATCCTCTCCTTTGTCCTCATTGATCATGTTGGAGGCAGGGGGGAGAGAGGCAGGCAACACTGTGGCATTTTAACTCCTTGCATTCTTTGACTCATCCAGGTCTGCTCAGTCTTGATGCTGCTTATTTTATAATTATGTAGTCCCTCTTTCCCAGCTGTTTAGATGTTGCATTTGTCTTGATCATTTTTCCAGGAGCACTGGGAGGGACTTCCTGTGGAAGCATTCTGCTTTTTCAGGTGTTTTAATCTTATATACAGAGGCCTAAGTGCTTCTGAAGTAAACATATTGCTATAAGACTCAGTCCTGCCTGGTGGGGTAATTGTGTGTTTCCACTGCAAGATCAGCCATGGTGGGACAGACCTAAGGTTCAAAATTCTTTCAGTGCTGACTTTGATAACACTGCCCTTTTGTCATCGGTTCTCCTATCCTTAAACTCAAGGCAACTTCTTTGATGTGAATTTCTTAAGCCTAGTTCCTGGCCCTCACCTGTAAAGTACTTCACATACTCCTTGGTCTCTGTATTTCATTAAGTTTGATTGCTGATGCCCAATATGTGAGGTTAATTCTCCACATCATTAACATAATTTGATATGATGCCATTTTGTAATATTAAAAATGGGTACAGCATTGTATTGCATGTTGTGGTATGTCATAATTGTGATCTTTATCTTTCTGTAAGCCTCTACCTCTTTTTCACTTGTCTGTCTTTACAGTTGCAGTAAACAAAAAGCATCATCTTAGTGGATGTTAGTTATTTATCTTGGTTATCTTTCTACATAACCTCCTCCACACACACATTTGATACTTTATGCTTTTTCTGCAAGTACAGCTTCCCAGTGAAAAAGCCTTTGTTAGGATATATGCTGATTTATCTTCTGTTTCCACATCAGTATTTCTTCCACTCAAATATGCTTTCTTTTACTTTCAGAATTTCTTCACTGTGTTCTTGGTATATTTAACAACAATAAAAACAGCTTGTGAGAAGTAGAGTATCTTTTAATTCTTTTAAGTATTTGTTATAATGAAGAAAATTGTCAATAACTGATAACTTTTATTGGCTGCTCATTAATTAATTTTACAGTCTTGTTATATTTCTGTAAATGGTTTTGCAATCTGGGTTTCAGTACAGGAATCTCTACAAGCAAGTGTGCCATCTCTCAATGCTTCAAAAGCACAGGAGTCTGTAGGAGGCAGATCACCGGCATTTCAAAATATTTCACCTGTTATTAGAATACAAGGTATACCAGACACTTCTGAATTAGCAAGAAACTTACCTCAGAAATACAGAAGGAAACTTATGTCAGATGAAGAGATTGAATATATTCAAGTAAGTTTCATTTATTGGTGTGTATTGTCTGTATTTACTTAGCATTTATCTTATTTCTACACCTTCTTCAAAGTTTAAAATATGGTATTACATTGTAATTCTTGGTAAGTGTATACTCAGAGTTTTCACAGCTTTGATACACAATACCCAAACTACAAAATCTTAATACACAAGGTACCCAACTCTCACTAATTAGTAGCTTGTGGTATCACTGATTAGAGAGATACAGACTTAAAACAGACATGCAGATAGCTAGCGATAGTCGTAGCCTACATTAATCACAGTCACTACCTGTTTTGTAATAGCTCTTTAATGTGTAATTTGAATATGCTGGACAGGAGCACAAGAGTCTGTTCTTAGACCAGCAAAGGCTATTACCAGGTGACTGAAGTCCAAAATATTTCTCAAACTAGTTTTTATAACTTATTTATTAGTAAGTTAACTCTTGTATTTCTAGTAGCGGAAACATTTTATTAAACTTGATATAAATATTTTCTGCAATATTTGCAAATATGACATTGTACATGAAAGGCCAGAAAAACCTGCTTTTGTTCTGTAACAATTTTCAGTTGTAAACACTGATGCTTAAAAAGGGAGAATGCACAAAATTTGAAGAACTGGAGAGATGAGTGTGAGTTTGAAATGAAAAGACACTTACATAGCTTTGTTAAATGATAAGGACACCTACAGTGTGATCATGTTAGTAGAGGAAATCAGTTTTCCTGCATGTATATCAGGGTATTATAATTAGAAATAAAATTATTTATTTTCCATAGTAATACACTTCTTGACCTCTAGCATAAATTTTCTAATGGTGAGGTAAGTTGTAAAATAATTTTGTTGGCAAAATAATGAATTGAGTACCTTTCTGATTTCTCATAAAGATTGTAATGGCTGACCTTGGCTTTGTTTTTACTTTGCACTTTGGAATTTGGGCACTGAAAATAATTCTAAAACTTCTGTTTACTACTGCTGTGTTTATCAGACCTTTCTAAAGTGAATAAGAGTCAGGTTTCTTCAGAGTGGGAGAATTGGAAGCAGCTATAATTATAAGTTGCAGGTGTTGATCTTTTTGTATTCTCCCCTGAAAAAAATGGAGCTGTTAAGGGTAGATGCTGATACTTTGACACACTGTGCATGTTCTTATATAGATTAAAAATCAATGTCTAAATCGGAAATTAAAACTAGAACTCTGTTAATCTAGAAAGGCAAAAAAGATTTGATCTCCATTTCCCGTTCTTTTAGTGGAATGTATTTAACTGTCTGCTTTTATTTTACAGCGTGGAGGTCCAGAATAAGTATGGAAGACAGTTTGTTTGCCACTGTTGAAGAATGAAGTATTGTATTCACAATAAAGGCATTTCCTTAATATTATGATTGTATACTAATAGCTTTAATAAAAACCCATATGAAGGGTGAGAAGGTTGACACAACACACTATATATTAATTTGTGATTGAGAAAGCCATCAACAGAAAATCTAACTAGCATTTGATGTCCACGCCATTAAAATATTTTTCTAATTAGCCATTTGCAAACTTGCCAATAGAACTGAGTTGTTTTCTTTTTCTATTTAAAAAGATTCAGATGTCTCATCAGGAATGATTTTATGGGCAGGAAAGGGACACTGAAGTATTCTCAAAGATTATTAAGACTGCGTGGTTGTTCTTAGTAGTTATACAACTGAATATCAGATGTGAGGTTGGGAAAAAATAAAAATAGGTTGCTCTGGGATTATTTAAATTATTAACTGTTTCAGAAGAGAGCCCTTTGGGACCAATTACAGTTAGAAGTCCACAATATACCTGAACTCTAGGCTTAATTTGCATAGTCCTTAACTACAGCCTTGCACGTGGCAGACAGAAGTGAGCCAGGCTGTGCCTGTGCATCTCAGGCTGGTACAGCCAACGGCCCTAGCGTCAGTCACGCTGCTTTCAGCCAAGGGGCCGTGTAGTGCTGTAACCTGTGGTATTGAAGAGCAGCTGCGCGTTCCCCTCCCGGGCTGTGCCCCAGCCTCCTCTCCTCCGGTACTGGAGATAACGGCGCCGATTGCTTCATCAGCCCTCTTCCCCTTCGCGCCTCCTATGAGTTACCGGGAGCTGGGGACAGTGCCAGGCGGCTCTCGCGAGGCACCGCCCGGCGCTGGCGGGAAGCGGCGAGGGGTGTAGTGCCGGCGGCGGTTGCCAGGGGCGGGGTGGGGGGGTGGGTGCGTCTCCCCCTCTTCCTCTCTCTCTCTCCCCCACCACTCCTCCCTCTCTCTCCCCCCCTCTCTCCCCCCTCCCCCCCCCCGCGTCTCTCTCTCTGTGTCTGTCCCCGATCCTCCCGCCCCGGCAGCGATGGATGCGTGGGCGCGCGCCAAGCGCTATGAGAAACTTGACTTCTTGGAGGAGGGACAGGTTGGTGTATGCAGAGCTCCTCAGCTTCCCCCCGGCCCGCCAGGTGCGGGGGTCCCCTCTGAGGGGTCGGCCGGGCCCGGCCGCTCTGTGAGGGACGGTCAAGCGGCTCTGGTGACGGCCCTCTTGTAACTGGAGTGGCCGTGGCAGAGGGGAGCCCCGCGGCCCTGGGGCTGCCTGCAGCGGCGCTGGCTCTAGCGGCCTCTGCCCGGCCCGTGGGCTGGCCTGGCCCCGTCTCGCCTTCCGCACGCAGCGGTGGGACCCTGCTGCGAGGCAGGGTGATACTGCGGTTATAGGGTGAGAGGGCCGGCCTCGTGCGGGGGAGGCAGGTTGTCCCCCACCACCGTGCTGACACCAGGATTTCATGGCCTCCTCCTGAGGGAAGGCCCTGGCGCGGGCACCTCTCCAGCCCGAGGAGCTGGGTTCGGTGGCTCGGGGGCCGTGTCTGCTGTGGCAACGTCCGAGCCTCCGACGAGGCTGCGCTGGCATACAACTTGCATGCCCCTGTAGTCACGCGAGCCTCTCTCTTTCTCCTTAGTTTGCTACTGTCTATAAAGCAAGGGATAAGAACACCAACCAAATTGTTGCTATTAAAAAGGTGAGTGTCAGAATATTTTCCCATTGTGTGATCAAGTGTCTGGTTGCTCTTGACCTGCCTAATGATTTTTTGGACAGACTTGATGGGTAATGGGGGAAGATTTTGTTTCTAGAGTGTTTTGTTTAAATGATCCAGTTAAGTCATCTTTAATACTTTTTTTTTCCTCCAAGAAGACAGACTAGCTTCAGTCTTACTACATTTATGAGTTTCTGCAAGGGTTACCTGGTCTTTAACTTGAAATTTTGGTTATTTGTTAAACAGGTGTATCCTTAAAACAAAACACACATTTCCAAAATTCAGGCTTTATTAGTCCTTGCTAGTGGCTTGCTTTTTGAATCTTTCCTCCTGCCGTACCTTATTTCCTTCAGTCCGGGAATGTTACTCCTGATGAAGTTCCTCAAAAAATTACCACCAATTCTGACAGAATTTGACAAAAGTGATCTTAGATCTGCAACTTAACTGTTTGAATATAAATGTTAAAAATGTCTATGTTTTCATAAAGTGTTTCGCTTCATACAATCTGAAGAGATTACAGAAAGTTTTTGTATTAAAAATAGGTGATTTTAGGTACTTTGCGAGGGATGAAAAATGTATGTTACAGTACTTTGGTTAGTTAAAGGGCCTACTTTACTAGGTGAATTAAACCATATAAATAGTAAGTAATTTTGTTTGATACACTAATCCATTTTAGCATTATAATGCTGTTCCTGTATGGTTGCTACTAGTAGCAGCTGTTGTGAAAAACATTCTTGTTTGTATCAGAATATTTTCTTAACTTTTATCATCTGGAAATATCAGTGACAGGATTCTGGACTTGAAAATTTCAGGGCAGTAGATGATTGAGATAGAAGGACTTTAAGTCAGCCCAAGTTTAGAGTATGCTAATTTTACTAGAATCATTCTAAGACAACTGTCAATTACTTTGGCCTCATTTCTCCCTGGGGAGAAGCTCGTTAGTGATATAATAAAGCTTTGTGGCTACAAAGCATTTTATGCTGCCAGTTTGCATTATGTCTGTTTTCAACCATCATGACTATTTTTAAGCTTTCGTAAAAGCTAATGCTGTGGAGACAATTCTCTCTTTTTTTTTTTTTTCTTTCTTCTTAAAAAAACAAACCACCACCTAGCTGGTAAAGCACTTCATGGTACTAAAACTCATCCTGTCTTAGAAGAATAACACTAAAGAATGTATCCCCTACTGTTGGGGCAGATGGCTTAACCTTGTATAATATGAAAAATTTCTTTTCAGATTAAACTGGGACATAGATCATATGCTAAAGATGGTGAGTTTTAAAACAAATTCATGCTGCAGAAGCTGTGCTTTGTTTGCTTTGCTTTTGTAAATTCGTGCATTAATTTCCCACACCATAACTTGGCTGAGAAAAATTAGCTCAACTCTTTTAGTGTAAGGCTTAGTAGAGCCCAAACTGCAGGGACAGAAGTGGACAACCCAGCTTCCCAAACTGCAGGGACAGAAAAAAGCAGCAGAAATACCTGCATGCATAGTATATGTCTAAATATGAGTATATAACTGGCTAGCTTCTCAATTTAAGTGGAATACAAACACGAATATAGCACAGAATAATAATCTTTACAGCACTGAGTTTAGAATATCTTTTTGTATTGATGCATCTCTGTGCCTTAAATATGTAAGACACGTGAGAGTGTTTATCTTGGTTTTCAGCTGTTTCTTTTGTTCTATTTTTGTGATTTATGCTGAGACAAAAGTTAATAAAAACAAGATCTTATAACTCTTGTCTCTTTGTGGGTTTGTTTTATGTTGAGAAATCAGGTCCACAGAGCAGTGTCTTTTGATCATGTGCTCTGACTAGCCATGTGCCTTTAGGCATGGATATTGCAAGTAAAAACCCAATAATCGTGGTCTTCTCTTACAGCCTGTGTGGTGTAGTAGAATTTTGTATGTGTGTAGGCTGCCATCCTTAAGGGATCCTGCATCAGGTTACCAACTTTCCGGTGAAGAATCTTTGCTCTCAACTGTCCAATTCCATTCTAAGGAAAAAATTTTAAAAGAGAAACTGAGCACTCATCTCGGAGTCTCCCAGTTGGGCTGACACAGTCATGATCCACCTGGCCTTCAATGGACTAATGTCCTTCAAGGACAGTCATTCAGTCATTACTTTTGGCTTATACAATGTCTAGCTATAGTTCAAAAAAGTTATTAAAAATAATGATCATGTCTGTTTTCCCTGTGTTGTCTGGTAATGTGGCATACTTTTTTCTGAATCTAAGGCTTTGCCCACCTGAAAGCAGACATTGTCAACTTGATTCTAAAATAAGTAATTAAAATAGGCAAAGCAGGAGTGTAAAGTAATCCATGTAGCTTTACCCAAAACTTTGCTAGAGTCTTACACATTGAATCAGATCCCAAGTTTTGGGAGAACACTGTTTTTCACCTCATGTACAGCTGGAACTCTTGCTGCACAACGTACCACAGGAGCATTTGCTTGCCGGGCAGTTTTTGTACAAGCCATACATACCAGCATTTTTGAAGGAGGAATTGTTACCCTGCAGGAATCGTGGTTTGATGCAGTGCAGTCGGTGTGACTGCCAAAGTGTACCCCCCCAGGTTTTTCCTCTATAAAATCTGGCTATTAAAGGATTCAAGCAAGGGTGAGCAGGTTTTGGCCACTGTAGCTTTTCTATTCTCACGTTGTGGTATAAAAGGATGTGTGCCTTGCCTTATTAAATAATGCTATTTCAAAAATGAGAGAGAGATATTAATGAGGTTTGTCAGTGTGCCTCTCTCTGGAAGTGAGACACGTTGAAGAACTGATATTTGCAAGATGTAACTTTTCTTTAAAACAAAACCCAAGCTTACTATACCCTGAAAAAGGTGATTTTTTTTTAATTATTATTTTATTTTTTTTTAGACTTTTGCTAGAACTTCCCCGTTTTGCCAAAAGGGGGGCATGTTCCTTTATAATCTACATCTAATTACTATGGTGTGGTGGGTTGACCCTGGCTGGACGCCAGGTGCCCACCAAGCGGCTCTATCACTCCCCCTACTCAGCTGCACAGGGGGAAAAAATACGACAAAAGGATAATGAGAAATAAAACCAAATCTTAAAACACCTTCCCCCCACCCCTCCCTTCTTCCCAGGCTCAACTTCACTCCCGATTTTCTCTACCTCGTCCCCCTGAGCAGCACAGGGGAATGGGGAATGGGGGGTTGTGGTCAGTTTATCACACGTTGTCTCTGCTGCTCCTTCCTCCTCACACTCTTCCCCTGCTCCAGCGTGGGGTCCCACCCACGGGAGACAGTCCTCCACAAACTTTTCCAATGTGAGTCCTTCCCACGGGCTGCAGTTCTTCACAAACTGCTCCAGCATGGGTCCTTTCCACAGGGTGCAGTCCTTCAGGAACAGACTGATCCAGCGTGGGTCCCCCACGGGGTCACAAGTCCTGCCAGCAAACCTGCTCCAGCGTGGGCTCCTCTCTCCATGGGGCCACAAGTCCTGCCAGGAGCCTGCTCCAGCGCAGGCTCTCCACGGGGTCACATCCTCCTTTGGGCACATCCACCTGCTCCGGCGTGGGGTCCTCCATGGGCTGCAGGTGGATATCTGCTCCACCGTTGACCTCCACAGGCTGCAGGGGGACAGCCTGCCTCACCATGGTCTTTACCACGGGCTGCAGGGGAATCTCTGCTCTGGCGCCTGGAGCACCTCCTCCCCCTCCTTCTTCACTGACCTTGGTGTCTGCAGGGTTGTTTCTCTCACATATTCTCACTCCTCTCTTCTGGCTGTCGTTCTGCCACAGTTTTTTTTCCCCCTTCTTGAATATGTTATCACAGAGGCGCTACCACCGTTGCTGATTGGCTCAGCCTTGGCCAGCAGTGGGTCCATCTTGGAGCTGTCTGGCCCTGGCTCTATCGGCCATGGGGGAAGTTTCTAGCAGCTTCTCACAGAAGCTACCCCTGCAGCCCCCCTTCTACCAAACCCTTGCTACGCAAACCCAATACATGTGGCGTAGAATTTATTTGCTTTGGAAAAAAGTATATGTCCACTTTTATTCTGCAGCAGTCTACTTATCTATGGCAATGTACTTGTTATTTAAGAAATTGTTGAGTGGTGGGGAAGTAGTTTGTAGTAGTAAATCATTAGTGAGTAACAGAATGAGAGGTTTCTTTGGAGCTTAATCCAAAGTTTTAAATTTTGTTCTGTCTCATCTTGTATTTTTTCTTCAATGTAGGAATCAACAGAACAGTCCTCAGGGAAACAAAATTTTTACAGGAGCTAAGCCATCCAAATATTATTGGTGTACATAAAATGAATGGTACTTCTAGAATCAGTCCTCAAATACTGTTGGTACAGTTTCAAACTGAAATTTAGAATTAGGTGGATCATGGAGATGCTACTTAATTTTGTTTGAGCTATTTTTTCCAGCCCAAAATGGGCAGTAAAACAATTGTCACAGCAGAACACCTATTTCAATAACAAAGTAATTTCTTTTTAAATCCTCTTACTTTTTAGCCTGGGGCTATGTGGATATTAATGGTGGGGAGAATTGTGGAAATTTAGATTACCTGATTTTGCATCTTGCTGATAGACTTGCAAATGATTGCAGTGCTGAATTTACCTGATTGTTTGCTTCACATGGAATTAGTGACAGCCAAATGCAGGCTTTCGTAAGCAATGGTAAAGTGGAATTCATGTGGCTTATTAGGTTTTAGTGCTGATATCTAAAACCTCTGTTGGCGGAAGTAAAACCTATATCTTTTCAGTTGGGTTTAAGTTGACTTCCAGCTACAGATACCTAGCTGGAGCTAAAGATATTTTAAAATTAGCTAATGCCAATAATTTGAAGCTCTGCCATAAATATTAGACCAAATATGCATTTTCCAGATATTTTATTTAACTTTTCAGAGTGGAAATATGATTATCTTCTGGATTGTGAACTTACTTTCAAAATGGTTGCTTTAGTTATCAAAATTAGAGAATGTGCAGAGAAGGACAACTAAAATGGTAAAGGGATGGAGCATCTTCTTTATGAAAAAGTCTGGGATTCCTCACTCTGGAGAGGAGAAGGCTGGGCATGGGGAGGTCTACAAAACTGAGGTGGTAGGTGAAGTGCATGCAGAACTGATATTTGCAAAACCCCACAGTACTAGAAATAGGAGATGTGTTTAAAACATATTTTGGGAGGGGGGAAAAATCTGTACTACTTTTTACACAGCATGTAGTGAATTTCTTGAATTTGTTGCCATGGGCATTGTAGAAGCAGGTAGCATCAGCAGTTGAAAAAGGAATTAAAAAAATTAATCAGCAGCAGGTCCATAAGCAGGTACTAAAGGCAATAGACAAGGATGAACCCCTCTTAGCAGTCCTGATAAAACAGTTGTGGATGTTGGAAGTGTAAGGGGCATGAATTACAAAAAGTAGCCAAGCCTGTATGTTCATGTGCATGGTATCTCCTGTTACCATGGTTTCTGCAGAGGGAGAGCATGAATACAGTTACTGCTGTTATGAACTATGCAAACAACTATCTTAAAATTGGGTAATTCACATGGTCATCATACTGAGACTGTAAGGAATGAGCCACACCATGGAGGGCATACCTTCCTGATCTTGAGGGTAGAATACCAGGCTAGCTGTTCTGTTGTTCTTACTCGGCATCAGGCTTGTGTTATCTCAAATTAAAACCTGATTCTATTGTTATACCGCTTCATCCTAAGAAAGGGCCGTTTGGATATTCTACAAAGAGTTTTATTTATCCTGGAAAGCTTGCTACAAAGATGAATACACACCTAAGAATATTTTTTAAAGGAAGCTGATAAGCCTAACACTTAGAATTTCTAAATACTGCATACTTGCAGGAAACAGATACGCAAAGCTGAATCCATGGGAAAACTTAGTGTGGTTTCAAGAAGAGGGTAGGAGTTTTGTAGAACAGCTAAGCTTAGGGAGAGGACAAGGTGTGCATTAGAATATCTGTTGTAGCTAATATGGTAAAGTTAACACTGTTCTTAAAATTTCTGACTCCAGGAAGGAGGGAGTTTACAATTGTGTAAAATGTTATTACCATACTTAATGGGGATTTTTGGGGAGACTGAGTTAAGAAGCTCAACTGAGTAAGAATTTTTTGTATTGCAAGTCGAAAAACTGAAACAATAAAATTTCTCAAGGGTTACATAAAAGAAAATCGGAGTCAAAACAGAACTGAGATGTCAGAGTCCCATACTGTCCTCTAATTATCAGGTCTTTCCAATAGGTAGCCCTGTGCCTGTCCTCCCCCCCTGCAAGCCGAAAATCCACATGCAGACTAAAATGGTGCAGAATTTTAGAAAACTGGAAATATGAGAGTATGCTTCATCATAATGTATTTTGTTTTCCAGCTTCTAGATGCATTTGGACACAAGTTCGATATTAGTTTAGTGTTTGATTTTATGGAAACAGATCTAGAGGTAAGATTTTAAGATGTCTGTTATTTCAGTATCTTTAAATGGTTTTTGAAAATACTACTTTAATAGGTTTACATTTGCCCATGTTAGAAAGGTGACTTTCATTATGTAAATTGATCATGCCTTAAAAATAGTTTGAATAGTTTGATAATTTTTGTGAGTTCTCAGCTGATAATGCCTTTACTTTTAAATACTTGATGTCAGCACGATCTTCAAGAAACAGATTATGTTTACTATGTTAGTTTTCTGGGACTTCAGTCAGAGCGTAGAACCTCAGTCATAGATCAGCATCTCGGAGTGCAATTGCTAAGCATAATAGCATCAAACGTTCAAGTAAGCGTGATATTAAAGTATACCAAGTGATGAGCTGGTACTAAAATCACACACACCTGAACCATTCTTTTAAATGTAACAATGTTAGGTGCTTGCAAATCTGCATCTTACAGATGTTTCATTCTCCAAGACCTTAAGTTAGTTTGTCTTTGCGGAAGTCTTTGTATCAGATATTTTGATGCAAGATTCTTCATTTTGGAAGACTGTCCTAGACAGCAATTCATGTCAGAGCTGTATATGCATACATTATCCCTACTCTGAACTGAAACTAATGTAGTTGTTAAGCTAACTCATTATACATATGTTGTTAAGCACTGGGGCTAGCATTTAAAATATTAAAAGAAAACATTGACAAGTTTGCTGAAAACCAGAGGAATGCAAGACTGAAAAGGTTAGATCAGTTTTTTCCTAATAGAATGAGTAGACTTTCTAGAGGATTCATTCTGTTTACCTAGTAACTAAGCAACATTTAGAGCTAAAGAAGATACAGTGTACAGAGAGGAATGAAATACTCTTGTACTACATAATGCTATGGTATGCAGAGCATTTAACTGCATTGTGGTATCACTCAAGCCACTATTTGGGACTGCAGCCTGTTGTGATTAGGCATGTGCTGCATACATGAAATTTTGTGTAGCTGTAGACAGCTATTTTGTAAATCTCAAGCAACTTAAAGCTTGGGAAAAGCTATTATTGAACTGGAAAATAATATTAACAAGCAAGTTTTGGGGAGTAGTGTAGACAATATTTTCAAACAGGATGCTTACATAGAATTTTAATGTTAAAAATCAGAGAATGTTGAAAATTAAGTAGACTTGTTAAAATATAGTGAAGTGGCTATACCTCCTGGTCGTCTTGAAAATAGAAGAGGAAACCATTGCATTTACAAAGATTAGATGCTTAGGTTGCATGGAGAAAGAAGGAATAAGTGGGAACATAATTTCTTCAAGGTTACTGACACTTATCACTTTTATGTGTACAGCTTTGTCTTGTAAGATTGGGTATCAACCTGGAACCGAGATAAAATTATAAACTTGTGTTTCCCACCCATTTTCTCATTTGCTGGTTATGCAAAGTTCATGTAGGCTATCTGGACTCCCCATTTCAATTTCTGATCTCCAGAACAAACCCATTTTTCTGGAGAAAGGATGAGAATGGTAGAGAATATGTGGCAGCCAATTCAAACTTTGTCTTAAAGGATTGTCCTGGTTCCAGCTGGGACAGGGTTAACTTTCTTCCCAGTAGCTTGGGGGGTGTGCTGTGTTTTGGGTTTGGTGGGAAAGGAGCGTTGATGGCCCATTGATGCTTTGGCTGTTGCTGGGTGATGCTTGCACCGGGAGGGGGGAGCACAGCCGGGGTGGTGGACCCAGCTGGCCAATGGGGTATTCTATACCATGTGACATCATGCTCAGTATAAAAACCAGGTGTGTGGGGGGGCTCGCCCCCCGTTCGTGACACGCGCTCGGTGGTCAGTGAGCGGTTGTGTTGTGCATTGCCTGTTTTGTGTATTCTGTTATTGTTGTTGTTCTCATTGTTATTATTACTGTTCTACTTAGTTTTATTTCAATTATTAAACTGTTTTTATCTCAACCCGGGAGCTTTCCTACTTGTGCCCTCCCGATTCTCTCCCCCATCCCACCGGGGGGGGGTGATCGAGCGGCTGCGTGGCGTTTATTTTTGCTGGCTGGGGTTAAACCACGACAAGGATGAAATAACATTTGAGCTGAAAGAACTGAAGTAAGTTAATCTTGCATGGTAAGCTTTGCTATCAATCTAACACTTTACAGGTTATTCTAAAAGATACTAATATTGTGTTGACACAGTCTCACATCAAGGCATATATGCTGATGACACTTCAAGGATTAGAATACTTACATCAGCACTGGATTCTACACAGGGCAAGCATGTACTAAATTGACAGCCTTTATGCTGTAACAAAAGAAGAACGGGCCGTAAGAATGGGCGGGGAAGACGACAGGCCTGGCTGAAAAGGAAGCTTTTGCTGGGACTCAGGAAAAATAGGAGAGTTTACCACTTTTGGAAGAAGGGGCAGGCAACTCAAGAAGAGTACAGGGATCTTGTTAGGTCATGCAGAGAGAAAATTAGAAAGGCAAAAGCCCAGCTAGAACTCAATCTGGCCACTGTCATAAGAGATAACAAAAAATGTTTTTACAAATATATTAACGACAAAAAGAGAGCCAAGGAGAATCTCCATCCTTTATTGGATGCGGGGGGGAACATTGCCACCGAGGACGAGGAAAAGGCTGAGGTACTTAATGCCTTCTTTACCTCAGTCTTTAATAGTCAGACCAGTTATCCTCAGGGTACTCAGCCCCCTGAGCTGGAAGACAGGGATGACGAGCAGGATAAACCCCCCATAATCCAAGAGGAAGCAGTTAACGACCTGCTACGCCACCTGGACGCTCACAAGTCTATGGGGCCGGATGGGATCCACCCGAGGGTACTGAGGGAGCTGGTGGAGGAGCTTGCCGAGCCACTCTCCATCATTTACCAGCAGTCCTGGTTAACAGGGGAGGTCCCGGACGACTGGAGGCTTGCCAATGTGACGCCCATCTACAAGAAGGGCCAGAAGGAGGATCCGGGGAACTACAGGCCGGTCAGCCTGACCTCGGTGCCAGGGAAGATTATGGAGCGGTTCGTCTTGAGGGCGCTCACGAGCCACGTGCGGGACAACCAGGGGATGAGGCCCGGCCAGCACGGGTTCATGGAAGGCAGGTCCTGCTTGACCAACCTGATCTCCTTCTATGACCAGGTGACCTGCCTAGTGGATGAGGGAAAGGCTGTGGATGTGGTCTACCTGGACTTCAGTAAAGCCTTTGACGCTGTCTCCCACAGCATTCTCCTAGAGAAGCTGGCGGCTCACGGCTTAGACAGGTGTACTCTTCGCTGGGTAAAAAACTGTCTGGACGTCCGAGCCCAGAGAGTTGTGGTGAATGGAGTTCAATCCAGTTGGCGGCCGGTCACGAGCGGTGTTCCCCAGGGCTCAGTTTTGGGGCTGATCCTGTTCAATATCTTTATCAACGATCTGGATGAGGGGATTGAGTGCTCCCTCAGTAAGTTTGCAGATGACACCAAGCTGGGCGGGAGTGTTGATCTGCTCAAGGGTAGGAAGGCTCTGCAGAGGGACCTGGACAGGCTGGATCGATGGGCCGAGGCCAACTGTATGAGGTTTAACAAGGCCAAGTGCCGGGTTCTGCACTTGGGTCACAACAGCCCCATGCAACGCTACAGGCTTGGGGAAGAGTGGCTGGAAAGCTGCCCAGAGGAAAAGGACCTGGGGGTGCTGGTTGACAGCCGGCCGAACATGAGCTGGCAGTGTGCCCAGGTGGCCAAGAAGGCCAACAGCATCCTGGCCTGTATCAGAAATAGTGTGGCCAGCAGGAGGAGGGAGGTGATTGTCCCTTTGTACTCGGCCCTCTAAAATGTCCACTGAGTTCATTTAGTCCACGACTTTGGGCTCCATCTGTCATAACAGTCTTTCAGGGCCGAAGAGATGGTGTGTGGTGTTGGGCTGTTGCATCCTGAAGCCAGTTCTCATTTCGGTACTGCTGCACTCGTTCAGTTCTATCATCGTTGCACTTTGCTCGGTTTCGTCGGAGTTAGTTCATTCTTCATTAATCTGGGTGATTTTCACTGCTATACCATTGATAGCAACCATAGAAATAATGATATACAATATCATATAACAATTGACATCATAAAATTCAGTTCATTGGCTATTTTCACCAAAAATCAAATCCCCTTGAGGTACACACCGAACTTCCCCATCCTTTCTCATCACCCACCAAGTGAACCCAGGTCCTTGAGCAAAAGCAATCCCATGGATGGGTTTTCCCTTGCCAGAGGCAGGAGTAACCCAGACTGTCTTCCCCAGCATATCTCTTATGTGCACGACAGGGACTTTATCCCCATCTACAGTACGTAAAAGTCTTGATTGGGCAGGGCCAACTCGATTAACAGATCCCCTAGTGTTGACTAACCAGGTGGCCTTTGCTAAATGTGTATCCCAATGCTTGAATGTCCCACCACCCATTGCCCTCAGCGTAGTCTTTAGCAGCCCGTTGTATCTTTCGATTTTCCCGGAGGCTGGTGCATGGTAGGGGATGTGATAGACCCACTCAATGCCATGCTCTTTGGCCCAGGTGTCTATGAGGGTGTTTCGGAAATGAGTCCCGTTGTCTGACTCAATTCTTTCTGGGGTGCCATGTCGCCATAGGACTTGCTTTTCAAGGCCCAGGATGGCGTTCCGGACAGTGGCATGGGGCACAGGGTATGTTTCCAACCATCCGGTGGTTGCTTCCACCATGGTGAGCACATAGCGCTTGCCTTGGCAGGTTTGTGGGAGTGTGATATAATCAATCTGCCAGGCCTCCCCATATTTGTATTTCAACCATCGTCCTCCATACCAGAGAGGCCTTACTCGCTTGGCTTGTTTGATTGCAGCGCATGTTTCACATTCATGGATAACCTGTGCAATAGTGTCCATGGTTAAGTCCACCCCTCGATCACGAGCCCATCTGTATGTTGCATCTCTTCCTTGATGGCCTGAGGCATCATGGGCCCACCGAGCTATAAATAATTCACCCTTATGTTGCCAGTCCAGATCCACCTGAGCCACTTCAATCTTAGCAGCCTGGTCCACCTGCTGGTTGTTTTGATGTTCTTCAGTGGCCCGACTCTTGGGTACGTGAGCATCTACGTGACGTACTTTTACAGCCAGGTTCTCTACCTGGGCAGCAATATCTTGCCACAGCGCGGCAGCCCAGATGGGTTTACCTCTGCGCTGCCAGTTGTTCTGCTTCCACTGCTGCAACCACCCCCACAGGGCATTTGCCACCATCCATGAGTCAGTATAGAGATAAAGTACTGGCCATTTTTCTCGTTCAGCAATGTCCAAGGCCAGCTGGATGGCTTTCACCTCTGCAAACTGGCTCGATTCACCTTCTCCTTCAGTAGTTTCTGCAACTTGGCGTATAGGACTCCAAAATCTTTGCCTTCTGGCCAGTTCGTGATCACCTCCAAGATTCCTGGGCGACTGTGGTTTCCTATTTGGGCCCGTTGTGTGATCATTGCGACCCACTTACTCCACGTAGCATCGGTTGCATGATGTGTAGAGGGGACCCTCCCTTGGAACATCCAGCCCAGCACCGGCAGTCGGGGTGCCAGGAGGAGCCGTGCTCCAGTACCAACCACTTCCGAAGCAGCTTAGAATCATAGAATCATACAGGTTGGAAAAGACCTCTAAGATCATCGTGTCCAACCGTCTACCCAACACACCATGTCCACTAAACCATGTCTCTAAGGGCCTCATCTACACGTCTTTTAAATACTTCCAGGGATGGTGACTCCAAGCTTGAATCCCTTCATATGCTGCCAATATCTCCTTCTCAGTTGGAGTGTAGCGGGCCTCGGATCCTCTGTATCGCCGACTCCAGATCCCTAAGGGTCGACCTCGAGTCTCCCCTGGTGCTTTCTGCCAGAGGCTCCAGGTGGGGCCATTCTCCCCGGCTGTGGTGTAGAGCACATTCTTTACATCTTGTCCTGCCCGGACTGGCCCAAGGGCTACTGCCTGAACTATCTCCTGTTTAATTTGTTCAAAGGCTTGTTGTTGCTCAGGGCCCCATTTGAAATCGTTCTTCTTCCGAGTTACTTGATAGAGGGGGCTTATAATCAGACTGTAATTTGGGATATGCATTCTCCAAAAGCCCACAACGCCTACGAAAGCTTGTGTTTCCTTTTTGCTAGTTGGTGGGAACATGGCTGTCATTTTGTTGATCACATCCATTGGGATCTGACGACGTCCATCTTGCCATTTTAATCCTAAAAACTGGATCTCCTGTGCAGGTCCCTTGACCTTACTTTGTTTTATGGCAAAGCCAGCCTTCAGAAGGATTTGGACTATTCTCTCTCCTTTCTCGAAAACCTCTTCTGATGTGTTGCCCCCACGATGATGTCATCAATGTATTGCAGGTGTTCTGGAGCCTCACCCTGTTCCAGTGTGGTGTGGATCAGTCCATGGCAAATGGTAGGGCTGTGTTTCCACCCCTGGGGCAGTCGGTTCCAGGTGTACTGGACGCCTCTCCAAGTGAAAGCAAACTGTGGCCTGCACTCTCCTGCCAAAGGGATTGAGAAGAAGGCATTGGCTATGTCAGTTGTGGCATACCACTTGGCTGCCTTTGATTCCACTTCGTGTTGGAATTCTAGCATGTCTGACACGGCAGCACTCAGTGGTGGCGTGACTTCGTTCAGGCCACGGTAGTCTACTGTTATTCTCCACTCTCCATTAGACTTTCGCACTGGCCATATGGGACTGTTAAAGGGTGAGCGAGTCTTGCTGATCACTCCTTGGCTCTCCAGTTGACGAATCAGCTCATGGATTGGCGTGAGGGAATCTCGGTTGGTGCCATATTGCTGCCGGCACACCGTTGTGGTAGCGATTGGTACCTGCTGTTCTTCAGCCCTCAACAACCCCACAATAGATGGGTCCTCCAAGAGACCAGGCAAGGTGGACAGCTGTTTCATTTCCTCCGTCTCCAGGGCAGCTATACCAAAAGCCCACCGGTACCCTTTTGGGTCCTTGAAATACCCTCTCCTGAGGTAGTCTATGCCAAGGATGCACGGAGCCTCTGGGCCAGTCACAATGGGGTGCTTTTGCCACTCTTTCCCAGTTAAGGTCACTTCAGCCTCCAATACAGTTAACTCTTGGGATCCCCCTGTCACTCCAGAAATACAAATGGGTTCTGCCCCTTTATAGCTTGATGGCATCAGGGTACACTGTGCACCGGTGTCTACGAGAGCCTTATACTCCTGTGGGTCTGATGTGCCAGGCCATCGAATCCACGCAGTCCAGTAAACCCGGTTGTCCCTTTCCTCCACCTGGCCGGTGGCAGGGCCCCTCTAGTTCTGGTCATAATATCTGTTTCTCACTTCTTGCAAAGGCGAGTCCAGAATTTCTCCATTACAATCCAAAGTAAGATCAGCCCTTCTACTCTGTCTGGGGAACTGTTCACTGGAAACTGGACTGTCATGAGACAGGTTTTTCCTGACAACTGGAGCAGCATTTTTCCTGGGAGAACCCCCTTGTGTGATTGTTTTTCCTTGCAACTCACATACACGTGCCTCTAGGGTCGAGGTAGGTTTTCCATCCCACTGCCTCATGTCCTCTCCGTGGTCACGCGGGTAAAACCACAGTGTGCCCTGTGGTGTGTACCTTCTATATCCTCTCTCTTGAGCAGAAGAACGCTGACTCCTAATGGCTGAGATACTGGTCCATACAGTTGGAAAGTAGGACCTCTCCTCTTTGAGTTGCTGGACCTCCCGGGACAGTTTCTCCACAGTCGAGACAATGGAGGCGGAGAGAGTTTCTTCGAAATCCCGGAGTCTGCCAACCACGTCATCCACCGTTGGTGCTTCTTCCTCTTTCCAGCACAGTACTGCTAATGAATTGCACACGACGCTCGTGCGCTCCGTACCAACTTCTGCCACATGGGTCGCGTGCACTGGACTTCATCTGGATCTTTGGGCGTTTGGTCGTTGTCCAGGTCACTATAAACCACCTCCAGCACGCCTAATTCTATCAGGTACTGGATACCTCTCTCCATAGTGGTCCATTTGCCTGGGCGATATATAACATCTTCCTTGAAGGGATACCTTTCCTTCATGCCTGACAGCAGTCGCCTCCAGAGGCTGAGGACCTGTGTCCCTTTTCCAATTGCTTTGTCAACGCCCCCTTCCCTAGCAAGGGATCCCAGCTGTTTGGCCTCCTTCCCCTCTAATTCCAGGCTACTGGCCCCATTATCCCAGTATCGGAGCAGCCAGGTAACTATATGCTTGCCTGGACGACGGCTGAATTCTTTCTGCATTTCTTGCAACGCACTCAGGGATAGGAATCAGGTGGTTTCCGTCTCGTTTATGAGTTCTTCCTCTTCCTCCTCCCCTCCTCATGATGGCCCTGCTTTTCCATCATCCCTTTCTAAACGACCTGACTTTCGCTTCCAAGATTTCCTCTTCTGTACAGGGGCAACGGATACCAGCAAGGGCTGGTCCTCTGGTCCAGCTGTAGTACCTGTTGCTGGGGTTTGGGTAGCTGCAGTGCCTGTCGTGGGGGTTGGAGTAACTGTAGTGACTGTTGCCAGGGTTTGAGTGGCTGCAGTGCCTGTGACGGGGTTTGGAGTACCTGCGGTGTCTGTCGCCGGGCTTTGAGTAGCCACAGTGCCTGTCGCAGGGGTTGGATTAGCTACAGTGCCTGTTGCGGGGGTTTAAGTAGCCACAGTGGTTGTCGTGGGGTTTGAAGAAGCCACAGTGCCTGTCGTGGCGTTTTGAGTAGCCATTGTGTCTGTTGCCCAGATTGATCTCTGGATAGTATTCCTGAATAGTTGTTTAACCCTAAACAAGACCTGAACCACATTCAGGAGACATAGCAATATGAACATGCTTGTTTGAACATCCCAAGGATATTCAGAATTCTCAGGGAATATTGTGGATGTCTTCATGAAGCGGATAGAAGAAAAAGGACTTTCTGGTTATATGGAAGGGAAGATGAACAAGTGGGAGAAAGTGTCCCATCCTGTCTCCCCCTTAAATTCATTCTCCGAGGAGAAAAAAGTGTAATTCCTAGTAGTTTCTAAGAGGTGGTTCCCAAGGTACAAGATGACGGCAGTGCTGAGTATAGATACCAGATTAGACTTATAACCAATGATTTTATCACCTCATAAAACAGCAGCAAAATGATAACCTTGACCCACTTCCGATTAATGATAAACAGCACAACAGGCAAGGTATTACATGACCCAGCATTGAGATCCAGCCCCACAACTTTGAGAGCCAATAAATCAACATTGTGACCAATCAATATAATGGATGCTTATAACAATTTTGCCTTAACACTCTTTGGTTAGATCTGTCGTTATCTTAACCCTTCGAGCCCCACATTGGGCACCAAAAAGGACTGTCATGGTTTAACCTGGCAGGCAGCCAAACCCCATGCAGCCGCTCGCTCACTCCCCCACCCCCACAGTGGGACGGGGAGAGAATCGGAAGGGTAAGAGTGAGAAAAACTCATGGGTTGAGATAATGACAGTTTAATAGAACAGAAAAGGGAAAATAATAATAATAAATAATGATAGAATATACAAAATGAGTGATGCACAATGCAATTGCTCACCACCCGCGCTGACTGATAACCAAGTAGCGATCTCTACTTCCTGGATCTCGTGACCAACAAGTTTATCATACCATAAGCCAGTGTTACAGATTGTAGCAAAACGATAACCTTAATCCATCTCACAGATGTGATAAACAGCACATAAATACTGATAAACAGTATATACAGCCAGTAAGGTGCTACATAACACAACTCCAAGAACAGATCCAACAACTCTGAGAGCAAATAAACCAACATTGTGACCAGCGACTACTAAACTGATATAATGAATGCTTATAACTATTTGTTTTAACCTGCTCAGGTCAGATGTGTTGTTGTCTCAACCCTTTGAGCCTCACGTTGGGCACCAAAAAGGACTAGTGGTTCAACCCCAGCCAGCAACTAAGTACCACACAGCCGCTCGCTCACTCCCCACCCCCATGGGATGGGGGAGAGAATCAAAAAAAAAGTAAAAATCTTGGATTGAGATAAAGACAGTTTAATAGAACAGAAAAGGAAGGGAAAATAATAATAATAATAATGATGATGATAGAATATACAAAATGAGTGATGCACAATGCAATTGCTCACCACCAACCAACCGATGTCCAGCCAGTCCCCGAGCAGCGGTTGCTGCTTCCTGGACCACGCCTCCTAGTTTATATACTGAGCATGACATCATATAGTATGGAATACCCCTTTGGCCAGTTTGGGTTAGCTGTCCTGGCTATGCTCCCTCCCAGCTTCTTGTGCACCTGGCAGAGCATGGGAAGCTGAAAAGTCCTTGACTTAGTATAAACACTGCTTAGCAACAACTAAAACATCAGTGTGTTATCACACTATTCTCACACTAAATCCAAAACACAGCACTATACCAGCTACTAGGAAGAAAATTAACTCTATCCCAGCTGAAACCAGGACAATCTTGCACAGTACATTTTCTTTCCCTCTGCCCTTTTGAGGTAGCACTCTAGAACTTAGCAGAATGGACTGAAGTGGTTACTGGTGGGTGCCCTCTTAGAAAATGTTGTCACCAGGGTCTAGCTGCCAGGAGGGAGAATTTATGCCATCCCCATAAGTGCTGCTTTTCCACAAGAGCAAAACCCTGTAGCCTGTGGGGCTTGTTCACCAATACTTAAATGTGTAGCAGCTGTATTTCTCAAAAAAATCGCCCCTTTATTGTCTGGGGAAAACTATCACTAGATGGATGACTGCCTGTGAAATGTATTAAGCATACATCATTTCTAGCTATTGCTACCACTTATTTCTGATCAGTGAGGTATGTGGAGACACTGATGCTACAATGACATCATTGTCCATCTTCTCCAGTCTGGAAAACACTTAATCAAAAGCAGCACTCCTTCCCTAGGACACCAATTTCTGGTCCTATTAATCTGCGTTTCTATGGAGCCGTAAGTTTGCAAAACAGAGAATATAAAAGATACAGCGCTTAACTCTTTCCTGAGTTAACGCAGTATAGGCGATCTATCTAATCTCAGAACTATTCTACATTGGTTTGGAAAAAAAAATCTATTCATATCTGAGGTTAAGAACTTGTATTATTTGGGCATTCGTTTAAAGTTCTTGGGTATGATTCAATGTCAGTGTATTTTAGAGGAGACCTCTGCTGATAGGGCAGGCAATAACAGTTGGATCCTTTCATAGTAAGCTTCATATCTATCCCAGAAGGCAGCTATGGTTTATTCTACCTACATTATAAATAAGTAGCACATGAGAGTACAGGAGCTGGAATAGAATCAGAAAAGTACTGGTGCCCTCATCATCTCTACAGCTGATACTAACAAAAACATGGTTAAAGAATGAGGCAGAGACTAAAAGGGCTATTACTTCCTGCACTACCCAGCTTATTGCTGGGTAGTGACAGCACATAACAAAGATCATTAAGAGTGTATGTGTGGTGGGGCAGGGTTAAGCCTTAGAATAGCTTGCCTTTCTTAGGTTTAAAAGTAGAATTAACTGGCTAGCTTTTTATACCAACAAAGAGAAATACTTATATGTATCCCAAATGCAATTAACACTTAATTATAGAATTTGGGACTCATTTGGAGTACACATACTGATGCAAGTGGACTTTGATTCTAGCACTCTTTCATAGATTCATTGGAAACGGTCATCATGTACTGCTGCTGCAGCAAACAGCATTAACCAGCTCAGAGTAGATGGATCTAAATAATAGTATTAAACAAGTACTAAAACCTTGACGGACTGAACCCCTTTACTTTGGTAACAATGTGATTTACACTTTTCAGGATTACCAAAAAAATTGATTTTTTGATTGCTGTGGATGGTGGATGAAAATGAGTGATCCAATGGCCCAAGTCCCAACCATTGAAAAATTCTGTAATAGTCACTGGATGGTTATTTTTTAATATTTTTCATATGTAAAATGTGAATTTAATATTTCATTACTGAAACTGAGGTTTCATTAACCCTACTTCTTTTTTGAATAAAAGTGTTTTTAAACAAAACAAGAAGATTCCTTTCTGTGGTTTGCTGTCTCATTACTTTGACTCGTGCTTTGAGGTAGTAACTGTCAAAACTGCTTGCTGGCTACAGATTTACACAGGCTAATTTTGCAGAACCTTTATGCTGAATCACGTGCTATCCTGTACAGCCTTCTCACCTGGAGCTTAGATGTTCATATGATTGTCTGCCAGCCCTATAATAAATGTTGGAAAAACTGTATCATTATAAGGGAAGGGCAGGATGCTTTTTTTGTTCCAGTTAATATGCCAATGTAATAACAAATGAGTTTGTATGTGCTCTCTCAGTAGACATGCCTTAAGACTTTCTAAGGACACATCCACTATATTGAAAGCAATATGATGCATAGATTCAATGTGAAGCGTTGGGGTTTTTTTGCAGACTCCAGTCTTCCAGGAGAAATTATCTGAGAGCATATAAATACTGTTTCCTTCACAGCCTCAAGATTGCAATAAGAGATGGAGGGAGATCCAGCTGGAAAAGCTATACCAGCCCTCCTGTCAACCTGTGGCTGTTGAACAATTCATAGTGCACATACTGGGCTCAGCTCTGTTGCCTGATTTCCAGCATGGCTGTGTTGCAAAGTGGCTGCTGGGTAACCAAACTTCTACAATGGAGAGGAACAAGCCAGTAGGTGCTGTTGATGCAGCTTGACCGCATGCCCACCCCTGTTATGCAGTAGATCTCAGGGATACCTGGTGAGCCATTGTCGTTTTCCCACCTGTGAACCACTTTCAGCATTCTGTTTTCTGATGTATGTGGCAAGTGTATTAGCAGAAGACTTTGAGGCTTGTAGAGGAAGAGTAACCATCTTCTTGCTCCTGTGATACTTCATTTTATTCCTACCTTGAGTCAATGTGAAATATGCTGGCCTTGTAAGGGAGAACAGTTACTAGTCTCCCAATACCCTACTGTGTTCTGTATTGGTTGTTGGCAATTGAAAATTAAACTTACATTTCCTACTGACATCTAATTGACAGTGTAGAGAAAATGTTTATCAAATAACATTAGTTACAGCAGTTTTTACTGTCTGTCTAATCAAACATCATCATCCTGAATGCAGGCTGGAGGATTAAGAGAACTGCAGTCCTAATTCTCACAGGCATATGTACAAAAATGTTAATCTGAATAGGGAAGAGAGGGTTAGGAGTCTTGTAAACTTTTTTTTTGCATTCAACTTATCTAGGGCAGCATTCTGACTGGACTTCAAAGCCTGGAAACCTTCAGCCCCTAAAACAGGCACTGCATTTTTCAGTAAGTATCCTCATTCTTGGATGCAACAAATAGAGTTTGTATGGCAGTGACAATTTTAGGTATTCTGCCAGCTCTGCTTTGAGAGTAACACCATTCCCTTCTTGTCAAACACTGCATGTGCCTAGACAATACCCTTCACTGAAGGAAATCTTTTCCAGTAGAACAAGTAGCAATCCTCTAAGCTCCTATTGGCAAAAGTTGTAGAGTAGGTACGGAGTTAGATGGGCAGTCAGTGTTTGAATGTATGTACAGTTGTGCTCTGTAAGAGTGGGGTTGAAGAGAGAGGACATCGGGCATTTTGTGACCAAGGCTTCCAGTATGTATGCTTCCAGTCATGTGTTTACTACAGCAGACACTCAAAAAAAGCAATGCTCCTATATAACAGAAGTTCAGGAGCCATTCCCTTCCAGCTCCCACATTGCAGTTCATTTGGCATACTGTGCACTGTATGTAAGGTTGGGGCCTGTTCTATACTGTGAATGTATACAATGGCTCACTGAGTAAGTCTTGGTTTCAGCTGAGTTCATGAATGAAGCCTTCTGTGTCAGGGACTAAAATTGCCTTGCTCTTAATGGTGGTGGTATGCATAGATAAAGTGTATGTACACCACAGAGTAAGATAAGATTAGAAAAAGGATCAGCAATATTTTTTCTAAATATCAGGCTTTTGGATAGTTTGACTTAACTTTTATGGCTTAGTTCACAACTCTGGAAGGAATATTTGGGATTCCTGGTGAATATAACTTAATATGCAGTCATATGCAATTAGTCATTGTGGTGGTGCATTTCCCCCCTTCCCCTGAGCCACTCTACAATCTCAGGAACTCCTGTTAGGCCTTAGCCATTGTGTAACGAGTTGGGCGGTTGAGCGTCCCTTGACCGTACCAGGCACTCTTGCATGGCTAAGGCGGGGAGCGACACTGATCGTACCAGGAACACCAGCTACCTGATCAAGGTAGGGAACAAGAGCAGGGGATAATTCATCATCTCTGACAGCCCTGAAGCATTCCCTACCTGGATCATAGCTCAAGTGGAACGATACCATGGTTACCGTGGAACAATACCATAATTACTACCCCGGACCATCTCAGATAGTGGCCAAGATGGAAATTTACTGATGACTAAAGCCAATCATCTTGCAAACCTATAAACAGCGGTCCCAAGGGAGACCCTTTGAGTTCTCCTGGACTGCAGCGGGCTGCGCCTAGAGTCTCCTTCTGATTGGGACGCCTCTCAGAGTTCACAAACTCTCAAGTTTGTGATATTCGGAGGACCGTCGGAACCTGGGCTGAAACACTCCTCGGCCGAGACACTCCTCGGGGCTCAACCCTTCGCCCGTTGAGAAATGCCAAGGCATTTAATGTGAGTATTTCACAGACCCGAGGGGAATTTTTAACCGGTATCTTTATCTAGCTATAGGCCTTTGTCTTTCATGAATTTACCTGGCTATGGGCTCTTGTGTGTGAATAGATCTATATTGTGTGTGTGTGTGTATTGATTTAGATAACTAACAATAAGCATAATCGTAATTTAGTAATTGTAGTAAACTTGATTAACTTGCTTTGTAACTGTTAAATTAGTCAATGATTAAGTGCTGTTAAAATCTTATGATCTACCTTAAAACTGTGAATGAACTTTAGATTGCTGCTAGACACTTTAAATTGCTGCTAAACATATATAACCCCTTAGGCATAAACCGTTGACCAGGTCTGAGACTAGGGGTAGATCCAGCCGCACCTAGACTCCTCTCTGAGAAGGAGTTTAGAAAGCAAGGGGGTCTACTCTGAACCTCGTGACTCAACGGGAGGGTCTTCCTTACCCTTTTGTTCTTGGTCTTTCTATAAATCATTCCAACATAATTCTGACATGATTTTCCCTGTGTATACTTAATCCATGTAATGAGTAATAGAGTGAACCTTGCCATCGAATTCTGTTAAGTCGCGCTTTTACAAATTTCTACTAAAATCACCTTTTGCTGATACCTTTGCCAGTGATTCTTTAAGTTTGCTTCCCCCCATCTGCACATACCCTTGCACAGGCACCAACGTGGCGGTCAGCTGCGGATCTTGGAATTCAGACAACAGGTCCTGCATTACATCAGGGAGTTCTCTAATGAGCAAAACAAGACATGGACTAGATGATCGTTGTAGGTTCCTTCCAACTGAAATAGTATGATATGTTAATCAGCGCAAGTTTTATTATCCACCCCTGCGTGCTTTCCCTTGAGCTTCACCCCTGAGCAGGGCTCCGCTGTCTCGGGTCCCCATTTTTACTAGCGTCAGTGTCCCGGGGCTCCCGCCGTGGAAACACTATGCTTTCAATAAAGCCACAGCTTTCACTTGCTGTGTGTTGTGCCTCATCCCTGAGGGATCTGTACCTGCTTTCCGCCTGTAACACATGCTAATCATGCTTCAGCTTTGACAATCTGTCTTTTATCACACCAACTCATTGAATATACAGCTGCTGCAATCTACTTGGCTTCTGTTCAGAACCACAACAATCAAGGATGGTTTGTCTTGAGCCTGCAATGTGCATGCTTGTGCAAAGGTCTATCATCTTGTACACTTGTGCAAACTGGAACATAATCTAAATGCCTTCTCTCTTGGGTTGAGACAGTTCTTCTGCCCTTACCACCTTTTTATCATGAGTCACTGCTGTTTCTTCCTGAAAGGTTAGTACTCCTCTTTGCAAACTTGATGGCTCTTACCTTGAGACTTACTGGAATTTGAATAACTTCTATGCATTGTACTGATATTGTTTATATAATTTAATCAAAACTTTGTTTTCTTCCTTCCACTTTGTTGCCACAATAAATGTAGCAAAACTCATTGTAAGAGCACACAATACAGAAGGGGAAGGTGCGCTCTGTTTTAAACAAAACTGATTTCATTTTCTCACAGAGACCAGGATTACTTGTGGTGGCATGGAGAACAAGGACTGCTAGCTATCATGTCCTCATCTTGTCTCCCTGGTTCTTGACTGGTGCCAACGCTGCGTGATCTCTGCAGCCTTTTTCTTTTGACAAAGAAGGCTCAGAGCCAGGTTGAGTTGTAACATACAGTTGTTGCTTTGCATTTGTGGTATGCTCTTATCCATGGTGTGGCCTTGATGCTGTCAGCACTCCAGGCAGCACTGCCAGTTCTTTGTTTTTACCTGTGTTTGTTCTCTTGACTTGCTGCATATATGTTCACTTAACTCTTGCTCAGACATTTCTTCTGGTGCACAAACATTTATGCTCCATGTGCTCCAATTTAATGATTCCTTTACAGAGCAGGTTTCACCTGTGACCTTTTAATACTCATTTGCTTCTCAGAGAGAAGGTAGGGATTGTTACAAAAAAGGCTATAGTTTGGCCTGCTTTTATTTGCATCCCTCTGTTCCCCCTTGCATTTCATACTCAACTATGTCAACTTTGCCTCTGAGTTAAGGTATTCTCTCCATATGGCTGTAATAAGATCACAGGATAAAACAGGGATAGATCTGGATTTAGCTTATCAGGTTGAGATAGAGAAACTTCTCAGAGAGCTAAATTGAGTGCTTTGAGCACTTTTGGCAGGCTGTGTTTTGACATACACCTTGCTGATATCCAGTAGAGTGAGAGGTCAGGGAAAAGACATGCATGGCTGCAGTCTCTTTTTGGCTCCAAAATACAGTACTGCCTAGGAAAACATGCTGTTGATTCTTATCTTCCCCAAGACCTGCTGAGAATTAGATTTGTTCCTCCTGTAGCCCACCACCACCAGAAGGAAGACTCCAGAAGCAGCTCTGTTCTCACTAGCTTGAGAACTCCAACTTGCATTTCTCTAAAAATCTGAATCACTTGGCCAAACTTTGTTCATCTTATAATGCCAATTTCTCATTTTCAAGCTTCCCCAAGTAAAGCTGGAATAAAATCTCAGTTTTGATGCTATTGAACTAGCCTTATATCATCATCTCTGTGTTCAATTCTAGTCTTTTTAATTTTTTTCTCCTATTTGTGACCAACTTATTCAGAAAATTTCTATTTATTTCCTTTTAGAAACTCTTATTCTTTCAAATTGTATTGGGTTTGCGTGGCAAGGTTTTGGTAGAAGGGGGGGCTACAGGGGTGGCTTCTGTGAGAAGATGCCAGAAGCTTCCACCATGACCGACAGAGCCAGTGCCAGACGGCTCCAAGACAGACCCGCTGCTGGCCAAGGCTGAGCCAATCAGCGACGGTGGTAGTGCCTCTGTGATAACATATTCAAGAAGGGGGAAAAACTGCTGCACAGCAGCAGCCAGAAGAGAGGAGTGAGAATATGTGAGAGCAACAACTCTGCAGACACCAAGGTCAGTGAAGAAGGAGGGGGAGGAGGTGCTCCAGGCGCCAGAGCAGAGATTCCCCTGCAGCCCGTGGTGAAGACCATGGTGAGGCAGGCTGTCCCCCTGCAGACCATGGAGGATAACGGTGGAGCAGATATCCACCTGCAGCCCATGGAGGACCCCATGCTGGAGCAGGTGGATGTGCCCTGAAGGAGGCTGTGACCCCATGGAGAGCCTGCACCAGAGCAGGCTCCTGACAGGACCTGTGGCCCCGTGGAGAGAGGAGCCCGTGCTGGAGCAGGTTTTGCTGGCAGGACTTGTGACCCCGTGGGGGACCCATGCTGGATCAGTCTGTTCCTGAAGGACTGCACCCCGTGGAAAGGACCCATGCTGGAGCAGTTCATGAAGAACTGCAGCCCGTGGGAAGGACCCACATTGGAGAAGTTTGTGGAGGACTGTCTCCCATGGGTGAGTCCCCACGCTGGAGCAGGGGAAGAGCATGAGGAGGAAGGAGTGGCAGAGACAACGTGTGATGAACTGACCACAACCCCCATTCCCCGTCCCCCTGTGCCGCTCGGGGGGAGGAGGTAGAGAAAATCGGGAGTGAAGTTGAGCCCGGGAAGAAGGGAGGGGTGGGGGGAAGGTGTTTTAAGATTTAGTTTTTATTTCTCATTATCCTGCTCTGACTTTTGAGTGTCAATAAATTAAATTAATTTCCCCGAGTTGAGTCTGTTTTGCCCGTGACGGTAATTGGTGAGTGATCTCCCTGTCCTTATCTCGACCCACGAGCCTTTCATCATATTTTTTCCCCCTTGTCCAGCTGAGGAGGGGGAGCGATAGAGCAGCTTGGTGAGCACCTGGCATCCAGCCAAGGTCAACCCACCACACAAATAAAATTACTTGGGGGGGTTTCTGTCTCTTCCTTCCAAAGAATCAAATCCACAGGCAGGCAGGTCCTGCTTGAGGGTTTTCTGAGACTTGCTGTGTGGCCAGCGCAGAGGCCATCAGTGTTGTGACCATTTCCTCGTGCTGTTGGCTCAAATTGTGCCTACATACTAACAGCATTCATTACTGTGATAAAATCTGAATGGTATGCAGGGAAGGGAGGAGGAAGAGGGGGCATTTCACTCTTAATTAGAGAGCATGTGTAGTGGAATGTGGTTTATTGCCTACTACAAGAGATTTTTGCCACTTCAGTAGGGACACTGACAGTTACACTAAGCTGACTTTGACAACAGGTTGTGTACTATGTGCTTTGGTTTTGGAAAACCTCCAGTTTGGGCCAGGCTGGTAGGCAGGTACCCTCAAAGCATACTTACGCCATCTTTCATGGATTTGCCATTCGTGAATTAATATCTCTTTTTTTTCTTTTAAGAAAAAGTTCACTGACAAAATTAACAGATAATTAACAAATTATTGTAAGTTGCCTATTCTGAAGAAGTCTCTTACTGAGTTGACAACAGTAAAACTCTCTTTTTCTTGCTACTTGAAACTTACACATATGTTCAGGAGCTTCCACTGGTTTTCTCACATCAGCATCCTGAGGAAGTCAACAGTGCAGAAAGACAGTGTCACCATGGTTTTTATCTTTATATATGATGGTAGAAACCAATTTTAATCTATCAATCAGGCTTAATTGCAGGAGTTCAAATGCCGGTTTACAAGCGGTTCAGTTTTCCCTTCCACTAGAGGCAGTATCTGATAGAGAAATAAGGCAGATGGTCAGGTGTGGTAACAACTGTCTGATCTTAACCTAATACTTGTCTCTCTGAGAATCCTCACTCTGCCAGCTTGAAGCTCCTTGTAAGGATGGAGAACTGGGCTGTCTCTCAGCATGCAGCTTGATCCTGCTAAACTTCATATTCTTGTCGGACTTCTTTATTAAGACCCCTTATATTGACCTTATGTAATAACTTGAGGCATGCAGGCTTCCTTTCTTCCATCTGTCACTCATTAACTCCAGTAAGGCTTAGTGCCTCAAGGCAGCACCAGACTCCCTGCTGCTGACTGGTTACCTGAGTGTCAGAAATGTGTAAATGTGCTCAGCAACGCTGCTGTCACTTTTCTAGCACAATGTTTCCTTAGTGTCACCCAAGTTAAATGTTGTGCTGTTTTTGGCTGGGATAGAGTTAATTTTCTTCATAGTAGCTAGTATGGGGCTATGTTTTGGATTTGTGCTGAAAACAGTGTTGATAATACAGGGATGTTTTCGTTACTGCTGAGCAGTGCTTACACAGAGTCAAGGCCTTTTCTGCTTCTCACACCACCCCACCAGCGAGTAGGCTGGGGGTGCACAAGGAGTTGGGAGGGACACAGCCGGGACAGCTGACCCCAAATGACCAAAGGGATATTCCAGACCATATGACGTCATGCTCAGCATATAAAGCTGGGGGAAGAAGAAGGAAGAGGGGGACGTTTGGAGTGATGGCGTTTGTCTTCCCAAGTAACCGTTATGCATGATGGAGCCCTGCTTTCCTGGAGATGGCTGAACACCTGCCTGCCGATGGGAAGTAGGGAATGAATTCCTTGTTTTGCTTTGCTTGCATGTGTGGCTTTTGCTTTCCCTGTTAAACTGTCTTTATCTCAACCCACAAGTTTTCTCACTTTTACCCTTCTGATTCTCTCCCCCATCCCATTGTGGGGGGAGTGAGCAAGCGGCTGTGTGGTGCTTAGTTGCTGGCTGGGGTTAAACCATGACAATGTCTATGCCAGTTATTTGTAAGGTAAAGGTATAAGGTGTGATTAAGAAACCCGAGACACCATATAATAAAAACCTGATTTAGGAATGAAAAGCTATACTGCATACACTTGCTGAGAATGACATTTAGAATTGGTATTACATGGTGTTGCACTAAGAAGTGTCAGCAAAGAGCACCTGGAGAGTTCAATGCAAAGCTGTGTAATACTACTCTTCTGTACTTTGGTTACAAAAATTAACCTACTCAGAAAGGTTTAGTTGGTGCATTTCCTTAACAGACAATGCAGATTTTAATTAACATTGGAGTGAAAAAATAACTAAGCAACCAGTTTATTAAACTATCATTCTCAAAATAAAAGTTTTTTTTAAGCAAATTTGCCTGGAAATACTAGTTTTGTGTGTTTTATTTCAAGACCAACAAGTGATTTAAAACATTTCATTTGATCAGAATCTAATCAAATTTGATTACTTAAGTGCATGGATTTTTTTCCTTTTGATTTTTTTTTTAGTGTAAATTACAGAACATTAATAAAGATAATGTAGTGGAAGATACAACCATTTAGCGTTATGACCAACCTGATATTCTGGAAAGGCCAGTTACACGTGCGTGTCTGGCCCCATGTACACTGAAAATCTCTGTTCCTAACTCATCTCAGAGGTTTATAGTTGCAGGTTGCTCTTTGTTTGCATTTGACCCCTTGCCTTGCTTTAGCAGATCATTCAGTGCTCTCTTTGCTATTATCGCAGAGCAGAAGCGTCAGCCACATTGGTGCCTGAACTGTGGTGGGGTCCTCTGGGATCCCCGCAAGCTGGTGTCCTCTGCAGCTAAATAACCATCTGGTTGATAGAATTAATCTTACAACAGTGGTAAATACCCCATCTCTAACTGAGTATATGCAGATGTTAGAGCACCATTAAAAATAAAGTACGTTTGCTTTTTATAAACTGTACTCTTATGGTAACTCTGGGCTCTTCGGTCTGCAGTAGAACACCAAATTATGTGATGCTGATTCATCATATGATCCGCTTTTTCTCCTAAAGCATCAACTTTCTGTTTGTTTGCACACAAAAGGAAAGAGGAAGGGGTTTTACGCAATACATCCTCCAATCCATACTGATTTCCTTTTTGGTAAGTGTAGCTACATTATCTACATGTATGTATCTATATGCAGTTTAATACCTTTTAGTCACACTGAATTCCTAAAGCTAGGGCATTTTAAGACTAGAGATAAAGTTCCAAATAATTATCTTAAATATTATAGCGCACATACACACACAGAGGCAACAAAGCAGACAAGGCGAGGGAGTCTTTCCACAGAGACCCTCATTGCTACTATTGGTGGCTTTGTTTCCAATAGCAAAGATATCCTAGAATCCTAGAATCCTAGAATGGTTTGGGTTGGAAGGGACCTTAAAGATCATCTAGTTCCAACCCCACTGCCATAGGCAGGGATACCTTCTACTAGATCATGTTGCGCAAAGCCCCATCCAGTCTGGCCCTGAACACTTACAGGGAGGGGGCATCCACAACTTCTCTGGGCAACCAAGTCCAGGATCTGCTTTGTGCCAGGAGGAAGGCAGCGTCACAAGGGACAAGGAGGGGTGGAAGAAGGTTACAGCATGGAGCGGTAAGAGAAACCCCTCCTTACCCTCCAAGATACCCTTACAGAATAGGTACAAGGCACTAGGTACAGTAGATGAAGCGCATAATAATGAGAAAGAGGAGGAACCTGCACAAGCAGTCTTGCCAGGGTCAGAGAGACCAACCCCTCACAACAAAACCTGCATGAAGACCAGCGCCGAGAAGAAACAATGGCGAGTTATGGTCATTGGTGATTCCCTCCTGTGCGGAATGGAAGCACCCGTTTGCAGACCGGACCCTCTTTTCAGGGAAGTTTGCTGCCTCCCTGGGGCCCAAATTAGGGACGTCACCACAAGACTGAAGAGCCTAGTTCAACCTTTAGACTACTGTCCATTCCTGCTCTTTTACGTGGGTACTAATGATGTCGCAACAAAAAGTCTGAGGTCAACCAAAAGAGATTTCAGAGCCCTGGAAAGAATCCTAAAAAGTTCGGGAGCACAGGTAGTGTTTTCCTCAATCCTCCCAGTAATAGGGGGAGACTTTGGAAGAAACAGGCAAGCCCAGGATATCAATACCTGGCTCCAGGACTGGTGCCTCTGCCAAAACTTTGGGTTTTTAAAGCATGGAAGAGCCTTAGAGACACAAGGTATGCTGGGGCCTGACGGGATCCACCTGTCCTGATGGGGAAAACACATCTTTGGGCGTAAGCTAGCAGGACTGATCGGGAGAGCTTTAAACTAGAATTGACAGGGGAAGGGTATACCAACAGGATTGCAGTAGGTAAGCCAAGGGTTGGCATGGCATCGCCTGAGGGTGGCAATGCTAGTGGGAACATTTACACTGCTCCTGGGAGCACGGAGGGCTCAGGAGCGTATCTGAAATGCTTGTACACCAACGCACGTGTGGTGTATGGTTGCACGGACTCTCACATAAGCATGCACAGAATCATTTATTGTTACAATACAGGAGAATATATCCTTTACCATAACGGGGAGGTCCCGCTGTCTCCCCCAATCATCACCCAATTCGTATCCCTTATTAACTAAGAAAAACAGTCTCTCTTCCTTTTGGCAAAGATCCACACGACTGCTCTCAGATCCGCTTATTCTCACAGTTAACCAGTTACATAATTCTCTTGATGTTTTCAGTTTCCTTACAGAGGAGACAACTAAGCCAGGTGTTCAGGTCTTATCTCAGGCATATGTGCGTGTCCGCTAGTTCTCAGCGCACAGGCCGAATTCCTGTCTTATCTTGGCCGAAACTCCCAACTCCACAATTCTTCTCCACATCTCCCCCTTTTTTGTTTATCACCACCCCATTGGCAAGTAGGGTCACCATGACGCGAGCTTCTATTTTGCGCACGTTGCGGATTGCAGACCGAAGGACCTGCAGGAACACTAGGAACAAAATAAACATTCCTGCCCCTATGCCAATAAACACCCACATGCGTAGATTGAGGCCATTAAACCAATTTTTTGGATTTATCCAAGACAAGTCTTGATGTAACCTGTCAAACACACTTTGGCTAGTCAATTCCTGTAATCTGTGAATCTGACCCTGCAGCTGATCATGTAAAGATTGAATATTTCGCTGCAATGACAAATCGAATGCTCCCATCAAATGTCGCTTAATAAAAGTCCAATCATGTTGTGATGAATTCCATGGTAAGGGGGTTACACATAAAGATTTGTGTACGTGTTCCCAATCACACGGCAGACTAATTCTCGTTTTTAACGCTTCCTGCCGATCCCCCAACCACATCACGGTAGCCTCTAGGGCTTGTAGCCGAGATAATACCTCCTCATCAACTTTCTCTTGAATTTGGAATTCTTTAGTAACATTGGTTAATGCCTCACTTACCTCATGTGCAGTTTTTACAGATTGTGTCAAGGAAGCGATAGCTGCAGTGGCACTTGCTAAAATAATAACAGCAGAAATAATTGCAAAAATTAACCAACCTAAGAATCGTTTTGCTCTTTTCTTAGACTTATCTATATCTTCTACTAGAATTCTAACAAATCTGCCCAAACCATCCTCCCCTTCCCACTGTCTGGTTAAATTAACTGGTATCCATAGTTCTGCCCGACGTCGAAGGGGAAAAATATAAGCAGTTTCATTAAAATCATGTTTAGATATACAACTTCTAAAAGAAGGAGAATAAAGCTGAATACAAAAGGAGTGATTACATCGAGTAATGTTTACACGCGAAGTCATAGCAAAAAGATAAGGATGAGTAGTACATACAGTCACATTAATTTCATGTATTATACTCAGATTAGCTTGTGTTTTGTTGACAATCCATACTTGAGATAGTTGCCTCGTAAAAAAAGGCAAAGCTAAACGCCACACATTCGGTTGTGGAGGAGAAAATGAACCATTATACTCCATCTGCAGGATGGGTCCTGCGGACCCACCATTGTGCCAGACTATTGAATGATTGGCTTTCTGAAAAGGCAAAACAGATTGATTCAAAGATGGATCCCAAAATGACCCATAAGGGCCCCAATCTATAATACGACCAACGGTTAAATTTTGTTCTCGAGGCCGTTCTCCCAAGCATGGCTTCCAACCAAATTGTGTGATCGATGAGAGTTTGTGCAAAATGCATTGCGGAAAATCAGGAACAAAGTCACCAATTAACATATCATTATCAATAGTATTTTTTGATGCCAACCCAGGAATGGTGACCATAGTAAGGTTCGCCCGTTTTCCATGTGACACTGCTACTAAGTGTTGCTGTGTTTCAACGATCACACAATACTCTGACTTATTATCTACGGTAAGACATAATGGAGGAAAATCAGAAACAAACATTGTGTCATTAGCATAATACGTATCATCTTTCCCATCTAGAGATGGGGGAACCCAAATGCCACCTGACCATAAAGTATCACTATTGCTAATCGGTAACGACGCGTCCTACCATGTCAAAGGTCGGAAAAAAGGAGGGTCCACCACATGTGCCCAATAAACGTGAGCTTCCACAGGTTGAAACATCATGGTAGTGCCAATTCCCCATAGCATTATCGTGGGACAAGATTGAACAGAAAACAGCACTGTAGACCATATTACTGATGTTGACCTGATTGCATTACTGAACCGTCGTAGGAGCAGCATCCTCTCGTTGTTTTTCCTCGGGTCCTTTTTCTGGGCCATCTGCCAACACTTGCGCTGGCTTGACATTCTTCGCAGGGACCCAATATGGGCCTGTAGGAAGAGAAACACAAGCGTATCCCCGTCCCCAGGTAAGCAAGGGAACCGGACCTTTCCATAGACCAGATTCTAAGTGTTTATAAAATACCTTCGGATACACTTCAGTAACCTCTCCTGTTTGAAAATGCCGGTCAGCAGCTGAATGATATTGCTGCTTTGTCCCTGACAAATTTAAAAAATTTAATACATATGTGGCTTTATCTAACATCTCCTGAGGGGTAGTTCCCAGGGGATTCCCCCTTTTTTGTTTTTCAAGAATCAGCTTTAAGGAAGAGTGAGCACGTTCCACAATTGCTTGACCTGTGGGGGAATGCGGAATACCTGTAACATGATACACGCCCCATGCCTGTAGGAATAATAACAACCGTTTAGAGACATAGGCAGGTCCATTATCTGTTTTGAGTTTACGGGGGACCCCCAATACTGCAAAGCATCGAAGAAGATGTTTGATAACATCACGAACACGTTCACCCGTATGAGCCGTTGTGACCAAAAACCCAGAAAAGGTATCAACAGACACATGAACAAAGCGCAAACGACCAAAGGAGGAAACATGAGTAACATCCATCTGCCATAGTTCATTGGAAGTCAGTCCCCTGGGATTCACAGCAGATACTACTGGCATTGGCGTGAGCCGCTGACAATCCGGGCAAGCACGAACGATGTCCTGGGCCTGTTCAGCTGTAAGAGAAAACTGCTTCCGTAAGGAGCGAGCATTCTGATGAAAAAATTCATGGGATAATTTTGCTTGTTCCAAATGGCGAGGTAGGACTGCCATCAGAGTGAGTGCATCCGCGGCAGCATTACCGGAAATGAGCGGTCCTGGTAAATTAGTATGAGATCGGATATGCATAATAAAATACGGAAATCGTCTAACACGCAGCAGCTGTGCTAACTGTATTAGCAAAGAAAATAGTTGCTTATTATCTACTTCTCGAATAAATGCAGTCTCTATGCGCTGTACTATGCCTGTGACATAAGCTGAGTCTGCCACTATATTAAGTGGTATTTGAGAGAACAATTCAAAAGTGCAAACAGCAGCTGCTAATTCAACTACCTGCGTAGATCCAGGTAGAGAAGTAACATCCGAAGACCAGGAGGCCTGATCTGCTTCCTCCGCTTGGTGTTCAGACGTTTTCCGTCCTCCCGGCGTCTTCCACGCCACTACAGCTTTACCTGTTTTTCCAGATCCATCAATGAAAACAGTTTGCGCCTGCGGAATAGGCACAGAACTTAATAGTATGCGTGGCTGTAGTGGTAGAGACTGTAAGGAATTCAAAAGTCGATGGCGTGGTAAGTTGTGTTCTATGGAATTAACGTAATCCGCCATTGCAATCTGAAAACTCAGGCTGTTTTGTAATAATGTCCAAAATTCATCTCCTGTGAAAGGCAAATGCATAACATCTGGATCTCGACCTGTCAATTGTTGACATCGTAGTCGACCTTGTGATATCAAACGAGAGATCATTTCAATTGCAGTGGTCAACGTCTTACTAAATGAGTGAGGTAAAAACAGCCATTCCAGAATGCATAAGGCATCCTTTTCAGTTTGTACCCTAGCATCCCATTGTCCCAGTAAGGCAAATGGCTGAAAAGAGTGGTAAATAAGGAACAATCGAACTGGCAACGATAGCCGGATTCGATGTGCGAAGGTATCATTAATTTTATCCATTACCTGTTGCAATGCTTCTTGGCCTGGTTCCGAAAGAGATCTGGGGGATGCCAAATCAGGATCCCCTTTCAGCAACGAGAACAAGGGTGACAGTTCATGAGTGGTAATTCCCAATAGAGGTCGCACCCAATTGATTGTGCCCAACAACTTCTGTAGATCGTTCAGAGTACTTACAGTAGTAGCAAGTCGCAAGGCTTGTGGACACACATGCGACTCGAAGAGTTTCCAGCCTAGGTATTTCCAAGGAGAAACTGACTGTACCTTCTCTGCTGCTATCTGAAATCCATATCGATGTAATTCTGTGGACAAACACTCAAAAATTTGAGAGAGATATGATTCTGTCTCAGCTGCCAACAAGATATCATCCATATAATGATACAATACAATATTTTTATACCGTTGACGAATTGACAAAAGTGCCTCTCCCACCACTATTTGACAAATGGTAGGACTATTCTTCATGCCTTGAGGTAAAACAACCCAATGGAACCGTTGCATAGGTCGATCATTGTTAATTGTAGGAACAGAAAAAGCAAACCGAATACAATCCTCTGGGTGTAAATAAATTGTAAAAAAGCAATCTTTGAGATCAATAACTTTTAAATGCCAATCATCAGGGATCATGGTAGGATTTGGGGTCCCGGGCTGTAAGGCCCCCATGGATACCATAACGGCATTAATAGCTCGCAAATCTTGTAACAATCTCCATTTCCCTGATTTTTTAGGTATGACAAAAATAGGCGTGTTCCAAGGACTGGTGGATGGCACTATGTGTCCTAATTGTAATTGCTCCTGTACTAATTCCCAAGCTTTTTCTAGCCGCTCACCTTTCAAAGGCCACTGATCAACCCACACTGGCTTGTCTGTAAGCCAAGTCAGCTTCAGGCGCGGCTGTACTTCAGTGGCCTTCATTAAAAATGTGTCATAAGTGCTACATTCCATTGTTGCAACAGATCACGTCCCCATAGGGTACATGGGACATTTAAAACATAGGGTTTCAGCATGGCACGTTTATTTTCCGGACCTTCCACCAGTAAAGAATGCAAGCTCTGCCATGGTATTTGGGTACCACCAACTCCGGTAACGGCAGCAAAAACTTGTACTAATGGCCAATCAGAGGGCCATTCAGATCTCTGAATTATCGAGACATCCGCCCCTGTATCCACCAGTCCAGTAAAAGCACGGCCATTTACTTTACACATCAATATAGGCTGACCCGTAGTTATCTTTTGAGTCCAGAATATTTGAGGCAAACCTGTGCTTCCAAATCCTGCTGACCCCCTCTGCTGGCCTAATATAGGATCTCCCTTCTCCCTTTGAACATTAGGTAACAAAATTAGCTGAGCAATGCGCTCCCCCGCGGGAATAGTACACGGAGGAGTAGGAGTCCAAGCCATAATTTTAATTTCCCCAGTATAATCAGTATCAATCACCCCAGGAAGGACAAAAAGTCCTGCCTTGGAGGTTGAGGAACGTCCTATCAATAAGGCACAAAACCCTGCTGGTAAAGGGCCGTACACTCCAGTGGGGAGTATGTTAACAGATTGATCTCGTATTACTGTTGATTGGCTGGTGGCCAGATCCAACCCGGCGCTTCCGAATGTAGCTGGCTTAAGGGCATGGACGGTTGGCAATTGTTGACATTTGCTTCGTGCTAATTCACCGCCCAGGTTGAGGCTTGAGCCACCGGCCTTGAAATCGGGGTCCTGTTGAAGGTTCTCGGGGCGCCGGACCTCGCGCCCCTCCTCCCGTTTCCCTGCATCAGTCCTGGGAGGAGGTTACCATTCTTATCAAATTTGGATCGACATTGGTTACCCCAGTGATATCCCTTCTGACAACGAGGACACAGCTGAGCGGGACCTTTAATTTGGCCCTTTGTTCCTCGTCTTGCTCTGGGGCAATCTTTTTTAATATGACCTTCCTGGCCACATACAAAACACTTAGTCGCCGCTCGAGCCACCGTTAGTTGTTGAGCCAACGCCGCTGCTAATATCTCCGCTTTAAACTGTTCTGACCCCACATTTTGACAAGCTCTGATCAAATCAGTTAAAGTCTTTGCCCGATTCCGAACGGGATCTATAGCTTTTCTACAATCAGAATTAGCATTCTCAATTGCAAGCTGAAAAAGCAACAACTCGGCGGCTTCAGGAGACTCTATCTGACGTTGTATAGCAGTTTGTAATCGATCTAAAAATTGCACATAGGGTTCTTGCGCCCCTTGCCGGATCGTAGCAAATGATGATTCCGGCTTGCCAGAATCCGGCACTCGCCTTAATGCTTTCATAGCCAAATCAGCCGCCTGTGTAAGCAGTTCACGGGGTAAGGTGGCTTGTGCAGCAGGTGACGCCCAATTCCCTTCACCTAACATTTGATCTCATAGAATCATAGAATCATAGAATCATACAGGTTGGAAAAGACCTCTAAGATCATCGTGTCCAACCGTCAACCCAACACACCATGCCCACTACACCATGTCCCTAAGCGCCTCATCTACACGTCTTTTAAATTCCTCCAGGGATGGTGACTCCACCACTTCCCTGGGCAGCCTGTTCCAAGGCCTGACCACTCTCTCAGTAAAGAAATTTCTCCTAATGTCCAATCTAAACCTCCCTTGGTGCAACTTGAGGCCATTTCCTCTCGTCCTATCGCTAGTTACTTGGCAGAAGAGACCGACACCCACCTCGCTACAACCTCCTTTCAGGTAGTTGTAGAGCGCGATGAGGTCTCCCCTCAGCCTCCTCTTCTCCAGACTAAACAGTCCCAGTTCCCTCAGCCGCTCCTCATAAGGCTTGTGCTCCAGGCCCTTCACCAGCTTCGTTGCCCTCCTCTGGACACGCTCCAGCACCTCCATGTCCTTCTTGTAGTGAGGGGCCCAAAACGGAACACAGTATTCGAGGTGCGGCCTCACCAGGGCCGAGTACAAAGGGACAATCACTTCCCTACTCCTGCTGGCCATACTGTTTCTGATACAGGCCAGGATGCCGTTGGCCGCCTTGGCCACCTGGGCACACTGCTGGCTCATGTTCGGCGGGCTGTCAACCAGCACCCCCAGGTCCTTTTCCTCTGGGCAGCTTTCCAGCCACTCTTCCCCAAGCCTGTAGCGTTGCCTGGGGTTGTTGTGGCCGAAGTGCAGGACCCGGCACTTGGCCTTGTTGAATCTCATACAATTGGCTTCAGCCCATTGATCCAGCCTGTCCAGGTCCCTCTGCAGAGCCTTCCTACCCTCGAGCAGATCAACACTCCCGCCCAACTTGGTGTCGTCTGCAAACTTACTGAGGGTGCACTCAATCCCCTCATCCAGATCATTGATAAAGACATTAAACAAAACTGGCCCCAAAACTGAGCCCTGGGGAACACCGCTCGTGACTGGCCGCCAACTGGATTTAACTCCATTCACCACAACTCTTTGGGTCCGGCCGTCCAGCCAGTTTTTTACCCAGCAAAGAGTACACCTGTCCAAGCCATGAGCAGCCAGTTTCTCCAGGAGAATGCTGTGGGAAACGGTGTCAAAGGCTTTACTGAAGTCCAGGTAGACCACATCCACAGCCTTTCCCTCATCCACTAAGCGAGTCACCTTGTCAGAGAAGGAGATCAGGCTAGTCAAGCAGGACCTGCCTTTCATAAAACCATGCTGACTGGGCCTAATCACCTGGTTGTCCTGTACGTGCCACATGATGGCACTCAAGATGATCTGCTCCATAACCTTCCCTGGCACTGAGGTCAGGCTGAGTGGCCTGTAGTTCCCCAGATCCTCCTTCCGGCCCTTCTTGTAGATGGACATCACATTTGCTAACCTCCAGTCCACTGGGACCTCCCCGGTTAGCCAGGACTGCTGATAAAGGATTGAAAGTGTCTTGGTGAGCACTTCCACCAGCTCCCTCAGTACCCTTGGGTGGATTCTATTCACCCTTGGTGAATGTCCTATGAGGAGTGGCTAAGGACTTTGGGTTTGTCTAGTTTGGAGAAAAGGAGGCTGAGGGGCGAGCTCATTGCTCTCTACAGCTTCCTGAGGAGGGGAAGTGGAGAGGGAGGGGCTGATCTCTTCTCCCTGGTATCCAGTGATAGGACGCGTAGGAATGGTTCAAAGCTGCACCAGGGGAGGTTTAGACTGGACATTAGAAAGCATTTATTTACCAAGAGGGTGGTCAAACACTGGAACAGTCTTCCTAGAGAAGTGGTCGATGCCCCATGCCTGTCAGTGTTTAAGAGGCATCTTGAAAATGCCTGTAATAACATGCTTTAACTTTTGGTCAGCCCTGAATTGGTCAGGCAGTTGGACTAGATGATCATTGTAGGTCCCTTCCAACTGAAATTTTTTCTTTTCTTTTCTTTTCTTTTCTTTTCTTTTCTTTTCTTTTCTTTTCTTTTCTTTTCTTTTCTTTTCTTTTCTTTTCTTTTCTTTTCTTTTCTTTTCTTTTCTTTTCTTTTCTTTTCTTTTCTTTTTTCTCTTTTCTTTTCTTCCTTTCCTTTCCTTTCCTTTCCTTTCCTTTCCTTTCCTTTCCTTTCCTTTCCTTTCCTTTCCTTTCCTTTCCTTTCCTTTCCTTTCCTTTCCTTTCCTTTCCTTTCCTTTCCTTTTTTCTTTTCTTTTCTTTTCTTTTCTTTCCTGTTCCAGTGTCTCACCACCCTCACAGTAAAGAATTTCTTCCTAATATCTAATCTAATTCTACCCTCTTTCAGTTTAAAACCATTACCCCTCGTCCTATCGCTACACTCCCTGATAAAGAGTCCCTCCCCATCTTTCCTGTGGGCCCCCTTTAAGTACTGGAAGGCTGCTATAACGTCTCCCCAGAGCCTTCTTTTCTCCAGGCTAAACAACCCTAAGTCTCTTGGCCTGTCCTCATAGGGGAGGTGCTCCAGCCCTCTGATCATCTTCGTGGCCCTCCTCTGGACCAGCTTGAGCAGGTCCATGTCTTTCTTATGCTGGGGGCCCCAGAGCTGAACACAGTACTCCAGGTGGGGTCTCACGAGAGCGGAGTAGAGGGGGAGAATCACTTCCCTCAACCTGCTTGCTAGCCACACTTCTTTTTATGCAGCCCAGGATACAGTCAGCTTTCTGGGCTGCGAGTGCACATTGCTGGCTCACATTCAGTTTTTCATCCACCAATACCCCCAAGTCCTTCTCTGCAGGGCTGCTCTCAATATCCTATCATCATATAGGAAGCTGAAAAATCCTCAGCTACTGCCTAGTACTGTACTTGATTCCTAGCAATTGATGCTGGACAAAATATTTCAGAAACACCAGGAAATATCTCGGCTCCTGTTAGGAAAGCACAGCCCCTAAGCCATCCTTTGAATGCACACGACTTCTATGAAGGTGCGAGCAGTGTAAGGACTGTGGGATGTGGCAAAGCAGTTTGAATCTGAGGTTGGTGCATTGCAGCATTAAACTTACATTTGATGCCTGGTCTTTTAAGGTCCCTATGTTTATATGCCTTATTCAGTGAATTCATTAAATTCCAGCTACTAAAAACCAGGTGTTTTAGAGTGTGTATGTGCAGGCAAGTGATCTTAGCAGTCTCCTTGAGAGTAGGACAGCCTGTGGAGGTTAGTCCTGCATGAATTGCTCTAGATGTAATTGCCACTTCTGTTTGCTTGGGCAAGCGAAATAAAAATGTTCAGATATGCTGCATTGACTGCTGTGTAAGACAAATGCACTGGAGCCTTTTGCTGAAGTACAATTTCCCATCAGCTGGGCTGGGAGGAACAGTGCTCTTCCCATGTGCAATTTGGGGCTTCAGGTTCGGAAGACGTGAACCTGTCACAAAAGCAGCCTGTGAGTTCAAACAGGTCGTCTCAGCCTGGACGGATCGATAGGGGAGAGAGCGACCCCCCATAGCGTGCTTCCCGGGCGTACCTCGGGGAAGAAGGGACTCCGGAGAGGCAGACCGGCTGGCGAGGCAGCTCGCGCCCCACCAGAAGGAGCAGGAACAACTGCAGCAGCAGCTGCAGGCGAGACGGCACCGCGGCGGCCTTTACGCTGCGATTCGGAGAGCAGAAACGGCGCAGAGCCCCCCCCCGGAGGCCAAGAAATAATGCGCCTGTCCCCAGGCGGCCTGCTCTGGCCTCCCGCTGGCCGCCGCGCACGCTGACGACAGCGGAAGCCAGGCGGCAGGGCCAGGCTGAGGTCGTTGCGGCCGGCAGCCGGGCAGAGGCGGTGTCGCTCCGCCCGCGGCTGCGGTGCCCCGCGCGCTGCCCTGCCCGCACCCACATGAGGGAGGCAGGCAGCCAGCCAGGCCGCGCCGCCGGCATGTCCGCGCTCTGCTGCGCCAGCCAGGTACGGGGCGGGGGACGCGGGGAGGCCGGCAGGTGTGCGTGGCGAGCGGCTCGGGATCCGGCAAGCCTCCCTTGCACCGGACGAGAGAGGGTGGGATCCCCCAGGAAACAGCGCTGGGGGCCCGCCCGGGGATCTCCGCCGCTCCTGCTGCCCGTCATAAAACGCGGGGAGCGAGCTCCCGAGGTCGCGCCCCGCGGAGTCGGGGTGGTGCCGGTCCCGCCGCGGGCTGTGGTGGACCGAGAGCAAACGGGGCGGTGCGGTGCGGTGCCTACTCGGGACGGGGGAGAGCCGGGGGCTCTCCGCGGTCAGCCTCCGGGGTGCCAGCCTCCCCAGGGCAATTAACGCATTAAAATAATAGCAACACTTATCATAGAATCATAGAATCATTAAGGTTGGAAAAGACCTCTAAGATCATCGAGTCCAACCATCAACCCAACACCACCATGCCCACTAAACCATGTCACTAAGCGCCTCATCTACACGTCTTTTAAATACTTCCAGGGATGGTGACTCAACCACTTCCCTGGGCAGCCTGTTCCAAGGCTTGACAACCCTTTCAGTGAAGAAATTTTTCTTAATATCCAGTCTAAATCTCCCCTGGCGCAACTTGAGGCCGTTTCCTCTCGTCCTATCACTTGGTACTTGGGAGAAGAGACCGACACCCACCTCGCTACAACCTCCTTTCAGGTAGTTGTAGAGCGCAATAAGGTCTCCCCTCAGCCTCCTCTTCTCCAGACTAAACAGTCCCAGTTCCCTCAGCTGCTCCTCATAGGACTTGCAGAGAGGGAGCCGATTGCAACAGAGGTGCCTGTCTATAAAACCTGTCACTTTAAGTCTTTGTAGTGGTGTTTTTGTGAAGTATCTTGGATAAATTCCCCTTGCATTTCAGGAGGACAGATAGTTAAGTCCAAAGCAGTGCTTACGCTGCCTGTCTTCCGAAGGTGTAATATTCGCAGCAGAGAGTCACTGTGCTTGTGAGCGTCTGCATGAGGAGCTGTAGTGGGGCAGTGGGATGCAGATGAAGATGCAGACATTGAGAGAAGCCTTTCCAAAGACAAGTAGTACAAGGAGTACCCCAAAGGGGTAACAGAAGCAAGATCACCTGATGCACTTAAAACTTTGAGAGGTGGTTAGATAATTGCCATTGGTTATTGGTGGTGTGGAGATGAGACCCCATGCTATAAGAAGTGGAACGGTCTTGCTTCTCTCTTAGTTGCTGGCTGCTTGGCGCCAGTGCTCCTCAGACCCTTTCACAAGCTTGTTTAAATTTGGCTTGTGGAAAGATTCAGCAAGTGCAGGTGCTAGTGGAGGAAATGAAAGATGAGAGCAAGTAGTGATGCAGGGTGGTGCAGGACCTAAGCCCTTCAGCATCCATGGGATGATGAATCAGTGCACTGCATGTTACTGAGGTTTTCTTGACTGAATCAGTTCTGATGGATGAATGACCGTGGGATTGGAGGAGAAAGGTGAATGTGAGGCTCTGTCCAGATCTCCTCCTTGGTTGCACTCCAAGGAAGGACTTCTGTTCCTACCAGTTGTCTCTTTAGCCTGTTGTTAGACCACATCTCTCCCAGGCACTTTATTTTGTGCTTCGTTTTCCCAAATCTCCACTTCTGCTATAGGAACCCATTACTACTTGTCCCGTCTGCAAAAGACTAGCAGGTGAACTTATTCCTGTTGTTTTACAGTAGCCTTTTACATATTTAAATACCTTACGGTCCTCATTCTAATGATATTTCTTCGTTGGTCACTGTGCCCTCACCCTCAGCATCTGATTGTTCTCTTGCTTTTGTGTGAACCATTTGGAAAAAAACCTCAGATCTTTCCTGAAGTTTGAAATCCCAGGCTAGATTTGGTCTCCCAGCTGTGGTTCTTTCAATCTTCAGTGGGCTGGGAAGATTACTGAGTGTGCCTCCATGCACCCGTCCTCCACAAGTTCCCCTGCGCCTCGCCAAATGGCCCTGGGTGGTTGTGGGGGAGAACAGTAACTGCGTTTGCTAATATTCCTCTTAAAGGAGGTCTCCTTGGCTACTGCTTCACATGCGTTTTGGCAGCATGTGAAACAAGTTTTCGTCCAGTTCAGTCTCTTCCGTAGTGTGGAAACAACAAAGTGCTGTTAGTAGGCGCTGTTACTGCAGTGCTTCATGGCTGTTTGCATCATCTTTGCTTTTCTTGGTGTAGCTCCTGGAGAAGTAACTTAATACCAAGAGGACGAAAACGTGAGACTCATATGGTGAATGGCATGACTTTAGCATGACCAAACTTTGAGGCATTCTTAAAGCCACTGTTCCAATCCTGAGTAGTAATATCTAATAGTAATGTGTTTTATTGACACTGATGTGTCACTTTGGAGTCTGGAAATAAACAGAACTCCTTAGTGATGTTGGAGCCAAAGCAAAAGCCCTAAAGTGGATGCAGTCATAGTACCAAAATTATGCAATACCCTGGGGAGATGTATTCTGCTGGCTGAATGTCCTGGTTTCGGCTGGGATAGAGTTAATTTTCTTCCTAGTGCTGTGTTTTGGATTTAGTATGAGGAGAATGTTGATAACACACTGATGTTTTCAGTTGTTGCTAAGCAGTGTTTATACTAAGTCAAGGACTTTTCAGCTTCCCATGCTCTGCCAGGTGCACAAGAAGCAGGGAGGGAGCATAGCCAGGACAGCTAACCCAACTGGCCAATGGGGTATTCCATACCATATGATGTCATGCTCCGCTTATAAAGCTGGGGGAAGCAGAAGGAAGTGGGGGACATTCGGAGTGATGGCGTTTGTCTTCCCAAGTAACCGTTACGTGTGATGGAGCCCTGCTTTCCTGGAGATGGCTGAACACCTGCCTGCCGATGGGAAGTAGGGAATGAATTCCTTGTTTTGCTTTGCTTGCGCGCGCGGCTTTTGCTTTCCCTATTAAACTGTCTTTATCTCAAGCCACGAGTTTTCTCACTTTTACCCTTCTGATTTTCTCCCTCATCCCATCAGGGGGGAGTGAGCGAGTGGCTGCGTGGTGCTTAGTTACTGGCTGGGCTTAAACCACGACACCCTGCTCAATCAAGACTCTTACGTACTGTAGATGGGGATAAAGTCCCTGTAGTGCACATCAGAAATATACTGGGGAAGACAGTCTGGGTTACTCCTTCCTCGGGCAAGGGAAAACCCATCCATGGGATTGCTTTTGCTCAAGGACCTGGGTGCACTTGGTGGGTGATGCAAAAGGATGGGGAAGTCCAGTGTGTACCTCAAGGGGATTTGATTTTGGGTGAAAATAGCCAATGAACTGAATTGTATGATATTAATTGCTATATAATATTGTATATCACTATTTCTATGGTTGCTATCAATGGTATAGCAGTAAAAATCACCCAGATTAATGAAGAATGAACTAACTCCAATGAAACCGAGCAAAGTGCAACAGGCTTCAGGATGCAACAGTCCAACACCACACACCATCTCTCCTGCCCTGAAAGACTTTTATGACAGATGGAGCCCAAAGTCGTGGACTAAATGAACTCAATGGACATTTTAGAGGGATGACCCATAGACTAAGGGAATGATATCTGTGTGTATATATATAAAAAGACAAGAAAGGTGGTGGTGATTAATTGGAACGTATTAGAAAATGTGAGACCTTGGCATGTCATAGATGGTATAGAATAAGGGGTGGATACTGTCCTGGTTTTGGCTAGGATAGAGTCAAATTTCTTCCTAGTGCTGTGTTTTGGATTTAGTATGAGAAGAATGTTGATAACACACTGATGTTTTTAATTGTTGCTAAGTACCCTGCTAGTCAAGGGCTCTTCAGAGGCTGGGAGGGAGGCCAACGGGGTATTCCATACCGTATGACGTCATGCTCAGTATATGAATGGTAGGCGTGTTCCAGGAAGTAGCGATCGCTACGTGGTTATTGGTCAGCGCGGTATGGTGAGCAATTGCATTGTGCATCGCTCATTTTGTATATTCTATCATTATTATTATTATTATTATCATTATCATTATAATTATTATTATTATTTTCCCTTCCTTTTCTGTTCTATTAAACTGTCTTTATCTCAACCCACGAGTTTTTCTCACTCTTACCCTTCTGAGTCTCTCCCTGTCCCACTGTGGGGGTGGGGGAGTAAGCGAGTGGCTGCGTGGTGTTTGGCTGCCTGCTGGGTTAAACCACGACAGTTAGTTAACATCACTTGACTGTCCATTTTCTCCATTAATAATGCCAGCAAATTTTCCTGGTGTGAAGTAAATGAGTTATTGGTACTTTTGGTTTTGGATCAAACCGTGCTAAACATCCAGTTGATGATGCCTGTCGGAATAAATGCATTCAGGTTTCCCGGCCCTGATACCAGTTATTAAAGGATACAGTGGCAAGCTGCCAAACTTTAGTGTACTTTGGTTATGCTGATTTTGTGCTCAAAAATTATTTAAAATAATCTTAATTAACATTACTGTGTGATTTGTATCCTTGCCAAGTAGACCCTGGGAACTTGCTCTCAAGGAACTTGGCCATTTATAAACTTTAATTTCTGCAGCTGTTTTTTATTGGGCAATATACAACCTTATTTTGAAGAGAATTGCTATTTTTAGATTTCTGAGCTGTAATAAGCTTGCTAAATGTTTCTTCTTTTGCTCGCGTTTTGTTAGTAGACCCATTTTCAGAACTCAGTGAGAATACAGTCTGGCTTGGGCCTCCACAATGATTTTGATTACATAAAAACATCTGCTTAAATTGACTGGAAACAGGATTTTACATTTGGCTTTTCTTTAGTAGTTATTCTCAAGAGAATTAAGTTGAGATCACGGTTAAGAAAAGCAGATGTTGTGGAAAATCTTTATTACAATGAGTATGTGTTTTCCAGAGTTAAATAAATGTAATTTAGATAGTTAACATTAATTTTTTGGGAGCAGTATGTTGTAGCTGGGTTGTTCAAGAAGATGGATTTTTCACTTAGAACTGGTAGTTATTAAAGCTTATAAAGCTATTTTTGTATGTCTTTTAAAACTTGAGTGCTTTCTTTAATATTGTTCTGCACTTAGGAAATCATATCATGTAGTAAATGCAATAAGATGTGTCGCAAGTTACAGTATCATATTTTCATTTTATACCCAGACCTCTAACTCTGAGGATTTAAAAACAAACAAACAAAAAAACTGTATTTAAAATCATGGCCTAGGCCAATCTTATGACTTCTGGGGCTCATGGCTTTGGGGGCTAGGGAAGGAAGCCCCCTGTGTGCTCTGGGGCTGCCTGCCTCTCTGGCACTGCCTGTTCGCATCTGCAGGTTGAGAAGGGGGCTTGCAGTCCTGTCCTCATGATCTCCTCTTTTCATTACATGGTGAAGAGGGTGGCTCTGTCATCCAGGTTTGTGTCCTCTGAGGATGCTGTGGCATTGCTGGGGCGTGTGCGTGGCGCTATGTCTGCAGCACTGTGGGATGGTGCTGGAGGCGTTCCCAGCTCCACTCCATGCGGTGCTCCCCAAAAAACGTCTCTCCTTCTGCAAATAGTCTTCCTGCGTGAGCAGGATTTGGTTTATTGTGTTTAACCTGAGCTGGTCAGTTAAAAAAAAGAGGTGGGGAATTTAGTTGTGGGTCTTACCCCCTCTCACAGCTGCCTTTCCACACCCCTCTGTTCACCCCTGCCACCACTATCAGTCATGACTGAAGATGAAACTAGCTGTCTGAGGTCTGATTCCAAGTATTGTAGCGTACTCCACTTAAATACCGTTAGGAAAAACAGAGTAGGGAAGGACTTTTTTCCCGTTTCCAAAAACATGGAGTTTTTGTTTTAAACAAATGGTTGCCTGAACAACTGAATTAGCGAAGCCTGTTTTTCTACAGCTTTGTGTATTGAGGTTGGTATCTTATGTTGATTCCCTTTCTAATAAATACTGAACTTATGTGGCAGCCTTTTCTTTGTTCAGGATTGATTTTTCTCTGCTAACCCTTTCTTTTGTCTGGTTTAATGGAAATTGTAAGAACGGTAATATCTTTGAGGCCCTCATCTGCCTGCCATAGCTGGATAAAATTTGCTGCTAGATTCAAAAGTGATTGGAAAGGGAGGGGAAAGAGACCAAAAGACAGTGAGATCCCGTAAGCATTGTATCATTTGACACTTGCATCGCCAGGTTGAATTCAAAGGAATCCTTTCCCTAGCACTGCATAAGAGGCAGAAGATACTCTTTCTCATTCCTGCTTAAATTCCCATTGCTGCTTAATTTTTTTTAGCCTTTTCCTCTCACATCCCACAAGTTGGTTGCATTGTGGGTTTAAAGCAACAGCTTAAATATTCATGGCTCTACAGCTGTGGAGTGAAGGCAGTATAAGAACAGGACCTTTACCCTTAAGGGCAAGGGGATACTTTTCTGCAGAAGGATATAAATCCTACTGCTGCTTTTATTTTAATTTTTGCAAGTGTAGGTATTCCAGGGTGGTTTTCCTGTTACTGAGACTTTCATTACAATGGATGCACTCGCAGTTGCCGGTGCAAGACATACTTGTTTCAGGGGAGCAATTGAATGAAAGCCTTAGCTATGGCTACAGTATAAGGTGAAGGTCTCGTCTGGAGCTGGTGACTGCTGTCATCCCAAACACATGCTGACATCAGATGGTGTTATCAACTTAGCCATGTGAAGACACTTGGAACTTAGGTTGCTTCCAAGGTCCTTCTCATACCTGAGTTAATGGCACTTCCATTTGTTTCTCAACTGTATGAGGCTCTAATATTTTTTGACATGCTAAATGCTTGGCCTCCTAGATTTTTAGGATGTGATGGACCATTCTGACAACTGAATTGTTCAGGTCACCCAAGAAACAGACTTCAACATCAGCATGTGCTACAGTGTGAGGCACTGAGGGATGGAGCCAGCCAGAGCTGTGGGGACTGTAGTGTTTACCCATGACAGCAGCTGTGGGGAGGTGGCTCCGTGTTTGTTTTGAAGAAAGTCTTGACACACCTAGTAATCTTGTCGTCACTTTAATTAGTGGTAACTATGCTGGGACCTGATGTTTGCAGTTTAGTGATTGGAACTTCCCGCAATTATAGGTGGTGTACGCTCAAATACTTAAACATATAAATGTTCACAGTACGAAAATGGAAAGTTTTGCACTTCTCTTTCTGTCCAGTAGGACTGATGCAAAATGTGTCAATGTGTCATCTCTCACACTGAGTTTTAACAGGAACAGTTCTTAATGTTTTCTGGAGACCTAACTCATATGTTTTTTTCCTTGGCTTTTTATGTTACAGTCACTGGCAAAACAGTGGTTCAGGCATGCTGTTCAAGATACTTCTTGAGTAGTCATTGTAATTGTATTTAACAATGCTCATCAAAAAGTAAACTATGGGAAGACGTGAGCAGGCTCCATTTCGAACCAGCCAATCTGGAAATGTGTGTGAAGTTGACTGTTGTGACACTGATCTAAACTGGAAGGTCTTTAGCAATGCTTTGAGCAATTGGATTTTATTTTTTTTTTACTATGATGTGGTGTCCTGGTTTCGGCTGGGATAGGGTTAAATTTCTTCCTAGTGCTGTGTTTTGGATTTAGTCTGAGGAGAATGTTGATAACACACTGATGTTTTCAGTTGTTGCTAAGTGCCCTCCTAGTCCAAGGACAGCTCCCATGCCTACTGACTGAGCTAGGTACACAAGATGGGAGGGAACATAATCAGGACAGCCAGCCCAGCTGGCTAATGGGGTATTCCATACCATGTGACGTCATGCTCAGTATATGAACGGTAGGCGTGATCCAGGAAGTACCGATCGCTACTTGGTTATCGGTCAGCACGGGTGGTGAGCAATTGCATTGTGCATCACTCATTTTGTATATTCTATCATTTTTTTTTTTTCTCTTTTCTGTTCTATTAAACTATCTTTATCTCAGCCCACGAGTTTTTCTCACTCTTACCCTTCCGATTCTCTCCCCGTCCCACCGGGGAGGGGGAGTGAGTGAGCGGCTGCGTGGTGTTTGGCTGCCTGCCAGGTTAAACCACGACAGTCTTTTTTGGCGCCCAACGTGGGGCACGAAGGGTTGAGATAACGACACATCTGACCTGAACGGGTTAAAACAAATTTGTTATAAGCATTCATTATATCAGTTTAGTACTCGCTGGTCACAATGTTGGTCTATTTGCTCTCAGAGTTGTTGGATCTGTTCTTGGAGTTGTGGTCTGTAGCACCTTACTGGCTGTCTATACTGCTGATTATCAGTATTTATGTGGGGTTGGTCATCTCTGGGAAATGGATTAAGGCCATTGCTTTGCTATACTGTGTGACACTGGTTTATGTTATGATAAAATTATTGATCAGGAGCCTATATTCAGCACTGCCGTCATTCCTGTTCTTCGGGAGCTATCTTTTGGAAACTATTAATAATTACACTTCTTACCCCTTCTCCTCAGAGAGCCAATTTACAGGGGAGACATCTTCCTTCACCTTCCCCTTCTCCTCCAGGCTGATTACAATAGCTCTTGAGGATTTTGAATATCCTTGGGATGTTCAAACCAGCATGTTCCTATTGCTATGTCTCCTGAATGTGTTTCAGGCCTTGTTTAAGGTTAAACAACTATTTAAGAATACCACCCAGAGATCTGCCCCGAGGTTGGATAGTTATGAGTGGCAGGGTGTGTGGGATAGCATGGGCAAGTGCCTAGGACAGTGGTCACCTCCAGTGTTTTGGAATTTCACCCCTGAAAAAGTGCAGAATCCTGAAAAACTAGTAAAATATTTGGGGAAAGCATGCTGTCACCCTGGCAATTCCAGAGAGACACAAATCACTGCAATGTGCTCGGGCCTGGCCAACGCAACGGGCACTGCGGCTACTCCAACCCCTGTAACAGGCACTGCAGCTACTCTAACCCCCGCGACGAGCACTGCAGCTACTCCAACCCCTGCAACGAGCACTGCAGCTACTCTAACCCCTACAAGGGGCACTGCAGCTGAACCAGAGGACCAACCATTGCTGGTAACCGTCGCCCCTGTACAGAAGAAGAAATCTTGGAAGCGGAAGTCAAGTCGTTTAGAAAGGGATGATGGAAAAGCAGGGCCATCACGAGGAGGGGAGGAGCAAGAGGAAGAACTCATAAACGAGACTGTCTCCCACAGCATTCTCCTAGAGAAGCTGGCGGCTCACGGCCTAGACAGGTACACTCTTCACTGGGTAAAAAACTGGCTGAATGACCGAGCCCAGAGAGTTGTGGTCAACGGAGTTAAATCCAGTTGGCGGCCGGTCACGAGCGGTGTTCCCCAGGGCTCAGTACTGGGGCCGGTCCTGTTCAATATCTTTATCAACGATCTGGATAAGGGGATTGAGTGCTCCCTCAGTAAGTTTGCAGACGACACCAAGTTGGGCGGGAGTGTTGATTGCTCAAGGGTAGGAAGGCTCTGCAGAGGGACCTGGACAGGCTGGATCGATGGGCCAAGGCCAACTGTATGAGGTTCATTGCGCCAAGGGAGGTTTAGATTGGACATTAGGAGAAATTTCTTTACTGAAAGACTGGTCAGGCCTTGGAACAGGCTGCCCAGGGAAGTGGTGGAGTCACCAACCCTGGAAGTATTTAAAAGACGTGTAGATGAGGCGCTTAGGGACATGGTGTAGTGGGCATGGTGGTGTTGGGTTGACGGTTGGACACGACGATTTTAGAGGTCTTTTCCAACCTTAATGATTCTATGATTCTATGAGACAGAAACCACCCGATCCCTATCCCTGGGTGAGTTGCGAGATATGCGGAAAGAATTCAGCCATCGTCCAGGCGAGCATATGGTTACCTGGCTGCTCCGATGCTGGGATAATGGGGCCAGTAGCCTGGAATTAGAGAGGAAGGAAGCCAAACAGCTGGGATCCCTCGCTAGGGAAGGGGGCGTTGACAAAGCAATTGGAAAAGGGATACAGGTCCTCAGCCTCTGGAGGCGACTGCTGTCAGGCGTGAAGGAAAGGTATCCCTTCAAGGAAGATGTTATATATCGCTCAGGCAAATGGACCGCTATGGAGGGAGGTATCCAGTACCTGAGGGAATTAGGCGTGCTGGAGGTGGTTTATAGTGACCTGGACAACAACCAAACGCCCAAAGATCCAGATGAAGTCCAGTGCACGCGACCCATGTGGCGGAAGTTGGTACGGAGCGCACCAGTGTCACATGCGAGTTCGTTGGCAGTACTGTGCTGGAAAGAGGAAGAAGCACCAACGGTGGATGACGTGGTTGGCAGACTCCGGGAATACGAAGAAACTGTTTTCTCCTCCCTTGTCTTGGCTGTCCCGGGAGGTCCAGCAACTCAAAGAGGATATGTCCTATTCTCCACCTGTACGGACCAGTATCTCAGCCATTAGGAGTCAGCGTCCTACTGCTCAAGAGAGAGGATATAGAAGGTACACACCACGGGGCACCCTGTGGTTTTACCTGCGTGATCACGGAGAGGACATGAGGCAGTGGGATGGAAAACCTATCTCGACCCTAGAGGCACGGGTACGAGAGTTGCAAGGAAAAACAATCACACAAGGGGGTTCTCCCAGGAAAAATGCTGCTCCAGTTTTCAGGAAAAACCTGTCTCATGACAGTCCAGTTTCCAGTGAACAGTTCCCCAGACAGAGTAGAAGGGCTGATCTTACTTTGGATTGTAATTGCAATGAAGAAATTCTTGACTCACGTTTGCAAGAAGTTAGAGATGGATACTATGACCAGAACTAGAGGGGCCCTGCCTCCGGCCAGGTGGAGGAAAGGGACAACTGGGTTTACTGGACTGTGTGGATTCGATGGCCTGGCACATCAGACCCACAGGAGTATAAGGCTCTCGTAGACACTGGTGCACAGTGTACCCTGATGCCATCAAGCTATAAAGGGGCAGAACCCATCTGTATTTCTGGAGTGACAGGGGGATCCCAAGAGTTAACTGTATTGGAGGCCGAAGTGAGCCTGACCGGGAATGAGTGGCAGAAGCACCCCATTGTGACTGGCCCAGAGGCTCCGTGCATCCTTGGCATAGACTACCTCAGGAGAGGGTATTTCAAGGACCCAAAAGGGTACCGGTGGGCTTTTGGTATAGCTGCCCTGGAGACGGAGGAAATTAAACAGCTGTCCACCTTGCCTGGTCTCTCGGAGGACCCTTCTGTTGTGGGGTTGCTGAGGGTTGAAGAACAGCAGGTACCAATTGCTACCACAACAGTGCACCGGTGACAATATCGTACCAGCCGAGACTCCCTGATTCCCATCCATAAGCTGATTCGTCAACTGGAGAGCCAAGGAGTGATCAGCAAGACTCGCTCACCCTTTAACAGTCCCATATGGCCAGTGCGAAAGTCCAATGGAGAGTGGAGGCTAACAGTAGACTACCGTGGCCTGAACAAAGTCACGCCGCCACTGAGTGCTGCCGTGCCGGACATGCTAGAACTTCAATATGAACTGGAGTCAAAGGCAGCCAAGTGGTACGCCACAACTGATATCGCTAATACCTTCTTCTCCATCCCTTTGGTGGCAGAGTGCAGGCCACAGTTTGCTTTCACTTGCAGGGGCGTCCAGTACACCTGGAACCGACTGCCCCAGGGGTGGAAACACAGCCCTACCATTTGCCATGGACTGATCCACACCGCACTGGAACAGAGTGAGGATCCAGAACACCTGCAATACATTGATGACATCATTGTATGGGGCAGCACAGCAGAAGAAGTTTTTGAGAAAAGGGGAGAATAGTCCAAATCCTTCTGAAGGCCGGTTTTGCCATAAAACAAAGTAAGGTCAAGGGACCTGCACAGGAGATCCAGTTTATAGGAATAAAATGGCAAGATGGACGTCATCAGATCCCAATGGATGTGATCAACAAAATAACAGCCATGTCCCCACCAACTAGCAAAAGGGAAACACAAGCTTTCTTAGGCGTTGTGGGTTTTTGGAGAATGCATATTCCAGATTACAGCCTGATTGTAAGCCCACTCTATCAAGTGGCCCAGAAGAACAACGATTTCAAATGGGGCCATGAGCAACCACAAGACTTTGAACAAATTATACGGCAGTAGCCCTTGGGCCAGTCCGGGCAGGACAATATGTAAAGAATGTGCTCTACACCGCAGCCGGGGAGAATGGCCCTACCTGGAGCCTCTGGCAGAAAGCACCAGGGGAGACTCGAGGTCGACCCTTAGGGTTCTGGAGTCGGGGATACAGAGGATCCGAGGCCCGCTACACTCCAACTGAGAAGGAGATATTGGCAGCATATGAAGGGGTTTGAGCTGCTTCGGAAGTGGTTGGTACTGAAGCACAGCTCCTCCTGGCACCCCGACTGCCGGTGCTGGGCTGGATGTTCCAAGGGAGGGTCCCCTCTACACATCATGCAACCGATGCTACGTGGAGTAAGTGGGTTGCACTGATCACACAACGGGCCTGAACAGGAAACCGCAGTCGCCCAGGAATCTTGGAAGTGATCACGAACTGGCCAGAAGGCAAAGATTTTGGAATATCCCCAGAGGAGGAGGTGACGCGTGCTGAAGATGCCCCACTGTATAACAAACTACCAGAAAACGAGAAGCAAAATGCCCTGTTCACTGATGGGTCCTGTCGCCTTGTGGGAAAGCATCGGAGGTGGAAAGCTGCTGTATGGAGTCCTATATGACAAGTTGCAGAAACTGCTGAAGGAGAAGGTGAATCGAGCCAGTTTGCAGAGGTGAAAGCCATCCAGCTGGCCTTGGATATTGCTGAATGAGGGAAATCTCTGTACTGACTCATGGATGGTGGCAAATGCCCTGTGGGGGTGGTTGCAGCAGTGGAAGCACAACAACTGGCAGCGCAGAGGTAAACCCATCTGGGCTGCCTCATTGTGGCAAGATATTGCTGCCCGAGTAGAGAACCTGGTTGTAAAAGTACGTCACGTAGATGCTCACGTACCCAAGAGTCGGGCCACTGAGGAACATCAAAACAACCAGCAGGTGGACCAGGCTGCTAAGATTGAAGTGGCCCAGGTGGATCTGGACTGGCAACATAAGGGTGAATTATTTATAGCCCAGTGGGCCCATGACGCCTCAGGCCATCAAGGAAGGGACGCAACATATAGATGGGCTCGTGATCGAGGGGTGGACTTAACCATGGACGCTATTGCACAGGTTATCCATGAATGTGAAACATGTGCTGCCATCAAGCAAGCCAAGCGAGTAAAGCCTCTCTGGTATGGAGGACGATGGTTGAAATATAAATATGGGGAGGCCTGGCCGGTTGATTATATCACACTCCCATAAACCCGCCAAGGCAAGTGCTATGTGCTCACCATGGTGGAAGCAACCACCGGATGGCTGGAAACATATCCTGTGCTCCATGCCACGTCCCGGAACACCATCCTGGGCCTTGAAAAGCAAGTCCTATGGCGACATCGCACCCCAGAAAGAATTGAGTCAGACAACGGGACTCATGCCTGAAACACCCTCATAGACACCTGGGCCAAAGAGCATGGCATTGAGTGGGTCTATCACATCCCCTACCATGCATCAGCCTCCGGGAAAATGGAACGATACAACGGACTGCTAAAGACAACACTGAGGGCAATGGGTGGTGGGACATTCAAGCATTGGGACACACATTTAGCAAAAGGCACCTGGATAGTCAACACTAGGGGATCTTTCAGTCGAGCTGGCCCTGCTCAGTCAAAACCCTTACATACTGTAGAGGGGGATAAAATCCCTGTCGTGCATATGAGAAATATGCTGGGGAAGACAGTCTGGGTTACTCCTGCCTCTGCAAGGGAAAACCCATCCGTGAGATTGCTTTTGCTCAAGGACCTGGGTGCACTTGGTGGGTAATGCGAAAGGATGGGCAAGTCCGGTGTGTACCTCAAGGGGATTTGATTTTGGGTGAAAATAGCCAATGAACTGAATAATATGATATTGTATATCATCATTATTTCTATGGTTGATATATGTTGGAGAAAGTTAGCCAGACTAGGCCGCGGTGGGAAAATTCTGAGTCATGCAGACAAGGGAGAAAAGAAAGTTATGCTGACCTTGCTCTGTGCAGATAAGCAACTTTGAGAAAGTACAGTATAAGAAAAACAGGATGGAACCCGGACCACGTAGCAGTAACCGAAAGTAGGAGGAATATGATAATGTAATTTTTAGAGCTAAGCCAATGATTGTGAGACAAGTGTGCATAAGGTAGAACTTAGTGTATAAATATGTGTAGGGTTTTACAATAAAGTTGAAGCTGGCCTTATCACTCACATTGAGTCGACTGCCTGCCTTCCCTCGCTCGTCGCAAGTGGCGCCCGAACAGGGACCCCCCATCCCTGTTTTCCACCGGACAGCGAGATCGGAGAAGCACTGGTAGCAGCGACCAGGGAGCAGAAGATCAGTAGACGCTGTCGCGGCGTGCCTGATCCGTGCTTGAACCCAGGATAATTAAGAAGGGGTTCGCCGTCCGATAGAAGGCTACCCGTGGGAAAAGGCTGCAAACGACCGGATAATTAAGAGGGTCAGGAGAAGCGCGCAATGGAAGTAGAGGTAGCCTTCGATATTTTAAAATGCTTTTTAGAAGAGCGGGGAGTAAGCCAATTAAAAGACCTGGCTGGGTTAATTGCGTTAGGGAAAGCGAAAGGGTTTTTTAAAAACCCTGAAAGTATGTTTGAAGTAGACGAGTGGCGTTCTTATGGAGATTGTTTGTGGGATCTAGTAATTGATGATGATAAATCAGCAAGAAAATTAATGAAATCTTGGAGAGAAGTTATTAATTGTATAAAAAGATATAAAACTGAAAGGCGAATAGCTACAGCCGCCTCCGATCGGCTTGAGCAGTCCGATCCTGCCGCTGGACGTCTCACAGCAGGGGGTGACTACTTTTCACCTCCGCCTTCGGGAATTCCTGTTCCCGTTGTTCGCCGACCCTCTCGTCCCTCTCCTGATCCGCCGACAGAAAGGGCTTGTCCCTCCGCACCGCCGGGGAAAGGGGGAGAGGGAGGGTCCAAGTGAAAATGAGAGGGTAGACGGTAGCGGACAGGAGACTGCTCAAGCTGAAAGTCTTCTAAAGGCCTCACCCCCCCCCACCCCCCCACCCCTCACCCCCCCCCACCCCCCCACCCCCACCCCCCCCATCCCCCCCACCCCCCCCACCCCCCCACCCCCCCCCCCGTCCCAAGCTTATCAACAGCCGCGTTTAGTGCGGGTTGGTTGGGACAAAATAGCACGAGAAGCTGTTGAGCAAAAAGATTTTGATTTATTAGATCAAATTAGCCCTCAAGCCTTCCCGGTAATCTACCAGGTAGATAACGCGGGGGCTATGACTGGGGTGCATCAGGCCCTAGATTGGAAAATATTAAATCAATTGCGAAACACGGTTAATGAATCGGGAGTGCATAGTGAGCCTGCAAGGCAAATGCTAAACTATATCTGGGGTAGCGGAATGCTATGTCCAGAAGATATTAAGAACATAATGAGGCTTATTTTGAAGCAATCACAACAATTACTTTGGCAAGCTCACTGGCAAAGACTTTGTGAAATATCTGCGCACTCGCCCCGAGCCCCAAATGATCGTTTAGCTGGAGTAACTGTAGAACAACTAATGGGTATAGGTCCTTTTGCCTCTGTAGAAATGCAGATGCAAACTGGCCCAGACGTGTTGTTAGAATCTATGAAATTAGCACGAGAAGCCTTGCAGAAAGTTAAAACTACACCAGCTCCTCCCTCATATATGTCAATTAAACAAGGAAGAGAGGAGCCTTTTGCATCTTTTGTAGATAGAGTCACAGACGCTATTGACCGCGCAGATATGGCAGATTTTATGAAAGGACCTTTGCTGAGACAGTGTGTATTAGAGACTTGTAATACTTATACGAAGGGCATCCTTGTCACCTTACCCTTAGACGCCACCATAGAAGTCATGTTAGAGCGAATGAGTAGAGTTCCTGTAGGAGCTCAAGCCATGTTAGTTGAAACAATCAGAGAACTAGGGGAAAAATTAGTCAAGGCGCAGGGACAGGCGTTTGCAGCTCTTGCCCCACTGAAGCCTCCGGATGCCCACCAAAGTAAGACGACTGGCCGACGAGAGTATAAGTGCTTCCGATGTGGCTACCCAGGACATCTGCGTCGACACTGTCGGGAGCCACAAGTGTGGTGCCAGAACTGTCAAACGAATAATCATAATACTACGGTCTGCCGGCGTTCGGGAAACGGGAAACCGAGCGCCAAGAGCCGCAGCGCGCCGACACCAATCGTGGCTCCGGTCACCTTCAGGCCAACGGCAGCCCCCAACCAAACGACAGTGCAGAGATACCAGACGCCATTGCCCAGCTTCGACCAGCAACCCAACTTCGACCAGCAACCAGGGGGAGCCTCGGACTGGATCTGGCAACAGCAGTAGATGTCACGCTAATTGACGACCGGCCGCGAAAAATTGCTACAGGAATTAAAGGGCCCATAGTTATCAATGGACAATCTCATGGAGCGTTGTTGTTGGGGCGATCATCCAGTGGTCTCCAAGGACTTTTTATATTACGAGGACTTATCGATTGTGATTCAAAAACTCAGTACCCACATCGTTGACCGAGCAGTGGATCGTAATGACCCTGACTTACCTGTGGACTTAACCGTTTTGCACGGCCCCACACATTTTATTGGTGCACTCACGCAGTGCAAAAAGAAAAAGGGGGAGACTGTGAGAGTATTAGAATGGATATTTACCGGAATGCAACCAAAGACTACAATTCAAGATAACGACACGTTTGATTGGAATGTGCTAGATTGAATTTATAGCTGTTACTGCTGTTTAGCTATTAATTCGCAGGCTCTTGTGCTTGCCATGGGGCTTGCTTGCCTTAATGTGTATTAGAGTCTTGTGCTCGTTAGTGGCTGCTTTTTTGCTCTCGCTGCTTGCTGTACTGCTGCACTGCTGATCGTCTTACTGTGCTGTGCCTGGGAACGTTCTGATAACAGCAATAGGGATGTGCCTGGGCTGGCAGATGGCCAGGGCATCGCTGCTGCTTCTGTGCTGCTGTGCTGGACAGGCTGGAACTGCAGCGTGAACTCGAATCAAAGGGACTGTGACCTGTGGCTGAGTCCATGCGGGACAGGACGCCCCGAGGCGTCTGTGACTGTGGATAAGCCCATGCCCAAGCAGCAGGAACCACCTGAACCAACGGAGGACAAACTTTACAAGAAGCAGCGCAAGTGCAGCAGTGACCCGACCTGAGCCGGCTTTGGTGCCCAGTAACTCCACGCAACGCACCACCTCTGCTGACCTGAGTGACCACCATAACAGATGGAGCCCAAAGTCATGGACTAAATGAATGCAGTGGACATTTTGTGTACATTTATGGATATTTTATGGACATTTTACAGGGGATTGTGCGGGCCTGTCCTACGTGTAGCCACCATGAGCCTGGTCTCGGAATCGGCGTGAATCCCAGGGGACTCGAGGCCAGAGAATTGTGGCAAGTGGATGTGACTCACGTTGCTGACTTTGGCAGACTGAGATATATACATGTTACGATTGACACCTATAGCAAATTTATATGGGCCACGGCACAAACAGGAGAACGAGCACTCCACGTAATGCGACATTTGACTAGTTGTTTTGCAGTTATGGGAGTGCCACAAACGATAAAAACTGACAATGGCCCTGCATACACAAGCGCCAAAGTGAAACGTTTTTTCCAAACATGGGGAGTGCGACATACTACTGGTATTCCGCACTCACCCACGGGACAAGCTATCATTGAAAGGGCGCATCAAACGCTGAAACAATATTTGCAAAAATTTAGGGAAATCTCAGATGTACAAGAAAGACTTGTTAAGACTCTTTTTGTGCTAAATCATTTACGTATTTTTGCAGATCAGAAAGAGCCACCAGCATGGGTGCATGGTTATCCTAAAGAAAATAAGGATGACAAGCCAGTTTTCGTTATGTATAGAGATCCAGCAACCGGACTGTGGAAAGGTCCAGCAGAAGTGAAGTATATGGGTAGAGGTTATATGTGTGTACTTACTCCCACAGGGCCGAAGTGGATTCCAAGCCGCTGGACCAAAGCTGCTGTTGCTGATGATGATCAATGCAGCTCTGTCTGTACTGATCCCAGCGATGCCGTTGCCCAGCCGTGCGAACTTATGGGTGGCGTGGGCGAATAAAACTGGGACGACAGACTTTTACCTGAGTTCAGCTACGGCAACTGAGCCCTTTAAAACATGTCTGATAGGCTTTCCTGAAATTATTGCCAGAGATTTTGATAATTGGACGTCTGTAACAGTTAATTGTATAAATGTTACTGTAGCAGATTGCTCGGTACAACTAATAAGAGCCCTAAATCACACTCTCCCTTGGGACCCCCAAGAAATTGACCTTTTGGGGTCAGAAAAAACTGGAAATGCAACTGATAATGTTACTACTCAGACATGTTTTGTGTTTGGCAGTTTTAGCCGCTTTGCCGCACAGGCCCAGACCTTTCAGTCATTGATCGGCATAAGCAGCCGCACTGATGATAACAACCCTTTTGTTAATACCACCTGTTGGACTGTTGTTTCACCTTTTACGAAAGGATTCGAAATAGGCCAATATTGTGGGAATTATAACGCTTCCAAAACACTCAGTGCCTATGGACGGAGTATGAAGGGAACCAGTAACTCTTTGTGGAACAATGATATGGCCAAAGCTCTTCCCCCCGGATATTTTTTGATCTGTGGGGATCGAGCATGGCCTGGCATTCCAAAGAACGCCTTTGGAGGGCCTTGTTATGTAGGTAAATTAACTCTGCTCACAGTTAGCCGACAAAGTTGGCTCAATATAACTACAGTAGCGACAAATCGACACAAAAGGTCTATACATCAATTGCAGGCAGATTGTAACGACAATATAGAATTATGGTCAACCACAGCCAATGTATTTGCTTCCCTAGTGCCTAACATAGGCACTGAGCAAGCGCTGGCTTGGTATTCTATTAACAATTATAGTTATAGTAAAAATAGCATATCACTGTATTTTAAACAATGTTGTAAAAATGAACCACAATGTATTGGTGGTCCAAAAAGAAAAAGGGGGAAATGTTGGAGAAAGTTAGCCAGACTAGGCCGCGGTGGGAAAATTCTGAGTCATGCAGACAAGGGAGAAAAGAAAGTTATGCTGACCTTGCTCTGTGCAGATAAGCAACTTTGAGAAAGTACAGTATAAGAAAAACAGGATGGAACCCGGACCACGTAGCAGTAACCGAAAGTAGGAGGAATATGATAATGTAATTTTTAGAGCTAAGCCAATGATTGTGAGACAAGTGTGCATAAGGTAGAACTTAGTGTATAAATATGTGTAGGGTTTTACAATAAAGTTGAAGCTGGCCTTATCACTCACATTGAGTCGACTGCCTGCCTTCCCTCGCTCGTCGCAGATATAACAGTAAAATCACCCAGGTTAATGAAGAATGAGCTAACTCCGATGAAACCAAGCACAGTGCGATGACAATAGAACCGGACGAGCGCAGCAATACTAGAAATCAGAACTGGCTTCAGGATGCAACAGTCCAACACCACACACCATCTTTCCTGCCCTGAATGACTGTTATGACAGATAGAGCCCAAAGTCATGGACTAAATTAACTCAGTGGACATTTTAGAGGGATGGCCCTTAGACTAAGGGAATGATATCTCTGTGTGTGTGTGTGTATATATATATATATATAAAAAAAGACAAGAAAGGTGGTGGTGACTAATTGGAATGTATTAAAAAAAAAATGCGAGACCTAGGCATGACGTAAATGGTATAGAATAAGGGGTGGATACTGTCCTGGTTTCATCTGGGATAGAGTTAATTTTCTTCCTAGTGCTGTGTTTTGGATTTAATATGAGGAGAATGTTGATAACACACTGATGTTTTCAGTTGTTGCTAAGTACCCTCCTAGTCCAAGGACAGCTCCCATGGCTACTGACTGAGCTAGGTACACAAGATGGGAGGGAACATAATCAGGACAGCCAGCCCAGCTGGCTAATGGGGTATTCCATACCATGTGACGTCATGCTCAGTATATGATTGGTAGGCGTGTTCCAGGAAGTACCGATCGCTGCTTGGTTATCGGTCAGCGCGGGTGGTGAGCAATTGCATTGTGCATCACTCATTTTGTATATTTTATCATTATCATTATTATTTTCTCTTTTCTGTTCTATTGAACTATCTTTATCTCAGCCCACGAGGTTTTCTCACTCTTACCCTTCCGATGAGCGAGCGAGCGGCTGCGTGGTATTTGGCTGCCTGCCAGGTTAAACCATGACAGTCTTGCACATCAGAGCTAACCTGGAGAAAATCTGCTCACTGTATGAAGTGATGGCCTCAAATTGTCAGACTTTGCCATTTCTGACTTGTCTTTCATCTTCCAGTTGCTCTGTTAGTAGCTCCTCTGCTGTGAAAGGCAGAGAAGTGGCCGCAGCATGAGCTGGAACAACCTGCAGGTGAGAAAATAATATGAAATTATAGGAAAGGACCGCTAAAGTTATCAGCCAGCAGAGGTTGCTCTCAGTGAAGATTGTCAAGGGATCAATGCAAATAAGCTTCAGGATATTCACTATTTTCATCGGTGTCGTTGTTTAACACCGGATGACACCACACAGCCGCTCGCTCGCTCCCCCCACAATGGGGTGGGGGAGAGAATCAGAAGGGTAAAAGTGAGAAAACTCGTGGCTTGAGATAAAGACAGTTTAATAGGGAAAGCAAAAGCCACGCGCACAAGCAAAGCAAGCCAAGGAATTCATTCCCTACTTCCCATCGGCAGGCGGGTGTTCAGCCATCTCCAGGAAAGCAGGGCTCCATCATGTGTAACGGTTACTTGGGAAGACAAAATGCCATAACTCTGAACGTTCCCCCCTTCCTTCTTCTTCCCCCAGCTTTATATGCTGAGCATGACGTCATATGGTATGAAATATCCCTTTGGTCATTTGGGGTCAGCTGTCCCGGCTGTGTCCCCTCCCAACTTCTTGTGCACCCCAGCCTACTCGCTGGTGGGGTGGTGTGAGAAGCAGAAAAGGCCTTGACTCTGTGTAAGCACTGCTCAGCAGTAACGAAAACATCCCTGTGTTATCAACACTGTTTTCAGCACAAATCCAAAACATAGCCCCATACTAGCTACTATGAAGAAAATTAACTCTATCCCAGGCAAAACCAGCACAATTGGTGACCCAAGGGTACATTTGAAATTGTTCCTGAAAGCTCACGGGTGATGGTGTTGTCCGAAAAGCGGATTCGTGCCCGGCGTGCAAGTAACCAATTCCACACGCTCAGGAGAGATATTGTTTTATTCAGGCCTGGGTGCTCGGTGGACTTGCCACAAATCAAGCACACCTGGTCTAGTCACCTTTCTGTTTATATCCATGCTTCTCATACATATTTTAAGTTTCCTTGTTACATATTCATTACATTTCCGAGAACTAATTATAATATTGCATCATCTTAAACACATGCGCACTAAAGCCTTTAGGGTCTTCTTGGGGGTCTCAGGTGGTCTCTGGTGGTCGGCAGGGCAGTGAACTCTTCATGAACTTATTTCCTCTTTACCTTATAGGGTCGCAATTTGTCCCTGAGCCATGCTTGGACCACATCTGTTTATAGTTTCCATAGCTAAAATTAATTATCACTACTTCTAAAACACACACCTGTTAGTTACCTAACTTCTAAGCAACAAGTCTTCATTGTTTAAAATTACAGAAGCGAGCAACATAGAATCCACAACAAACCAAACCATCCATCACCATAGTACTCTTAAATTAAAACACATACATCTTGATCTCCTCCAATCAAAACCCCACTCACTAGTTTCATCATTCTGGTTTCTTATTAACTGGTTTTTTTAACCCAGTTCTGGGTGAGGGCTATACACAAGATGATAACACTTTAAAGATTAATGTTGATTAAGATTAACATTAACAATGGAAGGAGTTGTGGAGCGGAGAGTACTGTTGAAGGTGGTGTAACCCAGATGGCATGGCCCCAGTGCAAATAAAATACACTTTTTAAATACAGCCAGCTGGCTGGTTGCATGGACAAGGTGTGCGTGGAGGGCAGGCTGCTCCTGCAGCATGGGGTGCTGCAGGGCAGAGTCTTGCCCCCTCTTCAGCTGTGCGCAGGGGAGAGGAGCAAGGTGACTTGCTGGACTGTTTGCAGTTGGGCTGATAATGCTGTTTCTGTGGCCATGATTTTGTAGGAGGGGCTGGGGAAATTTGAGGGGATGCAAGGGAAAAAAAAAACAAAACCAACTTTCGTTGCTGGGAGGAAATGTCTTAAAGCCTTCAAATGAGAGACTGAGGGTAAACTGTTTGGGTTCCTTCTTTGATGAGTGGGGAGAAAAGACCAGGTATTTAAAAGACACTCTAAGCTAGTGAAGAAAGCCTCACCAAGAACCAGGGCCTGGGAACTGTAGCAGACAAATTAAAAGGGTTTTTTTTTTTGGCTGTTTTTAATGATAGATGTTAAGTAACTGGAGGGATGGACTGCTCACCTCATCCTGCTGTCAAATCCAGATGGTCTGTGCTAAGTTTAATAACTGGAAAATAGAAGTACTAGGAAACTGGGTGATGTGATATACTGTGATGCTCAGTTCAGACTAAATTGTCTTGATTTTTCCAAAATCATCAGGAGAAGAGCAGTTGGGCAGTCTTTAATTTAGACATTTTGCAGCGACGTTATTTTCTAATGCTGAACTGAGTCACCACTTAGTAACGTTTGAGCATGGAGACAGAAGCTAATCATCCTCAGTTCAGCCAAGTGCTTAATTTTGGCTCTGCCGACACCTGGCAGCGGCTTGCTGGCATTTTAGCTCTCAGTGTAGCTGTCCTAGACGCTGCTTTCTCATCTAGGTTTTGAGCTGCTTCGTGCTGTATGGCAGTTCTGCCCCATGGTGCAGGGCACAAGCCCCTTCACTTTGGAAACTCAGCTCAGGGTGGGAAAGCCTCACTGGAAAGCAGTGTTCAGGCAGCGTCTGCGCTGGTGTGACTTTTCTCTGAAGTCGGTTTTAATTTTGCACAGTTTGCAGGGAGAGGTGTGCTCCTAAAATTGGTTGTCAGTTGATTAACTGGTATGCTGGTCACAAAAGCTCTTGGCTTGAGCCACATGATCAGTCTGAATATTAAAGAAACAGCAGTGAAAAGCCAGCTAAGTCAGACAAAGGACAAAATAAAGCCTCTTTGGTGAATTTAGTTACTTTACAGGGACAAACCACTGTGTAATCATGCGACTGGTTGAAGAAGCTTGCAAAATGTGCATGTTTATAACAGCGGGGCTTTTCAATAATAGTCTGAGCCCAGCTCCTAACACTTGGGACACCTGGCATCAGGCACCTCTTGTTTTCCACAAAACCACAAAATGGTTTGCTTGCTTGATGCTCTTTCCTGAAACTAAAAGTCCAAGGGCAGGCATGTACTCACTTCTGGATATTAGCTGTGCAGGGCTGGCTGGTTTGCTTTTCCAGCATGCTTGGATTCTGCATGTAGCTGTGAGTGTAGGTGTTTGGGTGTTTTTGATAGACTTTGCTGTTAACAGTTCAGTGATTATCTGCAAATCTTATGGCCCAGATAATGCTGGTAGTCAAGTAATCAAGCAGTGTATGAAAAACTAAGCTGTTGTAGGCCCCCGTGAAAAGAAGCTTCAGCAAGGCACATTACTTTGCTCCACGGAAAGGCCAGAAGGCATGCAGTCTCTCCAGCCGCTCCATCTGGGCAGTCATTTAGGAGGGAAGAGATGAAACGCTGTTAAGTCTTCGTTTCATTTAAGTATGCACTTTTTTTTTTTTATGTGCTCTTCTTCGCTTTGATTTTTACCATTTCTGCTGAAGTCTCCCAAAAGGAAGAGTGCTTTGTTCTGATAAGTTTGAATCCTCCCTATGGTTTGTATATTTTTAAAATACCATAGGCTATTTTGGGCAGTGATCCTGAAACTCCTCACAGAGATACACTTTGTTTTAATGGCTACGCAAAATATTTTCTACGACCTCTGAGATTTTTTTGGAAACGTCTCTGGAAAATACCTTCTAAAAATGTCACTGTCTCTACAAAAGCAGTAGGCAGGACACATTCACTTTACTTCTCAGTCTTGTATGTAAATAGTTATGTGTGTGCTTAACATTACTGTCATATCTCCTTCCACTGATTTATCAGGTTGGGTCACAGCTTGCAAAAATCAAGACTTGCATGTGTGGCAGATGTTAAGTATATGTTGGTGGAGTATTCATTGTAGGGAGCGGATAGCTCATGTGCAAGTTGGTAAACCTGCTTTTACCCTGTTTTGTTAACCTGTCTAACTCTTGTTAACCATAGGTACTCCCCAAGCTGGCATAATATGGGAGTGTGCAAATATGTCCAGGCCAGCCTATACTTGGAAAAGTGGTTAGCACCGACTAGGGCTGTTATATAGTCCATACTGTACTACTGCTTGCTTCTGCTCCTCACTGTGTGGATGTAAAAATTATTGTTCCTCTGCATTGGCAGGAACCTACTGCGCTTGTCTCAAATGAGGTGGTAGAAAAATGCCACTGAAATGTCTGTTCAGAGAAGGGTCAAAGCAGTCGGGACTGCTGCGAGGCATTCACCTCTGCTCTCCTCTTCTGTCTGCGTACTGTCACCTCAGTTGAAATGGTAAAACTGTTTCTGCCATTGCATAGTAAATCAGCAGCTGAGAAGGATTGATATGTCATTTTTCTTCCCTTTTTTTTTAGCCAATAAGTTGCTTTATTTGGTTACCCCAGCAGCAGAAACAACTATCAGTGCTACTGAGGTGCTGGTGATAGAGGGAACTAACACTTAAGGGTTAATAGCAGAGCCATTGTCTGGCTTGCTAGTGCAATCTTTTGTAGCTAGCAACTCGGATAGACAGATAGATAACAGGATCCTTGAATTACTAAACTAACTAACAATTCCTGACTGAGACCTTACTGTAGTGCATCCTCCCACTTGATAAGAGAGGATAGACCTTGAGCTGGCTCGTTAGGCCTCCTATGTAACACCTGTGATGAGATAAGTGTCCTATGTAAATCACTAACAATGAACAACTGTGAAGGGATAAGTGTTAAAGGACAAGATAACCTGATGCCTCGTTACATTCCAAGAGTCGAGGAACTGATGAGTTAATTAAGTGACCGTATATAGACAAAGGAAGCCCAGAGTTCAACTAATGGACACAGTGAAGAAGACTATGGACGACCACTGGAGAAGGAAAAGACCCTAACCCTAATTTTACTGCGCATGCTTGGACTATGTAAATGACTTCCAGGAACTCATTACCATAAGACCACCTTTTCTAAGGAATGTAATGAATATGTATATATTGATTGCATATAACCCCTGTAAGTTAAGTACCCTGGCGCGCACGACTTTGGTGGGACTACCCCCCGTGCTGCCCAGCGCTGAATAAACATACCTACTTTATAACCTTTTAGGTTGTGGAGTCTGTTTTCCGCACGTCACTGGTGCGAGGGTAGGAGTGAGTGGCCGGCAGAGGAGAAAGGCTGGGGGGAGCCGATGGCTGTTAAGCCAACCTTGCCACCAGAATAAATGTCTGTGAAATTGTGCTTTGAATATTTTTTAACAGAAAAATTTCCCACACAGCTTTCCACAGCTGTTATTGTGAAACCAATCAAGTCAACCATCATCCAGACAGTTCAAATCACTGCACTGTCTGTTTTCAAGTACACTAGGTTTTCAAATTTCAGGCAAGCTGGCACTGTGTGCTCCTTGAGCTCCTAAAGAGTAGCACCGAGCAAAACAGATGGCCAGTCTACGTTGTGGAGGCCTGGTGGCGCGCTGGGTTAGTGTGAGAGGGTAGGCTGATTGCAAGTATTTGTGGAAAGCATAAATATTTGCGTAGTGCTTGTAATTATTGTCAGACCGTGATGTTCATCCAGTGAGGAGATGTAAGACTAGAGAGGGAGCTGGGGTGGCCGTACGCACTCATGCTTGCTGCCTGACTTGTGGGAACCTTTGGACGAGGAAGGCTTGAAGACAGAACCTGCTGTGGGTGTAACAAACTGCCAGAGCAGCCTGGCTTTTGGATGCTCTTGCGTTGGGCTCTTGGGGACCCAGGACTTGGAAGGATCACAGGACTTTGAAGGAGCTCTGTAGGTATAGACCAGGATTTTCAAGGCCTGCCTGCTGGCAGAAGTCATGGACCTTGGGTTGTCTGGGTTGTCTCTGTTCTGAAAACCTCGAAGCGCCTTTGTTCTGCAAAACCTGTCCTTTGGAGGAGCTTTTGTTTAATGATAAGCTAAATCTGTAAAAGATCTGCGACAGTAATTGCTTTTCATCACAGCCCAATTGTTTAACATGTCAAGAATTTGTTACCAGCTTGCACTTCAGCACCAGTAGGTCCTGAGCCCCTGGGCAGACCCTCACTGTGGTCAAGAGAGGCAGAGGTGAGGTGAGATGGGCCATGCCCACGGTAAAGCATGTGGCATCAGAGAGACTGCATAGTTTAGCTGCACGTTGACGGCAACCTTTTAACAGAGAACTCGTTGTAGAGGTGGACTTTGAAGTCTGTCACCCAAAGATAACATCTTTGAAACCTCTTGGGTCAGTAGGTTGTGGCCAGCACCTTACTCTTTGGGACAGAGACTGTTTTCATTTATTTTTGGATAACACATATTTCATTGCGGCCCACTCTGTAATGTAGTTAGTCATAACCAGAGTTTAAAAAAGAAAAAAAAAAGCCAAAACAAAAAACCTACCCAAATTTGGAACTGTGGCTGAATAACCTAACTAACTTTCTATGGTTTCCATGGCTATTCAGAGTGCTTAAAGGAGTGCATCTGAAATAAGATGGGTACACTGGTATTTTTCACAAATATTGCCAATTTACAGGGTACGTACCAACTATTATAAACTGTCATTAAAGTCTCTCTAAGTAATGTGGAACAATGCATAAATGAGCTATATATTCTATTGAAGTATTTGTTGCTTTAAATAGCAGCTCCAGGGACCCAGGACTGGAAAAGGAGACACGTTGCTGGATGTGGATGAGGTTTCACTGGCAGAGCTCTCTAGCACATGGCTTTAGGAAAATGTTGTTCCCTTTACAAATGCCAAAGCTGCATACCTTTTTAATTCTTTAGTATAGTTTTTAACCTTATGGTGAGTATGGCCAGCAGTTGAAGTTCATCCTGGATACTTTGGACCTGGCTGATACAGATTGAAAGGACCTTTAGTCTTAATCTATTCTTCCCCCCTCATAAATCTGAAGTGGATGGATTATACTTTTCTGGTATGTTTTTGTTTTGAAATGTTAATTGTTCTGTTTGTTTGCTGAATTGTTAACTTGCCATAGTTTCCTTATTTCTTGGATTTGTAGTTGATGCTGTAGAAGTTAACTTAATTTCACTACATATAAAAATTAAAATTGCCATTCAGCCACCACTGTCTTCTGTTTTGAAAGTATACTTGCATGATGTGCTTATGCACATAGTATTTTTAATTTCCAGCTTTGGTGCCAACATGAGCCTATTCTGTTTATTCCCCACAGTTGGAGCTTTGTGTGTTTTGGGGAGGATTTCTGTTTTGCAGCAGCAGCAGCAGTTTTAGCAGCTGCATGCTTTGAGGCCCCTGTCTCCTCTGGCGTGAGATCCAGCGATGAACTGAGAGAAGAGCAGAGTGGGAGCCGGGTTGGACTGTCCCTGTTTCATTTGTTCTGCAAACCGAAGAGCTGTTGTCAAGTGAGGCAAGGTCCCATTTGCTACAGCCTTTGTGCGGGGCTCAAGGCAGGAAGCCTGAGCTGGGTATTGCAGCAGATAGATAGGCAAGGAAATAATAAGCTGGGAGTCTTTTCAAGACACTTTAAAATTATTTGGAGCTCTTTGATCAACCAGTCTGGTTGTGAGACTCTTGTGGAGTTATATCAGATATGCACATCTGCAAACACACATGTGAAACCCCCTTCTCTGGGTCGGACAGTCGTCGATGCTGGAAGAGGAAGTGTCCTGGGAGGAAAATAGCGCGTGGTGGTTTGGCGTCTGAAGGCGCATACAAGCGAGTGAAGTTTGCCTGGACAACTCAAATGTGGCACTTGCTGCTTAGAGTATACCCCTGGTGACGAACAAGTGCGTTTTGAATTCCTTGGCAAGGGCTAAGAAAAGCCATCCACCTCATACAGCTGCTTGCTAGAGAGCAGGGGGGTCCTCTGAACATTTGCGCATCCCCTCCAAGGGCTGAGGAAACATGGGGAAAAGGCAGCCTCGGACTTGTTCTTGGTGTACTCAAGCCCCTGGCGCTGGCAGCACACTGCCCCTGCACTACACACTAGCCACAGGGAGCCCCCCAAAAATGGGAGTGCTGAGGGGTGAGGTTGCTCTGAGTCTGCAGCAGCGAGACCTGGAAGAGAGGTTCCCTGCTCCTGGATGCCTGCTGATGTCCAAAAATCCCTCCTGTAGTCATGGCTGCTGGGTTAAGGAAGGGAGCCATATGAAGCTGCTGCCTATTGCAAGGAAGGGCCTGGCCAAGGACACTGCTGCGTTATGTATAAAAATAAGGCATATATTTATATCTTTATATATGACTTTTCTTAAAGTAGAAGGCAGGGAAGATGAATCCAGCTGCTTTGAACGTTAATGATCCTGTTGACAGCAAGGAAATAACGAGCCCCGAGCTAGATCCCTTTCAGGATTTGTTCAATACCTTTTTCCCTGTTCAATAAGGCAATTATGTGCTTTTTGCTATGCTGCTTGTTTTTTTTTCTTGGTGAACCCTCAGATAGTTGCAGGTAGAAAAGAACTAAAAATACACAAGGAATTCTGTCTCTGATAGCGTTTAATTATTGGAGACAGAATCAGCTAAATATCAGCTAAAGTGTGATTTGGTATTATTTTCCTTGCAGCTGTGTGGGGTTTTTTTGTTTTGTTTTTTTTTTTCCTTGTCATCTTGCAAGTGGAATCACCACTTTCACCTTTGCAAAGTGTGTCTAAATAACTGTGAAGTTGCATTTCTTCTCTGGCAGTACAAGATTGTGCCATTGTATTTTGGGTCCTTGGGCTATCTTTTGCTTTGTTTGTAGTAAGCAAAATATTTCCAGGTTCTTTTTCTACTGCCCAAGATATTTAGAATTTTCAATGTGGTTTTTGTTTGGTTGGGGTTTTTTTAGTTGTTGTCTGTTTATAAAGCATTCAGCACAACTGTCCCAAAGTGTGGCTTAAACAGTTCCCCCCTCCCTTTAATTTGCTCAAAGTCTTTAATAGCATAAAAAGTTCTGTAGCAAAAAAAAAAAAAAAAAAAGGTTTTTGTCTGTGTGTACACCAGAAAGGGCACCTTAAAAAGGACAGTGTGGTTCTGGTGAATTGAAATGGATCTGTACAGCTTGTTGTGAAACAAAACCCATCTCTAGCTTGTCTTAAAAACAAAATCATTTTGTCTGTACGTTAAAAGTAAACAGTTTTAGTGTCTGTGCCCTACTTGTGCAGATTTGTTTTTTCCCCACTATGGAGGGGATAAGAGTGTATTGCAGGAAATAGAGCTTGATCATTGCAGTGCCTGTTCTGCTGGGTGAAACGTGCCAGGACCATGAGCTGCATAGAGATAGCAGAGAGCAGGATTAAGAAATCAGGAGCGGTTCCTCCTCATCCTTAGTGTGTGGGAAAACTAGAAGCTGGTGTGCTTAAACCTAGTGACTTTTGATAAACAAGACAATCTGCTTCTACTTAAATACTGCTCAGCTGGGAGGAGATGACTTAAGAAATTCTGGAGTTTTACAGGAAGTCTCCCAGCTTCCCTGTCTGACTTTTGTGATAGAAACCTAGCGACGATGATGGAATGACTTGTGTTTTTGTCTTGCTTTCCAGTTGGCCTGCTGCTGCAGTACTGCTGCTTGTTCCTTGTGCTGCAAATGCTGCCCCAAGATAAAACAGTCAACAAGCACCCGCTTCATGTATGCGCTTTATTTCATCCTGGTGACTATCATCTGTTGTGTCATGATGTCAACAACAGTAGCTAATGAAATAAAAACTCACGTAAGTAAGAGAGATAAACCCACTGCTGCCCCTGAAAGGAAATGGGGCTCCTTCCACGTCTCTTCATGTACAGGGGTGCTCCCTCAGAAGAGGCGGTTGATTCCCTCTACCCACCCACTTCCAAACTCAAACAGGATGATTTTCCGTTTTCAGCCTCTTCCTGTCAATTGCTCATCCATCGAGTGTGTTTCACAACAGGAAGAGTCAAGGATCACAGGACTTGCAGCCTTCCTCCTTCTTCATTGTGCAGAAACACACTGCAATAAACCCATCCCAGGTTTGTTGCGCTGGCAGTGTCAGTGTCCCGTTAGGGGACATGTTATAGTAGAACAAATCGGTTCAGTCTAATGTTGAGTTCGTCTCTGGCAACTACTTTAGTAGCAGAAGAAGCAAATTAGAAAATAACTCTTCAAGTATTGTGTTTATAATTTTAATTCTATGTTCTTGGTGTTATGTGACAGACTACTGCAATGTATGATGCTGTGGATCCTTTACAAGGGGTTTTCTTCAGTGTGCGTTGAGTCATCGTGTTCACATGGCCTCTAAACACAGCAGATATTGTTTATCTCTAATTGTCTTTTTAATTAAAAAGCTTCAAAAGCATGAAAGGAGCTGTGGCTAAAACTAGATTTTAAAACTCAAGTTTCTTTCAGAGCTTTAATATAACTTTCCTGAGCTAAATGCTCACCAGCCTGCTTGTGGTCACACGCTAGACCTGTTGTACTGTGTTTTTGGTTTGGTTTCTTAAGCAACCCAAGTTGCTCTCAGTAGCACAAATCCTCTCTCTCACCCTCTACAAACTACAAGAAAAGTTGTCTGTTTTTAAGTAGAGGGAACAATGGCTGGATTGCTTAATTTTTAAAAATTAAATAATGTGGGACTGAAACTTAGTTTCTGCACCAAACTTGGCATCAGGCCTGCTGATGAGGTTGTGAATGTGCTTGCCCTGGAGGTTCAGGCGGCCTCCATTGCTGAGGGCATCTAGTTGTTTTGTGTTATCCTCCCAAGAGGGAGTGCCAGTGAGTGCAGAGTGTTGGGGAATTTTTATGGTACCCCTCGAGGCGAATTAAACACATGTTTGTGCTTAAATATAAAAAAAAAAATAATGAACAATGCATTGGGCAGAGTCCTACCGCAATAAGCGGTTCTACAAGGAGTCTGCAAAGATGTGTCACAAGCAGATTCCTTATATACACTTGCACCAGCACCAATCCCCTGAGCGGTTGCATGGGGCACCTCAGCCCTACCAGCTGGCCATGGGTCCATCCCCCAGCCCAGCTCTGCTGCCCAAAGGTGGCCCCTGAGGTCTTGCATTCCAGGATGGCTACAAGACAATGCTGAGGCTGTTTCTTATCTCATCACCAAGGGAAACTTCACTCCCTTGCAGGGAGTTGTTCTGTATCTGACACCCCTGCTTCCAGCCAGTTTAACCCCTTCTTGCAGTTGCGCCTTCTTGCCCTCCATGCCAGATCATTCCGCTGTCACAAATTACCACTGCTGAGCAGTTACAATTTGAATTTCCCTGTCAACAGTTAAGACTGTTTCTTCGTTTAACCAGTTGCTGGTCGAGTTGATGCCCTGCTTACCTTCTGCGCTTGACTTTCGGTTGTCTGTGAAACACTTCCCTCTGCAGCAGCCTGGGTCCAGAAGCTGGTTGTAGCACTGTCACGAAATACTGATTTAGGATCCTGCAGACTACGCCAATTTGTTGCGAATTAGTGGTTTTGAGAGCACTTAAAGAATCACTGGCAAAGGTATCAGCAAAAGGTGATTTTAGTAGAAATTTGTAAAAGCGCGACTTAACAGAATTCGATGGCAAGGTTCACTCTATTACTCATTACATGGATTAAGTATACACAGGGAAAATCATGTCAGAATTATGTTGGAATGATTTATAGAAAGACCAAGAACAAAAGGGTAAGGAAGACCCTCCCGTTGAGTCACGAGGTTCAGAGTAGACCCCCTTGCTTTCTAAACTCCTTCTCAGAGAGGAGTCTAGGTGCGGCTGGATCTACCCCTAGTCTCAGACCTGGTCAACGGTTTATGCCTAAGGGGTTATATATGTTTAGCAGCAATTTAAAGTGTCTAGCAGCAATCTAAAGTTCATTCACAGTTTTAAGGTAGATCATAAGATTTTAACAGCACTTAATCATTGACTAATTTAACAGTTACAAAGCAAGTTAATCAAGTTTACTACAATTACTAAATTACGATTATGCTTATTGTTAGTTATCTAAATCAATACACACACACACACAATATAGATCTATTCACACACAAGAGCCCATAGCCAGGTAAATTCATGAAAGACAAAGGCCTATAGCTAGATAAAGATACCGGTTAAAAATTCCCCTCGGGTCTGTGAAATACTCACATTAAATGCCTTGGCATTTCTCAACGGGCGAAGGGTTGAGCCCTGAGGAGTGTCTCGGCCGAGGAGTGTTTCAGCCCAGGTTCCGACGGTCCTCCGAATATCACAAACTTGAGAGTTTGTGAACTCTGAGAGGCGTCCCAATCAGAAGGAGACTCTAGGCGCAGCCCGCTGCAGTCCAGGAGAACTCAAAGGGTCTCCCTTGGGACCGCTGTTTATAGGTTTGCAAGATGATTGGCTTTAGTCATCAGTAAATTTCCATCTTGGCCACTATCTGAGATGGTCCGGGGTAGTAATTATGGTATTGTTCCACGGTAACCATGGTATCGTTCCACTTGAGCTATGATCCAGGTAGGGAATGCTTCAGGGCTGTCAGAGATGATGAATTATCCCCTGCTCTTGTTCCCTACCTTGATCAGGTAGCTGGTGTTCCTGGTACGATCAGTGTCGCTCCCCGCCTTAGCCATGCAAGAGTGCCTGGTACGGTCAAGGGACGTGTCGTGGTTTAACCCCAGCCAGCAAAAATAAACACCACGCAGCCGCTCGATCACCCCCCCCCCGGTGGGATGGGGGAGAGAATCGGGAGGGCACAAGTAGGAAAGCTCCCGGGTTGAGATAAAAACAGTTTAATAATTGAAATAAAACTAAGTAGAACAGTAATAATAACAATGAGAATAACAACAAGAACAGAATACACAAAGCAGGCAATGCACAACACAACCACTCACCGACCGCCGACCCCGTGTCACGAACGGGGGGCGAGCCCCCCCCCCACACCTGGTTTTTACACTGAGCATGATGTCACATGGTATAGAATACCCCATTGGCCAGCTGGGTCCACCACCCCGGCTGTGCTCCCCCTCCCGGTGCAAGCATCACCCAGCAACAGCCAAAGCATCAATGGGCCATCAACGCTCCTTTCACACCGAACCCAAAACACAGCACACCCCCAAGATACTGGGAAGAAAGTTAACCCTGTCCCAGCTGGAACCAGGACAATATCCACCCCTTATTCTATACCATCTACATCATGCCCAGGTCTCACATTTTCTCATACATTCCACTTAGTCACCGCTCCTTTTTCCTGCCTTTTGATATATACACACACAGAGATATCATTCCCTTAGTCCATGGGCCACCCCTCTAAAATGTCCACTGAGTTCATTTAGTCCATGACTTCGGGTTCCACCTGTCATAACAGTCTTGCAGGGCAGGAGAGATGGTGTGTGGTGTTGGGCTCTTGCATGCGGAGGCCAGTTCTGGGCACTCATCCGGTTCTATCATTGTTGCACCTTGCTCAGTTTCATCGGCGTTCATCCTACATTAATCTGGGTGATTCTTACTGTAATACTGTTAATATGGCATATGGTAACCATAAAAGTGATGACATACAGTACTATGTAATAACTAACATCGTACAATTCAGTTCATTGGCTATTTTCACCCAAAATTAAATCCCCCTGAGGTACACACCGGACTTCCCCATCCTTTCTCATCACCCACCAAGTGCACCCAGGTCCCTGAGCAAAAGCAATCCCACGGATGAGTTTTCCCTTGCCAGAGGCAGGAGTAACCCAGACCGTCTTCCCCAGCATATTTTTCATATGCACGACAGGGACTTTATCCCCCTCTACGGTACGTAAGGGTTTGGATAGGGCAGGGCCAGCTCGAGTGACAGATCCCCTAGTGTTGACTAACCAGGTGTCCTTTGCTAAATGTGTGTCCCAATGCTTGAATGTCCCACCGCCCATTGCCCTCAGTGTTGTCTTTAACAGCCCGTTGTATCGTTCAATTTTTCCAGAGGCTGGTGCGTGGTAGGGGATGTGATAGACCCACTCAATGCCATGCTCTTTGGCCCAGGTGTCTATGAGGGTGTTTCGGAAGTGAGTCCCGTTGTCTGACTCAATTCTTTCTGGGGTGCCATGTTGCCATAGGACTTGCTTTTCAAGGCCCAGGATGGTGTTCCGGGCGGTGGCATGGGGCACAGGATATGTTTCCAGCCATCCTGTGGTTACTTCTATCATGGTGAGCACATAGCGCTTGCCTTGGCGGGTTTGTGGGAGTGTGATATAATCAATCTGCCAAGCCTCCCCATATTTATATTTCAGCCATCGTCCTCCATACCAGAGAGGCTTTGTTCGCTTGGCTTGCTTGATTGCAGCGCATGTTTCACATTCATGGATAACCTGTGCAATAGCGTCCATGGTCAAGTCCACCCCTCGATCACGAGCCCATCTATATGTTGCATCTCTCCCTTGGTGGCCTGAAATGTCATGGGCCCACCGAGCTATAAATAATTCACCTTTATGCTGCCAGTCCAGATCTACCTGAGCTACTTCGATCTTGGCAGCCTGATCCACCTGCTGGTTGTTTTGGTGCGCTTCAGTGGCCCGACTCTTGGGTACATGAGCATCTACGTGACGTACTTTTACAGTCAGGTTCTCTACCCGGGCAGCAATATCTTGCCACAATGAGGCAGCCCAGATGGGTTTACCTCTGCGCTGCCAGTTGTTCTGCTTCCACTGCTGCAACCACCCCCACAGGGCATTTGCCACCATCCATGAGTCAGTATAGAGATAAAGTACTGGCCATTTTCCTTTTTCGGCAATGTCCAAGGCCAGCTGGATGGCTTTCACCTCTGCAAACTGACTCGATTCACTTTCTCCTTCAGCAGTTTCTGTGACTTGGCTTATAGGACTCCATACCGCAGCCTTCCACCTCTGATGTTTTCCCACAAGGCGACAGGACCCATCAGTGAACAGGGCATATTGCTTCTCGTTTTCTGGTAGTTCGTTATATGGTGGGGCCTCTTCCGCACGCGTCACCTCCTCCTCTGGGGATATTCCAAAATCTTTGCCTTCTGGCCAGTTCGTGATCACCTCCAAGATTCCTGGGCGACTGGGGTTTCCTATTCGGTCCTGTTGTGTGATCAGTGCGACCCACTTATTCCACGTAGCATCGGTTGCATGATGTGTAGAGGGGACCCTCCCTTTGAACATCCAGCCCAGCACCGGCAGTCGGGGTGCCAGGAGGAGCTGTGCTTCAGTACCAACCACTTCCGAAGCAGCTCAAACCCCTTCATATGCTGCCAATATCTCCTTCTCAGTTGGAGTGTAGCGGGCCTCGGATCCTCTGTATCCCCGACTCCAGAACCCTAAGGGTCGACCTCGAGTCTCCCCTGGTGCTTTCTGCCAGAGGCTCCAGGTAGGGCCATTCTCCCCAGCTGTGGTGTAGAGCACATTCTTTACATCTTGTCCTGCCCGGACTGGCCCAAGGGCTACTGCCTGAACTATCTCCTGTTTAATTTGTTCAAAGGATTGTTGTTGCTCAGGGCCCCATTTGAAGTCGTTCTTCTTTCTGGTCACATGATAGAGTGGGCTTACAATCAGGCTGTAATCTGGAATATGCATTCTCCAAAAACCCACAACGCCTAAGAAAGCTTGTGTTTCCTTTTTGCTAGTTGGTGGGGACATGGCTGTTATTTTGTTGATCACATCCATTGGGATCTGACGACGTCCATCTTGCCATTTTATTCCTAAAAACTGGATCTCCTGTGCAGGTCCCATGACCTTACTTTGGTTTATGGCAAAACCAGCCTTCAGAAGGATTTGAATTATTTTCTTCCCTTCTTCTGCTGTGTTGCCCCACATGATGATGTCATCAATGTACTGCAGGTGTTCTGGAGCCTCACTCTGTTCCAGTGCAGTGTGGATCAGTCCATGGCAAATGGTAGGGCTGTGTTTCCACCCCTGGGGCAGTCGGTTCCAGGTGTACTGGACGCCCCTGCAAGTGAAAGCACACTGTGGCCTGCACTCTGCCGCCAAAGGGATTGAGAAGAACGCATTAGCGATATCATTTGTGGCATACCACTTGGCTGCCTTTGACTCCAGTTCGTATTGGAGTTCCAGCATGTCCGGCACGGCAGCACTCAGTGGCGGCGTGACTTCGTTCAGGCCACAGTAGTCTACTGTTAGTCTCCACTCTCCATTGGACTTTCGCACTGGCCATATGGGACTGTTGAAGGGTGAGCGAGTCTTGCTGATCACTCCTTGGCTCTCCAGTCGATGAATCAGCTCATGGATGGGGATCAGGGAGTTTTGGTTGGTGCAATATTGTCGCCGGTGCACTGTTGTGGTAGCGATTGGTACCTGTTGTGGGGTTGTTGAAGGTCAAAGAACAACAGAAGGATCCTCTGAGAGACCGGGCAAGGTGGACAGCTGTTTAATTTCCTCCGTCTCCAGGGCAGCTATACCAAAAGCCCACCGGTACCCTTTTGGGTCCTTGAAATACCCTCTCCTGAGGTAGTCTATGCCAAGGATGCACGGAGCCTCTGGGCCAGTCACAATGGGGTGCTTCTGCCACTCATTCCCGGTTAGGCTCACTTCGGCCTCCAATACAGTTAACTCTTGGGATCCCCCTGTCACTCCAGAAATACAAATGGGTTCTGCCCCTTTATAGCTTGATGCCATCAGGGTACACTGTGCACCAGTGTCTACGAGAGCCTTATACTCCTGTGGGTCTGATGTGCCAGGCCATCGAATCCACACAGTCCAGTAAACCCGGTTGTCCCTTTCCTCCACCTGGCTGGAGGCAGGGCCCCTCTAGTTCTGGTCATAGTATCCATCTCTCACTTCTTGCAAACGTGAGTCAAGAATTTCTTCATTGCAATTACAGTCCAAAGTAAGATCAGCCCTTCTACTCTGTCTGGGGAACTGTTCACTGGAAACTGGACCGTCGTGAGACAGGTTTTTCCTGACAACTGGAGCAGCATTTTTCCTGGGAGAACCCCCTTTTGTGGTTGTTTTTCATTGCAAGTTATGTACCCGTGCCTCTAGGATGAAGGTAGGTTTTCCATCCCACTTCGTCATGTCCTCTCCATGGTCACGCAGGTAAAACCACAGGGTGCCCCGGGGTGTGTACCTTCTATATCCTCTCTCTTGAGCAGAAGAACGCTGACTCCTAATGGCTGAGATACTGGTCCGTACAGGTGGAGGGTAGGACATATCCTCTTTGAGTTGCTCGACCTCCCGGGACAGTTTCTCTACAGCCGAGACAAGGGAGGAGGAGATAGTTTCTTTAAAATCCCGAAGTCTGCTAACTAAGACATCCACCGTTGGTGCTTCTTCCTCTTTCCAGCACAGTACTGCCAACGAACTGGCATACGACGCTGGTGCGCTCCGTACCAACTTCTGCCACATGGGTCGCGTGCACTGGACTTCATCTGGATCTTTGGGCGTTTGGTCGTTGTCCAGGTCACTATAAACCACCTCCAGCATGGCTAATTCTCTCAGGTACTGGATACCTCTCTCCATAGTGGTCCATTTGCCTGGGTGATATATAACATCTTTGTCCTGGTTCCGGCTGGGAAGGAGTTAACTTTCCTCCCAGTAGCTTGGGGGGTGTGCTGTGTTTTGGGTTTGGTATGAAAGGAGCATTGATGGCCCATTGATGCTTTGGTTGTTGCTGGGTGGTGCTTGCACCGGGGGCGGGGGGCATAGAGGTGGGAGCACAGCCGGGGTGGTGGACCCAGCTGGCCAATGGGGTATTCTATACCATGTGACATCATGCTCAGTACAAAAACCAGGGGTGTGGGGGGGCTCGCCCCTCGTTCGTGACACATGGTCCGTGGTCGGTGAGCAGTTGCATTGTGCATCTCCTGCTTTGTATATTCTGTTATTATTGTTGTTATCATTGTTATTATTACTGTTCTGCTTTGTTTTATTTCAATTATTAAACTGTTTTTATCTCAACCCGGGAGTTTTCCTACTTGTGCCCTCCCAATTCTCTCCCCCATCCCACGGGAGGCGGGGGGTGAGCGACCGGCTGCGTGGGGTTTATTTGCTGGCTGGGGTTAAACCACGACAATCTTTCTTGAAGGGATACCTTTCCTTCACGCCTGACAGCAGTCGCCTCTAGAGGCTGAGGGCTTGTGCCCCTTGTCCAATCGCTTTGTCAATGCCCCCTTCCCTAGAAAGGGATCCCAGCTGTTTGGCTTCCTTCCCCTCTAATTCCAGGCTACTGGCCCCCTTATCCCAGCATCGGAGCAGCCAGGTGACAATGTGCTCGCCTGGACGACGGCTGAAATCTTTCTGCATATCTCGCAACTCATTCAGGGATAGGGATCGGGTGGTTTCCGTCTCGTTTATGAGTTCTTCCTCTTCCTTCTGCCCTCCTCGTGATGGCCCTGCTTTTCCATCATCCCTTTCTAAACGACCTGACCTCCGCTTCCAAGATTTCTTCTTCTGTACAGGGGCGACGGATACCAGCAAGGGTTGGTCCTCTGGTTCACCTGTAGTACCTGTTGCTGTGGTTGGATTAGCTGCAGTGCGTTTCGCGGGCGTTGGAGTACCCGCGGTGTCTGGTGCTGGGGTTTGAGTAGCCACAGTGCCTGTCGCGGGGGTTGGAGTAAGTGCAGTGCCTGTTGCGGGGGTTTGAGTAGCCACAGTGGTTGTCATGGGGGTTGAAGTAGCCGCAGTGCCTGTCCTGGGGGTTTGAGTAGCCACCGTGTCTGCTGCTGGGGTTGATCTCTGGACAGTATTCCTGAATAGTTGTTCAACCCTAAACAAGACCTGAACCACATTCAGGAGACATAGCAATATGATCATGCTTGTTTGAACATCCCAAGGATATTCAGAATTCTCAGGGAATATTGTGGACGTCTTCATGAAGAGGATAGAAGAAAAAGGAGTTTCTGACGATATGGAAGGAAAGATGAACAAGTGGGAGTAAGTGTCCCATCCTGTCTCCCCCCTAAATTCATTCTCCTAGGAGAAAATAGTGTAATTACTAATAGTTTCTAAGAGGTGGTTCCTGAGGTACAGAGATGACAGCAGTGCTGAGTATGGATACCAGATTAGACTTACGACCAATGATTTTATCACCTCATAAAACAGCAGCAAAATGATAATCTTGGCCCAGTTCCGAATAATGATAAACAGCACAACAGGGAACATTATATACCCAACATTGAGAGCCAGCCCCACAACTCTGAGAGCCGATAAATCAACATTGTGACCAATCAATATAATGAATGCTTATAACCAATTTTGTCTTAACACGCTTTGGTCAGATCTATCGTTATCTCAGTCCTTCATGCCCCACGTTGGGCGCCAAGAAGGACTGTTGTGGTTTAACCTGGCAGGCAGCCAAACCCCACGCAGCTGCTCGCTCACTCCCCACACACACAGTGGGACGGGGAGAGAATTAGAAGTGTAAAAGTGAGAAAAACTCGTGGGTTGAGATAAAGACAGTTTAATAGAACAGCAGAGGGAACATAATAATTATAATGATAATGATAATCATAGAATATACAAAATGAGTGATGCACAATGCAATTGCTCACCACTCGTGCTGACCGATAACCAAGTAGCGATCGCTACTTCCTGGATCACGCCTACCATTCATATACTGAGCATGACGTCACATGGTATGGAATACTCCATTGGCCAGCTGGGCCAGCTGTCCTGGCTATGCTCCCTCCCAGCTTCTTGTGCACCTGGCAGAGCATGGGAAGCTGAAGAGTCCTTGACTAGCAGGGTACTTAGCAACAACTGAAAACATCATTGTGTTACCAACATTCTCCTCATACTAAATCCAAAACACAGCACTAGGAAGAAATTTAACTCTATCTCAGCTGAAACCAGGACAATCAGCCAGAGTTTTTTATTTGTGTAGTGTTGTGTCCTGGCATGCGTTGTTTTCTGTCTCCTCCAGCTACCTGTGCAGGTAGCAGCGATCAGCTCCAAAGGATTTGATGTGTTGCTCAGCTGGTCTCACCACCCTTGGATTGAGAGCTGTGAGCGTACAGAGAGGCCCTTCTTTCTTTGAAACGAACAGTGGTTTTCTAATTAAATGCCTCTCTTCCTGTGCAGCTGAACAGCTCCCTGTCTGTGAGGTGGCGGGGCGGGGGAGTCACAGGACTGAGTCTTGGCCACAGAGACCTGCTTTTTGAGCGCTCGGTGTCATGTCTGCCTGGTGAAACCGATGCCAAAATGTGTGGCTGTTTGCTTTCCCCTCCTGGCAAGAGCAAGGCCTCAAAGGCAAATATTTATTGAGTCAAGAGAAAGGTGGAATTTTCCTGCCTCTCTGTTCATTTAAATCAAAATCAGGGCAACTGGCACAACTCCCGTTCAGAGGCTGTGATGGAGGGGAGGGGGCTTGCTGCCCCTGTGCCACTTGGGTGTGCTTAGGTCTACGTTTCCACTGAGGGCAGCATGAGCCAGAGCTTCCTGCCCTGCAGCCCCGTTCACGGCCTCTTCGGCTGGTAAAACTGCTGGTATGGCTCCACGTAAGCTGGATTACTGAAGCAATCAAAGTCTTTTGCCGTAAAGCATGGGAAGAAGGAAGAAGGTCCCTGGGGTCAGGGGATAAGCAGTAAGGGGCAGAGATGGCTTAAGCCAACAGAGCTGAAGGAAAGGTAGGTGGACTTGTACCCCAAAGCATCTGGAAGGAGTTGAGAGTTGAGGCTCTGGAAAACTCCAGTCCCTTCTGTTTTACATTTTTTTATGTCCTTAAATCCAGGCTGAGGGGTATCAAGAGTGAAAGGTGTCAGTGTTAAATGAAGCCAGTGAAAAGTCGGTGGTGCATAGACGTAGACATGCTTAGTTACAAGGAGCCCTGTGTCCTGTCTAACGGCTTGTAACGTGTTGTGCTTTTCAGATTCCCTTCTATGAGCAGATGTGCAAGGGTATTCAGGCAGGTGAGATGTGCAAGAAGTTGGTGGGATACTCTGCGGTGTACAAAGTCTGTTTTGGAATGGCCTGTTTCTTCTTTTTCTTCTGTTTGTTCACCATCAAAATTAACAACAGCAAAAGCTGCCGAGCATACGTTCATAATGGGTGAGTATTTGTTCGATTACTTAATTTCCACTTCTCTTTATCAGTTTGTGCTGCCTACTTTCCAGTTGGATGTAGTACTAGGGAAAGAAAAAAAAAAGTAGTTTATTTTACTGCTTTTGTCAGATATAATGCAGTCAAGTGAAAACTAAATTAAATGGCAATCAGTCATCAAAGGTTGTTTTTTTTCTGTTGCTGGGCTTTAAATAGAGATTTCTCATGGTACTTGAGTTGAAGACCTCTAATTCCTATTATAACCAGATGATTTTTTTTTCTCCTCTCATCCAGATTCTGGTTCATTAAACTTATACTTCTGACAGCAATGTGCTCAGGAGCCGCCTTCATTCCCGATCAGGACACTTTCCTCAATGGTACGTCCTTCTCATTTTGTTACGCTGCTTTGTTCTGTACTACCTTGTGGGTGGTTATAAATCCTAAAGGTCTGATCAACATGAGTATTGCTGTATTTCTTCAAGTAAAGCTAGTATAGTCCGAGTGCAAAATAAATATTTGGAGCTGTTTGGGGGGAACTGCGCACACACACAAAATAACCATTCATGTACGTGTTCTTTGTGTGAATGCACAGTTGTGGTGGGTTGACCTTGGCTGGACACCAGGTGCCCACCAAGCTGCTCTATCACTCCCTTCCTCAGCAGGACAGGGGTGGGAGAGAGAGAAAATAAGATGGAAAAAAACTCGTGGGTCAAGATAAAGGCAGTTTAATAAAGCAGAAGCAAAGGCTGCGCACAGAAGCAAAGGAAAACAAAAGATTTATTCTCTACTTCCCATCAGCAGGCGATGTCCAGCCACTTCCTGGGAAGTAGGGCTTCAGTATGTAGCGGTTGCTCCGGAAGACAAACATCGTAATAACCAATGCCCCCTGTGCTCCTCCTTTCTCTTAGCTTGCATTGCTGAGCAGATGTCATATGGTATGGAATATCCCTTTGGTCAATTTGGGTCAGCTGTCCTGGCTATGTCCCCTCCCAAGATCTTGCCCACCCCCAGCCTACTGAGTGAGTGGCGGGGGGGGGGGAATGTTGGAGAGACAGCCTTGATGCTGTGGGAGCACTGCTCAGCAGTAGCCAAGACACTGGTGTGTTATCAACACCTTTCTAGCTACCAATAAAAAGCACAGCACTATGAGGGCTGCTATGGGGAAAATTAACTCCATCTCAGACAGCCCCAATACAATCTCCACCCCTTATTCCATACCATTTGTGTCATGCTCAGGTCCCACATAATTTAATACATATATATATATATCTTCTGACTATCCCACTGTATTTAATTGGCTGGACGGCCGAGCCCAGAGAGTTGTGGTGAATGGAGTTAAATCCAGTTGGCGGCCGGTCACGAGCGGTGTTCCCCAGGGCTCAGTTTTGGGGCCGGTCTTGTTCAATATCTTTATCAATGATCTGGATGAGGGGATTGAGTGCTCCCTCAGTAAGTTTGCAGACGACACCAAGCTGGGCGGGAGTGTTGATCTGCTCGAGGGTAGGAAGGCTCTGCAGAGGGACCTGGACAGGCTGGATCAATGGGCTGAGGCCAACTGTATGAGGTTCAACAAGGCCAAGTGCCGGGTCCTGCACTTCGGCCACAACAACCCCAGGCAATGCTACAGGCTTGGGGAAGAGTGGCTGGAAAGCTGCCCAGAGGAAAAGGACCTGGGGGTGCTGATTGACAGCCGGCTGAACATGAGTCAGCAGTGTGCCCAGGTGGCCAAGAAGGCCAACAGCATCCTGGCTTGTATCAGAAATAGTGTGGCCAGCAGGAGCAGGGAGGTGATCGTGCCCCTGTACTCGGCCCTGGTGAGGCCGCACCTCGAATACTGTGTTCCGTTTTGGGCCCCTCACTACAAGAAGGACATTGAGGTGCTAGAGCGTGTCCAGAGAAGGGCAATGAAGCTGGTGAAGGGCCTGGAGCACAAGTCTTATGAGGAGCGGCTGAGGGAACTGGGACTGTTTAGTCTGGAGAAGAGGAGGCTGAGGGGAGACCTCATCACGCTCTACAACTACCTGAAGGGAGGTTGTAGCGAGGTGGGTGTTGGTCTCTTCTGCCAAGTAACTAGCGATAGGATGAGAGGAAATGGCCTCAAGTTGCGCCAAGGGAGGTTTAGACTGGACATTAGGAGAAATTTCTTTACTGAGAGAGTGGTCAGGCCTTGGAACAGGCTGCCCAGGGAAGTGGTTGAGTCACCATCCCTGGAAGTATTTAAAAGACGTGTAGATGAGGCGCTTAGGGACATGGTTTAGTGGGCATGGTGGTGTTGGGTTGACGGTTGGACTCGATGATCTTAGAGGTCTTTTCCAACCTTAATGATTCTATGATTCTAATTCTCATTACTGAAATCCCTGCTTACCAACACTTACAACTTATACTACATACTTAAACCATCTTTATACCCAACATACAGATTTATACATTCTCATTAACTACTATCCCCTGTCCTTTAACAGACAGATATTACTCTCACATTCCATGGGCTTCCTCCACTTCTCCAGATGTTCATAAGAACAGGCTATGACTTGGGCCCCATCTGTCAAGATGGGTGCTCAGGACAGGAGAAGCAGTATGTTCGATTGTTGGGCGCCAACACCGGCTTGGTTTGGGTCATCGTTGCACTTGCCTGGTTCCTTGCGAAACTCACTCTTCGTCATTTCAGGTCATTCCTGCTACATTATTTCCTACAACATACAGCTCACATCACAATTATTTTTCCCCCAAGGTTAAATCTCCTTGAGGCACACACCGGGTCTCCCCATCCTTCCACATTACCCACCAAGTACACCCAGGTCCTTGAGCGAAAACAATCCCACGAATGGGTTTGCCTTTTCCCATGGGAGGAGCAATCCACACCGCCTTCCCCAGCCACTTCCCTATGTGCACTACGGGGACCTTATCTCCTCTCACAGTATGTAGGGGGTTTTCCTCCCACAGTATGTAGGGGTTTTGTTTGGGCAGGACCAGGACGGTTAGCAGATCCTCTGGTGTTAACTAGCCAAGTGGCTTTTGTGCATTTTTTTTCTGACCAAGAACAGGCCAAATGGGTAGGTAAAATACCACTGTGGTGCTGTCTTGCAAATTCTTTAAGAAGCAGAGAGCTGTAATGGTGCAGAAGAAATTGTTCACGCTAGAATACAGAGCCACGTGTTAGTTTGGCTTGTACAGGTAGCTTTGCTGTAGCGCAGCAGCCGAGGGCCGGGCTGCGCGGTGGAGAGGTGCTGGTGCTCCAAGGGGGCATGGTGACCTGCAGGGCGCTGGCGTTGGGTGCCTGGAAACCTGCAATGCCATAAAAGAATTTGGGATGTTGTTAGCTTTCAGGATGGTGGTGTAAATGCAATAAGGTATAATTAGACTTCTTGCAGTGTGTTGTGAGTGCTCTGCTGAGGATGCCATGCCTGAAGCATTTCCAGTTTTGGAAGACACCCTGGCACTGCACAGGCATGCTGGTACTGGCCCAGCACTTAAATGACAGCTCAGGGAGGGGCTTCTCACAGGCCTCTTGTGGGCTAGGAGCAAAAATCCCAGTGGTACTGAGTCTGGGCGGGTGAAAAGGGGTGGGCTCAGTAACACAGAGGAGCAGTTGTCTACTGCCTGCCTCCACTAAAGCTCACTGAGTTATGTGTGTTTTCAACACCAATCTCTAGCCAGGGTGTTTAAAAGGGGAAAAGGAAGGAGTAACACAAGGGAAGAGGATAGAGTGATGTACTATGAGCACGGTGCTCTGGGAAACTAAGGTAAAAACCACTTCAAGTAAACCACTAAAAGGCGTAATTCAGCTTCTTGCTCTTACTAGCTGTTTGTCTGGTCCTGGTTCAGTTTGATGCCCCAGAAGTGAAGGGCTTCTTATCCCTATTCGTCTTCTCTGTGAAGTCATGCGATGGCTGTATGTGCTTGTCCTTAGCGTCTAATCACTGGTTGGATTAGAAAGATGTATTGGTGCAATGCATTGTACCCACGAGCAAGTGAGACTGCCTATCATCTTTGCAAGCAACCCTTTCTGTGGTGAAGTTGTCAAGAATTGAAGTGTTTGGGGAGAAGGGGAAACAGAACTTTTTGTGCTGATTGGAGGACTGTTTCTCAGCAACAGTCTAACCTAGTGTGGAGATGCAGCATAACAAGCTTTCTTCCCCAAATTAGTTCTTGACTTTTCTCTGTAAAGCTGTATTCTATACATCCTGCTAAACTGTCCTCCAGGAAGCTCCTGAATTTGAGATTTACAGAGGGTTTGGGTATTGTGTGGTTTTGTTTTCCCTCCCCCCCCAAAGCAACTTACATGGTTTTTTTTGGTTTTTTTTTTTTTTGCCTAAGAACATTCTTGGAGCATTCTCCCAGTTTGCCTATTTTTTCTAAAAAAAAAAAAAAAGCTCTTGCCATGCTTTCCGTGCTTAGCAGTTTGTTAATCATGGAGGAGGAGTATTATGTGCAAGCACTAGGTTTGTGTGGGCTGTAGCGTTAAATCCACACTGGCCATGCTAACCTTATCTATGATGGATCCATAAAACATCCTGCAGTGTCTTGCCTGTGGCAGTGGGAGATCCTGAGAGTCTGGCTCTTTAATTACTCACTCCATTGGTGGTCTGCTTTTCCCTACTGTGCCTTTCCCAAACACACATGCACACCCTGTTCCCTGCCTTTTTTTTTTTATTTTTTACATGCTAGCTTCTTCTATTTTTGTTTTGTTTGTTTGAAGAACAGCATGCTTATCAAGTGCATACAATACATTTAGCAAAACCAGACAAATGGCATTTTTGCTTGCTTTCAAATAATGAGCTTATGGTGCAGTAAAAAAAAACCCAAAAAACCCCAAAACTCTATATTGTCTGCTAAGGGTAACGTACCCTGACTGTTCTGTTATTCCAGTTTACTTATACAAGCTTTCTTCAAAAGGAAAACACAATGTTAGGATATGGTTGAACTTTGCTAATGCACTTCCTCGGTCGTCTTCGCTGAAATCAGCTGCACACCTGGAGTCATTTATGGGCTACACTGCACAAGCTGTATATGCAACTAAACATTTAAATAGTTATCCCTATTTCCTCAGAGACTTCTGATGCACATAAGGGATTTGTTGTCCAAAGTATCCAAACAGCTACCCAAATACAGTATATGTAGGTCAATGGTATTACACTAGACAGTCAAATAACCTGTCTTAAAATCAGTCAGTGAATACTGAGTGTTCCTGTCTCTTTGGGAATGGATCAGGACAGCATTTGTAAATGGATAAGCCCCACCGTTGTTTTTCTGTGGTACTGGAATCTGGAAGGGAAGAAATTGCCCTTTTTAGTACTGGGTTCCAGTACCTTGCAATTTTAGGGTTTAGATTCCTGTGAAATGCCTTCAGGCCACCTCCCCCCCACCAGTCACAAATAAAGGTTTCAGTATTTTCTGTCTGAATATAGTAACTTTGTCTCCACAAAAATTCTCTAGGTTAGGGAAACCATGTAAATGTCCTAACAGGCTTATTTTGAAAGTGTAGCAGGTTGCAAGCTGAATTCACCAGGGTGCTAATCTTGAGTTAGCTGAGCTGGCCTTTCAGCTGAAATCTATCATCTCCTGCTACATCTGCGGGCTTGAGATATTCAAACCGCGTAACAGCTTCACTGCATAGACAATAATTCCATTTTATCTCAAGGGAAAGGCAGCTGCAGTTTGACCTATTGTCTGCCTCTCTGCCTTGCAGCCTGGCGCTACGTAGGAGCAACAGGAGGTTTCCTTTTCATTGCTATTCAGCTCATCCTGCTTGTTGAGTTCGCACACAAATGGAATAAAACCTGGTATGTGTTGGGCAAGTAATTATTTGCATAAAATTCTGGTGGACTCCTGAACAACACATTTCTCATAACAAAGAATTTAAAAATACCATGGATGTAATTTCTGAAAGAAGACACCTTAATGTCAATATTTAGAGCTGTGCATCTTTGCTTCATCTACTTTCTTCTTCCCCAGTGGAGATGTTTCCTCCTTATTCACTTCTACTCTCTGCTGATTTATTCTTAACCTGAATTGCTCGGCTTCCAATTAGTAGTAGTGTGTAGGGATGCAAAGACCTCTATTTTAAGTTGTTTCTGTTTTATATGAAAACATACCTGCTAAGAAACAGAGTGGTGCAAGAGAATAAAACTGAATTTGCAAAACATAACAGTGAAACTGTGTGCAGTGATGTTAACTGGTAAATCCTGTTTTTTGGTGTCAACTTAATGCACATCAATTTTTTTTTTTTTCTTGACATGAGAACTGCTACTTTCTCTTCAACTTCTTTGCTTTCATCTAAATATGCAAGATTCCATTATCAACCCACATATACCCCATTTTGGCATTGACTTGATTTCTGGTTTAAGTACATTTGCTATTACCTTCCTGGCCCTTAACCTCTCATCATGCATTAAAATATTTAAATTGTCCTCCCACATATATGCAGGAACTCCTGCCTCCCCCTCCACCCCTTCCTGTCGCCCATTTCTTCCTCTACAACCTTTGCAGTCCTCTCTTGTTCTAGTTAGCATACTGACTGCTAAGAAAGAGTTTTAGCAAACCTTTGGGCTTTGTTAGATACCTGTTTTCACGGAGGAAGAGGCAAGTTCTCCTTATACCACAGATATTTTTACTGCTAATTACTGTAGCTGCTTTTCTGCGGATGAAAGATTTCCAGCAGCAGCATTTAACTTTAGCACTCTCTACATTAGATATTCTTTACAAAATAAGTCATGTTTCCACCAAAAAAACCCCACCAAAACCAAAACCCCACAAAAAAAAAAATCTTCCATGCACCAAAAAAACCTTTGTGCCAAAACAACTTTTTTTAGTTGGTACTCCTGAAAAACACAGTGATCTTTGCAAGGGGTGTTTGGAAAGTGAAGAGAGGAAAACAAGACAGACCATGCTTTAGCTGGGGGAGACTGGTGGGATAGACCCAAACGGAGAGGAGGCTTTTTGAGTGAAAAGGTAGTAAAACTGTCAAGGTAGCGCAAGGGGCAGAAGAGGGGCCATGCTGAGCAATGCCTTTGCTGTCCTTGTGTGAAGAGCATCGCTCGCTAGCTGAGCCTGGGGCACTCCCGAGTTCCCACTGAGGAAATTCCCAAAGCATTGAGCTGAGATGCGCTCACGGGCTGATCCCAGCGTTTGGGAGTTCTCGGAGTCATGCTGGGCTATAATTATTGAAAAAGCTGGCCTTGATAATACAGAAGGTAAACACTAATGCTAAGGAATGTTTCCCTCTGTTTCATGGGAGGAACCTTGCAAGGGCCTATGTTGGTGTAGATTACTATATAGATGCTTCAGGAAAGTAAGCACTGTCTTTTGTATTTGGGGATATAAACTATTCAACTATTAGAATTTTATTTTTTGGGAAAGGGAGAAAAAGATAAGGTGCTTGTCTCTGTCTCCCCAGGACTGCGGGTGCAAACCACAAGCAGATGTGGAATGGTTTGCTCGCCCTGGTCACTCTTGTCTTGTACTCCGTTGCTGTGGCAGCCCTGGTCCTCATGGCTCTTTTCTACACACGCTCAGAGGGCTGCATGTACAACAAGGTCCTGATCGGTGTTAACGGTGGCCTGTGCCTCTTTGTGTCGCTGGTGGCCATATCACCCTGTGTCCAGAATCGTGAGTCTGCTGACCTCTTCTCCTCCTGGGTTTCTGGTGCTGTCACGGTTGTGTGCCTGGAGGCATGAACCGTGTTCAGGACAGAAAGTCTCATGATAGTTCAGAGCTGGTGCTGCTCTTGCCCCTGTCCCCTTATCTACGCTATGAAGTGCTATTGCTGGTCATCAGCTCAGCTGCTTAAACTACAGAGATGTTTTGGGTGTGCCATCAGGCAGTTATACTGTAAAGAAGGCTCACATGCTGATGGCTGGTAATGTGTTGAGGAGCTTACACAACTCTTGCAGTGGTAGCAGTTGAGGTAATAGCTGTCAAACTCTTTCACCTCTGTTTTACCATTTACTTTTGGCTGCTTGTGATTTACCATATGTAAAGTTTGGGCCTGGAGGAGTTGACAGCAGTATTTCATGCTTCAGTATATTTTGTGTGTGCTGTTAGTATCTTGCATACATTGGACCTGGAAATAGTAATTTGAGTGACTCCAACACAAATTTTACGGGCAAATAAAACTATCATGGCAGCTTGTTAATAGCTTTTGGAAAGCTGGTGCTTTTGGCGAGAGCAGAAGGGTGATTCTTTACTTACATGGGAATCTAATGCCTTTCTAAAACAGCCAGCAGAACTAAAGGACAGACTCTTTTCTCTTTACCTGCCAGAGGAAATGTATCTATCTAAACTGCCTCAAAGACTTATGAACTGCCTTAAGTAAAACATAAAAGATACTCTCCTCTTCTGAAAGATACTAGTGTGCTGTTCTTTAAAGGATATAAATTTCTTTTTCAGTTTGTTAAAATGACTACAAAAATAATCTATTTTCCTCTTTCTTCTAAAGGCCAGCCCCATTCTGGTTTGCTGCAGTCAGGAGTTATCAGCTGCTACGTAATGTACCTCACTTTCTCAGCACTATCCAGCAAGCCACCAGAAACTAGTAAGTTATCTAGTGCTTTATGTAAATCCTTTGAGACATGCTATGTATTAAAAGCAAGAAGGCCTTTAGCAAACCTGAATTAACAAATTCAGGGGATATAGGAGTGCTGGTTTTGGTCTGCTCTGGAATATGCGGAAGAAATTGCGAGTACTAAAAATAAATCTATGCAGCATTTGAGAGACTGTAATTGGCACTCTCCATGTACCTTAAATGCTTTGGTCTAGGGGAGCTTAACTTACTATGGGTGGGTTGCATCTGTTGCACCAGAGCCATTCCAGCCTGTTTCCTACAGACAAATTTCCCAGAGTCCTGCAGCCTGTCCCTCGTGTGGCAAGTGCATGTTCTCGTGCGATAGGACGTAACTAAATACGTAACGTGTTTGGTCACATGATGGGAAAGGAGTTGGAACAAATGGCTCTTGGATGCCTCTGGAAGAGGCCAGGTGACCAGCTCCATCCAAAAGGTTACTAGGTCCACCACCAGTCAGTAGGTCCCTTGCACCCAGGTGGCTTTGTTCTGTTCTTGCTGTGCTGGCCATCAGAGTGGATACTAAAATCACTTCTTTTCCCCTAGAATTGGTATGCTAGATAGCCTTGGCTCTGGACTCCTAATGGAGCAAAAACTTGAGTACTGCTCATCTTTAGTTTTGAGAGGAAACATTCTGAGAAATTACTTGGAGTTATGCTGCAGTTGTTTGAGGTGACGCTGTTCTTCAGCAGAGTTCCTATACTCCACGTCTTCTAACCATTGGCATTGCAAGCCAGGAGTAGGGAACTCCCTAGAGTTTTAAGTTCTTTATGCTACAAAAAGACAGCAAGTCTTTACAAGCACAACTCAAACTGTTTCCTTTTCCCAGGTAACCATTAGATTCACCTATTTGGACAAGGAGCATTCTTTTCACTTACAGAAGACTTTTCTGGTTCAGATCAGTAATGCTAAAAACCCCTTATTTATTATTGCTTAACTTTTAGTGTTGAATAGCTGAAACAACAATAACTAGAGGAAAATAAGTCCATTGGCAGGAAGGAGAAGTTTTACAGACACCTTCCCAAAGAAAGGGGAGAGATGGATGGGGGAAGAATCTCTTTCTCTCACACTTGTGTAGGCACAGGCACACACACAAATGTATTCCAGAGCTAAGAATGAAAACCAGACAGTGTTTAGGTGGAAGATGTACTTATGGAGCTTAAGCAGTGCTTTTGAATGAATATAGAAGTTCATTTAGATGGCATCTGAATTGCTCATAAGACTTGACACACTGTAAAAAAAAAATGTTATTTCATGCTTGTGACAGTCAAAGCCTTCAGCAGTTAAGTGAATGCTCTGATTCTTCTGGTATGTATTGCAAGTGTGGTTATTGCATTTGTCAGAGCATGCATCAAGCACGCTCTCAGACCTCCTGAATCAGACGTTTCTCCTTGTCTTCGCAGGCCAGAGAACTCTCTTGGTTGTCATCTGTTCTCAGAGATGCTCCTTTCTCCCCTGTCTATGTGATAAGGACTCTCATACTGGCCTGTGCAGCTTTTACAGTAGCACATGCTGGAGAATGTATGGGGAGCTGGCACTTACTAAGGTGTCCCATACCCTCTCGCCCAGATTTGCCATGAGCTTACCTAATGTTGACTCATTCCTCAAGCAAGGACCTTCAAATTGGCCATCTTGCAAATCGGCCACCTTGCAAACCAGGCCTGAAGAAAATGCAAGCTGCAAGTATTTATTTGCAACATCCAAAAAGCAGAGTTGCAAATGTCTTTAGAAGGAATAGGCAAACAAAAGGAAATGTCTGTTGAACCTGTGCTTATCACAGTGTGCCTTAGCTTTTTGGTGTCAGACTTAGCTAAAAGACCTGCCAAACAGTGGACCTGTCTTGCTGCAGATGTGTCCCTGATGGATGCAGGTGGGGGATTCTGCACATCTCTTGCCAAGGTGTTCCTTAAAAGCTTGTCATCCCTTCTTTTGCTCCCGCCTTCGCGCTGTCCCTGTCTTGTGCTGATAAAGCTGTTTGTGCAGCCTTGCAGGGCTATGCAAAGGCCCCCCCGCCACCAGGTCAGGGGACTAACTTTGAGTTTATTTTTAATCTGGGTGTAGCCTTTGCTGCATTTTGCCCTCTGCCCCTACAAACAGTTGTGCTGCCCCAATGGGGATGCAGTGTGGCTGCTGGAAGGAAAGAGGAGATGGGAACACAGTTTGCTTTAAACAGCATTGACTCAAAGAGCTCTTGATTTGAGATAAGATGCAGCTGTAATCTGCTTTGGGGTGATGCTGCAGGCTACTACTCTTGCTTTACTTTGACCCCAAGCAGACACCAAAAAGCCAGATGCATCTTGGAACATCGAGGACTGAATTGGTTTTGATTCAGGAACCTAAAAGTAGTATTTGCTTAGATGTTAAGATAAAATCTTGCCTGTGACCGGTGCATCTCCTTTTCTTTGGTTTTCTGTATATCAGTCTGAGAACAGGGCAGCTACATGCTACCTTTTTTCACTGAGTACGAATTTCATAGTTGTCCTCAAGGCACACCTGCTGTCAAAGAAATTTATGGACTCAGGTCCATACTATTTCAATGTTATATGGCTCTGTAGTCTTGGGTGAAGTGTTATTAAACTTCCAACTTCTTATTTCTTAGTTCACCAGACAGTCTTTTTCCTTGTTTGTCTGCGCTGGTAAAACAAGAAATTTTAGTACCCTACTAAGTTGCATTTTTGTTTTACCTGAAACGCAGAATCTGCCAGGTCAGATTTACAGAATTTTTTCTGTATGAACTCTCTAAAAGATAGATAGAAACAGCTGAAATGTGCCTATCCAATGTCTGAAGTAATAAAAATATTTTGCTGAAAACCTTCAGTCTGAAGACTACTTTGAAATGCAGTGAAATGAGTTTTGCTAACTGTTCGTTTTGTTTTGTGAAGTCCTGGATGAAAACAATCAGAACATCACAATCTGTGTACCTGAATTTAGCCAAGGCCTGCACAGAGATGAAAACCTGGTTACTGGCCTGGGTACTACCATTTTGTTTGGCTGCATTTTATATTCTTGGTAAGTCTGGGGGTTTGCAGTTACCTCACTGGAAATGCAATGTCGCGGTCCAACTAATGAAGGCTTATAGCAGGCCTCATGCAGACAAAGTAACGGCGAGAAGTAGAATAGAATTGAGCTGGAAGGTTCATATTCTCCTTAGTTTCAGAATGGCTAGATGTTCTAGCCAATAATCTCTAGCAAGCTAATATAACTTTTGAAACAAATATATTTTATTAAAACTGAATAGAGCAATTCACATCTAAAGGTGTATATGTGGGGGAATTTCCAGCTGTTCATGAACCCAAACAGTCTCAAAGTGCTTTGAATTCTGTATTTACTCTTTCTATAAGAAAAAAATATGCAGTTATGTTGTCATGGTTTAACCCCAGCCAGCAACTAAACACCACACAGCTGCTTGCTCACCCCCCACCTCCGGTCGGATGGGGGAGAGAATCGGGAGGGCAAAAGTGGGAGAACTCACGGGTTGAGATAAAAACAGTTTAATAATTGAAATAAAGCAAAGTAGAACAGTAATAACAATGATAACAACAACAATAACAGAATATACAAAGCAGGCGATGCACAATGCAACTGCTCACCACCCGCCGACCGACACCCTGCATGTCCTGAACCGTGAGACCCCCCCTTTCCTGGACCACGCCTCCTAATTATATACCGAGCATGACATCACATGGCATGGAATACCCCATTGGCCAGCTGGGTCAGCTGCCCCGGCTATGCTCCCCCCCAGCTTCCCATGCACCTGGCAGAGCATGGGAAGCTGAAAAATCCCCGGTGCAGGCAGCGCCACTCAGCAACAACCAAAACATCAATGGGCCATCAACGTTCCTCTCATACCAAACCCAAAACACAGCACCCCCCCCAAGCTACTGGGAAGAAAGTTAACTCTGTCCCAGTCAGAACCAGGACACATGTCCATCTAAAAAAAGCCATCTGAAATTTCTGTAGCCTCCTGGCAGAGGTTATCACTGTTCTTCCAGGGTCTTTAAAAAAACCAGAACTTTTTGGGAGGGTTTAGGTCTTCCTTTGAACAAGCGATGAGCACAGTACTGCCATCAGGATTTGCCAGCAATCTGCTCTAAAAAGATCTGTTTGTGCCCATACAGTTGTGATGCTCACCTTGTATTATTGCAGCTCACATCAATAAATTAAGTCATGCTCGGGGGGGGGAGAGGCGGGGAGTTGCTGATGACTAAAATGTGATGTATCACTTGTTTTGGCCATGCGGGTTGCCAGGAAACAGCACTGCCTGTCTGCTGCAGGTTTTTGAGCAGGTTCTGCTTCTGAATCAGTCCACTTCAAAGTTTATGTGCTGCAACTCCTTCATAATTTTGAAGTGAAAATGAGAGACTTTCTGACAGTTATTCTTCTGCTAACAAATATGCATATTTGTTCCATTTAATTCTGATATCAAATATATGGATAAGTATCATGGATCTAGTTCACATTAGAACAGTATTTCCAGTGCATCAGGAAGGTGTTTGGGGAATGCAGACAACCTTCATGTAGCCTGCAGGGGAAGTGCACCATGTAGCTGGGAAGATAAGAGGGCTTTCAAGGGGAATGTTTTGAAGTATTGCTTACTAAGGCTCAGTATGTACAGCAAAGCATTAACACACGTCTGTCTGTGGGTAATGGATAGTTTGCATTACGCATCCTGAAAGGGGAAGACTGGGCAAGAAATGTTTCTAATCAGAAGAAACTAGAAAGGATTCCCTCCAGACAACTACAATCATGCAAGAAAGTGATTTCTAGCAACTGGAATACTGACAATAGTGGTTGGTAATTTACTTTTGAAAACTGACTGCTGCCAGTGACCTGTTACTTCACTGGCAAAGCCTTTACAGAAGCATTTTATAAATGGTGAGCCAAAGCAATGGCTGTGAAGTTAATATAAAAGCATTGATTGTGCACAGCAGGGAAATTGGAGCAAATTGGAGCACTTAGCTGCTTTGCTGGTGTCTGATGGTGATGAATTTACCACCTTTCAGGAGTGACCTACTTTTAAGCTCGTGATTCATCCTGAGTTGGCCAGTGGCTGTCTGTCAGGCTGGTTTATACTTGTGCAGAACAAACTTTTTACATGCTTAGTGCTTGATGCTATATCTGGGCAAATGCTTAGCTTAGACATGGGAGTAGACTATTTGTTTGCTGTGGTGGTGAAAAATCACCCTGTTAGGCTTATACTTATGCCAAGGGTTTTGACACTATCTTCTTTTACTCCTAGTTTGACCTCAACAACACGTGCAAGCTCTGAGGCGCTGAGGGGAATATATGCAACACCTGAAACCAAAGTGAGTTTTTGCTTCCTCCCACAAGATTTCTGTGCAGACTTCCTTGTGTGCTTTTCTTGCTGTTGTTTTCATGGCTAACTAATCTGTAATTAGGTAAAAACAAAAGCTTGTTCATAGCACGCATGCTATGTGTCTCTGGGTATGGATTTGTCAGGACACTTGTCCACATTGGCCCTTCTGCAGCTCTTGCTGGTCCCTTGGAGGTGCCTTTATGTACTGAAATAATTTGCTGCTCTTGCAGTTTATTTAACATCCTGCAGACTTCCTGTAAATCTTGTGCTTCACACAAGCTCGTGTCCTCTCATTTAAAGGAAAAGTCTGCTGGGCTCTAAGAAGCTATCAGATAAAGAAGCAGGGGCGTTCTCGAACATTTTCAATCCTGGTTGCCTTTGTTTTCACATCAACATAACTAGTGCTTATGATCCCAAGTACCTATCTCTTATTTTTATTTCCCCTGTGGTGGGTTGACCTTGGCTGGACACCAGGTGCCCACCAAGCTGCTCTATCACTCCCCCTCCTCAGCTGGACGGGGGAGAGAAAATATGACAAAAGGCTCGTGGGTCGAGATGAGGACAGGGAGATCACTCACCAATTACAGTCACAGTCAAAACAGACTTGACTCGGGGAAATTAAATTAATTTATTGCCAATCAAAATCAGAGTAGGATAATGAGAAATAAAACCAATTCTTAAAACACCTTCCCCCCAGCCCTCCCTTCTTCCCGGGCTCAACTTCACTCCCGATTTCTCTACCTCCTCCCCCCAAGTGGCGCAGGGGGACAGGGAACCGGGGTTGCACTCAGTTCATCACATGTTGTCTCTGCCACTCCTTCCTCCTCAGGGGGAGGACTCCTCACACTCTTCCCCTGCTCCAGCGTGGGGTCCCTCCCACGGGAGACAGTCCTTCACAAACTTCTCCAACGTGGGTCCTTCCCACAGACTGCAGTTCTTCATGAACTGCACCAGCGTGGTTCCTTTCCACAGGGTGCAGTCCTTCAGGAACAGATTGATCCAGCGTGGGTCCCCCATGGGGTCACAGGTCCTGCCAGGAGCCTGCTCCAGCGCAGGCTCTCCACGGGGTCACAGCCTCCTTCAGGTGCCTCCACCTGCTCCGGCGTGGGGTCCTCCACGGGCTGCAGGTGGATATCTGCTCCACCGTTATCCTCCATGGGCTGCAGGGGGACAGCCTGCCTCACCATGGTCTGCACCACTGGCTGCAGGGGAATCTCTGCTCTGGCGCCTGGAGCACCTCCTCCCCCTCCTTCTTCACTGACCTTGGTGTCTGCAGGGTTGTTTCTTTCACATATTCTCACTCCTCTCTTCCGGCTGCTGTTGTGCAGCACTTTTTTCCTCTTCTTAAATATGTTATCACAGAGGTGCTACTACCGTCGCTGATTGGCTCAGCCTTGGCCAGCGGTGGGTCTGTCTTGGAGCCGGCTGGCACTGGCTCTATCGGACATAGGGGAAGCTTCTGGCATCTTCTCACAGAAGCCACCCCTGTAGCCCCCCCTTCTACCAAAATCTTGCCATGCAAACCCAATACATCCACACATAAGTATTTCCTTTCGTTTTGCCTATAATTTCATCTCAGATTATATTTCTTGTCCCTGTTTCCTTCAGCAGCAGAGGTTTCTTCATTCCACCTGCCTATTTCTTTGGCCTACTTATCCTGGGAACACCCAGAAACACTGGGAAACAAGTGGGGTTTTGCTAAGTAACAGTTACTCCTTATTTAGGCTTGCTAGTGTCACACTTTGAATGTATGTGTGTGTTTGGAGGATGAATCTCCATCCCTAACTCACTTTACATTTGTGTTACTTGCATCTGTAATTTTAATTTTTATTTTTAGAGTCTTTGATCGAAGTTCAAAGTGTGAGAATCCAAAAATGCAGAAGTGTCTGATAAGGCACTTGGTGTTTGCAGTAGCTGGACATGGGGAAGCAAAACACGTTTCGCTGTGGGAGCGTGTCAGTGCTGGAGGAGCTTTTCTCCAGCAGGAAGTTGCAACTGGACGGGGAGCGGGTGCCAGTGCCGAGGAGCCAAGTGCCCGGTGGGACTGCCTGCACCAGCTCCGAGCCCTTGCAGGCAGGCAGCCCACCAGCAGGCTCGGCGTCAGGCACCAAGACGTGGCCCAGCCTGCCTCAGGCAGATCCGGGCAGGACCTGCACCTCTCCCCCCAGCTCCCGTGCTGAGGGGCAGGTGGCAGGGGGTGAGGCGTGGGGAACTGGAGGGAAAACAGACGCCCTTCACGCCCATCCATCTTCCTCTTCCAGCGTTAAGCCATAGGAAGTCTCATCCAAAGGGCGTGGAAGTGGCTGCAGGTAGCCAGCGGTGCCAAAAAGCGGGTGCAGCTGTCACCTGAGTGATACCACAGCCCGCCGCACTGGTGCCGCCGAGGGCCAGAGCACAGGAGTCTCCGCCGCTGGAAGACACGCGCGAGCTACTGGCTTCATAGTGTTGCACCACAGCTTTGGGGTTGCAGTGTGCCCTGTGGCAGGAGGAGCAGTCGGGTTTGGGGGCAGCTGGCACAGCATGGCTGCTGGATGTGGCCCGCTCACTGGGAAGGCCCAGCTCATCCACTGCGGCGCTTGCCGACGAGATTATTTCCAGACCATCCAGTTTTAAAGAGCAGTACAAGAGCTGTTGAATGTAAATATAAAGAAATGACTGGTGAAGAGCAACTAATTGCACTTTGATTGTCTTTCCTGTGGCAAAGGGCCTTTGTCTCCTGACCAGGAATGTGAATGTAGCTCTGCAGTTGCTTGTGGTGTACAGAGTCTGTCGGCGTCTGCGCTGAAGACAATTGAGTATTATGAGGGGCTAGCAGTATGTGTGCCAGCATTGCTAATTACATCACTGTGTGTGCAAGGCCTTAATTGCAACTAATTAAAAAGTTTGAGGGAACCAGCACTTGCCTCATAATCTGAGTATGGCCAAAGGGGAGCTCAGGCTGACGCTGTAGGTGAGGCTTGGCATAGCAGTAGAAAGAGCCCGTTAATCCACTGACATACAGAATAAGAGTTTTATTTAAACTCTCAACCAGTCTCTTAAAAAAGAATGAGGTTTTTGGCTTTTCATGAGATTATGAACCTAGTGAGTACGTGTAATCATGGGTACGCAGGGTAAAAACTGTTGTTTGATATTTCTGTTGGACACTGTACCTTAAAGGCTTACTATCTGATTTTTGGGATTGTTAGGAAAATTCGCAACTGGCCCGTGGGGACTGAGGAGAGAGGCTAGGACACAAAGTATAGAATTATAAGGGTAAATATTTATTCATGCGCATGAGGTGTTCCAGCCAAATTGGGGCACACCGAATGTGATTTTACACAGGGTTCTTATATCCTTCAAACATTCAGGTACAACACAATTTGACTAATCACTAACACCCACACTACTGATTACTAATCATAGTAAAACTTTGCAAAGCAACTATATTTCTGCAGCATTCTTGCTGCTTGTCTATTGATCCAGATGTCCCTGGAGTCAGTCTTGCTATAGTTACTTATCTATGATGCCAGATGACGCTGGGAGGGTTTTAAAGATGTGTTAGAGGGGCTAGGATGCTGGCATTATCTTGGTTGTCCAGGGGTATCTTTTATCCTTCATGGACAGCTCTAAGCTTCCAAGAAGCAAAGTCCTTATTTCCAGGGCCGAGCCGTCCTTTAGTTTTTCTTACTTAAGCATGAACAATACCAAAGTCTCCAGTAAAATTCCACTACCTCATTACGTTGCAGTGTATAATGTGAATTAATATATATTAACAAAGTTAATACTCTTTCATACTATAAAGACTGATTGATATAATAGTTAGGGAAGGGAATTTTCATAACAGGGTGCATTGTCTTTATCAGACCACAACAAAAATAAATCCCAGAGTAGAATTTTATCAGAAGAAATAATGTTGGTGATGCAGTACAGAAAGTGCTGACTTGTACTGTGGTCTGGTGCAGAAAATGCACTTACTTATATATTTATTGGACTGTCAACACCTTTTTCCCATTTACATTACCACTCAACACAAGAAGTGTCTGACCCATCAGCAAACAATTTCAGCTTTCCTTTTTCCATCAGTTTAAAAAAAAAAATTTAAAAAATCTTCATTTAAATGAAGCAGTAAAACCAGCTTTCTGCTTGTACTCATTCTGGCTCCATTTCAGCAAAATCTTGCAAAGATAAGTACATTTCTGACTTATGCATGTGCAGTTGTGATTTCTAACCCATGCAGCAGGGTTTTGAAAGTTCCTTATACCTTCATTTCAGTAGAGATTTTTTTTTTATTTAAAAAGCACTTAGATGCAAGTCTGAAGAGGTAAGTCCCCTCTGAACTATTAATGTGCAACCACTTTACTGTAGCTTTTCCACCATTTTGTCATAGATTATTTGCACCAGTGCTTGACCTTGAGTTATATAAAACGGATGGAGTAATTCTTAAAGAATGGTTAATTTGCTCCAAATCTTACTGAGTAGGTTTTTCCAAAGCTTAGAAACTGCTGTTATGAACTACTTGGCAAATCCTAATTTGAGTTTTGTGCTGGTTGGAAAACCAAACCAGACTTTTCTAAATTAGCATCTGCTGTAATGTAGACATAACAGACTTTCTTCACCAACTGTTTTGCTGCTTTGCTGTAGCACAGACTCTTACCCTTCCTGTTGTCTGTTCCGCGGGTAGCTCATTGCTGCTTTTGCTGCGTGCCTGACGGAGATGGTAATTACATTTTCACTGCACAATTTACCTTGCTTGTGGGTTTCAGACCAAAGCAAAGAGAGTAAGGTCACTGCTGCAGACAGAGAGCTTCTTGTATCCTCGTTCTGTGGCATATCAAACTGAAGCAGCTGAAGTGCTCAAAGTTAAACTAGGGTGGGAAGTAAGAGATGTAACAATACCATTTTAAAACAACAGGCTAGTTAATAATTCCTTAAAGGACATCTCATTAATGCAACATACAAAGAGTAATCTCTGCTTGTGAGTGTGACCAACTGCCGGATTTTTGACTCAGCAGCTCTGCAGGGACTCCAGTTCAGGAGTGAGTTCAGGAAAGGAGTGTCCTGTTTGCAGACCTGATACAATCAGGGATATCATCTTGGACTTGCCAGAAGAATATCCTACAGGTAGAGCAATTTAAATGGCCCAAATGCTCAAAAAATAGCCACTAAACCAGGAAGCTGATACAGGGCAGGATTTCAGTGGCAGTCCCATTTATTTTACTAAAGGCTTAGGCCCATGCCCTGAGGGCAAGGAAATGTTCAAGTGTTGCTCTGTATCACACTTTGCTAAATCACACCATAGATGTTTTGCTCTGTTCTTCGTGAAGCCAGCTGCTGTTTTCAGTTCTCATTAAATTTGCAAAAGCTTTCTTGTTTCCTGTCTCTTACAGCTGATGCTGAAGAGCACATTGAAAAAAGGGGAGGCCAGACTGTGATTTATGATGAGAAGAAAGGCATGGTGTACAGTTATGCCTACTTCCACTTTGTTTTCTTCTTGGCTTCGCTCAATGTGATGATGACAGTAACTCATTGGTTCCAGTAAGTGTGTTTCTTTAAAGCTGAGAAATTATTGTCTCTCTGCATTGAGAGGGGAGATGTGAACGGGAACTTCTGCCATTAGTGTGTCGTGTCTCCTCTCCTTAAGTAAGAAGCTGGAAGAGAGGTTGCAATTCTTGAGCAAGGGCTTGCTCTACAAAGGGCTGTTCTCCCCTGCTTCGTGTCTGGGTTAACCTAGTTGAAGTCTGTGACCCACTTGGAAAACCAGAGGATACTGCAGTCTGAGATATGAATAGTAAGTTTATTGGTGCGTTTTTTTTTTTTCTTTAACAGTTATGAAAGTGCTCAGATTGAAAAATTCTTCACCGGAACCTGGTCCATCTTCTGGATTAAGGTGGTCTCCTGTTGGTTTTGTGTCTGTTTGTACTTATGGACTCTTATTGCTCCACTCTGTTGCCCAACCAGACAGTTCTTAGTGTGAACACTCAAAAGGTCCTTCTGTGGTTTTCCTCTTTTCTTTTTTTTTTTTTTTCTGTTACAAATAAAATACAGCAGTCACTTTGTAATGAGGAAACACCTATTGCCCGCTTATCATAATGTACCAGTTAGTAACTTTTTAGTCAGACTAAACAAATGATTGAAGACTTTTTTACCTTTTTTAATTGTCATGAACAAGCATTGCCCAAGGAAACGAATCTGTTCCAAAACTTTGTAACACTGATGTGTGGAGTGTAGGAAACACAGTTGTTGCATAAACTGGAATAAGTGAAATGCTTTTCAAATAACTGACAATCTTTCTCTGGCTTCATTGGCAAGAAAAGAAAAAATCATGGTGCAGATGTATCTTCTTCTTCCTGTGAATGTTGGATATCTTCTAGCAAATATGTGTTCCTTTTTATACTCTTTTATTAACTCTGTCTTTTACAGTTTGCAATGATGATTTGGACTGCTGTTTTGTACAGCATATAATTCTTGTAAGTAGTATGCAGATATTTTTTCCCGAAAATATAACCAAATACTTCTGTAGAAATAGAGAATATGTAAGAATTTGACTGCCAAAGCATCTACTAAAAATTGTTTAACTAAATATTAAATATATTAAGTTATTGTATACCCAGATTGAGAAAAGAATGTACCAATGATAAAAGAGTATTTATTCTATTATAACTTTAAAAGGCACCTGAATGTTTTATGCAATTCAGAATCAGTCCAGTTGTTAACAGAAGGGGAGTTCTACACACAGAAATTCTTAAACTCTGAATTTTGTCCAATTTTGCTTTGCCAGATCACTTAAACTGCAAGTTGTGTGTATGTTTGCTGTTGAGAAAATGCTAATTACAGGAGCACTGCCAGTTGCTGTTAACTTTAAAAGTGGAGTGCTCATTTACTTTTCTACCCTGATGTTTCAACTTGTGTCTAAAGATCTCCCAGGATCTTCAGTTCTGTTTCCATTAATAATTTTATAATATTTCAAATACAGTGATGGTCAGAAAAAGGACTACAGTGCTTCATCTTCCTTTTCTGCCTGTGTGTTGGTTGGAAAGTATTCTAACTGCTGTATTTTTATAGTCCTCTGTTGATGTTAGTTTTGCTGTTGGGATGGGAGTTAGCCAAACAATCCATTAATGGAGACTCAATTTCTTTTGGAGAACTTCTATTCCAAGCAGTGGGGTAAGCAGTCAGCAAAACAAAACCAGAAAACACAAATGTGACAGCAGCTGCCTTAGTACAAATGACTGATTTGACAATATTAAACCCTACCATGTCACTTTTATTTGCTTTTAAGCAGATTATTTGGTGGTAGAACAACAGCTCAGATGCTCTAAATGCTGAATAAGGTTGAACCCACTTTAGTTGTCTACATTCTGGTGGGATGAATTTATGACTCATGCTAGTCCCAGAGGTTTTGTCGCCCCCCCCATACAATGTGAAATATGCAGGATATAAACAAAATCAACCGATTTAGCAGTTCTTTTTTTGAAATATGATTGAGCCTTAAATCTTCACCCAATGCTTTCTGCAAAGCAAAGAAAAACACAGCATAAAGGCCAATGAGATGGCCAAAATATTTGCATGCCTTATTTGTTCTGTTGCAATAATTGATGGCTAATGCACACCTGGTAAGTAATCCTAACATAACAGATCTCAGTTCTGCTTGTTTTCTTTACCATTTTTAGCTGCCTTGTTGCTATGGTATCCTAGGGCTTCTGTCCTGCTTGGAGCCTGCTAGGGGTGCGATCTTCCCAACCCCGTGCACTCTTACCTCAAGCAAAATCCACAGGTCTGCAGTCCTGTATACTTATACCACCTACCCCAGTGATTAGGAGCCTCAAAATACCTGTCATGAGATCTGAGGGAAGGAGGAGTCTGTCCAGAGGTGACACTCTTGCTCTTCTTGTTTGCGCCTAGGGGGAAAAAAAGCAGTTGAAGCTTAGCTTTGACATTGAGTTAGAAAAGCAACAAATAGCTCTGGAGAGGGAGGCAGTTTTTTGTCTTTCCTCTTGCTTCTGCTGGGAGGTTCTGATCTCACCAAGAGCTCTGCTAGCATGGGGGTCCGTCAGTATGTCTCTGCCTGCGTTTGGAGTCCAGCCATGCAGATCCTTCTGCAGCAGAAAAAGGCCTATATTAATGCATTCACAACCTAGAAGCATTTATCTGTCCCTTCTAAGATAAGAGCTTATGGGCTGTGCAGTGATAACTAACAGTTGTCTCGCCTAACTCATAGCAGCTATTCTGACAAACAATCTTGATCCAGTGCTAGAACTGTGAGCTGCAGCTGAGATAGTCCAGGCTCTTGCCCCTCCCTTGGCAAATGCTGCTCCCTAATATATAAAGGCTCACAGGAGTTGCCTTCTAGTGCCATATATGTTGTAATATGAGAAACCAAGGATGTTTTATTAAAATTAGCAATGGTTTTTATAAAAGAGCAATCTGGGCAAGGAGCTCTACAGAAGGCGGCATGCAATATGTCATGTTATAAGGCATGGTAACTGTTCTCTGGATCTGATAACAGGCATCCCAGTCACAAATGTAGATGATCTTGATACATATCTTGGCCAAGGTGTTGTCGATTTTAAGCCCTCGAAACACACTAAACAAGCATGTTTAGAGAGGAGACATTGCTTTATTCTGCGCAGGGTGCAGGGTGGATATTTTCCACAAATCAAGCACACCGCCACAAGCTCCAGGCTCTCCTTTATAGTACAAAATTAGCAAAACCACGCCTAAAGCCATGCCTAACTAATACATATTCATGAGATTATGTAAGTGTTACTTCTTATCTTCCCTGGCATTCTTCCCAGTCCTTCTGCGCTTGCGCGGGGGTCTCTGGTGGTCATCGGTGGTCATTTGGGGAAGTGCCCCCTCCTCATTTTGAAGCAAAGTTCAGTTTTAGGGCACAGGTTTGCTGCTTTATCAGGGATGACCCTGGCAACCATTCAAGTCTTATTAAAACAGTCTTTGAAATACAGCCTTTTCTATATGTTCAGGTCATCTTGACACTGCTTATCTCAGGGACTAAGGATGATGTATTCCAGGAAGGTTTGGGAGGAACAGAAGAGCTACATCCTTGATAAGAGAATGACAATTCATCGCTAAGCTTATAACTGTCTTACACATTATTTACATAATTTGCAACTGTCCAAGGCTTCACTATGGAATATTACATGGCTTCGCTATCCATGTTATTTTTATACTCCTCCAGAGTGTGATCTCAGAAGATGGCAGGTTGTACAGATTTGTCCGTGGCATCTACTCTGTACAGTCCAGCTCTCTGAGATGTGTCAGATACCTCTGACAGTGCTAACAAAATATTTTCGAGGCCAAGTGTAGCACTGAAGCCCCTGCAGTTGTTTGAAACAAGGATTTCTGATTTGTTTCTCATTTGCCCAGATGGTAGAGTGGCCAGCTGCTGAATTTGGCACCTAGATCTGCACCAAGGAAAGTGCTGCATCTCCATGGGTCCTGGTCCCTTGTTTCTCACTGGCTGTGTTCGGGCTGTCATGGAGTCCTGTTTCAGCATATGCTGGCTGCAGCCCACTTGCCCAGTACTGGTTGCACACACGCCATAGAGCTGACTGGACCCATGCCAGGACATGAGTTCCTTGTTGTTATGAGAAACTGCTGACTGAGTTTCAAAGGATCAAATGGCAGCCACTATTCTCTGTGCAGCTCTGGTGCCAAGCTGGGAGGCTACACGTGGTGAATGAGGTGCAGGGCAGAGATGGCGGTTCCTGAGTGGTGCCGAGGGTCTGCGAGAGCTGACCACCTTTGCTCAGGAGCCTTCCACCGGTCTGCACACCCCTGCCTTCCCCCCACCCTGCAGGGTTCTGGCAAGATGTTGTTCTCTTCTGGTATTTCAAACCAGGAGAGGGTCTTAGGGAATGGAAGCATTTGAAGTGTGTTTGTTGTGGTGTTTGTAGCACTTGGGAAAGAGTTAACCTTTGGTGAGAGGTTAGACCCTGGTGAGCGGGAGCCCCAAGACTGAACTCCAAAGTAGTTGCAGCTGCTGCTCCAGCTGACTGCAGCCCAGCTGCGCAGGCAGTGGGGGCAAGAGAGAACTACGTGCTCAGTTTTAAATGAGGGATTGCAATGTCTTTACTTTCCAGAGGCCACACATGGAGCTCTGTCTGCATTGCACAATAGTCCAGAAAGAGGTGGTGGTGCAAGAGGAGCTTGTTTAAATGCTTATACACAGGGACTGCACAGTCTCTGATGGAAACATGAGGGGCAGGAGGTTTCCCAAGCCTGGAGTATGACCTTGGGGCAAATCTTTGTCACAGCTGGACTTTGCTGTTCCTGAACTTGCAGGCTACCCAGCAGTTGGTGTGTCAACACAACAGACATAGTGAGCTCCAGCATCCCATTGTAAGGTCCCAACAGAACCTTCTGAAACAAAAGCAAAAGTTCTGGCTGTTTAAGCTATGACTGGTTTCTGTGGCTACCAGTTGAGCAAGCCAGTATGTTTTCTGTCAGGAGAGGTTGGAAGCTCACAGCTTCATGCAATTACCTTTGACAGCACAAGAGCCAGAGCCTGTATCTCATCTTCCAGCCTCCAGTGGCCAAGGGCTGTGGCATAGGCTGGAAGAGAGCCTGGAAATGGGCAAGCTCGAAGGTGACAAACTGGTGTGGCAAATGGCCAGGGTGCTCCCTCCCTGCTGCTGTAGCAGGAGGAGAGCCTCCGACTGCAGGCGGGAGGGCTGGGTGGAGGTTCGGAGGCTGGCAGGGGTTCAGAGGCTGGCTGTGGTCATGTTTTCTGATTGAGCTGATGTGTGCTGTCATGTTCTGACCAGCACACGCTGCAGGCAGGTCAGGGTGGGCCTGGCCTGTTGCATTCACTGTGCATAGACCACTTGGGCAAAATGTATGCAGTGCAGGCCAGGCATACCCCCTCTGTGCTGTGCCCACGGTGTGCTTGTGTGCATGCTACAAGTAACTGCCTTCTGCCCAGGTTGCACCCAAACCATTCAGACAGGATTTCTGCCTGGAGAAGGGGCTGTATCCAGTGAAATGCAAATGCATGATAGGGAAGATGTAAATTTGCTTTATGGTCTGTGTTCTAGTTTATAAATGAATGATACTGCAGTTACAGCCTATGTACAGCTAGAAGCAGGTGTCTTTTCTCATCTTTTAAGCATAATTTGACAAAAGCCATGTCAATACCCTCTGTGTTGCTCCAAAGTAACTAGCCTTTTGATCTTCTATTGAAAACCTGGTGAATGAAGTTGGGTTTGGTGAAGCCAGGGAGAAAGGAAGACTGAAACTGGAGGACCTCTCGTAATGAAACGCCGTGCCAGGGGAGTGCTCCTGCGTCGTGCTCTTTGCTGTGGGACTCTGGGCTCCCTCATGGGACAGGTCCCAAGGCTGCGCTGCTCCCAGAAGCCTTGGCAATGGTGGACAAGCCCATGGTGAAAACTCTTCCTGTAGCCCAAGCCTTTGATAGCATCATAAACCTTAAGTATATTTTTATTGTAGTGAGAACAGGAAACTTTTTTTGTTTGTTTGTTTTGTTTTGTTTTTATACTCTCACCTGATAATTTAACTCAGTATTTCCTCCTGTAATCTTGTGCTGGGAAACAACCATGGCTGTTCATTTTCTCAGGGCTACTTCTGATTTTTAAATCACTGTATTCCCCCTCTGTCTCCGTGTGTGTCATCCCCCCCCGCTGAAGTACTGTTTCCTATTGTCCTTTTTAAAGTAATTGTCCTGTACCCTGCAATATCCTTCTCTTCAGCTTTCCTTGAAGCTTGTCCTCCCCTACTTTCATAGCTTCATTTTGAAAAATGATGTAGTAGAAATGCATGTGGTATCCAACATCTTTCTATATATTGAATTATATAGTGCATTGTGATACAATTTTTTTTGCTTTTTGTTTTCTAATCCTTTCCTAATGGTTACTAACGCTTAATTCAGTGGTTGTTTTTTTTTTTTAACTTAGTGACTTATTTTCATAAGATTGCAGTACCTGCTGAGAGAGCTCGGCTCTGAGTGGGGACAGCAGGTCAAAGCCTGGCTTTGTGTATGTGAAAGTTAATCTTATTTTCTCTCTATGGGTGATTCTGCATTTATCTCCATATGTCTCTTTTGGTTTTAGTCACATGCAAGTCATGCACTGCGTAAGACGTGACTACAATGCCCTGCAGTCAGCTTTTTTGCTTTTACAGGCTGTGATAGTGTTACTCATAGTTTTCTGGGGGTGGGAGTGTAGGTAGGTCTAATAGAGTTCTTAGAGGAGGTCTGTCAAAGATAACTAAGTAAGTCTCCAAAGGAGTTAAACTGCTCTAAAGGAGATAAAACTTCTTCCTAGCAGGGACTAAGCATGACTGGAAAGGTACTGAGAAGCCTTTGGCTTGGACAGACAGCTCCCATCTCTTCTAATATCCACTTCATGCTGGATGCAACCTGTTGTTTCCGACATGTACTAGACAGACAAAATTGTGCTTTCTTTCCCATCCTGTTTAATACTGAATCCAAAACGGCAATAGATTCAAACTTTTCCTGAGAATGTTTTAAGCAAGTATCATTCCATTACATGCTGCTCCCTAGATTTTAGGGCAAATTTGAAAACAAGTGAAGCCCCAGTCTATTTTGTCTCCTTTTTATTTTCACTTTGTGCTCGTTTTGGCTGGGATAGAGTTAATTTTCTTCACAGTAGCTAGTATGAGGCTATGTTTTGGATTTGTGCTGAAAACAGTGTTGATAACACAGGGATGTTTTCGTTATTGCTGAGCAGTGCTTACACAGAGTCAAGGCCTTTTCTGCTTCTCACACCACCCCACCAGCGAGTAGGCTGGGGTGCACAAGAAGTTGGGAGGGGACACAGCCGGGACAGCTGACCCCAAATGACCAAAGGGATATTCCAGACCATATGACGTCATGCTCAGCATATAAAGCTGGGCGAATAAGAAGGAAGTGGGGGATGTTCGGAGTTATGGTGTTTTGTCTTCCCAAGTAACCGTTACACATGATGGAGCCCTGCTTTCCTGGAGATGGCTGAACACCTGCCTGCCGATGGGAAGTAGGGAATGAATTCCTTGATTTGCTTTGCTTGCACGCGTGGCTTTTGCTTTACCTATTAAACTGTCTTTATCTCAACCCACAAGTTTTCTCACTTTTACCCTTCTGATTCTCTCCCCCACCCCATTGTGGGGGGAGTGAGTGAGCGGCTGTGTGGTGCTTAGTTGCTGTCTGGGGTTAAACCACGACACGCTTTTATACAAAAAAAAGTCTGACATAGTCACATCAATGAGAACAAGCTGTGGTGTGCACTTTACAACAACAATCATATAAGGATTTAAAATATATTGTTTTATTGTTTGCAATAGCAATGTTAGTTTGCCTTTCCTTCTTAAATATCACCAATGCCAAATTGCTGAGCTTGAAATTCTTGAAAGTCCTCTGGGATGGTGTCTGAAAACAGGAAAATATGCAAAAGTTTAGTCTCTTCTGACAAAATCAAGGAGCACTTAATTAATTACCCAACTACTTTTTTTAGGTAACATGCCTTCTCTTTTGTTTACACATTAAGAATGAACTGGGAATGTTTTCAGTTTTAGCTGTATGCCACTGAAAAGCAGAGAGAGGCTAACGAGACAGCGAGTGCTACAGTGCCAGCCCATTATGGAGTACTATCAATCTTCAAATTACATTTCCACCTGAAAACTTTGTGGCTTTCACTCATATTTTTATTACTAAATGCTAACCAGAAAGGCAGAAAAAGTGGTTGTCTTGCTCTGCACCCCAGACACGTTTGTAGTGTCAGCGTCTCTATTTCTCATGTATACTAATTCACCTTCCCTGTGATGGTTTCTCATGCCACAAGAAGGGACAGAAACATTAACCTAAGGACCAGTAGCAACTGGTAGAAAAACTTCAAAATTGGTGAAGGGAGCTGGAGATGGGTCAATGTCATAAGAGTAACTACAGTTCTGGTTGAAGCGTTGAGTTTGCAGTGTCCCTTTGCCAGAGCCCAGAACACTTCATCTGGAGAGCTAGAGCTAACAGGATAGCTAAAGCTGCAGCCAAATATGGACTCACAGCTATGAAGCTCAACTACCTGACCTCAACTTTGATCTGATTATTTCCACCCTGATGCGGGACAGGTAATGCTAAACTCAAAAAAAGAAGTAACTATATAAACATACACAGTATATAGAAAACAAGGGGAAAGCCCTCCGCTTTTTTCAACTGTTGTTTTGATTGCTTCTTTTTTTGAGGCTTGAAAATTCTTTTTAAGGTTTTTCTGCAAATGTAGGAACTTGTCTCAAATGAAAGTAGGGATGTTTGGGAACTCCAGAGACTTCTTTGAGTGAGTTTCATTGACTTACTACAGTGCCTACAGCAAAGCCCCTGCTTGTTCACTGCCAGGAACATATCAGTGGCAGCTTTGAAACATGCTTTCTGGGAAACCACATACTGTTTGAGACTCTTATCAAGTAATTTTTAATTGTAAGCACCACTGTCTAGAAGTTCCCCTGTTTAACCAGGACTGCGAGCACCAGCCTAGGCATACCAAGTGCCCAAGAACCAGGGTCCATCACCAGAACAAGCTGCAGAGCCAGGGCCTGGCCATGCAGTGGCTGTGTCCACTGCAGACCTGTGCTGGGCTTCTTGGATCCACAGAAAGCAGACAAGGAAACTATTCCAATTTGGCTGGTAACTTATTTTCCTAAGGTTGCCTTGGTCAGGCAGGGGTTGATACTGAGAGGAGGGGGCAGCCCCTCCAACCCCACTTCAAGGTAGCTGAACTGCTGCCAGGGCAGAAATAGCCTGATGTGATCAGCTTTTGTGTGAGTGACCAAGGGTTGAGTTATTCCTATAGCGGGAGATCAGGGCTAAGTTGTGAGGTTCTTACCCCAAGTAGAGCGAGCCAGCATGCTCCCACAGAGTGTGAGAAGGATTCCTCCATGGGAGGAAGGACATCTTATGATCTTGTCCTCCCACAGACAGGAGCAACCAGCAAGTACACGGGTGACGCTGATGCCTGGTGACTGATCCCGCTGGATCTCCAGATTTATTTCGCCTTGTATTCAGAGCTCAAGGCATCCTACATACAGGATGGCCTCAGTATATTGTGCATGTACAAATCATGGTTGGTTGGTTTTAAATAACGTTTCTAATTCTCTGATGACAGCTATACTACTTAGTTGGCACAATCTCTGCAGCAGAGTGACTGCTCTGGGAGGAACAGTTGTGAGGTGTTAGTTCCCATCTGGCTGGGCTGCAGTGTGTTGCTGGTGTCAGGGGAGGTGTTTCACAGCTGTGAATAACTTGTAAATGAAAAGCAAAGGAAAGGATGCAAAATGGCTTAATCCAACAGCCATGCTACTGGTTCTTCGTGGTCACTTGCTGGTTGTTAGCTAAAATGACATAAGAGCAACATTACCATTGCAGCGATATTTCAGGTTGGACCAAATAATGTTTTCCTGAGAGAAGCAGAAAACTCCCAGCTGTCTTCCATGCTTGCCCTTAATGGAAGCAAACAGAAGCTCTGTTAGGTCTTTTCTGAGGCTGCAACATTCATAAAAGTAGTTTCATTACCCATGTTGATTCTAGTCTTGGACATGCTATCCTCTCATCTAGCCCAGGGGAAAAAAAGCAGTTAAGGTAGCTCCTTTGTAGGCTGGGAACTGGAGCAATGCTGCACTGGCAAGAGCTGGGCAGGGAGGGGGCTTTTTGTATGTTTTGGTGGTTGTTTTTTTACACATCCTACAAAAACCTTGGAATGTTTTTTCCTGTCCTCAGTCAGGCTGAGAGCTTTAACTCTTGACAATTTCCACAGTCGATAGTTATAGGAGTATAGGAGAAAGGGAGAATCAGATTAGATTGGTTGAAGAAGGCCAGATGGATTTTGTCTCACACAGTTTGAAGCTAAACTTTTATTTTTTAAATAGGCAAAGTTTCAAACAAATCATTTGGAATCTTAAACTTGACTGTGAAATTTCTTTAAAATGTGAATATGATTAATTCCAGGAACAGTTTTGATAATCTGGCATCTTCTTGTTAGAAAACCTGTCAGCAAATTCCCAAATAACTCTGGGAATAGCTGCGCCCTGCCAGATTCCCAAGCGTGTGCCCTGTACTGAGGGCTTGAGCGGAACCACGCTGGAGCCAGCTGAGCTATCGCAGCGCTGGCTACACCAAGTCCTCAGCCTCTGGGGTACTGGATAAACGACTTACAGGATGATGAGCCTGGAGGGCCCTGTTTTGGATGAGGACACTGCTGTGTTAGGAGCTGGTCTAACATGCAAGAAAATAGCAGGTGGTGAAGGGAAAGAAAGTTCCTATGTCTTTTCATAAAATAAGAAAAAAAACAATTCCTGTTATGTTCCTGACTTTATTTCCTGATTTGCTGAGGCAGTTCAAAAGTATCTGTACAATGAATAGAACTTGTCTTTCAAATTTCCGTGGGAGAGGCTGGCTCAAGTGATTTTTTTCCTAGGCTTCCTTGAAGCCTCGGAAAACCTTTGCTAGACATATTATGGTCTGTGGCATCTGGCCTAAACAGACCACAGTGAAATGTGGACAGAGCGCTGGCAGAGACTCGCTTTAGGCCTGGCTGCCTTTAGTTTTTTAAGGATTTTGTGACACTGACTTTTCTGCCTTCCTCAGTTGCAGAGGGCGTTAATTAGGCTGCCTAGAGAGACTGCAACCACAGGCAGATGTTTGCTTGTGAAGCAGCTTCACAAACAGCTTGGTCTAAAGAAAAGTTGCCACCCAAAATTTATTCACTACTGCCCTGTGGCTGGGACACCATAATTGACAGTATAAATGTTCTTAATCCATTTTAGCATAAAGTCAAACACGCTCACTCCAATTACTGCTGAAGATGATGCTCTGTACCAGAAAAGTGGAATAATTATACCATCAAGTTACTGCATCTCAACTGCAGGGTGGTGATTTCTTGTAGAACTGACTTCCCTGTATTTCTGTTCTATTACAAGGTTGCAAAACCTGAGCTGATGATGCCAGAGCAGTTTATTTTTTTGCATTTTAACATCAACCTTGAGCTGAAAGTATAATTCCCACTGATCTGGATGTTGCAGAATGAAACCCTTCCCCCGAATGGTGAATTTTTTTTTAAATAACTTTTTTTTACAAACAAAATAAGAATAGATAACATGCATTACATAGCTTTGACAAACTTTCTGAATATATGCTATGTAATCTCAAATCTATCACGTCATGATAATTACTGATCTTAGTTAGGATCACAACCTTTAAGTGGACAACTTTGATTAATTCTGTTATCACAGAATATGTAACTATCACAATTCCAATAAAAATATTCTAAGAGATCAAAATTAAGAAATTTTGAAATTCATGTTTTTTCAGATCAGTGGCCAGTAGTAGCTTGGAAAAAAAGGTATTAAGGCCAGAAAAGGGCTTATTAGGGTAGGGCACAGTTACAACAGCCAGATGGTAGAAAACTTCAGTTACAAACTTGTCTTTCCTAGGAAAAGAATTGCAGGCAGAATTTCACAAGTCTAACCTGTTATAAGGCTTCATCAGTGCAAAGCCCAGACATGTTATAAATTCTCAGATTATCATCTGAATTAGGTGTTGAGAAACAACAGTTTAGGTAGACATGTATCTGTACTCACCTTATCTGTCCTTTCCTTTCTTACCTGATATAACCAATCTGGGGTCTGTGCTGCAAGAACCAGCAGTAGGAGACTTTGTCTTTCCACCCTGCATTTTGGGGGTCCTTCCACAGCAGCCTGACCTGATCACTGGTGTCTCCCGTGTGCCAGAGGGAGTTGTGGAGGTGCTCGCCAGGGCCTGTCTTGGATTTCACAGCCTGCAGAAATACAATTTTCCAATGCTGACCACAGAGAAACGTCGCTTTCAGGAGCTCTAAGTCTTTTTGTAGCGGGGAGCAGGTCTGCAGAAGCACCCTCCCTCCTGCTCACAAGCCCATAACTTCTCTTTCATAACTGCAGCTGCTGCTTGCATGGAGAAGTAATTGAGTACCTGGACCAAGGAGAAGGAGGTAATTTGACCAATTACAGTCAGAGCACGATCAGACCAGAGACTAAACACTCCAGCTGATGAGCAGGGGCAAGACTGGAGATGAAGTTCCTTAAAAAATGGTGCTATTAACAGGGCTGTGGGGCAGCCATCTGACTTTGCATTACTCCTATAAAAAGAGCAGGCAGAAGAACATCTTGCTGCAGCAGTTCCTAGGTGGGAAGAGATGAGGGGAAGCAAAGGTTTAATCTTTCAAAGGAGGTTCCTTGCAATAACATACTCATAAACACACATAACTGGATGGTGTGGATAAAAGAGTTCCTGCCGTTCCTCAGGAAAAGTGATAAGGATACAGCTCAGGTGGACATGTTAATGCCAAATGAAGTATCGATTATTTTATTAGTCAGGAAAAGGGGAAAGGATTCTTTGGTTTAGATGAAGTCAACAAACAAATTATATTATTCAGCTCTTCAATCAGAGCCACAAATCCAATCCTAGCCTCATGGAATTTTAAAACAATCAACTTTTTAAAGCCACGAATGAAAAGGTGCTTACCAAAGTGTTTATACAATGGGAATTTGGAACGCAGAGTCCAAGTCCACCATTCTGACATTCATCACTATCTAAGCAGACCTAGCAATAAAACAAATCAACATGTAATAAAAACTATGTCAATTTGAGATCCAAGTCTGAAGAAGAGCCACCAAAGTTTAAGTCTAGAAAAGAGTCATAGCCTCTCCTGAAACCGCTATCAGAATGGCACAGACATACCCATAGGCTAACTTTCCAATGGATCTCCAGACACATATCAACCCTGAAGAGACACTGTGATACAGAAAATTTCAACCTTAGGATGGGCTTCTGGTTCACCCACAAGAGTTTAGACAAGAACTCTGTTCCCCTTGTAGGGCGCTACAGGAACATTCAAAAAACAGCAGTAAAATAGGCCTTTTCTATCAAACTCTTCCTAGGTCAAAGCCAGTTTACAGAAATCAAGAGGGCCCCTCTTTAACAATTATCAGATATACCTATGAAGATAATGACATTTTTTTCTTGTCTCTGTACCAGTCCTGAGTATTAGACTGTTCATACTCACATTAAAGCCAAGTAAACACAATGTAGATCTTCTAATTGAAACACTCTGCCTAACTGCACAAGGCAACTGTGCAGTAACTGAAATATAAATAAAATGCAATACAGATACATTGATATAAACCAGCACCTTGCAATGGCAGTTGCCACAGGGATGCTGCCACTCACCTGCTTATTGCTCTTGGCATAGCTGAGTCCTATCCCTTGCACAGTTTGTCCTGTATATCCTGGGGGACAGGTCTCACACTGAAAACCTGGAGCAGTGTTCACACAATGCACTCCAGGGAAGCAAGGGTTGTAACGGCACTGCAAAGAAAAAAATTAACCGAGCACATGTTCATGCTTCAGTAATGTCCAGACTCTGACTATGAGCATAGACCTCTCAGTCAATTTGCCTAGGCAATGCTACATGCAAATGTCTGTACGTCTTCTGTTCAGAGCTGGCTTGCAGAAGAAAGTCTCAGGTATGTCTGACTCCAATAGGTCTTCAGCTATCTCTGCAATTTAAGTAACACTTGCAGTCTTCCATTATAGCCTGTAGTTGATGTCCTAAGCTCTAATCCCCATCCTTCCTTTTGCTGGGCAGGTTCAGCTCCCTTGGAGGCTGAAAGCCTCCCATGGGAGGGCCCAGACCAAAAATATCAGGAAAGCCACTTAACTGCAACCCACTGAACAGTCCTGCAGTTGTGTTTTGTACACACAGAAGTGGCAGCAGCATTTCCCCTCATTTATATTTGGGCAAATTTCATGGCCTGAAGTAACCCAAACATGAGCAAGATGAGCAGGGATGTATCAGTGGCACCCACACATTTCTAGACCAGAGGCCCACAGACAACCCTTAGCACTTCTCCCAAAATACCACATGCCCACAGCATCACCCTTGGCCTGAAGGCACCATTCGCTTCATTGCCTCATGCAGTTTTACAGAATGGCTGTGACCCATTTCAGTGACCTTGCGGGTGCCAGTTTGGGAACCACATCCTGAATTGCTGCCTCTCCAATATCAACACTAGCTGCTAGGTAATATTTATAAGAGTACTGAAAACATCAACATGTCATCATGCTGCATATGGCTCAAAGACAACAATAAATAAGAAACATGAGAAAGAAATATAAAAGAGTTTTACAAATATGCCTTTTTTCCCCTCCATTGCTAACAGAAAAACATCCGTAAGATGGAGGGAGAACAAGTCAGAGTATATCCACCTACAACAACAAACATATGACTCGTAACCAAACGCGCACACACAAGGGAGCAAGAAAAGGTATGTTTAATATCAAAGTGTGTTTGACAGAAAGATTTGTTAGAAATATGTCCACAACTAGCATAAGGAAAATGTAAAACCTAGGACAGACATTTTGTGCTCCTTATTTAATGTGAATTTTTTTATTGTAGGCAGCAGAGGGCACTCAAATTACACCATACACAGAGCAGAGCTGCAGCTCACAAGATACAGGGCATCAGCACATGAAAGTAATGTCTTCAAATTGGTAATGAATAAGAAAGGAGCATATTGCAGAGATGCTAACAGCCTCAGAAAGGATGATGGCAGCTCTTTGTGAGGAAGCTTCTAGATTTCTCTTTATCAGAATTTGCACATGAGCTCCTTTTTAAATGCCAGTTTTTAAGAAATACAGAAATAGTTCATTCAGTAGAAAGGTGTTCTCCCAGAAGAGATTCCCAAAGAGCTTTCAAGAAAACCCAAACCCATATTATTTTCCTTCTTACAGTTTCAGCTAACTCAGGAAAACAAATAACATGACACATTCCCTCTTATTAGACAATGAAAAGCTATTGCCATTTATTATCTCTTTCCCCCCCCCTGCGCAACCATAAGTGAAAATCCAGCTGTTAAAGGAGATATTTACTGGTGAACAAAACCACACCAGACTAGTTGGCATTTTAGTAGCATTGTCCACATAAAGACCTTATATAAGCAAGACTGTATCTCTCTGACACCATTTTGGCAAAATTTCCTCACTGTTTCTAACGTGAGATCAGCTCTGCCATGTGGAGCAGTGGCAGGAACATGAAGGCACGTAAATCTCCAGTGGCAGAGCCCTGACTGCTCACAGAAACCCATGTTAACATCAGGACACTACAGATCAGTCTCGGTTTGTTTTCCCACCACTGCTGTCACCGGTAGAATTGCTCCAACACTGAAAATGGCAGGGAGGAGATTATTGCCATGCTCTGCCTCAGTCTGGGTATGGCTCAGGAGAGGGAACCTGTCCGTACTGGTGGGCTCCACCTAGGCTGGCTTGAGTCTCTCACTGTGATTGTCTGTGGCATGAAACTCACACCACAGCTGTCTCAGCTTCACCTCTTGCATTCCCATTTCAGAGCTTCACCTCCATTTTTTGCACCTTCCGTTGCAGCAGACACAGTCCACGCCATGCGAGGCAAAATAAAAGACATCGCCTACAACTCAGGAAACTGCCACACTCAACCCCCTTTCTCTCCCCAGTGTTTTTCACAGACAGATATAAGTTGGGCACATCGCATCTTCTCTGCTGATGGCCTACAGGAGGGAGTAAACCAAACAAGCAGTCAAAGCACATCTCTTGTTGGCTAGGAAGGAGAAAAAAGGAATTGCTTTTGCTGTTTTACATCATTAGGCAGGTACATTGATAGTACTGTGTTATTCACAGGCACAATTAATGACCTAATTCTCCTGGTTCCCTGGTCTACTACATCCAGGTCCTTTTCCACAAAAATCACTAAAGAGTAATGGCAAAAATCATCACACAGAAAAAATGTGGTGAAGCTGTAGGTGGTTTTGTTGTTTGTGTTCCGAGTGTCACATTACAATTAATACAGGTTTTATTTAATAATTTAAGATATTGTAAATCCTTTAACTCAGTCCTCAATACAAGCAAGTTCTGAATTTCTAACATACAGCACAAGAAAAAAAATAGATTTAAGTCAACCTTATCAGCTTTCATCACAACCATAAAGAAGCAGAAGGAACTATAACAATAAATGTTTATTTTCTTTCATAGACCTTTAAGGTTAGGCTGAAAACATGGCTCCAGTTCGGGGTGAACAGAGGACTTTGGTCTCCAAGGCTGGTTCGGGAGCACTACAATTTAAAGAAACAAAGCCCATATCGACAAGTGCTTCTGCAGGTCTGCCCATAACAGAAGCTACTGAATCTTCTTGTGGAATAGAAACAACTATGTCAAAAGCTTGTTTTGGTTGGGTTATTTTTTAAACATTAAACTCCTTTAAGTAACTTCTCAACTCACCAGAGTATTTCAAGTTTTCACACATATAACCTCCATAAAGTTGCAGCAACAGTGAAACAGGGAGGTAGAATCAAATCAGAATGAATAAATATTCACTGTGCAAGCAGTCAGCAAATGCTGAAGACAGCAAGCATCAGCAACCCATTGATATGTATGAAACGGTTGCTTTTTAGCTTTTTGCCTTTTTTTTTTTAATTCAGTGAAAGTCACTATTTTACCTCATCAATATCTGAGCAGGTAACTCCATTTCCCGTGAGCCCTTCAGGGCAGGGGCCACGCTGAAATCCCTCTGCTGTCTTCATGCACCTGACTCCCCTGAAGTAGGAATTAACTTTGCATTTGGGTTTACTGTGCCTAGGAAGCTGAGTTGGAAAATTCTCAGTTCCCAAGCCTTTACTGCAGAAAGAACAACAGTTTCAGTGATTGAAAGAAACATCCATCATGGCTTTCAGCTGGCAAGTGCTCTGAAGAGATTCCCCAAGATGCTGCTCAGCAGGGGCTTCATGTTTCTGCACTGCGCTGCTACCAGCTGTGCTGTGTCTGAAGAGACTTCATGCTGGGAACGGCCCAGCAGCTTGCTGCATCCCCAAACAGGGGAAATTAAGGCTATTTTGTTAGGTCCACATGCTTCTCCTGACTACACATGGGAGCCCACCTGCTAGGTTAGTCCCAGCACAGATCTGTTGCTGGCAAGGGGAGGAAACTGTGAAAGCCAGTAACCTCAGAAGGCCAAAAGGATTCCCAAGGGACTAAAGTGTGATGGTACAAGGCATTTCTCTGGCTAAATCAGCAACACTACCACTTCATAAAAAAACAGTGCCATGGTTTCACAAGAGCATATCTGACAGTCTACAAATAAGGGGAATAAAGAAGCAGCAGCTGACAGCCCATGGACATGCAGCAAGACATGCAAGTACACTGCCTCAGGTGCACAGAGACCAGCCCTGGGGAAAAGCAAGGTTTTCTGAGACTCAGGCAGGTGCTGAACCTTGGTACTGATACATGGGCCACATCTTTGCAGTTGTGCAGGATTTAAAGACTTTTTCTTTGGCACTTACAAAAAGTTTAACCTGGCTGGAGCTCAACTGAGTTTTGATAAGGCTGATAAATTGGGAGAAGCAATCAACTAAAAGGTCTGATGAGTTTAGGGACTTTCACCCCACCCAGTGAGGGAGTATTTTTGTTTTTTATACTGAGTGCATGTCTGTCCTGATTGTCAGTTGTGTAGAAGGGCCATGCAGTGGCATTTGGGAATACATTTATTTCTTCCACTTAGTGAAAAGATGGACACTTTCTCTTAGGTCTTACTGCTGTTAACCAATGACTACCTACTCAGAATCAGACTAATTTCAGGAGGACATGGGATCTTCCTCAGACTGACAATATCAGCTAGAGCAGAACATGATTCCTCCCTTGTCCATCCACTAAGATCATTCATGAGACATTTGGCAGGTAATGTCTCCCTCCCCAGGAACATGTGGCACAGCTTTGTGGTAGAGCGAGAACTAACAGTACAGGGTGAGTGGTACTGTTTGACTTAGAGGGGTTTTATGCCCCAATAGGTAATTGTCAGGTCTATGGAAATGGAAAGCTTTTTCTCTAATGAAAATATATTTTAAATTTGTGTCCAATACATCTAGAACTTTGGACACAGTATTTTTTAAAAATTAGTTCTTAGAAACCGAATAAAGCTGATGCAATCAATATTAGTTTTAAAATGACTCTACATCTCATCTGGTTGCCTTTTACAGGCAATACAGGAATACTCACCACGTGCTTGACACTCAGCTATGGTATTTCTCAAAGTTGTTTCTTTGACCTTGAGGATATAGAAAATAAACATTATTTTGATACAGGCAGCTTCAGTTTGTACCTGGCTGCCAGAAGAACCATTATCATTTTTCCCAAGATGCCACTCAAACTATGCAACATATGTACTCTATCTTGAAATGAGATCCTCTTTGTACTCCATAAAATTAAGGACAGTGATAATGATTGTACTTCAGTTCATCCTTGATCAACAGGACCTTTAAGAATGACATGCTTAATTAAAGGCATGCGCCAGCAATTCCACTTCTGACACCCACCAGCAAGTGTAACAAATTGTCATGGTTTCAGCTGGGATAGAGTTAAATTTCTTCCTAGTGCTGTGTTTTGGATTTAGTATGGGAATAATGTTGATAACACACTGATGTTTTAGTTGTTGCTAAGTACCCTGCTAGTCAAGGACTTTTCAGCTTCCCATGCTCTGCCAGGTGCACAAGAAGCTGGGAGGGAGCATAGACAGGACAGCTAGCCCAACTGTCCAATGGGGTATTCCATACCATATGACATCACGCTCAGTATATAAATAAGAGGCATTGTCCAGGAAGTAGCGATCGCTGTTTGGGCATTGCTCAGCGGGTGGTGAGCAATTGCATTGTGCACCACTCACTTTGCATATTCTATCATTATTGTTGTTGTTGTTGTTATTATTATTACTGTTATTATTTTCCCTTCCTTTTCTGTTCTATTAAACTGTCTTTATCTCCATCCACGAATTTTAATTTTTTTTGCCTCCTGATTCTCCCCCCCATCCCATTTCGGGGGGTGGGGAGTGAGCAAGTGGATGTGTGGTGTTTGGCTGCCTGCCGGGTTAAACCACGACAGTCCTTTTTGGCACCCAGCGTGGGGCTCAAAGGGTTGAGATAACGACATATCTGACCCAAACGGGTTAAAACAAATTTGTTATAAGCATTCATTATATCAGTTTAGTAGTCGCTGGTCACAATGCTGGTTTATTTGCTCTCAGAGTTGTTGGATCTGTTCTTGGAGTTGTGTTAAGTAGCACCTTACTGGCTGTATATACAGCTGTTTATCAGTATTTATGTGCTGTTTATCACCTCTGGGAGATGGATTAAGGTTATCGGTTTGCTACACTGTGTAACACTGGCTTATGGCATGATAAAATTATTGGTCAGGAGACTGTAGTCAGCACTGCCGTCATCCCTGTGCTTCAGGGGCTATCTCTCGGAAACTATTACACTTTTTACCACTTCTCCTCGGAGAGCCAATTTACAGGGGAGACAGCTTCCTTCACCTTCCCCTTCTCCTCCAGGCTGATTACAATAACTCTTGAGGATTTTGAATATCCTTGGGATGTTCAAACCAGCATGTTCCTATTGCTATGTCTCCTGAATGTGTTTCAGGCCTTGTTTAAGGTTAAACAACTATTTAAGAATACCACCCAGAGATGTGCCCCAAGGCTGGATAGTTATGAGTGGCAGGGTGTGTGGGATAGTATGGGCAAGTGCCTAGGACAGTGGTCACCTCCTGTGTTTTGGAACTTCATCCCCGAACAAGTGCAGAATCCTGAAAAACTAGTAAAATATTTGGGGAAAGCATGCTGTCACCCTGGCAATTCCAGAGAGACGCAAATCACTGCAATGTGCTGGGGCCTGGCCCATGCCTACCGAGCCCTGTTCAACACTATTCAGAACCATCAAGGGGGAGAGAAGGTCTCCGGATCTGATGACAAAATGAAAGGCACTGCGGCCACTCCAACCCCCGGGACAGATACTGCGGCTACTCCAACCCCCGCGACGGGTAGTACAGGTGAACCAGAGGACCAACCCGTGCTGGTATCAGTCACCCCTATACATAAAAGGAAATCTTGTAAGCGAAAGTCAGGTCATTTAGAAAGGGATGATGGAAAAGCAGGGCCATCACGAGGAGAGGAGGAGGAAGAGGAAGAAGTCATAAACGAGACGGAAACCACCCGATCCCTATCCCTGAGTGAGCTGCGAGATATGCAAAAAGATTTCAGTCGTCGTCCAGGCGAGCACATTGTCACCTGGCTGCTCCGATACTGGGATAATGGGGCCAGTAGCCTGGAATTAGAGGGGAAGGAAGCCAATCAGCTGGGATCCCTTGCTAGGGAAGGGGGCATTGACAAAGCGATTGGAAAAGGGGCACAGGCCCTCAGCCTCTGGAGGCGACTCCTGTCAGGTGTGAAGGAAAGGTATCCCTTCAAGGAAGATGTTATATGCCACCCAGGCAAGTGGACCACCATGGAGAAAGGTATCCAGTGCCTGAGAGAATTAGCCGTACTGGAGGTGGTTTATAGTGACCTGGACAATGAGCAAGTACCCAAAGATCCAGATGAAGTCCAGTGCACGCGACCCATGTGGCAGAAGTTAGTATGGAGCGCACCAGTGTCGTATGCCTATTAGTTGGCAGTACTGTGCTGGAAAGAGGAAGAAGCACCAACGGTGGATGAAGCGGTTGGCAGACTCCGGGAATACAAAGACAGTGTCTCTTCCTCCCTTGTCTCGGCTGTGGAGAAATTGTCCCGGAAGTTCCAGTAACTCGACGAGGATAGGTCCTACTCCCCACCTGTATGGACCAGTGTCTCAGCCATTAGAAATCAGTGTCCTTCTGCTCAAGAGAGAGGATATAGAAGGTACACACCACGGGGCACCCTGTGGTTTTACCTGCATGACCACGGAGAGGACATGAGGAAGTGGGATGGAAAACCTACCTAGACCCTAGAGGCACAGGTACGTGAGTTGCAAGGAAAAACAATGACACAAGGGGGTTCTCCCAGGAAAAATGCTGCTCCAGTTGTCAGGAAAAACCAGTCTCACGACGGTCCAGTTTCCAGTGAACAGTTCCCCAGACAGAGTAGAAGGGCTGATCTTACTTTGGATTGTAACGAAGGAATTCTTGACTCGCGTTTGCAAGAAGTGAGAAACGGATACTATGACCAGAACTAGAGGGGCCCTGCCTCCGGCCAGGTGGAGGAAAGGGACAACCGGGTTTACTGGACTGTGTGGATTCGATGGCCTGGCATATCAGACCCACAGGAGTATAAGGGTCTCGTAGACACCGGTGCACAGTGTACCCTGATGCCATCAAACTATAAAGGGGCAGAACCCATCTGTATTTCTGGAGTGACAGGGGGATCCCAAGAGTTAACTGTATTGGAGGCCGAAGTGAGCCTGACCGGGAATGAGTGGCAGAAGCACCCCATTGTGACTGGCCCAGAGGCTCCGTGCATCCTTGGCATAGACTACCTCAGGAGAGGGTATTTCAAGGACCCAAAAGGGTACCGGTGGGCTTTTGGTATAGCTGCCCTGGAGACGGAGGAAATTAAACAGCTGTCCACCTAGCATGGTCTCTTGGAGGACCCATCTGTTGTGGGGTTGTTGAGGGTTGAAGAACAGCAGGTACCAATCGCTACCACAACAGTGCACCGGCAGCAATATCGCACCAACCGAGACTCCATGCTTCCCATCCATAATCTGATTCCTCGACTAGAGAGCCAAGGAGTGATCAGCAAGACTCGCTCACCCTTTAACAGGCCCATATGGCCAGTGCGAAAGTCCAATGGAGAGTGGAGACTAACAGTAGACTATCATGGCCTGAACGAAGTCACACCGCCACTGAGTGCTGCCGTGCCAGACATGCTAGAACTTTAGGAATAAAAGGGCAAGATGGACGTCGTCAGATCCCAATGAATATGATCAACAAAATAACAGCTAGCAAAAAGGAAACACAAGCTTTCTTAGGTGTTCTGGGCTTTTGGAGAATGCATATTCCAGATTACAGCCTGATTGTAAGCCCTCTCCATCAAGTGACCTGGAAGAACAATGATTTCAAATGGGGCCCTGAGCAACAACAAGCCTTTGACCAAATTAAACAGGAGATAGTTCAGGCAGTAGCCCTTGGGCCAGTCCAGGCAGGACAAGATGTAAAGAATGTGCTCTACACCGCAGCCGGGGAGATTGGCCCCACCTGGAGCCTCTGGCAGAAAGCACCAGGGGAGACTCGAGGTCGACCCTTAGGGTATTGAGATCAGGGATACAGAGGACCCAAGGCCCGCTACACTCCAAGTGAAAAGGAGATATTGGCAGCATATGAAGGGGTTCGAGCTGCTTCGGAAGTGGTTGGTACTGAAGCACAGCTCCTCCTGGCACCCCGACTGCCGGTGCTGGGCTGGATATTCAAAGGGAGGGTCCCCTCTACACATCATGCAACCGATGCTAGGTGGAGTAAGTGGGTCGCACTGATCACACAACGGGCCCGAATAGGAAACCCCAGTCGCCCAGGAATCTTGGAGGTGATCACGAACTGGCCAGAAGGCAAAGATTTTGGAATATCCCCAGAGGAGGAGGTGACGCGTGCTGAAGAGGCCCCACTGTATAATAAACTACCAGAAAATGAGAAGCAATATGCCCTGTTCACTGATGGGTCCTGTCGCCTTGTGGGAAAGCATCGGAGGTGGAAAGCTGCTGTATGGAATCCTATATGACAAGTTGCAGAAACTGCTGAAGGAGAAGGTGAATCGAGCCAGTTTGCAGAGGTGAAAGGCATCCAGCTGGCCTTGGACATTGCTGAACGAGGAAAATGGCCAGTACTTTATCTCTATACTGACTCATGGATGGTGGCAAATGCCCTGTGGGGTGGTTGCAGCAGTGGAAGCAGAACAACTGGCAGCGCAGACGTAAACCCATCTGGGCTGCCGCGTTGTGGCAAGATATTTGTGCCCGAGTAGAGAACCTGGTTGTAAAAGTACGTCATGTAGATGCTCACATACCCAAGAGTCGGGCCACTGAAGAACACCAAAACAACTAGCAGATGGACCAGGCTGCTAAGATTGAAGTAGCTCAGGTGGATCTGGACTGGCAACAGAAGGGTAAATTTTTTATAGCTCTGTGGGCCCATGACGCCTCAGGCCATCAAGGAAGAGATGCAACATATAGATGGGCTCGTGATCGAGGGGTGGTCTTGACCATGGACGCTATTGCATAGGTTATCCATGAATGTGAAACATGCACTGCCATCAAGCAAGCCAAGTGAACAAAGCCTCTCTGGTATGGAGGACGATGGCTGAAATACAAATATGGGGAGGCCTGGCAGATTGATTATATCACACTCCCACAAACCCGCCACGGCAAGCGCTATGTGCTCACCATGGTGGAAGCAACCACCGGATGGCTGGAAACATATCCCGTGCCCCATGCCACCGCCTGGAACACCATCCTGGGCCTTGAAAAGCAAGTCTTATGGCAACATGGCACTCCAGAAAGAATTGAGTCAGACAATGGGACTCATTTCCGAAACACCCTCATAGACACCTGGGCCAAAGAGCACGGCATTGAGTGGGTCTATCACATCCCCTACCATGCACCAGCCTCTGGGAAAATCGAACGATACAATGGACTGCTATAGACAACACTGAGAGCAATGGGTGGTGGGACATTCAAGCATTGGAACACACATTTAGCAAAAGCCACCTGGTTAGTCAACACCAGGGGATCTTTCAATCGAGCTGGTCCTGCCCAATCCAAACCCTTACGTACTGTAGATGGGGATAAAGTCCCTGTCGTGCACATAAGAAATATGCTGGGGAAGACAGTCTGGGTTACTCCTGCCTCTGGCAAGGGAAAACCCATCCGTGGGATTGCTTTTGCTCAAGGACCTGGGTGCACTTGGTGGGTGATGCGAAAGGATGGGGAAGTCCGATGTGTACCTCAAGGGGATGTGATTTTGGGTGAAAATAGCCAATGAACTGAATTGTATGATGTTAATTGCTATATGATATTGCGTATCGTCACTTCTATGGTTGCTATCAATGGTATTGCAGTAAAAATCACCCAGATTAATGAAGAAGAAACTCTGATGAAACTGAGCAAAGTGCAACGATGATAGGATCAGTCGAGCATAGCGATAATGGAACCAGAACTGGCTTCAGGATGCAACAGTCCAACACCACACACCATCTCTCCTGCCCTGAAAGACTGTTATGACAGATGGAGCCCAAAGTCATGGACTAAATGAACTCAACGGACATTTTAGAGGGATGGCCCATAGACTAAGGGAATGATATCTGTGTGTGTATATATCAAAACCAAGAAAAGTGGTGGTGATTAATTGGAATGTATTGGAAAATGTGAGACCTGGGCATGATGTAGATGGTATAGAATAAGGGGTGGATACTGTCCTGGTTTTGGCTGTCTTTATCTCAATCCACAAATTTTACTTTTTTTTTCTGATTCTCTCCCCCATCCCACTGTGGGGGGTGGGGAGTGAGCGAGTGGATGTGTGGTGTTTGGCTGCCGGGTTAAACCACAACAAAAATGCAATTTCAGTTCTGTGCAACAGACCTAGCTCTATCTAACAGCGGGCTAGGATGGCTGCTCTAGTTACTCTCTGCTTAAAACACTACATTTTCTGGATCTGAATAAGCAAGTTCCCTACACTCCCACATTCAGTGATCCTGCATAGTGAGCACAGGGTACCAGGACCTATATGGTTAGTTCTTCTTCACTGTCATGCCTCTGAGGCAATGGTGTCTACATAGGAGTTTATTCCTTATGTGAATTCTGCCCTAACTCTATCAAAAGTCGCAAGCTTGGGAGATTTCACACTGAAGCCTTTATACAGTACCTGTTGTCTAAGAAGGTCTTTCACATCTCCCAGTATTTGGTTCATCTGCATCATCTGACCCACCAGCTGCCTATTAAAATCACCTTCAGGGAAACGGCAACAAAAAAGAGTGCACAATGCACATAACTCTCCTTCATTTGCCATGATAATTTCTAAGATACAAGGTGGAAACACCTTTGCATGAACTCAAGGCTTTTCTGGACTGAACTCCACTGTATACCACAGAAACAGGCAGTGAAAGCAGAAATTTCTCCACAGATAGAAAAGCAATCTGTTATTTTTCTATCATTTTTTAGCATCAAGGCTCTCTGGTAAGACCTAACAATACTGGCAACTAATGCCACCAGTGTTACTGGTTCCCCCAGGCCTGAGATCAGCAACCCTAAGTGAAACCTTATGATTTCAAGACTGGTTTTTTGTGATAACCCATTTGGGACAGGAGGGCAAGGCAGGGGCATGAAATGTAATGGGAAGTCACCCTCCACAAGTGTATTCCATGTCACCACAAACAATTCCTGCTCTCTTTTCAAAGTGAAGCTATCCAGCCTTCTGAGCAAGCTCATTGTGCAGCTCCGATCATGCATCAAGAGTGCCTGCTCTGACCAAAACAGCGGTTTTAATACCTGTGACGGTCATTTGGCTTTTTTTCCAAAAGGCAGCTCATCACACTGTACACAAGTTCCATGGCTGCGTTTGCTTCTGGTGGGTGCAGAGTTTGTATAGACTCTCAAAACATCTACTCAACATTCTATGAACTCACATCAAAGCCAGTTCTCAATACTAAGTAACAAAGACTTCTAAGAAAAGACCAAAAGATACATCTGTAACAAACCATAGGGAAGGAGCAGAACCAACCTAAGATCTTCACATGAGACTCATATTTGTCAAATGAAACATTAGTTTTGACCCAGTAACAGAGGAGAAGCATAGAGTATGTTTAGCACAGTAGTTTGTAGTAGTTTGTTTGTAGCTCACTTCTGAGTTTGTAGCTCTCTCAAGCAGCTATTTGTTTACTTCTCTAAGCCTGTATGTCAAAACAAATTTCACAAATATATGCTCTTTTGCATTCTAAGCAGGCAGGATATTTTTATATTATGCCCAATGGCTTCAGGGAGGTTTATTCATGTGCTACTTTTGTGAGTATTGAAAACATATGAAAAATGCTTTTCTTAATGTTTACCTCATTGTTTTGAACTTCAAAGCACATCTAAGTGTTTCCAAACATTCTAGTGGGAATTGTCCAACTCCTCACATACTATGTTTTCTTCATTTCAGATTTTCTCAACAAAACACTAAACAAGCTTAAAGACTCAGAACCACCTGTTCCAGAACCTGCCTCTGTTCTAGTCCCAACCTTGTCTTATTTTTATTTGGGAGGAAGGTAGCAGGACTTAATATCATGGGTATTTCAGAATCCCATAGTGGAGCTTGGCATGCAGGCTGTTGGGACAGATGCCGGTGTCTGTTCTTGTTTTGCTTATTTTTTTTAAGCAAAGAATGGTTTAGGCATTATTGATTGAGATCTGCAAAAAAAATCTCAAGATTTCAGATGCCTGTTTGTTGGTTAGCATCTAAATCAAAACTAGATCTATTTTGTAGAGTTAAGTTTTGCAGACTGTTAAACTTTAAGGTGGACTAAACAGGTTATACCTCCATGAACTACACATCCTATTTGCAAATTTAGATAGCAGAGAGTAAACAGATGACTTCCCATAGGTTTTTTTTCCTCTTTCATTTAAAGCCAAGTCTTATGGTAGACCTCACCTGCAGCAGAATGACTGACGATCTGTGGCAAGAACAGAGAGAGGCCTTTCAGGGAGCTGCTGGTCCACAGTATATTGTGGGGTGGTTTTTCCCAGGAGTGAGCAGGGTAAGCCAAAGGTACAGCCTGAAGCTATACAGTTATCTGGTCCTACCATGTAGTCACTCTCATCCATACCCCACCTACTGAGGCAACTCCCCAGTTCAGCTAGCGCCTAGCTCTGTACTCTGAGTCAGTAACAACCTGAGTAACAGAATGGCTTTCATGGCAATAATTAAATTCAGAAACAGATCTGAAGAATTACTGTCCAACAGGGAACTGAAGTCCCTTGACATGCTTATTCTCTGTAAGCCTGAGGTCATGTCAGGGAGCTACCCTGTCCTTCTCTTCCCAGGACCTTGTAGTATAGAATCATAGAATGGTTTGGGTTGGAAGGGACCTTTAAAGATCATCAAGTCTAATCTCCCTGCCATGGGCAAGGACATCTTTCACTAGATGAGCTTGCTCAAAGCCCTCCTTCAACCTGACTTTGAACACTTCCTATCATGGGACATCCACAACTTCTCTGGGCAACCTGTTCCAGTGCAGGGCCTTAGATTTGGAGCAGGCGACCAGCTTCATTGCACAGCAGATCGGCCCAGGCAGGGTGACACACAAACACTAGCTTGCGAGACTGCAGGCCACTGAAATGCCTCATAGATACATCAGCCCTTCTAGCTCTCTTTGGAGCAATACTGGCTTGAGCACCCCACTTGCCCCCATCTGGCAAAGTCAGTCTTGAAGTGTTATTTAAAGAGATTGTGGTTACTTGGCCAAAATCAGAGATCCAGCCATGATTAAAGTATGGATGATGGCTGACAAGAGAACAGCTTCCTGTCAGCCTATAATCCTCTACCCAAAGAAGCTGCATATACAAGTTGCACGTGCAACTACAAAGAGCCAGGTTCAAAGTAAACAGAAAGAGATACCTCCTCAGACATGTGATGGATTTCTTGCCAGGAGACATTCTTGATCATGCATTCAAAACTGACTGGACAGATTCATGATTCCCCTGGGGACCTGCAGGAATCCCAATAGCCTCAGCTCCTTCCTTTCCTCCCTGTTCCCAGCTCAGTCTCCACAATGCTCAGCACAGGCAGAAAAGGAATTGGTTCTGGAGCAGATTTTCAGTCCAGCAGGTGACAAAAGCCCCGTCTAACTTGTGGCAGGACTAGCAGCTGCCCAGCAATGGCTTTTCCCACATGGACCTGCAGGCTCTGTAGCCGCAGCACCAACACGGTCTGCAGTCTCCCATGTTCCTCTTTGTGCCTTGTCCCTCCCCTCTCTGGGGCACTCCGGTGATCAACAAAAGATGAATACTGGCCTTGTGGATAAGTGCATTGATAGGTCTTGCTACTCCATCCATCTACCTATTTTCATAAATCCTGTAGCAGTGTATCAACCTTTAGGACTACTTCCTGTCTGCAAGTCCAATTTGAATACTTAAAATATTATTAAACTGACACAAACAGGTCATGATCACAAAAGTTTGTCTTCCAAATTAGGCTAAAAAGCCTCTTTTAATCATCACAGACTCCTCCTTCACTAGGACAACAACTCACTGCTTTATCACCATCAACTGTGATTGTTTTCTCTCCAGACTGAGCTATTTCTAAAATATTTAGAGGATACTATCATGGCTGTAATTCAGTCAAACAATTGTCATTACTTGTCTATAGAGCTTCTCCACATTAGCTTCTTTGCACTGGTATCTTAAGGAACCATTTTAACTCCTGGTTGCAGGCCTCATCAGTGTACTGAGGAACAGGTTCAATTTGTTGAAGAAAACAATCCTGCAGGTTCCCCACTTGGGCAAGCATTCCTCCAGTTACCAGCTTCAGCTCATCTAGCATATCCTGGAGTCACAAGAAAAACAGAGCTCACAGTTCTGGTACAATGGTAAAAGTGTGAAATATTGGAGAAAGTAAATTAATTTTTCAGAGTGGATGTCCATTTCCTAAGCGTGCAGGGCTCCTACACTGTCCCTTCAGGACCACCCATCACCATCTGAACTGTAATAAAATCCCAAATCTTTGCCTTGCAGATTTTCACATAGCTGTGGTTTTATTTTGAACTTTTCTTTTTACTATTCCAATTCATATGATCTCACATACCAGGAAGTTCACATATTTTTATATCCGTGGTATATAAAAATGATTTTTTTTTTTTGTTGAACTGAATCCAGAGCAATCTTTTTCCCCCCCTCTCAAAAAGGTTTACATTCACATCAGGAATGTGGGCACTTTAGCAATTCTCCATATAAGCAGGCTCATTTTCAAGCCTGCAATGAAACAAAGTGTGGGGGCAACCTTGGGGGCAGAATGCCTTTGCACCTTCTAATGCATATTTTGCATTAATGATGATGGAAGATACCGTTTACCTTGGACTGCTGATATGGAAATTACAGGAAGCTCTGCCAACCCCTGGTTGGCAGATAGAGGCAGAAAAGCTATTGTAGTCAAACAGATGGGGGTTTGACTCTTATCCAGCACCATGTGAGTCCCCCCTTCTTTTGTCTTCTTAGTCCGTGTGGGTTATCGTGAAGAAGAAAGCCATACACACAGCCAAGGGTTGCTCATGCTGAACAGCTGTAAGAAGCTCACCAAGAGCTGCCCTTACTGCATCAGCTAAGACCTTACAAAAAGTCCAGTCCCCAAGAAACACCTAGACTGAAGTGAGGGAGGCTGTAATTTTTTTTTTTCTAATAAGCTAAAAATTGTGTTTACAATGAATAGGAAAACTATTATTGGGTTCAATGAAGCTAAGATTTCACCTGTTCCATAGGGAATTTGTATTTACATTTATTTCACAAGTTAATACTCAAGTATTACTGAAGTACCATTGTACAGAGCTTAGCTGCTGCAAGGGCTGAGGTCTGGAGTCAGTGATCCAGAGGATCCCTGCTGATTCCTCTGTGGCAGTGTGCTCCCCCCCCGCTTAAGCAATAACCATCAGTGGTGGTTGTGATGGCTGCATCCGGCTTAAGTTGGACTTTGGGGAGATGAATGGCAACACAGTAGCCAAGGGCTGTCTGGCGCAGTGACCCAGATGTCTTGCTGGTATGCAAATATGACTATAAGTCAATCATTTTACTCCATAAATTGTGGACAGCCCAGGGCCCATTGAGCTCTCCTGCACGGCAGCAGGCTGCACTCCAGGATCTCCCCTTGCGTAGGGACACCTCTCAAGGTTACTCCTCGAGGTTGAGAGAATCCTTATCGCATCAGATACTCGGTAAGTGAATTAGGAATAAGTGCGCTGAAACTTTGTAATCTTAGCTAAGTAATATAAAGCACTGATTACGCATATATAATCCTTTAGACATAAACCGTTGACCAAGTCTGGGACTAAGTCTGGATCCAGCTGCACCTAGACTCCTCTCTGAGGAGTTTAGAAAGCAAGGGGGTCCTCTCTGAACCTCATGACTCAACAGGAGGGTCTCCCTAACAGTTTTGTCTGACCCTGTCCTCTATGCAGTAAATAATCAAGTGTACCTTGCCATCGAATCTTGTTAAACCACTGTCGCATTTACCATTGAACTTTGTTAACTCACTGTCTTATATCAATAAAATATATTGTTGCTTCTGTCTTGCGAGTGAAGTGCATCACTCTTTCTGTGACACCCTCTAAGTGCTCAGCCCGCTCCCAGTTTTCCCACTCATCTGTGGCTTCTCCTGGAAAGTGCGCAACTCTACTGCCGCTGATCTCTGAGACAGCGTCGAAAACACTTTTGGCAGGCCCTGAATAGCCCCTACTTGCAAGCAGTCCAGATATAACTCTATTGTGCTCAATCCCTGCTGCAGGCCACTCAGCCACAAGATAACAGCATGGGGTTTCCTATCAGCCATCTGGATGTTGCTAAAGATCACAGAGTTCAGCCTCCCATCGCTCTTCAGATAGCGCAGCATCACTGGTACAAAATACACAGAAGGACTATCAGAGGGTAGCAGATAATCCAAGGCTGATCAAGGAAGATCCTGTGGAAATCTAGAATTGCTCTGGTATTTTTCCACATGTCAGCTTTGGTAAATGCATCCCATATGCAGATATATATGGTAAGAATAAATGGGACATTGACTCTCAGAGCAGGATTACCGAGACTCTTGCGTGACTCCCTATTTGTAAAGCATTGCTGCCTGCAGAATGTTTTCCCGCTGCTTTGTCCAGGCCTCTAACTGGCTTAAACAATGTCACCTTAAAGGGCATAACGTGCTAAAATACACAGTGGTAAAGGTAATGGGTGTAGCTAACAGCCTGCAGTCAGCACTTTGGCAGGTACATATCTGATAGCCCTAGAAATACTCTGTAGCAGAAATGTACAAATAGAAAAATCAGTTTGTGATGCATATTGTATTCAGCGAAGCCATCTGACAGCATATCCAAATGCATCATTAAAGAAACCAAAGGAAGCATGATTCCAAGCAGATAATCTGCATTTCTCTGTAACAAAATATAATGCAGAAAAGACACACCCCACCCCTAAAGATGACAGAGCCCTCTCTCAGCTCTTTTTTAAGGCTTTAATGAATGACCTATTTGATACTTCACACAATAAATTCTCATTTTATGAAGTACAATGCACCATCAAAAACACAACAGCAGACAAACAAAAACTCTTACATGCTGCGTAATATTGAAAAAAATGTCTCTTTCCTAAGGAAATTGGATCTGTAAGCTAGGACCAGCTAGCTAGTTCTCCCCACAAAAATCTCTCCCTGGCTCTCCGAATGCATGTGGATATCTGCAGAAGCAATGAGCTAAGTGCATCTAGTCAGCGTATAACTATTCTACAATGTTAGACAGACCTTGTTTCAAGGATCCCACTGATCACCAACCTGCATGTCCCTTATTTCCTCATGGTAAGAGTTACGTGCATTGAGGAGTCAAGCTGCACAGACGCCAGGCACTTAAACAGTTAAGTGCTGGCTCTTCTGAACATCTGTTTGAAGTTCAGAGAGGGCTGCCACTGTTGCATCAAGTGAGAGCTCACAAATATGCTGACCTTCAAGAAACACCTACATTAAAATGAGGTCAACTAAAAATTGTTGATACTGTGGAAGGAAAAACTCTTATTGGCTTCAGAGCTAATAACACCTACTGAACTCATTCCATTTCTATTCATTTAACAAATTATCTTCCTATCTCTCTGCTACTAATGATGCTGCGATACCTCTGTCGGGGAGCTTCTGAGTTACTGGGTACATGTTCCCTACTATCTTTCTAATTGCTCGGTCTAATGATTAAAAGAATCCAAATTTATACCAGCATGAATGGGGCAGGGTATGTCTCCATCTTTAAAGTCTACACTAGTGCTAAAGTCTCAGCAGTTGTGATCAACATCAGGAATGTTTTCACTGCTGTCTATGTCAAAACGCTGCCAGAGCCAAGATTTCCGCAAAGGTGCATGAAGTCACCAGTAACTTGCTAAAAGGTAGCATTTCTTGGCAAACTCAAAGATCTGGCAAGACAGAGTATGTTGTAGACATTTTACTTATGTGAATATTATGTGTGCCAGGTTGTATGAAAGCAAGGTCCTTGGATCTGGGCCCTGCATTCAGAATGACCAAATGCAGCAGTAAGTTAGAGAAAGAAAGAAGAGATGGTGGCGGGACCCAGAACGGACCCTGGCAGAATAGTTTCAGGACAAGGAGCAGTCTGGCTTGGAAGTAGGATCAAGTATTCCTTCCTCAGCCAAAACCAAATATCCATCTGGTAAACTAGAGTCGGCTTTTGAAGGGAGATTTTGCTGGACCACAGCCTCCGCCTCCATAAGACTTAACCCATCTAAGCACTTGCATTAAGTGTTTGCTGCTAGTATATTCTACACTGACATTCCTGAGAGTAAGTGGCTCACCTGCACTGTTTAAGAAACATTTTCAATGAAACTACTAATCCTGCCAGTAAATGGGAACTGCTTCACAGTCAGTGTTAGGAATTGTACGACACTTACTGATAAAGCTGTTTGATATCGTCTTACCCACCCCCAACACAAACAGAGCATAAAAGTTCTTATTCCCTGACCTCAGAAGGATTTTGGCAGACCTGATAAAACTACCAGTGTTTTATCTAACTCATTCCCCTACATTTCACAAGCAAAAAGTGTGCTTTTCTTCAGCATATAGAATAATTTTCCTACATATAAACTGAAATTTGTCAGTAGAGTTTCTCAATATATTGGACTCAGCTGCCCGATTACAATTGCAGCAGCAAATTATCATAGCAGTGGTGAAATCAATGGAGCAACAAAAATTTACATCACTTGATAATTTTTCACTGAACCTTAATATTGCAATATATCCTAGATCTTGTCTAGGGAGCGATGAAAGCTCTCCATTTCTAAAAATCTGCTCAGGTTCCTACTCTGACTCCTGATTAACTAATTTCAGTAAATGGAGAACAAACACGTTAATTCACCCAAAAGATCCTGTAAGTGCTAGGAATGTTTGTCTTGCATAGTCACATCTAACCTCCAGGGTCAGCGGAACAAGAACCTGCTTTTCATATGCATGAGCCGGCATGTGTGTCCCTCACATTCCTGAGTAATAAGAACCAGTGATTGTCCCAAGGGGAAAAAGAGGGGGAAAAAAACCCACACAAAACCAACAAACAAACAAAAACCACCACAAATTGTCTCCTTTCTCCAATATTCCGTTTTTTTCCTCCTTTCTCAGTATTGCTCAGAGCACGCTCTATGGCAGAGTGGAGATACCAGCTGATTGTCAGGTCAGCTTCCCCCAGCCAGGAGAGAGCAGCATCCAGGGAGAAGAAGGAAACAGAAGGGGAGTGAGAGAGGATGTTGCCAACACTTTTATCTTGTGAGGGGGGCCTAAGTGGTGACAGCATGCAACAGGAATGACTCAAGCACAAAGGTTAATCACACTGTTTTGAACATCCATCTATGACATACCAATAACTATGGATCCAACACTATTTTTTCCCCTGCTTACTCCAAACAACTCACCTTTATTCATCCGTCCCATTACCATAAATTCAAAATACTTGCTGTTGTCAGCTGACGAATACAGGCCAAATATGGTGGCTGTGCTCTTTGGCTGCAGTTTGAATGTTGAGACTTCATTCAGTGTAGGATCACCAAGTGCTTGTTGCAAGAAGTTCGTTACTGCTCTCTTGTTGGAATACGGAAGAAGATCAAAAACTGAAAAATAAGAGAGTTTCAACAGCAGTTTAAATATAATAATGAGCAAAGAAGAATGTAGTCTAAAGCCTGCTCGTCCCCATGCCACCTGCTGGAGATTGAACACTCTTCACTATTTCCATATGGATACTTTAAAATAAACCCAAGTTGTCCTACCTAAAATAAATAATATGAAAACAAAAATTAACAATATGAAGATTGTCTTTAAAGATCATCTAGTCCAACCCCCCTGCCATGGGCAGGGACATCTTGAGCAACCTGATCTAGTGAAAGATGGGGTTGGACTAGATGATCTTTAAAGGTCTCTTCCAACCAAAACCATTCTATGATTCTATGAAAAAATCATATAGATTTTGTTGCAACTAATCATTTTTAATCAATAATTCCTTTAAAAAAAAAGTTGCTAAGTTACTAACATAGAAATATCTAGTCTTCAAATTGAAATACTCAAATATTTTCAGGTAGATCTCCAAGATTCGTGTCTTTTGAGATACACCTCAACAGAAAGCTTTTTAACCTATTTCTGCTTTCATAAATTCAGATGCTTATGTTCACATTTCAATTAGACTCGGGATCCAACATCAAAATTTTCAGACAGATTTCCAGTCTGCTTATTCTAAGAACCATTTTGATGGCATTTGCAGGGCATCAATTAAAATGCTAAAAAGCTGGGTAAGCAATATGATATTCATGACCTCCTTCTCACTTCACTGACTTCTCAGAAGATACATCATAGAAATAAGACTCATCTTTCCCTTCTGGCACAGATAACAAAGAAAGACAGGCCTGACAAAAAAATAACCCTGAAGGCATAGCGAAAGCTGTTTCAAATTTTTCTTTTTAATTTTTGCACAATGCATCAGCAAAGAGTCTAAACATTATACTTGTAAGTATGTCAGCTACCCCCCTTATGGCATTGAAGCAACAAACTGAGTTTTTCCTCAGTGTTCCTAAATCCATGATGTCTCCAAACTCAATAAACTATTCCACTAGGTTTCTTGATAATCTCCTATTTCAACCTACTGCTATTAAAGCAGTATATATTATACCCTTCCAATAAAGTCTGATAAATTACTATGTACAAGTGTTATTTAAATATATGGGTATATTTAGTCATTGTATACCACTGCCACTCCAACAGGCCTATCATAGCTGGGCCATATTTTTCCTCACACGCTAGCACAACACTGTAGAGCTGCCACCAGAGAAGAGCCCTAAGACTAAGCAGATGGCAAAGGCACATGACAGCACATTGTGCCTTACCCGGATTCAAGCCCGCAGTTGTACCACTGAGTTTAGTTTTGCAGGCCAGAAAATGGTGGACCTTTGAAGATGAGTCTTTTCTACGCAGCACAACCTCAAAGTGAGCCTGTTGACTAAGGAGATGGAGCCATCCTACTGATCCAGTGTTTCCATACACCATGAGCAGGAGGAGACTCCAGAGTACTCAGAGGACAACAACATGGGCACACGGACCTACCCACAGCAGTGTGGGAATCCCTGTTCCCTTATATTAGAGCCTGGATTAGTGCTGCTTCCATTGCTGTCGTGGTTTAACCTGGCAGGCAGCCAAATACCACGCAGCCGCTCACTCACTCCCCCCACCCACAGCGGGACGGGGAGAGAATCGGAAGGGTAAGAGTGAGAAAAACTCATGGGTTGAGATAAAGACAGTTTAATAGAACAGAAAAAGGGAAAATAATAATGATAATGATAGAATATACAAAATGAGTGATGCACAATGCAATTGCTCACCACCCACGCTGACCGATAACCAAGTAGCGATCGGTACTTCCTGGATCACGCCTACCCTTCATATACTGACCATGACGTCACATGGTATGGAATACCCCATTAGCCAGCTGGGCTGGCTGTCCTGATTATGTTCCCTCCCATCTTGTGTACCTAGCTCAGTCAGTAGGCACGGGAGCTGTCCTTGGACTAGGAGGGCACTTAGCAACAACTGAAAACATCAGTGTGTTATCAACATTCTCCTCAGACTAAATCCAAAACACAGCACTGGGAAGAAATTTAACCCTATCCCTGCCGAAACCAGGACAGTATCCACCCCTTATTCTATACCATTTACGTCGTGCTTAGGTCTCACATTTTTTTAATACATTTCAATTAACCACCACTATCTTTCTTTTTACATATACACATATATATATATGCACGCACAGATATCATTCCCTTGGTCTATGGACTATCCCTCTAAAATGCCCACAGAGTTCATTTAGTCCATGACTTTGGGCTCCATCTGTCATAACAGTCTTTCAGGGCCGAAGAGATGGTGTGTGGTATTGGGCTGTTGCATCCTGAAGCCAGTTCTCATTTCGGTACTGCTGCGCTCGTCCAGTTCTATCATCGTTGCACTTTGCTCGGTTTCATCGGAGTTAGTTCATTCTTCGTTAATCTTCATTTTCACTGCTATACCATTGATAGCAACCATAGAAATAATGATATACAATATCATGTAACAATTGACATCATACAATTCAGTTCATTGGCTATTTTCACCCAAAATCAAATCCCCTTGAGGTACACACCGGACCTTCCCATCCTTTCGCATCACCCCCAAGTGAACCCAGGTCCTTGAGCAAAAGCAATCCCACGGATGGGTTTTCCCTTGCCAGAGGCAGGAGTAACCCAGACTGTCTTCCCCAGCATATTTCTTATGTGCACGACAGGGACTTTATCTCCATCTACAGTACGTAAGAGTCTTGATTGGGCAGGGCCAGCTCGATTGGCAGATCCGTTGGTATTGACTAACCAGGTGGCTTTTGCTAAATGTGTGTCCCAATGCTTGAATGTCCCACCACCCATTGCTCTCAGCGCAGTCTTTAGCAGCCCGTTGTATCGTTCGATTTTCCCAGAGGCTGGTGCATGGTAGGGGATGTGATAGACCCACTCAATGCCATGCTCTTTGGCCCAGGTGTCTATGAGGGTGTTTCGGAAATGAGTCCCGTTGTCTGACTCAATTCTTTCTGGGGTGCCATGTGGCCATAAGACTTGCTTTTCAAGGCCCAGGATGGTGTTCCGGGCGGTGGCATGGGGCACGGGATATGTTTCTAGCCATCCGGTGGTTGCTTCCACCATGGTGAGCACATAGCACTTGCCTTGTCGGGTTTGTGGGAGTGTGATATAATCAATCTGCCAGGCCTCCCCATATTTATATTTCAACCATCGTCCTCCATACCAAAGAGGTTTACTCGCTTGGCTTGCTTGATTGCAGCGCATGTTTCACATTCATGGATAACCTGTGCAATAGTGTCCATGGTGCTATCGATCACGAGCCCATCTGTATGTTGCATCTCTTCCTTGATGGCCTGAGGCATCATGGGCCCACCGAGCTATAAATAATTCACCCTTATGTTGCCAGTCCAGATCCACCTGAGCCACTTCAATCTTAGCAGCCTGGTCCACCTGCTGGTTGTTTTGGTGCTCTTCAGTGGCCCGACTCTTGGGTACGTGAGCATGTACGTGACGTACTTTTACAACCAGGTTCTCTACTTGGGCAGCAATATCTTGCCACAATGCGGCAGCCCAGATGGGTTTACCTCTGCGCTGCCAGCTGTTCTGCTTCCATTGCTGCAACCACCCCCACAGGGCATTTGCCACCATCCATGAGTCAGTATAGAGATAAAGTACTGGCCATTTTCCTCGTTCAGCAATGTCCAAGGCCAGCTGGATGGCTTTCACCTCTGCAAACTGACTCGATTCACCTTCTCCTTCAGCAGTTTCTGCAACTTGTCATATAGGATTCCATACAGCAGCTTTCCACCTCCGATGCTTTCCCACAAGGCGACAGGACCCATCAGTGAACAGGGCATATTGCTTCTCATTTTCTGGTAGTTTATTATACAGTGGGGCCTCTTCAGCACGCGTCACCTCCTCCTCTGGGGATATTCCAAAATCTTTGCCTTCTGGCCAGTTCGTGATCACTTCCAAGATTCCTGGGTGACTGGGGTTTCCTATTTGGGCCCGTTGTGTGATCAGTGCGACCCACTTACTCCACGTAGCATCGGTTGCATGATGTGTAGAGGGGACCCTCCCTTGGAACATCCAGCCCAGCACCGGCAGTCGGGGTGCCAGGAGGAGCTGTGCTTCAGTACCAACCACTTCCGAAGCAGCTTGAACCCCTTCATATGCTGCCAATATCTCCTTCTCACTTGGAGTGTAGCAGAACTCGGATCCTCTGTATCCCCAACTCCAAAACCCTAAGGGTCGACCTCAAGTCTCCCCTGGTACTTTCTGCCAGAGGCTCCAGGCAGGGCCATTCTCCCCAGCTGTGGTGTAGAGCACATTCTTTACATCTTGTCCTGCCCGGACTGGCTCAAGGGCTACTGCCTGAAATATCTCCTGTTTAATTTGTTCAAAGGCTTGTCGTTGCTCAGGGCCCCATTTAAAGTCATTCTTCTTCCTGGTCACGTGATAGAGAGGGCTTACGATCTGACTGTAATTTGAAATATGCATTCTCCAAAAACCCACAATGCCTACGAAAGCTTGTGTTTCCTTTTTGCTAGTTGGTGGGGACATGGCTGTTATTTTGTTGATCACATCCATTGGGATCTGAGGACGTCCATCTTGCCATTTTATTCCTAAAAACTGGATCTCCTGTGCAGGTCCCTTGACCTTACTTTGTTTTATGGCAAAACCGGCCTTCAGAAGGATTTGAATTATATTCTTCCCTTTCTCAAAAACTTCTTCTGCTGTGTTGCCCCATACGATGATGTCATCAATGTATTGCAGGTGTTCTGGAGCCTCACCCTGTTCCAGTGTGGTGTGGATCAGTCCATGGCAAATGGTAGGGCTGTGTTTCCACCCCTGGGGCAGTCGGTTCCAGGTGTACTGGACGCCCCTCCAAGTGAAAGCACACTGTGGCCTGCACTCCGCCGCCAAAGGGATCGAGAGGAATGCATTAGCAATGTCAATTGTGGCGTACCACTTGGCTGCCTTTGACTCCAGTTCGTATTGAAGTTCTAGCATGTCCGGCACGGCAGCACTCAGTGGCGGCGTGACTTCGTTCAGGCCACGGTAGTCTACTGTTAGTCTCCACTCTCCATTGGACTTTCGCACTGGCCATATGGGACTGTTAAAGGGTGAGCGAGTCTTGCTGATCACTCCTTGGCTCTCCAGTCCACGAATCAGCTCATGGATGGGGATCAGGGAGTCTCGGTTGGTGCGGTATTGCCTCCGGTGCACTGTTGTGGTAGCGATTGGTACCTGCTGTTCTTCAACCCTCAACAACCCCACAACAGAAGGGTCCTCTGAGAGACCAGGCAAGGTGGACAGCTGTTTAATTTCCTCCGTCTCCAGGGCAGCTATACCAAAAGCCCACCGGTACCCTTTTGGGTCCTTGAAATACCCTCTCCTGAGGTAGTCTATGCCAAGGATGCACGGAGCCTCTGGGCCAGTCACAATGGGGTGCTTCTGCCACTCATTCCCGGTCAGGCTCACTTCGGCCTCCAATACAGTTAACTCTTGGGATCCCCCTGTCACTCCAGAAATACAAATGGGTTCTGCCCCCTTATAGCTTGATGGCATCAGGGTACACTGTGCACTGGTGTCTACGAGAGCCTTATACTCCTGTGGATCTGATGTGCCAGGCCATCGAATCCACACAGTCCAGTAAACCCGGTTGTCCCTTTCCTCCACCTGGCTGGAGGCAGGGCCCCTCTAGTTCTGGTCATAGTATCCATCTCTCACTTCTTGCAAACGTGAGTTAAGAATTTCTTCATCGCAATTACAGTCCAAAGTAAGATCAGCCCTTCTACTCTGTCTGGGGAACTGTTCACTGGAAACTGGACCATCGTGAGACAGGTTTTTCCTGACAACTTGTCCTGGTTTTCGCTGGGATGGAGTTGATTTTCTTCCTATTAACTGGTATAGTGCTGTGTTTTGGATGTAGTGTGAGAATAGTGTTGATGACACGCTGATGTTTTGGTTGTTGCTAGGTATTGTTTACGCTAGTCAAGGACTTTTCATCTTCCCATGCCCTGCCAGATGTACAGGGGGCTGGGAGGGAGTGTGGCCAGGGCGGCTGGCCCAGCTGGCCAATAGGCTATTCCATACCATATGACGTCACACTCAGCATATAAGGCTGGGTGAAGAAGAAGGAGGGGGGGCGTTCGGAGTGATGGCGTGTGTCTTACCAAGTAACCGTTACGCGTGATGGAGCCCTGCTTTCCTGGCGATGGCTGAACACCTGCCTGCCGATGGGAAGTGGTGAGTGAATTCCTTGTTTTGCTTTGCTTGCGTGCGCGGCTTTTGCTTTCCCTATTAAACTGTCTTTATCTCAACCCACGAGTTTTTCTCACTCTTACCCTTCCGATTCTCTCCCCGTCCCGCTGGGGGTGGGGGGAGTGAGTGAGCAGCTGCGTGGTATTTGGCTGCTGCCAGGTTAAACCACGACACAACTGGAGCAGCATTTTTCCTGGGAGAACCCCCTTTTGTGATTGTTTTTCCTTGCAACTCACGTACATGTGCCTCTAGGATGAAGGTAGGTTTTCCATCCCACTGCCTCATGTCCTTTCTGTGGTCACGCAGGTAAAACCACAGGGTGCCCCGTGGTGTGTACTTTCTATATCCTCTCTCTTGAGAAAAACGCTGACTCCTAATGGCTGAGATACTGGTCCGCACAGGTGGAGAATAGGACATACCCTCTTTGAGTTGCTGGACCTCCCGGGACAGTTTCTCCACAGCCGAGACAAGGGAGGAGGAGATAGTTTCTTTGAAATCCCGAAGTCTTTTAACCACCTCATCCACTGTTGGTGCTTCTTCCTCTTTCCAGCACAGTACTGCCAACCAACTGGCATACGATGCTGGTGCGCTCCATACCAACTTCTGCCACATGGGTCGTGTGTACTGGACGTCATCTGGATCTTTGGGCGTTTGGTTGTTGTCCAGGTCACTATAAACCACCTCCAGCATGGCTAATTCTCTCAGGTACTGGATACCTCTCTCCATAGTGGTCCATTTGCCTAGGCGATATATAACATCTTCCTTGAAGGGATACCTTTCCTTCACGCCTGACAGCAGTCACCTCCAGAGGCTGAGGGCCTGTGTCCCTTTTCCAATTGCTTTGTCAATGCCCCCTTCCCTAGAAAGGGATCCCAGCTGATTGGCTTCCTTCCCCTCTAATTCCAGGCTACTGGCCCCGTTTTCCCAGCATCGGAGCAGCCAGGTAACAATGTGCTCGCCTGGACGACGGCTGAAATCTTTCCGCATATCTCGCAACTCACTCAGGGATAGGGATCGGGTGGTTTCCGTCTCGTTTGTGAGTTCTTCCTCTTCCCCCTCCCCTCCTCATGATGGCCCTGCTTTTCCATCATCCATTTCTAAACGACCTGACTTCCGCTTACAAGATTTCCTCTTCTGTACAGGGGCGACAGATACCGGCAAGGGTTGGTCCTCTGGTTCACCTGCAGTGCCTGTCGCGGGGGTTGGAGTAACTGTAGTGACTGCCGCCGGGGTTTGAGTCCCTGCAGTGCCTGTGACGGGGGTTGGAGTACCCGCGGTGTCTGGTGCTGGAGTTTGAGTAGCCACAGTGCCTGTCGCGGGCGTTGGAGTAACTGAAGTGACTGTTGCGGGGGTTTGAGTAGCCACAGTGGTTGTCGTGGGGGTTGAAGTAGCCACAGTGCCTATCATGGGGGTTTGAGTAGCCACTGTGTCTGTTGCCTGGGTTGATCTCCGGATGGTATTTCTATTTGTTTAACCCTAAACAAGACCTGAACCACATTCAGGAGACATAGCAATATGATCATGCTTGTTTGAACATCCCAAGGATATTTAAAATCCTCAGGGAATATTGTGGACATCTTCATGAAGAGGACAGAAGAAAAAGGAGTTTCTGGTGGAAGGGAAGGGAAGGGAAGATGAACACGTGGGAGAAAGTGTCCCATCCTGTCTCCCCCCTAACTTCATTCTCCGAGGAGAAAAAAGTGTAATTACTAATAGTTTCTAAGAGGTGGTTCCCGAGGTGCAGAGATGACGGCAGTGCTGAGTACAGATACCAGATTAGACTTACGACCAATGATTTTATCACCTCATAAAACAGCAGTTAAATTATAACCTTGGCCCAGTTCCTAATAGTGATAAAGAGCACAAGAGGGAACATATACTGCAAGCAAGGTATTACATGACCCAGCATTGAGATCCAGCCCCACAACTTTGAGAGCCAATAAATCAACATTGTGACCAATCAATATAACAAATGCTTATAACAATTTTGCCTTAACACGCTTTGGTCAGATCTATTGTTATCTCAACCCTTTGAGCCCCACGTTGGGCGCCAAAAAGGACTGTCGTGGTTTAACCTGGCAGGCAGCCAAATACCACGCAGCCGCTTGCTCACTCCCCACATACAATGGGACGGGGAGAGTATCGGAAGGGTAGGAGTGAGAAATACTCGTGGGTTGAGATAAAGACAGTTTAATAAAACAGAAAAGGGAAAATAATAATGATAATGATAGAATATACAAAATGAGTGATGCACAATGCAATTGCTCACCACCCGCGCTGACCGATAACCAAGTAGCGATCGGTACTTCCTGGATCACACCTACCATTCATATACCTAGCATGACATCACATGGTATGGAATACCCCGTTGGCCAGCTGGGCTAGCTCTCCTGGCTATGCTCCCTCCTCCCAGCCTCTGCGTTTGGTGGAGCATGGAAGCTGTCCTTTACAGGGCACTTAGCAACAACTGAAAACATCAGTGTGTTATCAACATTCTTCTCATACTAAATCCAAAACACAGTACTAGGAAGAAATTTAACCCTATCCCAGCCGAAAACAGGACACCCCTCTATGAAACTTTGAAGGGGTCAAAAGAGAATCACCTACTATGGACTCCTTAATGCCGAATAGCCTTTAAGGGCTTAAAGAAGGCTTTGATGTCAGCACCTGCCCTGGGACTGCCCGATTTGTCTAAACCTTTCGAGCTGTTTGTATATGAATGGCAACATCTTGCCCTGGGCGTGCTGTCTCAAAAACTGGGAACGTGGAGAAGAGCTGTGGGATATTTCTCCAAACAATTGGACAATGTATGTAAAGGATGGCCAGGATGTTTGCGTGCTGTAGCCGCAACAGTTCTTTTAATCCAAGAAGCTAGAAAATTAACAATGGGGTGAAGAATCACGGTGCATGTTCCGCATATGGTAATTTCTGTTTTAGAGCAAAAGGGGGGACATTAGTTGTCTCCAAGTCGTATGCTGAAATATCAAGTTATTTTGTTGGAACAGGAGGATATAGAACTTACAACCACCACAGTGATCAACCCAGCGATGTTTTTGAATCCCGAAGTAAGGGACTCTGAACCCTTGTACCATGATTGTCTGCAAACCATCGAACGCGTATATTCGAGCAGACAGGACCTAAGAGATGAACCGTTAACTAATCCTGATTTGTTTACAGATGGTAGCAGCTTTGTACGGGATGGGAAACGGATGGCCGGATATGCAGTGGTTACAACTACACAGGTAATAGAGGCTGGGGCCCTAGCCATTAACATGTCAGCCCAGAAGGCAGAATTGATAGCGTCGAGACAAGCCCTGAAGATAGCTGAAGGGAAAAAGGTAAATATATGGACTGATTCAAAGTATGCATTTGGGATAGTCCATGCACATGGGACTATCTGGAAAGAAAGAGGATTGTTGTCAGCTCAAGGATCACCTATTAAATACAAAGAAGAAATTCTCCAACTTCTACAGGATATTCAAAGACCTAAGGAGGTGGCGATAATGCATTGCAAAGCATATCAATCCAGACAAACTGCATTAAACATGGGTAATCGATTGGCTGATAAAACTGCTAAAGAGGTGGCTGGACAAAGCATCCTTGCATTGGTACCAGTGAAACAGGTGGAACTCCCAATCCTAAAACCTAATTATAGTGAGGCAGATCAACAGTTGGCATCACTGTTAAAAGCAACCACAAACGGAGGGGGTTGGTTAATAACTCCCGCGAACCAAGTCATGGTTCCACTGCAGAAAATGACTGAGTTTGTAGAAAAGAGACACGAGGAAACGCACTGGGGTAGTGAGGCCATGATTTCTAGCCTTCAAAATTTGATTATATGTGTAGGTATGACTGGGATAGTAAAGTCTATAATAGCAAAATGTCCCATTTGTTTAAAAAATAATCCCATGAACAGGAAAAGACCGCCCCCAGGAACCATTAGGCAAGGAAATTCCCCAGGATATTATTGGCAAATTGATTTTTCTGAGTTACCAAGACAAAATGGTTATAGATATCTCCTGGCATTGGTTGACACCTTCTCGGGATGGCCGGAAGCTTTCCCCTGTCGCACCAACAAAGCTAGAGAAGTAACTAAGCTATTACTCAAAGAAATAATACCAAGGTTTGGGGTACCGATAAGAATGTCCTCTGATCGGGGCCCGCATTTTGTGGCAGATATTGTACAACAGTTAAGTAAGATTCTTGGTATCAAGTGGGATTTACATACCCCATGGAGGCCTCAATCGAGTGAGAAGGTGGAAAGAATGAATCAAACCCTGAAATGGCAGATTAGTAAAATATGTCAGGAAACTTCTTTAAAGTGGCCACAGGCCCTTCCACTAGCTCTTTTGAGAATCAGAATACAACCAGGGTCTAGGAGTAAAGTTAGTCCTTATGAGGTATTTTATGGAAAACCATACCAAACGCCACTGATTCCAGGGGTAATACATATAAAGGGAAAAACAGATTTAAAGTTATATCTGATTTCTCTAGGGAAAAATCCTTGTGAGTCTCCGACGTCACATTGTTTTGACAAGACCACTCACATTAGATACTCCGGTCCATCAGTATCAACCAGAAGACTTTGTATACGTGAAAACGTGGAACTCCGAACCTCTGCGGGAAAAATAGAAAGGACCCTTTCAAGTACTCCTAACAACCTACACTGCAATCAAGGTAGGAGGAATCGAGCCCTGGATCCACTACACTCGAGTAAAACCAGCATCAGCACCAAAGGAGCCTCAGTGGAAGGTCATCTCGACAGATAAAGATCTGTTAGCTAGTCAAGGGGGATGTATATTATGTTGCATTATGATTCAATGTTTACCTTTGATCACGTCATGTTGTACTCGATTGTGCACACCTGAAAGTCGAAAGTATTATCAGAATTATGCAATGTAGGTGAGACTCCCAAAGAGATCTTTCTTTGGAAGTCTCAAAGGGGGGAATTGTTATAAGGGGCCTCAAACAAGAATGCACCCAAGGACATAATTTGCAACTGTGAATGGTCCATCCTGGTGGAGTGTAGATAAACCAGCAGACACCAATTGAAACCAAGATAAGGAACTTGAGAACTTTACAAACAGAGAGATAAGCAAAGACAAGACCATATATGGAAAAGAAGACTCAGAGTTCATGGAAAGGACACTAAAAGAAACCTCTTCAACCACCACTAGGGACCCCCAGAGACCACCGAAGACCCCCATGGAGGTCCCTCAGAGACCCAAGCCGCATGCGTAATAACTATGTAAATATGACAATTAGTTCCCGGAAATAGAATGAATATGTATAATTCTTCCGGGAGATCCAATGTATATGTATGATGTAGGACGATATAAGCTGTAACTGATGCAACACGCGGCATGCACGTTAGGTGGAACGATGCCCCGTGCATCCAGCGCTGTAATAAAGAGAATGCCTGCTTCTTAATGCTGCATTGGGGTTAAGAGGTTTATTCCCGATTTCGGTGACAGTTTTGGCACCCCAGGTGGGACACTGCTTCTGAATCTCGACGGATCCACGGGATCGCAGGACCTCCAGCCGGCACCGAGGGATTCTCGGGGAGAACCTCTGATCCCCGGACCGAAGAGCTCTGAGCAAGACCCCTGGGAAGGTAAAGGCATTCCTTTCTTTAAAAGGGTGGTTGCCTGCCCGTAAGGTGCGGCGAAAGCCTTGCAGGGTTGGGCTATAAAGGTGCCTAAGGGAAGGGGTGGGTTAGAGTCCCACTAATATAGGGGTTAGAGTCCCCCGGGGTTAGAGTCCCAAAGGATTGGATCCTATCGGACGAAAGTCCGTAGGACACCTGGGTTTTGGAAACCTTCAGCCAAGGGGTGGGTTAGAGTCCCACTAATATAGGGGTTAGAGTCCCCTGGGTTAGAGTCCCACTGAAACCGGCATAGGGATTCGAGTCCCCTTCGATTGTTTGTGTAAGGCTATTGTCTCTGTGTTTTGGGTTGCTGTTGCTATTTGTGGCTATTTTGTGTGAAGTTGTTGGTTTTGTGTTTTGTGTTGCTGCTGGATCTTTTATAATGGGTAATAAACCCTCGGCGGAAGGGGGGATTCTGAAAAGATCTCCCCTAGGATGTATACTGAAACATTTGGGAAAATTGGGGGGGGACCCTCTCACTCGAAAACAGCTTATAGAGTATTGTAATAATTGGTGGCCAACGTATACTCTCGAAGATCAGGAAAAATGGCTGAAAAATAGAACTCTAAGATATAACACTATACTACAATTGATGTTGTTTTGCAGGCGGGAGGGTAAATGGGATGAAGTATCATATGTGGATTTATTTTTCACACTAAGAAATCACCCGGAATGGCAGGAGGAATGCGGAATAATCCCACAGGACCCTATGATCTTGGCCCTAAAAAAAGAAGGGAGGGGTAGGAATTTAAAACGATGTTGTTCTGCTTGTAGTATTAGGAAGAGATGTTTGAAATGTGAACGGGAGGAAGATGATGATTTGGAATTAATGGTTGCTCCCCAGCAGAGGTTGGGAGAAAGTCCTGACGATGATGATGAAATTAGTGGTGTGAGCAGGGCAAGAGAAAGTGGTCGTAGGTGAGCCGATGAGGCTGGTGGTGCGGGAGGATCAAGGGAAAATAGCTATGAACAGGGAGGGCGATCTGGTCGGGCAGAAGGATTTAGTCCAGTTGCAGGAAGAACGAGGGGACGACAAGGGGAAGCAGGAGAGGTTTTACAAGCTCCCCTCCGGCAAGCGGTCGGAAATAATGGGCCAGTAACAGTTAAAGTACCATTTTCAAGAACGGATTTAAGGTCCTGGAAGGAAATGGCGGGTATTTATAGAGAAGACCCAGAAAGGGTGTTTAAAGTATTTGAAACTATAATCAGGACCCAAGACCCTGATTGGAATGATTTCCAGGTAATATTAGACACATTGCTAGACGGTACTGAAAAGAAGATGGTATTAAACACTGCTCGGAAACAAGTAGAAGGGGCACATGCTAATGGGATTTGCAGGGAACGATAGATCAAAATTTCCCCGCCGCAGATCCAGGGTGGAATCCCAACCAGCCAGGACCCCGGGGACTTTTAACAAGATATCAGAGATGGATATTATTTGGCATAAGGCATGCTATGCCGAAAGCGATTAATTGGTCCAAATTATATGAGGTTAAACGAGAACCAAATGAATCCCCGTCTGCCTTCATGGAGTGATTGAAAGTCACTGCCCAGAAATATACTAATTTGGACCCTGAAAAGCCAGAAGAGGCTGTTCAATTGGCTTCTATTTTTATGGGACAGTCGGCCCCAGATATAAGAAAGAAACTTCAAAAATTGGAAGGGGCAGACTCAAGGGATTTGGGAAAGATGTTAGAGATAGCATGGACAATTTTTAATAATAGGAAGAAGGAAAAAGAGACACGACAGGCTCAAAGGGAAAACCTAAGAGAGGGGAAATCGATTGCTGCTTTGACAGGGGCTCCTGGAGGAGCCTATGGAGGAAAGGGAGGAATAGGAAGGGGTTACCGGGGGATGGGAAGAGGTAGGGGAAGGGGAAAATCATCTCCTTTTGTGCAACCCGGTCTTGCGGAAGATCAGTGTGCAATCTGCAAAGAAAGAGGGCATTGGAAAAGGGAATGTCCTCAGGCTGGGAACTTGGACCCAGCCCTACAAGCCATTAAGCTGATGACATTAGACAATGAATCCTGAAGGGGACCGGGGGAATCATCCCCAGCTGAACCCCTGGTTACACTAAAGCTGGGGAACGATGAGGTAGAATTTTTAGTTGATGTGGGAGCCACTTATTCTGTACTTAATACTTGTAAAGGAAGCCTTAGCCATGAAACTGTAAGCGTTGTTGGTGCCACAGGGAAACGAGAAAATCGGCCCTTTGTGCAGCCCTTAAAATTTAAGTTAGGAAAACAATGGGTGACTCACCAATTTTTGTATATGCCTGAATGTCCGACACCCTTGATGGGAAGGAATTTATTGAGTAAACTAGACGTGCAGATAACCTTTGAGAATGGAGAGGTACAGCTGCTAATACCTGAATCAAAAGCTGTGGAAGCGAGAATTTTTATGTTACAGAATACGCAAAAAACAGAAGAAGAAATTCCTGCAGAAGTAGAGGATGCAGTAACACCTTTGGTATGGGCTAGTGGAATCCCAGGTCGGTCTAAATTGGCGAAACCAGCAAAGGTTGTTCTAAAACCCGGAACTAAACCGGTAAGACAAAAACAGTATCCTATTAAGTGGGAGGATAGAAAGGGGTTGGAAGAGTTAATAATGAAATTTTTGAACTATGGATTACTGATAGAATGTGAATCAGAATATAACACCCTGATATTGCCAGTAAAAAAGCAAAATGGCAAGGAATATAGATTACTTCAGGATTTAAGAGCTGTAAATCAGATTGTTCAAGATATTCACCCGGTAGTGGCTAATCCATATACCTTGCTGACATCCTTAAAGGAAAAGCATAAGTGGTTTACTGTACTTGATCTCAAGGATGCTTTCTTCTGCATACCTTTAGACAAAGACAGTCAGGCGATATTCGCCTTTGAATGGGAAAGCCCCACCACCGGACGCAAAACACAACTTACCTGGACGGTGTTGCCTCAAGGGTTTAAAAATAGTCCAACAATATTTGGCAACCAATTGGCAAAGGAGCTGGAATTATGGAAAAAGGAAAACCCAGAAGGAACAATACTGCAATATGTAGATGACATTTTGTTGGCTACAGAGACTCGGGGAGAGTGTTTGCAGATGACTATAGGTCTGTTGAATTTCTTAGGACAAGGAGGATATCGTGTATCAAAAAGCAAAGCTCAGGTAGGGAAAGAGACTGTGGTTTACCTAGGCTTTGAGATTTCCCAAGAAAAATGGAGACTGGGAGCCGACAGAAAAGAAGTGATCTGCCAAACCCAGGAACCAAGAACTGTACGAGAATTGAGGGCGTTTTTAGGTATGGCCGGATGGTGCAGACTGTGGATTCTCAACTATGGACTGTTGGTAAAACCCCTTGTCGTGGTTTAAGCTGGCAGGCAGCCAAACCCCACGCAGCCGCTCGCTCACTCCCCCGCCCTGGTGGGATGGGGAGAGAATCGGACGGTTAAGAGTGAGAAAAACATGTGGGTTGAGATAAAGACAGTTTAATAGAACAGAAGAGGGAAAATAATAATAATAATAATAATAATAATAATGATAATAATAATGATAAAATATACAAAATGAGTGATGCACAATGCAATTGCTCACCACCCATGCTGACCAATAACTAAGTAGCGATTGCTACTTCCTGGATCACGCCTACCATTCATATACTGAGCATGATGTCACATGGTATGGAATACCCGGTTGGCCAGCTGGGCCAGCTGTCCTGGCTATGCTCCCTCCCAGCCTCTGCGTTTGGTGGAGCATGGAAGCTGTCCTTGACAGGGCACTTAGCAACAACTGAAAACATCAGTGTGTTATCAACATTCTTCTCATACTAAATCCAAAACACAGCACTAGGAAGAAATAGAACTCTATCCCAGCCGAAACCAGGACAGTATCCACCCCTTATTCTATACCATTTACGTCATGCCTAGGTCTCACATTTTTCAATACATTCCAATTAATCACCACCACTTTTCTTGTCTTTATATATATTTATATATACACACAGATATCATTCCCTTAGTCTATGGGCCATCCCTCTAATATGTCCATTGAGTTCATTTAGTCCATGACTTTGGGCTCCATCTGTCATAACAGTCTTTCAGGGCAAGAGAGATGGTGTGTGGTGTTGGATTGTTGCATGCTGAGGCCAGTTCTGGTTCCATTATCGCTGCGCTCATCCGGTTCTATCATCATTGCACTTTGCTCAGTTTCATTGGAGTTAGTGGGAGAAGGGGTTAAGGTAGTAGAGTGACTGATAGTAGTTAAAGGATTAGTCTGATACTTTGTTGTGTAAATTAACTGAGGCACCTCACAAGGACAGTTCCTGATAAGAACTAAAAACTTGCCTTAAGGACCAGCTAAAACTGACCCTGCAGTTTGAGCAAGAGTCAAGGAACAACTGAGCCTGCGCAAAAACAAAAGGTTACTAGCGGTGACGGAGAGGAACCACTAACCTTCATCCCCACGACCCCCGACGACCACCACTAGGAGGCAATGCACAAGCGCAGATGGGAGGGGTCCATGGAAATGACTTCTTGGAACTCATTTTAATACAAAGCGGGGACAGGTCATGCATATGTATAGGTGTAATATGAAACTCTATGAATATGTAATATTTTACTGTATATATTTATGGTAAGTGCCGCGTTGAGGCGCGCACGACTTTGGTGGGACTACCCCCCATGCTGCCCAGCGCTGAATAAACATACCTACTTTACAATCTCATAGATTGTGGAGTCCGGTTTCCGCAAGTCAGCTTTGGCGAGCCAGGCAGGAGACTCTCTGCTTCACCGCGGGATCGGCTGAGGAGCGGACGCCCCTGGGCGCGCCCCGAGCACTTCCTCGGAGGGGACTACGCTGCCAGCCACTCACCGTGGGAGTAGACAAGAACCTCCTGAGTCCGCGGAAAGGAAAGGTATGTTTTAGGAGAGGGGCCTGTAAGTTGTACGCATGGCTGGGGCTGCTGGTAAATCGCGCAGAGACTTCTGGCGTGCAGCATAGTCCCCGTATGGTAGGAGGGTACCCTGCACGGTAGGGGATTCGCTGACCGATAGAGCGGCCGCTAGCGATCTTGGGAGTAGATCAAGTGAATCCGAGGTTTCCGCTGCATCCCAGTGTTGGGAGCCAGGACGGACCTGCTAATGACTGGTATATAAGAAGCAGGAGAAGGGTAAGCGGACCTCCTTGCAATTGCGATTGGGTCATCTTTACGGTTGCAGCTGCTGGGTGGATGTACAACTAGTCTGAGGAGTTGTACGTGGCATGGCCATAAGTATTATCATCTGTTGCAACAATTTATTGTGTGACTGAGTGTCTGTGTTGTATGAGTGAGACGCAGCACAGCTGCGAAGTGAGTGCGGAGTTCTGATCCGCGGTTCCGTAATCTCCGCGAGGAGAGCGGCCAGAGACGAACGAAGTGAATGATAGGATCGAGCCTTCGTCTTTTGTGTACGAAAACATTGTAAAATTTTGTGGAAAAGCAGTATTGTACATCTATGATAAGAAAACCTCCGATAAAATCACTGAGACAGTGAAGTCGGTGTGCGGGAAGGAAAACTAGTCCCGGAAGCTTATTAAAGGTTAAAAGAAAAGATCAATAAAGGGAAGATATGAAATGGGTAACATTCAAAAGGGAGTCTTGAAGAAAAGCCCCTTGGGCTGTGTGCTTGCTCGTTGGAGAGATATTGTTGGGACTGGAGGGACAGAAAGTAAAAAGACTCTTATTAAGTATTGTAATCAATGGTGGCTGTTGTATAAATTAGAAAGTGAAGCTAAGTGGCCATTCAATGGATCAATAGACTATAATACTCTCCTACAATTGATGCTGTTTCTAAGGAGAGAAGGGAAGTGGGATGAAGTTTCATATGCAGATATGTTTTTTACCCTCCGAAATCATCCGGAGTGGCAAAGGGACTGTGGAATGGTACCACCACAGGACCCTATGGTACTCGCACTTGAGCGAGAAAATAATAAGAAACTTAAAGGTAAACTGAAGCAGTGTTGCTCAGCATGTAGTATTGGACAAAGGTGTATTAAAGCAAACAAAATTCACCAGGCACTGGAACCAGATCTAACTGACCTGTTTAAGCCTCCCCCTCGACCACAGGAACAGGATGCGGACTCGGACGAAACTTCCACCCCCCCGGACAGCCCTGTATCTTCCCACACCAGAAAGAAAACTGCCCCAGTAGCCTTACAGGCACCTCTTCGAGAGGTGGTGGCGCCTGATGGCGGGACAATGCTAATCAAGGTACCTTTTTCCACTACTGATTTAGGGGAATGGAAAAGGGTTGCGAAGGATTATAGGAGCGATCCAATCAGTGGATTATAGGAGCGATCCAGTATTACATCCAGCGCTGTAATAAAGAGAATGCCTGCTTCTTAATGCTGCATTGGGGTTAAGAGGTTTATTCCCGATTTTGGTGACAAAATGTTTGATATTTTAATTGGTTATTCCTTAGTTAGTGTATTGAGTTTACGTGGCAAGGTTTTGGTAGAAGGGGGGCTACAGGGGTGGCTTCTGTGAGAAGATGCCAGAAGCTTCCCCTATGTCCGATAGAGCCAGTGCCAGCCGGCTTCAAGATGGACCTGCTGCTGGCCAAGGCTGAGCCAATCAGCGACAGTGGTAGCACCTCTGTCATAACATGTTTAAGAAGGTGGGGGAAAAACTGCTGCACAACAGCAGCTGGGAGAGAGGAGTGAGAACATGTGAGAGAAACAACCCTGCAGACACCAAGGTCAGTGAAGAAGGAGGGGGAGGAGGTGCTCCAGGCGCCAGAGCAGAGATTCTCCTGCAGGCCGTGGTGAAGACCATGGTGAGGCAGGCTGTCCACCTGCAGCCCATGGAGGTCCACAGTGGAGCAGATATCCACCTGCAGCCCGTGGAGGACCCCACACCGGAGCAGGTGGATGCGCCCGAAGGAGGCTCTGACCCCATGGAGAGCCTGCACCAGAGCAGGCTCCTGGCAGGACCTGTGACCCCGTGGAGAGAGGAGCCCACGCTGGAGCAGGTTTTACTGGCAGGACTTGTGACCCCATGGGTGACCCATGCTGGAGCAGTCTGTTCCTGAAGGACTGCACCCCGTGGAAAGGAACCACGCTGGAGCAGTTCATGAAGAACTGCAGCCCATGGGAAGGACCCACGTTGGAGAAGTTCGTGGAGGACTGTCTCCCAGGGAGGGACCCCACGCTGGAGCAGGGGAAGAGTGTGAGGAGGAAGGAGCGGCAGAGACAACGTGTGACGAACTGACTGCAACCCCCATTCCCCGTCCCCCTGCACCGCTCAGGGGAAGGAGGTAGAGAAATTGGGAGCGAAGTTGAGCCTGGGAAGAAGGGAGGGGTGGAGGGAAGGTGTTTTAAGAATTGGTTTTATTTCTCATTATCCTACTCTGATTTTGATTGTCAATAAATTAAATTAATTTCCCCGAGTTGAGTCTGTTTTGCCTGTGACAGTAATTGGTGAGTGATCTCCCTGTCCTTTTCTCTCCCCTGTGCAGCTGAGGAGGGGGAGTGATAGAGCGGCTTGGTGGGCACCTGGTGTCCAGCCAGGGTCAACCCACCACAGTTAGTTAGGTAAAGCAGAACTAAAAGAGAGACAGTTAGATTAATTTAGCTGTGTTTCCAAAAGCCTTTATTAAAGTCCTTCTTGATTTAAGAATACTTCAGAAAATTGTCATATTGAGAAGTAGGATATTGCCATATTTTAAAAAATAGAGGCAGAAAAAATAAAGTTCAACAAAATGCAGCTTTCCAGCTTGGCAGGGGCAGTGGCCAGTGAAAGACCCTACTCTCAGCCCATGAAGTTTTCACCTCATTAGAGTCTGAAATCATTGCAGTGGGGTTAGGATTTCACACCAGGTGTCTAACGCATCATTATCTTGAAAAGTGCTCAACAGCAGTGGAGAAGTGTTTACATTTACAGTTATTATGGTTAGCTGTGAATGGAGAAGAACCTTGGAGGGTCTCAAAAAGCTGGTGTAACATGTCAGCAGAATTAAAGGAAAGAAAGGGTCTTTTATTTTGTGTTCTCTGCTCTCCTGTGCCACTAATTTCCATTCTTCCATGCCTCTTCCTCTTAGGACTTTCCGTCATGTCTTTTAGCTCCCATCTGCAAAGCTAGCCTTGATGTTTTTGGGCAGATCTCCAAAGAGTGATTTGCCACTGTCTATCTAGGTGTAGCTGATCCCTTGTTAGCATTTTCATAGGAGGGTGAGCAGGTCCCTTCTAAAAACCACGGAGAGCAGGGGGGAGAGAATTCCTGCGCCGTTTCATGAGTGGGCTCAGTTTAACCTGGTGTGTATGCACACATGCACTCGTGCTCGGAGGCATACCCCAGTCCTCACTCTCACTGCATGGATTAAAACCAGCTGCTTGCGCCTTTCAGCTTCGGCAATCCTTTTTTTTATCAGTTTGTTTTCAAGTCTGCCTTTCCAAGGAGAGGAACAAAAAGATGAGATTCTTCTAAAAATGAAATCTGAAATCCTTGTGGATCTTTTTTTCTTGTTCCTTCCAAACGAGCAATTGTCTCTGTAAGGTCTAAGAGCTGTTTCTGCCTGCCAACTCTACTAGGAATGTAAAATGAGTTTTCATAACCCCATTGCTCTTCTCCTAGCCACTTTTGCTAGCACGTGTGCAATTTACACTAAAGGATGCATTCGGTCACGTAATACGTCTACATACTGGTCAGTGAAGATATCCCAAGAGAGGGTTTGATAACATCCTGCTCAAGGATTCAGTTAAGGCAATGTGCTTTATAGAACACAACTACCAAACCAATTTGAGCGTTCATTTAAATATGCAAATTTCAAAAATTTCAATATATGTTTTCCGTAAGGTTAGACAGATGTGTGCCAGTGTTTAGTCATTACTTTTATAATATTTCTCCTGTATTTTTAAGTGTTTGACTCTAGCAGAGATTAATTAGTCTCATAGGAATCGATATAAAATCAGCCAATAGACCTAGGACTGAACAAAATGTATAGCCATATTTTGTGCTGTCAGAGACTTAAGTACTGTATTGCAGTGCTCCAGCTGAGAAGACACAGCTGTATTTTATGAATGGTTATTACCTGCAAAATGCTGTTGTACAGAGTAGTGAGTTGCATTTCAGTCTCTTGCTTGGGCAATTGCTTTGCTCTCTGTGGACTAAATGTGATGAAATACCCAGCCTTTCACCTCTGCTGTCTGGATCACTGGTTTCGGTGGGAGCAGTGGTTGTCCTGGGATGCTTGTAAATATGAACTGAATGAAAGAGAAGTCATTTGACCAGGTCAAACTCAGATATGTGTTTCTTAGTTGTTTGACAACAATATTTCAAGTGCATGCAAATCAAGGGCCCGATTCTTTTTGTATAGTGTCCTGAAAACTCTCAGTAGAGTTGTAGGATCCTCGGACCCAATACAAGTGTAGACTTAAGTGATGATCTATATTTCAATGCTTTTATGAGGTGAAGGGAAAAAATCTCTTCATTTTTCTCTTTTTGGAAATGACATTAGTGTCCAGATGAATGGATGCTCCAGAATGAGCAAAGGAAGCAGCACTAATCCAGGCTCTAATATAAGGGAACAGGGATTCCCACACTGCTGTGGGTAGGTCCATGTGCCCATGTGGTTGTCCTCTGAGTACTCTTGAGTCTCCTCCTTCCCTTGGTGTATGGAAACACTGGATCAGTAGGATGGCTCCATCTCCTTAGTCAACAGGCTCACTTTGAGGTCCTGGTTTTGGCTGGGATAGGGTTAAATTTCTTCCTAGTGCTGTGTTTTGGATTTAGTATGAGGAGAATGTTGATAACACACTGATGTTTTCAGTTGTTGCTAAGTGCCCTCCTAGTCCAAGGACAGCTCCCGTGCCTACTGACTGAGCTAGGTACACAGGATGGGAGGGAACATAATCAGGACAGCAAGTCCAGCTGGCTAATGGGGTATTCCATACCATGTGACATCATGCTCAGTATATGAACGGTAGGCGTGATCCAGGAAGTACCGATCGCTACTTGGTTATCGGTCAGCGCGGGTGGTGAGCAATTGCATTGTGCATCACTCATTTTGTACATTTTATCATTATCATTATTATTTTCCCTTTTTTTTTCTGTTCTATTAAACTGTCTTTATCTCAACCCACGAGTTTTTCTCACTCTTACCCTTCTGATTCTCTCCCCGTCCCGCTGGGGGTGGGGGGAGTGAGTGAGCGGCTGTGTGGTATTGGCTGCCTGTCACGTTAAACCACGACAGGCCCTCAGCCTCTGGAGGCGACTCCTGTCACGCATGAAGGAAAGATATCCCTTCAAGGAAGATGTTATATATCGCCCAGGCAAACGGACCACTATGGAGAGAGGTATCAGGTACTTGAGAGAATTAGGCGTGCTGGAGGTGGTTTATAGTGACCTGGACAACGACCAAATGCCCAAAGATCCAGATGAAGTCCAGTGCATGTGACCCATGTGGCGGAAGTTGGTACAGAGCGCACGAGCGTCGTATGCCAATTCATTAGCAGTACTGTGCTGGAAAGAGGAAGAAGCACCAACGGTGGACGACGTGGTTGGCAGACTCAAGGAATATGAAGAAACTGTCTCCTCCCCCCTTGTCTCGGCTGTGGAGAAACTGTCCCGGGAGGTCCAGCAACTCAAAGAGGATATGTCCTGTTCCACACCTGTATGGACCAGTATCTCAGCCATTAGAAGTCAGCGTTTTTCTGCTCAAGAGAGAGGATATAGAAAGTACACACCACAGGGCACCCTGTGGTTTTACCCGCGTGACCACAGAGAGGACATGAGGAAGAGGGATGGAAAACCTACCTTGACCCTAGAGGCACAGGTACGTGAGTTGCAAGGAAAAACAATCACACAAGGGGATTCCCCCAGGAAAAATGCTGCTCCAGTTTTCAGGAAAAACCTGTCTCACGATGGTCCAGTTTCCAGTGAACAGTTCCCCAGACAGAGTAGAAGGGCTGATCTTACTTTGGATTGTAATGAAGAAATTCTGGACTTGCTTTTGCAAGTGAGAGATGGATACTATGACCAGAACTAGAGGGGCCCTGCCTCCGGCCAGGTGGAGGAAAGGGACAACCGGGTTTACTGGACTGTGTGGATTCGATGGCCTGGCACATCAGACCCACAGGAGTATAAGGGTCTCGTAGACACTGGTGCACAGTGTACCCCAATGCCATCAAACTATAGAGGGGCAGAACCCATCTGTATTTCTGGAGTGACAGGGGGATCCCAAGAGTTAACTGTGTTGGAGGCCGAAGTGAGCCTAACCGGGAATGAGTGGCAGAAGCACCCCATTGTGACTGGCCCAGAGGCTCCGTGCATCCTTGGCATAGACTACCTCAGGAGAGGGTATTTCAAGGACCCAAAAGGGTACCGGTGGGCTTTTGGTATAGCTGCCCTGGAGACGGAGGAAATTAAACAGTTGTCTACCTTGCCTGGTCTCTCGGAGGACCCATCTGTTGTGGGGTTGTTGAGGGTTGAAGAACAACAAGTACCAATCGCTACCACAACAGTGCACCAGCGGCAATACCGCACCAACCGAGACTCCCTGATCCCCATCCATAATCTGATTCGTCGACTGGAGAGCCAAGGAGTGATCAGCAAGACTCGCTCACCCTTCAACAGTCCCATATGGCCAGTGCGAAAGTCCAATGGAGAGTGGAGACTAACAGTAGACTACCGTGGCCTGAACGAAGTCACGCCGCCACTGAGTGCTGCCGTGCCGGACATGCTAGAACTTCAATACGAACTGGAGTCAAAGGCAGCCAAGTGGTACGCCAAAATTGACATTGCTAATGCGTTCTTCTCAATCCCTTTGGCGGCAGAGTGCAGGCCACAGTGTGCTTTCACTTGGAGGGGCGTCCAGTACACCTGGAACCGACTGCCCCAGGGGTGGAAACACAGCCCTACCATTTGCCATGGACTGATCCACACCACACTGGAACAGGGTGAGGCTCCAGAACACCTGCAATACATCGATGACATCATTGTATGGGGCAGCACAGCAGAAGAAGTTTTTGAGAAAGGGAAGAGAATAGTCCAAATCCTTCGGAAGGCTGGCTTTGTCATAAAACAAAGTAAGGTCAAGGGACCTGCACAGGAGATCCAGTTGTTAGGAATAAAATGGCAGGACGGACGTCGTCAGATCCCAATGGATGTGATCAACAAAATAACAGCCATGTCCCCACCAACTAGCAAAAAGGGAATACAAGCTTTGTTAGGCATTGTGGGCTTTTGGAGAATGCATATTCCATATTACAGCCTGATTGTAAGCCCTCTCTATCAAGTGACTCGGAAGAAGAACGACTTCAAATGGGGTCCTGAGCAACAACAAGCCTTTGACCAAATTAAACAGGAGATATTTCAGGCAGTAGCCCTTGAGCCAGTCCGGGCAGGACAAGATGTAAAGAATGTGCTCTACACCACAGCTGGGGAGAATGGCCCTGCCTGGAGCCTCTGGCAGAAAGCACCAGGGGAGACTCAAGGTCGACCCTTAGGGTTTTGGAGTTGGGGATACAGAGGATCCGAGGCCCGCTATACTCCAAGTGAGAAGGAGATATTGGCAGCATATGAAGGGATTCGAGCTGCTTCGGAAGTGGTTGGTACTGAAGCACAGCTCCTCCTGGCACCCCGACTGCCGGTGCTGGGCTGGATGTTCAAAGGGAGGGTCCCCTCTACACATCATGCAACCGACGCTACGTGGAGTAAGTGGGTCGCACTGATCACACAACGGGCCCGAATAGGAAACCCGTCGCCCAGGAATCTTGGAGGTGATCACGAACTGGCCAGAAGGCAAAGATTTTGGAATATCCCCAGAGGAGGAGGTGATGCGTGCTGAAGAGGCCCCACTATATAACAAACTACTAGAAAATGAGAAGCAATATGCCCTGTTCACTGATGGGTCCTGTCGCCTTGTGGGAAAGCATCGGAGGTGGAAAGCTGCTGTATGGAGTCCTATACGCCAAGTTGCAGAAACTGCTGAAGGAGAAGGTGAATTGAGACAGTTTGCAGAGGTGAAAGCCATCCAGCTGGCCTTGGATATTGCTGAACGAGAAAAATGGCCAGTACTTTATCTCTATACTGATTCATGGATGGTGGCAAATGCCCTGTGGGGGTGGTTGCAGCAGTGGAAGCAGAACAACTGGCAGCGCAGAGGTAAACCCATCTGGGCTGCCGCATTGTGGCAAGATATTGCTGCCCAAGTAGAGAACGTGGTTGTAAAAGTATGTCACGTAGATGCTCACGTACCCAAGAGTCGGGCCACTGAAGAACACCAAAACAACCAGCAGATGGACCAGGCTGCTAAGATTGAAGTGGCTCAGGTGGATCTGGACTGGCAACAGAAGGGTGAATTATTGATAGCTCTGTGGGCCCATGACACCTCAGGCCATCAAGGAAGAGATGCAACATATAGATGGGCTCGTGATCAAGGGGTGGACTTGACCATGTATGCTATTGCACAGGTTATCCATGAATGTGAAACATGCGCTGCAATCAAGCAAGCCAAGCAAACAAAGCCTCTTTGGTATGGAGGACAATGGCTGAAATATAAATATGGGGAGGCCTGGCAGAGTGATTATACCACACTCCCACAAACCCGCCACGGCAAGCGCTATGTGCTCACCATGGTGGAAGCAACCACCGGATGGCTGGAAACATATCCCGTGCCCCATGCCACAACCAGGAACACCATCCTGGGCCTTGAAAAGCAAGTCCTATGGCGACATGGCACCCCAGAAAGAATTGAGTCAGACAAACGGGACCCATTTCTGAAACACCCTCATAGACACCTGGGCCAAAGAGCATGGCATTGAGTGGGTCTATCACATCCCCTACCATGCACCAGCCTCTGGGAATATCGAACAATACAATGGACTCCTAAAGACTACGCTGAGGGCAATGGGTGGTGGGACATTCAAGCATTGGGATACACATTTAGCAAAAGCCACCTGGTTAGTCAACACCAGGGGATCTTTCAGTCGAGCTGGCCCTGCCCATTCAAAACCCTTACGTTCTGTAGAGGGGGATAAAGTCCCTGTCGTGCACATAAGAAATATGCTGGGGAAGACAGTCTGGGTTACTCCTGCCTCTGGCAAGGGAAAACCCATCCGTGGGATTGCTTTTGCTCAAGGACCTGGGTGCACTTGGTGGGTAATGCAAAAGGATGTATCTCAAGGGGATTTGATTTTGGGTGAAAATAGCCAATGAACTGAATTGTATGATGTTAATTGTTATATGATATTGTATATCATTATTTCTATGGTTGCTATCCATGGTATAGCAGTAAAAATCACCCAGATTAACAAAGAATGAACTAATGACTTGCGGAAACCGGACTCCACAATCTATGAGATTGTAAAGTAGGTATGTTTATTCAGCGCTGGGCAGCATGGGGGGTAGTCCCACCAAAGTCGTGCGCGCCTCAACGCGGCACTTACCATAAATATATACAGTAAAATATTACATATTCATAGAGTTTCGTATTACGCCTATACATATGCATGACCTGTCCCCGCTTTGTATTAAAATGAGTTCCAAGAAGTCATTTCCATGGACCCCTCCCATCTGCGCTTGCGCATTGCCTCCTAGTTGTGGTCGTCGGGGGTCGTGGGGATGAAGGTTAGTGGTTCCTCTTCGTCGCCACTAGTAACCTTTTGTTTTTGCGCAGGCTCAGTTGTTCCTTGACTCTTGCTCAAACTGCAGGGGTTTTAGCTGGTCCTTAAGGCAAGTTTTTAGTTCTTATCAGGAACTGTCCTTGTGAGGTGCCTCAGTTAATTTACACAACAAAGTATCAGACTAATCCTTTAATTACTATCAGTCACTCTACTACCTTAACCCCTTCTCTCAGTCCCCCCTTTTCTAAAAAGTTAGTAAATTCTTTTACTTTATATTAATGCCTTTTATATTATTCCATTCCTCTCCAGGTTCTTTATAAGATTTTTGCCTGCTTCTATTTGTTGTCGGTGCTGATAAGCATATATCAAATGTCTCATTTGTTTTACCATTCGCCAATTTAGAACATATAGCACTATAGATAGAACAATACTAATACAGGACAAAATCAGGAGAACAATAATATGGTGACACAAGTTATTAAGGATACCTGTAGCAGTGGGTCACCATCCGAAAAGTTTATCCCACCATTTATGTTCTCCATCCTTTTCTAATCTTTTAGAACTTCTTTTAAGTATACTTGACTTCCGTGCATAACCACGGTAGATAGATTTGCACCCTTTCGATCAGAATGTATCCCCATGGATCCAGTGTATCCGATATAAGCTTGAGACCAAGGTTGCCCAATATTATTCTGGCTAGAAGTGCTCCCCCATCCCTGAATTATAATTGTGACCGTGAGAAAAATAATTTTCCTGGTTGGGCTTGTGCAACCTTCCATGGAGATTTATGTGTCTTTTCACTCTGGTGTGATGGATCCAGGTGCTCTGCTCCTTGATTTTGATTGCTGTGAAGGAGGTGAGGAGTACCTGGAATGGTCCTTCCCACTGCGGTTCCAAAGCCTTTTCTGTAAGAGACTTTACATATACATAGTCTCCAGGTTGTATATTATGTACAGGCCCATCCAAACCCCTGCTTCGAGTCCCAACCACATATTTCTCAACTTTCCTGAGTTGTTTCCCCAATGCCACCATGTAGGAGGTCATGATTTCATCCCCGGCTTGTGTGGACATCCTTTTCTGTACTCTGTAGGGTCATCCATACAAGGTTTCAAAAGGGCTCAGTCCTTCTTTTGCTCTTGGTCTAGTTCGTATACACAAAAGAGCCAAAGGGAGAGACTGAGGCCAGGTCAAGTTAGTTTCCTGTCCCAATTTCACAATCTGCTGTTTGATTAAATGGTTCATTTTTTCTACCTGGCCACTCGACTGAGGGCGATATGGGGTATGAAGCTGCCAATCTATGCCCAAATGGCGGCTAATTTGTTGTACTACTTTTGAGATGAAATATGGTCCTCTGTCAGAAGATATGGTTGCTGGAACCCCAAAACATGGTATTATTTCTTGTATTAATAGCCTAGTTACCTCCCAAGCCTTGGCTGTTCTGGTAGGGAATGCCTCTGGCCAACCTGAAAAGGTATCAGTTAATACCAATAAATATCGATACCCCCCTTTTCTTGGGAGTTCTGAAAAATCGATCTGCCATTGTTGTCCAGGCCTGTTGCCTTTCCCGATTTGGCCCATTTCTGGTTTGGGGGTATTCTTGGGATTAGTCTGGAGGTAAAGATCGCACTGCTGAGTCACTTGTCTCACAGTGGTGTATAGATTTCTAGCTACGATCTCTCTAATTAGGTGTTTATATAGGGCCTCTGCCCCCCAATGCCTCTTCTTATGTTCTTCCCTTATCAGAGACCATGTTAGATAGGAGGGAGTGATTAGTTTCCCTTGTGGGGTGAGAGCCCGCCCCTCTTTATTATATGACCCTTCTAGATCTGCAATAAGCTTCTGATCATCTTTTGTATATCCTGGCTTACCTTCTAGGGAGATTCGCCCGTCAGGGACTAAAGCCCCTTCTATTTTTACCTTTGCCTTGGCTGCCTGTTTTGCCTCTCTGTCCGCCAGCTCATTTCCCCTTTCCAATTCCGAGCTCACTTTCTGGTGTGCCTTGATGTGTATAATTGCCACTTTCTCAGGGAGTTGTACTGCCTCCAACAGTCTCAAAATTTCCTCTGCGTGTTTAATATTCTTCCCTTGGGAGTTCAATAACCCTCTTTCTTTCCAGATTGCCCCATGTGCGTGCACAACTCCGAAGGCATATCTTGAGTCTGTATAAATGTTCACAATTTTTCCTTGGGCCAATTCTAAGGTACAGGTTAGAGCGATTATCTCTGCTTTCTGTGCCGAGGTATTTAGGGGCAAAGGCCTTGATTCTATTATCTCCTGACTAGTGATAATAGCGTATCCCGCGTATCTTTTACCACTCAGGACATAGCTGCTTCCATCTGTGAACCAGTTTTCTCCGTCTTCTACAGGGCTGTCTTTCAGATCTGGCCGGCTTGCATATGTTGCTTCAATGGTTTCTAAGCAGTCATGATGCACTGGTTCTCCTGTGTTTCCCTCTAGGAAGGAAGCTGGGTTGGCAATGTTAGTGACTATTATTTCCACATCATCCTGTTCTACCAATATAGCCTGATATCCTAGAAATCTTTGTTGAGAAAGCCAATGTCCACCCTTCGCTTCCAGTACTGCAGATACTGTATGGGACACCAGCACAGTCATTTTCTGACCCAGGGTGAATTTTCGGGCTTCTTGTATGTTTAGTATTACAGCTGCGACTGCCCGCAAGCATCCAGGCCAGCCCTTCGCAGTTATATCCAACTGTTTGGAAAAGTAGGCAACTGCTCGTCGATCGGGACCCAAATTCTGTGCTAGTATCCCCAGAGCAACCCCTTGTTTTTCGTGGGAAAAGAGGAGAAATGGCTTACTCACATCTGGGAGCCCCAAGGCTGGAGCTGACATCAAGGCTTTCTTTAGTTTTTCAAAGGCTCGTACGGCCTGGTTGTTCCATTCAAGGTGTCCCTGGTCAGTAGTTATTAGGGCATATAATGGTTTAACAAGCAGTCCATAATTATAAATCCACAGCCGACACCACCCAGTCATTCCCAAGAAAGTCCGTAACTCTTTCACTGTTCGAGGTCTCTGGGTTTGGCAGATTGCCTCTTTGCGGGCTTGTCCCAAGGTTCTTTCCCCAGCACTGATTTCATAGCCTAAATAAATCACTTTGCACTGTATTACTTGGGCTTTCTTCTTAGACACCCGGTACCCTTGGAGCCCCAAGAAATTTAATAGACTCACCGTCCAGGTGATACAATCATTCTCTGTTTTGGTGGCAATCATGGATATCGTCCACGTATTGTAGCAGTTTTCCTTTTTCAGACGGGATTTCCCATGATTCCAAGTCCTTCGCAAGCTGATTGCCAAAAATGGTAGGGCTATTTTTGAACCATTGTGGCAACACCGTCCAGGTGAGTTGAGTCTTGCGACCGGTTTTGGGGTTTTCCCATTCGAATGCAAACAATCTTTGGCTGGCTTCATGGAGAGGGAGGCAAAAGAAGGCATCTTTCAAGTCTATAACAGTAAACCAGGCTAATTCAGGTATTAGTGTAGTCAACAGAGTATATGGATTCGCCACCACAGGGTAGAGATCCTCAGTTACCTTGTTTACAGCCCGTAGATCCTGGACCACACGGTACGACCCGTCAGGCTTACGAACTGGTAATACGGGTGTGTTAAAATTAGACTCACATTCTTTTAATAGTCCCAATTGTAAAAATTTTTCGATTATCGGCCGAATCCCTTCTCTATCTTCTCTCTTTAGGGGATATTGCTTAATCCTTACTGGTTGTTGGTTTCCCTTTTTAAGTCTAACTTTAACAGGTAATGCATTCTTTGCTCTTCCGGGTACATCGGTAGCCCATACCCCAGGGTATACCTGATTTAAGACTTCCTCCCTAATTTCTCCTTTTATGGAAGGACTGGTTAAGAATAAACCCAGGATTTGAATGTATTGTTGATCTTTTTACTTTTAGAGAAATTTCTTCTTTTTCGAATATAATTTTTGCACCTAATTGTTCTAGCAAGTCTCTTCCCAATAGGGCCTTTGGAGGGTCGGGCATATATAGAAATCTGTGAATTCCCCATTGTTTTCCCAGTTTATATTTCAAAGGTTTACAAAAATACGCCTTTTCACTATGGCCAGTTGCCCCCTTTACCATGATGTAATCATTCTCCAGGGGCATCAAGGCTTGATTCAAAACTGAGTATGTTGCCCCTGTATCAACTAAAAATTCTACCTCTTGTTGTTCCTTCCCTAGCTTTATTATAACCAGTGGATCCACTAGGGTGGATTCGCCAGGTTCCCGTCAGTCCTCTTTCACATAAGCTACCACTTTCCTTGCCTGATAACTTCATCCTCTTCCCCTATTCATCGGACATTCTTCTTTCCAATGACCAAACTTTTTGCATCGTGCACATTGATTTTTTTCTAAGCGAGGCGGTTCTCGCCTAGGTCTCCTTTCCTCTTTTTTCCTTACAACTGCCACTATTCTCCTTTGCCCTTGTCTATATCCTTCTTCTCTGTTACTAAATACTCTCCATGCTTCATCTAGCAACACTTCCAGATTTCTACTTTCTGTAGTGCGTAGCTTCTGGAGCTTGCGGCTAATGTCCCCTGTGGACTGACCCAAAAACAGAGAGACTAGTTGTTGTATTCCTACCTCGGATCCAGGATCCAGCGGTGTGTTACGGCGCATTGCATCCATCAGTCGATCCAGGAATTCAGATGGGGACTTGGAGGGACCTTGCTTAACTGCATATAGAGCTGACCGGTTTATGGTTTTGGGTATAGCCTTTTCCATTCCTCTCAAAATCCACTCCTGATACCCCTGTAGTTTTACCTTTTCTGCAGATCTGTTCGCATCCCATCTTGGATCTTGTAGAGGGAAATATTCCTTAACATCCCCTCCTTTAGTCTTATAGTGATCATCAGCCAAACTCCCTGCTGTTTTTAAAATCAATTGCTTTTCTGTTTCAGTCATACAGTCTAATAATAACTGTATGTCCTTCCAATCAGGGTTATGCTGTTTCACAATAAACTGAAAATGTTTAGTTACACTGATTGGATCGCTCCTATAATCCTTCGCAACCCTTTTCCATTCCCCTAAATCAGTAGTGGAAAAAGGTACCTTGATTAGCATTGTCCCGCCATCAGGCGCCACCACCTCTCGAAGAGGTGCCTGTAAGGCTACTGGGGCAGTTTTCTTTCTGGTGTGGGAAGATACAGGGCTGTCCGGGGGGGTGGAAGTTTCGTCCGAGTCCGCATCCTGTTCCTGTGGTCGAGGGGGAGGCTTAAACAGGTCAGTTAGATCTGGTTCCAGTGCCTGGTGAATTTTGTTTGCTTTAATACACCTTTGTCCAATACTACATGCTGAGCAACACTGCTTCAGTTTACCTTTAAGTTTCTTATTATTTTCTCGCTCAAGTGCGAGTACCATAGGGTCCTGTGGTGGTACCATTCCACAGTCCCTTTGCCACTCCGGATGATTTCGGAGGGTAAAAAACATATCTGCATATGAAACTTCATCCCACTTCCCTTCTCTCCTTAGAAACAGCATCAATTGTAGGAGAGTATTATAGTCTATTGATCCATTGAATGGCCACTTAGCTTCACTTTCTAATTTATACAACAGCCACCATTGATTACAATACTTAATAAGAGTCTTTTTACTTTCTGTCCCTCCAGTCCCAACAATATCTCTCCAACGAGCAAGCACACAGCCCAAGGGGCTTTTCTTCAAGACTCCCTTTTGAATGTTACCCATTTCATATCTTCCCTTTATTGATCTTTTCTTTTAACCTTTAATAAGCTTCCGGGACTAGTTTTCCTTCCCGCACACCGACTTCACTGTCTCAGTGATTTTATCGGAGGTTTTCTTATCATAGATGTACAATACTGCTTTTCCACAAAATTTTACAATGTTTTCGTACACAAAAGACGAAGGCTCGATCCTATCATTCACTTCGTTCGTCTCTGGCCGCTCTCCTCGCGGAGATTACGGAACCGCGGATCAGAACTCCGCACTCACTTCGCAGCTGTGCTGCGTCTCACTCATACAACACAGACACTCAGTCACACAATAAATTGTTGCAACAGATGATAATACTTATGGCCATGCCACGTACAACTCCTCAGACTAGTTGTACATCCACCCAGCAGCTGCAACCGTAAAGATGACCCAATCGCAATTGCAAGGAGGTCCGCTTACCCTTCTCCTGCTTCTTATATACCAGTCATTAGCAGGTCCGTCCTGGCTCCCAACACTGGGATGCAGCGGAAACCTCGGATTCACTTGATCTACTCCCAAGATCGCTAGCGGCCGCTCTATCGGTCAGCGAATCCCCTACCGTGCAGGGTACCCTCCTACCATACGGGGACTATGCTGCACGCCAGAAGTCTCTGCGCGATTTACCAGCAGCCCCAGCCATGCGTACAACTTACAGGCCCCTCTCCTAAAACATACCTTTCCTTTCCGCGGACTCAGGAGGTTCTTGTCTACTCCCACGGTGAGTGGCTGGCAGCGTAGTCCCCTCCGAGGAAGTGCTCGGGGCGCGCCCAGGGGCGTCCGCTCCTCAGCCGATCCCGCGGTGAAGCAGAGAGTCTCCTGCCTGGCTCGCCAAAGCTGACTTGCGGAAACCGGACTCCACAATCTATGAGATTGTAAAGTAGGTATGTTTATTCAGCGCTGGGCAGCATGGGGGGTAGTCCCACCAAAGTCGTGCGCGCCTCAACGCGGCACTTACCATAAATATATACAGTAAAATATTACATATTCATAGAGTTTCGTATTACACCTATACATATGCATGACCTGTCCCCGCTTTGTATTAAAATGAGTTCCAAGAAGTCATTTCCATGGACCCCTCCCATCTGCGCTTGTGCATTGCCTCCTAGTGGTGGTCGTCGGGGGTCGTGGGGATGAAGGTTAGTGGTTCCTCTCCGTCACCGCTAGTAACCTTTTGTTTTTGCGCAGGCTCAGTTGTTCCTTGACTCTTGCTCAAACTGCAGGGTCAGTTTTAGCTGGTCCTTAAGGCAAGTTTTTAGTTCTTATCAGGAACTGTCCTTGTGAGGTGCCTCAGTTAATTTACACAACAAAGTATCAGACTAATCCTTTAACTACTATCAGTCACTCTACTACCTTAACCCCTTCTCCCACTAACTCCAATGAAACTGAGCAAAGTGCAATGATGATAGAACCGGATGAGCGCAGCGATAATGGAATCAGAACTGGCCTCAGCATGCAACAATCCAACACCACACACCATCTCTCTTGCCCTGAAAGACTGTTATGACAGATGGAGCCCAAAGTCATGGACTAAATGAACTCAATGGACATATTAGAGGGATGGCCCATAGACTAAGGGAATGATATCTGTGTGTATATATAAATATATATAAAGACAAGAAAAGTGGTGGTGATTAATTGGAATGTATTGAAAAATGTGAGACCTAGGCATGACGTAAATGGTATAGAATAAGGGGTGGATACTGTCCTGGTTTCGGCTGGGATAGAGTTCTATTTCTTCCTAGTGCTGTGTTTTGGATTTAGTATGAGAAGAATGTTGATAACACACTGATGTTTTCAGTTGTTGCTAAGTGCCCTGTCAAGGACAGCTTCCATGCTCCACCAAACGCAGAGGCTGGGAGGGAGCATAGCCAGGACAGCTGGCCCAGCTGGCCAACCGGGTATTCCATACCATGTGACATCATGCTCAGTATATGAATGGTAGGCGTGATCCAGGAAGTAGCAATCGCTACTTAGTTATTGGTCAGCATGGGTGGTGAGCAATTGCATTGTGCATCACTCATTTTGTATATTTTATCATTATTATTATCATTATTATTATTATTATTATTATTATTATTTTCCCTCTTCTGTTCTATTAAACTGTCTTTATCTCAACCCACATGTTTTTCTCACTCTTAACCGTCCGATTCTCTCCCCATCCCACCAGGGCGGGGGAGTGAGCGAGCGGCTGCGTGGGGTTTGGCTGCCTGCCAGCTTAAACCACGACAAGGGGTTTTACCAACAGTCCATAGTTGAGAATCCACAGTCTGCACCATCCGGCCATACCTAAAAACGCCCTCAATTCTCGTACAGTTCTTGGTTCCTGGGTTTGGCAGATCACTTCTTTTCTGTCGGCTCCCAGTCTCCATTTTTCTTGGGAAATCTCAAAGCCTAGGTAAACCACAGTCTCTTTCCCTACCTGAGCTTTGCTTTTTGATACACGATATCCTCCTTGTCCTAAGAAATTCAACAGACCTATAGTCATCTGCAAACACTCTCCCCGAGTCTCTGTAGCCAACAAAATGTCATCTACATATTGCAGTATTGTTCCTTCTGGGTTTTCCTTTTTCCATAATTCCAGCTCCTTTGCCAATTGGTTGCCAAATATTGTTGGACTATTTTTAAACCCTTGAGGCAACACCGTCCAGGTAAGTTGTGTTTTGCGTCCGGTGGTGGGGCTTTCCCATTCAAAGGCGAATATCGCCTGACTGTCTTTGTCTAAAGGTATGCAGAAGAAAGCATCCTTGAGATCAAGTACAGTAAACCACTTATGCTTTTCCTTTAAGGATGTCAGCAAGGTATATGGATTAGCCACTACCGGGTGAATATCTTGAACAATCTGATTTACAGCTCTTAAATCCTGAAGTAATCTATATTCCTTGCCATTTTGCTTTTTTACTGGCAATATCAGGGTGTTATATTCTGATTCACATTCTATCAGTAATCCATAGTTCAAAAATTTCATTATTAACTCTTCCAACCCCTTTCTATCCTCCCACTTAATAGGATACTGTTTTTGTCTTACCGGTTTAGTTCCGGGTTTTAGAACAACCTTTGCTGGTTTCGCCAATTTAGACCGACCTGGGATTCCACTAGCCCATACCAAAGGTGTTACTGCATCCTCTACTTCTGCAGGAATTTCTTCTTCTGTTTTTTGCGTATTCTGTAACATAAAAATTCTCGCTTCCACAGCTTTTGATTCAGGTATTAGCAGCTGTACCTCTCCATTCTCAAAGGTTATCTGCACGTCTAGTTTACTCAATAAATTCCTTCCCATCAAGGGTGTCGGACATTCAGGCATATACAAAAATTGGTGAGTCACCCATTGTTTTCCTAACTTAAATTTTAAGGGCTGCACAAAGGGCCGATTTTCTCGTTTCCCTGTGGCACCAACAACGCTTACAGTTTCATGGCTAAGGCTTCCTTTACAAGTATTAAGTACAGAATAAGTGGCTCCCACATCAACTAAAAATTCTACCTCATCGTTCCCCAGCTTTAGTGTAACCAGGGGTTCAGCTGGGGATGATTCCCCCGGTCCCCTTCAGGATTCATTGTCTAATGTCATCAGCTTAATGGCTTGTAGGGCTGGGTCCAAGTTCCCAGCCTGAGGACATTCCCTTTTCCAATGCCCTCTTTCTTTGCAGATTGCACACTGATCTTCCGCAAGACCGGGTTGCACAAAAGGAGATGATTTTCCCCTTCCCCTACCTCTTCCCATCCCCCGGTAACCCCTTCCTATTCCTCCCTTTCCTCCATAGGCTCCTCCAGGAGCCCCTGTCAAAGCAGCAATCGATTTCCCCTCTCTTAGGTTTTCCCTTTGAGCCTGTCGTGTCTCTTTTTCCTTCTTCCTATTATTAAAAATTGTCCATGCTATCTCTAACATCTTTCCCAAATCCCTTGAGTCTGCCCCTTCCAATTTTTGAAGTTTCTTTCTTATATCTGGGGCCGACTGTCCCATAAAAATAGAAGCCAATTGAACAGCCTCTTCTGGCTTTTCAGGGTCCAAATTAGTATATTTCTGGGCAGTGACTTTCAATCACTCCATGAAGGCAGACGGGGATTCATTTGGTTCTCGTTTAACCTCATATAATTTGGACCAATTAATCGCTTTCGGCATAGCATGCCTTATGCCAAATAATATCCATCTCTGATATCTTGTTAAAAGTCCCCGGGGTCCTGGCTGGTTGGGATTCCACCCTGGATCTGCGGCGGGGAAATTTTGATCTATCGTTCCCTGCAAATCCCATTAGCATGTGCCCCTTCTACTTGTTTCCGAGCAGTGTTTAATACCATCTTCTTTTCAGTACCGTCTAGCAATGTGTCTAATATTACCTGGAAATCATTCCAATCAGGGTCTTGGGTCCTGATTATAGTTTCAAATACTTTAAACACCCTTTCTGGGTCTTCTCTATAAATACCCGCCATTTCCTTCCAGGACCTTAAATCCGTTCTTGAAAATGGTACTTTAACTGTTACTGGCCCATTATTTCCGACCGCTTGCCGGAGGGGAGCTTGTAAAACCTCTCCTGCTTCCCCTTGTCGTCCCCTCGTTCTTCCTGCAACTGGACTAAATCCTTCTGCCCGACCAGATCGCCCTCCCTGTTCATAGCTATTTTCCCTTGATCCTCCCGCACCACCAGCCTCATCGGCTCACCTACGACCACTTTCTCTTGCCCTGCTCACACCACTAATTTCATCATCATCGTCAGGACTTTCTCCCAACCTCTGCTGGGGAGCAACCATTAATTCCAAATCATCATCTTCCTCCCGTTCACATTTCAAACATCTCTTCCTAATACTACAAGCAGAACAACATCGTTTTAAATTCCTACCCCTCCCTTCTTTTTTTAGGGCCAAGATCATAGGGTCCTGTGGGATTATTCCGCATTCCTCCTGCCATTCCGGGTGATTTCTTAGTGTGAAAAATAAATCCACATATGATACTTCATCCCATTTACCCTCCCGCCTGCAAAACAACATCAATTGTAGTATAGTGTTATATCTTAGAGTTCTATTTTTCAGCCATTTTTCCTGATCTTCGAGAGTATACGTTGGCCACCAATTATTACAATACTCTATAAGCTGTTTTCGAGTGAGAGGGTCCCCCCCCAATTTTCCCAAATGTTTCAGTATACATCCTAGGGGAGATCTTTTCAGAATCCCCCCTTCCGCCGAGGGTTTATTACCCATTATAAAAGATCCAGCAGCAACACAAAACACAAAACCAACAACTTCACACAAAATAGCCACAAATAGCAACAGCAACCCAAAACACAGAGACAATAGCCTTACACAAACAATCGAAGGGGACTCGAATCCCTATGCCGGTTTCAGTGGGACTCTAACCCAGGGGACTCTAACCCCTATATTAGTGGGACTCTAACCCACCCCTTGGCTGAAGGTTTCCAAAACCCAGGTGTCCTACGGACTTTCGTCCGATAGGATCCAATCCTTTGGGACTCTAACCCCGGGGGACTCTAACCCCTATATTAGTGGGACTCTAACCCACCCCTTCCCTTAGGCACCTTTATAGCCCAACCCTGCAAGGCTTTCGCCGCACCTTACGGGCAGGCAACCACCCTTTTAAAGAAAGGAATGCCTTTACCTTCCCAGGGGTCTTGCTCAGAGCTCTTCGGTCCGGGGATCAGAGGTTCTCCCCGAGAATCCCTCGGTGCCGGCTGGAGGTCCTGCGATCCCGTGGATCCGTCGAGATTCAGAAGCAGTGTCCCACCTGGGGTGCCAAAACTGTCACCGAAATCGGGAATAAACCTCTTAACCCCAATGCAGCATTAAGAAGCAGGCATTCTCTTTATTACAGCGCTGGATGCACGGGGCATCGTTCCACCTAACGTGCATGCCGCGTGTTGCATCAGTTACAGCTTATATCGTCCTACATCATACATATACATTGGATCTCCCGGAAGAATTATACATATTCATTCTATTTCCGGGAACTAATTGTCATATTTACATAGTTATTACGCATGCGGCTTGGGTCTCTGAGGGACCTCCATGGGGGTCTTCGGTGGTCTCTGGGGGTCCCTAGTGGTGGTTGAAGAGGTTTCTTTTAGTGTCCTTTCCATGAACTCTGAGTCTTCTTTTCCATATATGGTCTTGTCTTTGCTTATCTCTCTGTTTGTAAAGTTCTCAAGTTCCTTATCTTGGTTTCAATTGGTGTCTGCTGGTTTATCTACACTCCACCAGGATGGACCATTCACAGTTGCAAATTATGTCCTTGGGTGCATTCTTGTTTGAGGCCCCTTATAACAATTTCATAAGACAATGGAGAGGGTTAAAAATGCACAGAGAACCAGGAGCAGCTTTAAGGCTGTAGATTCTAAAACAAAGCAGGTTCTGACTTACTATGTGCATAATATTGCCATACAAAGTAATGCTGGATTTAGAAGGTATCTTTTTTCCTATGTACTTTATGAAGTAGAGTTTTCCCAACGAGTTGTCATAGCTTAGTAATTTACTTCTCATTTATGAGAACTTGCATCTTGCAGTTGCAAAGTGCTCTTCAGACGTTCACCACACCTACTAGCACCCCTATAAAAATCAGTCCACTTTCTGCTGATTTTAGGGGGGGTGGCTGACGGCGCAGCTACACCGCGACCTCCTCTGGTTGCCACCGCAAGCCTGGCGGGGCAAAGCATGGGCGGGGGCGGCTTAGCGGGCGCTTTCTGCGCCCCGCCGGGCAGAGGCAGCCCCCACTACCCGTGACGGCTCCGGCTCCCCTCGCAGGCGCAGGGCAGCTCGCCCCGGGCCACCTGCAGAGCTGGCGGCTCCTCAGCTCCACGCGTAGGTTGGCAAATGGGTGCCCCCTCATCCCCCCTTGCCCTACCGGCACAGAGCCCCCAAGCACAGCTCCCAGCGGACGGGACAGGGCGCTGCAAACCCAAAGTCGTCTTGAATGAAAGAAGGAGGAAAGAAAAGTTCGCTAAAACAAGGGAAGCAGCGGGGGATGGGGGCGGGGGGCTTACCTCGTGGGGCAGGCGGCGTGGCGCGGCCCGGGCACAGCTGCAGAGCGAGCTGCAGGAGCTGCAGGAGCAGCAGGGCAGCGCCGCGCTCGCACACCATGACGGCCGCGGGCCGAGCAGGGCGGCAGAGAACGGCACGCCACTCTGCTCCGGGCCTCGCCGTTTAACGGGGGCTGCCCCCGCGTTCGGGGAATGACGGCGGCAGGCCATTGGCCGGGGCTCCTCCGGACCCTGGGGGCAGGCGGGGGCTGCGCCGGGGTAGGGCCGCGCCGTCGGGTTCCGAGCCGGGGAATGGCCGAGCCCTCGGGTGGACCAGAAGGGAGCGAACCGTCGGGGCCCGAGCCGGGAATGACCGACGTCGGTGGGGGTGTCTGAGCCCGGGAAGAGCCTGAGATCTTGCCGAGATCCACGCAAAGGACCACACCTGTCAGGATGCAGGCTGGAGTCTGCCCTTTGAGGAGCCCTAGGAACTGAAACGTGTTTAATGGCACTGAATTCAAAATGGATGTGGATGCCCTGGTGTATAGACTTGGTCTTGGTAGGAATTTAACTCATCCAGTTTTCCTAACTGAACAGTGTCACCAAAAGGGTCTGTGCAGATTGCAGACTGGAGCAAATTTGGTTTCTAGAAGAGTCTTGACTGGCAAAGTGAGGAACATATCATCTGGTCTCCCCCACTTCATTTAGAGAGCTCAGGAACATTGGGAGAGCTCAAACAGACCGGCTTGAGGCTACTGAAAAAGATTGCTTGTGTTAACAAACCCCCAAACCTGATGACTTAACCAAACTCAGTTTAAAAAAAAAACTTCTGCTTTCAACTACATCGATTTTCAGTATTGTGTGTGCCCCCCAGGATGTCATTATTCCATTGTTTCTCCTCTACTCCAGAAAATCCTAGCCTCTGCATTGCTGATGTTAAGAAAGCATGGGAGCGAGGGGCAAGCGAGCAAGCCCCTCTGGGGCTGAGCAGCCGTGCAACCAGTTTCCTCTATGCCCACGTGAAACCACCCATCAGGCAGGCCACCCCCCTCTGTGCTTTCTGCTCACAAAGGAAGGGGTCTCCCACGGGAGCCCGTAGCAGCAGAAGAGCTGCAAGGCGCTTCTCCCGCTCAGGAGCTGACAGCACGTGGCGGGCTTCCCAACCTGCTGCACTCCCCTCTTCGTCCTATGCTTCTCTTTGTGCCCCCAGTCCTGCAGATGAACCTCTGTCACATCAGAAGAAACCCAGGAAGCCATGGCTGGCCCCCTCACAGCTTGCTACACAGCACGCAGTTGGAATAGCTGGAGCTGTCTGATATTATTTACATAATAAAAAGAAGGGCAACAATAGGAGGAAAATTTTATGTTAAGTGAGCAAAGTAGTATTGATTAATGTTCAGTCACATCAGGCTTGGCGTATACAGCTAACAAGTACTGCAGAGAACAGCCCTTGGGGGGCTCATTGTGTGCAAGGCAAGACACAGCACGCTGCAGGGCTGGGGCTGCGGAGCACGCTGCAAAGGGTCTGCCCGAGGGGCTCCGCCACCGCACAGAGCACGGGTGTGGGCTCCTCTCCAAGGCAGGCGCAGTGGGATTTTCAAATACCTTCAGCTGGCCTTTATTCACATACTCTTTAGTTGCCCTCCCTGCATGTTATATACCCTATAACACACCATACTTCTTAGCTTATTTGTGTAAGCGTTGACCCACTCTTTTAGTTGCACATTTCTTCCTCTGCCCATCGCCAGGCTGGAGGATGCTCCCTCATATCCAGTGTGTCCCAGCATAATGTTCTTCCACCTCCTCACCCTGCTGCTCTTCCATATATCTCTCCACACAAGAAATGCCTCGGCTTCACTTCCACCATCCTTGCCCCTGTGGTGGAAGTGACAGGATGACGTGGTGGTGTCAGCAGGCTGGCAGAGAGCAGCACAGTGGAGTGAGAAAAACAGAGCAGCAGGTTCAGAGTGCTACAGAGCAGGGAGAGAGAGGAAGGCTGAAAGGGGGTAGAGTAGGAGGCAAGGACATGGAACAAAAAAAGGAAGAAGGAAGGATTTACGGTGCCACAACTTCCTAGAAAGAAGTCTCAGTCCAGAACTCATCCCCAACCTAAAGGATGGAGACAGCACAAATGCTGCAGAGGCTAATACATGGACCTAGAGCAGCACTGACGTTGCTCTACTATCTATGAAGAAGGAGAAGTCCTTCATCACCAAAGAGCATTCTTTGAAAACATAGGTTTAAATGCCTTTACACAAAAACATCATGAAGGTCTGCAAAATCATCACGATTCCGTATTTAAGTATTCAGTGACTATAGCAGACAAAAAAGAGTGATAAAAGGAAGGTAAAGTTTTGCTTTCACCTAAGGAAACACTATCAATTATTTGCAACTGTTTATTCTGTAATTTCTTTGAGTTTATCTTCAGGAGACCTGATTTTTCAGAAGGCCAACGTCATCAATTCTGAAAAAATCTATGCAAGATGAGTCTATAAAGAGAGTATGCCATTGGATTATTATCTGTGAGAACAGCTGTCATGGTTTAACCCCAGCCAGCAACTAAGCACCACACAGCTGCTCACTCACTCCCCCACGGTGGGATGGGGGAGAGAACTGGAAGGGTAAAAGTGAGAAAACTCATGGGTTGAGATAAAGACAGTTTAATAGGGAAAGCAAAAGCCATGCGTGCAAGCAAAGCAAATCAAGGAATTCATTCACTACTTCCTATTGGCAGGCAGGTGTTCAGCCATCTCCAGGAAAGCAGGGCTCCATAACGCATAATGGTTACTTGGGAAGACAAACGCCATCACTCCGAATGTCCCCCCCTTCCTTCTTCTTCCCCCAGCTTTTATTGCTGAGCATGACGTCGTATGGTCTGGAATATCCCTTTGGTCAGTTGGGGTCAGCTGTCCCAGCTGTGTCCCCTCCCAACTGCTTGTGCACCCCCAGCCTACTCGCTGGTGGGGTGGTGTGAGAAGCAGAAAAGGCCTTGACTCTGTGTAAGCACTGCTCAGCAATAACGAAAACATCCCTGTATTATCAACACTGTTTTCAGCACAAATCCAAAACATAGCCCCATAGTAGCTACTGTGAAGAAAATTAACTCTATCCCAGTCAAAACCAGCACAATGGCCCTGCTGGAACAAGAGTTAGTGGGCATGTGAAGGCAGACTTGATTACACATAAAAATGTAATAGAAATAAAAGAACTAAGCTGAAGTTTTCATAAGGGGCAAAGGGCCAGGCTTTTAAAGTAGCTGATGCACAACCTGGGCAACTTAATTCATGGCTATACTGACAGAACTTCCCTAAATTGCTTATTCACCAAGCATGCACATGGAAGCAAAATTTGGCAAACAGAGCACGCTGCTCACAATGTTCACAATATATATAAACAGAAGTTTAATTTCATGTTTAGATGAACTTAGCCAGTACACATAAAGGTCACTGCAATTTTTCCAGTTTTCATTTCTGTGTTCAGTTTTATTATTGGAGTATGTTACAGACTGAAGGGGATTTTATGCTCAAGCACAACCTTCTTTAATGGATTTTCACAAAGTATAATGTTTATCTGCTGTCTGGATGGGGCTATTTGACATTCTAATCACCATTTTCAATAACAACAATGTAATATTAGCTATTGCCTTTTCACTCTTGTGTATTCTCTGAAGTACAAACTCCAGCTTAACTTACTGGAGGTTAATATCATGGATAAGAATAAAGAAGTGGTTATTGGACATTGTGTTTTCAAGAAATTTTCATAAAGCCAGTAACATTTTGTAAGGAAGTTTCTCACAGAAATATGACTGTAACTTTTTATATAGGATCTGCAAGTAAACCTCAACCGTTAAAATATTTGTCCTGCTTACTTTATTTAAAACAATAAAATTCTAAACATACAGAATACAGAGAAGCTGCCAACATTATAGATTTTGCTTTACAGAAGTGTCCATGACTTGTTCGAATTCCGAATACTGGGGTAGGGGACATAGGAAGGAGTCCCTGCTGCTTAATTCAGCTTTCATAAACTCACTGTTTTTACAGAACTATATGGCTGATTAAAAATCAGAATTAATGGGAAATTAAGATATATGCAAGTGAAATCTCAGTGAAGTACAGCTCTAAACCACATCCTTCCATATTTATGTCAACACTTATGGGTTTGATCCTGCCACATTTTCATTAAAAGTGTGTAGAACATAAGGTTTCAAGCACGAGTTTCAGAGGAAGTTTTGCTTTTTCAGAAACACAAATTGAAGCCCCACTTTTCCAAGTCAAGGCATATATCCATTCTCAATGCACCTATTTACTTTTCATTTACACTAATAGGAATTCCACTCAGGCAACCAAGAAGAAAAAGCTCCGGAATAGCTTTTGGATGCAGGAGTGTGGGGGAGCTCGCCCCCCCGTTTGTGACACGCGGTCGGCGGTTGGTGAGCAGTTGCATTGTGCATCGCCTGCTTTGTATATTCTGCTATTGTTGTTGTAATCATTATTATTACTGTTCTACTTCTATTATTCTTCTTCTACTTCTATTATTACTGTTCTACTGTTCGGGCCATCAAGGAAGAGACGCAACATACAGATGGGCTCGTGATCGAGGGGTGGACTTGACCATGTATGCTATTGCACAGGTTATCCATGAATGTGAAACATGCGCTGCAATCAAGCAAGCCAAGCGAGTAAAGCCTCTTTGGTATGGAGGACGATGGCTGAAATATAAATATGGGGAGGCCTGGCAGAGTGATTATACCACACTCCCACAAACCCGACAAGGCAAGCGCTATGTGCTTACCATGGTGGAAGCAACCACCGGATGGCTGGAAACATATCCCGTGCCCCATGCCACTGCCCGGAACACCATCCTGGGCCTTGAAAAGCAAGTCCTATGGTGACATGGCACCCCAGAAAGAATTGAGTCAGACAACGGGACTAATTTCCAAAACACCCTCATAGACACCTGGGCCAAAGAGCATGGCATTGAGTGGGTCTATCACATCCCCTACCATGCACCAGCCTCCGGAGAAATTGAACAATACAACAGACTGCTAAAGACAACACTGAGGGCAATGGGTGGTGGGACATTCAAGCATTGGGACACACATTTAGCAAAAGCTACCTGGTTAGTCAATACTAGGGGATCTGTCACTCGAGCTGACCCTGCCCAATCAAAACCCTTACATACCGTAGAGGGGGATAAAGTCCCTCTTGTGCATATGAGAAATATGCTGGGGAAGACAGTCTGGGTTACTCCTGCCTCTGGCAAGGGAAAACCCATCCGTGGGATTGCTTTTGCTCAAGGACCTGGGTGCACTTGGTGGGTAATGCGAAAGGATGGGGAGTCCGGTGTGTACCTCAAGGGGATTTGATTTTGGGTGAAAACAGCCAATGAACTGGATTGTATGATGTTAGTTACTATATAATACTGTATGTCATCACTTCTATGGTTACTGTATGCCATATTAACAGTATTGCAGTAAGAATTACCCGGTTTAATGAAGAAGGAACTCCGATGAAACTGAGCAAGGTGCAATGATGATAGAACCGGATGAGTGCCCAGAACTGGCCTCAGCATGCAACAATCCAACACCACACACCATCTCTCCTGCCCTGCAAGACTGTTATGACAGATGGAACCTGAAGTCATGGACTAAATGAACTCAACAGACATTTTAGAGGGGTGGCCCATGGACTAAGGGAATGATATCTCTGTGTGTGTATATATCAAAAGGTAGGAAAAGTGGTGATGACTAGTTGGAATGTATGGGAAAATGTGAGACCTGGGCATGATGTAGATGGTATAGAATAAGGGGTGGATATTGTCCTGGTTCCGGCAGGGACAGAGTTAACTTTCTTCCCAGTAGCTTGGGGGGTGTGCTGTGTTTTGGGTTTGGTGTGAAAGGAGCGTTGATGGCCCATTGATGCTTTGGCTGTTGCTGGGTGGTGCTTGCACCGGGGAGGGGGAGCACAGCCGGGGTGGTGGACCCAGCTGGCCAATGGGGTATTCTATACCATGTGACATCATGCTCAGTATAAAAATCAGGGGTGTGGGGGGGCTCGCCCCCCATTCGTGACACGGGGTCGGCGGTCGGTGAGCAGTTGCATTGTGCATCACTGCTTTGTGTATTCTGTTATTGTTGTTGTTCTCATTGTTATTATTACTGTTCTACTTTGTTTTATTTCAATTATTAAACTGTTTTTATCTCAGCCTGGGAGTTTTCCTACTTGTGCCCTCCCGATTCTCTCCCCCATCCCACCGGAGGTGGGGGGTGACCGAGCGTCTGCGTGGGGTTTATTTGCTGGCTGGGAGTAAACCACAACAAGGAGGGAAGATGCAGATTGCCTTTTTTTCCATCTTTGCTCTGGACTCCGCAACAGTGCAGAGATGAATTGAGCCCTAAGGCAACGTAAAGAAAGTTTACTCTACTGTTTACTTCCTAAACCTTCTTGCAGCCTGCCTTAAGAAGAGCCATAATGTTGTCCGAAAAGCGGATTCGTGCCCGGCGTGCAAGTAACCAATTCCACACGCTCAGGAGAGATATTGTTTTATTCAGGCCTGGGTGCTCGGTGGACTTGCCACAAATCAAGCACACCTGGTCTAGTCACCTTTCTGTTTATATCCATGCTTCTCATACATATTTTAAATTTCCTTGTTACATATTCATTACATTTCCGAGAACTAATTATAATATTGCATCATCTTAAACACATGCGCACTAAAGCCTTTAGGGTCTTCTTGGGGGTCTCGGGTGGTCTCTGGTGGTCGGCAGGGCAGTGAACTCTTCATGAACTTATTTCCTCTTTACCTTATAGGGTCGCAGTTTGTCCCTGAGCCATGCTTGGACCACGTCTGTTTATAGTTTCCATAGCTAAAATTAATTATCACTACTTCTAAAACACACACCTGTTAGTTACCTAACTTCTAAGCAACAAGTCTTCATTGTTTAAAATTACAGAAGCGAACAACATAGAATCCACAACAAACCAAACCATCCATCACCATAGTGCTCTTAAATTAAAACACATACATCTTGATCTCCTCCAATCAAACACCCACTCACTAGTTTCATCATTCTGGTTTCTTATTAACTGGTCTTTTAACCCAGTTCTGGGTGAGGGCTATAGACAGGATGATAACACTTTGAAGATTAATGTTGATTAAGATTAACATTAACAATAAGGTGGCTCATCCTCCTTATGGAAACAGATTCCATGAAGATCTAAAACCACAGATCTGGCAGGGGTGGGGGGGTGCAGGGAGGAAGGAAGAAGCTTTGCCCTTGCTCTCTTAATCTCTTTATGCGCAGAAGACTCGAATAAGGGCGGTCAGCACAGTTTGTTTGTTGTGGGATTTTTTTGGTTTTTTTAGGCATTGTGATATTTTTCCTTGTGTGGGAAGGATGGAAACGTTTTACTTGACTTAGTATTTAGAAGTGCTGTGGCACATCTGCATGAATGCTGAAATGAAATGGCAGAGAACTTTATGCCTTTTAAGGTCCACATTAAAAAAAATACACTGAATGGGTTATCATTATAACTTGGTCAAAACTGGTACCATATGATCGGAATTCCTTATTTTTAAAGCCAAATTCCTGACAATTACTCTTTACATTTCATCGAAAGTCAAAATTTTTGCTTCTGTGGAAAGTCGCAACTTCCTGTGAAATAACAGAGCCAGAGAGCTGGGGTTCAGCAATACGGTAGTTTGAGCAGCCGTATTTCACGAATAATACGACAGCGCCTCACAGCGGGCGGCAGTTTCCTCTCAGGGAACGGCTTCGGGCTGCCATCGCCCCTTCCCCTCAGCGACGCCTCCAGCGGCCTCGCCCCCAGACTTGTGGGCAGCCTCAGCAGTAGGCAACGGTGATGGGGAGGAGGGCAGGACCTCCTTCCGCGGGGGCTCCCCGCCGCCTCCCAGCCACACGGGCTGGGGGATGGCGGCGGCCCCTCAGGCGCGCACGCCCCCTGCCCTCTTCTCCCTCCCCGCGGCGCGGCCGGGGGCGCTCGGGTGCCGCCATGCGAGGGTAGCAGCGCCGCGCTTCCTGGGCCCGCGCGGACGGCGGACAAGATGGCGGCTCCCATGGAGCTGAGCTGCTGGGAGGGCGACTGGGGGCTGCCGTCCTTGCTCCCGGAGTCTTTGACCGTCATGGTAACGGCCGGTGGCCGCCACCCGCCCCGGGAAGGAGGTTTGTCCGCGGGGCTCTTCCCACCGGGGAAGGTAGCGCCCCCGCCGAGGGGCGCGCCCGCCCTTGTCGTCCTGAGGTCGGGCGAGGGGCCCGCCGCTGCCGCCGCGCTCGGCCGGGGGTCCAAGGCGGGGCGGCGCGGCCCCCGGCTCTCCCCCGCAGGGAGCCGCTTCGCCGCGGACCGTTGCGTCCCTCCCCCGCGGAGCCGCGGGCAGGGCTGCTGCCCTTCCGAGGGCGTCGTGCTTTCCTGGGGGCTGCGTGGCCCCGGCCTTAACGGGCAGCATTTCCTGGAAACGCGCCGGAGAGCGCTAAACAGCCGCCCGAAGCTGTTTAAAACAAAACTTTTGCCGTTAATGCTAACGCAAGTCGCAGCAGGAAATTCCGGCCTAAATCCTTAAAAATGCGAGCCCTTTCCTGGTTCAAAACCACACCGGATGCACGTAGTGATGGTGAAGAATTTATTTATTTATTTATTTATTTATTAAATTTAATCCAACACAGCTAGTCAGAGTACCCTGATTTCTCTTGTGGCCGGCTCTTTTAAAGTGCGATTTTTCACTTTTCTTACACATGCTGACTAGATTTTTTTTCCATGCAATCTTTGTTGCATGCTTATGCCAAATTTTCTGGTGCTCCCCTGACAGTGAATACTATAAATAACTCTTGGAGAGCTCCAAAAGGTACCTTCTTTGCATTTTTTTTTTGTTTTAAAGTCACTTTATAAACGTGAGTTCCAATTTCAGCGTTATTTCTGAGTTTCCTTTGGTTTTGTGTTCATGAGTGTAACCTGCTCCAGCGGAGGCTACCTGCTTTCATGATATATTGATAAATGACTTTACAGGATCAAGTGTGATGAATTTGTGGGAATAAAATAATGGAAGACATAAAGTGGCTCAATGGACACTTTATTAAAATGTGTATAGGTGAAGCAGCGGACAGTCAACAAAGCAGTGGTGCCAAGTACATACTTGTTTCTGTCAGGCAGTCTAAATTGACGATATAGTGAAAGCAAATTTTTAAGCTTTTTGCAGTTTGCATATTTATAATGATAGTAACTAGACTTGCATATGGAAATAGGATTCTTTAATTATACATAATTTAATGGGCTGGTACAGTTGGAAGTGGAATATGAGCCTGAAAGAGTATAACTTGCACCAGCTGGGATGTTTAGTACTGTGCTGAGTTAGAGAGATTGAATCAGAAAAGCTGACTAACAGCCTAGTTGCCAGAGAGGTTGAAGATAAGGTATCAGAGAGGACGACTTCGTATTGGATACTTCTACTCATTACTTATCTGTCTGCTCAGCATCTAAGTTACTGTCTTGGTGTATTCCAGAGAGGTAAAATCACTGCAAGGTTAAAGTACTCTGTCATTTATACTTACCACCTCATCAATTTAGGCATTACTGTATCCACGCAGAAGTTGCGCCTTTGACTCTTGCTGTTTAGTGTATTGTTTTCTGTTAGCAGGAAATACCAAGAATTAGCTGGGTATACTTGTCAAAAGTTCAGTGGCTTTCTTCATAACCAAAATACATAAAATCCATACAACAACCCCATCCAAATAGTAAGTGTTGCTGATAATTGATACTTTAATAGTATTTAGCAGCACAGTCATATTAGGCTCATTGTGGCAAGTACCTTGTGAACATGCTGTAAGATAGCCCCTTTTACAGAGATTTTAGACTCTACAGTCTTTGACCTGCAATCTGATGAGTAAAGGCAGACTATGCTTCTGGGAGAAGGGAATTATTTGGCTCTGGAAGAGTTCTTGGTTATGCACTGGTAGCTTGGGCAGTGGATGTAGCAAGGCTAGAGAAAACAGGTGGTTAAAATGGATTTGGAGGGAAAGGACAGGAAAAAATAGGACTAGAAGGAATCATAGAATCATTAAGGTTGGAAAAGACCTCTAAGATCATTGAGTCCAACCGTCAACCCAACACCACCATGCCCACTAAACCATGTCCCTAAGGGCCTCATCTACACGTCTTTTAAATACTTCCAGGGATGGTGACTCAACCACTTCCCTGGGCAGCCTGTTCCAATGTTTAACCACTCTCTCAGTAAAGAAATTTCTCCTAATGTCCAGTCTAAACCTCCCTTGGCGCAACTTGAGGCCATTTCCTCTCATCCTATCGCTAGTTACTTGGCAGAAGAGACCAACACCCACCTCGCTACAACCTCCCTTCAGGTAGTTGTAGAGCGTGATGAGGTCTCCCCTCAGCCTCCTCTTCTCCAGACTAAACAGTCCCAGTTCCCTCAGCCGCTCCTCATAAGACTTGTGCTCCAGGCCCTTCACCAGCTTCATTGCCCTTCTCTGGACATGCTCCAGCACCTCCATGTCCTTCTTGTAGTGAGGGGCCCAAAACGGAACACAGTATTCGAGGTGCGGCCTCACCAGGGCCGAGTACAGGGGCATGATCACCTCCCTGCTCCTGCTGGCCACACTATTTCTGATACAGGCCAGGATGCCGTTGGCCTTCTTGGCCACCTGGGCACACTGCTGGCTCATGTTCAGCTGTCTGTCAACCAGCACCCCCAGGTCCTTTTCCTCTGGGCAGCTTTCCAGCCACTCTTCCCCAAGCCTGTAAGAAGAACATAAAGAAATAAAAGCTAGATGTAGAACAAGCAGGAGAAAGACTGACTGTAGGTTAGTGACTATAACATTCAGCTGGGAGCAAGGAGAGCTAGCTATTGGTCTTAACTTGCAAGACTATTTCTGAGTTTTGATCAATACATTTGCCTACTCCTTTGCTGGTATGTACACTTGAGGAAAGGCCCTTCTTTTGTTGGTATACGCACTTGCAAGACAATGTTCTTTTGATTGTAATAAAAATACTTTTTAAGTACAAGGCTTCATTAATCATTCCTTTCAAATGACAGTTTTCTTCCTGCATCTCTACACAAAGTAACTCACTAGAAAAGAAGCAATTAAAATAAAATGTCCATTGTACAGTTGCAGTTGCCACGCAAGAATATCTGTGAACAAGCAACCACAACAAAGCAGGAAAATTAGAGACTGAAGCAAAAGTAACCTTTTCAATCAAGTTGGATTCTTTGTTTACAAGCTGTGTGAGTTTCTGCAGATTAGAATCTGCTGTATCCTGTCCAGCTGGAGAAGGGCCTGGAGAGTGAAGGTAGAAAGATGAAGAGTAAAAAGGTATTTACAAAAGCTTTTAAATCCTTAAAAAAATACACCCACATTGGAGAGAAAGTTCATGCAGTATTTTTATTTGTCCTGGTTCCAGCTGGGATAGGGTTAACTTTCTTCCCAGTAGCTTGGGGGGTGTGCTGTGTTTTGGGTTCGGTGTGAAAGGAGCGTTGATGGCCCATTGATGCTTTGGCTGTTGCTGGGTGATGCTTGCACCGGGGAGGGGGGAGCACAGCCGGGGTGGTGGACCCAGCTGGCCAATGGGGTATTCTATACCATGTGACATCATGCTCAGTATAAAAACCAGGTGTGTGGGGGGGCTCGCCCCCCCGTTCTTGACACGCGGTCGGCGGTCGGTGAGCGGTTGCGTTGTGCATTGCCTGCTTTGTGTATTCTGTTATTGTTGTTGTTCTCATTATTACTGTTCTACTTAGTTTTATTTCAATTATTAAACTGTTTTTATCTCAACCCGGGAGCTTTCCTACTTGTGCCCTCCCGATTCTCTCCCCCATCCCACCGGGGCGGGGGGTGATCGAGCGGCTGCGTGGCGTTTATTTTTGCTGGCTGGGGTTAAACCACGACATTATTCTAAGAAGAATTTAAGTGGAAAAGCCATTCCGCATCAGAGAAACAGAAGCACTAAGCATGAGCCATAGCACAGATACAGGTGCATTTTGCCAATGCTTGACAGGCTCTAAAACTGAATATTAACCCTTGCTTTTAATTTTCAATCCTTTCTGCACAACTTTAGAAGTTTCTCTACCTCATTTCCCAACAGAAGCTCCAGCAGAAGCTATATAAAATCTAATTCTGCCTTGGTTCACAAGTGGAAACCAGCATTCTAATCCAAACAAGACTATACATGACAAAGAGGGGAAAAAGAAACACAGCTTACCTGAGACGATGTCCTGGTTTCGGCTGGGATAGAGTTAATTTTCTTCCTAGTAGCTGGTATAGTGCTGTGTTTTGGATTTAGTATAATAATGTTGATAACACACTGATGTTTTAGTTGTTGCTAAGTAGTGCTTACACAGAGTCAAGGACTTTTCAGCTTCCCATGCTCTGCCAGGTGCACAAGAAGCTGGGAGGGAGCATAGCCAGGACAGCTGACCCAAACTGACCAAAGGGATATTCCATACCATATGACGTCATGCTCAGTATATAAAGCTAGGGGAAGAAGGAAGGGGGGATGTTCGGAGTGATGGCGTTTGTCTTCCCAAGTACCTGTTATGCATGATGGAGCCCTGCTTTCCTGGAGGTGACTGAACACCTGCCTGCCGATGGGAAGTAGGGAATGAATTCCTTGTTTTGCTTTGCTTGCACGCATGGCTTTTGCTTTCCCTATTAAACTGTCTTTATCTCAACCCATGAGTTTTCTCACTTTTACCCTTCCAGTTCTCTCCCCCATCCCACCGTGGGGGAGTGAGTGAGCGGCTGTATGGTGCTTAGTTGCTGGCTGGGGTTAAACCACGACAGATGATTAACCTAAAATAGCAAGTTAAAATATCATTACAGAATCGACACGTTTCAAATGCTCTTGTAATTGTACTCTGGGGAAGCACACTTTATAAATCAGTGCAAGGAAACCAAACACAAAGGCATCCAAGGTAGTAGGCCTGAAAAGAGTGACAAAACAGAACAAAAAAGCAAACTGACTGAGGTAAGACATTAAGACCTGTAGCATGTAACCATTTTCTGTGTATGTCAAACACAACTCAGGGCAGAATATAGTCAGCTTTTCTGGTATTCCATCTTTTCATATCAATCTGGTAAATGCTTTGTACAGACTATCTACTGATTTCAGCACCTCTGAACTTGAGACATGCTGGCGTGGTGGGTTGACCTTGGCTGGACGCCAGGTGCCCACCAAGCTGCTCTATCACTCCCCCTCCTCAGCTGGACAGGGGAGAGAAAATATGACGAAAGGCTCGTGGGTCGAGATAAGGACAGGGAAATCACTCAGCAATTACCATCACAGGCAAAACAGACTCGACTCGGGGAAATTAATTTAATTTATTGACAATCAAATCAGATTAAGGCCCAAGACATTTTCCTGATGAAACCCCTGAAACTGTACTTATATATGCTGGAAATGGATGCGTTTGTATGAGAACTCTTTGTGACTCTATACTTATAGACAACACCACTGTAGAGACATATAATCACTCAAATATTTGTATTTGTAATTTTACCAAAATCGTGGGATGTGACTTGAATTATTCAGCTCCTGTTATAACCCATCAGCTGTTACAATCGAACTATACATCTTATCAAGATTTACTACCTACCCCCATTGGAATGAATCTTACATTGGTGAGAAAACTGTTACAACGTGATGACCTGAGTCAATTGCTAAGACGAATTCGAAACAACGGACAAAGAACTCTGATTACCGTCCATCATGATGCAGAGAAGATACACCATGTCCTGGAAAGAGTGAAGAAAGGTGGAGAACATCACTGGTGGGATGCCTTATTTGGATGGTCGCCAACAGCAACAGGAACTTTGAATTGGATGTTACATCCCATCGTAATTTTACTAATTTCTGTTGTATTATGCTTGTTGTTGAACGTTGTTCTATATGTTAGAGTGTGGAAAATCGCTAGACGGGTGGCACTATTACGAAAACCTCCTCGCATATATAATATTGCTTAATCACATTTAACAAAACCTTAATTATTAAGTAGACCAACCAAAAATTTCCCTCAAATTACAATTGGAATACGGCATTGATCCGTTTATAGGTACAGAGGCAAGAGGCGACCACACCGCCACTCTGTGATCAAGATGGATTGACTTTAGTCACGGGGTGGATTGTGGTGGTGCATCCCCCCCCTTCTCCTGGGCCGCTCGTTGATCTCAGAAATTCTCATGAAACCTCGGCCTTGGTGCACTGAGTCTGACGGTTGAGCGCTCCTTGACCATTTCAGAAACTCTGCATGGCCGAGGCTGGGAACGTACTCCCACTGCCTGGCCCAGGCGCCATCTTATCTGAGTTGTAGCTCAATTGTAACAACACTGAAACCTTCAGAATTTTAGTCACTACCACCTCGGACTGTGGCCAGGATGGAAATTTACAGATGACTAAAGCCAATCATCTTGCGACCCTATAAACAGCAGTCCCAAGTGAGACCCTTTGAGCTCTCCTGGACCGCAGCGGGTTGTGCCCAGAATCTCCCTCTGAGTGGGACACCTCTCAGAGCTCGCGACCTCTCGAGTTTGCAATATTCGGAGGACCGTCGCTGGCTGGCACGGGTCCTGGGCTGCAATACTCCTCGAGGCTCAACCCTTCGCCCGTTGAGAAATGCCAAGACATTTTACGTGAGTATTTCACTGAACTCGAGGGGGATTTTTAACAGGTATATCTTTGTAGATTTATCTATCTTTGCATCCGTGTGCGTGTGTGTGACTTGATGGAAGTATCTGCTAGCAAATATAGTCTGCTAAAATCTTATGATCTATCTTAAGATCGTGAATGAACCTTAGACTGCTGCTAAACACATATAATCTTTAGACATATACCGTTGACCAAGTCTGAGACTAGGGGTAGATCTAGCCAGGTCTACTCTGAACCTCATGACTCAACGGGAGGGTCTCCTTACCCTTTTTGTATCAGACATAAACCGTTGTCCAAGTCTGAGACTAAGATCGGATCCGGCCGGGTCTTCTCTGAACCTCGTGACTCAATGGGAGGGTCTCCCTTAACCTTTTCGTCCTCGGCCTCTGTATAAATCATTCCAACTCAATTCTAACATGATACCCTGGTTTCAGCTGGGATAGAGTTAATTTTCTTGCTAATAGCTGGTATAGTGCTGTGTTTTGGATTTAGTATGAGAATAATGTTGATAACACACTGATGTTTTAGTTGTTGCTAAGTAGTGGTTACCCTAGCCAAGGTCTTTTCAGCTTCCCATGCTCTTTTCCTTTGTATGCTTCATCCATGTAGTAAGTGATGGAGTGAACCTTGCCATCGAACTCTGTTAAGTCGTGCTTTTATAAATCTCTATTAAAATCACTTTCTGCTAATTCCTTCGACAGTGATTCTTTGAGTGGCCTCTAAACCACTCTTTCGCGACAAGCTGAAACAATAACTTCAGCATTAAAATCCAATCATGCTATCGTGTACACTGATAAACAAGCCACTCTAAAACACATTTCTGGCATCACAAAAGCCAAGCTGTATGCCAGGAGACCAGGATTGTCTCACATGAAGTGGTCCAACTTCAGTGGCTAAAGGAACAGATCGTCCTTTCCGAGACCTGTTGGTGCTATGTTGTTGGCAATATCTGCTTCCTGCTTTGTGCACATACCACAGGAAGAGGAGTGTTCCCAGACCTACACCCTCCTCCCGTGAAGGTAGTGGTAACAGCTCAGGCTTAAAGCATTTTTTCTACATACAAGCACAGGAGGTGACATTCAGTGGCTAGAAAAGCATTCTCTAGCGCTACACTAACTCATCAAGTACCCCACATTTTCTGAGCAGCTGTGAGCAGCATCTACCTCTCTGGAAAAATGCAGGATAAGGAAGACACTGCGATGACTTAGTCCAAAGATCTCATTTGTGCCCTGTTTGTTCATTCAGATTTATCTGAAAAGTAGAGTATGAGACATGAAACTACTGTGCAGCACCTTTTAACATTCTGGCAGGTTAAAAATAAAAGTTTAAGTGTTCACAGAGCCATGTGGTACCTGTTTTATCAGTCATTTAAAAAAAAAAAACAAAAGCACACTCACGTATCTCCAAAGAAAAACTGAGATGTTCCCAATCTCTTCGACAGGAGATTTAGGCATTCCATGGCATCCCTGTATATCTGATGAGACACAAGGCTGTAAGAGCCCTAGGTGTAGCAAGGCTAGCATGCACAGCATCGTTCATTATTTGACAGCGTGCTAGACTCTTTCAGTTCTTGTCTTTGACAGCACCAACTTACGAATTCTTTACTACACAACACATACCTGTGCTTCCACTTCAGTGAGACTGCAGAGTGGAGGCCCTCCCCTGGTCAGCAAGATCCTGTTGAGTGCTTCCCTGGACATCTTTCCAGGCAGATACAAACTCAGTGGGAAGGGAATCCTTGAGGCAAACCATGGCTTTGTCACACTGAAGTAATTTTCAGCCTCAACCCAGAAAGCGTGCAGCTATATCAACACAAGGAAAAATATGACTAGAATTTGAGTAAGAATAGTAGACTACTTTTAAAAGTTTGATGTGCAAGATCTCTGTCAAAGAAGCAGAAGCACTAGGAATTATTGTAATTTAAAGCAATCGGGCTCCATAAAGGATTATACTAATCCTTTGAGTGTAGGAGTATATAATTAAGGGCACAACTACTTTCCACCTAAACAAAAACAACAAAGATATTACATAGACTTACACATGTACATAAAATTACATATACACTCATGTTTATGTACGTATATATATATACACACTCATACACAGATACTGTACATAGACAATATATTACAAAAAAAGTTGCAGATGTACAGGATCGGGTTTGAACTTTTTAGAATTTTCTTTTTAAATTTTATATAAATCTTAAAATAAAAGTTATTATGAAATTATGAATTTGAAACCTTGTGAGTCAGCTGAATAGGCTAGCCTATGATATCATCTGGTCAGAATATTTTTTCCTGTACAAACTGAAGCCAAAGTCATTCAACAGATCCAATGTCTGGGGATTTTTATAGCTCTAATGTACTTACACTAAATTGGTGAGGGTGTGTAGCCATGTGTTATTTAGAACTGAAAATTGAAACTACTGGTTGGTATTTTAATTTCTCAAAAGTTCTAACTGAACAATTCAAAAGGCTTTCACACTTGTGCATCCCACATCAGACATACCACATCTTACTCAAAGCTTTTTCAAAAGCATCAAATGAAACAAAAAACAGCCTGAATAAGCTGTTTTCAGGATACCATTTCCCAAAAAGCATCTAAAAGAAAAAACATTTTTAGGTGCCCTTTTAAAATGTCTTTCATAAATTCATTATTATTACTTCACACGCCCCCCCCACACTTCTTTCCTTTTCAAAAGTTGCTAGGCAGTATTTCCAAAATTGGACTAACAAAGTAAATGCATTCCAGCCAGGACTATGTCTGAGAGACTTAATGTCTCTCACATTGGGCACCTCTTGCAACATTCACTTCCAAAAATCCTGGCCATTATAAAGTATTTTCCAATACTGACCAGAGCAGGAAGCAGTTTCTCTTCAAGTAGTGCAATATATACCAGTGTATCAGCTCCTTGTTTTGCAGACAATTCATAATCAGCATTATATTTCTATGAATTAAAAAAAATGCATACTACAAATAGTGTTACACAGAACTTTCCAGAAAGATGATCAATGCAACCCAAAATTGCTTCAAACTAACAGTTATCAAGTTAGTAAATATAACATTGTTGAGGACAGAAAGCATGCGCTCACTAGAATCTCTTTCCTTTATTTCTTCAGGCCAGCTATGTCAAACCTCCTTGCATTGCCCATTTCTGCTTTCCCATTCTTAGATTTTTTGGGTCCTCCTATTCCCAAAGTAACTCTTGTGCCTACTTCCCACTGTTGTCCAAGCAACTGTCCAGTGATATAGAGACAGTTTTTCAGTACTTCGGGCTGTAGCAAACCTCTGGCAAGCCCCCATCTTTATTTTTGAAGCATCAGGCCATTAAGTTGTTGTAAGCATAAAAAAAATGAAAGCATTCCTATCTTTTACTTTTAATTACCATTCTAAAAGTTTAGAAATTGGATGCTAACAATATAAGGGACCAAATGCACAGCTAAATTTATGCAGTTACAGCTAACTGAGCTTTTAATTCTGACACTGGATCCTTTCAAGGTACATTAAAAGTGTTAATAAGTTTATTGGAGGGAGAGGAGATTCGCTTCATTAATTTAGAAACAAAGGGTCAGTGCTGACCTTCCTTATTTTTAGATATCTGAAAAGCAAGCATATTATTGTTATACTTTAACTCGAAGAGGGTTTTTTTTTTTTCAACATTAAGGAATCTTTGGTATTCAAATGACTGTGGAACTTCTGAATTTTAAAACGACTGTCTAAAATCTCATCTCAAATGCTCAGTTTTCAGATTCTGTTTTTCTCCCCCCAAAGATTTAAAGTTTCACTAACATGGCATTCATCAAACAATCTTCTTGACTAGGCAGGAACTGAATTTCTAATGTAAAATCAGAATAGTGGGCTGGAGGACCATCTTAGAAATAAAAAGATGATGCCATGCTTTATTAGACATCTTTATACTTTGTGAAAAGAAGAAATTGTATAGCTTTATTCTTTGTGAATAAAACATTAAGAGACCTGCAAACGGCAGGCAAGAGTTGACTACACAATAACATGATGTGCATCAAGAAATGCTTGCAGACATTTTTACGCTACAAGCTACAGAAAAACTACGTAGATTAAAAACAACGCTGGATGTATTGTCCTTCAAAAAAAGAGCACTGGGAGATAATTACCCATTTAAGCAGTTAAAACCACACTTCCCAAACTGTGATATCCTAGGTCTGCAAAGCATAATGACGTTAAAGAGCAGGGTGCTCAGTGAGAAACTGCTCAATTAAGGCCAGTTTGTTGTCCTTTTCAATGAACATTTTTCTCGTGTCTATTTTTAAATCTTTCACACGACTAAAAATCAAAATTTCAAACAGCAATCTGTGATCCACCATTTTGCAATTCTTATGCAAAAAGGAAAGCACTGGGTCTGAACTGAGTTCCAGGTTTTTGGAAGCCTGTATACGGGGGACATGTAGAGTCACTACAAGGCAGAGAAAACAAATCTTTTGAAAGAGATCTACCTGCTTTCTTAAGTTTGGTATTATTGCTGGCTGAGAAACAACAATGTATTTTGATATCAGGACTGGTACATCTCCTAGAAGGCCAAATAATACAGTCAACATAATTTATATGGAAGAGTTCTAACATAACTAGAAAGCAATCAGTCACTTCATCTACTTTTCTTTTCTCCATAGCATGCTCTGATCTTCCTAACATGTATGCATAAACTAAGCTTTACACAGTGGGGGAGTTCCACCAAGGTTACAAATATATTTGGTGTATTGTGGCCTTCACTAATAACAATACATAAAAAAGGGCCCACATCAAATCATACTGAAGCCAAAGTCATCTACTAGATATCTGATACTTTGAGAACCAGGCTACTTGTCTGGATTTCAGATGTCCATCTTAAGACAGAAATTCCAACCCAGTCTAACTGCCCTCTCAACTCATTCACCTCTAGGCCTATCCTTCCTTCACAAGCCATGTGCGGGACAACCAGGGGATCAGGCCCAGCCAGCACAGGTTCATGGAAGGCAGGTACTGCTTGACCAACCTGATCTCCTTCTATGACCAGGTGACCCGCCTCGTGGATGAGGGAAAGACTGTGGATGTGGTCTACCTGGACTTCAGTAAAGCCTTTGACGCTGTCTCCCACAGCATTCTCCTACAGAAGCTGGTGGCTCACGGCTTAGACAGGTGTACTCTTCGCTGGGTAAAAAACTGGCTGGACGGCCGAGCCCAGAGAGTTGTGGTCAATGGAGTTAAATCCAGTTGGCGGCCGGTCACGAGCGGTGTTCCCCAGGGCTCAGTTTTGGGGCCAGTCTTGTTCAATATCTTTATCAATGATCTGGATGAGGGGATTGAGAGCTCCCTCAGTAAGTTTGCAGATGACACCAAGCTGGGCGGGAGTGTTGATCTGCTCGAGGGTAGGAAGGCTCTGCAGAGGGACCTGGACAGGCTGGATCGATGGGCCGAGGCCAACTGTATGAGATTCAACAAGGCTAAGTGCCGGGTCCTGCACTTCGGCCACCACAACCCCATGCAACGCTACAGGCTTGGGGAAGAGTGTCTGGAAAGCTGCCCGGAGGAAAAGGACCTGGGGGTGCTGGTTGACAGCCGGCTGAACATGAGCCGGCAGTGTGCCCAGGTGTTTATTCTGTAGTAACTAGACACTTTTTGACACCACAGTGCGCACAGGACATGAGATTGATTTCCTATGAAAATGTAAAATCTTTATATTTAGAGATTAATTTTAACCTGTCTTTGAAAAGGTCTTACCACAATCTCTTTATTAAATATTTTTTGAAATCTGTGTCCTGGTTTTGGCTGGGATAGGGTTAAACGCAGGCCTAAGGCACTGCGTTCAGGTCGCAGTCTCCCCTGGAGGCATGGGTTCGAATCCCACTTCTGACAGCTCCTTTTGTCCTTTTTGGCGCCCAACGTGGGGCACGAAGGACTGAGATAACGATAGATCTGACCAAAGCGTGTTAAGACAAAATTGTTATAAGCATTCATTATATTGATTGGTCACAATGTTGATTTATTGGCTTTCAAAGTTGTGGGGCTGGCTCTCAATGTTGGGTCATGTAATACCTTGCTTGCAGTATATGTTCCCGGTTGTGCTGTTTATCGCTATTCAGAACTGGGCCAAGTTTATCATTTTGCTGCTGTTTTATGATGTGATAAAATCATTGATTGTAAGTCTAATCTGGTATCTGTACTCAGCACTGCCGTCACCGCTGTACCTCGGGAACCACCTCTTAGAAACTATTAGTAATTATACTTTTTTCTCCTAGGAGAATGAATTTAAGGGGGAGACAGGATGGGACACTCTCTCCCACTTGTTCATCTTCCCTTCCATATCTTCAGAAACTCCTTTTTCTTCTATCCTCTTCATGAAGACGTCCACAATATTCCCTGAGAATTTTGAATATCCTTGGGATATTCAAACAAGCATGATCATATTGCTATGTCTCCTGAATGTGGTTCAGGTCTTGTTTAGGGTTGAACAACTATTCAGGAATACTGTCCAGAGATCAACCCCGGCAACAGACACGGTGGCTACTCAAACCCCCACGACAGGCACTGTGGCTACTTCAACCCCCACGACAACCACTGTGGCTACTCAAACCCCAAGACAAACACTGTGGCTACTCTAACACCCGCAACAGGCACTGTGGCTACTCAAACCCTGGAAACAGTAACCACAGTTACTCCAACCCCTGTAACAGGCACTGTGGCTACTCAAACCCCTGCGACAGACACTGCTGGTACTCCAACCCACGTCACAGGCACTGCAGCCACTCAAACTCCGGCAACAGTCACTACAGTTACTCCAACCCCCATGACAAGCACTGCAGCTACCCAAAACCCAGCAACAGGCACTACAGCTGAACCAGAGGACCAACCCTTGCTGGTATCCGTTGCCCCTGTACAGAAGAAGAAATCTTGGAAGCAGAAGTCAGGTCGTTTAGAAAGGGATGATGGAAAAGCAGGGCCATCACGAGGAGGGGAGGAGGAAGAGGAAGAACTCATAAACGAGATGGAAACCACCCGATCCCTATCCCTGGGTGAGTTTGGAGATATGCAGAAAGATTTCAGCCGTCGTCCAGGCGAGCACATTGTTACCTGGCTGCTCTGATGCTGGGATAATGGGGCCAGTAGCCTGGAATTAGAGGGGAAGGAAGCCAAACAGCTGGGATCCCTTTCTAGGGAAGAGGGCATTGACAAAGCAATTGGAAAAGGGGCATGTGGCGAGTAAGGACACGGACTCCGTCTGAGTGGGCACGAAGACGAAGACGAAAAATCCTTTATTATACAGCACAAGGGCCTTTTTATACCTCACATTATGCCACGTATACACTTCAAAGAATTCCCTAGTACATCCCCTAAGCAAAGGTCATCTCGACACTCTTCCTCTAATTTCCTTATCTTTGTCACGCCCTCAGAACCGTTAACTGCCACCTCTTATCTCCCTTTTTCCCACGGCTTCTTTCACTTTCCATCTTCCCATGGCTTCTTGTTTACCAACGCTATGATACTGCTTGTACTCTCAGGCATTGATTCCTCCACATCTCCCCCTTTTTCTTTTACAACAAACACTAAGCTAACTGACTTTTCTATTATTCATCTCACACATTGCAATAAACATAGTACACACACAAGATTACATACGAATACAATCAAACGTATAATTCCCAGTTCAGTCAAACTCATTACCCATTTTGCCAAGCCCCAATAATTCTATCTCTTGTGGCTCTACGCTCAGGGCGGATGGTACACCAAACATCCGTCCCAATTATCAGTCACATTGCGGCCGCCACTACAAAGTGTTGCATGCGGCTCCGTGAGACCTAGGGTCCAATTGTTCCATGGGAGTCCCACTAAGCAGGTGGAAAAAAGGATCTCCAGGTTACAAGAGCAAAAGGCAAATGGTCTTCTGGCCTGTCTGATTCGCAAGGGTGATCCAGATGTTCTCTTTGGGCTGTGATGGGGCCCATAACGTGCTTACGCTTGCGACAACGGCGAAAAAGATGGCTTGACGGACCGCGCTGGTACCCATCTTGGTCCTCGATCTGTGGAGACACAAGCATACCCTCGACCCCAGGTTATCAATGAAAACGGGCCTTCCCACTCATGAGATTCCAGGTTTCTCACCTTTACCCACGCCTTGTCCCTTATGATTGCCTCATGACCTTCAACAGAATCGAAATGTCTGCAAATCGGGGGTCCACCTTCCTCAGCCCACCGATCGAGAAAATTAAGAACATAAACGGCTTTTGCCAATCTTTCCTGTGGGGTCAAATCCCCTACTCCCCCTTTTTGTTTTGTTAACATGTCTTTGAGCGAACGGTGCGCACGCTCAACAATGGCTTGCCCTGTGGGGCTGTGTGGAATTCCCGTGATATGAGTGATTCCCCACGTTTGCAGGAATGTCTGTGTGGCTTGGGCAATGTACCCGGGGCCGTTATCTGTTTTTATTTTGCTCGGTACTCCGAGAATGGAAAAAGCAAGAAGAAAATGTTTTCAGACATCCCGGGATTTTTCCCCTGTGTGGGCTGTGGCTGCAATTGCTCCCGAAAACGTATCCACTGAGACGTGGACACATTTGAGTCGACCAAAGTCGGGAAGATGTGTAACATCAGTCTGCCAAAGTTCAAGTGCCTGCAAGCCACGAGGGTTGACTCCTCCCGGGTGTGGAGGGCCCGCACACTGGCACTCAGGGCATGCAGTGACAATTTGGCGTGCTTGCGTAAGTGGTAAATGAAACATTCTAGCCAAGGCCTTAGCGTTCTGATGATAAAAGTTATGTGAACGCCTCGCTTGCTCAAATTTCCCCGGAACAACAACAGCCCCTGCAAGCGAATCAGCCAACCGGTTTCCCTCAACTAGGGGCCCCGGCAATGCAGTATGAGATCTGATATGTAATATAAAAAAAGAGTGGATCCGTTGATGAATGTATTCTCTGAGGGTTTTAAACAGGGCAAATAGCTGGGCATTATTTACATCTTTCAAATAAGCAAACTCTATGCGGGACACTACCCCTGCAACATATGCAGAATCAGTCACGATGTTGACGGGGCATTGCCATTTCTCAAACACTCGTACCACTGCTGCCAACTCCACGATTTGTGGTGAACCGTCTTGTTTCCGAATATCAGATTGCCATTGATCGTGATCGTCCTTCCAGACAAGGACAGACTTACCCGTACGCCCGGACCCATCCGTGAAGACCGTTAGAGCGTCCAAAGGGGTCACGCTACATTTCGGCAATTGCTGCAATGGTAGCGGGGACTGCAGCCATTTATGACTGGGAGGGTGAATAGAAATCGCTCCTGTAAAACCTTCCATAGCCATTTGAAAAGGTACAGACATTTGCATCAACCAAGTTAACATAGGCATCACAACAGGGATGTAAATGGTGTGTGGCTCTTTTCCGCACAGCGCTATCAACCGTTGCCTCCCTCTCATGACCAGGGATGCAAACATTTCTGCTCTAGTGGTGATGGTTTTCCCAAATTGATGGGGAAGAAACACCCATTCTATGACCAACAACTGTTCGCCGCTGGGTGTTGGCTTCCATTGAAACAACAAACCATATGGTTGGAAGTCAGTGTTCACTATTGCTAACTGAAAAGGAAGCTCTGGATCACAGCGCTGTGCTTGCCGAGCCGATATCATTGTAGCAATCCGCTGCAACGCTTGCTGAGCCTCGGGGGTTAACGTTCGTCGAGACCCCAACGCAGGATCACCTTTTAGCAAATTAAACAGAGGTCTCAACAGCTCGTTGTTGATTCCCAACAGAGGCCTTACCCAACTGATGATGCCCAATAATTTCTGCAAATCAGTCAGGGTGTGGACCTGACTACTGATCTTGAGCCCTTGCGGTATCACAGTTTGCTCAGTAATGCGCCACCCTAGATATTGCCAGGGAGCAGTCTGCTGCGCCTTTTCTGGGGCAACTATCAAGCCGTTACGCTGGAGGCTCGTTACGACAACCTCCATGGCCCCTGGTATCATGGCCTCAGAGGGGGTTGCTACAAGGATATCATCCATATAATGATAAATTACGAATTCAGGCAATTGGGCACGGGCTGGACTAAGGGCCCGAGCCACGAACCATTGACATATGGTGGGACTATTCTTCATGCCTTGCGGGAGCACCGTCCAATGGTACCGTTGACTCGGCTGGGCTACATTGGTCGCGGGTACAGTAAAAGCAAACCGCGGCACGTCATCTGGGTGTAGCGGAATGGTAAAAAAACAGTCCTTAAGGTCTATTATAGTGATGTGCCAGTTCATAGGTATCATGGTTGGTGAAGGGAGACCTGGCTGTAGAGCTCCCATGTCCTCTATAGCCTCATTTATACGTCTTAGATCGTGAAGGAGCCTCCACTTTCCTGATTTCTTCTGGATGACAAAAACTGGTGAGTTCCATGGGCTCGTGGATGGCACAATGTGCCCAGTGCGCAGCTGCTCAGCAACTAGGTCCTGCAAGTGATGCAGCTCGTCCGTGGGGAGGGGCCACTGATCCACCCATATAGGCTTTTCACAGGACCATTGCAACTTCAGGGTGTGCTGCCGATCAGTAGCCCCTAGGATAAATTTGTCCCCAGCATGATTCCCCATTGTGACAAACAGTCTCGTCCCCACAGCGTGAGAGGGGCCGGAAGAATGAACGGTCGGACATTGGCCCGCCAACCCTCCGGTCCCTCGATTTGAATTAATTGAACACTCTGCAGTGGTGCTGTTTGCCCTCCGATACCTGTAAGGGCAATTGGGACCTGTTTCGTCAGCCATTGAGCTGGCCAGTGTGACTGCGCAATGACTGTCACGTCAGCTCCGGTATCAATAAGGCCGCTGATGCGCACAGACTGCTGAAGGCCACCGCCTGACAGGCAGCAAGTCAGCTGCAGTCGCCCCGCAGCGACAGGCTGCGCCCACCACAGTTGTGGCGTGCCGGTGGAACCAAAACCTTCACTCCCCCGTTCCTGAGGCTCCGCCGCAGGAGGGGCAGCTCGAAAGTAGACGAGCTGTGCTATTCGTGCTCCTGCCGGCACGTAACAGGGCGGAGTAGGCGTCCACAACATGATTTTAACTTCTCCCGTATAGTCTGCATCGATAACCCCAGGGAGAACGAACAAGCCCTGTAACGTGGCGGATGAACGTCCCAGTAAGAGTGCGCTGTAACCGCCGCCTAGCGGCCCCCACACTCCGGTGGGCACCGCTTGAACAGCCGTAGAAGTCAGGTTCACTGGGTGGGAGGGGGCCAAGTCCACGCCGGCACTTCCCCGTGTCCGGGCGGATAATTCGGAGGCACGGATGCCGGCGGGGGGCTGGGGGCAGTTTCCATCATCGCATGGGGGGTTGCTTGTATCATCGCGCGGCCCCTCCCCGCGCTCCTGCATCCGTTTCCCTGGATAGGCTGACCGTCTTTATCATACCGCGACCGGCATTGATTCGCAACGTGCCGGCCCTTCCTACATTTTGGACACGTTCCCAGTTGTGAGTCAGCCAGTTCCCGCCTCCGCCTGCCTGCCTGCGGGCACTGTCTCTTAAAGTGACCGGGACGGCCACAGCTGAAGCACGTCTGTTGGCTGCACTTAAAGTTTGCAAAAGCAGTAGCCATCGCCACAGCCTGGTGCTCCGTGGTCCCCACACGGTTGCATTCCTCTATCATTTCAACTACCGTAGGGTTTTTTAACGGACGGAGCACCTTCTGGCAATCCGCGTTAGCGTTCTCAATTGCCAATTTTTGTAATAATATTTTCCGCGCTTCCTCATTCTCTACTTGTTTGTCCAAAGCATCTTTTAATGTCTCGATAAATTTCATATACGGTTCCTGTGGTCCCTGCCTAATATTAGTAAAGGAGCGCTGGGGCTTCCCTACCTCGGGGACCTTCATAAATGCTAGGTAGGCAAGATTCTTTGAATCATTTAGGGCTTCCATTGGGAGTTGTGCCTGGACATGGGCAGTGGCATATCGACCCTCTCCTACCAATGCGTCAACTCCCAAGAATCTCACTGGATCTGCTGCGGGACGCTCCAAATATTCCAGGGCTTTTGCCTCACAGAGTCGCCGCCACTCCCCATTCCAGACCATAAACTGAGCAGAGGAGAGCAACAATTGCGCCAGCGTTTTGCAATCGAGCGGACATAACGTATAACTCCTCATGACCGACCCTAGCATATTCGCAGAGTAAGGGGCACTGAGGCCAAATTCAATCACTCCCCTTCTCAACTCCTTCACTACTTGGAAACTCAGAGCCTCCCACCGGGGCCTGTGATGAGCTTCATAAATCACCGGGAACGCCCGGACCTCACGGAGCTTAGCCGCGAGGTCAGAGTCCCCTTCTTTCTCTGCCTCCCTTTGAATCCCCTTCCACATATCATGCACATGCGGGGGATATAAATCCGGCTCTTTCTCTGGGTCGACTGGTCCCGGATCAAACGGATTGGGATCATCACTGCCGCTACCCTGCTCCCCGCAGGCAGCCACCGCTCCAGCCTCAGTGGCCGGGGGCGCAGAAGGCTCTTTGGCCACAGATGTACTCCCTCCTGAGTTTTCACCTCTCAGCTTGTCTTTAGCACTGACGTGCTTTTTTAGGGTCTCATTCAGAGTCCTCCAAGGCGCTAGCAGTCCTGCAGCCACCGAGTCCGAACGAGTGGCAGCATCCCAAAGCTGGGTGCCAGCTTCATCCCAAATTTTTGGATCATAAATGTTAGTAGAATCGACTCCCTTAACGGTGGTTGTCACCCACTTCAGGAGTCGTCTCAAGTCCCCATTATCCATGGTTACTTGATATTTTTTCAGGATCAATTCCATGGTCCTGCAAACAGTTTTTTCCTCCTTTGTCATGTTTAAACCCATGACTACCGCCCCCCGCTGCTCACCTCTGTTCTGCAGAGACGATTCGACGTCACTATCCTGTTTCCTTTCAACAGCTCTTCTCCCGTTTCCTTTCAACGGCTTTTTTTTTTTTTCTTTTTCTGTTTCTCTTCAACAGCTTTCGTTCCTGTTTCTTTTCAACAGCTTTCGTTCCTGTTTCTTTTCAACAGCTTTTATCCCGTCTTCTTCCAGCGGCTTTTTTCCTGTTTCTTTTCAACAGCTTTGGCAGTTCAGCGGGGCTCGCCACCGGATCGACAATTGCCGACTTTATGGCCCTTCAGACAGAATGTCCCGGTCCCTGTTCGGGCGCCATTTGTGGCGAGTAAGGACACGGACTCCGTCTGAGTGGGCACGAAGACGAAGACGAAAAATCCTTTATTATACAGCACAAGGGCCTTTTTATACCTCACATTATGCCACGTATACACTTCAAAGAATTCCCTAGTACATCCCCTAAGCAAAGGTCATCTCGACACTCTTCCGCTAATTTCCTTATCTTTGTCACGCCCTCAGAACCGTTAACTGCCACCTCTTATCTCCCTTTTTCCCACGGCTTCTTTCACTTTCCATCTTCCCATGGCTTCTTGTTTACCAACGCTATGATACTGCTTGTACTCTCAGGCATTGATTCCTCCACAGGGGCACAGGCCCTCAGCCTCTGGAGGCGACTCCTGTCAGGCGTGTAGGAAAGGTATCCCTTCAAGGAAGATGTTATATATCGCCCAGGCAAATGGACCACTATGGAGAGAGGTATCCAGGACCAGAGAGAAATAGGCGTGCTGGAGGTGGTTTATAGTGACCTGGACAACGACCAAACACCCAAAGATCCAGATGAAGTCCAGTGCACGCGACCCATGTGGCGGAAGTTGGTACGGAGCGCACGAGCGTCGTATGCAATTCATTGGCAGTACTGTGCTGGTAAGAGGAAGAATCACCAATGGTGGATGACGTGGTTAGCAGACTCCAGGAATAGGAAGAAACTGTCTCCTCCTCCCTTGTCTCGGCTGTGGAGAAACTGTCCCGGGAGGTCCAGCAACTCAAAGAGGATATGTCCTATTCTCCACCTGTACGGACCAGTATCTCAGCCATTAGGAGTCAGTGTTCTTCTGCTCAAGAGAGAGGATATAGAAGGTACACACCACAGGGCACCCTGTGGTTTTACCCGCGTGACCACGGAGAGGACATGAGGCAGTGGGATGGAAAACCTACCTTGACCCTAGAGGCATGGGTACGTGACTTGCAAGGAAAAACAATCACACGAGGGGGCTCTTCCAGGAAAAATGCTGCTCCAGTTTTCAGGAAAAACCTGTCTCACGACGGTCCAGTTTCCAGTGAACAGTTCCCCAGACAGAGTAGAAGGGCTGATCTTATTTTGGATTGTGATGAAGAAATACCTCAGGAGAGGGTATTTCAAGGACCCAAAAGGGTACCGGTGGGCTTTTGGTATAGCTGCCCTGGAGACGGAGGAAAATAAACAGCTGTCTACCTTGCCCGGTCTCTTGCAGGACCCTTCTGTTGTGGGGTTGCTGAGGGTTGAAGAACAGCAGGTACCAATCGCTACCACAACAGTGCACCGGCGGCAATATGGCACCAACCGAGACTCCCTGATTCCCATCCATGAGCTGATTTGTCGACTGGAGAGCTAAGAAACGATCAGCAAGACTCGCTCACCCTTTAACAGGCCCATATGGCCAGTGCGAAAGTCCAATGGAGAGTGGAGACTAACAGTAGACTACCATGGCGTGAACGAAGTCACGCCACCACTGAGTGCTGCCGTGCCGGACATGCTAGAACTCCAATACGAACTGGAGTCAAAGGCAGCCAAGTTGTACACCACAACTGATATCGCTAATGCGTTCTTCTCAATCCCTTTGGTGGCAGAGTGCAGGCCACAGTGTGCTTTCACTTGGAGGGGCGTCCAGTACACCTGGAACCGACTGCCCCAGGGGTGGAAACACAGCCCTACCATTTGCCATGGACTGATCCACACCACACTGGAACAGGGTGAGGCTCCCAAACACCTGCAATACATTGATGACATCATTGTGTGGGGCAGGACAGCAGGACAGCTTTTTGAGAAAGGGAAGAAAATAGTCTAAAACCTTCTGAAGGCCGGTTTTGCCATAAAACAAAGTAAGGTCAAGGGACCTGCACAGGAGATCCAGTTTTTAGGAATAAAATGGCAGGACAGACGTCGTCAGATCCCAATGGATGTGATCAACAAAATAACAGCCATGTCCCCACCAACTAGCAAAAAGGAAACACAAGCTTTCTTAGGCGTTGTGGGCTTTTGGAGAATGCATATTCCAGATTACAGTCAAATCGTAAGCCCTCTCTATCATGTGACCAGGAAGAAGAACGACTTCAAATGGGGCCCTGAGCAATGAAAAGCCTTTGAACAAATAAAACGGGAGATAGTTCAGGCAGTAGCCCTTGGGCCAGTCCGGGCAGGACAAGATGTAAAGAATGTGCTCTACACCGCAGCCGGGGAGAATGGCCCTACCTGGAGCCTCTGGCAGAAAGCACCAGGGGAGACTCAAGGTCGACCCTTAGGGTTCTGGAGTCGGGGATACAGAGGATCCGAGGCCCGCTACACTCCAACTGAGGAGATATTGGCAGCATATGAAGGGGTTCGAGCTGCTTCGGAAGTGGTTGGTACTGAAGCACAGCTCCTCCTGGCACCCCGACTGCCGGTGCTGGGCTGGATGTTCCAAGGGAGGGTCCCCTCTACACATCATGCAGCCGATGCTACGTGGAGTAAGTGGGTTGCACTGATCACCCAACGGGCCCAAATAGGAAACCCCAGTCGCCCAGTGTCGTGGTTTAACCTGGCAGGCAGCCAAATACCACGCAGCCGCTCACTCACTCCCCCCGCCCCCCCAGTGGGACGGGGATAGAATCGGAAGGGTAAGAGAGAAAAACTCGTGGGTTGAGATAAAGACAGTTTAATAAAACAGAAAAGGGAAAGTAATAATAATAAATAATGATAGAATATACAAAATGAGTGATGCACAATGCAATTGCTCACCACCCGCGCTGACCGATAACCAAGTAGCGATCGGTACTTCCTGGATCACACCTACCATTCATATACTGAGCATGACGTCACATGGTATGGAATACCCTGTTGGCCAGCTGGGCTGGCTGTCCTGATTATGTTCCCTCCCATCTTGTGTACCTAGCTCAGTCAGTAGGCATGGGAGCTGTCCTTGGGCTAGGAGGGCACTTAGCAACAACTGAAAACATCAGTGTGTTATCAACATTCTTCTCATACTAAATCCAAAACACAGCACTAGGAAGAAATTTAACCCTATCCCAGCCGAAACCGGGACACCCAGGAATCTTGGAAGTGATTACGAACTGGCCAGAAGGCAAAGATTTTGGAATATCCCCAGAGGAGGAGGTGACACGTGCTGAAGAGGCCCCACTGTATAACAAACTACCAGAAAATGAGAAGCAATATGCCCTGTTCACTGATGGGTCCTGTCGACTTGTGGGAAAACATCAGAGGTGGAAAGCTGCTGTATGGAGTCCTATAAGCCAAGTCACAGAAACTGCTGAAGAAGGTGAATCGAGCCAGTTCACAGAGGTGAAAGCCATCCAGCTGGCCTTGGACATTGCTGAACGAGAAAAATGGCCAGTACTTTATCTCTATACTGGCTCATGGATGGTGGCAAATGCCCTGTGGGGGTGGTTACAGCAGTGGAAGCAGAACAACTGGCAGCGCAGAGGTAAACCCATCTGGGCTGCCTCATTGGCAAGGGCAGCACATGGAAGCTCCACAAGAAGCGGAGGATCCCCTGCCCTCTTGCCGCCAGGGAGAAGGAGGGGACCCAGGCGACTGGGGGGAATGGACACAGGTCCCTGCTCGGGGTGCCAGGCGAACCCCCGCCCGGCCTCCCTCACCTCAACCTTCCCAGTTGCCCTTACACAACAGATATGGGGCCCTGGATCTTGAGGGCCAGACAAACGAGTACGCAGATGAAGGCCCATCCAGGGGGTTGCCCGAGGCGAGGCAGTCTGCCCCACACTTTACGACTGCCTCTGCTAAGAAAAAAAGGAGGGTAATTGTCATAGGTGATTCCCTTCTGAGGGGGATGGAGGGCCCAATATGCCGGCCAGACCCATCCCACAGGGAAGTCTGCTGCCTCCCTGGGGCCCGGGTTAAGGACATTGCTAGGAAACTCCCTGGTCTCGTGCAGGCCTCCGATTACTACCCGCTACTGGTTATACAGGCTGGCAGTGAGGAGGTTGCAGAGAGAAGTCCCGAAGGGATCAAAAGGGACTTCAGGGCACTGGGGCGACTGGTGGAAGGGTCAGGAGCACAGGTAGTGTTTTCCTCGATCCCTTTAGTGGCAGGGAAGAATACTGAAGGGAACAGGAAAACTCATCGGATCAACACGTGGCTTAGGGGCTGGTGCCATCGGCGGAATTTTGGCTTCTTTGACCATGGGGAGGTTTACACGGCACCGGTCCTGCTGGCGACAGACGGAGTTCAGCTGTCTCACAGGGGGAAAAGGATTCTCGCGTGTGAGTTGGCCGGGCTCATCGAGAGGGCTTTAAACTAGGTTCGAAGGGGGAAGGGGATAAAACCAGGCTCACTAGAGAAGAGCCTAGGGGAAGCACGCCAATGTCGGGGGAGAAATCGGCAGCCCAGCTCAAGTGCATCTACACCAATGCACGCAGCATGGGCGGCAAACAGGAGGAGCTGGAAGCCATTGTGCAGCGGGGTAGCTATGACTTAGTCGCCATCACGGAAACATGGTGGGATGAGTCTCACGATTGGAGTGCTGCAATGGATGGCTATAAGCTCTTCAGAAGGGACAGGCGAGGAAGGAGAGGCGGTGGAGTAGCCCTGTATGTTAGGGAGTGCTTCGACTGTCTAGAGCTCAATGGTAGTGATGACGAGGTCGAGTGCTTGTGGGGAAGGATGAGGGGGAAGGCCAACAAGGCAGATATCCTGCTGGGAGTCTGTTATAGACCACCTAGCCAGGATGAGGAGGCAGACGAAATATTCTACAAGAGGCTGGCAGAAGTCTCACAGTCGCTATCCCTTGTTCTCGTGGGGGACTTCAACCTTCCGGACGTCTGCTGGAAATACCACACGGCAGAGAGGAAACAGTCGAGGAGTTTCCTGGAGTGTGTGGAGGATAACGTCCTGACGCAGCTGGTGAGTGAGCCTACCAGGGGAGGTGCCTCACTTGACCTGCTGTTCACGAACAGAGAAGGACTGGTGGGAGATGTGGTGGTCAGAGGACGGCTTGGGCTTAGCGACCATGAAATGGTAGAATACTCAATACTTAGTGAAGTAAGGAGGGGGGCCAGCAAAACCGCTCCCATGGACTTCCGGAGGGCGGACTTTGGCCTGCTCAGGACACTGGTCGAGAGGGTCCCTTGGGAGACAGTCCTGAAGGGCAAAGGGGTCCAGGAAGGCTGGACGTTCTTCAAGAAGGAAGTCTTAAAGGCGCAGGAGCGGGCTGTCCCCATGTGCCGTAAGAAGAACGGGCGGGGAAGACGACCAGCCTGGCTGAACAGAGAGCTCTGGCTGGGACTCAGGAAAAAAAGGAGAGTTTATCACCTTTGGAAGAAGGGGCAGGCAACTCAAGAAGAGTACAGGGATCTCGTTAGGTCGTGCAGAGTGGAAATTAGAAAGGCAAAAGCCCAGCTAGAACTCAACTTGGCCACTGTCGTGAGAGACAACAAAAAATGCTTTTACAAATATATTAATGACAAAAGGAGAGCCAAGGAGAATCTCCATCCTCTATTGGATGCGGGGGGGAACGTTGCCACCAAGGACGAGGATAAGGCTGAGGTACTCAACGCCTTCTTTGCCTCAGTCTTTAATAGTCAGAGCAGTTATCCTCAGGGTACTCAGCCCCCTGAGCTGGAAGACAGGGATGGCGAGCAGGATAAACCCCCCATAATCCAAGAGGAAGAAGTTAATGACCTGCTACGCCACCTGGACGCTCACAAGTCTATGGGGCCGGATGGGATCCACCCGAGGGTACTGAGGGAGCTGGCAGAGGAGCTTGCCAAGCCACTCTCCATCATTTACCAGCAGTCCTGGTTAACTGGGGAGGTCCCGGACGACTGGAGGCTTGCCAATGTGACACCCATCTACAAGAAGGGCCGGAAGGAGGATCCGGGGAACTACAGGCCGGTCAGCCTGACCTCGGTGCCAGGGAAGATCATGGAGCGGTTCGTTTTGAGGGCGCTCACGAGCCATGTGCGGGACAACCAGGGGATCAGGCCCAGCCAGCATGGGTTCATGGAAGGCAGGTCCTGCTTGACCACCCTGTGACCCGCCTAGTGGATGAGGGAAAGGCTGTGGATGTGGTCTACCTGGACTTCAGTAAAGCCTTTGACGCTGTCTCCCACGGCATTCTCCTAGAGAAGCTGGCGGCTCACGGCCTAGACAGGTACACTCTTCGCTGGGTAAAAAACTGGCTGGACGGCCGAGCCCAGAGAGTTGTGGTCAACGGAGTTAAATCCAGTTGGCGGCCGGTCACGAGCGGTGTTCCCCAGGGCTCAGTTTTGGGGCCGGTCTTGTTCAATATCTTTATCAACGATCTGGACGAGGGGGTTGAGTGCTCTCTCAGTAAGTTTGCAGACGACACCAAGCTGGGCGGGAGTGTTGATCTGCTCGAGGGTAGGAAGGCTCTGCAGAGGGACCTGGACAGGCTGGATCGATGGGCCGAGGCCAACTGTATGAGGTTTAACAAGGCCAAGTGCCGGGTCCTGCACTTCGGCCACCACAACCCCATGCAACGCTACAGGCTTGGGGAAGAGTGTCTGGAAAGCTGCCCAGAGGAAAAGGACCTGGGGGTGCTGGTTGACAGCCGGCTGAACATGAGCCGGCAGTGTGCCCAGGTGGCCAAGAAGGCCAACGGCATCCTGGCTTGTATCAGAAATAGTGTGGCCAGCAGGAGCAGGGAGGTGATTGTGCCCCTGTACTCGGCACTGGTGAGGCCGCACCTCGAATCCTGTGTTCCGTTTTGGGCCCCTCACTACAAGAAGGACATTGAGGTGCTGGAGCGTGTCCAGAGAAGGGCAACGAAGCTGGTGAAGGGCCTGGAGCACAAGTCTTATGAGGAGCGGCTGAGGGAACTGGGGTTGTTTAGCCTGGAGAAGAGGAGGCTGAGGGGAGACCTCATCGCGCTCTACAACTACCTGAAAGGAGGTTGTAGCGAGGTGGGTGTTGGTCTCTTCTGCCAAGTAACTAGCAAGGGAAAACCCATTCGTGGGATTGCTTTTGATCAAGGACCTGGGTGCACGTGGTGGGTAATGCGAACGGATGGGGAAGTCCATTGTGTACCTCAAGGGGATTTGATTTTGGGTGAAAATAGCCAATAAACTGAATTGTATGATGTTAATTGTTATATGATATTGTATATCATCATTATTTCTATGGTTGCTATAGCAGTAAAATCACCCAGATTAATGAAGAATGAACTAATTCCGATGAAACTGAACAAAGTGCAACGACGATAGAACCGGACGAGCACAGCAATACTGTAAATTAGAACTGGCTTCAGGATGCAACAATCCAACACCACACACCATCTCTCCTGCCCTGAAGGACTGTTATGACAGATGGAGCCCAAAGTCGTGGACTAAATTAAGACAGTGGACGTTTTAGAGGGATAGTCCATAGACTAAGGGAATGATATCTGTGCGTGCATCTATATATATATATAAAAAGAAAGATAGTGGTGGTTAATTGAAATGTATTAAAAAAAATGCGAGACCTAGGCATGACGTAAATGATATAGAATAAGGGGTGGATACTGTCCTGGTTTCGGCTGGGATAGGGTTAAATTTCTTCCTAGTGCTGTGTTTTGGATTTAGTATGAGGAGAATGTTGATAACACACTGATGTTTTCAGTTGTTGCTAAGTGCCCTCCTAGTCCAAGGACAGCTCCCGTGCCTACTACTGAACTAGGTACACAAGATGGGAGGGAACATAATCAGGACAGCCAGCCCAGCTGGCCAACAGGGTATTCCATACCATGTGACGTCATGCTCAGTATATGAATGGTAGGCGTGATCCAGGAAGTACCGATCGCTACTTGGTTATCGGTCAGCGCGGGTGGTGAGCAATTGCATTGTGCATCACTCATTTTGTATATTCTATCATTATCATTATTATTTTCCCTTTTTTGTTTTATTAAACTGTCTTTATCTCAACCCACGAGTTTTTCTCTCACTCTTACCCTTCTGATTCTCTCCCCGTCTCGCTGGGTGGGGGGGGGGAGTGAGTGAGTGGCTGCGTGGTATTTGGCTGCCTGCCAGGTTAAACCACGACAGAAACACAAGCTTTCCCAGGCCTTGTGGGATTCTGGAGAATGCATATTCCAGGTTATAGTCAGCTTGTGATCCCTCTGTATCAAGTAACCTGAAAAAAAACCTATTTTGAGCGGGGCCTTGAGCAACAACAAGCCTTTGAGCAGATCAAACAGGAGATAGCTCATGCGGTAGCTCTTGGGCCTTGTCCAGACAGGACCAGCTGTTCAAAATGTACTCTACACTGCAGTTGGGGAGCATGATCTCACCTGGAGCCTCTGGCAGAAAACACCAGGAGAAACCTGAGGTCGACCGTTAGGGTTTTGGAACCGGGGCTATCGAGGATCAGAAGCCCACTACGCCCCGACTGAAAAAGAGATACTAGCAGCATATGAGGGGGTTTGAGCTGCTTCAGAAGTTGTTGGTACAGAAGCATGTCTCCTCTTGGCACCGCGATTGTCCGTGCTACACTGGATGTTCAAAGGAACCATCCTCCTACACATCATGCAACCAGCGCTACATGGAGTAAGCGGGTAGCATTGATCACGCAACAAGCTCGACTGGGGAAACCCAACAGCCCAGGAATCCTGGAAGAGATCATGGACTGGCCAGAAGGCAGAGATTTTGGAGCATTGCCTGAGGAGGTGGCTCGTGCCCAAGGGGCACCACCATATAATGAGTTATCAGAAGATGAAAGGCGTTATGCTTTGTTTACTGATGGATCCTGTCATGTGGTAGGAAACCATTGGAAGTGGAAAGCTGCTGTGTGGAGTCCCACATGACAAGTGGTTGAAGCCACTGAAGGAGGAGGTGAGTCAAGTCAGTTTGCAGAAGCGAAAGCCATCCAACTAGCCCTAGAGATTGCTGAACGAGAAAAATGGCCAGTACTCTATCTCTATACTGACTCATGGATGGTGGCAAATGCCCTGTGGGGGTGGCTACAGCAGTGGAAGCAGACCAACTGGCAGCGCAGGGGTAAACCCATCTGGGCTGCTGCGTTGTAGCAAGACATCGCTGCCCGGGTAGAAAACATCACTCTAAAGGTACGTCATGTAGATGCTCACATGCCCAAAAGCCACGCCACTGAAGAACATTGAAACAATGAACAGGTAGACAAGGCTGTCAAAATTGAAGTAGCTCAGGTGGACCTGGACTGGGAGCATAAGGGTGAGCTATTTGTAGCTTGATGGGCCCACGAAACATCGGGACATCTAGGGAGAGATGCAACATACAGATGGGCTCATGATTGAGGGGTGGACCTGACCATGGAGGGCATCACGCAGGTCACTCATGAATATGAAACATGTGCTGCAATCAAGCGAGCCACACGAGTAAAGTCTCCCTGGAATAGAGGGCGGTGGCTGGGTTTTTGATATGGCGAGGCCTGGCAAATTGACTATATTGGACCACTGCCACAAACACGCCAAGGCAAGCACTACATACTCACCATGGTGGAAGCAACTACCGGTTGGCTAGAAACATACCCTGTAAACCATGCCACTGCCTGAAACACCATCTTAGGCTTTGAAAGGCAAACCTTGTGGCGACATGGTTCCCCAGAAAGAATTGAATCAGACAATGGGGCTCATTTCCGAAATAACCTCAAAGAAACATGGCATTGAGTGGGTGTACCACATCCCCTATCACCCACAAGCTTCTGGAAGGATTGAGAGATATAATGGACTGTTAAAGACTATGTTGAGAGCGTTGGGCACTGGGGCATGGGAGCACTAGGATATAAACTTAGTAGAAGCCACTTGGCTGGTTAACACCAGAAGATCTGCTAACCGTCCTGGTCCTGCCCAAACAAACCCCCTACATATTGTGGGAGAAGATAAGGTCCCTGTAGTGCACATAGGGAACTGGATGGGGAAGGCGGTGTGGATTACTCCTCCCATGGGAAAAGGCAAACCTATTTGCGGGATTGTTTTCGCTCAAGGACCTGGGTGTACTTGGTGGGTAATGTGGAAGGAGGGTGTCGTGGTTTAACCGTAGCCAGCAACTAAACACAACACAGCTGCTCACTCACCCCCTGCCTCAGGTAGGATGAGGGAGAGAATCGGGAGGCCACAAGTAGGAAAACTCATGGGTTGTCTAACCATCACCACTTGTCCTGTCTTTTGGTATATATATACACACAGATATCATTCCCTTAGTCTATGGGCCATCCCTCTAAAATGTCCATTGAGTTCATTTAGTCCATGACTTTGGGCTCCATCTGTCATAACAGTCATTCAGGGCAGGAGAGATGGTGTGTGGTGTTGGATTGTTGCATCCTGAAGCCAGTTCTGGTTCCATTATCGCTGCTCTCGTCCGGTCCTATCATCGATGCACTTTGCTCGGTTTCATCAAAGTTCCTTCTTCATTAATCTGGGTGATTTTTACTGCAATACCATTGATATGACATATAGCAACCATAGAAGTGATTACATACAGTATTATAGAGCAATTAACATCATACAATTCAGTTCATTGGCTATTTTCACCCAAAATCAAATCCCCTTGAGGTACACACCAGACTTCCCCATCCTTTCGCATTACCCACCAAGTGCACCCAGGTCCTTGAGCAAAAACAATCCCATGGATGGGTTTTCCCTTGCCAGAGGCAGGAGTAACCCAGACTGTCTTCCCCAGCATATTTCTCATATGCACGACAGGGACTTTATCCCCCTCTACAGAACGTAAAGGTTTTGATTGGGCAGGGCCAGCTCGATTGAAAGATCCCCTGGTGTTGACTAACCAGGTGGCTTTTGCTAAATGTGTATCCCAATGCTTGAATGTCCCACCACCCATTGCCCTCAGCGTAGTCTTTAGCAGTCCGTTGTATCATTCGATTTTCCCAGAGGCTGGTGCATGGTAGGGGATGTGATATACCCACTCAATGCCATGCTCTTTGGCCCAGGTGTCTATGAGGGTGTTTCAGAAATGGGTCCCGTTTGTCTGACTCAATTCTTTCTGGGGTGCCATGTCGCCATAGGACTTGCTTTTCAAGGCCCAGGATGGTGTTCTGGGCGGTGGCATGGGGCACGGGATATGTTTCCAGCCATCCGGTGGTTGCTTCCACCATGGTGAGCACATAGCGCTTGCCGTGGCGGGTTTGTGGGAGTGTGATATAATCAATCTGCCAGGCCTCCCCATATTTATATTTCAACCATCGTCCTCCATACCAAAGAGGCTTTACTCGCTTGGCTTGTTTGATTGCAGCGCATGTTTCACATTCATGGATAACCTGTGCAATAGCGTCCATGGTCAAGTCCACCCCTCGATCACGAGCCCATCTATATGTTGCATCTCTTCCTTGATGGCCTGAGGTATCATGGGCCCACTGGGCTATAAATAATTCACCCTTATGTTGCCAGTCCAGATCCACCTGAGCCACTTCAATCTTAGCAGCCTGGTCCACCTGCTGGTTGTTTTGATGTTCCTCAGTGGCCCGACTCTTGGGTACGTGAGCATCTACGTAACGTACCTTTACAACCAGGTTCTCTACTCGGGCAGCAATATCTTGCCACAATGCGGTAGCCCAGATGGGTTTACCTCTGCGCTGCCAGTTGTTCTGCTTCCACTGCTGCAACCACCCCCACAGGGCATTTGCCACCATCCATGAGTCAGTATAGAGATAAAGTACTGGCCATTTTTCTCGTTCAGCAATGTCCAAGGCCAGCTGGATGGCCTTCACTTCTGCAAATTGGATAGATTCACCTTCTCCTTTAGGAGTTCCTGAGTCTTGTCCTATAGGACTCCATACAGCAGCTTTCCACCTCCGATGCTTTCCCACAAGACGACAGGACCCATCAGTGAACAGGGCATTTTGCTTCTCATTTTCTGGTAGTTTATTATACAGTGGGGCCTCTTCAGCACGTGTCACCTCCTCCTCTGGGGATATTCCAAAATCTTTGCCTTCTGGCCAGTTCGCGATCACTTCCAAGATTCCTGGGCGACTGGGGTTTCCTATTTGGGCCCGTTGTGTGATCCGTGCGACCCACTTACTCCACGTAGCATCGGCTGCATGATGTGTAGAGGGGACCCTCCCTTTGAAGATCGAGCCCAGCACTGGCAGTCGGGGTGCCAGGAGGAGCTGTGCTTCAGTACCAACCACTTCCGAAGCAGCTCGAACCCCTTCATATGCTGCCAATATCTCCTTCTCACTTGGAGTGTAGCAGAACTCGGATCCTCTGTATCCCCAACTCCAGAACCCTAAGGGTCGACCTCGAGTCTCCCCTGGTGCTTTCTGCCAGAGGCTCCAGGTAGGACCATTCTCCCCGGCTGAGGTGTAGAGCACATTCTTTACATCTTATCCTGCCCGGACTGGCCCAAGGGCTACTGCCTGAACTATCTCCTGTTTAATTTGTTCAAAGGCTTGTTGTTGCTCAGGGCCCCATTTGAAATCGTTCTTCTTCCTGGTCACGTGATAGAGGGGGCTTACAATCAGGCTGTAATCTGGAATATGCATTCTCCAAAAGCCCACAACGCCTAAGAAAGCTTGTGTTTCCTTTTTGCTAGTTGGTGGGGACATGGCTGTTATTTTGTTGATCACATCCATTGGGATCTGACGACGTCCATCTTGCCATTTTATTCCTATAAACTGGATCTCCTGTGCAGGACCCTTGACCTTACTTTGTTTTATGGCAAAACCGGCCTTCAGAAGGATTTGAATTATTTTCTTCCCTTTCTCAAAAACTTCTTCTGCTGTCCTGCCCCACTCAATGATGTCATCAATGTATTGCAGGTGATCGGGAGCCTCACCCTGTTCCAGTGTGGTGTGGATCAGTCCATGGCAAATGGTAGGGCTGTGTTTCTACCCCTGACGCAGACGGTTCCAGGTGTACTGGACGCCCCTCCAAGTGAAAGCAAACTGTGGCCTGCACTCTGCCGCCAAAGGGATTGAGAAGAACGCATTAGCGATATCAATTGTGGCGTACCACTTGGCTGCCTTTGACTCCAGTTCGTATTGGAGTTCTAGCATGTCCAGCATGGCAGCACTCAGTGGCGGCGTGACTTCGTTCAGGCCACGGTAGTCTACTGTTAGTCTCCACTCTCCATTAGACTTTTGCACTGGTCGTATGGGACTGTTAAAGGGTGAGTGAGTCTTGTTGATCACTCCTTGGCTCTCCAGTCGATGAATCAGCTTATGGATGGGAAGCAGGGAGTCTCGGTTGGTGCCATATTGCCGCCGCTGCACTGTTGTGGTAGCGATTGTTACCTGCTGTTCTTCAACCCTCAGCAACCCCACAACAGAAGGGTCCTCCGAGAGACCAGGCAAGGTGGACAGCTGTTTAATTTCTTCCATCTCCAGGGCAGCTATACTAAAATCCCAATCTATGCCAAGGATGCACGGAGTCAGTCACAATGGGGTGCTTCTGCCACTCATTCCTGGTTAGGCTCACTTCGGCCTCCAATACAGTTAACTCTTGGGATCCCCCTGTCACTCCAGAAATACAAATGGGTTCTGCCCCTTTATAGCTTGATGGCATCAGGGTACACTGTGCACCGGTGTCTACGAGAGCCTTATACTCCTGTGGGTCTGATGTGCCAGGCCATCGAATCCACACAGTCCAGTAAACCCGGTTGTCCCTTTCCTCCACCTGGCCGGAGGCAGGGCCCCTCTAGTTCTGGTCATAGTATCCATCTCTCACTTCTTGCAAACGCGAGTCAAGAATTTCTCCATTACAATCCAAAGTAAGATCAGCCCTTCTACTCTGTCTGGGGAACTGTTCACTGGAAACTGGACTGTCGTGAGACAGGTTTTTCGTGAAAGCTGGAGCAGCATTTTTTCCTGGGGGAACCCCCTTGTGTCATTTTTTTTCCTTGTAACTCACGTACCCGTGCCTCTATGGTCAAGGTAGGTTTTCCATCCCACTGCCTCATGTCGTCTCTGTGGTCACGCAGGTAAAACCACAGGGTGCCCCGGGGTGTGTACCTTCTATATCCTCTCTCTTGAGCAGTAGGACGCTGACTCCTAATGGCTGAGATACTGGTCCATACAGGTGGGGAATAGGACCTCTCCTCTTCGAGTTGCTGGACCTCCCGGGACAGTTTCTCCACAGCCGAGACAAGGGAGGAGGAGACAGTTTCTTCGAAATCCCAGAGTCTGCTAACCATGTCATCCACCGTTGGTGCTTCTTCCTCTTTCCAGCACAGTACTGCCAACCAACTGGCATACGACGCTGGTGCGCTCCGTACCAACTTCCGCTACATGGGTCGCGTGCACTGGACTTCATATGGATCTTTGGGCATTTGGTCGTTGTCCAGGTCACTATAAACCACCTCCAGCACACCTAATTCTCTCAGGTACTGGATACCTCTCTCCATAGTGGTCCATTTGCCTGGGCGATATATAACATCTTCCTTGAAGGGATACCTTTCCTTCACGCCTGACAGCAGTCGCCTCCAGAGGCTGAGGACCTGTGTCCCTTTTCCAATCGCTTTGTCAATGCCCCCTTCCCTAGCAAGGGATCCCAGCTGATTGGCTTCCTTCCCCTCTAATTCCAGGCTACTGGCCCCATTATCCCAGTATCGGAGCAGCCAGGTAACAATGTGCTCGCCTGGACGACGGCTGAAATCTTTCCGCATATCTCGCAACTCACCCAGGGATAGGGATCAGGTGGTTTCCGCCTCCGTTATGAGTTCTTCCTCTTCCTTCTCCCCTCCTCATGATGGCCCTGCTTTTCCATCATCCCTTTCTAAACGACCTGACCTCCACTTCCAAGATTTCCTCTTCTGTACAGGGGCAACGGATACCAGCAAGGGTTGGTCCTCTGGTTCAGCTGTAGTGCCTGTTGCTGGGGTTTGGGTAGCTGCAGTGCCTGTCGCGGGGGTTGGAGTAACTGTAGTGACTGTCGCCGGGGTTTGAGTGTCTGCAGTGCCTGTGACGGGGCTTGGAATACCCGCGGTGTCTGGTGCTGGGGTTTGAGTAGCCACAGTGCCTATCGCAGAGGTTGAAGTAGCCGCAGTGCTTGTCGTGCGGGTTTGAGTAGTCACCATGTCTATTTCCGGGGTTGATCTCCCTCCGCCCGCCGCCCCCGGGACCCACTGCTCCGCCCACCCCGACGAGGCACCGCCATTCGCCCTCCCTCTTTTCTTGTGCTGAGGGTTGATCTCTGGACAGTATTCCTGAATAGTTTAACCCTAAACAAGGCCTGAACCACATTCAGGAGACATAGCAATATGAACATGCTTGTTTGAATATCCCAAGGATATTCAAAATCCTCAGGGAATATTGTGGACGTCTTCATGAAGAGGAGAGAAGAAAAAGGAGTTTCTGAAGATATGGAAGGGAAGGTGAACAAGTGGGAGAAAGTGTCCCATCCTGTCCCCCCCTAACTTCATTCTCCGAGGAGAAAAAAGTGTAATTTCTAATAGTTTCTAAGAGGTGGTTCCCGAGGTACAGAGATGACGGCAGTACTGAGTACAGATACCAGATTAGACTTACGACCAATGATCTTATCACCTCATAAAACAGCAGCAAAATTATAATCTTGGCCCAGTTCCGAGCAATGATAAAGAGCACAAGAGGGAACATATACTGCAAGCAAGGTATTACATAACCCAACATTGAGAGCCAGCCCCACAACTTTGAGAGCTGATAAATCAACATTGTGACCAATCAATATAATGAATGCTTATAACAATTTTGTCTTAACACGCTTTGGTCAGATCTATCATTATCTCAACCCTTCGTGCCCCATGTTGGGCGCCAAAAAAAAGTGTCGTGGTTTAACCTGGCAGGCAGCCAAATACCACAGAGTCGCTGTCTCACTCTCCCCACACACAGTGGGACAGGGAGAGAATCGGAAGTGTAAGAGTGAGAAAAACTCGTGGGTTGAGATAAAGACAGTTTAATAGAACAGAGAAGGGAAAATAATAATGATAATGATAGAATATACAAAATGAGTGATGCACAATGCAATTGCTCACCACCTGCACTGACCGATAACCAAGTAGCAATCGATACTTCCTGGATCATGCCTACCATTCATATACTGAGCATGATGTCACATGGTATGGAATACCCCGTTGGCCAGCTGGGCTAGCTGTCCTGGCTGTGCTCCCTACTCCCAGTCTAGCTTGGTAGCAGAGGATAGTTGTCCTTGACAAGGTACTTAGCAACAACTGAAAACATCAGTGTGTTATCAACATTTTTCTCATACTAAATCCAAAACACAGTACTAGGAAGAAATTTAACTCTATCCCAGCCGAAACCAGGACAATGTCTTTTATGGAGATTATGTCAGGTTTTTTGAACATTTTTCTTTTTCCTTGTGAAAAGGTTTATCTTGTCCGTAAAAAAAAATAAGAAATAAAAAATGCTGACTGCTAGAATAGGAAATTGTAACAATTTAGTATATCCATAAGATCAGATTTTAAATTTTAATCACAGTTCTTCAGTACTTATCCTTTCTTTCAACACAACTCTTTTTGGTGATGGGGGGAATGGGGAAGCACAGGTTTTCTAATCTTATTAAACGTGAGCCTTGGGCTGTGTGACATCAAAATCTGCTCGACAAACCAATGACTGAGTAACTTCATTCACTGGATGGCAGAAGACAGTAGGGCTAGCGATCTCAGCAAGTATTGCCTGCAGTGGTATACACCATCCCAGACAACTGGTGTGGTTGCACAGTCATGCACTTCCTTATTTACTTTTTATCCAAGGTGATTCAAACCCAAACTCCTTTATGTGGAAAGTGTCCTCTCTGGCCTGATAACTCAGACTTGCCCATTAGTTTACTGGCATATTTGTGTGCCTGAGTTTTGAAGCTGGGCAGTTAATGATGTCCAGGGTGGGATCATTTTGAGTAAATGTAGCTATCTGCATCTGAAATAGTCAAGGCTCCTTCTCTGCCTAGTGGAGAAAGATGGGGTTTAGGTGCAATTATTCTCCTTAAAGTAGATATCTAAAATAGCTAAGTGAATTGAGTTCTGAAAATGTGTGTGTCTCGGCTGAATGTAAAGGAAGCCTTAGCTACCTACCTCAGATATAGATCCCCACAAAAGTGGGTGAAAACATGCTGTGGTGATTGGCTTTTCTTCCACTGCCTGAGATTGCAGATGGTCTGCAAACATAAGCAGGCAACCCTTCTGGCCAAGCAGCAGCAGTGGGGCCATGAAACCATTGTGTGTGACCTGCTTCCTGTGCTGAGCAGCTGGCTGTTGTACATGCTGCAGCTCTGCATTCTCAAAATACTGGGCTTTTTGTGCTCGTGCCTACAACATACAAGTGCAGGAAATATCTCTGTTTCCATTGTATTGCTGCTACCAGGGCAGCTGGTAGGTCTCCTCCTCCCTGCCCTCCCTTTGGAAGGTGGTGGCTGGGAACAGATTATTACCTCTAGACCAACTCATCCAGCTTGCCATGCTTTCCCTTGTGGAGGAGGCTGCCAATTGTAAGTGGGGTGAACTGCTCTGGTTGCAAATTTAACACTCCTACTCCCAGGCAATCTTGTGGTGAAAGCTTATGTGTAGATATCTTTAGGGCTATTCTGTGTCTTTCTGTGAGCTGGTTGTGGGAATATATATATTCCTGAAGAAATAAGATGAAAAATGTTATGAATGAATTGCTACAAATATGGTCTATTTAACATTTCCAAGATAGCTTTAAAAATGTCTTTTTCCCTCTCTGAAAATATTGTTACATTAGGCTTTTATATACACTTACACATTGGTTAAGTCACATCACTTTTGCTAATGTAACTTAGCACTACATTAAGAAAAACACCCAATTGTATTTGATTCCTGGTTAAAACAGTTTCCAGACTCACTTGAGTAGGTTTCCTCTCTTGCTTGGTATTATTCTTGGCATTACAGTAGGAACCATTCATAGTGGTTTTTTTATACAGAAAAGCAGACCAGCTTTTTCCATTAGCCTGACAAACTACGCTGTAGCTCAAATCTGGCTGGTCTGTGCTGTTGGCAGCAAGTTGTCCAATCCCTAACATGCTTAAAGACCGTGATGACTAACAAGACAGTGCATAAAAAAAATTACTGGTTTAGCCTCCAGTTTCACAAATCATTTTAGTCTGGTGGTGGTGGTGAACCTGATACAGCAAAATGCTCCATAATCCTGCTTGGTGCTAACCAATGCCTGTGAAATGATGGATTTTGATGCACTTGCAAGAGCACTGATGCAGGATCAGGCCGTTCAGCACAGCAGGTGGTATTGAAGAGCCTCACAGAGGGCTGGGCTGGTCAAATACCAGAGCACACAGCCCAGAGCTTTCCACTCAGCATCTGGCCACTGTCCTCATCCAGCCCCATCCGTGCTAGTGGAAAAGCCACTTTCCTCCACCTGGCTGGTCCAGGCATTTTAGCCATCATGGATGCTCCAGCCTGTGTTGTTGGGAGCTGCTCGGTGTGTGCCTGCTGAGCAACAGTTTTAAGCAGCTTCAGCTCATTGAGCATTTCACCCCCGAAGTTACCCATGGGGCAGCTTTGCCTGCAGAGCTTGGGAGTGCTAGTCCCTGCTGGGGAAGGTGAAAACTGGCTGATCATAGGAAGGCTTCTGGGTGAGAAGCTCTTCCCCCAGCCCAGCCACTTGCCAGGTGTACACCCATGTGCCCTGGCAGTGCTTGGCATACGGGCCTCCCGGCTAGCACTGCCATTCTGTATCTATGTGAGACCCAGCCACGCAGAGATGATGTGGGGCTTATGCTCTTGTAGTACCTCGTGCCCTGGTCTGGGCAGTAGGGCATAAGCTAAGCCCCACTATACTGGTCTCCTTCTTGCACTAGGAGACCTGCCCAGCAATGGGGAGGGACAGGGCAGCCCGTTCTGGAGCAGAGCTCTGTATCAGAGGTAGTTGCCAGGAAGGCAGATGAGTTTTTGCACCACCTCAGGGATGTGTTAAAGCAAGGAAGGGAAGAAGGAGGTTCAGTGTTCCCTGTACCACACTGATTTGCTGTTTCTGCCTGGAGCAAAGCTCCCGGGAACAGATCCCAGGTCCCAAGTGAAATCCAATCAGGTTGGAATGAGAAGGTGGGAAGGAGAGGGAAAGAAAAGGTTAGCAAGGCAAAGGCATCAGGGGCATCTGCTTTCACCCGCACTAACCTGTTGTCTGAGAGATTTATCAGTGTCACAGTACTTGGGACTGTGAAAGACTGCTTCACTAGCTACAACGTATTGTACTGCTCTTGTGGGCAAAAGGTGGGGGCAATCCAATTACTTTCTGCAGGTTTTGAAGAATAAAGAAAGAAATTACTTGTAACATGCTAGGCCAGTCTGCCTCAGTGCAAGACTGAGCAAGCTAGGTTTACTGTGAGTTTCATTAAAAGCTAAGCTGAGACCAGGAATCAATGATGGGACAACTTTAATTCCACAGCAAGTAAGATCTTGCAGTAAATCAGCCTATGGCACAAGGCTGTTCCATAGCACTGTTCAGCTCCCTTTTACTCATTCCCTCATTAAAACCGCATGGGGTTTTTTTCATCATGAATGTCAATGTTCCAAATTTTTACAATGTCGAAGTGTTGCATGTGGGTCTGTTGGTGATTTACTCTGTTATCAAAATACATAATGATCCTGTTCCTTCAGTTAAAACAAGAGTGCAGAGAAATTGCATGCCTTGGGTATCAAGCAGGCTCATTAAGTAGAAGCAGTCCCTCTGTAAGCATCCGGTGCTCAGCTCAAATTTGCCAAGCAATTTTGATAAGGGTGGCTAGGCAGCCTGCCAATCCACACAAACACCTCACGGTTTTTGTTTCCAAGAGTGTAGAGGTGAGAGAGGGAGAGCACACACAAGGAAGCGTGAGTCTCTGCAAAGCTGCGACTTACCCAAAGCAATCTTCGAGTGATGGAGGTGGGAGTCCAGCTTCACCTGTATTGTCATTCGCTGCGGTGAATGATCATTTATCAGTTACTGCCAGCTGATTTAGCTGTTGGCACAATGGCAATTGTGCAAATGGTAATAATGGTGACCCGATCCAATGTCGGGAGAGGTTTCGATATGATCCCAAGAGCGAGATTAAGACACAAATGAGGTCAAATGCCGCATATCCTAAACAACTTTTTATTATCAAAAGTAAAAATTAGTAGCAATAGGATAGATAAGAACAAAGATAGAAATCAAGCAAGCATTCGGGAAAGAGTTGCAAGAATAGTCACCACCATGGATCCGCGGTGTCTCGGGAGTCCAAGTCTTTCGGTGCTTCGGCGGTGGGCGGTCGCGGCGGGGTCAGCGGTGGGCGACGCGTGCCGGGCTAGTCTTGGCAGTCCCTTTTATTCCTGTTCAAGGGCTGTAGTCTCCATGGCAACGGCACGTTGCTACATTCCTGTGCTCAACCGAGTCTTGCACACAGCGCAGCCCCTGCAAACCGGAGGTCTCTGTGGCCTTGCAGCCGCTCTTATTGTATTCAGAGCAATCTTTGAGACAAGTGTTCTACAGTTCAGTCTCTCACACCACCCCGTGGCTCAAAGGTTGCTTCAGGACCCATGGTGGTTGTGAGAAAAGACAGTTATGTAGAAAAGGCCAGAAAAGAGCATTTCATACAATCTGCACTACTGACGGCGTAGTTTGGCGCACAGCGTGAATTTGTTTGACACCATCAGGTGAAACAGTAGTCACAAATTGCATATTGGTTACAACACGTTGAATTAACTGTATAAAACACGGAATAACACATGGTAAAAACAACAACATGGCAAAACTACATAACAAATAAAATAAAACTCGCTTAACCCATGGGCCGCCTGGGAGCCAGAAGGGATCAAATTCCCAACCCTTCCAGGTTTGAACGGGAACATGGGCCAGTTTTCGTATTCCTGCGGTAAAATTTTGCCGCTATCATCAATTTTTAAACAACAGTTGGAGTCATTAAGTTTACCACAAACGCCCCCTTCTTCGGCTAGCAGGTAATCAAGAACCATACGATGTTGGAATATCGCTGTTTGCATTTGTGTGGCCTGGTCTGCTAATAGGTCCAGGGCACGGGCCGTCTCGTTAGTAATAATCTCTAGAATGGCTTGCAACCGAATAATACGATTTAAATTATAGGTAGGTTCTCATGCACCGCTAACCCACTCGTTGGGGTTCCAGGTGGCAGGTCCATAATGTTGTATGATACGTTGAGGGGTCCACTCGTCTTTACCCCAGGTTTGACCACTTCCACCCGTTATAGAGGTATCAATGGACCGCCGATGTCGATTGAGATCATCACATAACTTAACACCCAACCCGTCACCTCTGTTCTCCGGGAGTAAAAAGAATAAGGGGCGAATTAGCCCCACATAACACACCCCAGTCCAATTTTTGGGCAATTGCTTGTATGCATGTTGTCCACAGATCCAATAATGACCTTTCAGTGCCCAGGTACCATTTTCAAACAGACCTGTGGGGGTCCGTGGTAATTGGAAATATGTGGTATTACCTGCTCCGAGTGGATGGTTTAATGGTAGGGGTACGTTGTTGCCAGGTATCTTGTAAATGGAACAGGACCAAGCACCGGTATCATTACTCCAAGAACAATTTTCAGCAGCACCGGTAATGTTTCTCGTGCGATTGATCGGAGACCAATAGGAAGGAAATATTTTCCGGTGCCTGGTCTCATTCACCCAGACCCATCCCAGCTCACGAGGTACAAAAGATTCATTATTGTAGTTAAACATTGTCTTACAGCCCTCAATGAAGCAATGGTTTCCATATGTATAGGTCCAATTACATTTGCTATTTCCTACAAAAACACCACCCTCCTGTGTTCGATTTAGACAATATTCACCTCGGGCCGGGTATTGTACCATCCAGGGCTGTGTGTCCTCACTCCAGTAGGAATCATTTTTGATCTCACTGTAATTACTCACTAACTATTTAGGAGAAAGGGGGACGGAGGTCCATGGCCATCTTTCTAGACCAAATGGCCCTCCACCTACCCAACAATTGGTAAGATTAAAGTTATCGGCTATTTGTTGACCTAAAGCAATAAATTCATTTTGCCATGATGAGTCAGAAAGGAGGGAGCAGGAGCTTCCCCAGATACTAAAGACGGTGATAATGGTCAACCAAAACATCGTTTATGATGGTATATCAGACACCCTATGAATATTAACAAAGAAATCACCGACAAAACCACGCAGGCAATCAGCAGCTTCATGTATTCCTTCTAGCTGGCTTCGGAGTCTCCACCTGGAAAAGAAAAGAAAGCAACTCGGTCTGTTTTAAGGAACCGGAGGCAGGTGGTTGTTAGAAAGATGGAATAATCCACCTCATGTTAATCTTATGTTCCTTCCCGTGAGCATCTTTTGCCTTCCAGGCATACTTATTCATTGGAGTTTCCAGTATCAGGGGTACGGCTCCCACAGTGGGGAGTTCAACCAAAACTGGTTGGCCCGGAAAATGCGATGGATTTTTGGGATGATCAGGGCTGTATGAGGCTGGCATAATGGTTGGGGCCTTCGGACAGAACGCGTTAATTTTCGGGCATCCGTTTATACCCCAACGACTGTTGACACTAGTCACTGCATCCCACAGCCGTTCGGCCCATCCTGGCTTGTGTGGTTTAAGAAAGCGCTTCAACAAGCCATTTGTTCTTTCCACAATCCCATTTGCCTGCGGGTAATATGGAGTATGATATACCCACGAAATTCCCTCCTGAGCTGCCCAGTCTTGGACTATTCTGGCAGTAAAGTGGGAACTGTTATCTGATTGAATTGATTGCGGTTTGGGGAAGGTGCCAAACCACCCCTTCAGAGCTTTCACTGTGTTTTCCCCTATTGCTCTAGCAAATGCTCTGGCTTGGACTAGCCCCAACACTATCTCTACCCCAACCAACACATAATGTTTACCTTCTGATTTCCGGAAAGGGCCGATATAGTCCACCTGCCAGGTTTCCCATAGCCCTTTCCCCTTCCTCAAGTGCAGGGGGTCATCCTCCAGGGGATGACTTTCTAAGCAGGTACGACATTGTTCGCAAGCGGACACACAAGTCTTACATTCTTCCCTAGTAACTGGCCAAACTCGGGCTTGGGCCTCGCAATAGAGGTCCTTGGCTCCTGAGTATTTCCTTTTTACATGTAGCCACTCTAGCAACTGTTCCCAATTTTCTGCTATTTGGGTGTTCTGCAGGGGAGCCAGTCGGGCTAGTTTGTCAGCTTTGCCATTCCACTGGCTCATAGGGGTACCATCTTGTTGGTGTGAAGCCACCCAGCCCACTGCAAATTTTCCTTGCCTAGCAATAGTCAGAATATCTTGCCATTTCTCCTTCTGCCATACAGGTATCCTATTGACCTCCCACCCGTTCTGCTCCCAAAACGGAAGCCATTCCGTGCAGCCTTTAAATACAGCGTAGGAATCAGTATAAATATATGCAGGAGAAACAGATTGGGCCTCATGTTGAAAAACACTCCATACTGCAATTAGTTCCCCTACTTGAGCACTACCTTCCCCTTCAGTAATTATTTGTTCATTGATGTCTACACGGAGTGCCACAGCTCGATATTTCCAGGTTTTTCCTTCCCGTTTGGAAGAAGCGTCAGTAAACCAAACGTTCTGTAACTGCCCGGAAAATGGAGGGGCAACTTGTATTACGGGAGGGAGTTCACTCGTTTCCCTATCTGGGCCCATCTCCTCCTGAATGGTTAACATCTTTACAGCCCCCTCGGATACTGTGAAGATGTCGCAATAATGTTCTATCTGGGCATACCATTTCCGCACAGAGGCTCTCTGGGCCACCCCTTCAGGGGGCGGAGTACCTGTCAAAACTGTTTTAATTACCTTAAATGGGCCTCTGAGCACTATTGGTTGTTGTCGGATAGTTCATTCAGCCTCTCTCAAGGCTAAACTGACTACAAACAAACCCTTTTCCCAAGCTGTATATCTTTTTTTGGCATCTTTAAAATTACGAGAATAGAACCCAATAGGTTGAGTGGGTCCTTTGGGGCCCTTTTGCCACAAATGTATCGATAGCTCGGTCTTGGCAAATCCCCACTCGATATGGACTGGGTCTGTAGGGTGAATGAGACCCAGAGCTTGATGGGCAGTTGCTTCAAACACCAGCAACTGCAATGCCTCCTCATGAGGCTCAGTCCATTCCCACTGGGCCCCTTTTCACAACAAGTCATATAGGGGTCTTGCAATAATTGAAAAATCAGGAATGTGTTTTCTCCAAAACACAAGTAGCCCCAGCACATGCTGTAAATCCTTTTTTGACTCTGGCATCTTTATGTGGTCTAGCGAGGAGAGGGTGTCCGGTGGGATACATGTCATTCCTCCCTTCCACCAAATCCCTAAAAACTTTACTTCACTCGAGGGTGTTTGTATTTTCTCAGGCAGAATCTTCAGCCCCAAATTTTCTAGATGGGAAATTATATTATCTTGAGTTATCTGAACCCTTTCTACCTCATCCGCTCCCACAAGAATATCATCAATATATTGGTAAATACTGACCCCCTTCTCTACCTGAACTCTTTCCAGCTCCTGTGTCAACGCATGGTGGGCTAACGTGGGGGAGTGCTTATATCCCTGCGGGAGTCAGATGAAAGTAAATTGCTGACCTTCCCAAGTAAAAGCAAAATGATCTTGGTCCTCAGGTTGTAGGGGGACCATAAAAAACATGTCCTTAACGTCCACCGTCGCAATGATCGGGTGGGCTCGTTCCTGGATTGTAGCTATAAGCTCAGCAATATTTGGTACTGCAGCTGTCAATGGGCCAGTATTTGCATTAAGTCTATGATAATCTATGGTCAGCCTCCACTTGCCATTGGGTTTTCGTACTGGCCGCACCAGGGAGTTAAAAGGGGAGTGGGCCGGAACCACGATGCCCTGTTCTTTTAAATCCTCTAACACAGGTGTTATTCCCTCTCTGGCCCCCAAGGGTATCGGGTAAGGCTTAACATTCATAAGCTTCAAAGGGGGAAGTGGCAGCGCGGCTTGTAGCAGCCGAATATCTATTGTTGGAGAGCCAAACGACCACTGTCTCCCTTTATTATCAATCCAGGTCCTCCCTTTCAGAACACCAAGTCCCAGGAGGTTGAGTGGAAATTCTCCCACAACCATTTCTACTGTGGTGGCAATATCTTCTCCTGGCAATCATAGGTTGACTGTTGCTAACGCCTGTGGCTGAACATTGCCAAATGCATCTGCTACAAACAGCCTCTGTTTAGAAAATTTAACCCCACAGCATTTTTCGTTTTGATAGCTGAAATTTGAGCCCCACTATCTACCAAAAATGTGACTGGGACTTGTTTCGGCCCCACAACGCCTGTAATTAGTAAATCACTTCGGCCGTTTTCGGTGAGCTGTCTGATATATACCCAACCTTTGCCCCCCCGCTCACCATTGGAGGGTGAAGGATCTAGTTTCCCGCCGAATTTCGAGGGACATTTGACTCTGATAAGTCGATTAAAGAGGGTGCATTCAGGGTGGTATTTTTAGAACCCGTCTCTTTATCTGCCAGTTTATCAGGCCATCCCGACACCAGTTTTTCTAGCTTGTCAGTTGGCAATCCATCCATTAAGTCATGCGGGATCCCCTTTTGCCACCCCTTTGCCCACAGACTGCTGCGCTTATTTGGGATGTCCCTCCCTCCAGGTGGTTTAGCGAGGGGTGTTCTTCCATCACCCTCAGGGCGCGGAACCATTTTTACTTCAGCTCACCTCAGGCTCCTAGAGTCTGTTTTAGTGGCTGGAAGGTTAACAGGGCCATACTTGTGCCTGTAATTGATCAATTCTTGGGCTACCTCCCCCCAAGTCCACATCTTCCTATCCGGGGGCTGGCGGTGCCGATCGGGCGTAAGTCCTTCTAAAGCAGCCGCAACTCTTTCGCCCTGAGGCATTGCCTGAATTTTCCCCTGTAATTGTATACCAAACGGCTTTAAGGAATCGGGGAGTCCCCTTATAAGGGGAGTCATTCGTTCAGGGTCTACTGGCATCATCATTGGGGACTCCTACCTAGGCTCCAACTTTCGATCATACATCATCTGCAAGCAAGCTGCCTTCTGCACACTTTCCACCAATTGATCAACAGTCCCCGTGTTTGCGAGGGGATCCCCCCTCTCCAAGGGGTTCAAACCCCCTGCCCAATAGGCTGCCCTCTGGGTTAAAGACCAAGGGGCATGGTAATTCCCGGTAGTTAAAAATACTCCCGGTCTCCAATACCCCTCCACCTCCTTTTCACTTAAAAAAATCTGATCCCCCCCCAGATAACGATACTCTCCACACATACTTTGTCTCCGACTCCCTAGGGGTTCGACCAAAATCCTTTTTTAACTTTGCCAACTCAGTGGCGGTATAGGGGACCTCCTTGGTTGTGACTTGGGGGAACTGATCCTGATCATCATCGTAAATATACTCAGTCTTAACCAAGGGTTGCAGCGAGAGCGGTTCTAATTTCTCTACTTTTTCTCTCGCTGCCTGCAAGTTGTCAAAAGGATAACCAGTTTCTGATCTTGGGGATATTTCCTCATGGGCAGTGCCTGCAAGGAGTTGCTCCTTAAGAGCAGTCTGCAGGTGTTTCACCTGGTCTCTCTCTCCTTCAATCTGTTCTTTTAATTCCGCCACTTGCCCCTGAAGGGACTGAACGAGGTTTTGGAGGGATTCAACAATTTGGGATTCCTCAACGCGACAGCGCTCCCTCGCCTCTACAGCAGCGGCTAAACTGGCACCGAGAACAGCACAAACAATCGCTTTTCCTTTTCCAGATCTCACTCTCACATCCTTTTGCAAAGCACTCGTTTGATCAACCACACTCTGCAAATTATACCAATTCCCCTGAGCCCAGTCCACTCCAGGTACAGAGGGTCGTGCACCATGTTTTTCCAAAAACTCAAACAAAACTACTCTCCCCGAAGGGACAGTTTTAGTATCACTCATCTTATATAAAGCAGAGAAGTGGTTGTTTCAGGAACGCAGCACGTAAGTTTCAAACACAGACCTGCACCCCTTACTTTCCTGAGAGGTCTCACATATTTGAAAAACAAAGTGGCACTCTTGTCTCAAGGGATCCTGTCCGTGACGCCAATTTAAATGTCCCGATCCAATGTCAGGAGAGGTTTCGATATGATCCCAAGAGCGAGATTAAGACACAAATGAGGTCAAATGCCGCATATCCTAAACAACTTTTTATTATCAAAAGTAAAAATTGGTAGCAATAGGATAGATAAGAACAAAGATAGAAATCAAGCAAGCATTCGGGAAAGAGTTACAAGAATAGTCACCACCACGGATCCACGGCGTCTTGGGAATCCAAGTCTTTCGGTGCTTCGGCGGTGGGCGGTCGCGGCGGGGTCGGCGGTGGGCGACACGTGCCGGGCTAGTCTTGGCAGTCCCTTTTATTCCTGTTCAAGGGCTGTAGTCTCCATGGCAACGGCACGTTGCTACATTCCTGTGCTCAACCGAGTCTTGCACACAGCGCAGCCCCTGCAAACCGGAGGTCTCTGTGGCCTTACAGCCGCTCTTATCATATTCAGAACAATCTTTAAGACAAGTGTTCTACAGTTCAGTCTCTCACAAATGGTCACATTGGGAGCTGCCCTTTGCTATTTGAGGAATAGACTGTTGTCCTTACTGTGCTGCAAACAGCATCCCCCTGCCTGCCCTCTTACCTTTGATGTATCACTTTCTGTTGACTTCCACATAGCAAATGTGGCTGATTTTATTTTCCCTAGGCCTTTTAGTTGTTTTTATTAAAAATATTAAGTAAGTCTCCTTCTCCAACCTTTTTTCATTCCTGCAGTCAGTTATTTCAGCTTATATTTAACTTGCACTCGAATGCCATAGCATTAAAGAGTCAGATGCTGAAGGGAAAGTCTTTAGGGTTTCATGTGGGGCCCAGTTATGGGGTGGCTTTGTGTTTTGAGAATTATTAAAAGCACCAAAAAAATAAAAAAAAAAAAAAAGAAAAGGAGAAAGCTTTTCTTCTCACTATTAAAAGGCAAGACCGATATTTGGTTAAACTGGGTTGCATGTGTTCAGGTCAGGATTTCCCAGCAAGTTTTGCACTTAGTTTTGATCACAGTGAGAAGCATCTCTAGAAATTCCTCCAGTAGCATGTTCCACCGCTCAGCAGCAGCCGTGGGGAAGAGGAAGGGCTGCAGCACCTCCAAGTCCAGCGACACATGTTCTATTGAAACTGTTGCTGTTGGAAAATGCAAATTTTTGAAACCTATATATTCGACAAAAAAAAAATATGTACTGTTTCAGACAGGAGAGATTGCTCCAGATGATAGGAATTGAGAGAGGGAGGAAGGGAACTGATGGATATGGGACAGGAACAAATTCGCCTGGAATAGCTGATACTCTGTGATTACGTGGAAGAGAGATTTCAACTCTCTGCTCTGACTTAAGGAAAGTGAGAACTCATTCTGGCTGCTCCACAGCTCTACGCAAGTGTCCAAGCCAGTGGATTAGTAGCTTTTCTGCAGTGGGCAGAGATACCTTGTTTTTCACAAAAATCCTTGAAAGGTCCTGTTTCCTCAGTGCAGGATATGAAAAACAGAAATCCCCCTGACTTGCATGGGGTAAGAAAGAAGTTTCCCATCTGTTCTATCTGCTTCCTTAGCGTCTCACAAGGATTATTCTGTTTATCTGGTCTCCTTATTTTAGCTGAGCCAGGTAGCTGTCTTCACAGAGGGAAGACTAAGTGTTGAAATGGTGTTGGCAATCGGCGGCACCCAGTGTAGAAAACATAGCAATGGAGTGATGTGCTCAGAAGGACTGAAGCAGGCAGGATGCTTACTTTTTTTCCCCTGAAGAATATTTTGTGGGAGGCATGATACCTGCTAGATATCACCTCCAGCAATGGGCAGGCCTTGAGTGCAGTCTCCAAGGGCTCTGTGCAGTTTGCAGCCCTGTCCGGTAGACATCAAATGCCACCTAAGACTCCAGGGAGAATGAGGTCAGCTGGGATTACAGTCCCCCAGTGAAAGACAGTGGGAAGAGTAGGGCATTACCCACATTTCTCCTAATATTACCAGCTCAGCTTTCTCTCAGGTTAGCCTTAGGTCACACTTAGATACGCTCAGGTCAGTTTGATGTAGAAGGCCCCTTGACTTATGTTGGCATGTCTTGACACTGGCATTGTGCCCCTGTTTGCTCTCCTGCGGTCTCACCAGCCTGAGGAAGACTGAACCTGGAGTTGCCAGCTGTCCATGTAATTGCTTGTTGGGTTTGGTTTGGGAAGATCCAACACATGCTGGGATGCTCCCATCACTGCTTTTACAGCTTTTACCCTGGGATTTAATGACTGGTTGGCAGTAAGACAGGAGACAAATATGGATGTCCTGTCTTTGTCTTTGGGCATCAGGAATTCACCCATAGCCATGACAAGCGCTGTCTCTGAACCAAGCCTGACACATAGCTTAAATGAGAGAAGCTGGGATATCAGTGACAGAAAAGTGAGGGCAGAAGTCTCTTTTACTAACCTGTATAGTTCATAAAGGAAAATAGTTGAAGAGGAGTCCATGGCAATTTTAGGGCCTTTTGTCAGTGTAGGCTTTGTTAAGAATAATTGCCCACTGTGTTTTCCCTTTTATCAAGATGGTGTCAGTCCTCTGCACTGATTATTGCCAGTGCTTCTTTGCTGGGTTTCTGAGTGGGCCAGATTCCTGGAAGGAGGCTGCTGGATGCTGACTGACTCATTTGGTTGCAGGAGAGGTGGGTGTTCCTGAGAAACGAGAGGGCCTGGTTTCCAGGGTTGGATTAAAGCACATGCTGAGTTTCTGAAGTGATTTGTAGTCTGGAAAACCTTTGCAGAATATGAGTTTGCTGTTTTATCTGGCAGATTAAAGGAAGATTTCCTTACCTCCTTCACAGTAAGGGCATGTGTTTGTAGAAAAGTCCTGCCCACGTCTGCATAAGACTGCATTTTCCACTCTCAACTTCCTAACTCACAGTTCTGGCACCCAAAATTCTTGCATACCTGTTGGTTTCTTGTGCCTGGCAAAGTCTGGCATAAATGAAAAATCAATTCTGAGAGGTGTTTTGTTCACTATTTGAGTAAGAAAATTGTCCACTGGCATAAAAGGAAGTGTCTTATTTCCTGTATCACAAAATGTACACTTGGAGAAAGAAACAATAAGTGCCAGAATGACATCTGCTCTCTGAATTGTCGGGCTATATGAAGGGTTTTCAACAACCTTAAAGCCTACATTGTTTCACTGCATCTGCTGCTCTGTTAAAGCATTATTGAAATTGTGTATTGCCACAAGGGGGAGGGTACAGAACAAAAACCAGACCACATTTCTTCCAAGACTATTTGAATGAAATAAAATAGGCTACACTCCTGGAAGTTACCCACAGGATACAAACCATCTGATTTTCATTAAGCAATTAGCTGCTACTTCTTAACAATAATGATATCCTTTGCATTCTGTTTCAGTTGGTTCAGTGTGGTCTGAGATTTTAATAACTTTCTTGTGTGTTTTCAGATTTAGTAACACTTCCTTCAGTTGTAGGTTTACCAGATGTCTCCCTTGGGCTTGGTTCGAGCTAATTCCTACAAAAATTTAGGTAATTCAGCATATGAAGGTGACAGACCCTGGAAAGAATTGATATAGATTCACTTTAAAGATTTGCCTACTTGTTTCTACTGACTACATCTGATAGCACATATATTAACTTGCCCCCAATTTCTCCCCTCCCATGTTTTTATAAAACTAATTTTTTCCTGGTGCACTTTTGCAGAAGCCTCCAGTGCTGTCACAGGTTGCCCTGGTTTCAGCTGGGATAGAGTTAAATTTCTTTCTAGTGCTGTGTTTTGGATTTAGTATGAGAAGAATGTTGATAACACATTGATGTTTTAGTTGTTGCTAAGTAGTGCTTACATAGTCAAGGATTTTTCAGCTTCCCATGCTCCGCCAGGTGCACAAGAAGCTGGGAGGGAGCATAGCCAGGACAGCTGACCCAACTGACCAGTGGGGTATTTCATACCATATGACATCATGCTCAGTATATAATTAGGAGGCGTGGTCCAGGAAGTACCGATCGCTGCTTGGTTATCGGTCGGCAGGTGGTGAGAAATTATATTGTGCATCACTCATTTTGTATATTCTACCATTATTATTATTATTATTGTTATTGTTATTATTATTTTCCCTTCCTTTTCTGTTCTATTAAACTGTCTTTATCTCAATCCACAAATTTTACTTTTTTTTTCCGATTCTCTCCCCCATCCCACTGAGGGGTCGGGGGAGTGAGCGAGCAGCTGCGTGGTGTTTGGCTGCCTGCTGGGTTAAACCACAACATGAACTAATACAGTAATTTTTTTCCCCAGAACATTTGATGGCAAGAATTACCCAGGGCTTTTGACAAAATGATTCAGAGAAACAAAAGAATTATTTCTTGATAGAAGCATTTATCTTGTTACTTCATAATGATTTAATATTTTCCCTTTGAATTTCTTCAAATAACATTAGCTGTGTTAGAGCATAAGTGAATTTTATTTTCCTTCCTTCCCAAACCTCTTCCTTCAACCAAAACTGAGCATAGTTGTGACTTCTAATATTCTGTATTCCTGGGGAGTCAAGCATATGAGGCAGAGCTGTGTTTTTTTCTAGAAGGTATTTAAAAGTATTTAAGGCTTTGGAAAGAAGAGCAGAACTTCAGCTGCTGTGGAAGTGCCAAACCTGACGATGCCTTGTCACAACAACTAGTCTCAGTTCTCAGCAAGCCTTGAGCAGAGTGGCTGCAGATTTTCCCAGGAAACAAAATGCTGGCTTTGATAATACGAGCAGTAAATGCACTTCATTTCTCTTCAGATTCCAGAAGTCAAGTTCTCAGTCATATTAAAATTCAATACTTATTAAACAAAGATCTATTGTATGTAAATGAGGTCAGCTGATCAGGCCCTAGGTTTTGTGTCCTAAAAGTAAACCAGAGTGTCGCATTGTTTCAGTACTGATTCAGGAAAAATACTTTTTTTCTCCTGAATCACTAACCCTATAAACAACCAGTATACCACCCATAGGACATTTTATAGTAACTAATACCCATGGCTTAGTTTAAAAAATGCAACGTAAAGTTTGTGTAAAAAAGCCTGTTTGCAACCTAGAGCCCATTACACCATTTCTCTCCAAATTTCAACTTTATAACTCCATTTGTAGCATAGATGCTCTTAGCTAGTGGCATTTATTTAACATGAAATCTTTTCCTCTAGGTCAATTTTCCTGTAGACTAATAAAATAGAACCTATACCTTATATTTAATGAGTAGTAGTGATTTCTGAGCAGATCTGTTTGGGCTATTAAGTGAGTCAGATGTAGTTAAAGAAGATGAGGTCCTAGGTTTCCTTATCAATGGACAGACTTTAAGCTTTGTAAATCTTGAACAGCATCTCTCTCACACTGTCTTGCTCAAAGAAAGCAAGAGGAGATGTATAAATTTTAATTGGTGTTGGCCAAAAGAAAGAACACCAAAGATGCCTTTTCAGTTGCCCCAAAGAACTACTATGCAAATAAAATCTTCCCATTACTTCTCTCCCTGTACTAATAGATCAAAGTTAACAAAAAAGCACTCTAAATTGAGTACCTCTCACCAGCAACTGTTGTAAGAGCCTTTCCCATCTGCAGGGTGAAATGAAACTAAAGATTTATTTTGCTAGTTGCTGGTATTGGTAAATAACCTAAAATGAAAACTAAAGTCTCTGCTCTAGACATGGGACTCTTTCATCTATGTCAGCTCTTTAGCTGTGATCTTAAATATCATGTAGAATAATGTAATATGTTCATAAAACTGTATTTCCTTAGGCTTTTTCCCCATATTCACCACTAACTTCATTAATGCAGTTGGCAGAGACTAGCAGAAGCTGATTATGCTTAACTTCTATAAACATTTGCAGCATGCAGGGTGCCTACTCCTGTTTGAACTGCTTGTAAAACTTGAATAGTAAACCATCTGTTCCTAGTGCTTTCCCAGGGTGCAAACGGGATCCAGGAAAAACAGAATATTTTGATAACTGTAAACCAGAAACCACAATGGTACTCAGACTTCAGTTTCCTTTAATGGCTTCAAAGTCTTTAAATTTGAATCAGTTAAACACATGATGCTAGTGACATGCATGCAAAAAGCATTAAAGCTGAAAAATGAAGGTGGCTCATTACAGCTGATGCTTCTGTTCATGAGTAACAATTGGAGAGCACTACTTTACGTGCACTCATCATTGTGTTCCTCCAAGAAAAGGCATTACAGAAGTTTCTCTGAAAATGGGATGTTTTAGAGACCTCATCAGTTAAAATGAAAGGCTCCGTCTGAGGAGGCACTTGGTGTGCTGTGGCACCACTTGCAGCTCTGTGCACCATAGTAGCATCCTGGGTCTGCTTGTTATACAACTCTTTGAGAAGGTAGAAAAGGTGCCCAGTACTTGGGCATGTGTCTGGCTCAGCGTGAGCAGTGCCGTGACTGCTGCCTCAGTGCCCAGATGTGCCCATGGCTGGTGGGGAGTGTGCTGTGCAGGAGGCAAGGCAGTCCTACTCAGGGCTGGCTGCAGGGAGACAGCGGGGGGAAGCCTGACATTTGTAACAGGAGCCCAAGCCTCCAGGGAAAGGGAGGAAGGGGCCCTTGGGAGTAGTGTCTGCCTGCTCCATTGACTCCAGATGGGGACCATTCTCTGCAGGGTCATTTCAAGGGAACCCAAGGCCTGGGCATGGCCTGCAGCTGGAGCAGGAGCACTGTGGTACCACCCTGCCTGCTCTGGCCACTCCTGGGTCACTCTCTTTCCTTGTCTCCTTCCCCCAGGCTTGAGGTCATGGCCTGCAGCTGGAGCAGGAGCACTGTGGTACCACCCTGCCTGCTCTGGCCACTCCTGGGTCACTCTCTTTCCTTGTCTCCTTCCCCCAGGCTTGAGGTCATGGCCTGCAGCCTCCTAGACCAGGGTGGTCAGACTCCTCTGGCACACAGCATCACTGCAGTGTTGGCTGGAAGGGGCTGCTGGAGGTCTCTCATCCCTCCCCACTTGGAGCAGGACTGTTGCAGACTAAGTCGGATAAGGCTGTGTCCAGCCAATGCCCCAAATAACCTTCAAGGAAGTGGCTCCACACCCTCTCTGGTGATGTGACCTAGTTCTGCACTGCCCCCTGGGAGAGGAGGCTCTCCTAGCATGCCATTTGAACCCCTGTAGGAAGACCATTTTGGGTGTTAATCTCTTTCTGTTGAGTTTCCTGTGGAAGGCTGAAATTCACTGCTGCATTTTCTTTCTACTCCTCTTCCCAACCTGTCCTACACACACACAAACCACATGTAAGCAAAAACCCCACCCAAAGCAGCACCTCAAGTGTTACAGGACAAGTAGACATATACAAGCAAGCGCAATTTCTTTCTTCAAAAGGTCTTCAGAGTAGGCTTTTCCCAGAACATATTTTCAGGGTTTGATAGGCAGAGCACTATGCTGCACAGAAGAGAGGGTGAGCTGAGGATTTTATTTCAGTTGGTAGCACCAGATTTGGAAGCTCTACACAACAAGGACAAAAATCCTGGTTTAAGTGGCACACAATCAGAGCACTGATATGTCTTCACAATGCTGGGAGGACCTTAGAGATATACATATGGTATATTATTCACCACAACAGCTTATTTGAGGTTGTAACATATGCCAAGCAAGATGACATCAGTTCTCAAGAATCTACATTGCACATTGCTGAGCTGATAACCATGACAGTTCTGAAAAGTGGGAGGAAAAGGATAAATAGAGTTTTGAGCAGAGGGTGGTGAATGAATTTCAACAACTGGCATATGAGAAGAAAAAGGTTTGCTTGGTGAAATGAGGGAACTTGAGTAGCTGAGGAGGAATCTCTCCTTTCAGGGTGTCAGAAAAATGCAGGCATCTAGAATGGGGTCTGGCCACTGTTGCAGAGACTAAGTTGTGTGTTTCACTGGCTTGTTTTAGTGAAGAGAGATCTCATTTCTTATGGTTAGCATAAGCATGAGTAACCTTTTCAAGAACTAAACATTTACTATTAATAACGTGTTGGAGTTGCTATAGATTTCTGTCATAAGCTGCTGGTATATTGAATAGGACACTGTAAGCCCTACACTATGTTTTACAAATGAAGTATTTTCCAGTTTTGCTGGCTCACACCCTTCAGCATGGATTTGTTTGGCATTGCAACCCCAGTAGTGATGGTAACAGCTTCCACTGAAGTGGATCCAAGTATATGCTACATAACATCCTTTCACCCACCACTGGGTGTGAAATAAAGGAATTGTTCAAGTGTATGAAATAACTATTTAAATCAGATTTGAACATGAAACGAAAAATCATTCTGTAGCCAACTGAAACAGCATGGAAAGTTTGCAGAGGTAGATGGTAATCTGAGTTGGAATCTAGCCAGTAAATCCAAGCTAACATCCTGATGCAAAAGCTTTACTAGATGCTCACTCCTACAGAGAGAAAAGCACTCCTGAAATGGGAACAGCAATAAGTAGTGAGGACTTATTTTTCATACCTCATGTCAAAGACAGCATCACTTGCAGCACATTCCCATTATGCTCTTTCAAAGCTGACTTTGCTTAGTCAGCCAGTGCCACCACAAGTTGCAACATGCAAGTTGTCCTTGGAGGGCTCTCATCCAAATACTGTCCTACTTCATTTGCAAGAGATGACAAGTGATGGGGTGGTTGCTATTGACATAAGTAAGTATTACTGTCTTGCACAGATGCAATCCAGCTGAAATAGTTTGAAACGCTAACAGCTCCCAGTCTGGAGAGAGGATAGGTGGAGGCTCTGCCTCGGAAGCAGCACCGCCCAAGGAAGTCTGTATATGGCAGGCATGGCTGGGCTCACATGCAACATGCTGGCCGAAAGCCAACACAGAGCTCCTCAGGCAGCTGTGCTCTGCTGCTTACTAAACACTGAGCTTCTCCTTTCACTGGAACAGCTCTGACAGGTGAGGGTGAACCCGTCGCAGAACCATTTCAAATTGTGGCTCGCACCCAAAGGCTCAGCAGGCCAGACCAGCAGGCAACCTTGGACATCCTTTGACATAAAGGTCATCACATTACTCCCTAGAAACCACAAAGACCAAGATGAACCTCACACTGAAACACTGAGCACAGGTATGATCATGCAGGGTTCACATACTAGCTTCATGACAACAGCGGGACTCCCAAACGGTGAAACTTCTGCACCAGCATGTCTATGTCCAGCCTGCTAACCATGTGGGGTGGTGCTGAGCGCACAGCTAAGATCGTTCTTAATGTGGGTTTTTAGATGCTGTTGCCTCTTCTCTCAGATATTATCTCAGCTTCATCTCATCTCTGTTCTAATTTTTTTCCCCCATTGGCAGTGGAGACATCTAAATGACACCCATGGTGGCATACACAGCCAGTATTCATGGCCCTGGGAACCCCATATCAACCTCTAAGTGTGGCTGAGAGCCACAAGACACACACCACATACACTGGGGAGCTGAGGTATGGTTAAGCTCTGGAAGTGGCTGGCAGGGAGAGGATGACCAAGGCTCACTGCTTAATTATAGGCTGGGGCTGTGCACACAGCTGCATCCTAGGCTGTGAGATACTGGAGTCCTTCTTGCTGGAGATCCAGGACGCCCAGCCACCGCACGCCAGTGCACCTCCGTGAGACAAAGCCTCCTGTTTGCACAGCTGTTCCTCCAGACGTGTGGCCAGCCCTCCCTGCGTCACAGCATTTCAAGACCAGCATGACAAGTTCTCACAAACAGGTAGCTAAAATTCACTGGTTTCACACATTTTTGCACAGTAGAATTCCTCCCAGGAGATAAAAGCAGTGGCTCTAGCCCTTGTCTCTGCTCTGCTCCATTGGCTTCCCAGTTTGCCTCCATGCTTCTAATAACATTCATTCCAGGCAAAATGGAAAAGAGAGATCATCTCCTAGATACCACAGTGACCAAAAATAAATAAATAAAAAAAAAAAAAGCAAGGTTCATGCTCCACTTCAGAGCGCTGCCTTCCCTGTGACTGCTGGTGAGGTCCCCAGGGCCTCTGAGAGTGCACAGAGCGCGCTGCAAGGTGTCACGTCTTCTCCTTAGGGACAGTGTGTCTTACCAACTGGGAATCAGATTAAAGATTAATCTTCTGATCTGTTTCCAGAAAAGCCCCAATTCACCGAAGCACTGACCTAGCTGCCTACTGAACTTTGCTGGTTTGTGCCCAGAATGTGCACTGTTCACTACAGGGCTGTCGTGGTTTAACCTGGCAGGCAGCCAAATACCACGCAGCCGCTCGCTCACTCCCCCCACCCCCAGCGGGACGGGGAGACAATCGGAAGGGTAAGAGAGAGAAAAACTCGTGGGTTGAGATAAAGGCAGTTTAATAGAACAGAAAAGGGAAAATAATAATGATAATGATAGAATATACAAAATGAGTGATGCACAATGCAATTGCTCACCACCCGCGCTGACCGATAACCAAGTAGTGATCGCTACTTCCTGGATCACACCTACCATTCATATACTGAGCATGATGTCACATGGTATGGAATACCCCATTAGCCAGCTGGGCTGGCTGTCCTAATTACGTTCCCTCCCATCTCGTGTACCTAGCTCAGTCAGTAGGCATGGGAGCTGTCCTTGGACTAGGAGGGTACTTAGCAACAACTGAAAACATCAGTGTGTTATCAACATTCTCCTCATACTAAATCCAAAACACAGCACTGGGAAGAAATTTAACCCTATCCCAGCCGAAACCGGGACAGTATCCACCCCTTATTCTATACCATTTACGTCGTGCTTAGGTCTCACATTTTTTTCAATACATTCCAATTAATCACCACCACCTTTCTTGTCTTTTTATATATATATATATATACACACACAGAGAGATATCATTCCCTTAGTCTATGGGCCATCCCTCTAAAATGTCCATTGAGTTCATTTAGTCCATGACTTTGGGCTCCATCTGTCATAACAGTCTTTCAGGGCAGGAGAGATGGTGTGTGGTGTTGGGCTGTTGCATCCTGAAGCCAGTTCTGGGAGCTCGTCCGGTTCTATCATCGTTGCACTTTGCTCTGTTTCATCGGAGTTAGTTCATTCTTCATTAATCTGGGTGATTCTACTGCTATACCATTGATAGCAACCATAGAAATAATGATATACAATATCATATAACAATTAACATCATACAATTCAGTTCATTGGCTATTTTCACCCAAAATCAAATCCCCTTGAGGTACACACCGGACTTCCCCATCCTTTCGCATTACCCACCAAGTGCACCCAGGTCCCTGAGCAAAAGCAATCCCATGGTTGGGTTTTCCCTTGCCAGAGGCAGGAGTAACCCAGACTGTCTTCCCCAGCATATTTCTTATGTGCACGACAGGGACTTTATCTCCATCTACAGTACGTAAGAGTTCTGATTGGGCAGGGCCAGCTCGATTAACAGATCCCCTGGTGTTGACTAAACAGGTGCCTTTTGCTAAATGTGTATCCCAATGCTTGAATGTCCCACCACCCATTGCTCTCAGCGTAGTCTTTAGCAGTCCATTGTATTGTTCGATTTTCCCGGAGGCTGGTGCATGATAGGGGATGTGATAGACCCACTCAATGCCATGCTCTTTGGCCCAGGTGTCTATGAGGGTGTTTCGGAAATGAGTCCCGTTATCTGACTCAATTCTTCCTGGAGTGCCATGTCGCCATAAGACTTGCTTTTCAAGGCCCAGGATGGTGTTCCGGGCGGTGGCATGGAGCACGGGATATGTTTCCAGCCATCCGGTGGTTGCTTCCACCATGGTGAGCACATAGCGCTTGCCATGGCGGGTTTGTGGGAGTGTGATATAATCAATCTGCCAGGCCTCCCCATATTTATATTTCAACCATCGTCCTCCATACCAAAGAGGCTTTGTTCGCTTGGCTTGCTTGATTGCAGCGCATGTTTCACATTCATGGATAACCTGTGCAATAGCATCCATGGTCAAGTCCACCCCTCGATCACGAGCCCATCTATTTGTTGCGTCTCTTCCTTGATGGCCTGAGGCATCATGGGCCCACCGAGCTATAAATAATTCACCCTTATGTTGCCAGTCCAGATCCACCTGAGCTACTTCAATCTTAGCAGCCTGATTCACCTGCTGGTTGTTTTGGTGTTCTTCAGTGGCCCGACTCTTGGGTACGTGAGCATCTACATGACGTACTTTTACAAACAGGTTCTCTACTCGGGCAGCAATATCTTGCCACAATGCGGCAGCCCAGATGGGTTTACCTCTGCGCTGCCAGCTGTTCTGCTTCCACTGCTGCAACCACCCCCACAGGACATTTGCCACCATCCATGAGTCAGTATAGAGATAAAGTACTGGCCATTTTTCTCGTTCAGCAATGTCCAAGGCCAGCTGGATGGCTTTCACCTCTGCAAACTGGCTCGATTCACCTTCTCCTTCAGCAGTCTCTGCCACTTGGCGTATAGGACTCCATACAGCAGCTTTCCACCTCCGATGCTTTCCCACAAGGCGACAGGACCCATCAGTGAACAGGGCATATTGCTTCTCACTTTCTGGTCGTTTATTATACAGTGGGGCCTCTTCAGCACGCGTCACCTCCTCCTCTGGGGATATTCCAAAACCTTTGCCTTCTGGCCAGTTTGTGATCACTTCCAAGATTCCTGGGCGACTGGGGTTTCCTATTCGGGCCCGTTGTGTGATCAGTGCGACCCACTTACTCCACGTATCGTCGGTTGCATGATGTGTAGAGGGGACCCTCCCTTTGAACATCCAGCCCAGCACCGGCAGTCGGGGTGCCAGGAGGAGCTGTGCTTCAGTACCAACCACTTCTGAAGCAGCTCGAACCCCTTCATATGCTGCCAATATCTCCTTCTCAGTTGGGCTCTGCTCCATGATCTGGATGTTCCTGCGGTATCAGAGAGTCTTCACTAACACTGTGATTTGCAGGAGGCTGCATTTCATGGGTTGTCAGATTGGGAGTTTAGGCACATTTTAATTCCCTTGACTCTCTTCAGCAATTGCTTTTCTGACCAACTGAATAGGGATCTCCATCCTCCCCCAATCAGACCTCTGCTGGGAGACCAAACAGGACCCCAGTCACCCTTTTTCGTACAGACTGAGAAATGCGATCTGGTGCCAAATAAGCATTTAACTCTGGTCCATGGGCCTAGTGATGCTTTTTGCATGGACTTCTGGTCCACAGCATCAGCAAGCAGTTTGCACTCTTGGCACATGCTTGCAGGACCCTGGGCTCAAACTCACTTGAGGCCAGCTGTGCTCTGGTGGGAAATGATAGACTACTGGTGTGATTTAGAGGTACCCCATCCTATAGACTCAAAAAAAGAAAAGAAAAAATGCAATAAAGAAATGGTTAAGGAAATAAATAGAGGGGGAATTTGTCATCAAGTAGAAAGACAACTTCTTGAGGAATACGGAAGCTATATTCTTACTGCAATCCTTTGGAAACCAGAGAGATTTCAGAGCAATTAGAAGTTATGCTTGTTATTTAAATGGCAGTATTGCTTTGCTTACACTCATATTACCTAGTTAAGAAAAAAGAACAACTGACACCATACCTGAAGCTGACAGTGCCCAGCTTTCCCAGGGCTCCTGGCAAACATTTTGAATTTCCTGTTGTCTACCCAGTCACTTCATGCTGCTGGGGAAATCTCTGCAGAGGGGCTCCGGAGGCTCTCATATTCCTAGCGGGCAGCTGCACGCTCTGACGCACAGCTCTGGACCGGAGTGGGGCTCGTGCAACAGGACAAGTTGGTTATGTCAGGCAGCCTTTTCCTTCCAGGTGGGGACAGTGACCAGCTTTCGGGTTTTTTCTTTTTCAAGTGGTTCTGGGGACAAAACGCTGCTGTTATGACAGCATTTCTGCCAGTCTCTGAAAAAGCAGATGTGCCATCTGAGCAAGGCTGATTGTTGTATAAACACTCAGCGTTTTCTGACAAAACCACCCTTTGCTTCCTCCTAAACAAAACCATTCAGCTGTGTCCCTGCTGCAGGCAAGAACATCAAACTTCTTCTCAAACATCAGCAGCTTTCAAAATTTTGGAAAGTTAACACTAACTGAAAAGGCAATCAAAGTGTTTTCATAAGGTGATCTTAAGTATATGCCTTTGCATTACAAGCGCTTATAATTTCTCTGACAGAAATATAGGCCAGTATTCTTTAGGAAAAGTCTGTCTTTCCAGTCTAGTTAACTTGATGGGACACTGAACTAAGGAGAGGAAAATGCTCTTATTTGGACACCATTGCAGAGAGTTTATAAACTGTGGAGATAGTGAGTCCTTCAGCAGCAAAGGAAGATGGGATGGCAGATCTGGCAGTGTCCTGCCCTGCCTGGCTGCAACTGCAGAGCCCCACAGCAGCCCTCTCCCTGCACCCAGCACATTCCTCCATCCTCAACCCAGAGTTCCCCATCCCCTCCTACAGCAGAGATGCTCTGTCTCCATTGCCAGAAAATACTCTGGAAATGGCAGGGTTTGTCCTGCTGTTCATCGCCCTGCAGGGAACGCTGGGGTCTGGGGATCAGTGCTATGGCAATTTCACTGCCTCCTCCTGCAAACCTTCTCCCTAGGGCTTTATATGAGTTGTACTGTACATAGCAGAGAGTAAAACCTATTGCAAATTCAGTGTGCTGGGCTTGACCAACTGTGGATTTAAAATATGAGCAGATGGAGAAAACCTCCATATTTACTTCTAATTACTTCTCATGTTGTTAAAACCCTCCATTGAAAGCTAAATTAAAAGAGATGGTGAGAAACATGAGATTTTAGATTTTACAAGGCACAAAGAGCATCCTCAATCAACATGGCTATATGGCAATCATTTCCATCTACCTCAGCATTTAAGGATTATCATCTCTTGAGCTAGCTCCATGACCCCACAGTTTGGAAATTGCTATAATAAGAAGACACACATATACCTGTGTACAATGTCACCTACACTGGGCCATGTGCTACTCTCAGTTATACTTGGATTTCTCACTGGGTCTATGTGCTGTACTTCATTTGTCAGTACAGTACTGTATCTAAAGGGTTTCCCCAGTATGAAATAAGCCAAAAAATAATAGCATGAGAGTGTTGTCACATGCTCGAGATGCCTTGAAATAGGGAGTTCATGCCTTTTCAGATTGGCATTGCATCTTGACTAGATGAAGACCCAAATAAGCCACTTGGGCAAAGTCAACAGCAGTTCCCCATTTTCTCCCACATCACCAAAATATTCAGCTACCTTTTTATTTCATCTGCTGTCAGGTGCAGGTTTTACATCACCTGCAGCAGCTCTGAGCTTCTTCCTAGGAGGTGATACAAGGGCTAAGACTGACATTGTAAACTAAGCAAGGCCTTTCAAGACCCTCCCTATACCAATTCTACCCTGGTAGAATAAAAACAGATCTGAGAAATCCTCTAGGATCCTAGCATTTCACAAAGATGGTGATGAGCCCCTGTTGTAGCAGTATTAAGGCACCATTGAAATAGCAGTTAATATTGATAACTGCTGACTGCGGAGAACCCACCCTCCTCCAACCCAACCAGCCCTTCTGCTCCAAGATGTGTAATCCAGAGAAGAGACTAAAACCTGGCAGCTGTAGGTAGTTAGCTCTCATAGCTTGGTCTTCACGCTCATCTACCCCAGGCTTGGCTCTTCAAAACAGACATTTCTCTGGCTGGCCTCAGAAATCCACTTCTCTTGCGGGAGTTGATTGTCCTTCATAGGGTGAGTTGATCTCCCTTTTGCTTTTCAAGATCCAGACCTATTTCCTGGCTCTGCACCAGGGTGAGTGTAGCAGGACTACACTGATGCTACAGTGCGCAGTGGGAGTGATTTCCACACCACCAAGTACCCTCTGACGTGGCACCTGCTGACAGCTTAAGCCCAGACTAAGGCACTTTCAGACGCCTCACTCAGCCAGGACTTAGGACTCCTGTCCCTTTTGTAAGGCACAGCCAGCTGATAACACAGGAGGCAATTTAATAAGAACCTTCCTCGCTCCTACCCGGCTCCTCAGGGGTTCAACAGTCCAGTAGCCATGGGAGATATTTATTTTTTCTTAGAATTAATCCAGCTGTGAGCTGGATTAACTGACACAGAGGCTTCTCATCACCACCAGATGTTTTTAAAGTACCCAAATGGCAATGTGTGTCTGCTTTTAAATCTGGTTTGCATTCCTGAGGAAGAGGAGGGAGGGGGGATAATTTGACCAGTGTTGGATTTGTGTGGTTAAGATGATTACATAACAAATTTTGTTTGTGCATCCCCAAATCCAGAAAACTGGTCCTTATGACCCATGGCTTCTTAGGGGTTTTTTGTTGTTTTGGTTTTTTTTGTTGTTGTTTTTTACCCTAGAAAAATGTGATATTCAGGGTCCGAGTCTTTGCTGATGGAAACCCTGCACAGACTTATTAAGTCAATGCAGAAGCACTGGTACTGGTTTAAAGTCATCTTCAGATACCTACTGCTTCTTGTCCTGCCCCTTAGCTGGTTATTTTACCTTAGCACGGCCACTGATTCCATTATTTCTAATCACAGGTTTTGCCTGCCTTACTGAGATCAAGTCCCAGGCAATGCATTACTACCTGAGAGCTGTACTACAAAGGACATGCATGAGTTGATATAGGAAGGTATGCTACAGTTTCTACTGACACCAGAGATAAAGTTCCCCTTGAGTGCAATAGGAGAAGGCCATAAGTCTCGGGGACTATAATTTGGTACAGCTTTGTGTAATACCTAGTGCGAAAGGACCCCAGCCTAGCAGATGCTCAAGGCACTATTGCCATGAATAATATTGCAGCAGCAGGAGTTTCTGATTAAATGAGACACATCCCAAAATAGATAAGAGCTTGCAGTGGTGTCAAGAGTCCTTACGTGGCAATGTGTCTCCCTCCCACAGCTGGTGCCAAGCAGCCCAGCCTGTCTCAGGATACCTCTTTCAACGCCACCCGCCCCCCCCCCCCCGCCCATGCCATTCAGACAGGGGAGGGGGGAGGCCTGCACCAATCACAGCAGTTACTCTCAGCATTAGAAACAACAGGATTTTCTTTGCATTAGCCTCCCTTCATCCAGTGCTTATAACCTGTTCACTCTGGATTTACAGGATAACCTGGCAAACCTGTACCAGTACTGTATGTTCTTAAATAGCAAATGCTGTCCATTTTGGGATACCAATGTCCTTGGCTTACTGAGATCATCACTAAAAAAATTGTCCCATTAGCTTGCTTTGGAAAAAGCTCGCTTTCGTTCTTCATCCGTTAACTCCTGTCAACATACACAGTGTAAAAAACCTTAAGGTTTAACACAGCTATTTTAACAATAGATAGATAACAATAGAGGATCATAGATGAGCCAATAGCTAAACACAAGAAAGATTAAAGAACATTTTTATTAAATCTCAACAGAAATGTGGCTGTGCAACATTCTGAGTTTGGCTGTTAAAATAGCCTTGCATGTATTTCCATTCAAAATATTGCAATCTTACTTTAATATGTTATGAAGGTAGTGTCAACGATAAAAAATGAGAATAGTGCATACAGTGACACCTTTCAGACTAGATTTCTCAGTTGTTTTATTTGCTTGTTTAATAGCCCATTACACAGAATAAAGAGTGAGTTTTCAAAGCCATAGATTTATTTAGCCAATCACTGGAGATTTAAAAGGCAGAGATATAATTATAATAGAATAGAATAGAACAAAACAGAATAGAATAGAATAGAATAGTTCAGTTGTAAGGGACCTACAACGATCAGCTAGTCCAACTGCCTGACTGCTTCAGGGATGACCAAAAGTTAAAGCATGTTATTAAGGGCATTGTCCAAATGCCTCTTAAACACTGACAGGCATGGGGCATCGACCACCTCTCTAGGAAGCCTGTTCCAGTATTTGACCACCCTCTCAGTAAAGAAATGTTTCCTAATGTCAAGTCTGAACCTCCCCTGGCGCAGCTTTGAACCATTCCCACACGTCCTGTCACTGGATACCAGGGAGAAGAGATCAGCCCCTCCCTCTCCACTTCCCCTCCTCAGGAAGCTGCAGAGAGCAATGAGGTCGCCCCTCAGCCTCCTTTTCTCCAAACTAGACAAGCCCAGAGTCCTTAGCCACTCCTCATAGGACATGCCTTCCAGCCCTTTCATCAGCTTTGTTGCCCTCCTCTGGACACACATTCAAGGACCTGAACATCCTTCTTAAATTGTGGGGCCCAGAACTGCACACAGTACTCAAGGTGAGGCCACACCAAGGCTGAATACAGCGGGATAATCACCTCTCTTGACTGGCTGGTTATACTGTGTTTGATGCACCCCAGGATGCAGTTTGCCCTCTTGGCTGCCAGGGCACACTGCTGACTCATACAGAGCCTGCTGTCGACCAGCACCCCCAGATCCCTTTCTGCAGGGCTGCTCTCCAGCCACTCCTCTCCCAATTTATACTTATGCCTGGCATTACTCCATCCCAGGTGCAGAATCTGGCATTTGGACTTGTTAAATTTCATCCCATTGACAATTGCCCAATGCTCCAACCTATCTAGATCCCTCTGCAAGACCTCCTGTCCCTCAGGAGAGTCAACAGCACCTCCCAGTTTGGTATCATCAGCAAACTTGCTAATGGTGCATTCAACTCCTACATCCAGATCGTTGATAAATATATTGAACAGAACTGGCCCTAGAATTGAACCCTGAGGAACACCGCTGGTGAATGGTCACCAGCCAGATGTAGCCCCATTCACTACAACCCTTTGAGCCCTGACATTCAACCAGTTCTTCACCCAGCGCACTGTGTACCTGCTCATCCCATGGTTGGACAACTTGTCCAGAAGGATGCTGTGAGGGACAGTATCAAAAGCCTTACTAAAATCCAGAAAAACTACATCCACCGCCTTCCCCTTCATCCACTAGGCGGGTGACCTTATCACAGAAGGATATCAAATTAGTTAAACAGGACTTTCCCTTTGTGAACCCATGTTGACTGTGCCTGATGATTACATTGTTCTTTAAAGGACTGTCGTAGTTTAACCCCAGCCAGCAACTAAACCCCACACAGCCGCTCGCTCACCCCCCACCTCCGGTGGGATGGGGGAGAGAATCGGGAGGGTAAAAGTGAGAAAAACTCGTGGGTTGAGATAAAAACAGTTTAATAATTGAAATAAAACAAAGTAGAACGGTAATAATAACAACAACAACAATAATAGAATATACAAAGCAGGTGATGCACGATACAATTGCTCACCACCCACCGACCGATACCCAGCCAGTTCCCCTGAGCCACGATCCTGATCCCCCTTCCCGGACCACGCCTCCTAGTTTATATACTGAGCGTGATGTCATATGGTATGGACTACCCCGTGGACCAGTTGGGTTAGCTGTCCTGGCTATGCTCCCTCCCAGCTTCTTGTGCACCTGGCAGAGCATGGGAAGCCGAAAAGTCCTTGACCACTGTAAGCACTACTTAACAACAACTAAAGCATCAATGGGCCGTCAACATTCCTCTCATACCAAACCCAAAACACAGCGCCACACCAGCTACTAGAAAGAGAATTAACTCTATCCCAACCGAAACCAGGACAGTATCCACCCCTTATTCTATACCATCTACGTCATCCCCAGGTCACACATTTTCCAATACATTCCAATTAACCATCACCACTTCTCCTGTCTTTTGATATATATGTATACACACAGATATCATTCCCTTAGTCTATGGGCCATCCCTCTAATATGTCCATTGAGTTCATTTAGCCCATGACTTTGGGCTCCATCTGTCATAACAGTCCTTCAGGGGAGGAGAGATGGTGTGTGGTGTTGGATTGTTGCATGCTGAGGCCAGTTCTGGTTCCATTATTGCTGCGCTTGTCTGGTCCTATCATTGTTGTGATAGGGACTAACGTCAAATAGGAAGGAACAATGAAGAGATTTACAGTTCTTTGGTTGAAATGATGCAGATGGTTAGGAATACCTTGTGAATAGGCCGACTTGACACATAGTAGATAAAAAGGCCTTGAAACTTAGTATTCTAGGTAAGGAGGCCAACCTTGTATCTTGAGATAAGAGGGTGGTGCTAGTGAGAATTACGCTACTTAAGCCAGGAGCTAGAACTAAGTATGTGTGAAGACTGAGACTTTTGCATATGTTAATGATTTCCGGGAAATGTAATGAATATGTATACTCTAACTGTATATAACTTCTATGGTTAAGTGATTTGGCATGCACACTAGGTGGAGGGATCCCCTGTGCGTCCAGCGCTGCAATAAAGAATACCTGCTTTCTAAAACTCCAAATTGAGTCTTAGAGAGTTTGTCAGAAACGTCTTTGTTTCAGTTGCACTTTGCTCAGTTTCATCAGAGTTCATTCTTCATTAATCTGGGTGATTCTTACTGTAATACCATTAATATGACATATAGCAACCATAGAAGTGATGACATACAGTATTATATAGCAATTAACATCATACAATTCAGTTCATTGGCTGTTTTCACCCAAAATCAAATCCCCCTGAGGTACACATTGGACTTCCCCATCCTTTCGCATTACCCACCAAGTGCACCCAGGTCCTTGAGCAAAAGCAATCCCACAGATGGGTTTGCCTTTGCCTGAAGCAGGGGTAACCCAGACTCTCTTCCCCAGCATATTTTTTATGTGCACTACAGGGACTTTATTCCCCTCTAAAGTACGAAAGGTTTTGAATGGGCAGGGCCAGCTCGTGTGACAGATCCCCTAGTGGTGGTGGAGCACAGCCGGGGTGGTGGACCCAGCTGGCCAATGGGGTATTCTATACCATGTGACATCATGCTCAGTATAAAAACCAGGGGTGTGTGGGGGCTCGCCCCCCGTTCGTGACATGCAGTCGGCGGTCGGTGAGCAGTTGCATTGTGCATCGCCTGCTTTGTGTATTCTGTTATTGTTGTTGTTCTCATTGTTATTATTACTGTTCTACTTCGTTTTATTTCAATTATTAAACTGTTTTTATCTCAACCCGGGAGTTTTCCTACTTGTGCCCTCCCGATTCTCTCCCCCACCCCACCGGAGGTGGGGGGTGACCGAGCGTCTGTGTGGGGTTTATTTGCTGGCTGGGAGTAAACCACGACACCATGAATGTGAAACATGCGCTGCAATAAAGCAAGCCAAGCGAACAAAGCCTCTCTGGTATGGAGGACGATGGCTGAAATATAAATATGGGGAGGCCTGGCAGATTGATTATATCACACTCCCACAAACCCCACACGGCAAGCGCTATGTGCTCACCATGGTGGAAGCAACCACCAGATGGCTAGAAACATATGCCGTGCCCCATGCCACCACCAGGAACACCATCCTGGGCCTTGAAAAGCAAGTCTTATGGCGACATGGCACCCCAGAAAGAATTGAGTCAGACAACGGGACTCACTTCCGAAACACCCTCATAGACACCTGGGCCAAAGAGCATGGCATTGAGTGGGTCTATCACATCCCCTACCATGCACCAGCCTCCGGGAAAATCGAACGATACAATGGACTGCTAAAGACTACACTGAGGGCAATGGGTGGTGGGACACTCAAGCTTTGGGATACACATTTAGCAAAAGCTACCTGGTTAGTCAACACCAGGGGATCTTTCAATCGAGCTGGCCCTGCCCAATCCAAACCCTTACGTACTGTAGAGGGGGATAAAGTCCCTGTAGTGCACATAAAAAATATGCTGGGGAAGAGAGTCTGGGGTACCCCTGCCTCAGGCAAAGGTAAACCCATCCGTGGGATTGCTTTTGCTCAAGGACCTGGGTGCACTTGGTGAGTAATTCGGAAGAATGGGGAAGTCCGATGTGTACCTCAAGGGGATTTGATTTTGGGTGAAAACAGCCAATGAACTGAATTGTATGATGTATGATGTTAATTGCTATATAATACTGTATGTCATCACTTCTATGGTTGCTATATGTCATATTAATGGTATTGATGCAGTAGGTACAGTCTGTTACAGTACCTCTTATTCCATACTGCTCGCTTCTGTAATTCTAAACAATGAAGACTTGTTGCTTAGGAGTTAGGTAACTAGCAGGTATTGTGTTTGCAGGTGTGTAGTATTGTTAGACCCTAGTAATGATTAACCTTGAAATTAAGAACCATAAATGAACGTGGTCCAGACATGGCTCAGAGACAAACCTCGACCTTATAAGGAAAGAAAGGAACGGGTTCATGAAGAGTTCACTACCCTACCGACCACCAGAGACCACTCGAGACCCTCAAGAAGACCCTAAAGACTTTAGTGCGCATGTGTCTAGGATGATGTAATATTATAATTAGTTCTCGGAAATTTAATGAATATGTAAAAAAGAATCTTAAAATATGTATGAGAAGCATAGATATAAGCAAAAAGGTGATTAGACCAGGTGTGCTTGATTTGTGGCAAGTCCACCGAGCACCCAGACCTGAATAAAACAATATCTCTCCTGAGCGTGTGGAATTGGTTACTTGCACGCCGGGCACGAATCCGCTTTTTGGACAACAGTTTTTGGCGACCCAGGTGGGACTGCTGTGAAGCCTTGCCCGGATCGACTTGCCGGCTCTCAGTGGGGAGACCCTGCTCTCTGGACTCCAGCACGCACCGACCTTTTGGTCGGGGACTCCGTGAGTATCCTCCCCAACCAGAGCAGGTGAGCGACTCAACGGTGCAACGCTAAGGTAAATGAGATATTGTTCTGGGGTATAAAATTGTGCATGCATTTGGTAAGGAATTGTGGCCAAAGGTAAAAAGGTATATTCATATGCGTTTGACAGTGACGACTGGAGTATATGAAATTGTGGCCAAAGGTAAAAAGGGTATATTCATATACGTTTGACAGTGACAACTGGAGTATATGAAATCATGGTTTAGAACGTTCTTTTGGGGCAAAAATATGGGAACTCAATAGTCTAAAGTAACACCTTGCTCTCCCCTTGGATGCATCATAAAACATTGGGGAAAATTTGGGGGAGATCCTTTGAGAAAGGAGAAATTAATTGAATATTGTACTAAATGGTGGCCAATGTATAAATTAGAAGATGAGATAAAATGGCCAGAATTGGGAACTTTGCAATATAGTACTATCTTGCAACTTATGTTATTTTGTGGACAACCAGAGTAAATGGGATGAGGTCCCTTATGTGGACTTGTTCTTTACCTTGAGAAATGATCATGAAATTCGGAAGAAATGTAAACTTTTAGACTCAGATTCTAATGTGATGATGATGATGATGGAGGACAAGGAACCAAAAGCGCATTGTTGTTCTGCTTGTAGTATAGGAAAACGGTGTTTAAAACTAGGAGAAGAGGAAGAAGATATACAGATGTGGGTGGCACCGAGTAAAAATGAAAGTTTTGAAACTGAAGCAAGGGGAAGTAATACATTTAGTCCAATAGCTGGCAGAACTAGGACCCAACAGGGGTCTGTCTTATTAGCACCCCTTCATCAGGCTGTGGACCTAAGGGGGGAACCAGTGTTTGTGAAAATACCTTTTACTACTTCTGATTTGATTAATTGGAAAGAATTGGTAGGATCATATAGAGAAAATCCTGAAAAGGTGTATAGATCTTTTAAGACAATTATCAAAAATCATAATCCATATTGGCAAGATATTCAAATTTTTTAAATAATTTGTTAACTCCTGGAGAAAAGAGAGTGGTATTGGAAAAAAACTAATACGGAAAATGAAAGAAAAAAAAAATAAGAAACAGAAAGCTGCAATTCTTGCGGCTGCTTTTGTGAATAACCAAAGATCTGCTGGAGGTAGGGGCAGAGGATATTTGAGAGGTAAAAGCAAAGAGTACTTAAGTGGCAGAAGTAAAAGATGTGGAAATATATTTAAAGAGTCTACTCTGTCAGGGATCAATCAATGTGCTGCATATAACAAACAAGGACACTAGAAAAATGAGTGTCCAGAGAATAAGAATGTTGCTGTGATTCGGCCACAGCAAATTCCACCTGAAGCTGATCTACTTATGATGGGAGAGGATTCTGAATGATGGGGACTGAGGGCAGAAAAAATGATATTCTCCCAGCTGAGCCCCTGGTTCCAGTAAAGCTGAGAAATAAAGTAGTTGATTTTTTAGTGGACACTGGAGCAAAATATTCTGTTATAAATACATGTAAAGGACCAATGAGTAAATTTAATGTATCTATTGTTGAGGTCACAGGAAGGAAAGAGGTAAGGCCTTTGTTGAAACCTTTAAAATGTAAAATTGGAGTAAAAACATTGATGCATGAATTTTTATATATACCGGAATGCACCATGCCTCTCTTAGGACGGGATTTATTGAATAAATTGAGAGCACAAATTAACTTTAAAAAAGGAAAAATCCAAGTTCATTTTCCTGAAGCTAATGCCTGGCAAGCCCAAGTTTATTTATTACAGACAAACACAGATGAATCTGAAGAAATTCCAGAAGAGATTAAAGATGCAGTTTACCCATTTGCTTGGGCAACAGAGAAACCAGGAAGAGCAAAGAATGTGGAACCGATAAAAGTTGAATTGAAAACAGGAGTTCGACCGGTAAGAAAGAAACAATATCCTATTAGTATAGAAGCCAGAAAAGGTTTGGAACCAATAATAAATAACTTTCTCAAATATGGACTTTTAAGAGAATGTCAATCTGATTACAATACTCCTATCCTTCCAGTGAAAAAGCCACATAACCAAGGATATAGGTTGGTTCAAGATTTAAGAGCAATAAACCAGTTAGTGGTGGACATTCATCCAGTAGTCCCTAATCCATATACGCTGCTAACAACTATCAATGAATCAAATGCATATTTCTCAGTTATAGATCTGAAAGATGCTTTCTTTTGTATACCTCTGGAAGAAAACAGTCAAAAGATTTTTGCCTTTGAATAGGAAGATCTGTCGACTGGAAGGAGAACTCAGCTCTGCTAGACTGTGCTGCCACAAGGGTTTAAAGATAGCCCAACCATCTTTGGAACAGCTCTGAATAAGGAACTGGAACAGTGGTCCGGTAAGGAAGAACAAATCACCCTCCTTCAGTATGTTGATGACATCCTATTGGGAGCAGATACTATTGAGATCTGCAAAGAAAAGACTGTTAGCCTTCTAAACTTTTTGGGAATGGCTGGGTACAGGGTGTCAGAAAAGAAAGCACAAATTGCAAAACAAACTGTAATTTATTTGGGATTTGAGATTTCCCAAGGACAATGAAGATTGGGAAATAATAGGAAAAAAGCCATTTGCAAGATGGCACCCCCTCAATCTACAATATCAAGCTGTTAGTGAAACAAGATGACATAATTTTGAATTATCAAACAGGTATATGCCAGCAGGCCAAACCTGAAAGATGTCCCTCTCCAGACTCCGGATGAAAAATTATTTACTGATGGAAGCAACTTTGCTGTGAAAGGAGCAAGGAGGGCTGGCTATGCCGTAGTAACTTTAACCGAAGATCGAGAAGTAAAAGCATTACCTCCAAATACATCCGCCCAGAAGGCAAAGATAACAGCTTTGACAAGAGCTTTAGATCTGGCTACAGGTAAAAGAGTTAATATTTATACAGACTCTAAATATGCTTTTGGAGTTGTTCATGCCCATGGAGCGATATAGAAAGAGCGAGAACTTTGTCTGCCAGTGGCTCACCTATGAAGTATGGAACAGAGATTATAAATTTATTGAAAGCAGTACAAAAAAAAACCCAAAGAAGTTGCTGTGATTCATTGTAAAGCGCATCAAAGAGGAAACTCAAAAGTAATACAAAGAAATTGAAAGGCAAATGAAGCTGCCAAGCATGTAGCGCTGAATACCACACCCCAAATTATAATGGAAAAAAAAAATATAAGTTGGCTGAACTATTACAGTGCAGAAAGAATGATCTAGGATGATGGATTACTTCACATGGACAATGGATAGTAACTCCCGAAATCATGAAGAAGCTGATGGTCATAAGCCATGCTGAGACACATATGGGAGCAGAAGCAATGGTCGAGTCAGTAAAACGACATGCAATAGGGACTAAAATACTATTGATTGCTAAAAGTGTGAGTAATAAATGTGAGATTTGTCTTAGGAACAATCCGAAAATACAAATCCGACCCCCTCCTGGAGAGGTAAGGAAAAGCATAACTCCTGGTGAGTATTGGCAAATAGATTTTTCAGAATTACCAAGGTGCAATCAATACTGATATTTATTGGTATTGGTAGATACCTTCTCTGGATGGCCAGAAGCTTTCCCGTGTCGAACCAACAAAGCAAAAGAGGTAACAAAACACTTATTAAAGGAAATTATTCCAAGATTTGGAGTCCCTTTAGGGATGTCCTCGGACAGAGGTCCACATTTTGTGGTGGAGGTTATTAAGAACGTGAGTAAGACACTAAAAAGATCACAATTTAGTAGACAAGTAGGGAGAATGAACCAAACATTAAAAAGACAAATTTCTAAAATATGTCAGGAAGCTCAGTTGAAATGGATTGAAGCTTTACCACTTGCCTTGTTAAGAATTAAGGTGACCCCGAGAGCTAGAGAAAAAATAAGTCCATTTGAAATTCTGTATGGCAAACCTTATAATGTCAATCTAACAGGAAGGTTTGAACAAATGCACATAATAGGAGAAAAAAGTGTTAACTGAATATCTCTTGTCTTTGAGTAAAATAGTGAGTTCTTTACACAGATATGTTCTTTTGAGCACACTTTTACCCCTGGAATTTCTGGTACGTTCATTCAGTCCAGGAGACCAAGTCTACCTGCGAACGTGGAAGGACGACCCCTTTGGAGAAAAGTGGAAAGGACCCTTCCAAGTGTTATTAACAACAAACACTACTGTAAAATTAGAAGAAATAAACTCTTGGATTCATTACATCAGAATAAAGAAAATACCTCCTAGACCGTGGACATCTACACCTAAGGAACCATTGAAATTAACTTTAAGGCGTACTTGAGTCACCGGAGATGTTGCTGAATTATTTGTGATATTTAAAATATTTATTGTTAGAAAGGAAACCAAATTAATTAGAAATTGTGGGTTTAGGAATAGAAAATGTGGAGCCTGTTGATATTAGTTACGGCGATCAGTAAAGCTCAATCCCAATTTCTATTGCCAAAATGGAATAGAAATCAAAATATCTGGAAACTTTTAACCTGAGAAGTAAATTTTCATGGCTTCCAAATTTAAATTGGCTCAAACAGTTATTTTTACTTGCAATACTGGTCATCATCTTAGCTATAATTACTTGTTGTATGATTCAATGTATGTCTTTTTGTAGACCAAATGCTTATAAGTGAATAGTGCGAGACTCATGATGCTCAACATAAGTCTCAAAGGGGGGAATTGATGCAGTAGGTACAGTCTGTTACAGTACCTCTTATTCCATATTGCTCGCTTCTGTAATTCTAAACAATGAAGACTTGTTGCTTAGGAGTTAGGTAACTAGCAGGTATTGTGTTTGCAGGTGTGTAGTATTGTTAGACCCTAGTAATGATTAACCTTGAAATTAAGAACCATAAATGAACGTGGTCATTATGGCTCAGAGACAAACCTCGACCTTATAATGAAAGAAAGGAACGGGTTCATGAAGAGTTCACTACCCTACCGACCACCAGAGACCACTCGAGACCCTCAAGAAGACCCTAAAGACTTTAGTGCGCATGTGTCTAGGATGACATAATATTATAATTAGTTCTCAGAAATTTAATGAATATGTAAAAAAGAATCTTAAAATATGTATGAGAAGCATAGATATAAGCAAAAAGGTGATTAGACCAGGTGTGCTTGATTTGTGGCAAGTCCACCGAGCACCCAGGCCTGAATAAAACAATATCTCTCCTGACGTGTGGAATTGGTTACTTGCACGCCGGGCACGAATCCGCTTTTTGGACAACAGTATTACAGTAAGAATCACCCAGATTAATGAAGAATGAACTCTGATGAAACTGAGCAAAGTGCAACGATGATAGGACCGGACGAGCGCAGAAGTAATGGAACCAGAACTGGCCTCAGCATGCAACAATCCAACACCACACACCATCTCTCCTCCCCTGAAGGACTGTTATGACAGATGGAGCCCAAAGTCATGGGCTAAATGAACTCAATGGACATATTAGAGGGATGGCCCATAGACTAAGGGAATGATATCTGTGTGTATACATATATATCAAAAGACAGGAGAAGTGGTGATGGTTAATTGGAATGTATTGGAAAATGCATGACCTGGGGATGACGTAGATGGTATAGAATAAGGGGTGGATACTGTCCTGGTTTCGGTTGGGATAGAGTTAATTCTCTTTCTAGTAGCTGGTGTGGCGCTGTGTTTTGGGTTTGGTATGAGAGGAATGTTGACGGCCCATTGATGCTTTAGTTGTTGTTAAGTAGTGCTTACAGTGGTCAAGGACTTTTCGGCTTCCCATGCTCTGCCAGGTGCACAAGAAGCTGGGAGGGAGCATAGCCAGGACAGCTAACCCAACTGGCCCACGGGGTAGTCCATACCATATGACATCACGCTCAGTATATAAACTAGGAGGCGTGGTCCGGGAAGGGGGATCAGGATCATGGCTCAGGGGAACTGGCTGGGTATCGGTCGGTGGGTGGTGAGCAATTGTATCGTGCATCACCTGCTTTGTATATTCTATTATTGTTGTTGTTGTTATTATTACCGTTCTACTTTGTTTTATTTCAATTATTAAACTGTTTTTATCTCAACCCACGAGTTTTTCTCACTTTTACCCTCCCAATTCTCTCCCCCATCCCACCGGAGGTGGGGGGGAGAGCGAGCGGCTGTGTGGGGTTTAGTTGCTGGCTGGGGTTAAACCATGACATAAGTTTCATCATTCTGGCAGAGAATGGTATAGTCAGATTCTATGGCTAGATGTTGAAGTGCAATAAACTCTACCAGAAATATTGCACTGCATTCTTAATAGGGAGAATATTTAGTTCTTGGGACCTATTTGCAATGTTGTGGTGGTTCCACCTCCATGGAAACTGCAAAATTAAGAGGGGTGGTTTTCCAACTGATCTGCTCCAACACATGCCGAAATGAATTCAGGACACTTCTCTGGCCTGAGTTTTAGAAAAGCTTGGACTGGATGTTCGCAGCATCTCTTTTGGGTTTTCAGTACAGAGACACTTGCATCTTCCCTGGCCCAGCCTAACATCTTTCTTGAAATTATAGTTCATCTGCAGGCACTAGGCCTACATTTCAGCCGTACAATTAAGGTTTGGTCCTGGAAGGCCCTGGAGAGCAGTAGATAGCTCAAGGGATCTGGCCTACAAATAAGAGAGGAATCGAAAGGTTTCAGTGCCTGAAATTGCTATTGTCTGTAGCAGTATGCAACTTGTTTGCTAATGAGCTCATTAATCCTTTGCTCTCTGAAGATTTTGCCTTTGAGGTTAGATAAAAGCTGTTCTCTGAGGAGACTTCCTCTTCCTTAGCTGTTTTTCTTCCCCAGGAGCAAAGATGAAGCCTGTGCAGATGGGTGTGTTTGAGTCAGGAGATTGGCATTTGTTGAAGAGGGCAGCTAGGGCATTCCCTTGACTTCTCAAGTGGTGGTAACATTGGATGATTTCTGATCTTATCTCCTGAAAGATTTACTTTGCTTAGAGGGGGTGGTGGCTGAAACTGTTCAGCAGCTGGAGGGGAGCTGAATCGCATTTGTGAAATTGTGCTCATGCTCTTGCCTCCTAATCCTGAAACTTGGATGGATCACAAAATTGTGAGTGTTATGGGACCCTGGGAGCAGGTGATGCAGGAATAAAGCCATGTGTATTATTGACACCACTATTTCTCTCTACTGCATCCAGCCTTTAAGGGGAATCCATTTGAATGTTTCCAAAGCTCTCATGAGGATTAGCTTTTACATGCGGCCCGTTCATGCTGCTGTATTTTTGAGGCACTCCAGAAGCCAGAGGAAGGCATATTAGCTGGAGTCCAGCAACAGGAGTGAGACCATGGTCTATACAGGCCCAAGGACTCCACAGGGACAGGGCAGAGCTGCTAAAAATCTGTAGGCTGAGAGCTAAACCCCTTACCTATGTTTCCGTGGGTGAACCTGACATGATGGCTTCACTACTCCCCAACAACATACTTGTGTTTCCCTGAAGGGAAGGTTTCTGGCTCTAGATTTGGGGTGTGGGAAGGAAAACAGTTGCAATGCTTTGATGGGGAAGAACTCATCAGTGAAGACATGATCTTTACATTGGGGCGGAGGTGGGACTGGGAGGCAGTGGGGGGAAGAAAACCACAAATATTTTGATACGTTAAAGGTGGCAGGTCCCTATTTTCTGACACTATTACACAACCATCTTATATATCTCTTTTTTCCTGGCCCTCAACATATGGGAAGAACATTATTTCTTCCTTTTTTTTTTAAAAACAGATGGAGGCTGCTGGTTGCCACAGCTCTGTCGAGAGTCAGTTCACTATTTGGAATGTACATGGACTTGGTAAAATATATTCCTCTTATGAACTGGCAGAAGGAAAACTCCCTGCTGTTCCTGACATGGAAAGAATACTGGGGCTGAAATGTCATTGCCTGAGGTGCCAACACAAATAGCTAGGGGGAAAAGTCAACCCCACAGCATGGAGGGGTGGGAGAGGGGACAGGATGGGATAGATTACTGCAATAGCAGAGAAAATGTTCAACAGCATGGAGTTCTGTTCCAGTAGTTAATGGAAATGGATACTGAATGAAGCGAGAATAAATAAAATGCCAAAAATCAAGCTTTACACTTGATATGCCTCGTTACTAGCTTGAAGGTACAAAGGCACAGAGAAAGTGCTTATAAAGAAATGGGAAAAGAGACCATACTTCAGAAAAATAAACAGAAATGTCTTTGCTAACTGTAAGGCAGGTAGTCTGAAGTAAGCAAGTAGCAGTAAGGGGGGGAGCTCGCCCTGGGATCAAACTCTCTTAGCACTGAGATGTATGCAGAGCAAGTGCTCTGAATCTGAGAGCAGGACAGAGACAGCTATGACAAAGAAGAGCCCAAGAAAGGTGAGGTCTTTCAGACCACCAGAAAAACAGGAGTAACCTCACTGGAAGAAGGAGTAAATCAAAGCAGAGGAAATAGATCCCAAGGTGAGCAGTGTGTCATTCCTGAGATCGTTGCTGAATTGTACAAATCCTCAGGAGAGGTGGCCTCTATAGCTCAGTATCTGCAAGACTCTCTATATTCAAAGCAAAGCTTATGCCAGCTGGATTATAACAGGAAACATGGAAACTTTCCCAGTGATGAACCTCAGCCCATGCTTGGAATGGCTCAAGGTCACTTTCCTCGGTAGCTGGAAAGGCAGATAATTCACCTAAGATGATTCAAAACCCTAGACAAGCTGCAAAGGCAAGATGTATGCTAGGCCTGTACGAAGTCTGTACAGATTTAAATAGGACCAGTGAAACAGAATGGAGATTTACTATTGCCTATTTGACATGAATCTCACTTGTGTACAATATCAATGTTACCGAGTGTCACGGGGGCTTCAGCAACTCTTCAAAGGATGCATGCAAATGGGTGCAATTCTCTAATGCCAAGAAGGGACTGGACCTCTGTACGCATGACATTTAGGTAAGGGAAACCATCACATCTATAACACGTAGTTAGAAGACAATTGAGGCTGCTGGACTAGAATTATGTGAAAGAAATGCACATCATCCAGAAAAGCCAGCTACAATTCTTGGGGCCTATGATTGATATATGAAGGGAAGAGCAGGTCCAAAATGGGTCAAACCTGAAATGTCACCACTAAAAATATGTCAGGACTGGTGCAGTCCCCCACGTGATACAACTACAGAGGAATATCATGACTAACCTGATCTCAGGAGTTTCTTGAAAGAAGACCTAGAAATGCCTGTGAGAATTTCTCCTGACCACATCCTGCAAGCTGTATTTGATTTCATTTCCAAACCCATAGCCACTGCAGCAGATGTCAGTAGTTTTGGTGTTGGTGGGTGCAATACAAGTTATGCAGAGATGAGTGGAACTCTGGAGCAAATTGTTCAGCTGGTTATCAGGCACCAAAGTTTAGGCAAAGGATGTTTAGGGAACATACAGCTACTTGTAAGACACTTGCTAAGCAAGTGTAGATTCTCAGTATCTTCACCATCACAACAGGTCACAAGCACCTTGTAGCCTGAATAGACAGGAGCCTAGGAAAGTGTCCTGGTTTCGGCTGGGATAGGGTTAAATTTCTTCCTAGTGCTGTGTTTTGGATTTAGTATGAGGAGAATGGTGATAACACACTGATGTTTTCAGTTGTTGCTAAGTACCCTCCTAGTCCAAGGACAGCTCCCATGCCTACTGACAGCTAGGTACACGAGATGGGAGGGAACATAATCAGGACAGCCAGCCCAGCTGGCTAACGGGGTATTCCATATCATATGACGTCATGCTCAGTATGAATGGTAGGCATGATCCAGGAAGTACCGATCGCTACTTGGTTATCGGTCAGCGCGGGTGGTGAGCAATTGCATTGTGCATCACTCATTTTGTATATTCTATCATTATTATTATTATTTTCCCTTTTCTGTTTTATTAAACTGTCTTTATCTCCACCCACGAGTTTTTCTCACTTTTACCCTTCCGATTCTCTCCCTGTCCCACTGGGGGGGGGTGTGTGGGTGAGCGAGCGGCTGCGTGGTATTTGGCTGCCTGCCAGGTTAAACCACGACAGAAAGTTACTGCTTAGATCCCAGAAGCTGTGCTTCTCTCGCAGTTTTTTCTTCTAACCTACAAGTAAATGGGCTGCCAGAGATAGCAATGCATATCCATATTAAAAGAAAAAATTAGCAATTCAGAGACTCCCTCTTGCTTGCCAGAACAATCCCTTTATATCAGACAGCATTACAGGGCCAGCTCAGTAGCTATGGGTTGAAAAGATCAGGACAGTACACTGACAGTCTTAGGGGTAAATCCCATCCTACCATAGGTAGCCCTACTTAAAGCTCATGAGGCTGAGAGACACCAAATCTACAAAGATTTAGGCAAGGTTGTCTTTAACTGTCAGACAGCAGAGTGTGACCTACCCAGACTTAAACAAATTCTGATGAAAACCTGGATCATCAAAAAGTACTAGGCAGCATCGGTTAAGAGCTGCCCCCAGGGAACATGTCCAGCTGAAACACAGCTGAGCATGCAGTATGAGAGCTGAGGAAGAATTTTCTGAAGAAATGTTTCTCTCAAAACCTGCCCACTTCAGAGTAGCCAACAGCTTGCTGGTCTGAGTTTTGACATAGGAATTGCAAGATGAGAATTCAGCTGCCTGGTGTTCTTACAACAGTAGCATCATTGAACGGTATCAACTGGAAAGGACTGCTGGAGCTCATCTGGTCCAACACCTTGCTCTGCTGAGAGCTCTGATAACTCCAACAGTTCACTCCTCTGGACCTACCAATCATCTTTTCTTAATGCTGCTGTTTGAATTTCTGTGAGTATCAGGGTCCCAGGGACTGGAACTTCAGAGATATGGCTGGACTCATGAACTATTGGTTGTTTCTGGGTGGATGAGACAATTTTTTCATGCCAGAAGATCTTAGTCTCACCACAGTTTGGAAGAGGAATACCACTGAAACCTTAAAAAAATCTGTAGGATAAAAATCCCTGGTGTCTTCCCAGGAGCACAGGGGGGTCTAATAGGAACAGAGTGAATCTTCACCTGGTTCTAAACACAACTGAACGTAGCTCAGCAACAGTGTTATGGCCTTGGTGCAGAGAAGATTTTGAGAAGACTTTCATAGACTTTAATCAGACACCTCCAGGATTTGATAGTTGAAAGAAAAAAAGTAGTGAAAAATCCTCCTGAGTGCCACATGATTAAATCTGAATGATGGGTGAAGCTGATGATTCGTGGGAACCATTATGCTATTTTAAAACAGCAGTTCCTATTAAAGACTGATCACCATCTTCACAGATCTCAGCAAGCAACCACTGAAAGAAACCAGCACTACTTGTATTGCAGAGGGCTCTCAAACACCCTAGTCATGGAGCAGGGCTCTGTTTGGGGCAGATGATGTACAAATGCAGACAAATGCCAGTCTCCAATCTCTGTGCCCTCACCCTTGTCACAGGGTTGTCCTACAAACCACGGACACCAACACCTCATCTGACTAAGACCCTTGCTCTGCACCAGAACTCTTAGGGTTTTTTCTGTCTTGGCTACAAGCCCACACGGTGTGTTCATTTCTAGAGCCTCTATCTAGGTTCAGGTTCTTCTGAATGAGACATCTGTTGAGGGGTGAAGGCCTGACTCAGAGGAACTTGCAGAATGGTGTTCAGACAATCTTCCCAGGGACTATCTTGCTCAAGAGATGTGGAACCAATACTGCATGTCCAAAACATTCAGTATCCTTTCCTTGGGATGCTGTGAGTTTACATATCATTACCAGTGTCAGTTCTTGTCTTTGTGACTCAGAACAGCATTTAGGTTAAAATTGTTTAAAGGCAATAATATTTATGTGCTATGACTGATACCAGTTACAAAGGAACAGTGAAGAGACATATGATTCTTTGGTTGAAATGATGCAGATGGGTTAGGAATGCTTTATGAATAGATAGGCCGGACATTCAGTAGATAAAAAGGCCTTGAAACTTTGTATTCTGCATAAAATAGATGAGGAAGCTAACCTTGTATCTTGAGTAGAATAGATAAGGGGGTTGTGCCAGCCTAAGCTAGTTCATGCTAATGAGAATTGTGCTAATTAAGCCAAGGGTTAAAACTGAGCATGTGTAAAGACTGAGTTCAACTAAAGGACACTGTGAGGAAGACTATCGACGACCACCAGAGGACCCTGGAAGACCACCAGAAGACCCTGAAAGACCACCAGAAGACCCTGAAAGACCACCAATGAACACAAGGGCGCATGCGTCAAAGACTTTTGCATATGTTAATGAATTCCGGGAAATAACATGAATATTTAGATTATTTCTCGGAAATGTAATGAATATGTATACTCTAATTGTATATAACTTCTATGATTGAGTGATTTGGTGCGCACACTAGGTGGAGCGATCCCCTGTGCGCCCAGCGCCGCATTAAAGAATGCCTGCTTTCTAAAACTCCAAAACAAGTCTTAGAGAGTTCTTATTTCACCGACTTACGGTAACATGACAGGAACTGAATCTCTAGTGGTAGTTTTTAAAAATAGCAGCTATTCTATCATCCACAACATAAAGACTCATGACAACTGGAAAAAACAGAACAGAATTAACTGCACCCATTGTTTGCAATAAAATCCCATTGTGGATATCAGACATCTGCAGTCATTATCAAGAAGTAGGACATACTATGGCTAAACTCCTCAGCAAAGTTCCAGACCACAGTCTTGGTAATCTCCCACTTTTTCCACTAGGTGCCTATCAATAAAGCCTAGGGATGTGAGAGGATATCCAGATTTAAAATTGCAATTTCTATTGCCTTAAGCCTGAAAGGTGATACATATTTTTCTAGCATCTTGTAGTATTTGGAATTCTCACTTGTGCTCTTTCTAGCACAGCCTTTTGTGGGACATGCTTTATTTGCTGCCAGACTGTCACAGTGAAATTTCAGCTATATAAATGTGATGAAATCTAGCCTTTTCATGCATCCATTACCAGTAAGAAGGCAAAACCCAACCTCCTGGGGAATTCCTGCATCTTCTTGTTATAGACTCTCTTGGCCACTCTGGCCTTTTGTCAAGTCTAGTGCAAAAGCTGCTTATAGAATACATTAGTGAAAAAAAAAGTTCCTTCTCCCTTATCTTTCTGATATCCTCTGCAGGTCTTACAAATCTGAATTGCCAAAAATTTCCTGTTTCTTAGTCCTTCCACTTCTTAAAAATCAGTTCAAACTACCTCAATGAAAACTGAGATCAGTTGCTATTGAAGACAAAACCCATTTATCTTTTAGGCCCAGAATAACTCCCTCCTTCTCTATTTGCCTAGACGTATCTTTTTCCAATACCTTCTCATCTTCTCTCTCTGACGGCTTATAAATCCAGGTCATTGATTTCTCCTATGTTTATACTTTGTGTGGTATAAAGGCAGCTAGCACACTAGCACACTACATTTTTAAGGTGTATGACCAGATGGGATTCTATATGGCAAGAAGAAAAGGACAAAGGCTGGAGAGCTGGCATCTGAGGAGCAGAGAGCAGGAGCCTCCAGGAACCTGCAGCACTGGCAGGAATGGGAGACAAACAAAAGCCATAAGCAGTTGGTGTTCCCATTTAGCACTGCCCCATTAAGTAGTATTCTTTGCTAGAAATAGCACCAACCTCAAGTATCTTCCCTTGGGAGGCATTCCAGTTAGGAACTTTTCCCAATTAAGTGAGGAATGCAGGGTATTAAAAAGTGCCCAGTCTGGGCATCACTCAAATAAAAAAAGTGATGTTGGTGTAATTTAAGCTGAAGAACAGCAAATAAAGTACAATGGAGAGCATTTACTTTCTTTTTTTTTTTTTTTTTTTAAACTGTTTCTCCAGAATAGTAGTTTTGTGAAAGAGACCTTTTCCTAAAGGGCCTGTTGTATATTGTACCAGTTCAAAGGGAGGAGCAGTTTGCTCCTTCACTGTGTTACCACTGGAGTCAGTGTCCCCTTGGAAGATGGGTACATCAGCAGTTTAATTGGTATGCTGTGATTCAGTAAGCACAAGTTTGGAGAGAGTTCAGCATTTGGAAAAGGAATGTTATTCAAATGCTGATGCACATCTAGCTCCAGATGCAATCCCTGTCTGAGGGTGTTGTCTGAAGGTGTCCAGACAGAGGAGCTGTACTGAGATTTTTCAAATGCTGTGGTGCTCAAGTCAGATCTGATCTTCCCCAAAGCACCCACTGTTCTCACTTGGAGGCTTAGCTCAGCTCTCTGTTATTGTTTATTCTGCTCTTCTGAACTGCCCAATATCCTAAGACTTTAACCCACTGAATAAAGTGAAGGAAAATATTTCTCCTTCAAATATTCCCATAACGCTCTAGCTGACTTCTTAACTCCAATGTGGCATTGGGTAACTAAAGTACCTAGCCTCAGGTATCCAGCATACTGATATAGTAGGCTGTAGTAGAAGTACATCTCTTTTAGGAGATCATCTTTTAGGAGTACATCTCTTTTAGTAGGAATAAATCTCTCTTATCTGATTAAGTTTCCAGATGATCAAACATCCTGTACATAGTGGATTCAAATTCCTAGAAGCCAATCTTCTATTTTCCAGAGGGATGTGAAGCATTACCTTAGGTCATAAGACACTCTCCATGCATAAGGATCTTCATCCCTCAAAACAGAATTAAAACATATCCCAAACCAGATACTCTTGGATAACAGGTTTGAACTTGGCCTCTTCCAGATGAAGGCTGCTAGTAGACAAGGGGTTATCTCAATACATTACTTTGTTAACTTGTTTGTGCCTTAGTTTCCTATGTCACTCTTTCTTTTTTTTCCTGAGGAGTACTTTTTTTCCTCCGAGTCTTTTAGGGATCTCCACTTGTCTTCATGTTACGGTTCAAGCTTCTTAAATTACTCATGGTACCTGCACTCCCCCCATCTCTTGAGATGGCCCATTTTGAATAGAAAATGAATGCTTTTAGCAAACAAAATCTTTTTGCCTTCTGGGCAGAATATACAAAAAAATCTGCTTATTGTTATTCCTTCTTAATATTTTTTCAAAAGAAAACCCCAGTAAGATTCCAGGTCCACGTCTGTCAAGCATATACACAGACCAGAACCATGCCACTGAACAGTGAGCTGCAGCATTAAGCTGATATAAAAAGTTTCCACCTAACCTGGACACAATTAATTACACCATCAGTAAAAACAAACATAATTTTTCCAGTCAAACATTATGAGTTAAGGCAAGTCCACTCATTTCTGCTTAATAAGGATCCCAAATTGTTTTGCAAGTATACTGTTTTTGTCTTAAATCCTATCCGTGCAAATAGGCAGATACCAATTAGCAGTTTATTAGTGTGCTAAGGTGTTAGTAATTCTTATTATATAATGAATCAATGTTTCTGTATTAACCTTCAGTCACTGATTAAGCAACACACTTAAGCACAGACTTAACTCCAATTATGGGAACAGTCCACTGAAGTTAGGCATGTGTTCAGGCATGTAAATTATAAAATGTATGTCGTGTTCAGTGTAAGAGCTATAAAACCAAAGGCACTCTGAAACAAGGAAAAATTCAAGCTGACATGTCTCCTACTGTTGTAGCTTTTCAAAAGGTACAGATACTTCCATTTCTGTTCCTGCCCTCACTACTGTGTTGTAAGTTAATGGTAAGTCAATCCAGAATAGCAAAGAAAATTGCTGCAGGTCCTAGAGCAGAGCATTAGTTAGCAGTGCAAAGCATGCAATGTAACAGTGAGAGAAGAAAGGTGCCCAGGCCTCGTGTCTGCTTGGAGCCCCTTGCACTGCCATTGTGGTTCTGAGCCATCCATGTATCAGAGTAAGCTGAGCAAGGAGTGCCCTATGCCTGTAGCGTAGTAAGTAATGAAGAGGGTACTCTATAAAGAGCTCTGTCTGAATTTGGAGATAAGCAGTATATACTTCTCGCTGAGTTTTCAGGCCTCCAGCCCATGAAGAAGACAGCTGAGCTGAGCAGTGCCTACAGAGCAGTCATGACTCTGGTTAACGCCAGGCTGGGTCAGATGCTTTCAAGCTGACCCAGCAGAGTTCACCACCACCGACAGCAGGGTCTGCAGTCTGGTCAGTCCTGACACAGGCAGCATGATTGCTTATAGGGTTTCTGTACTACCACACTAGCAGCCTGCCCATGTCCATCCCCCCAAAAGGGGGGATGAAGTCAGTGATTCAGAGTTGAGAACAACAGTACCACCTTGTATATGTCTTTTCCTTGTAAAAAATGACTGAAGCAGGCAAGCGTTACTTTTTTTCAAAAAAGAAGAGCCAAAAGATTTCATCTTCTCCATGAAGTGATTCATTCTGGCAGGTTTCAGCCTATATGCAATTGCAGTCATTTAAAGATAGGTAACATTTGCTGTATCAGAGTTTTATTGTCTACCTTTATAGCACTGCCATTTCTTGGGGCTGTCCTTTATTGTACCAATCAGTGACCTACTAAATGGTACCAGATTAATGAAGTACAGTAAATTCACTGTTTTAAAAGCCCTGAACTTGACAGAAATCCTCATGTGAGCAGAATAACACATTTTGAACTAAATAACTCATTTTAAACATGTTTTTCTTATGCCAGTGAAAGGTAGTACCTATTAGAGAAAAAAAAAGGTACAACTCTTATCTAGTACTTTCTCTTTGCCTTGTCTGTTTCAGCTCTATTTCCTCACCTTGATATTTTTGGGATGGGAGAATTTGTCTCCACTACTGTATCCACTGGAGAATTTGTGACCTAGCTGATGTTCTTACCAAGAGGTAAGAATGGGATGACTAAGATCAAAAGCGATTTCCTCTGTGTTACTGCTGAAGGCACTCTTTATTGTCTCACTCATTTTCAGAAGAGGGAGGAGAGGAAGAAAGCCTCCTTGTCTCCTTAAATCTGTGGACAGTCTTTTATCCACTTACCCAGTAAAGCATGATACAGAGGACCACTGAGTTCATCATGTGTCACCCCCTCACTGGGCTGTGAAGCCCCTGAAGGCACTCAAGCACAACACTGCTCCCCATGGAGATTAAGTGGTTGAAGCACACAGATGCCTGTGCCCCCCCAGACCCTCGGAGTCTGGCCCCTTGCTCATGCTTCTGATGTTTCTAGGTCTCTTCCACCATGGCTCCCTAATCCTGCTGAAATGAGAGGAGTACAGTTAACACACTCACTGCCTCCATCAGTTGGGTTAGCAGTCTGTCTATCAATAAACCCACAGGTGGATGAGCTTCATAGTAGCATGGTGCATCTCTGACATCTCCCACCCCAGAAATGTCCTTCCAACCCCAAAGTGGTTGGCTGCAGATCTGCAGTCATTTGGGTCTTCAGTTTCTGGAGCAACATGTATAGGTGTGAGCTTCCTCAGGTGTGGGAGGTGGTATTGGATGGGGGAAGCTCTTCACACAGTTCTTGGGACTCTGCACCACGTAGGAGTTATGGAGCTGCTGATGGTCGCCCTGTGTCTGCCAAACGATGCAATTTCACCACTTTGCACCAACACTTGCCCTCCAGAAATGCCACCGACAATGGCAATGTTTCAGTGGAAACATATCTCATCTCAGCCACATCTGTTTGGCTTTTATTCCTCTATCACCAGCACCCTCTGGTTTTGCAGGACAATGTGAATCCCAAAAAATTCTCTTTTTGGTGAGACTGTCCCATGATACGAGTACTTAAGCTGTAATCACAAGGATCTCCTCACCAGATCCGTGGTTCTTTCTTCCTGCTATTAACTCCCTGCGCTGAGCAGCATGCTGCAGAAACATAGGTGTATGTGAGGGCAGGTGCAGTGCCCACTGCCTGTGTTGGTGGCACAGGAAAGCTTGCCATTTTCCTTTCCAGACCAAAGTTATCACAGGTATCTTTATGTATGCTTTTTTTTCCAGACAATTATTTTTCTTTCATGGGCTCAAATCAATTGCTTCTTTGACAATAAAATAAAAAAATCGGTAAGATGCTTATTAAATCTACAGGTGGTAAGAAGCATTGTGAGGCTGGCAGGCATTGCCATTTTGGGGTCCTGCAATATAGTAATTTACTCTGTGGCTGTAGCCACCTCATGTCAGCAGTCAGAATATCCTCTCTGGAGGCCTACTTCAGTGCCTCAGAGATATAATAACTACTTCCATTTTATGAGATATGAATTTCTCAGGAGCTGGTCTGAGACCCTGGAAGTTGCTCCTCAGCCATGCCAGGAGCTAGAGGGCATCTCAAAGCTCAATGGTATTTACTCAAAGCATAAAGAGTATTTTTTAGAGTTTGCCTTCTCTGATGTGAATATACAACAAAACAAAAGCAAATCAGCCTCCCCTAAACAAGCCTCAAGAGCTCGCCAGACCATAAACCACGATCATACAAGTCTCTCCCTTTGGCAGAACAATATGAACAATATACCAGAACTGTTAATTTTATTTTTTGTCAGTTCTGGAAAGCATTTGGGTGTCAGAGCAGCACACAGCAGGCTCAGATGCAATGCTGAGTCTATTTCAGCTCCCTAGAGGAATGAGGTGGGATTAGTTTTCGCCTATAAATGATCAATATACTCTTGGAGGAACTTACACAACCTAACTTGAACACCTATTTTAGTGCCTAAATTGGGGATGTAGACTTGGGCTCATCCCCTCCAATCGTTAATCATCTGGCTGAGGCGATAAGGCTGGGAATATAAGTGCTCTTGGCTCCCTGCAGAGTCACTAAAGGGACTGGGGGGGAACCTGCAGAGGACAAGTTGGCCCAACTGAAAGCCGAATCATCTTCTCAGTTACCACCTCTCTCCACTCACCCCACACATATCTGGGACAAACACACTTCTAACTTAGGCATCTCGGTCAAGTGGGCCTTGCATCATCCATATAGCTCTGTACAGCCAGTAGTGATGTATCCAGGACATGCCTTTAAGTGCTTGTCCTTAGACTTTGGGATCAACACCACGAATTTGTGCCTAAATCTTAATCATTACTGTGTATTAAATCTGCCAGGTGCAAGTCAATATATTCTTTCGCTAACAATCTCCTTCTGTCTTGTTGACAAGCCTTCTCTATGGTCTCCTTAAACTAGCACAGGTTAAATATATACAAACTATTTTAAAATAAGAAGCTTTAGGGAGAAGGAAATTCAAGCCTCTATTAATGTGGCAGAACATATATTCAACTCTGCTCCATGCAAGCAGAGAGCTAATTGCTGTGGGAAGCGCAGCACCATAACAGCTACTTGCCTTTCATATGAACAAAGTGCAAGGAAGGAAGGCTCCTGGGCAGGACCTCAGACAAGACACTCTCCGGTGTGCCAAGTCTCTGTCCTGAGCCCAAGTATTCCCAGGGGCTGCAGCACTGAACTTGAGATTTAAGAGAACTGCAGTATGAGGACTGAGGAGGCTTAGGGCACTTTTTGAAGTGGTAGAGCAACCAAAGGTGGCGGAAATGTCCCACAGGTTGATTCAGAGCATCCAGGTCAGGAGCTTCACACTCTTCTCTGAATTGTCAGGAAAGTCAAAGGGAGAAGCCTGACTTTAATCTGGGTGAATGTGCTTCCTGATACGTTCACATATCTCTGGAGTGCCCATTTCTCATATGAATCTTGATTTTTTTTTTTTCTATCTCATGTTCTATGATCTGTAAAGGATGGAAAGTCCTTGAATGTAGGGCCCCACTTCAGCTATTTCCTCCCCATGGACATCTATGGTATGACATTTATGGATGCAAGCTTTTATGTGCACACTTACATGGATGGGAAGTCTGGCTAGGCTGAAGACACCTAGAAGTGCGTCCTTACTCCAAGCCCATTTTCTACCTGCACCCCTTCTCCTTTTTGGCTCTCCCCTGATGATTTCACTCCAATACTATTTTTGGTTTTTAATGTCTTTTCTCCTCTTTCATCCATTCCTTTCCTTTCATTCACCTCTGTTTCTTCTCTAAGCTCCCTGAACACCTTTGTTTCCCCACACAGAGGTGGCAGCATAGGGGTTGCTTGTCTATTTTTATTTCCCTTTTGATTCCACCCCCCCCCCCCTCCCAGTATGTGTTTTTCTTCTTTTAGTTCCCCCTTCTGAATCATTTTTCTGTTTTGGTCTTTGCAGAACCATTATCCTCTGAATCGTCTTTGCTCTTGACTATTCAACACCCTCTGGGCTGACTCAGCCCAGGCTGTGTGGGAACTGATTGGGACTGAATCAGCAGCTCAGTGCTCAGAAGGGAATTAATCTATTTACTCTCAGATGATTCCTGTCTCTCCACCTCCATCTCCAGTGACCATTTTCCAAATAAAACTATTTATAATCCTCAGATATATGAACAGGCAGAGTGGTAGACAGGGGCTGGAAAAGTTGCGTTAAGACAGTAGGTGGCTGAAACCATTAAAAGTTTCAAGTGGCAATATCTAAAATTAGTCCAAGTGGAGAAAAGATTATTAGCTAGGAGACTTAAGGGTCCTATGCAGCAGGTGGTCTGTTTCCAGAAATCAAAATGTTCTAAAAAACAGCAAATATCTTTCACATTCAAGAGTTATTTTTATTTAACTCTAGTTGCAAAAATGGTCTTTCTTCATGCAGAAGTATCACAAAGCAGTAACAGCAACAAGTTCATATACAGGGTGGGAATTTTTATAGTATACAGAAACATTTTGTGATAAGGTTTTGAAGTACAGTTTCTGAATACTTCGTTTCCAGCACAAAGGCCCTTTTCAGATATGTACTTGGAGCAGCCAAAGGATGAAAACCACAGAACATGCAGAAGCTATTCTTCAGCAAAGCCAGATTCCTCTACCTCTGCGGAAATGCTCTTGTTAATAGGATACTTCCTAATTCTTTTTCATAGCTTAATATTATTGTACTGCCTGCTGTTCTCACTACATTGGATGCCTGAATATGTGGGAATATACTATTTGTTGCAGCATACATGCACAGCCTTTATCATAACAGGGCAGCCCTACCATCTCTCTCTCCATTGCCTCTCTTATATCTTCCTTCCAGCAAGGATCACATGTCTGCTCACAATTCCCTTCACCTGTTTCACCATTGGCACAAGTTCAAATGAATCTTTCTTATCTTTTGATTTTCCCTCCAGAATTGCTGCCATTAAAGCTTCATCCACCATTGGCAAAAATTCAAATTAATTTTTCTTATCTTTTGATTTTCCCTCCAGAATTGCTGAACCAGTCACATTTTGCAACACCTGCTCTGCAGGACACAACTTCTGCAGAGCTGCATACACACAATATTCCTTCTAGAACTTCTAATTGCAAAGTTTTCCTCATCTGCAGTTCTTCTACTGAGATGCCAACTGCCCCATGACTGATGTATAAAGTTCATATAACTTCCCCCCAGCTGCTCACCTCTGTATCCATTTCCTTTCAACGGCTTTCTTCTTTTATCCCATTTCCTTTCAACAGCTTTCTTCCTGTTTCTTTTCAGCAGCTTTTGCAGTTCAGCAGGGCTCACCACTGGATATTTTTATTTCCTTTCTTCAGGTTTTCTTCTTTCAGTCCCTGTTCAGGCACCATATGTTGCAGCATACATGCACAGCCATTACCAAAACAGAGCAGCCCCACCATCTCCCTTGTCTCTCTCCATTGCCTCTCTTATATCTTCCTTCCAGCAAGGATCACATGTCTGCTCACAATTCCCTTCACCTGTTTCTGTTCTTGAATCAGCTGGTACTCATTAGGCCACCTCTTAATTCTTCTCCACATATACTGTCTACTGTTGACAGGGGGATAAAACAGGAGCTAGTCTATAAACATCAAGGTCTTACAATGGCATAAAGGGGATATAAGCAATCAGAGGACTGATTCTGCAGGAGAGGGAACAGTTTCTGAATGGCTATTTCTCTAATGGCTGCAGTCTGAATTTGACAGATGCACCTTTAGATGAAACTGTGAGGTCTGTCCTTTGTTTTTAATGCAATTGAAATGAACTTGTTCTCTTTTGTTCCCCTCAAAATGGCTGTGATCAGTCCAAGTGGCTCAGAAGCAATGAGAAAAAGCAGAGCCTTGTCATTTCCCTGAGTTTTTAGGCTTAGAGAACAGGATGATCATCCATGAAAAATGCTTCTTGAAAATTCAACGAGACTCTTGTGCTTCACTCTCTGTGCTTTGCCCCAGTTGAACACATGTCCATGGCTGGCCTGTAATTACAGTACTGCCAAATGAAACAAATTGAAGGGAGAGTACAAAACATAATAACAAAACTGGAGTAGAACGCATTTGCTTTAAGGAAGCATCCTTTGATTTGGGAGATGGAGGGGCCAAACCCTTATTTAGGAGGAAATGCCTCAAAATATTCTCCCTTTGGGAATCTGATAAACATTAAGTTTTTAACTGGTCCAAACTGAAATGGGCTTTGAATGTTCTAGAAGTAACCCTCCTTGTAAATACACTGTCACAGGCCTGCCACAGAAGAATGGTGAGAGATTAAAGACAGCATAAATTGCTAATAACCCAATTACTTGAAATAAAAATGTACCACAAGAGAACTACTTGTTTGGCTTCCTCTTTCAAAATTATTCCCAGGTGATTATAAAGCAGCTTAAGAGAGCTGTGAATACAGAAGAAAAAGACGACAAGATGTTTTGGGTTTTTGACAAATTTTGTGGTGCCCACCAAGGCAGGTAATATACTGACTTCAAGAAAAGTTTAGCGGAGAGTTGAAGGAATTACTGGTCCTTCAGTTATCACTTGTGCATCATTAGAGGGGAGGAAAGAGAAATATTAGTTTTTTGAAGCAGACAATTTCTTACAAGTCAAACCCATTTCAATGGGTTTTACATTTAGGAGGCTAAGGTTTTAGTTAACAACTGAGCTTTACAGAGCCATCTCTGGAGAAGAACAATTCAGCTGTTTATAAGCATGCTGCCCTGCTAAGCAAATGTCTGGAGGGCTGGAAATAGAATATATTTTAGGGTCAAGAAAATAAGAGATCTTACTATTTGCCTTTTCTTTGTCACTACTTTACTTGAGGAACAATCGCATTACGAATGTCATTCATTACACAGAAATTGTCTAGCTCTTGCACAAATAGATTATTAATGAAAATGTACCCTAAGAAGGCAACCTAAGGTTTCCAACTGACTGTTTTTCAATGTCACATAATGTGCGCAGTACAAGGAGGGCTGTGATTTTGTTGCACACTGGTTACTGAGAAAAAAATGAAAAGGAGGAACTCTGAATTAAAAAACAGAGCTGTTTTCTCTGTAGACATAACCACTAAGGGATGGACATTTCTATTCAACAGAATAATCAATTGCATTAGCCTTTCAGCTGTTCATGGTCCCAGTGCAGTGGGAGCAGGATACAGACTCATTCTAGACTCCTTTATTCTGCCTTAACTTTTTTTTTTTGAAGCCCATCTGTTTTGCATATCAAATTAATAAGAGAAAAAACTTTTCAGTTTTAAAATTTTAAATCACTTTATCTCCCTCTTTCCTTTTCTTAGTCTTCTTGTTAGCTCTAATTTTAAAGATATATTTGATCCTGAAAGTCAGAGAGTATGCTGAAGTGAGGAATTATGTGGCCAGTTAGGGAGACCGTATACACTTAGATTAGAGCTTAAGGATACACAGTCAGACCTGAGTCCTTTAGTGCTCGTTCTGCTTTGGCTTGCTGCAGCCATAGCAGAGGCAGTATGATGGGGATGGTTCACAAAACCCCACACAGGTCTCCTGAGGCCCACTGCCTCAGATCCCAGTTGGAGGCAGGGACATGTGTGTAGCCATATGTGAAGCCAACTAAGAAGCAGCAACTACCTGCATAACATTTTACTGGGGTTAAAGGTCCAGGCTAGGCAGTGCAAATACGAATCCCCCATCTCTTCCCAAGGGCTCAACTTCTGTCAGCACAGAGCCTGGCCTAACTAAAAAGTGCTTTTCTGGGGCCATTCAATGACGAGTGCGAAAAGAGAAAACTCAAATGGAGAAATAAATCTGAGCTACACTGGTGGTGGCTGTTGCTGCCTGGAAAGAAAGAGGGGCACAAAAGAAAGACAGGTTTAGGCTGTGCATAGGGGAAAGGACAGCATCATGGAGACTAAAATATCTTTTTATGCACCTGCAGCATTGGGGCATAAAAGAGTCGACTGCCAGATGGCCCATCCCAAGTCTAGGGAACATGTGCTATGCTCCACACCAAGATTCCCAGCCTTGTGGAATGGCAGAGTGTCGTGGTTTAACGTGGCAGGCAGCCAAATACCATGCAGTCGCTCACTCACTGCCCCACCCCCAGCGGGATGGGGAGAGAATCGGAAGGGTAAGAGTGAGAAAAACTCGTGGGTTGAGATAAAGACAGTTTAATAGAACAGAAAAAGGGAAAATAATAATAATAATAATGATAGAATATACAAAATGAGTGATGCACAATGCAATTGCTCACCACCCACGCTGACCGATAACCAAGTAGCGATCGGTACTTCCTGGATCACGCCTAACATTCATATACTGAGCATGACGTCACATGGTATGGAATACCCCGTTGGCCAACTGGGCTGGCTGTCCTGATTATGTTCCCTCCCATCTTGTGTACCTAGTTCAGTCAGTAGGCATGGGAGCTGTCCTTGGACTAGGAGGGTACTTAGCAACAACTGAAAACATCAGTGTGTTGTCAACATTCTCCTCGTACTAAATCCAAAACACAGCACTAGGAAGAAATGTAACCCTATCCCAGCCGAAACCAGGACAGTATCCACCCCTTATTCTATACCATTTACGTCGTGCTTAGGTCTCACATTTTTTTTAATACATTTCAATTAACCACCACTATCTTTCTTTTTATATATACACATATATAAATATGCATGCACAGATATCATTCCCTTAGTCTATGGACTATCCCTCTAAAATGTCCACTGAGTTCATTTAGTCCATGACTTTGGGCTCCATCTGTCATAACAGTCTTTCAGGGCAGGAGAGATGGTGTGTGGTGTTGGACTGTTGCATGCTGAGGCCAGTTCTCATTTCAGTATTGCTGCGCTCGTCCAGTTCTATCATCATTGCACTTTGCTCAGTTTCATCGGAGTTAGTTCATTCTTCATTAATCTGGGTGATTTTCACTGCTATACCATTGATAGCAACCATAGAAATAATGATATACAATATCATATAACAATTGACATCATACAATTCAGTTCATTGGCTTTTTTCACCCAAAATCAAATCCCCTTGAGGTACACACCGGACTTGCCCATCCTTTCGCATCACCCACCAAGTGAACCCAGGTCCTTGAGCAAAAGCAATCCCACGGATGGGTTTTCCCTTGCCAGAGGCAGGAGTAACCCAGACTGTCTTCCCCAGCATATTTCTTATGTGCACAACAGGGACTTTATCCCCCTCTACAGTACGTAAGAGTCTTGATTGGGCAGGGCCAGCTCGATTAACAGACCCCCTAGTATTGACTAACCAGGTGACTTTTGCTAAATGTGTATCCCAATGCTTGAATGTCCCACCACCCATTGCTCTCAGTGTTGCCTTTAGCAGTCCGTTGTATCGTTCGATTTTCCCGGAGGCTGGTGCAAGGTAGGGGATGTGATAGACCCACTCAATGCCATGCTCTTTGGCCCAGGTGTCTATGAGGGTGTTTCGGAAATGAGTCCCATTGTCTGACTCAATTCTTTCTGGGGTGCCATGTCGCTATAGGACTTGCTTATCAAGGCCCAGGATGGTGTTCTGGGCAGTGGCATGGGGCACAGGGTATGTTTGTAGCCATCCTGTGGTTACTTCCACCATGGTGAGCACATAGCACTTGCCGTGTCGGGTTTGTGGGAGTGTGATATAATCACTCTGCCAGGCCTCCCCATATTTATATTTCAATCATCGTCCTCCATACCAAAGAGGCCTTACTCGCTTGGCTTGTTTGATTGCAGCGCATGTTTCACATTCATGGATAACCTGTGCAATAGCGTCCACGGTCAAGTCCACACCTCGATCACGAGCCCATCTATATGTTGCATCTCTTCCTTGATGGCCTGAGGTGTCATGGGCCCACAGAGCTATAAACAGTTCACCCTTCTGTTGCCAGTCCAGATTTCCTGAGCCACTTCAATCTTAGCAGCCTGGTCCACCTGCTGGTTGTTTTGGTGTTCTTCAGTGGCCCAACTCTTGGGTACGTGAGCATCTACGTGACGTACTTTTACAACCAGGTTCTCTACTCAGGCAGCAATATCTTGCCACAATGTGGCAGCCCAGATGGGTTTACCTCTGCGCTGCCAGTTGTTCTGCTTCCACTGCTGCAACCACCCCCACAGGGCATTTGCCACCATCCATGAGTCAGTATAGAGATAAAGTACTGGCCATTTTTCTTGTTCAGCAATGTCCAAGGCCAGCTGGATGGCTTTCACCTCTGCAAACTGGCTCGATTCACGTTCTCCTTCAGCATTTTCTGCAACTTGTCATATAGGACTCCATAGAGCAGCTTTCCACCTCCGATGCTTTCCCACAAGGCGACAGGACCCATCAGTGAACAGGGCATATTGCTTCTCATTTTCTGGTAGTTTATTATACAGTGGGGCCTCTTCAGCACGTGTCACCTCCTCCTCTGGGGATATTCCAAAATCTCTGCCTTCTGGCCAGTTCGTGATCACTTCCAAGATTCCTGGGTGACTGGGGTTTCCTATTTGGGCCCGTTGTGTGATCCGTGCGACCCACTTACTCCACGTAGCATCAGCTGCATGATGTGTAGAGGGGACCCTCCCTTTGAACATCCAGCCCAGCACCAGCAGTCGGGGTGCCAGGAGGAGCTGTGCTTCAGTACCAACCACTTCCGAAGCAGCTCAAACCCCTTCATATGCTGCCAGTATCTCCTTCTCAGTTGGAGTGTAGCGGGCCTCGGATCCTCTGTATCCCCGACTCCAGAACCCTAAGGGTCGACCTCAAGTCTCCCCTGGTGCTTTCTGCCAGAGGCTCCAGGTAGGGCCATTCTCCCCAGCTGCGGTGTAGAGCACATTCTTTACATCTTGTCCTGCCCGGACTGGCCCAAGGGCTACTGCCTGAACTATCTCCCATTTAACTTGTTCAAAGGCTTGTCGTTGCTCAGGGCCCCATTTGAAGTCATTCTTCTTCCTGGTCACGTGATAGAGGGGGCTTACAATCAGGCTGTAATCTGGAATATGCATTCTCCAAAAGCCCACAACACCTAAGAAAGCTTGTGTTTCCCTTTTGCTAGTTGGTGGGAACATGGCTGTTATTTTGTTGATCACATCCATTGGGATCTGACGACGTCCATCTTGCCATTTTATTACTAAAAACTGGATCTCCTGTGCAGGTCCCTTGACCTTACTTTGTTTTAAGCAAAACCGGCCTTCAGAAGGATTTGAATTATTTTCTTCCCTTTCTCAAAAACTTCTGCTGTGTTGCCCTGTGCTATGATGTCATCAATGTATTGCAGGTGTTCGGGAGCCTCACCCTGTTCCAGCGCAGTGTGGATCAGTCCATGGCAAATGGTAGGGCTGTGTTTCCACCCCTGGGGCAGTCGGTTCCAGGTGTACTGGACGCCCCTCCAAGTGAAAGCAAACTGTGGCCTGCACTCTGTCGCCAAAGGAATTGAGAAGAACGCAGTAGCGATATCATTTGTGGCGTACCACTTGGCTGCCTTTGACTCCAGTTCGTATTGGAGTTCTAGCATGTCTGGCACGGCAGCACTCAGTGGCAGCGTGACTTCGTTCAGGCCACGGTAGTCTACTGTTAATCTCCACTCTCCATTGGACTTTCGCACTGGCCATATGGGACTGTTAAAGGGTGAGCGAGTCTTGCTGATCACTCCTTGGCTCTCCAGTCGACGAACCAGCTCATGGATGGGAATCAGGGAGTCTCTTTTGGTGCGATATTGCCGCCGGTGCACTGTTGCGGTAGCGATTGGTACCTGCTGTTCTTCAACCTTCAGCAACCCCACAACAGAAGAGTCCTCTGAGAGACCAGGCAAGGTGGACAGCTGTTTAGTTTCCTCCGTCTCCAGGGCAGCTATACAAAAAGCCCACCGGTATCCTTTTGGGTCCTTGAAATACCCTCTCCTGAGGTAGTCTATGCCAAGGATGCACGGAGCCTCTGGGCCAGTCACAATGGGGTGCTTCTGCCACTCATTCCCGGTTAGGCTCACTTCGGCCTCCAATACAGTTAACTCTTGGGATCCCCCTGTCACTCCAGAAATACAAATGGATTCTGCCCCTTTATAGCTTGATGGCATCAGGGTACTCTGTGCACCGGTGTCTACGAGAGCCTTATACTCCTGTGGGTCTGATGTGCCAGGCCATCGAATCCACACAGTCCAGTAAACCCGGTTGTCCCTTTCCTCCACCTGGCCGGAGGCAGGGCCCCTCTAGTTCTGGTCATAGTATCCATCTCTCACTTCTTGCTAACACGAGTCAAGAATTTCTTCATCACAATTACAATCCAAAGTAAGATCAGCCCTTCTACTTTGTCTGGGGAACTGTTCACTGGAAACTGGACCGTCGTGAGACAGGTTTTTCCTGAAAACTGGAGCAGCATTTTTCCTGGGAGAACCCCCTTGTGTCATTGTTTTTCCTTGCAAGTCACGTACCCATGCCTCTAGGATGAAGGTAGGTTTTCCATCCCTCTTCCTCAGGTCCTCTCTGTGGTCACGCAGGTAAAACCACAGGGTGCCCCGTGGTGTGTACCTTCTATATCCTCTCTCTTGAGCAGTAGGACGCTGACTCCTAATGGCTGAGATACTGGTCCATACAGGTGGAGAATAGGACCTCTCCTCTTTGAGTTGCTGGACCTTCCGGGACAGTTTCTCCACAGCCGAGACAAGGGAGGAGGAGACAGTTTCTTCGAAATCCCAGAGTCTGCCAACCACGTCATCCACCGTTGGTGCTTCTTCCTCTTTCCAGGACAGTACTGCCAACGAACTGGCATACGATGCTGGTGCGCTCCGTACCAACTTCCGCCACATGGGTCGCGTGCACTGGACTTCATCTGGATCTTTGGGCGTTTGGTCGTTGTCCAGGTCACTATAAACCACCTCCAGCACGCCTAGTTCTCTCTGGTCCTGGATACCTCTCTCCATAGTGGTCCATTTGCCTGGGCGATATATAACACCTTCCTTGAAGGGATACCTTTCCTACACGCCTGACAGCAGTCGCCTCCAGAGGCTGAGGACCTGTGTCCCTTTTCCAATCGCTTTGTCAATGCCCCCTTCCCTAGCAAGGGATCCCAGCTGTTTGGCTTCTTTCCCCTCTAATTCCAGGCTACTGGCCCCATTATCCCAGCATTGGAGCAGCCAGGTAACTATGTGCTCGCCTGGACGACGGCTGAAATCTCTCCGCATACCTTGCAACTCATTCAGGGATAAGGATCGGGTGGTTTCCGTCTCGTTTATGAGTTCTTCCTCTTCCTCCTCCCCTCCTCGTGATGTCCCTGCTTTTCCATCATCCTTTTCTAAACGACCTGACTTCCGCTTCCAAGATTTCCTCTTCTGTACAGGGGCGACGGATACCAGCGACGGTTGGTCCTCTGGTTCAGCTGTAGTACCCGTTGCGAGGGTTTGGGTAGCTGCAGTGCCTGTCGCGGGGGTTGGAGTAACTGTAGTGACTGTTGCCGGAGTTTGAGTAGCCATAGTGGTTGTCATGGGGGTTGAAGTAGCCACAGTGTCTGTCGCAGGGGTTTGAGTAGCCACAGTGGTTGTCATGCGGCTTGAAGTAGCTACAGTGCCTGTTGTGGGGGTTTGAGTAGTCACCGTGTCTGTTGCCGGGGTTGATCTCTGGACAGTATTCCTGAATAGTTGTTTAACTCTAAACAAGGCCTGAACCACATTCAGGAGACATAGCAATATGATCATGCTTGTTTGAACATCCCAAGGATATTTAAAATTCTCAGGGAATATTGTGGGCGTCTTCATGAAGAGGGTAGAAGAAAAAGGAGTTTCTGAAGATATGGAAGGGAAGATGAACACGTGGGAGAAAGTGTCCCATCCTGTCTCCCCCCTAAATTCATCCTCCGAGGTGAAGAGGTAAAAAGTGTAATTATTAATAGTTTCCAAAAGATAGCTCCCGAAGAATAGGAATAATGGCAGTGCTGAGTACAGGCTCGTGACCAATAATTTTATGATAACATAAACCAGTGTCACACAATATAGCAAAGCAATGACCTTAATCCATTTCCCAGAGATGACCAACCCCACATAAATACTGATAATCAGCAGTATAGACAGCCAGTAAGGTGCTACATATCAGAACTTCAAGAACAGATCCAACAACTCTGAGAGCAAATAAACCAACATTGTGACCAGTGAGTACTAAACTGATATCATGAATGCTTATAACAAATTTGTTTTAACCCGTTCGGGTCAGATGTGTCATTATCTCAACCCTTCGAGCCCCATGTGGGGCACCAAAAAGGACTGTCGTGGTTTAACCTGGCAGGCAGCCAAATACCACGCAGCCGCTCACTCACTCCCCCCGTCCCCAGCGGGACGGGGAGAGAATCGGAAGGGTAAGAGTGAGAAAAACTCGTGGGTTGAGATAAAGACAGTTTAATAGAACAGAAAAGGGAAAATAATAATGATAATGATAGAATATACAAAATGAGTGATGCACAATGCAATTGCTCACCACCCACGCTGACCGATAACCAAGTAGCGATCGGTACTTCCTGGATCACGCCTAACATTCATATACTGAGCATGACGTCACATGGTATGGAATACCCCATTAGCCAGCTGGGCTGGCTGTCCTGATTATGTTCCCTCCCATCTTGTGTACCTAGCTCAGTCAGTAGGCACGGGAGCTGTCCTTGGACTAGGAGGGCACTTAGCAACAACTGAAAACATCAGTGTGTTATCAACATTCTCCTCATACTAAATCCAAAACACAGCACTAGGAAGAAATGTAACCCTATCCCAGCCAAAACCAGGACACTTAGGCAAGAATAAACAGTTAGACATGCATAGGGTGGGAACAATTTGTTTTGCAGCATTATTTCAGGAATGACTCTGTAAGTTTTACTGGATCGTAAGCTAAACAGCATTGTGCTATTGCAGAAAAGGCAAACATTTTATGGGAGTACATAAACATAAGTAAAATCTAAGGAAAAAACTCTTCCTGACTCAGTACTAGACGGCCTCCATTTCTTGTATTAAGCAGTAGATGTCAGGAAAAAAAAAAAAAGAGCAGATCAGTTGGAGAGCATCCAGAGAAGGAAAAGTCTCTGTTCAGAGGTGTGGAAAATATAACTTCTCAGAAAATAGAATAAAAATTGGATTTAAGCAAAAGAGCAGAGACACAATAATGTAAAAAAGTATCTGCAAACTGGAAGGAAATAAATCTTTCTGCATGTCACTTGTAAGAAAAGTCACTGCTTATATCTGAAATGTTGCCACAGAGATCATATAAGATGCTGGTTAAGACTGCCTTAATATTTATAGAAGGAACTCTATGGCAACTTCTTAATATTTACAGAAAGGACCCTAAGAAGTGTCAGAGCAATGTAAATCACACATCAGAATGGACTTATTAAAGGATAATGAAAATGACAGAAAAACTGAGAAGTGTGAGATAAGTTAGCTAGGATGCTATCAGAGTTTAGGGTCAGTTTTTAACATAAAGAACATTTGAAACACAGCTGAGAAGCACATTTTTTTTCCTTTTGTCTCCTCTCCATATACAGTGTCAGGGAAGGATGCAGAAGGTTGTAATAAGAGGGAAAGAGAAAGAGTATATATTCTTTCTCCTCCGGAAGAGGTGCAAAGTATCAACTTGAGTCCAACTTCAGGCAGTATTGATAACACAGGACAAGCGTCTCTTTGCCAGTGATCCTGCAGCTGGAGCATACTCTGAATGGACTGTGTCAGACATCTGTGGACATGCCCATTACTCACTGGAAAATAACCATTGCTCCCAGTCTGGATCAGCAATTGCTCCTTTCCTTCATCTGTCTCTCTGCAAGGCCAATTCTAGAGCTCTGGAAGAAGATCAGTAGATGCTGCACCTTACAGAGCAGACCTCCTGTGGTAATTTTACAGATGAGGGGACAGATCCCCACCACACCAAGCAAGTACTGAGCCTCAACTGGCCCCAGCTCCCCACTAGGTGTATGGCCAGTGTTTCTCAAGGCTGGACTGAGGAACTGAATAAACCTCACTGAAGTGTAGAAAAGATCTCTGATCTGATTGTATGAAGGACGGATTTTCAGAACAACCTGGGTTCTGACAGCAGGACTCCTGTTGCAGGCCTATAAGCAATATCCTTACTGAGGAAAGAAGTGAGCCTTTCTCATGGCCCCAGAGCATCGGGGAACTCTGCAAGGCAGTGGCTGGCTCTGAGCTGCGCTTGATTCAGATAGTAGCACAGACCATGGTGTGAGGAATAAAGCCATCGGTATCTTCTTGGACATGAACGTGCTGAGAGCCACCCACTTCACAGTTTCAGCTCTCCTCCTCCTTCCTAGATGGCAGTCACAGCAACCAGCTCCCAAGATGCAAAAGATTTGCTTACTCCTGAAGAAGCTCTTGGTTGCTAAGCAGTAACTATGTGGACATTAGACCTCCACAAAATCTTGGGGATCTACCTCACCAGCATGTCATGGTGAAGCTCAAACATCCCACTGAGATGTGATTACATGAAAAGGTTCCATTATAAAGTGCTAATTTTACTTCAGCAGCTTAAAATACTGGTTTTTTTTAAAGGGGTTAGAGAGGATACTTTTGTTGAGAGCTTGGGCAGGTGGATGCAGCATGGTGATCAATGGTATGAAGTCTAGTTGGAGGCCGGTAACTAGTGGTGTACCCCAGGGGTCAATACTGGGTCCAATATTGTTCAACATCTCCATTTATGAGTTGGATGATGGGGCAGAGTGTACCTTCAGCAAGTTTGCTGATGACACAAAACTGAGATGAGTGGCTGATATGCCAGAGGTTGTGCTGCCATCCAGGGGGACCTTGACAGGCTGGAGGAACGGACTGAAAGGAACATCATCAAGTTCAACAATGGGAATTGCAAAGTCCTGCATCTGGGGAGGAACAAGCTCATGCACCAGTATATGCTGGGGGCTGACCGACTGGAAAGCAGCTTTGCGGAGAAGGACCTGGGGGTCCTAGTGGACACCAAATGGAAGACGAGCCAGCAATGTGCCCTGGTGGCCAAGGCGGCCAACAGTCTCCTGGGCTGCATTAGGAGGAGTGTTGCCAGCAGGTCGAGGGAGGTGATCCTTGCCCTCTCCTCAGCACTGCTGAGGCCACACCTGTGTCCAGTTCTGGGCTGTCCAGCACAAGAGAGACATGGCCATACTAGAGAGAGTCCAGCAAAGGGTCACGACGGTGATGAAGGAACTGGAGCACCTCCCATAGGTGGAAAGGCTGAGAGAGCTGGGGCTGCTCAGCCTGGAGAAGACAAGGCTCAGGCAGGATCTCATCACGGTGTACAAATGTCTGGAGGGAGAGTGTAAAGAAGACAGAGCTAGGCTCTTTCCAGTGGTGTCCAGTGACAAGAGGCAATGAGCACAAATGGAAACACAGGAGATTCCTCCTGAACATCAGGAAACACTTTTACTGTGAGAGTGATGGAGCACTGGCACAGGTTGCCCAGAGAGCTGGTGGAGTCTCCATCCATGGAGATCTTCAAAAGCCATCTGGACACGGTCCTGGGCAACCTGCTGTATGCGGCCCTGCTTGAGCAGGGGGGTTGGACAAGATGATCTCCTATACTGGGTTTGAGTGGCAAGGTTTTGGTAGTGGGGGGGATACAGGGGAGGCTTCTGTGAGAAGCTGCTAGAAGCTTCCCCTATGTCGGATAGAGCCAATGCCAGCCGGCTCCAAGACAGACCCACTGCTGGCCAAGGCTGAGCCAATCAGCGACGGTGGTAGCACCTCTGTGATAACATAGTTAAGAAGGGGAAAAAGTTGCTGCACAACAGCAACTGCAGGCAGAAGAGGAGAGTGAGAATATGTGAGAGAAACAACCCTGCAGACACCAAGGTCAGCGAAGAAGGAGGAGGAGGAGGTGCTCCAGGCGCCAGAGCAGAGATTCCCCTGCAGCCCATGGTGAAGACCATGGTGAGGCAGGCTGTCCCCCTGCAGCCCATGGAGGTCCACAGTGAAGCAGATATCCACCTGCAGCCCGTGGAGGACCCCACACCGGAGCAGGTGGATACACCCAAAAGAGGCTGTGACCCCGTGGAGAGCCTGCGCTCGAGCAGGCTTCTGACAGGACCTGTGGCCCCGTGGAGAGAGGAGCCCACGCTGGAGCAGGTCTTCTGGCAGGACTTGTGATCCTATGGGGGGCCCATGCTGGATCAGTCTGTTCCTGAAGGACTGCACCCCGTGGAAAGGACCCACGCTGGAGCAGTTTGTGAAGAACTGCAGCCTGTGGGAAGGACCCCATGCTGGAGAAGTTCGTGGAGGACTGTCTCCCGTGGGTGGGACCCCACGCTGGAGCAGGGGAAGAGCGTGAGGAGTCCTCCCCCTGAGGAGGAAGGAGCGGCAGAAACAACGTGTGATGAACTGACCGCAACCCCCATTCCCCATCCCCCTGCGCTGCTCAGGGGGAGGAGGTAGAGAAGTCGGGAGTGAAGTTGAGCCTGGGAAGAGGGGAGGGGTGGGGGGAAGGTGTTTTAAGATTTGTTTTTATTTCTCATTATTCTGCTTTGATTTGATTGGTAATAAATTAAATTAATTTCCCCGAGTTGAGTCTGTTTTGCCCATGACGGTAATTGGTGAATGATCTCTCCCTGTCCTTATCTCAACCCATGAGCCTTTTGTCATATTTTCTCTCCCCTGTCCAGCTGAGGAGGGGGAGTGATAGAGGGGCTTTGGTGGGCACCTGGCGTCCAGCCAGGGTCAACCCACCACACATCCAGAGGTCCCTTCCAAATTCTGGGACTTTCCCACCACAGACAAGGGGTGAATCCTTCTCCTCCGACGGCCCTCGGAGGAGCCGAATCAGGGTGCTCTATTTGCTTCGAGGAGGTCACCAGGGTTCCCTGTTGTCGTGGTCTAACCCCAGCCAGCAACTAAGCACCACACAGATGCTTGCTCACTCCCCCCACAGCAGGATGGGGGGAAGAGAACTGGAAGGGTAAAAGTGAGGAAACTCGTGGGTTGAGATAAGAACAGTTTAATAATTGAAATAAAATAAAATAAAATAAAATAATGAAATTGTAATGAAAAGGAAAATAACAGAGAGAGAGAAATAAAACACAAGAAAGGCAAATGATGCAAATGAAAACAATTGCTCACCATCAACCAACCAATGCTCAGCCAGTCCCCAAGCAGCGGCCCCCCTGCCAACCTTCCCGCTAGTTTTATTGCTGAGCATGATGTCATATGGTCTGGAATATCCCTTTGGTCAGTTGGGGTCAGCTGTCACAGCTGTGTCTCCTCCCAACTTCTTGTGCACCCCCAGCCTACTCGCTGGCAGGGCAGTGTGAGGAGCAGAAAAGGCCTTGACTCTGTGTAAGCACTGCTCAGCAGTAACTAAAACATCCCTGTATTATCAACACTGTTTTCAGTACAAATCCAAAACATAGCCCCATAATAGCTTTTATGAAGAAAATTAACTCTATCCCAGCCACAACCAGCACATTCTCCACCCCTTATTCCATACCATTTACATCATGCTCAGGTCCCACACTATCCAATACATTCTCATTAACCGCCACCCCCCTTCCCATCCTTTGATACAATACGCAGATATCATTCCCTTAGTCTATGGACCAACCTTGTAAAATGTCTGTAAAATGTCCAGAAATGTCCATAAATGACCACAAAATGTCCATTGAGTTCATTTAGTCCATGACTTTGGGCTCCATTATGGTGGTCACTCAGAACAGGAGAGGTGGTGTGTTGCGTGGAGTTATTGGGCACCAAAGCCAGCTCAGGTTGGGTCACTGCTGCACTTGCACTGCTTGTTGTAAGGGTTGTCCTCCATTGGTTCAGGTGGTTCCTGCTATAGTAATTCCCATAACATGCAACTCAAATCATGGATTATTTTCAACCAGGGTTAAATCACCTTGAGGTACACATTGGACTCCCCCATACTTCTGCATTACCCACCAAGTGCACCCAGGTCCTTGAGCAAAAACAATACCACGAATAGGTCTACCCTTTCCTAAGGAATAACCCAGACTCTTCTACCCAAAAAGTTCCTTATATGAACTACAGGGATCTTATCTCCTTCCACAGTGCGCAGGGGGTTTGACTGGGCAGGGCCAGGTCGACTCACAGATCCTCTAGTGTTAACTAGCCAAGTGGCTTCTGCTAAATGTGTATCCCAATGCTTGAATGTCCCACCACCCATTGCTCTCAGTGTAGTTTTTAAGTCCATTGTATCGTTCAATTTTCCTGGAGGCTGGTGCATGATAGGGGATGTGATAGAACCACTCAATGCCATGCTCTTTGACCCAGGTGTTTATGAGGGTGTTTTGGAAATGAGTCCCGTTGTCTGACTCAAGTCTTTCTGGGGTGCCAAGTTGGCATAAGACTTGCTTTTCAAGGCCCAGGATAGTATTCTGGGCAGTGGCATGGGTCACAGGGTATGTTTCCAATCATCTAGTAGTCGCTTCCACCATTGTAAGCACATGGTGCTTGCCATGGCGGGTTCGTGGTAGTGTGATATAATCAGTCTGCCAGACTTCCCCATATAGATATTTCAGCCATCATCCTCTATACCAAAAAGGCTTTCGCCTCTTAGCTTGTTTGATTAAGGTGGACGTTTGACATTCATGGATAACCTGTGCAATGGCATCAATAGTCAAGTCCACCCCTCGATCATGAGCCCATTTGTATGTTGCATCCCTTCCTAACTGTCCTGATGTGTCATGGGCCCACCAAGCTATAAATAATTCACCCTTATAGAACCATAGAATCGAATCATAGAATCATTAAGGTTGGAAAAGACCTCTAAGATCATCGAGTCCAACCGTCAACCCAACACACCATGCCCACTACACCATGTCCCTAAGGGCCTCATCTACACGTCTTTTAAATACTTCCAGGGATGGTGACTCAACCACTTCCCTGGGCAGCCTGTTCCAAGGCCTGACCACTCTTTCAGTAAAGAAATTTCTCCTAATGTCCAATCTAAACCTCCCTTGGCGCAACTTGAGGCCATTTCCTCTCGTCCTATCGCTAGTTACTTGGCAGAAGAGACCAACACCCACCTCACTACAACCTCCTTCCAGGTAGTTGTAGAGCGCGATGAGGTCTCCCCTCAACCTCCTCTTCTCCAGACTAAACAACCCCAGTTCCCTCAGCCGCTCCTTATAAGACTTGTTCTCCAGACCCTTCACCAGCTTCGTTGCCCTTCTCTGGACACGCTCCAGCACCTCCATGTCCTTCTTGTAGTGAGGGGCCCAAAATGGAACACAGTATTCGAGGTGCGGCCTCACCAGTGCTGAGTACAGGGGCACGATCACCTCCCTACTCCTGCTGGCCACACTATTTCTGATACAGGCCAGGATGCCGTTGGCCTTCTTGGCCACCTGGGCACACTGCCGGCTCATGTTCAGCCGGCTGTCAATCAGCACCCCCAGGTCCTTTTCCTCCGGGAAGCTTTCCAGCCACTCTTCCCCAAGCCTGTAGCGTTGCATGGGGCTGTTGTGACCCAAGTGCAGGACCCGGCACTTGGTCTTGTTGAACCTCATACAGTTGGCCTCAGCCCATCGATCCAGCCTGTCCAGATCCCTCTGCAGAGCCTTCCTACCCTCGAGCAGATCAACACTCCCGCCCAGCTTGGTGTCGTCTGCAAACTTACTGAGGGAGCACTCAATCCCCTCATCCAGATCATTGATAAAGATATTGAACAAGACCAGCCCCAGTACTGAGCCCTGGGGAACACCGCTCGTGACCGGCTGCCAACTGGATTTAACTCCATTCACCACAACTCTCTGGGCTCGGCCGTCCAGCCAGTTTTTTACCCAGCGAAGAGTACACCTGTCTAAGCCGTGAGCCACCAGCTTCTCTAGGAGAATGCTGTGGGAGACAGCGTCAAAGGCTTTACTGAAGTCCAGGTAGACCACATCCACAGCCTTTCCCTCATCCACTAGGCAGGTCACCTGCTCATAGGAGGAGATCAGGTTGGTCAAGCAGGACCTGCCTTCCATGAACCCGTGCTGGCTGGGCCTCATCCCCTGGTTGTCCCGCACATGGCTTGTGAGCGCCCTCAAAACGAACCGCTCCATAATCTTTCCCGGCACCGAGGTCAGGCTGACCGGCCTGTAGTTCCCCGGATCCTCCTTCCGGCCCTTCTTGTAGGTGGGCGTCACATTGGCAAGCCTCCAGTCGTCCGGGACCTCCCCAGTTAACCAGGACTGCTGGTAAATGATGGAGAGTGGCTTGGCAAGCTCCTCCGCCAGCTCCCTCAGTACCCTCGGGTGGATCCCATCCGGCCCCATAGACTTGTGAACATCCAGGTGGCGTAGCAGGTCGTTAACTGCTTCCTCTTGGATTATGGGGGGTTTATCCTGGTCGCTGTCCCTGTCTTCCAGCTCAGGGGGCTGAGTACTCTGAGGATAACTGCTCTGCCTATTAAAGACTGAGGCAAAGAAGTCATTAAGTACCTCAGCCTTTTCCTCATCCTCGGTGGCAACGTTCCCCCCCGCATCCAATAGAGGATGGAGATTCTCCTTGGCTCTCCTTTTGTCATTAATATACTTGTAAAAGCATTTTTTGTTGTCTCTTACGACAGTGGCCAAGTTGAGTTCTAGCTGGGCTTTTGCCTTTCTAATTTTCTCTCTGCACGACCTAACGAGATCCCTGTACTCTTCTTGAGTTGCCTGCCCCTTCTTCCAAAGGTGATAAACTCTCCTTTTTTTCCTGAGTCCCAGCCAGAGCTCTCTGTTCAGCCAGGCTGGTCGTCTTCCCCGCCCGTTCTTCTTACGGCACATGGGGACAGCCCGCTCCTGCGCCTTTAAGACTTCCTTCTTGAAGAACGTCCAGCCTTCCTGGACCCCTTTGCCCTTCAGGACTGTCTCCCAAGGGACTTTCTCGACCAGTGTCCTGAGCAGGCCAAAGTCTGCCCTCCGGAAATCCATGGTAGAGGTTTTGCTGGCCCCGCTCCTTACTTCACCAAGAATCAAGAATTCTATCACTTCATTTTTTGGGGCCGGTCCTGTTCAGTATCTTTATCAACGATCTGGATGAGGGGATCGAGTGCTCCCTCAGTAAGTTTGCAGATGACACCAAGCTGGGCGGGAGTGTTGATCTGCTTGAGGGTAGGAAGGCTCTGCAGAGGGACCTGGACAGGCTGGATCGATGGGCCGAGGCCAACTGTATGAGGTTCAACAAGGCCAAGTGCCGGGTCCTGCACTTCGGCCACAACAACCCCATGCAATGTGGAGAAGAATTGTGGAATTGGGAGTTTCGGCCAAGATAAGATAGGACTTCAGCCCGTGTGCTGAGAACTAGCAGACGTGTACATACGCCTGAGATAAGACCTGAACACCTGGCTTAGTTGTCTCCACTGTAAGGAAACTGTAAACATCAAAATTAAAAAGCTCTCAGCTAGGGATGCTGCTTGCAGTCACTCTGAGGTGGCAGATGTGGAAGCCAAAGAAGAATTGAATAAAGCAGAAGAGGTGGCCTAATGAGCACCAGCTGATTCAAGAGCTGAAACAGGTGAAGGGAATTGTGAGCAGACATGTGATCGTTGCTGGAAGGAAGAGAGACTGTTTTTCTTAGTATATAAGGGAGATGAATTGGGTGGTAGGCAAGGGATTCTGTGTGTGTGAGGGTCTGCAATTATACACTAAAAGTGTGTGCCTGAACAGGAACTGAAAGAAGAAAACCTGAAGAAAGAAGGTCTTGAAGAAAGGAAATAGAAATATCTGGTGGTGTACCTCTGTTGAGCTGGATGGAGGATAGATAAAAAATCAACATATTGAGCTCAATTCATCACTGGTTGCAGGATGATTCAGGTAAGCAGCTGCGGGGAAGTTATATGAACTTTATACATTAGTTATGGGGCAGTTGGCATCTTGGTTACAGAAGCTTCAACTTGAAATATTTTAACATATTTTAGAGGAACAAGGTTTTAAGGTTGCTCCAATACAATTGGTGAGACTCCTTGTGTGGGTCTGAGAACATTGTCCTTGGTTTCCTTCTGAGGGAACCATAGGGTGTTATGATTTAGCCCTATGGCAAAAGGTGGGAGAAGAACTGCAGACAAGGAAAACTTTGCAAATAGAAGTTCCAGAAGAAATATTGATTACCTGGTGAGTTGTGTATACATCTCTGCAGAAGTTGTCCTGCAGAGCAGGTGTTGGAAAATGTTACTGATTCAGCAATACTGGAGGGAGAATCAAAAGATAGGAAAGACTTGTTTGAACTTGTGCCAATGGCAAATGAAACTTTACAGCAACAGAGACTAAAGACACTTTCTCAGTTGTCTGTTGTGAAATGCTGCCCCCCCGCCCCCCCCCCCGAAGATCTGCTGCAGGGATTTGCACACACCCCCACAAATCAGCCTTTAGGTACAGTAAAAAAAAGAATGACTACACCATTTCTTCTGTTCTAAAAAGCTAAAAGAGCCCTGCATACAGGAAACCGTTTCCCCCCTCAGTTGCGATGAGATGTGTCTGTATTCTTGTGTGTTCTGTTTCAGTGATGTAGAGTGATCCTAAATCTAACACTTGATCTTCCTTGATGTTGTTTTTTAGGTTAAAGAGTCTGATGTTCTAGAGGAAAGCGAATGGTGTGATGGAGAATAGGAAAGGTCTTTGTATTCGAAGTGTGTTGTGGTTTAACCTGACAGGCAGCCAATACCACGCAGCTGCTCACTCACTCCCCCCAGTGGGACGGGGAGAGAATCGGAAGGGTAAGAGTGAGGAAAAACTCGTGGGTTGAGACAAAGACAGTTTAATAGAACAGAAAAAGGGAAAATAATAATGATGATAGAATATACAAAAATGAGTGATGCACAATGCAATTGCTCACCACCCGCGCTGACCAATAACCAAGTAGCGATCGGTACTTCCTGGATCACGCCTACCGTTCATATACTGAGCATGATGTCACATGGTATGGAATACCCCATTGGCCAGCTGGGCTGGCTGTCCTGATTATGTTCCCTCCCATCTTGTGTACCTAGCTCAGTCAGTAGGCACGGGAGCTGTCCTTGGACTAGGAGGGCACTTAGCAACAACTGAAAACATCAGTGTGTTATAAACATTCTCCTCATACTAAATCCAAAACACAGCACTAGGAAGAAATGTAACCCTATCCCTGCCGAAACCAGGACAGTATCCACCCCTTATTCTATACCATTTATGTTGTGCTTAGGTCTCACAGTTTTTAATACATTTCAATTAACCACCACTATCTTTCTTTTTATATATACACATATATATGCACACACAGATATCATTCCCTTAGTCCATGGGCCATCCCTCTAAAATGTCCATTGAGTTTATTTAGTCCATGACTTTGGGCTCCATCTGTCATAACAGTCTTTCAGGGCCAGAGAGATGGTGTGTGGTGTTGGGCTGTTGCATCCTGAAGCCAGTTCTCATTTCAGTATTGCTGCACTCGTCCAGTTCTATCATTGTTGCAGTTTGCTCGGTTTCATCGGAGTTAGTTCATTCTTCATTAATCTGGGTGATTCTACTGCTATACCATGGATAGCAACCATAGAAATGATGATATACAATATCATATAACAATTGACATCATACAATCCAGTTCATTGGCTTTTTTCACCCAAAATCAAACCCCCTTGAGGTACACACCGGACTTGCCCATCCTTCCGTATTACCCACCAAGTGAACCCAGGTCCTTGAGCAAAAGCAATCCCACGGATGGGTTTTCCCTTGCCAGAGGCAGGAGTAACCCAGACTGTCTTCCCCAGCATATTTCTTATGTGCACGACAGGGACTTTATCCCCCTCTACAGTACGTAAGGGTTTTGATTGGGCAGGGCCAGCTTGAGTGACAGATCCCCTGGTATTGACTAACCAGGTGGCTTTTGCTAAATGTGGATCCCAATGCTTGAATGTCTCACCACCCATTGCCCTCAGTGTTGTCTTTAAAAGCCCGTTGTATCGTTCAATTTTTCCAGAGGCTGGTGCATGGTAGGGGATGTGATAGACCCACTCAATGCCATGCTCTTTGGCCCAGGTGTCTATGAGGGGTTTCAGAAATGAGTCCCGTTGTCTGACTCAATTCTTTCTGGGGTGCCATGTCGCCATAGGACTTGCTTTTCAAGGCCCAGGATGGTGTTCCGGGCGGTGGCATGAGGCACAGGGTATGTTTCCAGCCATCCGGTGGTTGCTTCCACCATGGTGAGCACCTAGCGCTTGCCTTGTTGGGTTTGTGGGAGTGTGATATCACTCTGCCAGGCCTCCCCATATTTATATTTCAGCCATTGTCCCCCATACCAAAGAGGCCTTATTCGCTTGGCTTGTTTGATTGCAGCACATGTTTCACATTCATGGATAACCTGTGCAATAGTGTCCATGGTCAAGTCCACCCCTCGATCACGAGCCCATCTATATGTTGCATCTCTTCCTTGATGGCCTGAGGTGTCATAGGCCCACAGAGCTATAAATAAGTCACCCTTATGTTGCCAGACTAGATCTACCTGAGCCACTTCAATCTTGGCAGCCTGATCCACCTGCTGGTTGTTTTGGTGCTCTTCAGTGGCCCAACTCTTGGGTACGTGAGCATGTACGTGACGTACTTTTACAGCCAGATTCTCTACCCGGGCAGCAATATCTTGCCACAGCGCAGCGGCCCAGATGGGTTTGCCTCTGCGCTGCCAGCTGTTCTGCTTCCACTGCTGCAACCACCCCCACAGGGCATTTGCCACCATCCATGAGTCAGTATAGAGATAAAGTACTGGCCATTTTTCTCGTTCAGCAATGTCCAAGGCCAGCTGGATGGCTTTCACCTCTGCAAACTGACTCAATTCACCTTCTCCTTCAGCAGTTTCTGCAACTTGTCATATAGGACTCCATAGAGCAGCTTTCCACCTCCGATGCTTTCCCACAATATGAGACAGGACCCATCAGTGAACAGGGCATATTGCTTCTCATTTTCTGGTAGTTTGTTATACAGTGGGGCCACTTCAGCACATGTCACCTCCTCCTCTGGTGACACTCCGAAGTTTAAGCCCTCTGGCCAGTCCAGGATCACTTCCAGGATTCTCAGGTGGTCGGGGTTTCCCATTTGAGCCTGTTGTGTGATCAGCGTGACCCACTTACTCCACGTAGCATCGGTTGCATGATGTATAGAGGGGACCCTCCCTTTGAACATCCAGCACAGGCAATTGAGGTGCCAAAAGGAGCTGTGCTTCAGTACCAGCCACTTCCAAAGCAGCTCGAATCCCTTCATATGCTGCTAATATTTCTTTTTCAGTTAGAGTATAGCGGGCTTCAGATCCCCTATATCCCCTTCTCCAAAACCCTAGAGGTTGACCTCAAGTCTCCCCTGGTGCTTTCTGCCAGAGGCTCCAGGTGGGGCTGTTATCCCTGGCTGAGCTGTAAAGCATGTTTTTCACATCTTGTCCTGCCTGGACTGGCCCAAGGGCTACTGCATGAACTATTTCCTGTTTACTTTGTTCAAAGGCTTGCTGCTGCTCAAGGCCCCATTTGAAATTGTTCTTCTTCCTGGTCACTTGATAGAGGGGGCTTACAATCAAGCTGTAATCTGGAATATGCATTCTCCAAAAGCCCACAACGCCTAAGAAAGCTTGTGTTTCCCTTTTGCTAGTTGGTGGGGACATGGCTGTTATTTTGTTGATCACATCCATTGGGATCTGACGACGTCCATCTTGCCATTTTATTCCTAAAAACTGGATTACCTGTGCAGGTCCTTTAACCTTACTTTGGTTTATAACAAAACCAGCTTTCAAAAGAATCTGGATTATTTTTCTCCCCTTCTCAAACACTTCCTCCACTGTGTTGCCCCATACAATAATGTCATCAATATACTGCAGATGTTTGGGAGCTTCACCTTGTTCCAGTGCAGTGTGTAACAATCCATGGCAAATGGTAGGGCTGTGTTTCCACCCCTGGGGCAGTCGGTTCCAGGTGTACTGGACGCCCCTCCAAGTGAAAGCAAACTGTGGCCTGCACTCTGTCGCCAAAGGAATTGAGAAGAACGCATTAGCGATATCATTTGTGGCGTACCACTTGGCTGCCTTTGACTCCAGTTCGTATTGGAGTTCTAGCATGTCTGGCACGGCAGCACTCAGTGGCAGCGTGACTTCGTTCAGGCCACGGTAGTCTACTGTTAATCTCCACTCTCCATTGGACTTTCGCACTGGCCATATGGGACTGTTAAAGGGTGAGCGAGTCTTGCTGATCACTCCTTGGCTCTCCAGTTGACGAACCAGCTCATGGATGGGAATCAGGGAGTCTCTTTTGGTGCGATATTGCCGCCGGTGCACTGTTGCGGTAGCGATTGGTACCTGTTGTTCTTGGACCTTCAGCAACCCCACAACAGAAGAGTCCTCTGAGAGACCAGGCAAGGTGGACAGCTGTTTAGTTTCCTCCGTCTCCAGGGCAGCTATACAAAAAGCCCACCGGTATCCTTTTGGGTCCTTGAAATACCCTCTCCTGAGGTAGTCTATGCCAAGGATGCACGGAGCCTCTGGGCCAGTCACAACAGGATGCTTTTGCCACTCATTCTCAGTTAGGCTTACCTCAGCTTCCAACACAGACAGTTCTTGGGATCTTCCTGTCACCCCAGAAATACAGATGGATTCTGGGTCTGATGTGCCAGGCCATTGAACCCACACAGTCCAGTAAACCCAGTTGTCCCTTTCCTCTGCTTGGCTGAAGGCATGGCTCCTCTGTTCCTGGTTGGAGCCTTCATTACCTGATTTTTGTAACTGCTAAACAGAAGTCCCTTCATCAGGATCAAAAGTACAATCAGCCCTTCTACTCTGCCCAACAGACACTGGAGCATTAATTTTCCTGGATGTATGCTTTCTAGCTGTTGTTTTTCCTTGCAGTTCCTGTACCTGAGCTTCTAGTCTCCAGGTAGGTTCACCATTCCACTTCCTCATGTCCTCCCCCTGGTCATGCAGGAAGAACCACAAGGTTGCATGTGGTGTGTGCCACCGGTACCCTCTTCCTTGAACAGAAAAAGTCTGACCCTTAATAGCTGAGGCCTTGGTTGGAGTGCGTGAGGAAGACCTACCCTTCTCGGCTTGCTTGGACATTTTTTGGGTCAGTCTGTCCACAGCCGAGTCACAGGCCCACATGGAGGAAGCAAGATTATCTTTGTATTCTTGGAGTTGTCTGGCCAGTTCATCTATAGTTGGTGCCTCCATGTCTGTCCACTCATTATCGCCAGGGTGTGGGTGTATGACGTTGGTGCATTTCGTACAAACTTTTGCCACATGGATCTCATGCACTGTATTTCATCTGGGTCTTTGGATGCCTGGTTGTCATCCAGGTTGTTATAGATCACCTCCAACATGGCCAATTCCCTCAGATACAGGATACCTCCCTCAGTGTTGGTCCATTTGCTCCGGGAATTTGCAAGTTCTTCCTTGAAGGGATACCTGTCCTTCACACTTGACAGGAGTTGCCACCAAAGATTCCTGCCTTTTTTCCAATCCCTTTGTCAATGGCCTTATCCTTAGCAAGGGATCCCAGCTGCCAGGTTTCCTTACCCTCTCATTCCTGACTACTGGCCCCAATATCCCAGCATCAGAGTAACCAGCTGAGAATCAGCTCACCTGGTTAATGGCTAAAATCTTTTTGCATATCTCGCAGCTCACTTAGGGATAGGGATCGGGTGGTTTCTGTCTCATTTATGACTTCAGTCTCTTCCTCCTCCTGTTCTTGTGACTGCTCTGCTGCAGAACAGGCTGCCTCTTCTGATTCTTTCTCCTGCTCCCTCTTAGGAGAAGCTGCTTCATCCCTTACTAAACAAGTTGACTTCTGCTTCCATTGTTTCTTTTTAGTTATAGGGGCAACTGATAGAGTGTCTGGTTTAGCCATAGTGTCTGTTGGTATGTTTTCCCTCTCTTCTCCCTGAGGGTGCTGCATAATATTGAGCAGTGTTTGGTATATGCTGGTCAGGGCCCAGCACAGTGCAGTAAGTTGTGCCTCTTTGGAATAGCCACGGCATTTTTTTTTTTTTTCAAACATTCTATCACTTCATCAGGATCCTGTAGTTGTTCAGGAGTGAAGTTCCAGACCATTGGAGGTGAGAAGTTCTCTAGATACCTGCCCATATTCTCCCACATACCTTGCCACCCATGACCATACTCTTACGGAGCCTGGGTCATATTCCTAAATTGCTTGTTAACCTTAGACAAAACCAAAGCAATATTCCTAAGAAATACCAATAGAAGTATTTTAACTACCCAAGGATGTTCAAGATACTGAAAAGTTATTGTAATGAGGGAGAAAACATCACAGAAGAAGGTAGCGAAGGTGCCATTCTGTATTTCCTCCACAAAAAGCCTCTCAGAGGAAGAAGTATAACTGTTAATTGTCTCCATGAGGTGGTACCCAAAGTACAGTAATGGCTTCAGTACAGAGCCCAAATCCCAGATTAAGCTCAAGGTCAGTGTTTTAATAACAAATCTCAGGCAAAACATCACTGATCACTGCAGAGCACAGCAAACTGCAAAAGCCAACACCACTCTTTAACATGTACAGCAAAAAAACAGAGCATGATGCAGATCACATAAACTAATATCAAGAACAGATGAATCAATATCATAATGCCCAACTGTTAACAGATATAAATCCCTTCTAATATGTTCTGGTCAATCTGTTATTATCTCAAACCCTTCGAGCCCCACATTGGGCACCAAAAAGGACTGTTGTGGTTTAACCCCAGCTGGCAACTAAGCACCACACAGCCACTCACTCACTCCCCCCACAGCAGGATGGGGGGAAGAGAATGGGAAGGGTAAAAGTGAGGAAACTCGTGGGTTGAGATAAGAACAGTTTAATAATTGAAATAAAATAATAATAAATGTAATGAAAAGGAAAATAACAGAGAGAGAGAAATAAAACACAAGAAAGGCAAGTGATGCAAATGAAAACAATTGCTCACCACCAACTGACCCATGCCCAGCCAGTCCCTGAGCAGCGGGCCCCCTGCCAACCTTCCCCCTAGTTTTATTGGTGAGCATGATGTCATATGATATGGAATATCACTTTGGTCAGTTGGGGTCAGCTGTCCCAGCTGTGTCCCCTCCCAACTTCTTGTGCACCCCTAGCCTACTCGCTGGTGGGGTGGTGTGAGAAGCAGAAAAGGCCTTGACTCTGTGTAAGCACTGCTCAGCAATAACAAAAACATCCCTGTGTTATTATCAACACTGTTTTCAGCACAAATCCAAAACATAGCCCCATACTAGAAGAAAAATAACTCTACCTCAGCCAAAACCAGCACACCTGTCTGCATTATTGGGCTCTCCATTGCCAGGCCCTTGTGCCCAGGGGCACCAGCCTCTCACCATGGAACCTGATGAGCCTGAGGTTAACACACCTTGACAAGGTCAGGAGAATATGTCAACGTCCTGCGAAGCAGACTTTCCCCCTTTGGGGCATTTGCCATCCTTGCTGAGTGGCAGTTGGGGGGCAGCCCCAGAGACCCCTGTGATGTCACCAGGGGCACCTGTGACAGCCCCAACCTCACTGCTCTTCAGCAGCTGCATGCTCTGTCCCGGCACATTTGGTCCAGGGCTCCTACACGTGCACATGCATGGCCTGCAAGCTCCATTGGGACTGTGGCCCTCCACTTGGAGTGCTGCCTTTGTGCAGAGACTTGGCAGGTGGGGATGCTGTGGGTCCTGCACGGCAGCTGTCCCCGGGGCTGTGGGCAGCACTGAAGACTCCCAGCCAATTCCTCCACCTTCCTTGATTGCCTCCTTCAGGTACCCTGTGCTAGCTTGAGTCATGCTGGTTGTCTGGGGGGGAGCATGGGGTGTGGGAAGTCTTGGACTGGGGTTCAGCATCCCTGGGGGGAGGTGAGGAGGGCAGGCAGGTGTGGAGTGCAGCCCTTGGGGCTGGCTGGACCACAGGGCTGCTTCTGCTGCCACTTTTCAGCCTACAAGGAGACCCTTCAGGAGGCCCTTACCTCCCCTCTCCCACCACTTTCTGGGGCTTTCTTTGCTTTTCTGTTCCTGGCACTAGAAAAGCTCAGGCACTTTGAACATCTCTCTTGGCAGGACATGGTGTCAGGTGCTGAGGAGGCTCTGGAGCAGAGTGGCTCTGCTGCAACGGCCAGCATGAGCCAGCTGCAGCAGGCAGGGCGGTGGGAGGCAGCAGCAGGCAGCCCGTGCCCCATCTGCCTGGGCAACATCAATGACGCAGCCTACATCAATGCCTGCTGCCACCACTTCTGCTTTGGCTGCATCTGGCGGTGGACCGCCACGAGAGCTGTGTGCCTGCTCTGCAGGCGGCCTTTCAACCGTGTCCTGCACACGGTGAGGGCGGATGATGACTACCAGGAGTACGTGGGTCGGCTCGTCCACCCACTGGCAGAGGACCACGGCCAGGGAGAGGACCACGGCCAGTGTGCAGCAGATCCCAGCAGTGGCACTACAACCTGCGCCAAAGGCCCACCAATGACTAGCCTGCAGCTGGGAGAAGGGGGCCTGTGGGGAGGGACTGAGGGGCACGGGGTGACATAGCTCCAGGGCCCTCCAATGCCTCCTCCCAGCAGGCTGCAGGGGAGTGCCCGGCCAGCCCTGCAGATGGACCCATCCTCCACTACAACCTGCTGGCACTGCGAGCTTGGTTTATTGGCTTCATAGACATTGAATAAAGATCCAGAAGCTTTTCAGGGCATGTTTCTTTCAAACCCAAAGCACAAGCCACTGCAGGGGATGCTTTCCAGCCTCCCCACCTCCCCCTTCCAAGTACTGGGGCAGGGCTGTCCAAGCCCCTTGAGCATCTGCTGGGCCACCTGTCCTGAAGACCTGCGAAGCCAGGTGCCATGGACAGAGGCCATGCTGACAGCCCTGTCCCTGTTGGGTCCTCCTGCTGGTGCCTCTACACCCAAATGGCCCCTGTCATCCTCCAGTCACAGCCCTCTGAGCCTTTCTCTGATACTTCTCTACAACAGCAGCCCAACTCCTCCAGCCCGAAGCCCCGTGGCCATGGCTGGGAGGCAGGAAACACTTTTTTACTGTGAGGGTGACAGAGCACTGGCACAGGTTACTCAGAGAGCTGGTGGAGTCTCCATCCGTAGACATCTTCAAAAGCCATCTGGACATGGTCCTGGGCAACTGACTCTAGGTGGCCCTGCTTGAGCAGGGGGAGTTTGGACAAGATGACCTCTGGAGGACCCTTCTAACCTCAACCATTGGGTGATTCTGTGTTTCAGGTCATGGGGCTTTTAGACTCATAGATCTTTGGGATTGAAGAGGAAACGGCACTATTTTCCAAAGCAACCATGTGGTCATCAGGGGCAGTGGGGTCATTCCAGGAGTGAGATCAGAGAAAACAGTGTTTTAAAAATTTGTCAGTCCGTCTTGTGAAGCCATACTTGCATGATGTACTCCCACACATGCATATTTTGACTCTGTAGATTAAAGTAGGAGAAAGTGGGAGCTTCTCATACTGGTGCAGTCACTGAATTAGACACTTGCAAAAACAGAAATCAGTGCTGTCACTACAGGCTGCAGGAGAAATGAGAGAGAAAATGTGATACTTGCTATGGCTGCTAGTTTGCTTACTTGTAGATGTTATGGGTTGTAGATGTTACTTTTGGTGGGTGCAAGGACACTGCAAGCAGGATATAAACATTTTAAAAGTTTAAAGCAATCATGTATTGGCTAATGCACAAAAGGTAGGCAGGATTGAACAAGCTATTGGGCAAATATTAGTATGCTCACCAGACTGGTGAGCCAACCAAAGAGTCTTTGCTAGCCAAGCAGGCATCATTCAGGAGGGATGATATACCGTATACTCTGGTGCCATACCAGAGCTGGCCTGGATTCCTGGTACAAGCACCTTCTACCCCCCCTTTGGAGAGAATGGGGAAGCGCATGGAAGGGATTACAGAGTGCTAGTCCCATACAGCAAGTCAAGAATTTCCTTATAAAGCAGTTTTTAATTTTAAAAATGTCTATTTGTCAAAACTGGACTGTGCAAATTTCAGTGGGACTTGCAGAACAATAATTGCACTCTTCCAGAATTATGGCAAGAGACATGTAGCTGTGAAATCGCTCTAAGTCGAGTGCACATCACACTTAGCTACCATTTTTTATGGCAATGTTCAACACTGACCATTTCAAGCCTGAGGTGAAGAATTTCCCAGGCTACGATTCAGAGGCTATTAGCAAGCAGGGCGATTTCTGGACACAACTGACTAGGAGGAGAAGCAGGGCTCAGGGAACTGCTCACTGCTAGTCTGCAGTGGAGGGACCAGGCCTCTTTGGAAAGAACCAAGTGTAGTTATTCCAGAAGCACTCCTGGAGAGCTGGCGTTAATCCTCAGGGGGTGCACAGTAACCTTATGGGTTGGAGCAAATGAAATTCCTCATTTTCTACACAGGAAAAAGGAAACACAAAGCTAACCCTTAGCAAAAGAATTTGATGGGTGCACAAAAAGCCAGCCCGCCCCCCCCCCCCCCCGAAAGAAAAGGACACTGTGATGGGTATTAAGATAGTGCCTCCAGGGGCACTTTGATAGTGGCAGTCAGAAGATTGAGATACTGATTCAAGATCAACTCAGGCAATGGCAGAGAGCAGGAGGACAAGGAGGAACCCAGCCAGCATAGAAACTTGCACCAGCAGCAAACTGCACAAAATGGCATTAATCACCCCATTGCCTTCTCCCAGGTCTCCCTCTTGCCTGGGAGACTTCAGAGAGACCAAATTGGAGGGAAGGACAGCCAAAGGGACTGCTGATCCCTCAAGGCTGATTGCCCCAACTGAAAAGATGTCCCCTCTCTGACATGGATCACCCCATGAAAGGAGGAATGGACTTTCCAGGAATGTTTTTTTCTTTTCCTGGAGCACAAAACACCTGCTCTGATTTGTGTCTGTTGAGATGGTTGAAAGCATGCCTGGGCACTGTGCAAAGTCCTGGGAAGGAGGTGCTTGGGAGGCCAGGAAGAGAAAAAATTCCTTGCAAGGTACTGAAAAAACTCATCAGCAGGACAGCAAACATTTAGCAGTTGTCATTTCCTAAAGCCGCCCCGCAGACTCACCTTGTGTGCTCACAAGAAGCTGCGAATTGCTCTTGCCCCTTCCCGATTCCCTCAAGCACATGCAGGTGAGGTTGGTCCCAACACTTCATCCAGGAGCAGGCACTGATGGGTGCCTGCTGTGTCGCTTGTGAAGTTGTGGTGCACGTGGCAAACCAGACATTGTTTTGCTGCACCGTGCCTATGTCAACACTCCCCTGCCCCGCCGATGCCATTAGGAGCAATGGTGGGTGAGGTGGGTCACTGCTGGTGCCGGGGGGGCTGGTAAACATCCCCCACCGTGCTTTTCTGACAGCATTTGGCAATGCTGTCAAGATACATCTCGAGACTCAGCATGCCCCATCTACCCGGGCACCTTTGACAGGGCAGTGGACACAGGCTTTGCTCGTGTGGGTGCTGTTTTGGTGGTATACAGCAGTGATGAGGCAACAAGGCCAAGTGCCGCCTCTGCATGCGGGTGCATGCTTCTCTCTATTTTGCAAGCTGACAACAACTTGGAGCATGGTACCAGTCATCTTGCAAGCAGCTCTTTAGTCCTCTGGTTGGCCTGGAGACTGTTACTAATGCTAGAAAGATGGACCAGGGCAGATCCCTGAAGTAGGGTTGTCATTTCTATGTGCCCATGACTGTCTGCCTATAACTCTAAAAGCAGGAAGAGAAGGAGGCCTCTAGGGGACTGCTCCTGCTGACAGAGGGGTGTGGATGTGTAGCTGGGGATGTGGAGAGCAGGCCTTTTTGCAAGGAACAGAGAACCATCCCCGCAGGAGAGCTGGTATTGCTGCAGAAAGCTGCAGAGCAAGGAGTGATGACATCAGATGTCCAACAGCCCTCCTGGGAGCACTGGAGGAGGGCTGGACTGGGGCCAGCAAGGAGAGCAGTCACCCTCCATGTCAGGAGGCGACTAGGCCCCTTGGGATGGTAAAGCTCTAGGATCCTGAAATGCCAGCTCATAGCAGGGCCATGCAGTCGGAGATGCTTTGCTTTAAACCTTGCAGAGCTCTGATGAGCAACCTGCTAGACATGCTGCTGGAGCACAGACCCCATGACAGGCTCATGATTAAGCATGACCCTAACAGCAAAGGAGGAGAGCAGAAAACGATTTAGAAGTGGAGACAGGGAGTCAAAAGACCCCAAATAGACTTCAAATTTACTGCATAATGGAGTTCATGCACAGTGTTTTTCGGGCTCATGAGACCCTATAGGCACCTTGCCTGAAGTTACTGTGACCTGGCACCTCACTCCTTTCCAGCAAGCACAGGGGATGGCCAAGTTCATGCTCCCCCATGTTTCCTGCTGGGCATGCAAGCAAGGCATGGAGCATCACAGGCCGCAGGTTGGAGTTGCTGCTTTGTGGAGACCAGCTGTTTCATGTTCCAGCACCTTCTGTACTCTTTCTGCCACCTGATTTGAAATTTGCCGTTCTGTCACTCCCATTTTTTCATTCCCCTAAGTGTAGAAGCCAGGGGCTGAAAGGGGTGATTTAAGTTTACTCTGCTGCACCTCTGCAGGGCTAAGCAAGCACAACCGCACTCCAGCATCACGGTCCTTTTTTGGAGGCCCCTTTAGCGGCAGTCCTGAGGAACCTGGCCCTGCTGGCAGCATCTGTCTTTGTTCTCACTGTTAGCCTCATTTCTGCAGTTTTATTCTCCTTTGTCTACAAACCAGACTGGAAGACTCAGCTGAAACAAGCAGTGAATCAAGGATGGCTGTTCCACAGCTCTAAGCTGCAGGGAGTATCCAAGGAACTGGATTACGTCAAACAGTAATGTGGGAACTGTTGCTCTGGATTAATTTCGGTGCCACAAGCCTGACATAATGTTTGCTTTTCCAATGTATATGTATGTGATCCATTGGGTTCATATAAAGTCTAATTAACTGTACATTAAAAAGAGGAGTTAGATGTGCTGTTACACGTCTGTTACAGGTTGACAAAAATAAGCCTCTGGTCCTAACATCCAGCACATCTCTCTTGCCTATTAGCTCCTTTCTATGTACAGTAAAAGTCAGCATTCACATCTTCCTTGGGTTATGACTCTCTAATATCTCCAAGCTTTTGCTTCCCTATGCTAACATCCTGCTGTCTACACATGAGTGGTGCTGGTCATGTTCTTGGATTTGCTGCTTTATTAGCATCCTCTTGAGGGTTACAGCCACAGTGCCTTTTCCTTTAACCCATTACTTCATAATCTTCAATGTCCTGCATAGCCACTGCACTGCAGATAATAGAGCTGCCATGCAGTTTCAAGACGGTATATGAGCAGACCATGTCTACCACCTTAAAACACAGATATCTATCTATAAAAGGCAGATAACTATTTTAAGCTTGAAAAGTTAAAGCTCACCTGTTTAACTCAAGATCAAAACTATATTAATTAAGGGAAGAGTTTCACTAATGTGAAGGTCTTAAATTAATTCTAGTCTTGTTTAAAAAACAACAGTATTAAAGTGATGACAAAGAGCTCTGTATAACTGCTTGGGTTTTCTTGTAACTCGTTTTGCTGTTAGCAGAGATCCTGCTTTTTTTAAAGATGAGGAATACACTACAAAGCGGTTGGAAAGCGAGCATTTGTTTTTTCCTTCTGCGGGGCAAGTAGCAGTACAAAAAATGCTTCCTTGTGGTAGGCCACAACCCCATGGTACTCAGTGGAGTAACTGGGGAAGAGGACTTTTTTACTTTGTGGTAAATTGAATGTGATCTTCAAGGGGCTGAGTTTAAATTCTAAGGAAGTAATTTTTAAACATAAACAATGAAGTGCAAACATACCTACCTTTGTCCTTGTCCTGTTAACTCAAGCAGAAGATGTACTTCAGGCATGATTAAGGCCCAAAGTAGGTTCTTCCAGCATGAATGTTTCTTGCAGCAGAAATACTGTTCAGATGTGTCGTGGTTTAATCTGGCAGGCAGCCAAAAACCACGCAGCCGCTCACTCACTCCCCCCGTCCCCCCAGTGGGACAGGGAGAGAATCGGAAGGGTAAGAGTGAGAAAAACTCGTGGGTTGAGATAAAGACAGTTTAATAGAACAGAAAAGGGAAAATAATAATAATAAATAATGATAGAATATACAAAATGAGTGATGCACGATGCAATTGCTCACCACCCGCGCTGACCGATAACCAAGTAGCGATCGGTACTTCCTGGATCACGCCTACTGTTCATATACTGAGCATGACGTCACATGGTATGGAATACCCCATTAGCCAGCTGGGCTGGCTGTCCTGATTATGTTCCCTCCCATCTTGTGTACCTAGCTCAGTCAGTAGGCATGGGAGCTGTCCTTGGACTAGGAGGGCACTTGGCAACAACTGAAAACATCAGTGTGTTATCAACATTCTCCTCATACTAAATCCAAAACACAGCACTAGGAAGAAATTTAACCCTATCCCAGCCGAAACCGGGACAGTATCCACCCCGTATTCCATACCATTTACGTTATGCTTAGGTCTCACATTTTTCGATACATTTCAATTAATAACCACTATCTTTTTTTATATATACATACATATATAAGCACACAGAGATATCATTCCCTTAGTCTATGGACTATCCTTTTAAAATGTCCATTGAGTTCATTTAGTCCACAACTTTGGGCTCCATATGTCATAAAAGTATTTCAGGGCCGGAGAGATGGTGTGTGGTGTTGGGCTGTTGCATCCTGAAGCCAGTTCTCATTTCGGTACTGCTGCGCTCGTCCAGTTCTATCATCGTTGCACTTTGCTCGGTTTCGTCGGAGTTAGTTCATTCTTTGTTAATCATCTGGGTGATTTTCACTTCTATACCATTGATAGCAACCATAGAAATAATGATATACAATATCATATAACAACTGACATCATAAAATTCAGTTCATTGGCTATTTTCACCCAAAATCAAATCCCCTTGAGGTACACACCGGACTTCCCCATCCTTTTGCATTACCCACCAAGTGCACCCAGGTCCCTGAGCAAAAGCAATCCCACGGATGGGTTTTCCCTTGCCAGAGGCAGGAGTAACCCAGACTGTCTTCCCCAGCATATTTCTTGTGTGCACGACAGGGACTTTATCTCCCTCTACAGTACGTAAGAGTCTTGATTGGGCAGGGCCAGCTCGATTAACAGACCCCCTAGTGTTGACTAACCAGGTGGCTTTTGCTAAATGTGTATCCCAATGCTTGAATGTCCCACCACCCATTGCCCTCAGTGTTGTCTTTAGCAGTCCATTGTATCGTTTGATTTTTCCGGAGGCTGGTGCATGGTAGGGGATGTGATAGACCCACTCAATGCCATGCTCTTTGGCCCAGGTGTCTATGAGGGTGTTTCGGAAATGAATCCCGTTGTCTGACTCAATTCTTTCTGGGGTGCCATGTCGCCATAGGACTTGCTTTTCAAGGCCCAGGATGGTGTTCCGGGCAGTGGCATGGGGCATAGGGTGTGTTTCTAGCCATCCGGTGGTTGCTTCCACCATGGTGAGCACATAGCGCTTGCCATGGCGGGTTTGTGGGAGTGTGATATAATCAATCTGCCAGGCCTCCCCATATTTGTATTTCAACCATCGTCCTCCATACCAAAGAGACCTTACTCACTTGGCTTGTTTAATTGCAGCGCATGTTTCACATTCATGGATAACCTGTACAATAGCGTCCACGGTCAAGTCCACCCCTCGATCACGAGCCCATCTGTATGTTGCATCTCTTCCTTGATGGCCTGACGCATCATAGGCCCACAGAGCTATAAATAATTCACCCTTCTGTTGCCAGTCCAGATCCACCTGGGCCACTTCAATCTTAGCAGCCTGGTCCACCTGCTGGTTGTTTTAGTGTTCTTCAGTGGCCCGACTCTTGGGTACGTGAGCATCTACGTGATGTACTTTTACAGCCAGGTTCTCTACTCGGGCAGCAATATCTTGCCACAATGCGGCAGCCCAGATGGGTTTACCTCTGCGCTGCCAGTTGTTCTGCTTCCACTGCTGCAACCACCCCCACAGGGCATTTGCCACCATCCATGAGTCAGTATAGAGATAAAGTACTGGCCATTTTTCTCGTTCAGCAATGTCCAAGGCCAGCTGGATGGCTTTCACCTCTGCAAACTGGCTCGATTCACCTTCTCCTTCAGCAGTTTCTGCCACTTGGCGTATAGGATTCCATACAGCAGCTTTCCACCTCCGATGCTTTCCCACAAGGCGACAGGACCCATCAGTGAACAGGGCATATTGCTTCTCGTTTTCTGGTAGTTTATTATACAGTGGGGCTTCTTCAGCACGTGTCACCTCCTCCTCTGGGGATATTCCAAAATCTTTGCCTTCAGGCCAGTTTGTGATCACTTCCAAGATTCCTGGGCGACTGGGGTTTCCTATTCGGGCCCGTTGTGTGATCAGTGCGACCCACTTACTCCACGTAGCATCGGTTGCATGATGTGTAGAGGGGACCCTCCCTTGGAACATCCAGCCCAGCACCGGCAGTCGGGGTGCCAGGAGGAGCTGTGCTTCAGTACCAACCACTTCCGAAGCAGCTCGAATCCCTTCATATGCTGCCAATATCTCCTTCTCAGTTGGAGTGTAGCGGGCCTCCGATCCTCTGTATCCCCGACTCCAGAACCCTAAGGGTCGACCTCAAGTCTCCCCTGGTGCTTTCTGCCAGAGGCTCCAGGTAGGGCCATTCTCCCCAGCTGTGGTGTAGAGCACATTCTTCACATCTTGTCCTGCCTGGACTGGCCCAAGGGCTACTGCCTGAACTATCTCCTGTTTACTTTGTTCAAAGGCTTGTTGTTGCTCAGGGCCCCATTTGAAATCGTTCTTCTTCCTGGTCACGTGATAGAGAGGGCTTACAAATAGGCTGTAATCTGGAATATGCATTCTCCAAAAGCCCACAACGCCTAAGAAAGCTTGTGTTTCCTTTTTGCTAGTTGGTGGGGACATGGCTGTTATTTTGTTGATCACATCCATTGGGATCTGATGACGTCCATCTTGCCATTTTATTCCTAAAATCTGGATCTCCTGTGCAGGTCCCTTGACCTTATTTTGTTTTATGACAAAACCGGCCTTCAGAAGGATTTGGACTATTCTCTCCCCTTTCTCAAAAACAACTTCTGCTGTGCTGCCCCACACAATGATGTCATCAATGTATTGCAGGTGTTCTGGAGCCTCCCCCTGTTCCAGTGTGGTGTGGATCAGTCCATGGCAAATGGTAGGGCTGTGTTTCCACCCCTGGGGCAGTCGGTTCCAAGTGTACTGGACGCCCCTCCAAGTGAAAGAAAACTGTGGCCTGCACTCTGCCGCCAAAGGGATTGAGAAGAAGGCATTAGCAATGTCAATTGTGGCGTACCACTTGGCTGCCTTTGACTCCAGTTCGTATTGAAGTTCTAGCATGTCCGGCATGGCAGCACTCAGTGGTGGCGTGACTTCGTTCAGGCCACAGTAGTCTACTGTTAGTCTCCACTCTCCATTAGACTTTCGCGCTGGCCATATGGGACTGTTAAAGGGTGAGCGAGTCTTGCTGATCACTCCTTGGCTCTCCAGTCGACGAATCAGCTCATGGATGGGGATCAGGGAGTCTCGGTTGGTGCGATTTTGTCGCCGGTGCACTGTTGTGGTAGCGATTGGTACCTGTTGTTCTTCAACCCTCAACAACCCCACAACAGAAGGGTCCTCTGAGAGACCAGGCAAGGTGGACAGCTGTTTAATTTCCTCCGTCTCCAGGGCAGCTATACCAAAAGCCCACCGGTACCCTTTTGGGTCCTTGAAATGCCCTCTCCTGAGTTAGTCTATGCCAAGGATGCACGGAGTCAGTCACAATGGGGTGCTTCTGCCACTCATTCCCGGTTAGGCTCACTTCGGCCTCCAATACAGTTAACTCTTGGGATCCCCCTATCACTCCAGAAATACAAATGGGTTCTGCCCCTTTATAGCTTGATGGCATCAGGGTGCACTGTGCACCAGTGTCTACGAGAGCCTTATACTCCTGTGGGTCTGATGTGCCAGGCCATCGAATCCACACAGTCCAGTAAACCCGGTTGTCCCTTTCCTCCTCCTGGCTGGAGGCAGGGCCCCTCTAGTTCTGGTTATAGTATCCGTTTCTCACTTCTTGCAAACGTGAGTCAAGAATTTCTTCATTACAATCCAAAGTAAGATCAGCCCTTCTACTCTGTCTGGGGAACTGTTCACTGGAAACTGGACCGTCGTGAGACAGGTTTTTCCTGAAAACTGGAGCAGCATTTTTCCTGGGAGAACCCCCTTGTGTGATTGTTTTTCCTTGCAACTCACGTACACGTGCCTCTAGGGTCAAGGTAGGTTTTCCATCCCACTGCCTCATGTCCTCTCTGTTGTCATGCAGGTAAAACCACAGGGTGCCCCGTGGTGTGTACTTTCTATATCCTTTCTCTTGAGCAGAAGAACGCTGACTCTTAATGGCTGAGATACTGGTCCATACAGGTGGAGAATAGGACCTATCCTCTTTGAGTTGCTGGACCTCCCGGGACAGTTTCTCCACAGCTGAGACAAGGGAGGAGGTGACACTTTCTTCGTATTCCCGAAGTCTGCTAACCACCTCATCCACCGTTGGTGCTTCTTCCTCTTTCCAGCACAGTACTGCCAACGAACTGGCATATGACGCTGGTGCGCTCCATACTAATTTCCGGAACATGGGTTGCATGCACTGGACTTCATCTGGATCTTTGGGCATTTGGTCATTGTCCAGGTCACTATAAACCACCTCCAGCATACCTAGTTCTCTCAGGTGCTGGATACCTCTCTCCATAGTGGTCCATTTGCCTGGGCGATATATAACATCTTCCTTGAAGGGATACCTTTCCTTTACGCCTGACAGGAGTCGCCTCCAGAGGCTGAGGACCTATGTCCCTTTTCCAATTGCTTTGTCAATGCCTCCTTCCCTAGCAAGGGATCCCAGCTGTTTGGCTTCTTTCCCCTCTAATTCCAGGCTACTGGCCCCATTATCCCAGCATCGGAGCAGCCAGGTAACAATGTGCTCGCCTGGACGACGGCTGAAATCTTTCTGCATATCTCGCAGCTCACTCAGGGATAGGGATCGGGTGGTTTCCGTCTCGTTTATGAGTTCTTCCTCTTCCTCCTCCTCTCCTCGTGATGTCTCTGCTCTTCCATCATCCCTTTCTAAACGACCTGATCTCCGCTTCCAAGATTTCCTCTTCTGTACAGGGGCGACTGATACCAGCAAGGGTTGGTCCTCTGGTTCAGCTATAGTGCCTGTTGCTGGGGTTTGGGTAGCTGCAGTGCTTGTCATGGGGGTTGGAGTAACTGTAGTGCCTGTTGCCGGAGCTTGAGTGGCTGCAGTGCCTGTTGCAGGGGTTGGAGAAGCTACGGTGACTGTTGCCGGGGTTTGAGTAGCCACAGGGGTTGTCGTGGGGGTTGAAGTAGCCGCAGTACCTGTCGTGGGGTTTTGAGTATCTACCGTGTCTGTTGCCGGGGTTGATCTCCTGCTGCCCGCCGCCCCTGAGATTCACCGCTCCGCCCGCCCCGACGAGGCAACGCCGTTCGCCCTCCCTCTTTTCTTGTTGCTGAGGGTTGATCTCTGGACTGTATTCCTGAATAGTTGTTTAACCCTAAACCACATTCAGGAGACCTAGCAATATGAACATGCTTGTTTGAATATCCCAAGGATATTCAAAATTCTCAGGGAATATTGTGGACATCTTCGTGAAGAGGATAGAAGAACAAGGAGTTTCTGACAATATGGAAGGGAAGATGAACAAGTGGGAGAGAGTGTCCCATCCTGTCTCCCCCTTAAATTCATTCTCCGAGGATAAAAAAGTGCAATTACTAATAATTTCTAAGAGGTGATTCCTGAGGTACAGAAATGACAGCAGTGCCGAGTCCATATACCAGATTAGACTTGTTTCCAATGATTTTATCACCTCATAAAACAGCAGCAAAATGATAATCTTGGCCCAGTTCTGAATAATGATAAAAAGCACAAAAGGGAACACATACTGCAAGGAAGGTATTACATGACCCAACATTGAGAGCCAGCCCCACTACTTTGACAGCCAATACATCAACATTGTGACCAATCAATATAACGAATGCTTATAACAATTTAGTCTTAACACACTTTGGTCAGATCTATCGTTATCTCAACCCTTCAAGCCCCACGTTGGGCGCAAAAAAGGACTGTCGTGGTTTAATCTGGCAGGCAGCCAAATACCACGCAGCCGTTCACTCACTCCCCCCACCCCCAGCGGGACTGAGAGAGAATTGGAAGGGTAAGAGTGAGAAAAACTCTTGGGTTGAGATAAAGACAGTTTAATAGAACAGAAAAGGGAAAATAATAATAATAATAGTGATAGAATATACAAAATGAGTGATGCACAATGCAATTGTTCACCACCCACGCTGACCGATAACCAAGTAGCGATCGGTACTTCCTGGATCACGCCTACCGTTCATATACTGAGCATGACGTCACATGGTATGGAATACCCCATTAGCCAGCTGGGCTGGCTGTCCTGATTATGTTCCCTCCCATCTTGTGTACCTAGCTCAGTCAGTAGGCATGGGAGCTGTCCTTGGACTAGGAGGGCACTTAGCAACAACTGAAAACATCAGTGTGTTATCAACATTCTCCTCATACTAAATCCAAAACACAGCACTAGGAAGAAATTTAACCCTATCCCAGCCGAAACCAGGACAAGATGGAATCTTACTGCTGTGCTCCTTCCGTGGGGATTTCCAGGGCCCAGCAGCCTTGGAAGAAAAACTGGAAGAAAAGCTGATGGCCTTTTTCCACCATGGATATGCAGGTGTCTTGAGAATCCTACACTTTGAGGAACTGTCTGATTTATTGCTCTTTAATTGCCCAAATGAGCCACATTTGATCAGCAAACCAACCTATTCAGGCTCCACTAAACTTGCTGAACGTGTGCAAAAACAACTGCAGTGCCATGCAGCAAAGCTGTCTTGTTGCATTGCAATTGCAGAACATAACATCAATTTCTGATGGAGAAGTATATAATAGAAGTATATGGCCCTGAGCTAAGAATGTAAATATGAACTTGGGCTCAGTGACACAATGGGCTTTTTTTTTTTAACCCCCAAGAAATGCCCTGATTTAACTTTCAAAATCTCCTTTTATACTCTAGAGAGTAATGCCCTTTCTCTACCTGGGTAGGCTATTAATATGTGTTCCTGTGTAATTCTGCTGTGACTGAACCACAGAAAATTCTTTACCTATCTCAATACATGTTCTTTGCTTTGAAAGGAAAATCCTCACTTTGTACATTAAATACCGATACAAATTATTTCCTAAGCACTAGCAGTCATTTAATAGTTATTTACACTGCTAGTTGCACATCTTGCACATAATATTTTTATTAATACATGTTTCAGAAAAAAAACAAACCTTCATGATAAAAGAATGATACTACAAGTATCACTTACTACAAGAAGGCCCCTCAGTACAAGAAGGACATTGAGGTGCTGGAGTGTGTCCAGAGGAGGGCAACGAAGCTGGTGAAGGGCCTGGAGCACAAGTCTTATGAGGAGCGGCTGAGGGAACTGGGGTTGTTTAGTCTGGAGAAGAGGAGGCTGAGGGGAGACCTCATTGCGCTCTACAACTACCTGAAAGGAGGTTGTAGTGAGGTGGGTGTTGGTCTCTTCTCCCAAGTAACTAGCGATAGGACGAGAGGAAATGGCCTCAAGTTGCGCCAAGGGAGGTTTAGATTGGACATTAGGAGAAATTTCTTTACTGAAAGAGTGGTCAGGCCTTGGAACAGGCTGCCCAGGGAAGTGGTTGAGTCACCATCCCTGGAAGTATTTAAAAGACGTGTAGATGAGGCCCTTAGGGACATGGTGTAGTGGGCATGGTGTGTTGGGTTGACGGTTGGACTCGATGATCTTAGAGGTCTTTTCCAACCTTAATGATTCTATGATTCTAGTAGCCAGTGTGGGACACCAACACCAGTGGATGCTGCTGGAGCAGCATGTAAAGCTCCCTCCCCTCTTACAAAGTATTCAGAGTTTATTTGTATTTGTTACTTTTTTTCTGAAGGCTGCACTTCATTCTACAAGTATCATTTTTCAGTAATTTTCTTTTTTTTGGAAAAGATAGCAGGAAGCGGGCAGACATATCTAAAACACAATTACAGAATTAGGTAAAATAATCTCTGTTAATTTTACTTTAAAATGTAGTTCTCTTCTTCGTGGTGAATATGAAAATAAGAGTTGTGGGACTACATACGCACCATGCCTTCTGAGCCAGGCTCATGAAGTGATGTGAGACTTTTACAATCTCAGAAGGCTGGGTTATATAAAGTTATGCTCAGATAAAGGTCTCCTTTTGCCAGCCCCAGCATTAAAAGCCACGCTGACTTCTTGCTTGCTCAGCAGAAGCCAGTTCTCTCCTGTACCTGTTGCGGCTGGGGTCCAGCTCTCCATCTCTCACTCCTCAGTAGCATGGTAACAGTTTGGCAGGTTGAAATTCAGCTGACCACTGCATTAACGGTGTATGACAAGCTATGGGCTACTTCCATCTCTGCTTGCAGAACTGTTTCTTCAGGGTTGAGAAGAGTATGATTTAGAAATAGTGTCTCTGTAATACAAGTCCTGAAAAGGAAGGTGTCATTTCTGCACAGATATTTTCCAGAGTGGAACTGCACTTGAAATTATGCATTTTTTAACTGTTGACAAAATCACTGCATGGTCTGGGGTGGAGATCTGCTCCTTTTCCTTCCAGGTTGTGCTCCTGTAGGAACTGCACTGTGGAGTGGTCCCTGGTCATCAAATGCTACTTTCCACTATGGCAGAAAATTGGACAAACTCAACACAAAAAATGAAGGTACTTTTCTAGTTCAATCTCTCTTCCACAGCACTTGGCTGGAAGCGGAAGAGATGCTCTCACTTCGTTGCTGGTTGTGTGACTATCTGAGCATATTGAGCTTCTTGAGAGATAGTAAATCCATCAGCAAAATGACAGTAATGTAATAGTGATTCCATCACAGAATGTAATTTTTCAAATCCAATTTAAACCTCAACATGGCATAGGTCCTATTTATTATTCTGAAATGAAGATGGTTCAGAAAGATCATAATTTCATATTATTCTTAAATCCATGTTTACATACCTATTCAAAACCCTGCAGTGCTAATAGAAATCATGTGTCACGTATATCACAGACAATATCACAGTACTGTGGATTTAGAAACAATTTATTGGTACTGTGACTTACTGGGTGTATGTCTTACAACAGGCTTAGTGATAACATGTAATTAAGTTCTACAATAGTAGTATGGAGGGGGTTTAATGTACGCATTTCTAAAATAAGGCGTCACTAGACCATTTTCAGTACACATTTAAATTTCAGTGACGTTTCCCTTTTCAAAAAGAGCTAGCTCAAGAGCAAAGTTGTGCCTGTATGCATGCACACCACACGCGCTGCGGTTCACAGACACATTGCCAAGTTCCTCCGCCTGATGTTGCACAGAAGCATTAAACTCTTTCTGGAGCAGAAAGACCTAAGCGAGATTTGTGGATCAATACTACTAATACTAGCAATATTCCAGTTCAGCACTATTTTGACAGTAAAAATTAATGTTTCTCTCTTACAGTCAGGCCTATATTCTCATCTCAGTGCACAAGGGTTTACGAGCCTAATCTAAAACCCACTGAAGTGAAAAGAAATCATTCCTTTTAATGTAATGTGTTTCAGATCAGTCCAAATATTTATTAACAATACTTGCAGTGTTAGGCATCAGCTTTCGTACTTTCAGGATGAAAATAAACTCCAAATTATCAGTGAACTCTTTTACGGTTCTTTGTGTAACTCTTAAAATGTATTGTTATGTAATTGTTATGTAATTCTAAGCATGGAATGATGATCAGACTGTGTACATATACTACATAACCTTGTCAGCATTTGTATGAAGTCTTAGTTACTATCAGCCAAGCAAACATCCTTTGCTGAAAAATAAGTCATGCTGTTTTTAAGGTATTTCTAAATGCTAAACTCATCAAGTGCAAGAAAAATACAGTGACCAGGAGTTTTTTGTCTTTCTCTTCTAGTATATGGTTACAAAGTATGATGGCCAGAAAAAAATGGATGCAACAAGCCTCAAAATCTCAATTCATCTGAATGGAAAGTCAGACGGACTGCACTGTACATTCAAGCGTTTGTGGACAGTTACCTTCTGGAAAGTGAATTCCTGAACTTGGTGCCACTTCGTGCCCATCAAGCAAATAAAACACCACAGCAGTTGTACCTCTAGGCTTTCCAAGGGCAGGAGAGTTTGCATCATGTATTATAAGTCCTAGCAGCTTAATTGTGGCTTTCAGGATCTGCTTTCCTCATTAGTATGAATTTTCTCCCTATACAGAATCTTAACTCTTGTATATTGTTTTTTGTTTAGTGTGCACTTTGTCCCATCTCTCCAAACCAGGATACTCTCTCTAGGCACTTCTTCATCTGGCATGGCTTAATGCAGACCAGATTTAGACATTCAAAGCTCCTTCGAGTGACATTTTTATCTCCAAATCATTTATCCGTCTTTCACATAAACAGTAAATACACTTTTTGATACTGCCCAATCTAAAAGTTGAACCTTAAACAAAAATTAGTAAGAAAACAGAGTCAGGCAGTTTTTCAAAATGACACAAATATTTCTAAGAATGAGGTGCTTCCAAAAAAAACATTTTGCCAAGCTCAAATGTTGCAGTAGTACCTGAATAATAATGTGTGGCAATAGATGAGGCCTTCGCTTTTCGTGTTAAAAAATATTTATATTTACTAATATTTAATAATAATATTTAATAATATTTAATAATATTTAATATAATATAAAAATATTTATATTTACTAATTTGTATTTACTAATACGCAGCTGCCTTGGACAAGGCAATTGCTTCTTGCCTTAATTGAAAAAGCCACCCAAATAATTTCATGTCATTTTGCTCTCCTTCTCACTGGCTGTCCCCTTGGCAATACATCATGTTGGTGTCCGTGAAGCAATCTCACACTTGGGACAGCAGCGACCAGGGAGAGGAGAACGCAGGTAAAATCGCCCCAATGCTGGGATTTTTCAGGTTTAATTCAAAGTGCCACGTTAAGCTCTGGAGATAGCCGAACCTCCGGTGAGCTCACTGGCTGTGGGAGCCTGAGGAATGCACACTGCTGACACCACTGACCTGCCTCTGTTTGTCACCATCTGCTCTGTGTGAGTTTCCAGCCTGCCTTCTGCCTCTTCCTCCTTAGCCTTCATGATAATGCTACCCTCAATACCCTTTCTGTCTGTCTTTCCCAATTAATCCTGGACCTTTTTCTCACCATCCTCCACACCTCTACAAAACACTCACTTGAGCCAATAGGGCACTACCCTGCTTTTTTCATTCCCCTCTCTCCCCGGCAGGGTATCAGAACTGGCACTCTAATTGAAATGCCAAAAAGAGCTCTGGCTTAAAATAAATGGTCACAGGATCTTGTTTATCTTGCCTCAACCATCCTGCCCTAGCCTGCTGTGAGAGTGTAGAATGTGTGGAGTGTAGCTCCTCTGGGACACCAAGCATACAGCAGGCTAAAGCAGCAAGCACATGCCTTGGTGGTGTTAAATCATAAATAAAACAGCAGCAGGCACCTCCTCTGAGCATAAAAAGCAGAAGCCTCCTTGTAACTCATTTAAGTTCTCTCTTCAGAAGCAAACCCTCTCCGTTAGACTCCTGAAATCTGCTTTACTTTGGTGAGTACAGCTCTTCAGCTGAGCTCAGAAATGAGTCTGGCAGCACAGTCCCCTGCAACAGTAATCTCCAGAGCAGGCACAGCATGAAAAACATTGCCCATCTTCCTTAAGATTAATTTCCCCCCAGCATTCACTGGAGTTCGGCACCACTGGCACTCGTGCGTTCAGCCCTTGGGGCAGGCAAGACAGCTGTACCATGGACGTGTGAAGTGCTTGGAAACATGGTTTGAACAAGCCAAGGGGGAAAATCAGCATCCTATTCCTCTACTGGCATCAACGATGCTTAGTCTGCCTATTTCGACGGCCCTGAAACACTACGCCTCACTGACGTGATTCTGGTGCTAGTGTAGATAACAGGAGAGAGCAAGGCAGACTCAGGAAAATGCCCACAAGCCTGAAATTAGAAGCATCGAATCTGTAAGTGCAAAGGTAAAAAGCAGTGATGGAAAAAGGGTGATCCACAAGAAGGTCGCTGGCAATTTGACTGTTATCTAAGGTCCCAGGTGACAACCTTCCTTCCACCATCGAAACCACCTACCCAACAAATTGAGGACGAAAACCATAGGGGAAGACTTTTACCACTTCTATCAAGTTTCCTCATACATGTGTTTCATGAGTACCTATTTACAGGTACAGATATTTACTGACACAGTCAAGTAGCTGTCTGTTAGTCTGGCGTGAGCCGGGTAGGTAGGTGTTGCATACTCAAACTTTACATGACTGATATGAAGACTAGTCTGGGACTCACTCATTTTGCAAACGTGCAGACTTCTAAGTTTCCAAGTTTTCTTAATTTGTGCATTTAAAGAAAAGAGTTGGCAAAAAATAACACAAAAAATTAACCTGCAGAATGTTTCAGTTGTTGAAATTTTTGCACATTTTTCAAACACATATCAGGGAGTGCGAGAGAGAGATAGATTGGCGGAGCACCCTACCGTCCCTGAGGCAAGGGCAGCACATGGAGGCTCCACAAGAAGCGGAGGAACCCCTGCCCTCTTGCCGCCAGGCAGAAGGAGGGGACCCAAGCGACGGGGGGGAATGGACACAGGTCCCTGCTCGGGGTGCCAGGCGAACCCCCGCCCGGCCTCCCTCACCTCAACCTTCCCAGTTGCCCTTACACAACAGATATGGGGCTCTGGAACTTGAGGGCCAGACAAACGAGGACGCAGATGAAGGCCCATCCAGGGGGTTGCCCGAGGCGAGGCAGTCTGCCCCACGCATTATGACTGCCTCCGCTAAGAAAAAAAGGAGGGTAATTACCGTAGGTGATTCCCTTCTGAGGGGGACAGAGGGCCCAATTTGCCGGCCAGACCCATCCCACAGGGAAGTCTGCTGCCTCCCTGGGGCCTGGGTTAAGGACATTGCTAGGAAGCTCCCTAGTCTCGTGCAGGCCTCCAATTACTACCCGCTACTGGTTATACAGGCTGGCAGTGAGGAGGTTGCAGAGAGAAGTCCCGAAGGGATCAAAAGGGACTTCAGGGCACTGGGGCGACTGGTGGGAGGATTGGGAGCACAGGTAGTGTTTTCCTCAATCCCTTTAGTGGCAGGGAAGAATACTGAAGGGAACAGGAAAACTCATCGGATCAACACGTGGCTTAGGGGCTGGTGCCATCGGCAGAATTTTGGCTTCTTTGACCACGGGGAGGTTTACACGGCACCGGGCCTGCTGGCGACGGACGGAGTTCAGCTGTCTCACAGGGGGAAAAGGATTCTCGCGTATGAGTTGGCGGGGCTCATTGAGAGGGCTTTAAACTAGATTCAAAGGGGGAAGGGGATAAAACCAGGCTCACTAGAGAAGAGCCTAGGGACCGCACGCCAATGTCGGGGGAGAAATCGGCAGCCCAGCTCAAGTGCATCTATACCAATGCACGCAGCATGGGCGGCAAACAGGAGGAGCTGGAAGCCATTGTGCAACCAGGTAGCTATGACTTAGTCGCCATCATGGAAACATGGTGGGATGAGTCGCACGATTGGAGTGCTGCAATGGATGGCTATAAGCTCTTCAGAAGGGACAGGCGAGGAAGGAGAGGCGGTGGGGTAGCCCTGTATGTTAGGGAGTGCTTCGACTGTCTAGAGCTCAATGGTAGTGATGACGAGGTCGAGTGCTTGTGGGTAAGGATGAGGGGGAAGGCCAACAAGGCAGATATCCTGCTGGGAGTCTGTTATAGACCACCTAGCCAGGATGAGGAGGCAGATGAAATATTCTACAAGAGGCTGGCAGAAGTCTCACAGTCGCTAGCCCTTGTTCTCGTGGGGGACTTCAACTTTCCGGACGTCTGCTGGAAATACAACACGGCAGAGAGGAAACAGTCGAGGAGGTTCCTGGAGTGTGTGGAGGATAACTTCCTGACGCAGCTGGTAAGCGAGACCACTAGGGGAGGTGCCTCGCTTGACCTGCTGTTCACAAACAGAGAAAGACTGGTGGGAGATGTGGTGGTCGGAGGCCGGCTTGGGCTTAGTGACCATGAAATGGTAGAATTCTCGATACTTAGTGAAGTAAAGAGGGGGGCCAGCAAAACCGCTCCCATGGACTTCCGGAGGGCGGACTTTGGCCTGCTCAGGACACTGGTCAAGAGGGTCCCTTGGGAGACAGTCCTGAAGGGCAAAGGGGTCCAGGAAGGCTGGACGTTCTTCAAGAAGGAAGTCTTAAAGGCACAGGAGCGGGCTGTCCCCATGTGCCGTAAGAAGAACGGGCGGGGAAGACGACTGGCCTGGCTGAACGGGGAGCTCTGGCTGGGACTCAGGAAAAAAAGGAGAGTTTACCCCCTTTGGAAGAAGGGGCAGGCAACTCAAGAAGAGTACAGGGATCTCGTTAGGTCGTGCAGAGAGGAAATTAGAAAGGCAAAAGCCCGGCTAGAACTCAACCTGGCCACTGTCATGAGAGACAACAAAAAATGCTTTTACAAATATATTAATGACAAAAGGAGAGCCAAGGAGAATCTCCATCCTTTATTGGATGCGGGGGGGAACGTTGCCACCAAGGACGAGGATAAGGCTGAGGTACTGAATGCCTTCTTTGCCTCAGTCTTTAGTAGTCAGAGCAGTTATCCTCAGGGTACTCAGCCCCCTGAGCTGGAAGACAAGGACGACGAGCAGGATAAACCCCCCATAATTCAAGAGGAAGAAGTTAATGACCTGCTACGCCACCTGGACGTTCACAAGTCTATGGGGCCGGATGGGATCCACCCGAGGGTACTGAGGGAGCTGGCGGAGGAGCTTGCCAAGCCACTCTCCATCATTTACCAGCAGTCCTGGTTAACAGGGGAGGTCCCGGACGACTGGAGGCTTGCCAATGTGACACCCATCTACAAGAAGGGCCGGAAGGAGGATCCAGGGAACTACAGGCCGGTCAGCCTGACCTTGGTGCCAGGGAAGATCATGGAGCGGTGTCGTGGTTTAACCTGGCAGGCAGCCTAATACCACGCAGCTGCTCACTCACTCCCTCCGCCCCCACAGTGGGACAGGGAGAGAATCGGAAGGGTAAGAGTGAGAAAAACTCGTGGGTTGAGATAAAGACAGTTTAATAGAACAGAAAAGGGAGAATAATGATAATAAGTAATGATAGAATATACAAAATGAGTGATGCACAATGCAATTGCTCACCACCCGCGCTGACTGATAACCAAGTAGCGATCGGCACTTCCTGGATCACGCCTACCGTTCATATACTGAGCATGACGTCACATGGTATGGAATACCCTGTTGGCCAGCTGGGCTGGCTGTCCTGATTATGTTCCCTCCCATCTTGTGTACCTAGTTCAGTAGTAGGCATGGGAGCTGTCCTTGGACTAGGAGGGCACTTAGCAACAACTGAAAACATCAGTGTGTTATCAACATTCTCCTCATACTAAATCCAAAACACAGCACTAGGAAGAAATTTAACCCTATCCCAGCCGAAACTAGGACAAGCGGTTCGTTTTGAGGGCGCTCACGAGCCATGTCCAGGACAACCATGGGATGAGGCCCAGCCAGCACGAGTTCATGGAAGGCAGGTCCTGCTTGACCAACCTGATCTCCTTCTATGACCAGGTGACCCGCCTAGTGGATGAGGGAAGGGCTGTGGATGTGGTCTACCTGGACTTCAGTAAAGCCTTTGACGCTGTCTCCCACAGCATTCTCCTAGAGAAGCTGGCGGCTCACGGCTTAGACAGGTGTACTCTTCGCTGGGTAAAAAACTGGCTGGACGGCCGAGCCCATAGAGTTGTGGTGAATGGAGTTAAATCCATTTGGCGGCCGGTCACGAGCGGTGTTCCCCAGGGCTCAGTACTGGGGCCGGTCCTGTTCAATATCTTTATCAACGATCTGGACGAGGGGATCGAGTGCTCCCTCAGTAAGTTTGCAGATGACACCAAGCTGGGCGGGAGTGTTGATCTGCTCGAGGGTAGGAAGGCTCTGCAGAGGGACCTGGACAGGCTGGATCGATGGGCCGAGGCCAACTGTATGAGGTTCAACAAGGCCAAGTGCCGGGTCCTGCACTTCGGCCACAACAACCCCAGGCAACGCTACAGGCTTGGGGAAGAGTGGCTGGAAAGCTGCCCGGAGGAAAAGGACCTGGGGGTGCTGATTGACAGCCGGCTGAACATGAGCCGGCAGTGTGCCCAGGTGGCCAAGAAGGCCAACGGCATCCTGGCCTGTATTAGGAATAGTGTGGCCAGCAGGACTAGGGAGGTGATCATGCCCCTGTACTCGGCACTGGTGAGGCCGCACCTCGAATACTGTGTTCAGTTCTGGGCCCCTCAGTACAAGAAGGACATGGAGGTGCTGGAGCGTGTCCAGAGGAGGGCAACGAAGCTGGTGAAGAGTCTGGAGCACAAGTCTTATGAGGAGCGACTGAGGGAACTGGGGTTGTTTAGTCTGGAGAAGAGGAGGCTGAGGGGAGACCTCATTGCGCTCTACAACTACCTGAAAGGAGGTTGTAGCGAGGTGGGTGTTGGTCTCTTCTCCCAAGTAACTAGCGATAGGACGAGAGGAAATGGCCTCAAGTTGCGCCAAGGGAGGTTTAGATTGGACATTAGGAGAAATTTCTTTACTGAAAGAGTGGTCAGGCCTTGGAACAGGCTGCCCAGGGAAGTGGTTGAGTCACCGACCCAGGAAGTGGTTGAGTCACCGACCCTGGAAGTATTTAAAAGACGTGTAGATGAGGCGCTTAGGGACATGGTGTAGTGGGCAATGTGTGTTGGGTTGACGGTTGGACTCGATGATCTTAGAGGTCTTTTCCAGCCTTAATGATTCTATGATTCTATGATTCTATGATCTTGGATTCAGGTTCTGACTGTCCTGGCAAATGATTAAATGATGGCTTTCATGTATTGCAGTGAGAGATGCATTTATTTCATACACAGGCTCATCATCAACTTTAAAATACAGCTAGTACTGTCATTATTTTCACAGGGAAAGTACATTCCCCCCCCCTTTTAATCGTCATATCTAACAAACCTTTTTTTTCCCCCCTCAAAAGTACTGCTGTGTATATCACTAGGTGCACACTCCATCTGAAGAAGTCTATTTTCTCTCCAGGCTCAGGGTGATTACGTGGCTGAGCACTAACTACTATTATTGACGATGTGGGGGAGAGCTGTGCATGTAGCATTCATCAGTGAAGACTAGACATCCCTCCCTGACACCCCTCTTCCCCTCCCTGCCCCCTGATGCTGTAATTGTCAGTTTTCCTGAGAGTGTGAAGCACGAGATTAGCTGTGCTTCACAAACTCCGGCAGCTCCATTCCCGTGCACAGGGTAAGCGCTCCAGCCTTCTCTAGGACAAAGGTCGGGTGAGCAGCATCAGTAAATTTGTGCCTGATGGCGAACAGCACCAGTCCTCTCTCTGCATTGAAAAACAACAGTCTGCCATCACTGTAATCCAACAGGATGCCGATCCTGGCCAGGTGTTCTGTCACATGGACATCACCCATCACACCGATGTGAAGAAATCTGTAAAGAAAGCTGCAGGAAAATGGAAACCAGAATACAGTGAGCTTCCTCATGGTGATTTACCAGAAATAACCTACCGCTTAATTGCCACCTATTAACAGGTTGCCTCATACAGCAGTGTATCACATGGCAACAGAATTTTGCTCAGTACGTAACCCTCCTACCTGAGCGAATGTGGCATTGCTTCAAAGCCCTGCCTGGCATGCCAATTAGCCCTTTCACTCAGCATCTTTGGGCTCTCTGAATAAAAGCAGACTTGCTGTAATCATATCCATCTATATCTTTCTTATTACATGCCTTTTTGGGGGATTTAAGCATGAGCTGTGCTTTGGTAAAACCCTTTGCATCTCAGATGTATCGTTTAGCTAGTTACGTTCATGCATCCATATGATTTCACACTAAAAAACCACACTTGTTTAGATCAAGAGCACCTTTACACCATTAACAGGGTTATGACTTACAAACCTCCAAATCGCCTGGCACTGGCCTGCTGAAGACTATCCCAGTGCCCTGCAGTCCTGCCACAGTGGCAGGTAGGTGCCTGTCACTGTGAAGGACAAGGCAGGAGAAGGCATTTCCTATGGAGGCTTGAAGTCTCCTGGAGCTGGAAATAGATTCTAAAAAGATCGCGTTTACGGACATAAATACGCTTGCTGGGATTTTGTGAAGCAGTTCAGGATATGAGCCTGGAATGACAAAGCAGTGGCAAAGGAGGTATTAAAGTTTGATTCACTGGTTAGGTGAAGGGTGGCAAGTTGGTCTGAGATTTTTTTTTTATTATTATTATTATTTTTTAAGGTGCATTATAAGATTTTTTAATTAAGAGGAGGAGGTCTAAAGCTCCTTTGTAGTTGTCCTTTTCTTATTACTCAAATTTGCAGAAAGAAAGCAGATGGGTCCTTTCTGCTCTCATGATTCTTGAAGCTGGCCAGCTTTATTTACGTGAAGGACAAGTGACTTCCCAAGCAGCTAGACTGACTCAGCTTTACCTGGTTTGTGTAGGACAGTAGCACATGCACCAGGAGGTATCACTCAGCCCCAGGACACTGCTCCGTGATGTTGCCTCATAGCAAATCCCAATCCTATAGCTTCTGCAGGCAGAGACAATGGTTTCCCAGTAATGACGTCCCCGAGCAGGCAGCAGTTCACCCAGGACTGAAGGAAACCTATTTGTGGAAGAGGTGTACAGTAAAGTGAGTGTGGTGGTAGACCAAGCATATTGTGATATTTCTTATAGTCACGTCATGCTGCAGCATCTAAAATTACTAACGGATTGCACTCTGTTATTCTAACTGCAGGGTTTTATCAAAGATTTGAATGTTGTCACTAAGAGTCATTTCATCTTTGCACTGAGATGGACTCATATTGAGGAGTGAAAACCATGAAACTTTACCCAAAATTATATGAAGCTAGCAAAAGTTGGAAAAGGTGACTTTGGAGGCAAAAACAGACCTCAAATTTAGCAGGCTTGTTCAAACTAGCATGGCTGTTTTAAGTAGACACAGTGACAAACATCTTGTGTGCATTCAGCTGTAACAGTAAAAAAAAGTGCTTAAACCAGTAATACCCCATTACCTTTTAAGAAGCCATATCAGTATGGCACAACTTCATACAAGTGTACCTGTGCTTGTGATGTGACCGATATCAGCATGTCAAAAAAAAAAAAATGTTTGCAATTGTGCTGGTTTTGGCTGGAATAGAGTTAATTTTCTTCATAGAAGCTAGTATGAGGTTATGTTTTGGATTTGTACTGAAAACAGTGTTGATAACACAGGGATGTTTTCGTTATTGCTGAGCAGTGCTTACACAGAGTCAAGGCCTTTTCTGCTTCTCACACCACCCCGCCAGCGAGTAGGCTGGGGGTGCACAAGAAGTTGGGAGGGGACACAGCCGGGACAGCTGACCCCAACTGACCAAAGGGATATTCCAGACCATATGATGTCATGCTCAGCATATAAAGCTGGGGAAAGAAGAAGGAAGGGGGGACATTTGGAGTTATGGCGTTTGTCTTCCCAAGTAACCGTTATGCATGATGGAGCCCTGCTTTCCTGGAGATGGCTGAACACCTGCCTGCCGATGGGAAGTAGTGAATGAATTCCTTGATTTGCTTTGCTTGTGTGCGCAGCTTTTGCTTTACCTATTAAATTGTCTTTATCTCAACCCACGAGTTTTCTCACTTTTACTCTTCCGATTCTCTCCCCCGTCCCACCAGAGGAGTGAGTGAGCGGCTGTGTGGTGCTTAGTTGCCAGCTGGGGTTAAACCACGACAGCAATGGATGGAGCTAGCCTGGTACAATCATTCTAACATATACCCAGGAGCACTTCCTAATTCTCCAAAGCCACAGATGCTTTGGAAAACGTTACCAGTAATGGCCTCAGCAGAGGAAGCAAAGTAAAAGGATGGATTACTTCTAGCCACAACGTATTCAAAAATAAGCCCACAAATCTGGCCTTCTCAAGGCAGCAACAAGTTGCTTTGAGACTGAAGTGCTCTGAAAGATTAAGCAGTGACCATGGACTGAGGCAAACCCAGCAGTCCCAGTAGTGCGACACTGAACTCTTCCCAGCACCTACATCAATGCTGCAACTGGCTTTATTGAGGTATTGCAATGTTTGAAAGGGAGGTCTATCACACAGACTGAAACAATTCAGTTCTACAAAATTAGTTAGCACCATGTGAAAGCTACCTATAGGCAAAAATAAGAGCGAGAGGCCCATCCCGAACCCCACAGAGTGGCATGCTCGGCGTGCTGGTACTCACCCAGTGAATTTGGATTTCTCAGGAAGGTGGATCACAGTTGCATCGGGGGAGATTTGCAAAGCGGGATGGGCTGTGTCACTCAGTAGGCGAAATCGAGTTCCTGGTACAATTCACGACAAACAAACATCGGTTCTGAGAGGCTGGCAACATTAACATGAGATGAATCATAAAATATTAAGCAACAATTACTGCCATCTTAGCTGGACAGAGGTAGGAGTGACAGAAAATTGGGTGCAAATGCAAGGACTCTTCCAAGCTGGGCCTGACTGGGATGGCAGTCTTCTGGCAACTAGGCCCAGGGAGCATAATAGGTTATACTATTCAGAAAAGTAGCTAGGTGATAAAGAAGTCTTCGGTATTAGAAGGTTGAATCATTTTCAATCAATTGCTTTTTCAGAATAGCAAATTTGAATTTTGAGGCTGGTTTGGAAGAACCATACCTGATTTAACACTATTTATCTGGAAACCTTAAAGTTTAAATCATCCATTACATTTTAAAACTGCTCTGCATGCTTCCTCATCCCTGAACCCCAAAGTCCATAAGGTTTTAATTTTGGGTTTTTTTTAAGGTTATGGAATCTTTTATCAGAATGTGCTCTGCCAAATTCAAGCAAATTGAAATCCCTGAAGAATATTTAATCATTTCATATCTCTGACAGAATTCAACGCTTTTGCTTCTGAGGTCACATCGGTTTTACATTGACATAAATCTACCAACTTCAAGTGAAGTAGTCCTAGATTGTGCTTATTTTAAGCAGCTAAAATACAGTCCCTTTTATTGAAATAACTTGCTTACTCGCATATTGGAAAGCTCAGTTATGATTTCTGGAGGAAAATGCCATCTTTGACCGCTTTGCCCCTCCACCCCATTGTTTTGACATCAGAAAATGGTGATGTACCTTTAGTTGAGATGAGAACAGCTTCACTTTGTTCACTTGTCCCAAATGGGTTGACAGCCCTCAAGTAGAAGAAATAGTTCACATTGGGCTCCAGGGATACTTTCAGTTCAGGTCTCTTTATACTAGCAAAAGATCTGCAAATTTTGAAGATTTTCATACATGAAAATGTATGCAGATATTCAAACCAGGAAAGAATAATTTATGCAAACAGCTAAGCCACCTAACAGTATTGTTGACTACTGAAACAACAGGCACCATAGAGAAACTCCAAATTGGAAAGGCGAACACTGTTTTCACACACAACTGGGTTATGTAGGAGCTTTGGCATTTTACTTCAGGGATCCTCCTTACTTCGTCTGACAAATTTTCAGGCCTTTGTTCCTGTACTGCCTTCTCACTCAGTGCAGTCATTTGGTGTAATGCTCACTGTATGCTCATTTTGCAGCATAAGTCATCGCATAAAATGCAAGCAGTACAGAAACAAATTCTCATCCATCTCCTCTAAAAAGTCTGCATTACAAAATGAACAAGCTTCTGCAGAAAAAAACCTTGTAATTAATTCAGTTGCATGAGAGTGAATGCGCTTGCTGTGTTTGTACAGTCTGGGCACGTGCTCGACATCCAAAAGAATGGATACCCTTATCTGAGACAGCACAGAAACCGTGCACTTCTTATTATGAACTCCTTGCTCACAAATTGTTCATCAACAAAGTCTTGGTTCTGTCTCCCTCGCGGTGCTGTGCACTCTAACAGGCTGGTTTTGCAAGAGGCAGCAGCAGGGGAACTGCCTTTGCACAGTGCCCTGCTTTGACTAAGTCTCCCCTTTGTGGTGCCTCAAAAGCTCAAGCCCTCACATCCTTAACTGCTGATGTCTTGACACACTGCAGGAAAGCGAGAGTCAGCACCCACTCAACCTGCTTCTCAGGCGCTTTGAAGTGCCAGTGAAAGTAGTTTGGATGACTAGAAAGATGCCAATTTTATTTTCTATATTGTCAGGAGTATGAAAGTTTGGCTTAACAAATTCTCACACACTGGATCCCGATTTTTCTCATTTTTGCCTCATATAATAATGGCAAAGCCAGACAGTATATACCCACCGTGTTGTACACCTGCAGGTAAAGACTGTTTATCTGTATAAATTAGACAATTTCCTCCAAAAAATGCTTACAGGAATCTTCAAGGCAAGTATTTAATTTTTCAAGTGTAATGCGGGTCTTTTGAGATAACCCCCCCTGCCCTCTGGGCTGAAAGACGATAACCTCAGTAGTATGAAGAAGGGCTGAATGCAGGAGTCTTTCTCTGCTCTCCAGCAAACTCGTGAACAGGAGACGTGCCTTCAGAGAGCATGCAAGGCACTTTCCCTTCCAACACGAGTTCGAGAGTGGAGCCCAGGATGTTCTCCCTCCTGCAGGTAATGTCTTTATGAGGAGATAGATTAAACAAATCACCTTTTCCAGCACTAATTACTATGATCCCAGAGGAGGTAAGGCAGACAAGTCAGCTGTCAGATAAGATCATTGCTATTCATTTGTAGTGACTGATTTTTCACATATGTCCCACCAAAGAGCAGTAGAATCTGAAGAATAATCAGTGCTCATCCATCAGGATTTTTCACATGCCTGCCTCTGCTGCATTTATCAGATAAAGGTAAAATCCCACAGCCCTACATACACCAAATTCCTGTTAACACCACATAGAGCTCTGTGTCTAGGAGGATGGCATCCTGGGGAAAGACTGGTGCATCATCCTTATTAGTCTGTAACAGGTATTTTGTACTGACAGCTGTCATTAAAAGTGATTGAAAACATTGAGAAAAAGCACTGGGTGCTCCTGTGATCTTCTTTCAATTTGAAAGAATTTCAGAGAGTTTGGGGCTCTTGTGTGATCAGCACTGGGCCATGCCGCCTTTGGAGAATGTGTTACATTAATGCTGGAACTGATACAGTAAACAGAAGTGGATTGCTGTCGTGGTTTAACCTGGCAGGCAGCCAAATACCACGCAGCCGCTCACTCACTCCCCCCGCCCCCACAGTGGGACGGGGAGAGAATCGGAAGGGTAAGAGTGAGAAAAACTCATGGGTTGAGATAAAGACAGTTTAATAGAACAGAAAAGGGAGAATAATGATAATAAATAATGATAGAATATACAAAATGAGTGATGCACAATGCAATTGCTCACCACCCGCGCTGACCGATAACCAAGTAGCGATCGGCCCTTCCTGGATCACGCCTACCCTTCATATACTGAGCATGACGTCACATGGTATGGAATACCCCATTGGCCAGCTGGGCTGGCTGTCCTGAATATGTTCCCTCCCATCTTGTGTACCTAGCTCAGTCAGTAGGCACGGGAGCTGTCCTTGGACTAGGAGGGCACTTAGCAACAACTGAAAACATCAGTGTGTTATCAACATTCTCCTCATACTAAATCCAAAACACAGCACTAGGAAGAAATTTAACCCTATCTCTGCCGAAACTAGGACAGTATCCACCCCTTATTCCATACCATTTACGTTATGCTTAGGTCTCACATTTTTCGATACCTTTCAATTAATCACCACTATCTTTTTTATATATATACATATATAATACATATACATACATATATACATATAATACATATACATACATATATATACATAAATATATATAAATGTCCATTGAGTTCTTTTAGTCCACAACTTTGGGCTCCATCTGTCATAACAGTCTTTCAGGGCCAGAAAGATGGTGTGTGGTGTTGGGCTGTTGCATCCTGAAGCCAGTTCTCATTTCGGTACTGCTGCGCTCGTCCAGTTCTATCATCGTTGCACTTTGCTCGGTTTCATCGGAGTTAGTTCATTCTTCATTAATCTGGGTGATTTTCACTGCTATACCATTGATAGCAACCATAGAAATAATGATATACAATATCATATAACAATTGACATCATAAAATTCAGTTCATTGGCTATTTTCACCCAAAATCAAATCCCCTTGAGGTACACACCGGACTTCCCCATCCTTTCGCATCACCCACCAAGTGCACCCAGGTCCTTGAGCAAAAGCAATCCCATGAATGGGTTTTCCCTTGCCAGAGGCAGGAGTAACCCAGACTGTCTTCCCCAGCATATTTCTTATGTGCACGACAGGGACTTTATCCCCCTCTACAGTACGTAAGGGTTTTGATTGGGCAGGGCCAGCTTGAGTGACAGATCCCCTGGTATTGACAAACCAGGTGGCTTTTGCTAAATGTGGATCCCAATGCTTGAATGTCCCACCACCCATTGCCCTCAGTGTTGTCTTTAGCAGCCCGTTGTATCGTTCGATTTTCCCAGAGGCTGGTGCATGGTAGGGGATGTGATAGACCCACTCAATGCCATGCTCTTTGGCCCAGGTGTCTATGAGGGTGTTTTGGAAATGAGTCCCGTTGTCTGACTCAATTCTTTCTGGGGTGCCATGTCGCCATAGGACTTGCTTTTCAAGGCCCAGGATGGTGTTCCGGGCGGTGGCATGAGGCACAGGGTATGTTTCTAGCCAGCCGGTGGTTGCTTCCACCATGGTGAGCACATAGCGCTTGCCGTGCCGGGTTTGTGGGAGTGTGATATAATCAATCTGCCAGGCCTCCCCATATTTGTATTTCAACCGTCGTCCCCCATACCAAAGAGGCTTTACTCGCTTGGCTTGTTTGATTGCAGCGCATGTTTCACATTCATGGATAACCTGTGCAATAGTGTCCATGGTTAAGTCCACCCCTCGATCACGAGCCCATCTATATGTTGCATCTCTTCCTTGATGGCCTGAGGCATCATGGGCCCACCGAACTATAAATAATTCACCCTTATGTTGCCAGTCCAAATCCACCTGAGCCACTTCAATCTTAGCAGCCTGGTCCACCTGCTGGTTGTTTTGATGTTCTTCAGTGGCCCGACTCTTGGGTACGTGAGCATCTACGTGACATACTTTTACAACCAGGTTCTCTACCCGGGCAGCAATATCTTGCCACAATGCGGCAGACCAGATGGGTTTACCTCTGCGCTGCCAGTTGTTCTGCTTCCACTGCTGCAACCACCCCCACAGGGCATTTGCCACCATCCATGAGTCAGTATAGAGATAGAGTACTGGCCATTTTTCTCGTTCAGCAATGTCCGAGGCCAGCTGGATGGCTTTTACCTCTGCAAACTGGCTCGATTCACCTTCTCCTTCTGCAGTTTCTGCAACTTGGCATATAGGATTCCATACTGCAGCTTTCCACCTCCGATGCTTTCCCACAAGGCGACAGGACCCATCAGTGAACAGGGCATATTGCTTCTCATTTTCTGGTAGTTTATTATACAGTGGGGCTTCTTCAGCACGTGTCACCTCCTCCTCTGGGGATATTACAAAATCTTTGCCTTCTGGCCAGTTCGTGATCACCTCCAAGATTCCTGGGCGACTGGGGTTTCCTATTTGGGCCCGTTGTGTGATCAGCACGACCCACTTACTCCACCTAGCATCGGTTGCATGATGTGTAGAGGGGACCCTCCCTTTGAACATCCAGCCCAGCACTGGCAGTCGGGGTGCCAGGAGGAGCTGTGCTTCAGTACCAACCACTTCCGAAGCAGCTCGAATCCCTTCATATGCTGCCAATATCTCCTTCTCAGTTGGAGTGTAGCGGGCCTCGGATCCTCTGTATCCCCGACTCCAGAACCCTAAGGGTCGACCTCAAGTCTCCCCTGGTGCTTTCTGCCAGAGGCTCCAGGTAGGACCATTCTCCCCGGCTGCGGTGTAGAGCACATTCTTCACATCTTGTCCTGCCCGGACTGGCCCAAGGGCTACTGCCTGAACTATCTCCCGTTTAATTTGTTCAAAGGCTTGTTGTTGCTCAGGGCCCCATTTGAAGTCGTTCTTCTTCCTGGTCACGTGATAGAGAGGGCTTACAATCAGGCTGTAATCTGGAATATGCATTCTCCAAAAGCCCACAACACCTAAGAAAGCTTGTGTTTCCCTTTTGCTAGTTGGTGGGGACATGGCTGTTATTTTGTTGATCACATCCATTGGGATCTGACGACGTCCGTCTTGCCATTTTATTCCTAAAAACTGGATCTCCTGTGCAGGTCCCTTGACCTTACTTTGTTTTATGGCAAAACCGGCCTTCAGAAGGATTTGAATTATTCTCTCCCCTTTCTCAAAAACTTCTTCTGCTGTGTTGCCCCACACGATGATGTCATCAATGTATTGCAGGTGTTCTGGAGCCTCACCCTGTTCCATTGCGGTGTGAATTAGTCCATGGCAAATGGTAGGGCTGTGTTTCCACCCCTGGGGCAGTCGGTTCCAGGTGTACTGGACGCCCCTCCAAGTGAAAGCAAACTGTGGCCTGCACTCTGCTGCCAAAGGGATGGAGAAGAAGGCATTAGCAATGTCAATTGTGGCGTACCACTTGGCTGCCTTTGACTCCAGTTCGTATTGAAGTTCTAGCATGTCCGGCACGGCAGCACTCAGTGGCGGCGTGACTTCGTTCAGGCCACGGTAGTCTACTGTTAGTCTCCACTCTCCATTGGACTTTCGCACTGGCCATATGGGACTGTTGAAGGGTGAGCGAGTCTTGCTGATCACTCCTTGGCTCTCCAGTCGACGAATCAGCTCATGGATGGGGATCAGGGAATCTCGGTTGGTGCGGTATTGTCGCCGATGCACTGTTGTGGTAGCGATTGGTACTTGTTGTTCTTCAACCCTCAACAACCCCACAACCAAACATGGTAGCAATTGCACATTTTGCTTCACCCCCATGACTAACTAAAGCCCTGACCATGAGAGCACTTCAGCAAGGCACTGGGAGTTTGGCAGGCTGGTCGGTTCTTACCGAAAGGTTCAGGGAAGAGGTGCAACCTGATGAGAACCTGAGATCTTTAGACTTGAAAGAGGAAAAAGGCTCATCTGAGTATAGGGGACGAGGAAAAGGAAAGACAAGTTGAAAAATATAAGATGGAAACTGAGCAAGGAGGCAAATATAAAAGAAATGAGAGAAAGGAAAACGGGGATGGAAGCAGAGGCATGGGAAAAGAAGTGGGCACCCAAGCTTTGAAGAAATTTGTCCATGCTTCCTAGACAAGTCTGGGCCAGTCTGTTCCTTAAAAGCACCATCCTCACATCTTTGGTGTGAATCTGAAGCACAGAGCACCAGAAAGAAGTTTTGAGCAGTTACAAGTGAGATGAAGGGAGGACACACTAAGCTATTCGCCGGAAGCTGTTTGTGGCAACATGTAGATCAATGTGTTTTAAGCACAGTGATGCCCTCTATATGGCTCCTTCTTCTGTCTTCTGGAAAATACCACGTAAGTCAGTGTCCTCCCAAAGAAATTAGGAGATCTTCTTTTTCACTATTAGCTATTTAACTGATGACTAGTTAACAAAACACAAAATTGTTTCTAAATCCAAGTAGACGGGTACATTCTGGTGTAATGAGTAGACCTACGGTATTCATATTCTAGAATCTGGATCCCAGAACCTGGGTATTCAGAAAAGATTTTAGGTCCGGCCGATTGCAGAATAGGGTCAGCCATCAAAGTTCAGACTTGCGTCTCTTTTAAATCTGAAATTCTCCAAATCAGAATTCTGTTGCATGTTTAAATCAGAGAGCAATAGCATGCCTCTTTTCAGTTGTAATAGTGAGACAGAAATCATAGAATCATAGAATCATAGAATAGTTTGGGTTGGAAGGGACCTTTAAAGGTCATCTAGTCCAATCCCCCTGCCATGGGCAGGGACATCTTCAACTAGATCAGGTTGCTCAGAGCCCTGTCCAACCTGACCTTGAATGTTTCCAGGGATGGGGCATCTACCACCTCTCTGGGCAACCTGTTCCAGTGTTTCACCACCCTCACAGTAAAGAATTTCTTCCTTCTATCTAGTCTGAATCTGCCCTCTTTTAGTTTAAAACCATTACCCCTTGTCCTATCGCAACAGGCCCTGCTAAAAAGTTTGTCCCCATCTTTCTTATAATGTCTGGACTTTAAGCAGATCTGGTCAGTAAAACAGTGATCAGATTTTTGAATATTATTCTCTGCTTGGTAATCTATTTTAGCCAGCTTTAAGCTGCCTAAGAATAAGAGCCCATCAATTTTAGCTACGATTAAGGCTTAAAAAAACAGTCCCGCTGCTGCCAACTAATGAAACAGAATATGCCAGCAAGAAGGAATTTCATTTGCAACAGTCTGAGCCAGCTCCAAGCTCACAAAGGGCCGCGTGCAAAGAAGAAATAGGTCTTGCTATCACCTCTTCTTCTGTCTAGAGGATAGGGTGAAGGGGGAAAGTGAATACTGAGGGCTCCCCAGCAATCACTGTAGTTTGTCATGCTTCAGATTAACCCTGCAATCAGTGATAAAAAAGCAAGGATGAGGAGAAGGTATGATTACTGTCTAGCTTACAGCATACAGGACATGCATGGGAGAAGGGAAGGGAAAATGCATCCTGACTGTTGGGGGAAAGCCTGTTTCATTTCTGAGTTCTTATAACAAGCATTGCAGCTAGATCTTCCTCAAGCTCACCTAAAGTATTGTACCATGTAATTTTGGTCATGAAAGAAAGAGAAATACACCTACAACATTTTTATGTCACCTATTTTCTACTTTAAATACACCTGCTCATTTTATAGATGATTTGAAATGTAGTAATGTTATTATCAAAGCATGAGGCATCCTGGCTTTTAGCCTAAATGGTATCATATTTGCACTGTCCCCACAATGTCTTGGTATCATAATACAAAATTCAGCACATAGAAATTCAAGAAACATTTGAAGTTAAATATTTTAAGTATCTCCTCTTAATCCCCCTCTTTATAAGAGGAATCTAAAAGTCTCAAAATCCAGTCTCCAAATTTCAGGTATGTGCTATTCAAAGCAAAGCAGAAAGGAGTTACATGTTTCTTCACCTTTAAATTGCCGAGCAATATTATAGTAGCAATTGTCTGTTAAATATGTGATTTCCCTGGTTTTAGGGAAATCTGATGCTGTGTTTTGATGCATATTTCTCCCATCAGCATCCTCATTTATTTCAAGGAAACGTCATCTAGAGGATATTTTTTAATATTGCATGAACCCAGCAAATTATATGCCTTGCAGTGATTCAGAATGCCTTCTGTGCTGTAATTGTCATTTCCACCTCCAATATCCCACTGAAACAGCACCTCCAGACCTGTGCTGGTACCACTGATGTCGAGTTAGAGCTGAAAGCATGCAAGCTTCTCAAGATATGTGTAGAAGCACACAGAAGGGGTGCACCATGAGCAGAAAAAAGCTCTTGAAGCTAAAAATAAAGAACAAATTGCTCTGAGTTCCCTCCCAGCTGTGCAACATGCTTTCCTCTCCTCTGTCCCAGCTCTGGCTGTTTTGGGGTTAGATCACCAAAGCACCACCTGCAATGGTCCTCACTGCTATCTCAGACAGCAAGCCCAGCACAGCCAGAGGGGAGGAAGATTCCCTATTTTCCACACATTGTTTCCTGAGCTGGCAGGAGAGTCATGTGGGCAAAGCAACAGGAGGGAGGCTTGCTCTCCTTTTTCCAGCATTAGACCTGCTCTATGGGTAGATGGAAAATTTCAGTTGCTAGCAGTGCTGGTCTCGCATTGGCGGAGAGGATGACACTCAGTCACTTCCACTTTTACAAACTCACCGCATACTGTACTAATTTCTGCCTCCCTGAGTCTTACAGATTTGTCATGATGCGATACATGGTTTCCATCTGAACAGCCCACACACCTAATCCCTGGACTACATTTCTCACAGTTTTCCATTTTCCACTCACAGCTCCATTGACTTCTCAACACAAAGAGGCTGAGTGGCAAGAAAATAGCAGAGCTCTGGAAACTGAAAGAAACATTTCAAAGCCTCATAAAGATTCTGGAAAAAGAATCAACCTGGGAAGGAGCTTTAAAACGACAGCAGCAGGCCAGGGACTCATTGTTGCAGAAGATTTAAGATGGTTTTATATGAAACCATGTCCCTCAGGTGGCAAGCTAGCAAGGAGAGAGAACCCAGAGGGGAAAATCTAGATTTTTTTGATGGTATGTAGCAGGAAACTTTTTTTGAAGATTTATTTCCAGAGGTTCCTCAAATTCTCTCGCTGGGGAGCTGGGACTGCTCCAAGTACCTCCTTGGAGATATTCAAAAGCCACCTGGACATGGTCCTAAGCAACTGGCTCTAGGTGGCCCTACTTGAGCAGGGGGTTGCACCAGATGACCTCCAGAGGTCCCTTCCAACCTCAGCCATTCTGCGATTCTGTGACATGCCAAAGGCTAGAGGGGGCTGGCCCAGACCAGGGACTCCACACACAGCTCTGGCTGTCTGATGGGGGCATTTCTCCCTGCCTGATCCCTTGCCTTGGGTGGGCTCCCATAACAACATGTGTGAAAGCAGCCTTGTGGGATGGGACTGTGCCGCTTTCTCCAGGACTTCCCTTGGATGTCCTTCCCCCACCTCTGCTTTCCCGCTGTGCCCCCAGCAGCAGCTGTATGAACTTTTCAGGGTTGCTGAAAAATGTGTTTGGACTCCCACTCAGGGACTGGGGAATCGCTCAACTACGGGGCCACTGCAAGCATGAGGCACAAGCTACCACAAGGGCTCTGTGTTTGGCTGGTCCCCAAGATGCGTGTTGCTCAGGAAACCTGTGAAGGACAAACTCCAAACTTTCAAGGAAAGTAACCAGAAGAAACTACAGCATTTCCAGGCCCAAATGCTCCTAGGTGGGCATAAAGACACAGTTTTATTCCATCTAATATAGGTACTCGACATAGTAACTCTAGGCTCCTTACAGGTACTTCCAGAAGGCAGCTCAGCCCATCTAAGATCTGACTCATCACCTGGAGCTATTTGTCTCACTTCATCAGCTATGTAAGGAACTGATTTCTAGTCCTAACATGCACCTTGATGGCCTTGGATGGGAGAAATACAGGCAGTATGCTCCATCCATCAGTGGGCTCTTTTTTCCTTGGCTTTATGCAAAAAACTTAAATAGAAATCTTGAAAAAAAATTCTCCATCACTGAAACATCTTGTGCCATTATAGAAGTTTTCCAGGTTAATCTCGGGGGGGGGGGTTGCTTTTGGAAAAGGAAGGAGAGGCATTGTTTTGAGAGAAAATAAGTGGTAAAAGATGGTCTTTGACACTGTAAAAAGAGGTCAGAGCCCTTCTACAAATACAGAAATTTCAACTACAGCAATTCTGAGAAAATTCATTATTTTGTCCTGGGGAATTTTTCACACTTGTCACAGTAAAAGGCCAGCTTCTGCCCACAGAGAGGCCAAAAAGTCAAATTGTCCTGGTTTAGGCTGGGGTAGAGTTAATTTTCTTCCTATGTGACTCAGTATAATTATAAACATGTTAGATTTTGCACAAGCTCACTTGAGAAAGAGAATGGGTCAGTTCTGGCAGCTTGTTTCCACAAGCAAACTGCTTGGTGTTAACAATACCTCGCTCACAGATTACAGAAAGCAGCACGCTTTCTGGTTCAGTTTTGAGAAAAAGAGGCAATTCCAGTTAACAGCAAAGAAACTTGAGGGCAAACACATAGTACAGGTTTTGGGAGCAGCTACATTATCCCTGACCAACAGCGACTTTGGCAGGTTGACAGGGACCTGATGGCCTCATGAAATATGTATGAAACAGAGCAGATCATGGCTGCCCTCCGAGAGGCAGGAGAGCTGGGCAAGACCCCTCCTCCTCTCCTTGTTTGCATTAACACAGCACGCTGGTACTGCATGAAAAAAAGGACTCCCAACCCCACAGAAGTTTTTTATTTCAATTTTTAGCCTACTTTTGTAAGGAGCAAGGCACGTGCAATTTCACTGTCATACTTGTCTAGTAGAAACATGTGAACCATTTAGTCAACTAATTTTGACTGCAAGGGGTGGAGCCCATGTGAACTAGCCCATGGGTGAAGACCCTAATCAGGCTTCCTGGGAGGGGAAGACAGGCAAACTCAGCTGGGGTCCCGTATGGCAAGTCACTCCTCCGCCTCCCAAAGCTTCTCAGACCTCTGCAACTGTATTTTTCTGGAATATTGTTGTTTTTAAAAACCAAACAAACAAAACCCCAAACCCCTAAGGACATACAGAGTACCATATAATTTTCTCTGCCTTTCAACACACTGCATGGTTTCATGGCTCAGTGGTGCCTACATCCTTCCTCACCCTCTCCTCTACGCAGCACAGACTTAACATAGGGGAAACCAGAGAGGGTCTGGCATAAGCAGACGCCACCCCCAATTTCAAAGCTGCTCTTTGGGTTGCTCTTCCACCCCTGTGGCATGCCTGCACAGCTGGGCAGCGTTGGGCTCAGCTGTGCTTTGGGAGGGATCTGCCCACACATCCAGACAGTGCAGATGGGTCACCAACATTACCAGGACACCACTATGACCCTCGCTATGTCTCAAGCCGGCTTCTATCTTGTTTGCCACAAAACAAAGAGCAAACTGGGCCAGGCTCCTCTGTCCTGCTCCTTCCCACACAGCTCAGCTGCCCTCCCCTGCCCTGCCTGGGGCTGTGGCAGCTGCAGAGGAGCAATTGCTTCCCTGGCCAGCACAGCCTTGCAACTTCTGGTTGATTGCAGACAGCGCAACATCTCTAGGGTTTTGGCCCCAAATGAATGTGATTGCCCAGTTAAGCAGAATAGAAAGGAAGTATTTTTACGTCTCTCAGCCTAATCTCATAGATTAATGTCCAGCCTGTAAATTCCTCAGCGTGCAGAAGCTGATTTCTTCCTTGCACGGTTGAAGACAGAATAATCTCTTACGTAATGACCCGCAGTCTGGGGCAGGGCGCTCATTAACAGCTGCCTAATCCGACCGAGCAGTGCTTATGACTGCGGCACTGACCTGAGACCCTCTCCTTCCGGTGAATGCTGTCGGCAGTACTCCAGAGTGAAAGACTCCGTCGCCGCCGAGCCGGCGTGCCAGCGGACGGTGGCTGTGTCCCAACACACTATGCAGTCCTCGGCCTTGATGGTGGGGACGGCGGGCGCTGGGGACACAGGGACACAGGGACACATTAGCTGTACCGGAAGGAGGGCACCAGTGGCTGGCGGGGGATGCTCGTGAGGGAAAGGAAGAGTGACCTCCCTGAAAACCCATGGCATAGTTAGCTTTATCTGTCCAGCAATGATCTTTTGCTTATTTGTGTTTCAATGGCAGAGGGCTACATTATGGGGAAAAAACCCCACGCTGGGAAAGTCACTGTGAATATTTGTGCATTTCCTTGCACATCCTTAGAACATCCGTGTAGATTTTTATGCCTTTCCCCAAGTGCATTTTCCCCATTTCTGCCATTCTTTAAGGAGCAGAGCACCAAGGCAGTACTGCGTACAGCTCTCCCCAGATCACTTCAATCCTGTCCTCAGCCGTTCCTGCATGAACTGCATCAGAAACAAACGTGCTGCTGCAGAACTGAGGGGGAGATGCTGACTTTCTGCTTAATTATGTCCTGTTTATTTTTTCAATGCAGATACTAAAATTTGGTCCCGTAATTTCTCTTTTTTAGAGCCTCAGTTTAAGAACTACAGGCCCAACTGCAAGACAGAAAACTGAATGTAAAATAGTGCACTGAATGCAAGTAATCAAAAGCTATTGTGTGAAATAGCACATCCAACATCGTAGGCTGAAAATGGATTAGTTGTATTCACTTCCTCTATTTCTTTCCAGGGAATAGCAACATAAACAAACCTTACAACCTGTTGTTGAAACTCATATAAACAGTCTTAATACCAATCCTTAAAAGAAAAGTTATTAATTAAAAAAAAGGTCATAGAAAGTTATTTTACTTTTAAAGAGATCAGGTTCCAAATAGGAGGCCTAAGACAAAAGTAGAAATTAGACAATTTTATGACAAGATAATCTTATAGAACTGCAACCAGCATTACAGATGCATTCTGTTTTGTAAGAAAAATAATTTGTTATTAGTAGAAAAGGAAAGAAAAAAACCTCATAAGTACATATTGATTTCCTGGTTTAGTGAAAATCAGGAGGTTAGCAATCCAGGTTAAGATGTACTTGATGTTTTACTACAGGAACAGCTAATCTAGGTATTCAGCAGAACAAAGAATCTGTGGTATAGATTCTCATCTGGTAATAAATCTGTGTAGCTCCCTTAGCAATAATCCTTTAATTCTCTTCTGACATATTTGATTATTGTCTGGTTTTAAATGCATCTGTTTCTAAAGAATGAAAAATTAATCGCTAAATCCCCCAATATCTGCATTCAGAAACTGACACACATATCCACATTTATGTATGTGCAAACAGTACATCACAAGACATCAAGTACTTTTTAAAATTTAAATTATCTGTCTAAAGAGTAGATGGAGTCAGCATACCAGAAAAAAGTTGTTACTGTGCTTCTGAGATTTTTAACAAATTAACTGCAGTTACTCAAGCTGTACTAATTAGAATATATATCTGATTTCCTGGTAATATTCCAGCACTCATATAAGTGATCTTATATGAGAGCAAAGAGCAGAAAAGGGTAAGTAAATTCTTACTCTGTCCCTCAGATACAGGATGAGAATCACATAGGTTTTGAACGACAGAAGAAGGTGCATTCGCTCCTATGTCTTTAGGATTGCAAAGAGCCTTCATCTGGAGATCAATTTGAGATGGATGGGGTGGGGGGAAGGTGGGGCTATAGAGGGATACTTGCTGCCTTCAGCATCATTCCCTCACAGAAAATACTGCTTGGAAACAGCATGTTCCCCAGGGGAGGGGAGGACAGGCTGTGAGTTTGGGAGGTGGAGGAGCAGGAGACAGGAGGTGCTGGGGGGATGCTGCTGCAGCAGCATGCTGCATTCCCCACAACTCCCCAGGCCCACTGCCACCTCCATGCATGCAATCCCAATGGGGAAGCCTTGGAGGGGTTCCCAACACCTGGAAGAGGCACAGCTTTGATCCACTATTAATGTGTATGTTCCCGTTACTGCATATACCAGCAAATGATTTTCTTGTATGTGCCAACTTTTAATCTGAATTACTGAAAATAAACTCTCTAAATTCTTGCTTCTGAGTTTATATTGCTAATTGGACTACTTGAAGAATCAAAGCATTGTAGCTTCATATCAAAGCAGCCAGGCTCACACTGAAGAACTGGTTTCCATTACCAGTGCTCATCTTTCCACCCTTGGCCTTAAGGGGATGCAGCGGTTTTGCATCAGTCAGTGCTCAGCATTGTCCCCACAAGTCCACCTGGGGCTCAGCGTGCTCCAGAGGGAGTTCACTTAGCTTGAGGGAAGGTATTTAATGAGCCCTTATTTGATCTAGTTTATTTGTTTTCTTAAAGAAACAGACCAAAGGAAGGCATCAAAGACTTGAGGAAATTAACTTCTTCAGAAGGCTTCAGTTTTGAGAAAAAGAATGATGAGCCTGATGCCAAAAGGCAAATACAGTTCTTAAAAATAATGACTTCAGAGAGGTGAGAACCCCTTTTTAAATTATGATTTATTAGCTAGTAATAACTCATTATTATTTGACCATTTTGCAGGAATTCTCACAATTACATTGTTGTAATTGCTCACAAGTACATTGTTGATGTCATAAAATTTGAATTTCTACTTTGAATTCTTTGGAAAAACATCTTTGCTAAAAATATGAATAGCAAATTGAATATCAAGGAGAATTATCAATAAATTTGAAGTCTAGTGGATTAAGCAAAAGGCTTGAAGCTGTGGTTGCTGCCAAGTGATTTCAACAATACACTCAGTGTTGTACAGAGTTATTTCATTACGAAATTGTTAAATGTCTGTATTTTGTAACTGCAAGAAGCAGTAGCACTAAAAAAATCATCTGGCAAAAGGGCCTCAGACACAAGAGGCTTCACTTTGTTCGTAATTCAAGAAGCAATATTTTTGTCAATACAAATTATTAAAGAAATTAAATCTCAGGAAAATTAATCAGTCAAATGAAGCTCATAAACAATACTTGTCTAATTACTCAATTTATATCACTTAAACAGCAGCAGAGCCTCTCAGCCACACCTGAGATTTGTGTTCCACTGAGCTAGACACAGCATGTAACCTCGGTAAAGCAGGCCTTCCCCTGAAAAGTTAATCATTTAAATCAATGCAATATAGATGTATTTGGGAGGATGGCAGAGAGGCAAAATATGCAGCTGTCACCTCCATTTTCCACAGGAGAAGCAGCAGCACAGAGCAGCCAGGTGGCTTTCCCAGAGCTGCCCTGGAGCATTGCAGCTCACTCAGAAGAGAAATTCATAATGTGCTGCCCCAATGCCCCAGTCACAAGGCCTGAGACTGGAAACGTCTTCAAATCTGAATACCTTCAGGTTTCCTCCCAGGAGCAAATATGCTGCTATCTCTTAGCAAAAAGGGAAATGATTGCGAGTTGCCTGCTATCTGCCAGATGGGCTAAATGAAACAGTTTCTTCTGTTTCAGTAACACTGTGGACTAGAATTGGTCTAAGAACCTGAAGCTTATAATAATAAAATGCCAAAATAACAATCAAATGCCAAAATATGTACATACCCGTTTTAAAAATGGCTTTTTCACTGGGTAAGCTACATCCTGTGCAGTTCACAGCCATGACCCACACACTGTAACAGTGATCCGGCTCCAGGTCCTCCAAAATGCAGTGGCTCTCCTTCACTGTCACTCTGTATTCTTCCACCAAAGCTAGGAGGAATACACACACGCACAGGACGTTACACTCACGTGTTTCACTGGTAGGGCCTATGATTGCGCCTCTTGACTAACATGTAAAAACCAGTCAATTAAAAAAATCCAGAAAGCATTACTAGCCAAGATCTCCATATTTTACTCTGACTCAGTTTTGACAAAGTTTTTGACATGCCCTTGAGTTGCGTGCATTCAAACCCCGTTGATGGCAAGGGGAGATTATGACCCTCAGTCCTACTGAGGACTAGGCTGCAAATTTGGGACATACAATCAGCAGTTATCAACTCTGGTTTCACCTCTCTATAATATAACATAACAAAACAATTTATCATAATGGAATTTATAGCCCTTAGCTATAAATTAGCTATTATAAAAAGCCCTTAGCATCCTTTAGAGTGCACACAAATACACACATGCACCTGCACACACACATGCACACACGGATTTGTGCAGAGCCCAGTTGCTTTAAGTGACTTTATGATCAGCCTGAGCCTTTTAATGAATGAGCATTTCAATCCTCTTTTCTCAATTCCCATATTTAAGATTTAAAATATTTTAATGTCTTTTTGAAAAAAAAATCCTTGCTTACATGTGGAACTACTGTGGAAATAGTGATTATCTTTTCCTGTCATTTTTTATTAGGACACATTTCTGAAGTACATGCAGGGCCCTGAAAACCGAATCAAGCCCATCCCTTTGGGAGCTCTATCTGCAGTCCTCATTAGTACCCACGGGGCAGCAGGGACACATCCTCTCTGAAGGTCAGGCCACTTCATAAAAGGGCACCTAAACAGGGATGTTGCTGCTTCTCTGCAAGCAACTGCCCTGTACTTTGTAGACCACGCTATTTACCATGCATTTTGGGGAACGAAGGGGAGAAGAAGGAACAGCAACTACTTTGCGCTCTCCTCCACTGTTACCTGTCCTTAGTCCTATGCATGATTTCTTCACAGCCCCTCCTCTCTCTGCATCCTGGGCCCTCCCCTGCTGCTTGGCCTCCCCTCTGCTGACCCGAGACCAGAGCAGAAAGGGCTGCTGCCATTGCAAAGGCAAGGCCTTACGCACCCCCCGCATCTTTGCTGGCTTGTGGCTCCTCCATACAATAGACCTGGAAGCAGTCGATGGTGTCCCCGTCGTTCACAGCCCAGTAGACAGCAACGGAGGTGCTGGTAGCCGAGTTTGGTTCCTGAGGTATGACAGTCGGTGTCTGTGGGACTGAGAGGAAAATCTTCAGTTATTATTCACACTCCTGTATTTTCAGCCAAATTACCTACAGGTTCATGAGGCAAACTGATCACTTATTTTCACAGAACAAACACAGCAAGCACTTGAAATATGGACAATACTGGTGCAGTTTTAGAGCAATAGGTCCGCCTAAATTAGGAACAGAAAAAATTAATTGCTTGGCATGGGAATCTGATTGCCCATTTCCCTCACAGTCTGGACAAAATAAGATCCAGACCCAGTACTGGGACCACCTGAACCCAGCACAAAGCGTGTGCCTGTGCCCTGCCCGGCTCTCGGGGTCCTTCCCTATGGGGCAGGACCATCGCACAGATGAGTCATGGCACAGCCACTTGTTTCCAACCTCCAGCAGGGCGAGGGGAGCAGTGCACTACCTCCCAGGCCTGTGGCAATCCTGGACACACAGAGCTGTCATACAACCCCAGTGGCATCAACAACCCCTCTCCTTTCCCCAGGAGACCTGCTCCCTTCAGTCACAGGGAGAGCATTCCAGCTCTGCGCTCCACTTTGAGGCATGCATGCTGATGAAACCCCAAGAGACAACTGATAACTTCAGGTCACCTCCTCAGAAAGGCCAGAAGACCCTGGAGCCTTACGCAGGCTCCTTTGGGCGACTGCCTTCTCCATTACCTGACCTTGCCTTGCGGCGCAGGCACCAGAGGAGAAGATACCCTATGAAGAGGATGCCTGTGAAAGCGGAGACTGAAAGCACTTGTTTGTAGCAAACAGCATGGGACAGCTCACTGATGGGAAGAGGGAGCTTGCAGAAGAGAACCTCCTCCAGAGACAGACATAAATGATCCCAGAAAGGTGGGCGGGGGGGAGGACCTGCCACACCAGGGAGGGATTCACGCAGTGTGTCAAACCCACCAAGAGACTGACAACAACAGGGATGTGCTTTTAGGAAAAGGAAGGCTCAGACCTCCTGCACTCACAGCCCGGGGAACAGGAGGCTCCCTGCAGCCTTGGGTCCACCCCTGCCCAGAGGTGGACTCCTACTGCAGGTGCATGACCAGGTGCTCCTGCCTGGCACAGTCATTTTCCCTGCAGACCCAGAGGACAGAGAATCCTTGGCGGGTAGGTTGAACCCGAGCTCTGCCATAGCCAAAGCACCCGAACCCCATGGGACAGTCAGGAGCATCCCTCACAAAGAGTGCTTCAAAGACCTCCAAGGTTCCCCAAATTTTATATAAACTTTGTCTGCTGATCCACACAGATCCATCCCTGATGAGATATTGTTCCCCTCTATGATTATGGCTTAAAAGAGAGGGAGGGGAAAGAAAGAAAGAAGCAAAAAGCCCTAAAAGATGTTCATTGTTAAAGTGATTGCAGGGAACAAAAATACATGGTTCTATTTCTTCACCCAGTAAATTTCCATATTGCATGAATTCTGTTAGAATCTCAGCAGAAAGCTTTTGCTTTTTTTCAGTTATCTTCACAGTAATGATGATGATCCCCTGTGGCATGAACAAGGCAAATGCAGATGCTGGCTGTTTCCTTATGATTTATACAGAGCGCTACCAGTACAGAAGGATTACATCTGCTTCCCACTGAAAAAAATTATCCTTCTCATTGCTAAAAACAATCCACATTTTGTCTTTTGACTGTATCTAGAGTTGGCCAATTTAAAAATTGATCATCTTTAGGAAAAGACTTCCTTTCAGTGCACCCAGTGGGGAAACCAGCTTTTTTCTCCTGTGAAGTTGCCTAGAAACCACTATTTGTGATCACAGAAACCCCATAACTGCAAAATTTTTTATTATGCCAAATCTGAACAGAAGCTAGCTTAATGAATGAAACTTCTGCAAAAAAAAAAGTTATAGATCAAAATTCAGTTCGGTAACATTGAAAAACATTTGATTTCTAATTTCTTTTTGCATAATATGAAACAAACTTTTGAAATGAAGTAATTTCAAAGCAAGAAGTTGAACTATTCTCTTCAGAAACAGAACATTTCTGTGTTATCAAAGTGCTGGTCCCTTTTTAAATGAATTTTAGTCAAATAAATGAGATATTTGCACAAGAAGTTTGTTTGACTAAAACATATTTTTCAACAGGAAAGTGGGACATTTTCTGATCAGTTCAGTTTTCATTGAAGTGCTGTGGTGTAAGGAAGCTTTTCCTTCATGCTACCTGATCTCCATGGCCCCCAGGAGAAAAAATAATAATCCCAAATGTTTTATGGATATTTACTCCTTTCCAGTGTAATGGGAAATAACATTTCTTTAACTTTGTGGACTTGAAGAAGGAGAGCAGTTGCATTCCTCTCTGACTTTAATGGAAGATTGTTACCATCAGCAGAGGTCCTCATCTTCTAATGGGCAGGACTCATGGCAGGCTTTGGAAATAATAATTTTCAAATTTTGAAATTATTCCCACCCTTCTTCTAGCACAGCCTGGGTTCCAGTATGCTCAACGGCATGCTGCAAGGGTTTTTTATGCTTACGCATTTGTTAATGGGGTGGCTTACATGAAAGGAGGAAGAATTTGAGGGAAAAGGGCTTTTCATTAGTGGATATGGAAAATTTGGAAATGGAGGGTGTTTTGAAGGAAAGATGTTTCTGAAGTGGTGAAAATAAAGTTCTAAGAAATTGTTCAGTAAAAGACTATTCTTTCCGAAGGAAAAATACGTGGATTGGAGAAACATGGCAAATTCACATCTATTTCATCAAATGGCTTCAGTCAAATTCTGAGAGTGTCTAACATTTGCCTCCTGTATTTGATAAATTATTTACTCAAGGCGTTCAATTCCAAATAAAGCTTCATGTAGACATTTACCTCTATTTTCCTTCAGGAAGGGCGTAATCTTGAAAAAATATATATATGTTTTGTCTACTGCTCACCAAAGTAAAAATCACAATAGCAATTGAAATACTTGGTAGTGGAAGTGAAGGATGAAAACCAGGTATTTTAGAAAGAGAAAGAGAAAGACAAAGAGAAAGAGAAGAAAGTATAAAGGATGAGGAGCTTTGAAGGTCACTTGCTAGTAGACAGTCATTCGTTTCCAGTTTGTCAAAGCAAACTGGTCTGGAGCCATTTGGTGTTCAGCAAACACAGTAGCTAATGCAAATCAACCCAAAAAGTGGATCTCAGCAGTTTGGGGAAAAACGTGTTGGAGTGACTTGTGGAAAAAGGAAATATAGCATGATAAAATGGATCTGTTATCCTGGATGACCTTGCCAGTAGGTAACAGCCCAGGAGGAAAGAATAGTTGCACTCATGGGACTGCAAGAGGGAGTTTAGGAACTAAACCAAGATACATAGCACATTTACACCACTAAGTTAACACTGGCTGAAAGTAGGTTAAAAAAAAGATCTTTTTGTCTGACTTCCTAAAGAAACGAGGCTGAGATAACACTGCATGTACAAGTGCCTGTCCAACCTCACCTGAGAAGCTTTGAATGCGTCAGGCAAATTCATATAAATCTGACAAGGAAGTTAAGGTCTCAGAGATATTCAGTTCCTCTAAGTCTAATAAAAGTGACTGTGTGGAGGACAGAGACAATCTCCCCATAGTGACACTGCTGAGTGCACTCAACTCTTATTAGACGCCAGAGAGTCTGTGCAAGATGGCACTTCTCCAATGTCCCATTAGGCACCTGAAAATCCAGCCAGGAAACAAAGCACCTTACAGAAATCCATGCTCTAGTTCCAGTGCTCAGGGACCAAACATGTGAGAAAGAGGCATCATTTGAAAAGCCAGAGAGTGACTATGACAGCGATGGTGCGTGAGATGGTGAATGGGAGGTCATAAAGCATGACAGTGAGATGTGAGCTCCCAAAACAAACCTTCTCTTGAGAAAGAAACACTGGAGTGAGACCCCATTATGAGGAAAAGGAATCCACAAATTGGTGCTGATAAATTCTTCACTGACAGCTGTCCAGATCTGGATAATTTCTACAGGTGTACATACAGGCAGAGCAGAAAGCCCACACAGGCAGGCTTTTTACAGGATATGAAATATGAGAGAGAGATTAATAAACCCCTTTATCATGTACAATTTTCACTGCTGCCCTCCGGAGTAGAAGCTGTTTCCAGCTACAGTTAAGCACTTTCCCTTTGTGTCCCCATATGCAGGGGTTTCAGGTGCCTCCTTTCACTCGGCACAAGCCCAGGGACCTCGGCCATCATCCAGCCCCTCCACTCTCCTCCCCACACCAGCACTGCTGGGGCTTCCCCCCTCAGAGGAAGCGAGTTCAGGAGACCCTTTGATTGCCTCTTCTGTCCCTGCCTGCAAGGGAACAGCAACTTCTTTAGCCTTGGGAGATTTACAGATAGAGACCTTCTGCTAGTCCTAGGTATGGATAACCTAAATGATGCAAGAATCCCGCACTTCAGCACTTTTCCCTCTGTTGCTCATCTTAGTGTGCTACTATAAGCCACACACTTGTGCACAATTAGACTTCATTTTACATCCAACTTTGGTTACTAATTATATGGTTTGCAAATTTATACTTCTCAAATAGATTCTGTTTTTAGCTTCCTAAAATTTCCAAAGCGTTGCCAAAATGTTAGCTTTTGTAAAGATGATATTCAGAGATTCTTACCAGCCATATGTTTGAAGGAGTACTGGTTGCTTTTTCCTGGACTGTTCACATAATGCTCAAACAGTGAAAAAGCACTGGGCACCTTTTCTAAAGAGAGAGTAGTATCCATTGCAAAAAGTAACCTATTTGGAAGAAAACACATAGCCATATAAATCCCTTGTGGTGTCACATAGTTTCTAAAGGCCAGGAGCAAAGACCATGTGACATACACTTCTCTAAATATTTCCCATGAACTTGAGGACAACATGCAAGGAGAAGCTGTTTCCCTACTTTTGAACACTTAGAACATACTGTGATTTCAGATCAGGAGCACAGTGAAAACAAATGCAATCTGTATACACTTGACCCATGAGAACATGAGGATTTGAAGTTCACAGCAAGACTCCCAAAAACACAGTGGTTTGGACTTACTAACACAGTGCCTTTAAAGGTTACAAACGTTAGCACTAAACTACAGCAGCTGACTCCAGAGATGTAATGTAAAGCAGCTGCTTGTGGCAAGCAAAAAAAACAAGAAGAAAGATGGATTCCACTTAATTAGCCCATATTTGCTGAGTTCATTATAGGAAAAAACACAACATATTTTTAACTCTGAGGCAGAAGCAGCTTCAAGGAAATTATAGATTTTTTCAAAGCAACTGAATTTTACCTTTCTCCCCTTCTTTTTTTTTTTTCAGTCACCGAAGTAGTTAACTATGAATAATCTTAACAAAGCACAACAAATATAAAATATACTTTCTTTAGAAAAACATGCATAGTTATATAGACTTGTTCTCAACCTTTTTTAGCAAGTCAGGTATTATCAAAGTAAAGTAATAACCAAACCCATGCATGAAACAGAATAAACATTAAGTTTAGTGTGTAAGTTAACAAATGAAGACTAAGTATACAGAAAGCCTTGGAAAATTGTTTTGTCACATTATACCTGTTCTATTCTTATGCAATAAACTACATGCAGATATGTGGCCAGGCTGTCACATTTTGACTTACAACAGGGGAGTCCAAATTGTAGTCCTAATTCTGCAAATTAATGGGAACCATGAAGGGGTGTTTGGCATATTCTCTTCAGACCACTCTCCTGGGGTTGTAATTTGACCATGAACTGAAACCCTTGTGTCATTTTTATACCCCAGTCCATCAACACATATCAGCATGCGTGTCGCTGTGATGGCTGAGGCAGCACTGACAAGGGTGTGTTTGATATGCACCGCGCAACGCCCAGGCCCTTTGGGCAAAGTCAGTGGTGGTGCGGACAAAGCAGGATTTCCCTCAGTTTGGGGGCTTGCATAAGAGGAGCCTGCAGCCAGCATGTCTGAATATTCATAGTTCACCTTGGAAAATTTATTGGGGGAATATGGGCTTATAACTGAACGCTTCTCTCATAAAGGATGGGTCTCACCAAAATTACTCCCTTGAAGAAATCACACATGGCAGACAACTGTTTGCAATTGTATGTATTTACTGGTATGTGCAGGTGGGCCAGGATGTAGCTGTGATAAGGCATGAGCCCTCTGACACATCCTGAATCAGGTGGTGCTGATGAGGAGACATGGGAAGACATCACCCCATAGTCCCCCAGTAAGCTTTTGAAAAGAGCAATGGTGGAAAATGTGGATAAAACAGCTACTTAATCTCATTTTTTTCTGGAGTTGTGTTCAGAAATATAGTCCAACAACCCCAGCCATATGAGTGACACTTTGCATTATAACCTTTCAGAGACGATGCAATACAGAACCAGACTAGTGAAAAAAGAACGTACCAGTGATGTCTAAGAGATATAAGCATGGTCAAAGTGTTTTCTAGTATATATGTGTGTGCTGTTTTTGGCTGGGATAGAGTTAATTTTCTTCATAAAAGCTAGTATGAGGTTATGTTTTGGATTTGTACTGAAAACAGTGTTGATAACACAGGGATGTTTTCGTTATTGCTGAGCAGTGCTTACACAGAGTCAAGGCCTTTTCTGCTTCTCACACCACCCCGCCAGCGAGTAGGCTGGGGGTGCACAAGAAGTTGGGAGGGGACACAGCTGTGACAGCTGACTCCAACTGACCAAAGGGATATTCCATGCCATATGACGTCATGCTCAGCATATAAAGCTGGGGGAAGAAGAAGGAAGGGGGGGACGTTTGGAGCGATGGCGTTTGTCTTCCCAAGTAACCATTATGCGTGATGGAGCCCTGCTTTCCTGGAGATGGCTGAACACCTGCCTGCCGATGGGAAGTAGGGAATGAATTCCTTGTTTTGCTTTGCTTGTGTGCACGGCTTTTGCTTTCCCTATTAAACTGTCTTTATCTCAACCCACAAGTTTTCTCACTTTTACCCTTCTGATTCTCTCCCCCATCCCATTGTGGGGGGAGTGAGTGAGCGGCTGTGTGGTGCTTAGTTGCTGGCTGGGATTAAACCATGACAGTCCTTTTTGATGCCCAACGTGGGGCTCGAAGGATTCGAGATAATGACAGGTTTGACTGGAATGTGCTAGATGGAATTTATAGCTGTTATTGCTGTTTAGCTATTAATTGGCAGGCTCTTGTGCTTGCCATGGGGCTTACTTGCCTTACTGTATATTAGAGTCTAGTGCTCATTAGTGGCTGCATTTTGCTTTTGCTGCTTGCTGTAGTGCTGTACTGCTTATCATCTTACTGTGCTGGGCCTGGGAACATTTTGATAACAGCAATGGCGATGTGCCTGGGCTGGCAGATGGCCAGGGCATTGCTGCTGTTTCTGTGCTGCTGTACTGGACAGGCTGGAACGCCAGTGTGAACTCGAGTCGAAGGGACTGTGACCTGTGGATGAGCAGGACACCCCGAAGCGTCTGTGGCCATGAATAAGTCCACATCAGAGCAGGTACATCTCGAAGCATCTGTGGCCGTGGTAATGTCTGTGCCGCAGCAGGTATACCTCTGAAGGGATTGTGGCCTAAGGATAAGTCCATGCTGGAGAAGGTACACCTCGAAACATCTGTGGCTGTGGATAAGTCCATGCTGCAGCAGGTACACCTTGAAGCATCTGTGGTTGTGCATGAGGTCATGCTGGAGCACCTCAAAGCGTGTGGCCATGGATAAGCCCACGACAGGGGAGGTACACCCCTGGAGGGACTGCAACCATGGGTGAGGCCATGTTGGAGCAGGTTTACTTCTGAAGGGACTGTGGCTGTGGGTAAGGCCACGCTGGAGCAGGTATATCTCTGAAGGCATTGTGGCCCATGGAGAAGGCCACACTGGAGCCGGTGCACCTCGAAGCGACTGTGGCTGTGGATAAGTCTATGCCGCAGCAGGTATACCCCTGGAGAGACTGTGGCTCATAGATAAGGCTCCACTTGGAGCAGGTACACCCTTAAGGGACTGCAGTCTGTGGATAAGTCCAAGCCAGAGCATGGGCAAGGGAAGGAGTTCATTGCAATGTTAAACCCTATGGTCTGGTCCAAAGGGACCAGGGGTGGAGATTGTAATGGAAATACCTTTAAATTGTTGTAACCCATGATTTGAGTTCCATATTATAGGAATTACTATAGCGGGAACCACCTGAACCAATGGAGGACAAGCCTTACAAGAAGCAGTGCAAGTGCAGCAATGACCCGACCTGAGCTGGCTTTGGTGCCCAATAACTCCATGCAACACACCACCTCTCCTGTCCTGAGTGACCACCATAACAGATGGAGCCCAAAGTCATGGACTAAATGAACTCAGTGGACATTTTGTGGACATTTCTGGACATTTTACAGACATTTTACAGGGGTGGTCCATAGACTAAGGGAATGATATCTGTGTATTGTATCAAAGGATGGGAAGGGGGGTGGTGGGTAATGAGAATGTATTGGATAGTGTGGGACCTGAGTATGACGTAAAAGGTAAGGAATAAGGGGTGGAGAATGTGCTGGTTGTGGCTGGGATAGAGTTAAATTTCTTCATAGAAGCTAGTACGAGGTTGTTTTGGATTTGTACTGACAAAAGTGTTGATAATAACACAGGGATGTTTTCGTTATTGCTGAGCAGTGCTTACACAGAGTCAAGGCCTTTTCTGCTTCTCACACCACCCCACCAGCATCTAGGCTGGGGGTGCACAACAAGTTGGGAGGGGACACAGCTGGGACAGCTGATCCCAACTGACTGAAGAGATATTCCAGACCATATGACATCATGCTCAGCATATAAGGCTGGGGGGAGAAGAAGGAAGGGGGAGTCCTGGTTTCGGCTGGGATAGAGTTAAATTTCTTCCTAGTGCTGTGTTTTGGATTTAATATGAGAAGAATGTTGATAACACACTGATGTTTTCAGTTGTTGCTAAGTACCCTGCTAGTCAAGGACATTCAGCTTAAAAAAAAAAAAAAAAAACACCAAAAAAAACCAACAAAAAAAAAAAAAACAAAACAAGCGTTAGAAGGGAGCATAGCCAGGACAGCTGGCCCAGCTGGCCAATGGGGTATTCCATACCATGTGACATCATGCTCAGTATATGAATGGTAGGCATGTTCCAGGAAGTAGTGATCGCTACTTGGTTATCAGTCAGCACAGGTGGTGAGCAATAGCATTGTCCATCACTCATTTTGTATATTTTATCATTATCATTATTATTATTTTCCCTTTCCTGTTCTATTAAACTGTCTTTATCTCAACCCACAAGTTTTTCTCTTTTTTTTTTACCCTTCTGATTCTCTCCCCGTCCCACCGGAGGTGAGGGAGTGAGTGAGCAGCTGCGTGGGGTTTGGCTGCCTCCCGGGTTAAACCACGACAGTCCTTTTTGGCACCCAACGTGGGGCTCGAAGGGTTGAGATAACGACACATCTGACCTGAACGGGTTAAAACAAATTTGTTATAAGCATTCATGATATCAGTTTAGTACTCGCTGGTCAAAATGTTGGTTTATTTGCTCTCAGAGTTGTTGGATCTGTTCTTGGAGGTTTGGTATGTAGCACCCTACTGGCTGTATATACTGCTGATTATCAGTATTTATGTGGGGTTGGTCATCTCTGGGAAATGGATTAAGGCCATTGCTTTGCTATACTGTGTGACGCTGGTTTATGTTATAAAATTATTAGTCATGAGCCTGTACTCAGCACTGCCATCATTCCTATTCTTCGGGAGCTATCTTTTGGAAACTATTAATAATTACACTTTTTACCTCTTCTCCTCGGAGAGCCAATTTATAGGGGAGACAGCTTCCTTCACCTTCCCCTTCTCCTCCAGGCTGATTACAATAGCTCTTGAGGATTTTGAATATCCTTGGGATGTTCAAACCAGCATGTTCCTAATGCTATGTCTCCTGAATGTGTTTCAGGCGTTGTTTAAGGTTAAAAAATTATTTAAGAATATCACCCAGAGATCTGCCCCGAGGCTGGATAGTTATGAGTGGCAGGGTGTGTGGGATAGTATGGGCAAGTGCCTAGGACAGTGGTCACCTCCAGTGTTTTGGAACTTCACCCCTGAACAAGTGCAGAATCCTGAAAAACTAAAATATTTGGAAAACGTATGCTGTCACCCTGGCAATTCCAGAGAGACCCAGATCACTGCAATGTGCTGGGGCCTGGCCCATGCCTACCGAGCCCTGTTCAACGCTCTTCAGAACCCTCAAGGGGGAGAGAAGGTCTCTGGATCTGATGACAAAACGACGGGCACTGCAGCTACTTGAACCCCGGAGACGGGCACTGCAGCTACTGGAAAACCCGCGACAAGCACTATGGCTACTCCAACCCCTGTGACGGCTACTACAACTGAACCAGAGGACCAACGCTTGCTGGTATCAGTCGCCCCTGTACAGAAGAATAAATCTTGGAAGCGAAAGTCAAGTCGTTTAGAAAAGGATGATGGAAAAGCAGGGCCATCACGAGGAGAGAAGGAGGAAGAGGAAGAACTCATAAACGAGACGGAAACCACCTGATCCCTATCCCTGAGTGAGTTGTGAGATATGCGGAAAGATTTCAACCATCGTCCAGGAGAGCATATTGTTACCTGGCTGCTCCGATGCTGGGATAACAGGGTCAGTAGCCTGGAATTAGAGGGGAAGGAAGCCAAACAGCTGGGATCCCTCGCTAGGGAAGGGGGCATTGACAAAGCAATTGGAAGAGGGACACAGGCCCTCAGCCTCTGGAGGCGACTGCTGTCAGGCGTGAAGGAAAGGTATCCCTTCAAGGAAGATGTTATATATCGCCCAGGCAAATGGACCACTATGGAGAGAGGTATCCAGGACCAGAGAGAAATAGGCATGCTGGAGGTAGTTTATAGTGACTTGGACAATGAGCAAGCACCCAAAGATCCAGATGAAGTCCAGTGCACGCGACCCATGTGGCAGAAGTTGGTACGGAGTGCACCAGCGTCACATGCCAGTTGGTTGGCAGTACTGTGCTGGAAAGAGGAAGAAGCACCAACGGTGGATGACATGTTTAGCAGTCTCCGGGAACATGAAGAAACTGTCTCCTCCTCCCTTGTCTCGGCTGTGGAGAAACTGTCCCGGGAGGTCCAGCAACTTGAAGAGGATATGTCCTATTCCCCACCTGTATGGACCAGCATCTCAGCCATTAAGGGTCAGCGTTCTTCTGCTCAAGAGAGAGGACATAGAAGGTACACACCACAGGGCACCCTGTGGTTTTACCTGCATGACCACGGAGAGGACATGAGGCAGTGGGATGGAAAACCTACCTTGACCCTAGAGGCACGTGTACGTGAGTTGCAAGGAAAAACAATCACACAAGGGGGTTCTCCCAGGAAAAATGCTGCTCCAGTTTTCAGGAAAAACCTGTCTCACGACGGTCCAGTTTCCAGTGAACAGTTCCCCAGACAGAGTAGAAGGGCTGATCTTACTTTGGATTCTAATGATGAAATTCTGGACTCGCATTTGCAAGAAGTGAGAAACGGATACTATGACCAGAACTAGAGGGGCCCTGCCTCCGGCCAGGTGGAGGAAAGGGACAACCGGGTTTACTGGACTGTGTGGATTCGATGGCCTGGCACATCAGAGCCACAGGAGTATAAGGCTCTCGTAGACACCGGTGCACAGTGTACCCGGATGCCATCAAGCTATAAAGGGGCAGAACCCATTTGTATTTCTGGAGTGACAGGGGGATCCCAAGAGTTAACTGTATTGGAGGCTGAAGTGAGCCTAACCAGGAACGACTGGCAGAAGCACCCCCTTGTGACTGGCCCAGAGGCTCCGTGCATCCTTGGCATAGACTACCTCAGAAGAGGGTATGTCAAGGACCCAAAAGGGTACCGGTGGGCTTTTGGTATAGCTGCCCTGGAGACGGAGGTAATTAAACAGCTGTCCACCTTGCCCGGTCTCTCGGAGGACCCTTCTGTTGTGGGGTTGCTGAGGGTTGAAGAACAGCAGGTACCAATAGCTACCACAGCAGTGCACCAGCGGCAATATCGCACCAACCGAGACTCCCTGATTCCCATCCATAAGCTGATTCGTCGACTGGAGAGCCAAGGAGGGATCAAAGGCAGCCAAGTGGTACGCCACAATCGATATTGCTAATGCGTTCTTCTCAATCCCTTTGGCGGCAGAGTGCAGGCCACAGTTTGCTTTCACTTGGAGGGGCGTCCAGTACACCTGGAACCGACTGCCCCAGGGGTGGAAACACAGCCCTACCATTTGCCATGGACTGATCCACACCACACTGGAACAGGGTGAGGCTCCAGAACACCTGCAATACATTGATGACATCATTGTATCAGGCAACACGGCAGAAGAAGCTTTTGAGAAAGGGGAGAGAATAGTCCAAATCCTTCTGAAGGCTGGCTTTGCCATAAAACAAAGTAAGGTCAAGGGACCTGCACAGGAGATCCAGTTTTTAGGAATAAAATGGCAAGATGGACGTCGTCAGATCCCAATGGATGTGATCAACAAAATAACACCCATGTCCCCACCAACTAGCAAAAAGGAAACACAAGCTTTCTTAGGCATTGTGGGCTTTTGGAGAATGCATATTCCAGATTACAGCCTGATTGTAAGCCATCTCTATCAAGTGACTCGGAAGAAGAATGACTTCAAATGGGCCCTGAGCAACGACAAGCCTTTGAACAAATCAAATGGGAGATAGTTCAGGCAGTAGCCCTTGGGCCAGTCCGGGCAGGACAAGATGTAAAGAATGTGCTCTACACCGCAGCCGGGGAGAATGGCCCTACCTGGAGCCTCTGGCAGAAAGCACCAGGGGAGACTCGAGGTCGACCCTTAAGGTTCTGGAGTCAGGGATACAGAGGATCCGAGGCCCGCTACACTCCAACTGAGAAGGAGATATTGGCAGCATATGAAGGGGTTCGAGCTGCTTCGGAAGTGGTTGGTACTGAAGCACAGCTCCTCCTGGCACCCCGACTGCCGGTGCTGGGCTGGATGTTCCAAGGGAGGGTCCCCTCTACACATCATGCAACCGATGCTACGTGGAGTAAGTGGGTCGCGCTGATCACACGACGGGCCCAAACAGGAATCCCCAGTCGCCCAGGAATCTTGGAAGTGATCATGGACTGGCAAAGATTTTGGAATATCGCCAGAGGAGGCCCCACTGTATAATAAACTACCAGAAAATGAGAAGCAATATGCCCTGTTCACTGATGGGTCCTGTTGCCTTGTGGGAAAGCATCGGAGGTGGAAGGCTGCTGTATGGAGTCCTATATGACAAGTCTCAGGAACTCCTAAAGGAGAAGGTGAATCGATCCAATTTGCAGAGGTGAAAGCCATCCAGCTGGCCTTGGATATTGCTGAACGAGGAAAATGGCCAGTACTTTATCTCTATACTGACTCATGGATGGTGGCAAATGCCCTGTGGGGGTGGTTGCAGCAGTGGAAGCAGAAAAACTGGCAGCGCAGAGGTAAAACCACCTGGGCTGCCGCATTGTGGCAAGATATTGCTGCCCGGGTAGAGAACCTGGTTGTAAAAGTACGTCACATAGATGCTCACGTACCCAAGAGTCGGGCCACTGAAGAACACCAAAACAACCAGCAGGTGGACCAGGCTGCTAAGATTGAAGTGGCTCAGGTGGATCTGGACTGGCAACATAAGGGTGAATTATTTATAGCTCTGTGGGCCCATGACACCTCAGGCCATCAAGGAAGAGATGCAACATATAGATGGGCTCGTGATTGCGGGGTGGACGTAACCATGGACGCTATTGCACAGGTTATCCATGAATGTGAAACATGCGCTGCAATCAAACAAGCCAAGCAAGTAAAGCCTCTCTGGTATGGAGGACGATGGCTGAAATATATAAATATGGGGAGGCCTGGCAGATTGATTATATCACACTCCCACAAACCCGCCAAGGCAAGCGCTATGTGCTCACCATGGTGGAAGCAAGCACCGGATGGCTGGAAACATATCCCGTGCCCCATGCCACCACCAGGAACACCATCCTGGGCCTTGAAAAGCAAGTCCTATGGCGACATGGCACCCCAGAAAAAATTGAGTCAGACAACGGGACTCATTTCCAAAACACCCTCATAGACACCTGGGCCAAAGAGCATGGCATTGAGTGGGTCTATCACATCCCCTACCATGCACCAGCCTCCGGGAAAATCAAACGATACAATGGACTGCTAAAGACTACGCTGAGAGCAATGGGTGGTGGGACATTCAAGCATTGGGATCCACATTTAGCAAAAGCCACCTGGTTAGTCAACACCAGGGGATCTTTCAATCGAGCTGGCCCTGCCCAATCAAGACTCTTACGTACGGTAGATGGAGATAAAGTCCCTGTCGTGCACATAAGAAATATGCTGTGGAAGACAGTCTGGGTTACTCCTGCCTCTGGCAAGGGAAAACCCGTTCGTGGGATTGCTTTTGCTCAAGGACCTGGGTGCACTTGGTGGGTAATGCAAAAGGATGGGGATGTCCGATGCGTACCTCAAGGGGATTTGATTTTGGGTGAAAATAGCCAATGAACTGAATTTTATGATGTCAATTGTTATATGATATTGTATATCATCATTTCTATGGTTGCTATCAATGGTATAGCAGTAAAAATCACCCAGATTAATGAAGAATGAACTCCGATGAAACTAAGCAAAGTGCAATGGTGATAGAACCAGATGAGCGCAGCAATACTGAAATGAGAACTGGCTTCAGGATGCAACAGCCCAACACCACACACCATCTCTCCTGCCCTGAAAGACTGTTATGACAGATGGAGCCCAAAGTCATGGACTAAATGAACTCAATGGACATTTTAGAGGGATGGCCCATAGACTAAGGGAATTATATCTGTGTGAATATATAAATATATATATAAAGACAAGAAAGGTGGTGGTGATTAATTGGAATGTATTAGAAAATGTGAGACCTAGGCGTGACATAAATGGTATAGAATAAGGGGTGGATACTGTCCTGGTTTCAGCTGGGATAGGGTTAAATTTCTTCCTAGTGCTGTGTTTTGGATTTAGTATGAGAAGTATGTTGATAACACAGTGATGTTTTCAGTTATTGCTAAGTACCCTGCTAGTCAAAGACATTCAGCGTTTAAAAAAAAAAAACCAAAAACGAGCATTGGGAGGGAGCACAGCCAGGACAGCTGGCCCAGCTGGCCAACGGGGTATTCCATACCATGTGACGTCATGCTCAGTATATGAATGGTAGGTGTGATCCAGGAAGTACCGATCGCTACTTGGTTATCAGTCAGTGTGGGTGGTGAGCAATTGCATTGTGCATCACTCATTTTGTATATTCTACCATTATCATTATTATTATTTTCCCTTTTCTGTTCTATTAAACTGTCTTTATCTCAACCCATGAGTTTTTCTCACTCTTACCCTTCCGATTCTCTCCCCGTCCCACTGTGGTGGGCGGGAGTGAGCGAGTGGCTGTGTGGTATTTGGCTGCCTGCCGGGTTAAACCACGACATGGGGGACATTTGGAGTGATGGCATTTTGTCTTCCCAAGTAACCATTACGCATGATGGAGCCCTGCTTTCCTGGAGATGGCTGAACACCTGCCTGCCGATGGGAAGCAGTGAATGAATTCCTTGTTTTGCTTTGCTTGCGTGCACGGCTTTTGCTTTCCCTATTAAACTGTCTTTATCTCAACCCACGAGTTTTCTCTCTTTTACCCTTCTGATTCTCTCCCCCATGCCACCAGGGGGGAGTGAGCGGCTGTGTGGTGTTTAGTTGCTGGCTGGTGTTAAACCACGACAGTGTGTATAATAATAACTACAAGGAACATCTGTTTAAAAATGTCAGTGTAGAGATTTAAAATTGAGCTGACATTTTAAAATGCTACTTGTTTAATTGATGTATTACATAACACATGGAAAACACTTCAAAACCAGTTAGTTATAGCAACAAGTATAAAGCTGCTTCTCTTATTTTCATTATTTGCAAGGTTTATAAAAGTAGCTACAAATATTAGCAGTGTATTTTCAATCTTGCAAACATTAAATGAAGCATCCGGCATGCTAGGCCTAGTATTCACTACAGTGCACTTAACCCATACTTCATATACCTTTTATTCAATTCTTTAGATGACTAAAGGAGGAAAAAAAGAAATGTATTAACAGCTTTAAAACCCTGAAAATATTGAAGAGCCACTCATCTAACAGCCCTGCTACTCTCCACAGACATAAAATACACACAGCTTTATTGACTTGATGTTGGCTGGGATGCTGCTCATTCACACCAGCAGAGAATTTGGTTCCTTAAGAATATTCCAGTTCAAAGCTCTGGCTCAGCAAGGTGTTAGAGTCTATATCTCGTTTAAATCTCCTGAGGGGTCAGTATTCAATATCCAGATATAAAGACCAGAGCACAGTCAAATACTTTCCTAAACCAAGGTTTTTACAGAAGGAAATCACTTGCACATTCAGAACACTTAAATCCAAATTCTGGCTGAAATCTCCTTCATAACTTCTGATTACCAGAAGCTGGGTCAGATTTGTACCTGTGGAGTGAGAGCTTCTCCCATGCTCTATGAATCTTCAGGTTACATTTCCTGGCTCATAGACAGAAAAGTTCCTGTCCTCTATTGCTAACAGTAAGGGGCAGGGAACCTTTTATGATCTCATCTAGTTAAAACCTTGAGGGCTGTGGGAAATAATTTTCCCACCCCACAAAAGAATTTCAGATTACGAAGTTTTCTTTTTGCCGAAGGACTGATCCAGTACCTTGTAAAGTTCAGGAAAATAAGATATATTTCTCACCCATCCCAAAATAGCCAATCTTCCATGGTATTCACTTGGTTACAGGATACTAAGTCATTAGGTAGCTTGGAACAGGTGAGAAAGCCAAATATTGCTCCACCATTTCTATAACTGATGGTATATGGGCTGGGGGCTTGTATTTGGGAAGCTGTTTTATTTTGCCTGAATGATCAGTTTTCAAACAGTAATTTGAACTTTTCATTTCTTGAATTCCAGGATAGTTTTTGCAACTTCCAAACTACATGCTAATTCCATAATGGGAGAAGATTATTGTCCCAGAAATTCCATCCCCTTCAAGACTGCTGATACACTTCTATGGAGGAGCAAGTGCCACAGCTGACTTACAGACAATTATTGCAGCACAAGAACAATCTTGGAGAACCCAGGCCATTAATGATTCACCTGCAAGACTCTCTGAAACCAGTTTACGACTGACTGATGACTGTATCAACCAGGTAACTCAAGTCATGCAGATTTACAAGGGATGTTTTTTAAATCCAGAAAGGACCGTTACAGACATGTATTTCACATGCACATTCCTAAACCTAGCCCGTTTAGACATTTTTCAGTAGTAAACATTTATCATAGCCTCAGTAATTTAAGTGCGTAACTACTCTCAGTGTCTGCTCATTAAAAAAAAAAACCCACCAAAAAACAAAACCAAAAAACCAAAACCCCAGAAACCCAACCCAACAACAACTCTGCTTCCCGTTTGGATAATTTTCAATTACACTTTATTGTTTCACCTTTATTTTTCCTACATTAAAGTACCTTTTACTGTAACATTTCTTACTCCTCAATGGATAATTAATTCTAGATAAATTATCGAGCTGTCTCTTAGACTTCTCTTCACGAAACAAAACAGATAGATAGAACCATTTTAATGGCATAAGGCATGTTTTCATCCTATGCATCATCTTTGCAATTCTCTCTGAGCATTCACATGACAAAAGCAAACGATCTAGCAGTTTCAGAGTAGAATAGCTGAGCTTGCAGGATTTAGCTAGCTTAAAAAAACCAGGAAGGTAAATAACTTATTCTCAGCCTAGGTACTGTATAAGTGCTTTCCTAACTAGTATCATAAAAGCTACAGTATGAAAGCCGTTTTTACTTACATTTAGGAAAACAAATCCATCGAGTTCTTCCATTTCTTTTGCTGTTGTCTCCAAAGTTTCCTTTGCTGAATCAACAGTTTGCTGGAAGTTAACCATCTGCTCATACAGGTACTCCATTTTCATCTTCTTCACTTTCTCTAAGTTCTCTGATTTCTCATCATATTGTGCTACCACTTTCTTAAGTATCTCTTCATTCTGCTTTTCCAATAACTCTGCATTTTTCTTACAGTTTTCCTGGAAAATAAAAACAGATGTAAATTGATCTGCAGAATAAAATTACAACATTTAATGAATACACAGAAATTCTCCATTACCCATACATGAGCCTTCCACCAGACTCCTTCTGGCATCCTGACAATAAGAGAACTTTATTTCTGTAAGCAAGCTCATCTGGGAGAAATAACGCTGGAGAAATATGTTAAAAACAATGGCAGATTTTTTTTTTAATGTGAGTGTTTAAAATTAAACTTTATATTTAAGCATAGAGACAGGAATTCTGATTACAAAATAGCTAAAATTCCATACTTTCAACTGAAGTTAATACAGTCCTCAAGGCTTAAGAACTTATGGACGTTGGGCAACTCATTTAGATGCTTAACACAGGATTCTAAATAAAGACACAAACAGTGTGAGCTTTTTTTATAAGCATAAAAAAATGAAGGGAACTTTTTCCTCCAGTGCTTGACAGTCACATATTCCACTTTGCAATAATGTGCAAAAAAAGCAATCTTCTTTTTTTCCCCTAAAGGTAGCTCTTTCCAGTGGGAGAAGTCAGTTTGAGGACTGGAGAAACAGCCCATTTTAGTGGAAACAATGACACTACAAAACAAGGCAAGCATATCTTAGAAGTAATTTTGTAGAGGGAAAGAAAACTAGTGTGATAAAACACTGGACTGACTTACCTCAACAGCGTTAAATAGCGATTCAATATCACTCACAAACTCTTCAATCTTCATTGACTTTTCTTCCAGTGCTATTAGCAATTCACCTAACTGATCCTGAAATTTCAAATGTTTCAGTAACTATGTTATTTTATAAAGTTTTCACACACAACTTATTTTAGGTTAATATTTTTGTTTTGCCATGAGCCACCATTGGAACAATTGCTAAATTAAGTTCAATTATCTCCCTGGCTACAAAGACAAGCACAGAAATAGCAACAGGAACAGTCACAAAACTGTATCCAAACAAAAAAAAAAGTGAGCTCAGTTCAACAAGGTGCTGAGTGTCTATACAAGTTGTTGAACTCTACGAATTCCAGTGTAGCTTTGCTAGAAACCGAGGGTACTCAGAGCCTCATGAGAGTCCTCAAGAGATCACAGGAACAAGCCCATAAAAAGGAAGATAACACAGGTAATTATGAGACTGATAGATTATGCAGCATTGTGATTTTTTTTTTTTTTTAGAATTTTAAAGATATTTCCTATAAACCAGAATCCATCAAAATCACTGGTTGAATTAGATGTGGAAACAAAAGCAGTCCAAGGGACAACAGGCATCAGAGACAACTCAGAACTTTTTCTTAGTCCTTCTTGACCTTTTGTGAAAGCAAGCTGGCCATCTGCTCAGGTGCAATTTATAATTTATAAAAATAGTTTTAATTAGCTGGCATAAATCTAAAAGGAAGGTTAACTTCTTTTGGTAACAGCTTCCTATTATGGCAAACTTCTACAGCTAGATCTGTTGAAAACTAGCATATGACTTTCCATTACTTATAAATGTCACATTGGACTGTAAAACTGAAAGCTCACTTTATAAATATTTACGGTCAATCACCAAGATTCAGAGGCAAACTTCTGTTTGTCAAGATAACCTATAAAATCTGACAGATGCTATCCATAGCTCATTTTATTTACTGTGAAACTATGTTCCTACAGTTAAAATTCAGGCAACAAGCATTTTGCTATATTAATGTTTTCTCAGTAATTATACAGAGGTAACAAGAAACATACAAATGCCGTCTCAGAGTAGCCTGAGCCCTGAATGCTAGAAATCATGTGAAGCAAGCCTGTGTTGTGGCCAGATTTAATATCGGCTTCATGTCCATGCTCCACAGCCAGGGAGTGATATTATGGGACGTTTATTTGTGGCTTAACTTGACTTGCTGCAATGCAGGTACATTCGAGGGATGGCTGGGGTCTGTGACTTTATTACTGACTTACTGGTGGCTAATTATCACTTCTAAGTCAAGCATGAATGGACATATATAAAAAATAACTCTGCTGTCATACATCCGCACACCATGGAGATAGTTTGTAAATATTGATATTTGAAACTGGCACATTAACTCCTCCTACTTTTAATTTCTCTTTCTTGTATATGAGTTAACATAAAAAGAACATAAATACCAGTGATACAAGCCCTTCGGGAATTTTAATGAAATTACACAAAATTTGTATTATCGTCAACCAAACGTGTGCCAGGAAAGAGACCTCACCTTTCAGATACTGGGGTGAGATTAAATAGCTGGTCACCAAGAAAAGAACATCTGTATACTTACACATGAACAAATCTGATATGGGAAAAGTGAGACATCACATGCATGCTGTTTTCACAAGCAGAACTGCAATTTAATGAAGAATAGCTTCCACAGAAACAAAAGCATATTCACTAGTATTGCTAGCAAAGGAGTACGCTACTGAAATGGAGGGCATTTTTATCTATCTTTTAGAGTGGTACAGCTTAGAAATAGTGGGAAGAAGTAGGACTTGCTAAACTCTTACCTGCACTACAGCTAAACACTATTGGCACAGATGAACATGAACTGAACAGAAAATGAGGATGGAGTTTCAACAAAACCATGTAGTGTAAACTGTGTAACTAGTCTAACATCTCTGAGCAAACAACACACATAACTGGGACGGGGAACACTTTATGAGGATACTGGTCCCCACATATGGAGGTTTCTGTACCTTGTCAAGTGAAATGAGCTGCTGTTACTAAAAATTTCTTTTCATAGAAATGACACTCTTCCCATTTCTCCCCCTACACATACAAATCAGACAAACTTACACAGATAAGGCGGCTAAAAGATGGAAAGTCTGGTAACAGCTACATATAAACAAGGTCATTCAAACTTCTGAACAAATAAAAATATCAGCTTAACAAGCCTAGGACTCTAGAGAATACCTTAATGGTAAGATAGTCTCCCTTCAAGAGCTCTCACAGGTGTTTAGGAATAGTTTTTATTTTATAGATACTGTGACTTAGCCTCTGGACTGCTCTCTGAAGCCTCTCCACTGACAACATAGGAGGCCTGGAGAAATTAGCCTCAGTATTGCCTTCCCTCACCCAAATTAATTCTTACCTTCATCTTGGTTGCAGCAGCATCTAGTGTTGTGACTTCATGGTCTTTATGTTCTCCAAAAAGCTTGTCAATAGCAGATATTGGGCATTTGCAGTGGTAACAATATGTGTCTGCTTGCACTTTCTTCAGTTCTCTTTGTGGGCTCTCAACTTGAGGAATGTTTGTTGCTGATTTTTCAGGATATATCACCACAAAGCCTGAATCTTCAAGCTCAACAGGTGTTCTTTGCTCTGGCTCATTATCAAATTCATAACTATCACCAACATGCTCAAAAGAGTCCCTGTCTTCAAATAATAGCTCCTCGTGTGTGAATTCAGATGATATTACATCTTGCAAAAGTTCTTCTTGTGTAATCACATCATAGTCCATTGACTCAGTGAGATCTTCATAAACATCAGGGTGCTGCTCCTCTCTTTGCAAGTCTGGCTTCTCTGTTTGCTGAATGGTAGGGACACGTGAAAGATTTTCCTGGGTATACTGATCATCTTCACTGTCTTCAACAGGAGTCCTGACATATGGGACATATTTTTCCATTTGAGGAACTGCTGTTATTTCATGCTGTTCTTCCTGCTTATTACCAGCTTCTTGATATGCAGCTCCCTGATAAGCCACTAGTTGACTATACTCTTGATGACTTGACTGCTCTGGCAATTCCTCAGTTGTTTCTACAGGTACATTTTCTTCTTCTCTTTGTTCAGTGGTATCACTTCTTGCACCTGAAAGAATTACTTTGCTTCCAAAAGGAATGGCATGCATTGGTTTACAAATTGTTGCTTGAATCTCACTGTCAACCTGGACTTTCTCTCTCTCCACAACACCCCTTTCTGGCAGAATCTCAGTTCTGACACGTGAAACATCACCAGACCCCTGCTTGTGTTTGTCCTCTGAACTCTGAACTGAAATTCCTCCACTAAAAGACTCATCCTCTGGTATCTGATCCTTTTGAGGCCCTATGGCCTTACTTGGAATTTCATCTTTAAGAATGTATTTTTCAAAATATATTCCTGTTCCATCATCTGTGTCTGAATTTCTACTAGGGAAAGACACATTAGAATTACCACTTTCCTCATCAGAAGGAGTCTCATCCTTTGTCTTTTCTCCTACTGCTTCTGCATAGAGGTCCTTGTATAAAAACGACAGAGCAGGTGGCTCCTCTAGAAGCTCTGGATTAACTGCAGCAACAGTGGTAGGGAACAACAGAGATCGTTCTAGCACTCCTTCTGAATCTAAGAGTGGGGTCCCTGGTGACTTCTGTTCATCTTCTACATTTCTAACTTTTTTACTGCTAATGTCAATTGATTTCTGCAGAGGTAAAGGTTTTGGAGCATCTGCATAGGACTGCATTTTGCTTTCTCCTTTCACAGTACCGTAAAAGACTTCATCCAGATCCTCAAGTAAGGAAAACTCCTCTTCCAAAGTATCTACCTCAGCGCTTTCTTTAAAAGATGTGGCTTCTTCCACAGGTTCATTGGGATCTTCTGTCACAAGAAACAATGAACTTGGTCTTTCAAAATGTGGCTTAATTGGGGATTTGTCATCAATCAAGGTATATTTTTCAAAATAATCCATATCAGCCATACCATTATTAGGATCCAACACTGCATTATTATTGTTTTCTGGCAACATGGAATTTTCTTGTTGTGTTTCTTCAGTTTCCTCAACATCATCATTTTTGACCAATTCTTTTAGCTCATGGCTTGCAGGCTTTCCCAACACTGAGCTTTCTGAAATTTCTGTGGTTGTTCCAGAAGCTAAGGCTCTATGGCCATCATCAGCTAATTTGCTTTTAAATGAAGGATTTGTTTCCAAGTATTCTAGTTTATCTGGCATGTGTTTACTTTCTTCTTGATCAACAGAAGAAATATGTGTAGGAGCATGAATATTGAGTATTTCATAACCTTCTGAAATAATATTAAATAGATCTTTTTGTTCAGTAGGTTCTGGAGCATGCTGACTGTCTTCTACAGCAGTCACATGTTCCATTTCTTCTTCTTCTCTTCTCAGGTAACGTTCAGGCACTTCAGACACTTTGTCTACCTCCAGATGTTGCATTGCTTCCATTTTTGTAGGGTTTCCAATGCTAGTTTTGTCTGGACCTGGATTATCTCCTCCCAGAGATGGTAAATCATACCTTTGCGCTCTGTGACTAGTTTCTGAGGACACTCTGTGGGAAATTTCACTTGACACTGAATGAAAAACGCTAAACATATCTCCTTTATTCTTTGTAGTACCATAAACTGTAAGTTCTGTGCAACTTCCAGCTGGGAATTGTTTTGATCCAAAATCAGAAGCTTCATTTGGAGAAAGTTGAAGTCCTTGCTTGTCTACTTCTGTAGCTCTTATTGGACTAATTGAGCAAGCTTTCACCTCTTCTGCCAGCCAGCTAGCTAGCCCAAAAGATGGAATATCTGGGTTCTGCTTTTCATCAGAACTAGAGCAAATGGATTTCGTCTCTGCTGAAGAAAGGCTGCTCCGTTCACCAGAATAATGCTGAGTTTGGTGTGTCACAGTTTCATAAACAAGATCTGATGAAACAGCTCCCAGATGCTTTAAGGATGCGTGCTTTTGCTCTGCAAAATATGGTTGCATTTCATGTCTATCCTCTCCTTCAGTATAAATGCCTGAAACTATGTTAGATTGCTTTCCAAGCATGCCTACTACGTCAGATAAAGATGATGGAATATTTTGTTTCTCTTCATCATCAGTGAAAGCTACTGATACTGACATTTCAGGTAATGTATGAAAAAGTACAAATGAATCTGACGACACTACTTGCTGGTCTGCTACAGCAGTCACCTTTGACTCTGTGGTCACCAACCTTGGTACTTTCTGCACATCAGGTTGCATTTCTTGCTTATCCTGATCAGTAGTGAATTTGGAGGGACTTCTTAGCTGCTCTGATGACAAATATTCTGTGTCCAACAAATTATCTTGAGATTCTTGCTCATCTTGGTCTTGTGTGCATGTTAGAGACATACTTTCCAACTGCACTGTCTTCAAGCTTGCTGGTTTAGGTGAATATAGCTGAATTTTTTGCAATTCTTTTTCATCATGTGGTGGAATTACATGTTTACACTCTGATTGTGCAGACTGGGGAATAAGTAGCTGCATGCTTTGCTTTTCTTGTTCAGCAAGGGACCATGTGGGAACCAAATACTGAGAGGCAGGTTTTGAATAAGGTGGAATTTCTTGCTGACATGTTTCATCAACTGAATAAAATGGAACTGAAGGTTCAGACTCCAGTTTTGAAGGTACAGCTAAATAATCTTGACTTTCTAGAGTTTCTGCTTTATCTATAGAATATGATAAATTTAATTGTTCAGATTCTAATTGTGTAGCTGTGTGGAAGTAATGTGGAGTCTGTTCTCTCTCTGTTTCAGGTAAAATTACATGTTCAGCCTCTGACTGTGCAGCCACAGGCAAATGTGGATGAACTTTTGTATTCTCTGCTTCTTTTCTTGCAAAGAAGAAACCTGACTCAGGCTGGGCAGTTTCTGACTGTTCTGTTTTACAATGGGTGTAAGATAAATCTAAGTGCTTGGGGGACAGGCCTCCAGTTACAGGTGAAGACTTTGGACTTCCTTCCGTTTTTGTTTCAGAAACAGAATGTGAAATACCCAAAGGTACAGACACTGTTTGTTCAGGAAGAGATGAATACGGTTTAATTTTTTGGCTCTCTGCTTCCTCAGTGGAAAAGGATAAATCTTGTTCAGTTTCCAACTGAGCAGTTAGAGATGAAGTAGCCCCAGTGTCTCGCTTCTCTGAACGTCCTGATCTCAGTGGGGCTGTTTCATGCTTTTCTGCTTTGTCAGTGGAACTTGATAAATCTGATTTTTCAAAGTCCGGTTGTGCAGTTTCCTGCTCCTCGATCCCACCAAAGGTATATGATACAGAAGGTGTTTCTGGTAGCTCTGTTTCAACAACAGAGTACTGCAAATTAACGCACTGCAGTTCAGGTTGGGCCTCATCCCCCCACTCTGTTTCATCCGTGAAGTATGACATTTCTGGGTGCGCCAGCTGGGCAGCCTGTGGCTGCTCTGCTTTGCCGTAGGAGTACAATAAATCTGGTGGTTTTATTCCACGAGTCTCTGCTTTGCCAAGAGAATATGACAAATCTGGACGTTTTGATTTTTGTTGTTCCATTTGCAACTGCTCTGCTTTTTCCGTGGAATATGAAAAATCAGAAGGCATGAACCCTGCTTGTGCAGTTTCCTGTTTTTCTGTTTTGTCAAGTGAATATGATAAACCTTGTTGCACTAAGTCTAACTGTGAAGCTGGTTTCCGCTTTTCTTCACCAAGAGAGTGCAAAAAGCCAGGCTGGGCCATTCCCTTTTCCTCTAGTTTGCCAAAGGACTCCAAAAGCTCTGGCTGTTGCAGTACTATTTGGGCAGGTTGCGAGTGCTCTGATTTGCCAGCTGGATAGGATAAATCAATTTCTTCCACCTCTGGTTGTTCAATTTCATGGTGCTCTTGTTGGCCAACAGAATATGACAAATCTGGATAGTTTGATTTCTGATGTGTAGCTTCCTCTTCTATTTCTCTAACAGGATAAGATAGCTGTGGATGTCGCAACTCTGGCAATACCATTTCTTGTTCTCTTTTGCCAGAAGAATACGATGAACCTGTATGTTCCAGTTCACCTTGCATAGGTTGTATTTCATCTGTTTTACCAAGGGCATATGTTAAATTTTGTTGTTCTAAGCCCATTTGTGTCATTTCTTGTGACAGCGTTTTGCAAATGGAATATGATAAATTAGGAAGTTCCTGCTCTGGATGTGCCATTCCTTGTTGCTCTGTTTTTCCAATGGGATGAAGTGTTACAGGCTGCTCTGATTTCTGTTGTGTAGCCTGCGTCTGCTCTACTTTGCCACTGGAACATGACAAATCCGGATGCTCAACCTCTGGTTGTGCTGTTCCTTGCTGTTCTGTTTTGCCAGTGAAATGCAGCAAGTCCTGATATTCTGCTTCCACTTGAACAGTTTGTGGTTGCACTGTCTTGCCAGGACAAGATGATAAATCTGGTTGTCCTAACCCAAATTTTGTGGTTTCTTGTCGCTGTGTTTTATCAGTGGAATATGATAAATCTGAATGCTCCAACTCTTGTTTTGCCACTTCTTGTTGTTCTTTTTTGCCAGAGGAATACAAGAAGTCCAGGAATTCCCCTTCCAGTGGGGCCCTATTTGGTTGCTCTGCTGTGCCATGAGAACTTGACAACATCGGCTGTTCCAATTTCAGTCGTACTGTTTCCTCTGAGTGTAATGCATAGTTTCCCCTTTCCTGTTTGAACTCCAGTTGTGCACTTCGTTTTTCTTCGCTAACAGAAGAGGACAAATCAGGGTGCAGTACTTTGCCCATGGCATCTGAGATGTCTGGATGTTCAGACTCCAGTGGGGCTGCCCATGATTGCTTTGTTTTGACAAAAGAATGCAACAAATCATGTTCTTTCAACTGTGGCTGTGTTGTTTTATGAGTTTCTGCTGTGCCAACAGAGAATGACAAATCTGCATATTCTGATTTTGCTTGGGAATTTTGCAGTTGTTCTGTTTTCCCCATAGAGCACTGCAGCTCAGGGTGTTCTGCCTGCATTCCTGCACTTTCCCATTGCTCTTCTTTGCCAAGAGATGATGAAAAATCACCTGGCTGTTCCAGCTCTGGTTGAACCTTTTCTTGTTGCTGTACTGTGCCAGTGGAATGTGACTGTGGCTGTGTTTTATCAATGGAATATGATAAATCAGGATGCTTCAGCTCTGGTTTTGCCATTTCTCTTTGCTCTGCTTTTCCATTATGAGATGATGCATCTGGAAGTCCTAGTTTCTCTTTTGCAGCTTGTGGATACTCTGCTCTGTTTACAGACTGTCCCTCATCAGGGCGTCCCAAGGCTGTGTGCTCCATCCCTTGCTGCCCCACTTTGTCAGCAGGGGATGCCAAGTCTGTGTGGCCCAGCTCCAGCTGGGCAGGTGGGAGTTGCTCTGTTTTGTCACAGACATACAACACATCCAGCTGTTCCAATCTCAGCTGGGTCATTTCCTGCACTTTGTCAAGGGAACATGCTAGACCAGGGTATTCAGGTTTCAGCTGTGCAGTTTGCAGTCCTCCTGCTTTGAAAACAGAATAAGGCAAGTCAGGATGTCCCTGCCCTGGTTCTGCCATTTCTTTTTGTTCTGCTGTACCCGCAGAATGGGCCAAATGTGGAATTTCCACATCTGGCTGAACTGTTTTCTGTTCTGCTTTTCCAAAGGGAGAAGTTAAACCTGTTTGCTCTGATTCTTGTCGTACTCTTTGTCGTACCTCTGCTTTGTCCAGAGGATGTATCACATCAGCATGTTCTGTCTCTGGTGGGGCCATTTCATCATCTGGCCTGTCAATGGAAAATAATAAATCTGGTTGTTCCAAGTCCTCTTGAGCATATTTTAATTGCTCTGTTTTGCCAGGAGAATATGATAACTTCTCTTGCTCTAACTGCTGGTTTGTGGTTTGCTGCTGCTTTTCTCTGTCAACAGAAATTTTTCTGTGTTTCTGATCCAACAATACTACTTCTTGTTGGTTTGTCTCATCAGTGGAATGTGACAAATCAGGATGTTTCATTTCCCATGGTGCAATTTCCAGCTCATCTGCTTTGCCAAGGGAATATGTCAAATCTGGATGTTTTGACTCTATTTGTGCAGTTGCTTGAGAAGCTCTTTCTCTGGCCACTTTAGGCAATTTTTGATGTTTTGGCTCAAATTCTTGACTTGCTTGTTCTTTGGCTTTACCAAAGAAGAATGATAAATCTGGATATTTTGAATGCAGTTGTGAAGTTTCTTGCTGGCTTTTTTGGCCATCAGAACATGACAAATTTGGGTATTTAGATTCCACTTCCATACTTTCATCTTGTGCTGCTTCACGCAGGGTTCCTGGTGAATCCAAATGTTCTGATTCTTGTGTTTCTCCCATGGAGTATGACAGCTCTGGATGTTCTGACTCCTGCTCTACAGTGTCATCTGGTTTTGCTTCACCACTGTCACATGAAAAATCTGGATGTTCCATCACCAGTGGTGCAGTTTCCTGTTGCTTCAAACTAAATGGTAAGGTTGGATGTTCCAATTTTTCTTGTTGTTCAGCTTCGTGAAAGGAATGTGACAAATCTGGATATTCTGAACTAATTTCCATTTCCAGTGGAGCTTCTTTTCCACTGGAAGATGGCAAAAATGTTTGCTCCAGCTCTGAACGTACTATTTCTTGTTGCTCTGTTTTGCCAGTAAAATATGAAATAAATGGTTGCTCTGATTTGTGTTGTGTCATTTTCTCCTGCATTTCTGTACTTACATAAAATGTCTGTTCTGGATATGCTGGCTCCATTTGCATTTCTTCTTGTATTTGTTCACTGAAAGAATATGGCAAAGACGGATGCACTAACTCTGGTTGAGCTGTTTCTTGCTGTGCCAAATTCATTTGGTCTATGTCCTGTGGTTCTTCTTTCCCCCAGGTTTCTGACAAATCTGAATACTCCAGTTCCATTTGCATAGCTTTTTGTTGGGCTGTTTCCTGCTGTTCCAGCTCTCTTTGTACTATATCTTGTTCCATTCTGCCAAAGGAATGCGATATATCTGGCTGGGCCAAATCCAGTGGTGTGGCTTCCTGTTGCTGACTACCAGCAGTGGAATAGCAGGGAAGCGAATGTTCCTGCTCCAATTGTGCCATTTCCCAGGACTTTGCTCTGTCAATCGAATGTGACAAGCCCAAAGATCCTGACTTCACTCTTTCTTGCATTACTTCTCCAGTGGTAAATGAGAAATCCCTGTTTTCTGAAGCTAGTTGTACATTTTCATGTTGCTCTGCTTCACTAATGAAACATGATGGCTCTGGACCTTCTAAGTCTCTTTGTACAGCTTCTTGTGCTGTTTCTCCATGGGAATATGATGAATCTGCTTGTTCCAACTTTGGTTGCAATATTTCCTGTTGTTCAGTTTTGCCAGTGGAATATGATGTATCCAGCTGTTCTACCCTCATCTGTGAGGTTTTATGTTGCTGTTCTTTTCCAGTAGAATATGACAAAACTGGATGCTCTGACTGCAGTTGAGTAGTTTCTCCTTGCACTCCCTTGGCACAGGAATATAGCTTACCTCCAGGTTGTGAATCCTGCTGTACAGGCTGTGGCTGTTCTCCTTTGTCACTAAAATATGACATAATAGAATTGTCCAAATCTACTTGTACCAATTCTTGCTGCTTTGTTTTATTCATGGGATAAGGTAAATCTGAATGTGCTGTTTCCAGATACCCAGTTTGCTGTGTCTCAGCTCTTCCAGTGGAATCAGATATATCTGGATGTACCAATTGGAGTTCTGTAGTGTTTTCTTTCTCTGCTTCTTCCATCAAACACGATAAATCTGAAGGTTCCAACGCAAGTTGTGCTGTTTCTTCTTGCTCTGCTTCTTCAGGGGAATAAGACTCTGGCTGTTCCGGTTCAAAAGGAACATATTTTTGGTTTTCTGTTTCTTCCCTGGAAAATAAAAACTCCTGATGTTCCATTTCCAGCTGTGCACTTTCTGATTCCTCCGTTTCTTCTGTGGAAAAAGAAAAGTCTGGATGCTCCATCTCCAGTTGTGTACTCTCCAATTCCTCTGTTTCTTTCGTGGAAAAAAGCAATTCAGGATATTCTGTCTCCAGTTGTGCACTCTCCAATTCCTCTGTTTCTTCTCTGGAATATGAGAAATCTGGATGCTCCATCTCCATTTGTGCACTCTCTGCTTGTTTGGTTTTTTCAATGGAAAAATCAGGGTGATCCAAATCTACTGCTTTATTTACAGTTGAAGTTTTCTGAGTTTCTTGTGTTTCTGTGCAAATAGGATATGAAATGCCAAAATATTTAGAATCTATCTTTTCAGGAATAGGTGAATTTAGTTTAATTCCTTGCTCCTCTGTTTCCTGAAGGGAGGAGGAAAAGTCTCGTTCGGACTCTGTTTGCTTCTCTAAGTGAACATTTTGTGTTTCTGGTGGTGGGGTCTTTTGACTCTCTTTTTTTTTAGCAGAATGCAATAGACCCGAATGCTCAGTTTCTGACCATGCAGTTGTTGATGAGTGACACTCAGTTTCTTGCTTCTCTGTTTCATATACAGAATGTGGTAAAAGCACGTGTTCAGATTCAGATTGTGCAGTTTCTGATGACTGAGGAATAATATTCTCCTGTCTTGTTTCAGACAGAGCGGAATATTTGGATTTAGCTGATGGAGCACTAGGTAAGTAAGACTGAACTGCTGACTTCTGTGCTTCCCTCTCAGGATGTTCTGACATGGATGCTGTAGGCAAAATAGGTTGGGTACTTTGTCTATCATCTAATTCATTAACAAAATCTGCTGAAACAGACTGTGGTGCAGAATTGGGCTGAATTTCCTGCTCCATTGGTTCATCCAGAGGATCTGATGCTGTCAGCAGGGATTGGTCTGGTTTCTTGTTTGCAGTTTCAGCTGAAGGAAGCAGCACTTGTTTCTCTGATTTATCATCAGACTCTAATGAAACAGATGTTGATTGCTCTGTTATTGACGTTTTGGCCTCAGGTGAATAACTTTGCTGCTTCCTGGCTTCTTCAGGAGGGCAGGACTTCAGTGACTGTCCCGATACCTGATTTGGAGTCTCCAAAAGAGTTTGTCTGTCTTTTCTTTCTTCATGCTGAAGAGTTGTTTCTGCACCAAAGCTTGAAAATCTGCTTGGTTTATCTTTCATTTTAACAGGTTTAACATTTTCAAATGAAACATCATCTTTATTAGTAAGCCATTTTTCAAGAAGCGTTGTTGGTGAAGAATAGCTTTGATTTGAATGTGCTGCGGGTTGCTGTCTTTGTTCCCTCCGTCTCTCCGATGGTGTTTCAAGATTTCTACTTCTTGCTCTCTGGAAAGGTTTTGGATGTGTTGCTTCTGAAAGTGAACTGAACTTCCGCAGTCTTTCTTTTACTGATGCTTCAAGGAACTGTTCAGAATCTCCTGAAACTGAGCTACTTCTCTGGATTCTAGTTTTCTCTAGTGTTTCAGGGGCTGGCCCAGTCCCTCCAAAAATTGAGTTGAACAGCTGGATTCTAGCTTGTACTGGTCCTCCAAGGATCAGCCCTACTTTTCTCAGTCTGCTTTCTCTAAGTATTGATGTTATTGTAGCACGTTTTACTGGCTCTTCTGCAATGATCTCTAGATCTTCTTTGTCGTCCAACATTTCCTCATCTGTATCTTGTGCTTCCATCTGTTCAACGTTTAACACTGAGCCCTGCACCTCTCTTTGTTCTTGCCTCTGCATTCCAGAAGAGTCACGTGTTTTATTGCCCTGGCCTCCCTTCAGATTTGCAGGCATTGGCACCCTATTTGAAGATTTACGCTTTCTTTTCCGAACAATCTTACCTTCATCCATACTAAAGATAACTTTTCCTGGAGGAGAACCTACTGGTGAACTTTCCATACTGTAAAGATCAGAAGTTGTACTAGTTTCTGACACCCAGGGAGTAGAACACCTGCTCGAGCTGGTTTCCCAGGTTATCCCACTATCTTCGCTTTGAACTGTTACCATAGAAAAGGAAGGGTTAGTCACGATGTACTGCAGCTTGGGTTTCACATCTTCACTTTGGATAAGATCTTTTAAACTAAAAAAAAAAAAAAAAGAAAAAAGCAAAAAAGCAAAAAAAGCCATAAAATCACACAACAAATCAAATTATTGCAGTGAAATCTACATTTTTGCATTAAAGCAAAAATACTTTTCAAAGTTGTAAAAATACTGCATGTGCATAAATTTTGAAACACAAGCATAAGCAAAGTCATATTTCATCTGACAAATGTATTTTAGATAAATTTTTGTGAAGCTGCATGTTGCAAGATTAGTTCAATGAAGGGGAGGTGTTTAAATGCTCTTGACAATGCAGGAAAAACAGGTCTTTGATCTGACCTTGTTTTGCCAGTGTGAGATTGAGCTGATTCTGGGGCTATTCTCCAGTGCCTGGTTATCTCACAATAATTTAAACCTTGCGCTAAACACTTAGAAGATACTGTGCACTCTATATATTTAACAAAGTAATTTAGAATACATTCAACAATAAAAATATACTGAGCCCTCCCTGAATGAAATAACAATATGTTTTATAAAGCTAACTTTAAACCTTATGATATGCAATCAGTATGCTATCATATGCTGCAATTAAATCTCTCAGTTAAAAAAGAAAGGCTAGAGAAACGTTTTCTTGGAAGCTTTAGAAAAAAAAAACAGTATTAAAAATAAGAGTGTAAAGAATAGCAAAATCAATTAAAAGACATAATACTATTTTTTTTAAAAAAAAAGTCTTTTTAGGGTTACAATAGTTATTTGAAAAAAGCATAGAAAAGGTAATCATAACACTCAACCCCAATATTCCTTGAGTAGATAGTAGTTCATTTAGGGAAATCGTGTTAGTAGCTGATGGAAAGAAAGGCAGAGTATCTTCTGGCAAAGGCAGAGGCTTCAGTAGAACAGAGCTAGTGAAGTGGTGAAGTCTCTGTCACTCTCATGGAAGGATGCAAACCTATGGCCACACAATGTCCAACTTCCACTGAACAGAGGGAGGGGTCACTTTCTAGGTGATTAGGATAAGGCAAAATTGAAGAAATTGGCTCCTGACCACGGGATCGGAGAAGCAGAACCCGGCTGACTGACTGCCACAGGCTGCGACCCAGCACCATGTGGGTGCCAGAGATGCCTGCAGGCTGCAGAGGCAGGGGGACACCCCTGAGGAGCAGTCAGCACCGCTCCGGAGGGTGCCGAGCACATGGCAGAAGGCAGAGGTCTTTGAAGGAGTGTGATGGATGCACTCCTCCTGTTTGAACTAACTGAACTTTGGTCCAGGCAGATGCTCTGCAAGTAGGCCTAACCAAAGTTAATCCTATTGTGTGAGGCTATCAGTGAGAACCCAGCACCAAAACCAAAAAAACAGTTTGGCTGGAGACTGGGCTGATAAGCAGCCAAAACTGCATGAACACAGCAGAAAATCTGACTACAAATCAACCACTTTAAGCTATAAAAATCTGCAGCCATCAAGGCCCGTTGAGCTATCCCTCCATAGCAGCTGGCTGCGCGGCGATCTCCCCTTGAGTAGGGACGCCTCTCAAGGTTACCCCTCGAGGCTGAGAGATCCCTTACCTGACACCAGGCATCAATGGGTTAGTAAGTGACATTTTTTGCATGCATGTAACATTTAAGATACGTATAGTAAGATTACACGATAATCTTTGTATCCCATACTAACTTTAAGCGTAGTAAATAGTATTGACCGTCAATCCATCTGTACTTATTAAATATTTTACATACCTAAATTTACTGATTAGATCAGATCTGAGTGATCTCTGACTCTTCTCCTGCGACAAGGAGGAGAAGAGAAAATCCTGAGGAGAGCCATAATCTCTCCATCAAGCAAACTCTCCTAACCGTAATGTTTTTGTAAAGGGCACTCAGCAAAACTGCTCAGTACCTATTGGAAACAAAAAGGTAATTCTGATACTAGCAGTGCTGGCCTTACTTTTCCATGAATTTGCTCTCCAGAGCACAGCACAAGAAGGGCTGCACTGGACTGGCCTACACTGAGGTCCATGCAGACTGATGCATGGACCATCTCATCTCTGACGTGCTCGGTGCTAACTGAAGAATGAAGTCACCCTGTGGGATCAACAGCCTGACCAGGCAGTGGTGGGACAATGTGGTATCGAACCCCAGTGATGGGACTTAGAGCCAGTTGTGGTGACTGGGCTGGACTGGAGACTATGCCTAGCAGGACAGCTTGGACTAAAGCCCACAATTCAATGCAAGACTGACAGTGCAATATTAAATAATCACATCTTAGCCAAAAAACCCCAAACACCCAGCCTCCAAACAAAAAACAAAACCCCAGCATGTACAGCTGTTTATCTGTACTACAGCCTAGGTGTAGTACTCTCTAGCAAGGCTAGCTCTATAAGGTAAGATTTATAGGTCAGCAGAAAAGACAAAGCAAACAAATCTATACCGACTTTGCTGCTAGCTTTTCCTTTGCCAGTTTCATGGCTTGGCATTAGGTTGACTTGGGCATAGCAAAAAAATAAAATAAAAAAATCAGTAGCATTAGTACTGAGGAAGCTTTCAGGGCTTATTTGAGTCCACAATAACAGATGCCTAATCTTTTTTTTTTACATTTTTCAACTTCTCAGTAGCCCTCATATTTTTTACCTATTTTTCTGCACTACCTGGTGTTAAATAAAACCCCATGCAGAATAGAGCAGCACTCCCACTTCAGCTGATATTAGTGAATAAGAATGGGCTGCCCTGGCCCTGCCTATGCAAAAAGATTGAATTATTCACGTCATTGTCTCATATCCAAAGTTGCGGTCACAGTCCATATTCCTCTACAGTGCAATGAGCTGGTGCTTTAAATTTTTAAGACCAGAATGAAAGACACAGAAATCAGGCATTTTCTCCCAATATACTTCCAAATGCTGCCCTAGTTTTGTATACAATTTGTACACTGCACAGTAGTAGCTGAAAGACCCCTCTCTAGTCAGAGGAAGTGTCTGCCATTGCAAAAAGACATTCACAATGTTTCAGCTCCATAAATGCAGGTATGAAACCACTGACATCCAGGGACAAAAGCCAGTGCTGCCTTTTTTTCCACATAGACATTTCACACCCAATCCTGTCAGCACGTGTGCTGTCAGTCTGTTATTTCCATGCTAGGACACTGGCTCAAACCTTGAAGACACTGACAACCTTTTTGTGCTTCCTGTCATAATAGCTCAAAACCAGATTTTTCTTATCGCCGCCTTCTGCTTCTCACAGTCCTCTGCTTCTCACTACGACTTCCATTCTGCATGTGCTGGGATTTCAGGTTTCTAGTCCAGCCCAGCAGGCTGGGCACACGTTCCCTTATGTATCTTACCAGGGAAGAGTTTTCACCTCCCCAGCTGCTGGAGCAGTTGTGTTCAGACATGCTGAGTGAGGTCTGTCCATCTGTACTACACCACCATCATTGCAGAGAAGCATAGCCAGTCCATCAGCTTTCTAAAATCCTCCAGACCCTCCCTTCATCCTCTTCACATCAGACCTTGTCACTCCTGGTATCAACAAAATTTGTTGCTGTTTGCTGCATGACACCTTGCAAGCTGAAAACAACCCAGATAAAATGACTGAGATGCCAAGCTGTGGCAATAGCCTGCACTGAAAAGATCTCTCATCCCCTAAAGGCTCCTACCTGAACCCTGCAGACACAGGGCAGTGGGTAAAAAAATTGGTGTTGGCCAATTTGCCTTCCCAGTTGAAGGAAATATTTTCTTTTTCTGCATTTGTGTTTTTGTTCTGTACATTCCTGTAGTTTTTGCCTTTACCATGTTGCTCCTTTTCCCTTACAGCAATCAGTAAGCAAGGTCTCTGCCTGTTGCTCTGCATTTCCTAGGGCTACAGCTCATCCATCTCCTTCTTCAGGGTAAGAGAATTTGGAGCTACAGAAAGTCACTATTTTAAACCTAGCCTTTCACTTGTTAACCTGCTGATAACTTCCTTTGGTGTTAATGATGCCCCTTCTGGCAACACAGTGGCTCATGCATCTGTCCAAACTCAAATGAATAATTATCTAAAAGCAATAAGACAGCTACTCGCTTTCTGCTACAAAGCTGATTTTTATTAAGAGTTGCTGGGAGCCAGGAGTTGGGCCAGTCTCAGATATTTTGTTCCATCCCTGATGCTTGCAAATGCCTGAGAAGCGATACAACCCACTGCGGTGCTGGTCTCTTTTCCAGACATCAGGTCATGGCATGGCCCGGTGGTGTTGCCAGTCGCAGCTTCAGGTGCTGCTTGAGAAACCGCAGCAGCTTCGTGCCCCAGAGGCCTGCATTGCTCTTGCATTTTGGATTCTCCACCATACAGGTTGTGGAAGGAGCACAGGTATTGAACAAACACTTTGGTCTGGGTGGGAGACTTCCTTTACACAGTGATTTAATCACTTTGTTGAGACCTAATAGGGAACTTCTCAAAGTCTGAGTGTTATTTCAGATCCAAACTGCAATCTAGAGCTTTATCAAGGACTCCCCCGGCAGGGGCCAGGAGACGTGGTAGCGTCCCCAGCTGAGCCGCTCCCCGCCGCAACGCCCCCGCCTCAATGCTTCGCCCCATTCAGCTGCTCCCGGCGCCCTGTAACTCGAGCCTCCACCCCGCGGCGCTCGACATGGCTCGTGAGGGATACCGGAAAGCCTCCGCTTCCCGCCGCTCTCGCCTTCCCCGCGCACACGTGCCTGCAGCCGGCGGTGGACAAACAGCCCTGTCAGCCCCTTCCACACCGGCCCAAGTCAGGCGCTGACTGATCTAGGAAACTAAAAATCACACACCCTTTCCCCACGTCTTTCTTGCTTTGGGGAGGGTATGGCAAACTTTTTCTTGGGAAGACAAATCCCCAGCGCTCCCCTTCCCACCCCCTTCTTTCCCACCATCCCATTTGCTATCATTCAACTCCTTCGCTCTCCTGGATAATGCAGCATTCCCTGGGTGGCAGGCAGCCCCCTTCTCCACTTTGCTTTCCCTTTCATCCATTTCACCACTCATCCTAAGCTAGACTTGGCTCTAAAGCTTCCACACCTCTGATCTTCTCGTGGAAGGACTGCTTCATTTAAAAAAAAAAAAAAATTTCCAGAACTCCAGGACTTTCTCCCCATTTACTGGTCTTAGGTCATCACTAAATGAATAGATAAAAACAGCTCCATACTCATTCCAGGCAAACCAGCTACCTGGAAACACATATAAATTGGCTGCAGAGCCATTTTTAGGTAAGCCCTGCACACAGACACATCCTAAGACCTTCCCATTGCAAAAGGAAATCAGCTGGGAACGGTCTGAGAGACAGAACCGTGTAACAGCAGCTCACGTGTCACGTAGTTGTTAGAGACTCAGATATTCCAGTGGGTACATAAACCAGTTAATCAGTAAACTATCTTCCTATAGCTAGACTTTAATCTCTCAGTTATCATCACAAAAATTAAAACCTATTAACTTCATACTCATGTTTGCCTTAAAATACACAATACACGCTTTCAAAATATTTTCCCTGTTTAGATGATTAATTCTACATGGAGCTAGAAACAAAAGACATCTGCCACAATCCATCAATCTCGGATAGTGAAATGCCCAAAGGCAAGAAAATATTGCATGAACTCTCTGAAGATCAGTGGGTTATTTGTGCTGACAAGGACATGATGCCTTATGCCATCTTTATAATAGGTTCTGATGCCTCATGTTAGTCTCATTACTTGCATAAAAACCTGTGTTAGGAAACCAAATTATTTAAAGATTACATTAAAAAGAGTAATAAAGATGTGAAACCTGAACTTTTTTACTTTTTATGTGCATGCATCATAATTTTGGGGCAAGTCATAAACTCTGCTGAAGCTTTTGGGATTTTATTGAACACTGAAGATGATACTTATGAATTAAGTGGCACATCCCCTATAGGAAAGCAGTTCCCATTGGACAGGCACTATTTTCTGTTAGTCCTCAGAAGAGCTGTCAGTAACATGAGGAGGCCTGAGAGCTGATGGGAGGAAAACAAACCTAACCCTGACACGCCACCAGAGCCCCGTATGCAGGTGCCCACTCACGCTCGGTAGGGAAGAGCAGGTTGCAGATGCCAGGCTGCTCAGCCTCACGGTGAAAACTGTGGCAAAAGCCACACCAGGCTCCGTGGCTGCTACAGAGGGACTAGTGTGGAAGTGGAACAGGTCAGTCAGGGCTTGGGGGGGTAGCGCAAAGGGAGTAGGGTCCTGGGGGAACACCAGGACTTTTCTGCTTCTGTCACACGAGCGCTTACTGACCTTGGGCCAGCCATCTTGCTGCCTAACTCTTTTATAAAATAGGAATGAGGATATTTAGCGTGCTTGAAAAATGGAAATAGAAGGAGTTCCCACTGACTGCAACGTTGCACAACCAGGTGCTGTTCAAATGCATACAGAGGAGGAAGACGAAAGCAGCAGAGAGCTTGGGGTTGTTAAAAATAAATCAATGACAGCAGGGTCCAGGACAGGCTGTCTTCAGCCAAGTTCGCATATTGGTTACATCTCCTCTAAGCTACATTTTCAAATGTAGACCCTTTATAGTCTCGTAACCCCTCTCTCTGCCAGTATGGGACTGAAGAGTCAACATCTCCCTCAGGAGAAAACCAGCTCTCTATTTCCACTGCAAGGAGGTTTTCCTACAGTCCTGGGCTACGTTTCCATTTGAATTTTGTTCCCGCAGCACTCAGGGTGGGTTAGGCTGCACAGAGTCCCCTCACCTCTCTTCTGCCATCTTACTCTCTTCCAGTGACCATCAGCAAAGTTAGAAAATGCTTTGAACTGTGATATGCTCAGAGAGATTTGTAAACGCAGGATGGCTCCACAGCACTTAGGTTTTAGGAACTGTATGACCCAAATTTCTTAAAAACATGGTTTCTGAAAATACCTTAAATTGTCACATTAATGTTTTTGGTTCTTCCTACAGTATCCACCCAAAACTGATAGGCTTTACTCAAGACAAGGAAGAAATCTTGCAACCCGATACGTGCAGGTGGACTCTCAGGCCTCACAGTCTCTTTTTGAAACCAACAGCATTGGCATGGTCAGAGGAATCTGTAAATCATAGAATCATAGAATCATTAAGGTTGGAAAAGACCTCTAAGATCATCGAGTCCAACCGTCAACCCAACACACCATGCCCACTAAACCATGTCCCTAAGGGCCTCATCTACACGTCTTTTAAATACTTCCAGGGATGGTGACTCCACCACTTCCCTGGGCAGCCTGTTCCAAGGCCTGATCACTCTTTCAGTAAAGAAATTTCTCCTAATGTCCAATGTGGATCAAATTGCAGATGCCTCCACATCCTGCACAGGACCAGTGCCATGCACTGGGCACTGGGCCACTGTCTCTCTTGTTATTTTCCTGACAGTAGGAACACAATATTAGGACAACAGTTTCTGTGCAAGAGTTATTAAGGGGGGAAAAAAAAAATCAAAGTGATAAAATATTCCTCATTCCACCCAAAAAATCAGCCACACAAATCCTGACCAGCGGTGGTGAGTGTGTGGAACAAGTTTTTCCTTTTTGGGGAAGAAGAGACTGAAGAGGGAGGGACAAGTGGGAAGGAAGAAAGGGCAGTAAATATGAACAAATTTCAATGCACCATTATATTCTTTGACCATTTTCTCCCTGACAGGCAAATCTGCAGAGCATTTAAGATCAATATGTGATAAAGAGTCAGCCAGAAAGGGAGAAGCAGAGGGAGATGCCACTTGAGCTGGCACACCAGAGGATCTTTAAATAGAAAAGCTTTCAGGGAACTCAGGGCAGGCGCTTAATGCACAAAATTACAGCCATACCCATCCGAAACACCACCACCCACCACCACCACCCCCGACAACTTCCCACACGTTTTATCTGCGGCAATCGGGGAAGGGAAGGGAGGAAAAGGCACTAAACCCAGTGCTGGGCCCCAATCCTGGCATCCCCCCCAGGGCTGGTGCTTTGAGAGGAAGGTGCCAGCTTCCCCCGAGGCTGCGAGTCCCTGGGGGAGGCAGTACCTGTTAGTCAGCTCCTCCACTTCCTCTGGGTCCACAGCCTCCTCTTCCTCATCCTCTATGAAGGACGAGGTCTCAAATGCCCTGTCGCACTCAGTGCCGCAGTACCCCTCCATGCCCTTCCCAGCTCTCGCTGGTGATTTTTACCCCCGACCCTGTCCTCCCCAGGGTTGCCTGAAGCAACTGTCATCTCCAGCAGCTCTCACTTCTGACTCAGGGCAGTCTTTAAATAGAAGGCAGTGAAGTTACAGCGCCAAGTCGCTGCTGGTCCTACCCTGGGTCCTAGGGTGAGAGGACACATGGCAAAACCTGACAGCCATCTATCCGGGCTGCTCGGGCCCTTCACCTGCCCATTGCTGCTGTAGAGGTATTTTTACAACAAAGACAGCGGAGCAGGGCAGGGGCAGGGAGGAAGGAGCTGGGGCCCCGGCAGACCTTCCCAAACCAGCTCTAATGAATTCGGGGTGGACAGCACACATGAAGCGGAAGGAAAGTTTTCTTGTGCCCCCACAAAAAGGTGCATTTAGCATGTTCAAAAGCAAGTTCCAACCCTGAGCCCACCAGGAGACTGAGAGTGCCTCAAGGTGAGACTTCTTTGAGCGAGAGAGGTCAAATACAATTACTAGTGGATGAGCCTAGGACACGAGCCTTTAATAATTAATACCATACTGTAAGAGGTATCAGATGCACTGTAGTTTTTAACAACGTGCAGGGAATATATTTGAACCCCCAAATTTGTCAATGTGTTAAATCATAGGACATTTCAAATTTCTTCTTCCAGTGGACTTGAACCAATTTTAGTTTAAACCAAAGACAAACTATGTAGGGTTTAGGTTAAGCCATGTTTGTCCTTTATTATTCTGCATTTCACACAAAATGCAGTGCTTTTCACAGACAAAATGGGAATACATATCAGCCAAAGTAATGACTTTTTAAAAGAATAATTTTTTAGAAGAAAGAGAGAAGCACCAAAACTCTGATTCTAAATAATGAACTTCCAAGTTATTTCAGGTATAAAACATTGTATAACTTTTTTATAATTTTTTTTTCCTTTTTTTTCTTCAAATAAATAGCTGGTTATAAATCAATCAGCAAACTCTTCCTAGTGTTATAAGTACAGAAACACCCAAGTGGGTATTTCTGAATACAAGCTCTCTCTGCAATGCTAAAATAAATTCTACTGACAAATTCATTTTAAGTAAAATATTTCCTAAACAGCATGTACAGATAAAACCTGTCTGCTCTCCTGACCTACCCACTGAGGTACACAATTTACAAGGTCAAAACATAATTTCTCGAAGAAGTGTATTTGAAACAGATACTAAGCTTAAACTCCAGATTTTATCATGAGCACAAAGACAGTGTACACAGCACAATGAAAATTTTTAAGGTAGAGGACTTAGCATTCTTTACACATGGAAGAGAAGAGCATTACAGTCTTGTAGAAATACTTATATACTAAGCATATGCATATTGCACAAGTTTTGATTCAGTCTTCAACACAGCAAGAGGAAGGTGAGTACCCTTTTACCAGTATCCCTTCAAATTATTTCCAGACCTAGTGCTCTCCCTTCTGTACTTCTCACCACTTAATTTGACCTGTAATCTGACCAAAACAGCACATTCTTTCATGCTCTTCCTACAAGCATCATACTCTGTATAACCAATGAAAGATTTATATCAAAACACAAAAGGATTAGAGAAAACAAGAACAAAATAGAGATAAAAACAAACACTACAAAATACATGTGAGATTCCCCAGAGCATGAAGAGTCCATTACATCAAGAGTGATATTCTCTGATGGACTTAAATTTAACACCAAATATACTGTGAATTGAGTCCAGTGACCTAAATTCAAGTAAAGTATTGGTTCCAAATAAGCATTTGGGATAGTATTCACAAACACTAACTTCAGGTTATCTGCAAATCATCTTATATCCTTTTATTATGGTTGCCTATTTCTCCCAAATAACCATGTCACCCTTCAATTTGAGTCTTTAAATTGGTTTATATTGAATTCTTTGTAAGGGATTTCTTTAAAACAACCTCTCATACTGTCAGAATACCTTAAGGTACGCAGAGTACATTTACAAAATCACATTTTAGGAGAAGCGAGAGCAAGAGAGCTAGAAGACAAACTTCAAGTTTCACAGTATACAGCCTATGCCAGTTCTGGCACTACTGTTATTGAATGGGAAGCTCTTGCTAATGTTTGGTCCTCCTGTACAACTCTGAGCCTGTTAATTAAAAGCATTGCTAGAAGACTAAAGAGAGTTCCTAAAATCCTAGACAAGACACTAGCAGTTTCTGACATTATACAAGGTGAGAAATGACAGGCAAACCCAATGCCAAAATAAGTAGTCAAAACTATTCCTAAAACAACAGAGCTGAACTAAAGCATTTTCATTTCAAGGCAGTAAGAAGCCTCAGATGTTAGTGTCTTGCACACACGCTGAAACCTTGGTCAGCCATGAAAAAACACCTTTTACTGAAGGTCTCCCAGAAAAACTATTACTGCTAGGGTGCACGCCAAGGGATAGGTATAGCGAATGTTTTTATTTTGAAGTTGAGAAGGGAAAACTTGACTCTAACACTAAGATTTATTATAGCCATTAGTGAATTTCTTGCTCTGGATACCTGCCCAGAGTAGATGAAAATCCAGATCATTAAGCCTCTCAACAACTTCAGACTATGCAGAACTGAATCCAAAGTTAAAGTTCAGCTCCTACTCCCTCTCCCCAAACAATTTATTTTGTGGTATTTTATCTGAAGTTTTCTGACAAAAGTTGCAGCCCACCATTTAACAAAGATCATTATGTTCACTCGTTGTCATTCCAGTTGTCTGGCACTTGCACAGGAAGTGAGGCTGCTTTTGTTTGCCTTGACAGGAAAATAATATAATATGATGTCTGGTGAAATTTGTTTTCCGAACCTTTCAGATTTTTTTTTTTTTTAAATATGCGAGAGCACTGCCACTTTCCGTGCTCTTGCCAGATTACCCACTAGCTTCTTTCACTGTAAGTTAAACCGAGTCACACCAGCTTGCACCTTGCTTAGCTAACGCAGTAAATTACTGGGGAATTTTCTGTTGTTAGAGAGGATGCAACAAACAGGCTCATCCCCAAACATTTGGGGAAACTACCATCTAGACTTTATATTTCTGATTATAAATATAGCTTATCAGAAGTACACAAACTTGAGAAAAAGCACAAAAAGATTATTTTTAAAGACACAGGTCATTGTGGCTACAGATCTTGGCTTGTATTAAAAAGATCACTGAGTTGGTGGGTCAATTTTTACAGAGTTGCATAGAGGTATCACAATTTTTTAAAATTGTCTATTTTAAAACAGATGATAGGAAGAAGCGGTTTCAAACATAAAGCAATAATTTAAGGTGTGGGATATGTTGACACCTTAGGTGATGCAATACAAACTCGTAAGAGATGATAGACATGCATAAAGTTTTGTGCCTCACATCCAGCTCACTTAAAATACATTTTTGCCAAGTTTGAACATGTATGTCCCTTCTTAGTTGCCCCACGTTGGGAAAGTTTTACATTTTGTAGACAAAGAGATAGCCAGCACCTTTTAAAAAAAGAGGAGTCCTCTCCTCCCCTCTCCCCAAAATCCACGTAGAACATCTTTAAATCCAGACATCATCCTGTACTAAAAACTTTTTGTTGCATTTTACATAAAGCAGGTCAAAGTGAATGTTTCACTGAGACCAAATCTACCACCTTCTAAAGAGGAGAGGCAGGGAGGGAGAAAGTACACATGGAGGGAGAACATTTTAGTAGGTTGTTAGAGTCAGATTAAAATTGTTTAATTTGCAGAAGGAAGCTGTTTTAAGAAGCAAGCCAAAATCTTAGATAGACTAGATCATGAAGTGTGTAGTAAGTAACCTCACAGCAGGCAAATAGTTTACAGTTTCTAGAACTTCCAAATTGTAAAACTTGAAATAAATAAGAACTTAAAGTTTGCACAAGAAGAGATAATGCTTGTTATTTTACACAGTTATAAGGGTTTTCACAATCTAGTTAGAAACAGCAATAGGTGAAACTTATACCTGTATACATACACAGCACAGAATAGCCATATAGAAGTTTATGATTTGCAACAGGGGCCTTATTTTTACATACCATTTTCTTTTCTACTTAATTATAGGAAATATTATAAATATCCAGTACAAAATAACATAAAACTGGAAAAAGAAGCTGTATTTTCCATATATAAACTGTATTCTACTGGACACCATACAAAAATATTAAACAAAGTGAAAATATGAATTTGACATCAATGATAAGTACAGTTTTAACAATGAATTGGTCTTCAATAACAAATACATGAGAGGCACAAACTGTGCTACAGCAGGTCTAAAATTTCAAAATTTTTTTTAAAAGCTAAAATTTTCAAGATTACTTATTTAAATTCAATTTACAGTAGCTAACCAATTTACAGTAGCTAACCAATTTACAAATATTTACACAAAATCAAAACAGAAGCCCAGCTTATTGTAGAAGTGGTAGGGTTGTGGTTTTTTTGGGTTTTCTCCTCCCCCCCCAAGCAGATATCACTACTACTTCAAATATGTAACAGGAAGCACTAAAAAGTATCTTGCCTACTCTGTGTGAATATGAAGCATTTACATATATTGATTTGTCCTTTTTTATTTCAAATTCTTTGTAGTAGAACTGTTGCTTGAAAATTCCAGTTTAGATTACAGTTCTTAGTATCCAGAACACTACCAACTATAATCTAGCTTAATTTTCATAAATTGTTGCTTCTTTTTCCACGTAAAAGGGAAATAAAACTGTAAAGTGCCAAGTTGAGCAAAAGTGCGTACTGCGTTAAGCAGATGTAAAGCATGGGTTGTCTGTTCATCAAGTAGCGTGTACTGTGTGCAATGCCTTAAGAATACAGACTCACACATTGTTTAGCTCTGAATTTCTTCATTTCATGGTTAAATGCATCCGAATTAATGATTACACAGATTATAGAAACAAGAAGTCAGTATATTCCCATACTTTCTTTAAAATGGATTTATTCTTGTGGTTTGCTGTTTGAGTCACAACAGTTTCTTCTAGAAGTCAACAATGCAAGCTTTTTCAGAAAACATATCTTTGAATGAACACCTGTATTAACAAATGTCAATAATAAAATATGCAATCTTTCTTATAAACATTTCCTTAACAAAAGTTTAAGGAGAAAAACATGTCATAAAAAACCATGGGGTAACTGCATCTTGATTTTGATACTGTTCTTTATTTCAGCAGGATCCAATAAGGAGAAAATGGAAGAAGTTGGTTATCTTTTCTGTATGGTTATTCTTAAAGGTAATATACAGTTCAGGTCTTTCTTGTCTCGTAATATCTGCCAAGACTGGGGGAAAAAGTACAATGTTTTAAAAGGCTAAATAATCTTCTTTGCCATTAATACTTAAATACCATTGTAAGTAGTAAGCCTCACAGATCCACAAAAATAAGGTTGATATTTTTCCCCTTCTTGAATTTTTTTTTTTTTTTAAGGGAAAATGAATCCAAAGGTACACAAAATGCAAGGAACTACTGAGGAAGGTACGTCCTTTCAAGAAGAGAGTGGATTTGCAGAGACTGAGATGTTAACATTATTTAAGCATTACACTGATATTCCGACTGCAAAATAATAGTCTCAAATTCACACATGTCAAAGTTCCTGATACAAGATGTTATATTCTGACATTTCCAGAACTTAATTGTGTCTTTAAAATAGGTTATTTCAGTTTTCTTCTGTATTCTGTTCTGGATTCCAGGACACATCTGTTAGGCCATGAACCTGCAAATAACTGCACCGACCCTCCTGTCTTTACATAGACTTCATTTAAATCACAACGTGTAATGAAAACCACAGGAAGAATAATCTCTCAACGGCAGTGAGACAAACAGATTCTTTAGGTTTCTTAAAGTGCAAGATATTCATAAGTACTTGTAGTTTTAAGCAACTGTCATTCCTTATAGTTCCTAGTAAAGAGGAATTTTTTTCAGGGCCATAACACTCCAGTATACAGGCTTCCAGACAGCTTGGACCAAACAACTGCTTTTACATTTTTAGGAAAACCACACAGGTTTGAAACCAATTTTTTAATTGAAAACTCTGAAAAGAGAAATTCACTCTGATTTCACAGAACAGCATGAGAGCCCAAACACTTTGTAAACCACTGCTTTAGCAGATTCACAAAAGAAAATATATTATGTAAAAGTATGTGAACAGTTAAGTATTTTGTATGCTAAGATGGCTAAATAGAAGGAAACTGACATTTCTGAACAGAATTACAAAGCAAAAATGTTATCTTTTTCTGACTATATAAAGGCAACACCTTATAGCATCTGTTTTATTACAAATACCTGGCATTGATTTCCTTTTTCTTGGAGAAACCCTTGAGATATTTAAGGACTTGATTAACTGGAGTAAACAGGAGTCTCCAATGACAGCATACAAGGAAGTCTAACTGGTTAAAGGTAGAAGCCAGTTCTGCGCACTAATCCCTAGTCATAAACTACATTATGAATAGTCTACATTATGAATAGTCAGAGATCTCAGAAAACCAGAATTTGAGCTCAGATATATGAACATAATTCCAAACGCAGTGCCTATGATAGGAGACAAGCATACAAGTGAGTTGGCAGCAAGGATTTTTAGAATAAGGATGTTTAACCAAGGCCTAAATCTTTGCTTGCTTCATTCAAAGTTTCCTTTCCTCCTCCACTACCTGGAACAGCGAAAGCTCCAGTTTGAACTACTCATGTTCTAAAATTATGAGTGTGGTCTTCCTAAAGAAAAGTAACAATTTAATTCAGCTGTCAAAAAACAGCAGAAACCCATTGGTGGCAATATTATAAAAAAGGGATAGTAAGAGGTATAAAACATTGTTTATTATCAGTCAAATTCATGTAGGAAGAAATAATGAAGATAAAGTTGTGATTCTAAAGCTATTAATTATCATTAGATTTTCTTGTGTGTGTAAAATTGATAATTCTAAGACAAAGGGTCTACTATTTCAAGCACCCATTTCAACTTAAGCCTGATGCTTAGTGGCATACGGACATTAATACTCTTATTGAATAATTTTCCACAAACATTTTTAAGAATAAGTTTCTATCATATATATAGTACAAAGCATAAAAATAAACATAAAAACCATCAGAAACAGCCAGGTTCAATGACTTCCATTTGCATAACTATCTTGAAAACCAAAGTGACTGGAAAAATTAACTCTGATGCACTTTTTACCTTCAGAAATTAATCTTTGATAATATCAAACTTCTGTTTTTCATGTACAGCTCTAGCAGTGTTTGTCCCATCAAAGGGCTCTGCAAGATCAAACACAAACATTAAAAGCATTAAAAAAAAAAAGCTAGAGCTATGCTGTCTTCATTGAGCAAGTAATCAGGCAAAAAACAGAGGAGTCAACATATCGTTGCTTCCCAAGAGTGTTTTGAGTGGCTGATTCCACTTTGCTTCTCAATCTTTATTTCTACATAACATTCATCCAGAAAAGCCCCAAACACTGAACACTCTAATGGTATGTAATCCATAATAAAGTCAGGTTATTATTTCTATCAAAGCATGCTATGATTGTGCTGAATTCATGCATCAGTAATTATTTGTTACTGCTTAATAGTCTGTGATGAGATATCAGAATATGATTTTGCATATTAAAATGTTTTGAAACTTACTACACATGTCCCTCTTGGAACTGTCCACTTTAGATTCATCTCATTCAACAGCTTCTCAGTGAAATACAAGGAGTACAGTAAAATATTTACTATAACTTTTCATGTAAGAAGTACCAACTGCTGTAAAAATATTTTTTATCAGTTCATATCTATTCTACAATAGCTATTAATAAATTAACAATTTGGGGCTTACCCCTTCAAAAAGACTACAAATTTATGTGACGTTCTCCCTTTTTATTTTTTTTGCTAACATAATTAGTACTTTGGAACTTTTTTTTTTTAATTGAAGGATTAAAAAAAAGTACTCCTTGCTACTGATAAGGTTGCCAACATTAAAGTAACAGATACTAAAGAATTATGATGCAGAGACTATGCATTACAATGCACTACAAAACAGATATTATACAGTCTCTTTTTGCCCTACTAGAGAACTGCTTAAATAACATGTGGTGTATTTCACACTGGCAGAATTTATGAAAGTCCTCAAGGGCCATCGAACCATAGAAGTATTTGCTAGATCAGGTAGCTTTTTTGTTTAGTTGGTTATGAATTGCTTTTATTCACATAGGGACATATAGTGAAATAAAGCATTAAACAGACATCAGAAGAGATTATGCCATTATAGAGACTGGGACTTCAAATTTGAAACATGTTCCATGGCATTGGGTTTGTTACTGTAAGTTATTTAAATTCAAAATCAAATAAATTGTTTCAAGTAACAAGTGTTGGTTTTGGCATGTTTCTAAAAGGTTTTTCTTCAAACTACCTATAAATTTTTTTAATGGACATTTACAGGCAGATTTATTTTACTTTAGAATGCATCATACATTTAGATTGGAGCAGAAAACTGGCCATCAAATAAGAAAGGTACCTAGTCCTCTAAAACCAGTCACAAAATTTGACAGTGACCTACTGTCAGTAAGAATTCCATACCCCTTACCGTGTGAAGGTACGGCATTTTTTGTGTGTCTTAAACGTGATGTCAAGTGTTTCTTTAATGCTAGGACCTTTATGTACTTTATGTCGAATCAAGAGATTTTTTTTCTTTTAAAGCAACAAGAGCAAAGGTGTACAATCTTCTAAAACTGTCAGTGGGGAAAAAAAGGTACTTTTCCTAGTCACAAAAACTGACTCACTTCTTCCCTTTATTCTTCCTGCATATTTACTGACTGTCAAAAGACAAACTCATTCCCTAGAGCACAGCAAGAATAATTTTGCAATCAGCTACTATTTACAACACTACATTTTCTAACCATCAGGACAGTGAGAGTCCATCATAAGTTATTTTGTTCACACACACAGACATGAGAATATTAAAAGAAAAAAAGTAATAAAACTTTAACACTGATGCTTGAGGGAAAGGCTAAAGGGGATCATCTTTCCAAATGAAAATACAAGAAATCATAAAACTTCAGAACTGCTGCAAACCAAGCCCTGAGGAATTACTTTTAGAATTATTTTTAACATGTGGATCTGAAAGATTTAAAAGTACAAGCATGAATCAGGTGCAGCTTAGACAGCTTCTGATCCAGTTCCCCTAAATGACTATCAATTTAATTGTCTCACAAAATTGCCAAGTTTCTAGCTTTTCCAAACTGTGTCTTTTTCAACAGGAGAATATATGGTATTATTTGATATAGAGAAGATTTAAACTGAAACCAGAATAGTCGCTAGCAATTTAGAGCTTCTGACAAGGAACATTCACAAACATTAGCTAAAAGCAAAGTTCTCTGTATCCCTATAATGGTAATAGCCTGCCAGATTTTAAAATGTCTGAAAAGAGCATCTCTACTATATTTGTTTCTCAAACAGCAGAAATACAAGTGAGAATCAGTCTTAAGGCTGATAAAAATTAAAAAAGAATACATTTTTTTTCTTTGAGTGAGCCTGAATATAGTGCTACATGTAGAATTATGGCAATTTGCAGGTATAGACTTCTTGTAATCTATCAACAAATATATTTAAAATATTAAAAATATATGCAATAATACCAATTATTGGAATTTTAGTCTACTAAATGGAAAATCTGACAAAGACTTGGAAACCAGAATATGTTGACATGTTTAGCTAGCTTTTAAAAGTTTCTTCTCAAAGTACACAGAAGTTTACCTACATACTTAGTTAAACTAGTTCAGCTTAACAGCTGTTATAAACATGAAGCTTACTTCGAGTTGAAATAGGAAATTTAATTTTTCCCTTCCAATTTAGAAGTAAAAACTTGGTATGTGAGGATAAAACCCACTCTTAATCAAGTCTTGAAGCACATGGTAACAGGAAGGAATCAGATGTGCCACCTATAGATAATTTTGCTTTTTTAATAGTTCAAATGCAAAACACACTCTTAAGAAGAAGTTGTATGTGATCAAGCCCATTTAATACAAATTCTAAAATGCCTATTTTGTATGTTGATATCCTATTTTCCAAGCTAACAGAAGGCAAACCTAATTATTCAACCACTTTGTAACATCATAAAAAAAACCTGAGAGCTTGAAACACACAGACCCCCACCAGCAACACAGCGGATCATCATCATGTGACATCAGCAGACAGCTGCCCAGCATTCCCACCTCCCACGTGCAGATCAGAGCCTTGGCAATGTCTGCCCTGCACTATCCTGAATCATTTCAGCTGTGCAGATACTCTAATTCTTACATTTCTCAACTCTGAGACTGCAGAGTCAAGCATGCAGTCGTCTTCACAGGTTTCAGTGTATTTTTTCCCTATGACTGGTAGTTGATTTTTTTTCCAAGTCAAATAAAGAACAGGAATCCCATTATGTGGCTTCACACTGTCCATATGATTACAGCCAAGTTGGTGAGCTCTAGGCCACAGAATAACTAATTTCACCAGTAGGTAATTATTCTCTGCACAGAGCAGCACAAATGCAGGAAATTACATGCACACACACACAGAGTGCACTCCCACCCCCCAGGAATCTTGCGGAGTGTCTGTGTCTAACCACAGGACTTCTGCCTTATTCCTCCCATGCACCCCAGCAAAATTTTCCCAGTCTCTAACAACTACTTCCATACAGTTTGGCTCCTGTCCAAGTTCTATTCCTCTTTTATCCTACAACTTCAACCCTTGATATCCTGATCCTAATAGCCTCCCATTTATTTACAGCTGGGGCCCAGGCCACCTCCCCCATTTCAAACCTTCCCTCTTCACCCCAGTGTCTTAAACCACCGACTTCTAATTCTGCTCCCACTTCACCTTGGTTCCTTATCCATGGTCTCTTGTCCAATCAATTTCCCTTCACCTGCTGCATTCTGATTCTTGCTCCCCTTTCTTATCTCTTTGTGTTAACTGTTTCCAGTTACAGGGTAGCTCCCAGTCCTTCCCTGCTTCTCTTTTCATTCTCCTCTAACATCTCAATCCTTCTCTTAGTCTATTATTTTCTCTTTCCTTGGTCCAAGCTTCATCTCCTATGCATGCTAACTGTTCATCTTCTCCATGTAGACTCCCCATGGCAGTTGAAAGGCACCAAAGAGCACATGAAGCAGGTTCCCTGTATCATGCTACTGCCAAGTTCAGCCTGAATTAAGAAGGCTGAGACCTGCAACTCCAAAAGGTAGCCTGGGTTTACCCTCTGTGGAAACTGTACATTCACCAGACAACCAAAAATAGTAACCACAAGGGGATCAACATACACATAATCTAGTTACTGCTAGGACTTGGGATGCCAGAGCATTACTAGAACAAAGAATATTCTTAGAGAGGAATCTGAATATGTGCCCACTGTGTTTTTTCAGAAGCTCCATCTTGGCAAAACTGAAGACTACTTTTGCAGAGCAGGAAAACACACACTACTGCCATTCCTTGTCAAAGTCCTAATCCCTGTTTCAAAATAACAGGGCAATGAGTCCTCTTGAAGAAAAGGTCAGGAGAACTATTTTTAAACACTGTAGAACTTAAAGCTTACTTCTCAAATGTTTTTGACGAGACCGTTTCCAAAACTATTCACATTGGTTAAACTTTATTTTCTACGTAAATATATTACACATGTGCATTATTAAAACACAACCAAGGTAAAGTCTAATTGACAGATTCATATATTTAGTGTCTTAACAGTTAAAAATTATAATGCATCTTTACATTTTACCTTCTACACAAATAAATTTTTCTCCATTCAATACCATCAGGTCTTGGAATAGCTTTGGCCTCATGAACTGAAATAATTTGATGGCTCCAACTAGGGAAAAGAAAAACAATTTGCAGACCTTTTAACTCTTGATTCTGAATGAATAATATCAGTTTACATTAAAAAATTGTCAAATTGCTATGTCATAAGCCTGGATAGCACAGTACTTTAAGGAGTAATTTAGTGTAACAGTAATTCACTATATAAGAGTAAGGAATGATGGGTGGGAAACAAGAAAAATTTTCCACAAACACAAAAGTGTATTTACGAAAACATCTGCAAAACAGAACATCACAGTTTCCATAAGTAACATGTATTCATGACAGAATTTTTTTTTTCTTCAAAAAACAATGTCAACATGAATATGGACACCTACATTTATTTCTAAGTTAAAAATAAATTATAGCCTCAAATATATCTTTCAGCATTTTCTGTGGGAAGAAAAGGAACATAAGGAGTTTAAGTGCAGATGATGTCACATATTGCATTCCATTAAAAAAAAATTCAACAATATAAAGATATATAAAGATAGCATGCTTACAGGTCAGCATTCCTAGTGCAAGGAACCCATTATTAGAAAGCACTAATACTTTGTGTATGCTGAATTTTAGATCTTCCACAACTGTAACAACAGAGTAGCAACTCAAACACGCATTTGAGGATAACCTACTGCTTTCTGCACACAATTTTACAACAAAACCATAGGAAATGATCACACTGAAACAGGAACAGCAGTGCAGTTTAGAGGGCAGTCTTTATGATGTGCCAAGCATCTTTATGATCTTTATGATGCTTGGCACAATGCTATGCCAAACATAATGGAAGCCAAAGCAACCACTTGCTTTATGTTCTTTGTTCTAAGCTTTATATTCCTGACCAATTCTACCCAGCTAGTTTTCAGCTGCTCTTAACTAAACAAGGGAACTACCATATCAGCAAAAGGCCTGGATCACCACACACCCGCACTAGATGGGGATTAGAAATAGCTGGGTAGCATGCTGCTAACTGAACTGGTGTTATGTACACCTGACTGGATCTCCTGACTGTATGGATCTTTTGACATAATGCAAAGAGAAAGGAGCTTGGCTGGGTGCATCAACCACCTGCAGTAAATCTATAAATATCAACTGTAAAACAAAATACAGTCTGTACATCATCAGTTAAATTTGGAACAACTCTGTGCTCCCTAGGCCACAGATCAGCTGTCCATTAAGTCAGAGCTGACTCCATTAAGTCAGTGGTGATAAGACAGTGATAAGACAGTTTACACCAGCTAAAAAAAAAAAAATCTGTGTCTGTGATTCTACAGATTAGCTTGGATACAGCTCATGATTAAAGCCACTTATGAAAGTTAGCTGTTTGAATAACCATACTTCCACAGAACACTTACATTATTCTTCTATTTAAGAATATGAATAGCCTTTTATGATATTTCAAAGAGGTGCAGGACACAGCATATGAAGCATAGTTTAGGATACTTCAGATTACTTATTCACCCACTGCTGTGTATATTTAGATTTCTCTTGATATATTCTTTAGAAAATTAATACAGATGATGATCATTTCTAGCATTCAAAGCAAAATAAAGTTTTCATTCTAACCCATCACTCTCCCTCTCCTTAATTCCCATATTAGACTACTTTTGCAAGAATTAGAGATGTTGTGAAGCACCAAATCATTTCCTATCATGTCTTTTTAATAAACTTCCATCAAACACAAGCTTAACAAGAAATTCAGATGAATTGCTTAAAAAAACAAACACAAAAAAAGACAAAAGAGAAAAAGCAAGTGACTAGAGCATCAAAGAAGCTTAAACTGCAGCTTCAGAACATTGGTCATGAGCAGAAGCTGCTGACAGTTCAACTCTTCTGCCTTGTCTAAAAGCTTATTTAAAAATCAGACAGATCCAGGCCAGTAAGAGTTACTCAACAAATATTTGATCTCTGTTTGGTTAAAACAAGCAGTATTGTTTCACTTCAAACATGTAATTCTTCTCTTGACTTCTTTCTTTCTACCTGGCTTAATTCCTCAGCAAAAAATAAATGTGTTCATAATACACTGGTTTAGCAAGAAGGAACAAAAAAAAAGTTACATTTCTAGCTATTTAAACAGCTTTGTATTTAAACTTGAAAACAACTACTTTAACTAATAGTATCATTAAACCTTCACTAACCCTGCCTTAGTACCAAAATCTGAACTAGAAATTAATTACCAACAGCAAGTTATTTGTGTATTGATTTTAACCATTTTGGCTTGCACACAACAACTTCATTATTGCCAATGCAAAGTGAATATTCTCCGCATATACACTTTCAATCCATAAGTTAACAATAACCATTTGAACAGCTTTCTCAATCATCAGTTATTTCTGGGATCACTGCCTGCATTAGGTACGTGCTCCTCATGGAGAAGGCAAGAATTTGAAAGAAAAAGACCAGCGATTTCCAGGTGTAAGTGTGTATGAACACACTACAAATAGATATAAAAGCTTATATTTTCCAGAGCATTCTTATAAGCCAAAGCTACTTGCAGAAACACATTAAGATGGGTACAAATTGCAAGCATATTTAATTCAATATAGTTCAATTAAAAAATATGATCACTTTATTACCTGACCAATTCTGCCCTGAAGAGAGCCGTAAGCAATCGTATTTTATATTTTGTCACGATAACATAATTGATCTTTTATCATGTCCACCAAATACAACTTAATCAATGAATGATCTTAAACAACCATTACATAACCTGAAACAATAAATCCAAGAGAAGTAGTCCCAAAGGACAATCTCGAGGTTCCCTAGTAGTATCTTCAGGGGAGCAAGGCCTTCGCTTCAAGGTCTCGCTTTGTAGAGAAACAGCCAAGTGAAAACCTGCTGCCTTCACTCACAGCTGCAGAAGTGAAATCAGACACTCTCTTCAGAGGGCCTGGTAAACACGGACCAGTTTCCAAATACTTTCTTTTGAGAACACCTCCATACATTTTTATACTCTGTCACATTCACTGCATGATCAGTGGAGCTTTGATAATAGTGAAAGTTAAAACTGAGTTATAAGTATACTTTTAGCCAACTGTATCATGTGAAACATTAATGCAGACTTGAACTCTATGGCAAGCTAATTATACAACCGTGTCAGCAAATCAAGCTTTGCCATATGTAGTGTGCAAGTCCAATATATGCAGCAGTTTCCAAATCACATTTCTGGTAATTTATGAAGGGGGAGAAATATTACTTCCTACGGACACAGCAAAAATCCCAGACTCAGACTGTGGAATGGGCACGGTATAAATACATGGTAATCAACAATTCTCTTCTGAAAGAGTTTATAGTCTAAATAAACAAAGCAGATTAATAGCATAAGGGGGGAAAAAACAAAAACAAAACAACACAGCACAAGGAGATAAACTTATTTATGGCTGCACAGCATGCAAGGCACTTGTTTCTTCCTTTGTGCCCTACTTTTTGGGCCCATCTTGCCATTAAATATTATTCACTACATGAAGTAAAATAATGGGTGTTCAAGAAAAAGGGGATGAATTGAACAGGTGAATGACTGGCTGCATAGCTGGTGCCATGCTCAAGGTCTCAGCTTTTACGATCTTGGGCATACCTTCGAAAAACCAGGCCTGTTAACAGCTAACGGGGCTCAACTGACCAAGCGGGTCAAGAGCATCCTGGGCAACAAGCTAGCTGGACTTATAAACAGAGCTTTAAACTAGATTTAGCAGGGGAAGGGGATGAAGTTCTAAGCACTAGAGAAGAGCCAGGGGCTGTTGAGGCATTAGGAAGCAACAGGGAAACACCTGTGAATTGCCTCAAGGGAATTAGGGCAAGCTCCTCTAAAAAGGGGATGTGGCCAATAGCCCAGCTGAAGTGCCTCTATACCAATGCACACAGCATGGGAAACAAACAGGAGGAGCTGGTAGCTGCTGCCCAGATGGAAAACTACGACCTGATTGCTATCACAGAAACTTGGTGGGATGAATCGCACAATCGGAGTGCTGTGATTGACAGCTATAAACCATTCAGAAGGGACAGGCAAGGAAGGAGAGGTGGGGGAGTTGCCCTCTATGCCAAAAGTAGGATTAATTGCACAGAGCTATCTTTGAAGAACAGCAATGTGCAGGTCAAGAGCTTACGGGTGAAAATTAGAGACCAAGCCAACAAAGGAAACTTTGTGGTTGGTGTCTACTACAGGCCACCCGATCAAGGAGAGGAGGTTGATGAAGAGTTCTTTCTTCAACTGCAGGAATCATCACGCTTGCAGGCCCTGATCCTGATAGGGGACTTCAACCACCCAGACATCTGCTGGAAAAGCGGCACAGCGAACTGCAAGCAGTCCAGGAAACTACTGGAGTGCATTGAGGACAACTTCCTAGTACAGGTGATGGAGAGCCCAACCAGAGGAGAGGCACTGCTGGACCTGTTGCTCACTAATGCAGAAGAACTTATCGGAGAGGTCAAGACTGGAGGTAGCCTGGGCTGCAGCAATCATGCCCTGGTAGAATTCTCAATCTTGAGGGGTACAGGACAGGTAAAAAGTAGGGTCAGGACCCTAAACCTCAGAAAGGCAAACTTTTGGCTGTTTAGGGCGCTAGTGCATGGGATCCCTTGGGAAACTGCCCTCAGAGGCAAAGGAGCGAATGAGAGCTGGGAGATATTTAAAGACATTTTTCTTAGGGCGCAAGAGCTCTCAATCCCGATGTGCAAGAAGTTGGGCAGGGGAGGCAGGAGGCCAGCTTGGCTAAGTCAAGACCTCTTAGCCAAACTAAAACACAAAACCAAAATGCATAGGCAGTGGAGGCAGGGATATACATCCTGGGGAGATTATAGGGATATGGCCCGAGAGTGCAGGGAGGGGATCAGGAAAGCCAAGGCACAGCTGGAGCTGAACTTGGCTAGGGATGTGAAAAATAACAAGAAGGGTTTCTTCAGGTACATAGGACAACAAAGGAAGATGAAAGAAACTGTACCCCCGCAATGAGCAAAATGGGAGACCTGGCTACAACTGACATGGAGAAGGCTGAGGTACTCAAAAACTTTTTTGCCTTGGTCTTCACTGGCAAGTGCTCTAGCCACGCTGCCCAATTCACAGAATCCAAAGGCAGGGACTGGGAGAATGAAGAGCCGCCCACCGTAGGAGAAGATCAGTTTCAAGACCATCTAAGGAACCTGAATGTGCACAAGTCCATGGGACCTGATGAGATGCATCCAAGGGTCCTGAGGGAACTGGCAGATGAAGTTGCTAAGCCACTCTCCATTATATTTGAAAAGTCGTGGCAGACTGGTGAAGTTCCCAGTGACTGGAGAAGGGGAAACATAACCCCCATTTTTAAATGCTACAGGCCAGTCAGTCTCACCTCTGTGCCCAGCAAGATCATGGAGCAGATCCTCCTCTAAACTATGCTAAGGCACATGGAAAACAGAGAGGTGATTGGTGACAGCCAACGTGGCTTCACTAAGGGCAAATCGTGCCTGACAAATTTGGTGGCCTTCTACGATGGCGTTACAGCATTGGTGGATAAGGGAAGAGCAACTGACATCATCTACCTGGACTTGTACAAAGCATTTGACACAACATCCTTGTCTCTAAAATGGAGAGACATGGATTTGATGGGTGGACCACTCAGTGGATAAGGAATTGGCTGGATGGTTGCACTCAAAGAGTTGCGGTCAATGGCTCGATGTCCGGGTGGAGACCAGTGACGAGTGGTGTCCCTCAGGGGTCCATATTGGGACCAGTATTATTTAACATCTTCATCAGTGACATAGACAGTGGGATTGAGTGCACCCTCAGCAAGTTTGCAGATGACACCAAGCTGAGTGGTGTGGTTGACACTCTAGAGGGAAGGGATGCCATCCAGAGGGACCTGGACAAGCTTGAGAAGTGGGCCCGTGTGAACCTCATGAGGTTCAACAAGGCCAAGTGCAAGGTCCTGCACCTGGGTCAGGGCAATCCCAAATATGGATACAGGCTGGGCGATAAGTGGATCGAGAGCAGCCCTGCCGAGAAGGACTTGGGGGTACTGGTGGATGAAAAACTGGACATGAGCCGGCAATGTGCGCTCACAGCCCAGAAGGCCAACCGTATCCTGGGCTGCATAAAAAGAAGTGTGGCTAGCAAGTCGAGGGAGGTGATTCTCCCCCTCTACTCCACTCTCGTGAGACCCCACAAGTACTGTGTTCAGCTTTGGGGCCCCCAGCATAAGACAGACATGGACCTGCTCGAGCAGGTCCAGAGGAGGGCCACAAAGATGATCAGGAGGCTGGAGCACCTCCCCTATGAGGACAGGACGAAAGAGTTGGGGTTGTTTAGCCTGGAGAAGAGAAGGCTCTGGGGCGACTTTATTTCAGCCTTTCAATACTTAAAGGGGGCTTATAAGAAAGATGGAGACAGACTTTTTAATAGGGCCTGTAGCAACAGGACAATTAGAGATCTTAGAGGTCTTTTCCAACCTTAATGATTCTATGACAAGGGGTAATGGTTTTAAACTAAAAGAGGGTAGATTCAGACTAGATATAAGGAAGAAATTCTTTACTGTGAGGGTGGTGTGACAATGGAACAGGTTGCCCAGAGAGGTGGTAGATGCCCCATCCCTGGAAACGTTCAAGGTCAGGTTGGACGGGGCTCTGAGCAACCTGATCTAGTGGAAGATGTCCCTGCCCACGGCAGGGGGGTTGGACTAGATGACCTTTAAAGGTCCCTTCCAATCCAAACTATTCTATGATTCAGAAGTAAAATACTAGTTCTTCCATGAAAGGCAAAACTAACAGAGCCCTGTGTTGTGTTTATTTAACTCTTATCCTCATTCCCACCTATAATGTTTCCATCAGCAACCTCAAAGCAAAGATAACATATACCGTGGATAGCGTGACACTATTTGTTCTTGTTGGCTGGCTATCACACACACAAAAAATGTTTAAACACCACATTCTGCCCGCCTTTTCCTCTGCATGGGCATTAATTTGAGTTTCTCTTTTCCAGCCAATTACCAGTTTTTATGAAACTATCAGAATTTTGGTATCTTCAAGACACACACTCTGCTCCTTTCAAACAGGAATTATAATTATCAGGGATACACAGATGGTCAAGTAAACAGTACAACTGACTAAGTTTTATTTCTATAGTAGAAAAAGTTAAAGATAATATAGGTTGCTGCATTAGGTGCGTCATTTCCTGATATGACTTCTCAGCTATGTAACATTTTCAATACAGGAATCCTAATGACTATTTTTTTACAGGGTCTTTTTTGTTTGTTTTTACAACAGAATATCACCAGTCAAATATTTAAATATTTAAAAGGTACTTAACTCTGGAAAAAACTAGCCAGATATTCTTTTATTGTTTGTTTTAAAATCTTTTCTTCCCTTGACTTCAGCAACTATCCTATCTTCATTCTCCACCTTTTCAAGCTTTGTTTTAACCAGAAGCTCCCCCATGCCTCTGCAATTAAATTGAGGTAAAATTTTTTCTTTATATATGATCATCACAAAAGATAATATTAATATATTACCATCAGTTCAAGTACTGATATTGCAGCATTGTTAGTCTTCATACTTCTTAGTATATCCTGCATGTCTAACAGCAGACAAAAAAAAAAATCTTCCCTTAAAGTAAGAGAACACAGGGACCAGCTACTGATTTATGCAGAAATCTGCTCTTGACTCTGTATTGACAAGTACCCAAACCAGGAAAATCAAATTAGGTATTTTTCCTGCATTTGGGCAAGACCTTCCTTGCTAGTTTGCACAGGCAAACCAGAAACCACAACTTCAGTGTAAAAGATATTTACTAATTAGACCTCTTTTATATATGAGAAGATTAACAACTCGTTATACAGATGAGTAGTAAAGGATGCATCTAGTGTCCCACATAAATTAGGAACTTGAGGATATCCTCCAGCGGTGTTTAATTTACCTGTTTAGCAAACAGCACCTTGCCAGCTGAAAAGACAGGTACTCAGGAGGAACTTTTAGGACAAAAGACCGTTCCCTTATTTGCAGAGATTGTTGAAGGAAAATCCTTTATGTGAAAATCTCTCAGAATCAGACTTAAACATACAAAAAGTGCAATTAGTTCATGAATTGCCACAGGCCATATGGATTTAGCTTACGTATTCCACATGTGGTGCATGCCCCAGCGATGTTTTCATTTAAGGATTTCATGATCACTCATTTCTTACACTGAAGTAAAATATGAACACTTCAAAAATGATAATGAATATCCAGCAGTTACATATTTTGTTCTCCTTCCAGGAAATAGATATGATGCACATACACAGGACAACAACATGTATAAACCAACTGCCTCAGAAACAAGTTATTTAGAAGATCTTTAGGCTTATTTAAATACAGCCATTTGATGTTTTACATGGACAAGCAATTTTTGTAAGAAATTCGAGTGACAATTTGGCAAAATGTTCACAATCTACAGCTTTCTCAGATTCCCTCACAATTTTAGCTTCTACTACTTCTCCTCACTAGGTATGGCCTATATTCATGTATGTTATAGTCAAAGTAAAGAGCCACCTGGTCAGTTATCTCCACTGACTTGGGGTGTGTCGTGGTTTAACCCCAGCCAGCAAAAATAAACCCCACGCAGCCGCTCGCTCACCCCGCCACCGGTGGGATGGGGGAGAGAATCAGGAGGGCACAAGTAGGAAAGCTCCCGGGTTGAGATAAAAACAGTTTAATAATTGAAATAAAACTAAGTAGAACAGTAATAATAACAATGAGAACAACAACAATAACAGAATACACAAAGCAGGCGATGCACAATGCAACTACTCACCTACCACCGACCGCGGTCACGAATGGGGGCGAGCCCCCCCACACACCTGGTTTTTATACTGAGCATGATGTCACATGGTATAGAATACCCTATTGGCCAGCTGGGTCCACCACCCCGGCTGTGCTCCCCCTCCCCGGTGTAAGCACCACTCAGCAACAACCAAAGCATCAATGGGCCATCAACGCTCCTTTCACACCGAACCCAAAACACAGCACACCCCCCAAGCTACTGGGAAGAAAGTTAACTCTGTCCCTGCCGGAACCAGGACAATATCCACCCCTTATTCTATACCATCTACATCATGCCCAGGTCTCACATTTTCCCATACCTTCCAATTAGTCACCACTACTTTTCCTGCCTTTTGATATATATACACACAGAGATATCATTCCCTTAGTCCATGGGCCATCCCTCTAAAAAGTCCATTGAGTTCATTTAGTCCATGACTTTGGGTTCCATCTGTTGTAACAGTCTTTCAGGGCAGGATAGATGGTGTGTGGTGTTGGACTGTTGCATGCAGAGGCCAGTTCTGGGCGCTCGTCTGGTTCTATCATCCTTGCACCTTGCTCAGTTTCATCGGAGTTCATTCTACATTAATCTGGGTGATTCTTACTATAATACTGTTAATATGGCATATGGTAACCATAGAAGTGATGACATACAGTATTATACAGTAATTAACATCATACAATTAAGTTCATTGGCTATTTTCACCCAAAATCAAATCCCCTTGAGGTACACACCAGACTTCCCCATCCTTTCGCATTACCCACCAAGTGCACCCAGGTCCTTGAGCAAAAGCAATCCCACGAATGGGTTTTCCCTTGCCAGAAGCAGGAGTAACCCAGACTGTCTTCCCCAGCATATTTCTCATATGCACGACAGGGACTTTATCCCCCTCTACAGTACGTAAGGGTTTGGATTGGGCAGGGCCAGCTCGAGTGACAGATCCCCTGGTGTTGACTAACCAGGTGGCTTTTGCTAAACGTGTGTCCCAGTGCTTGAATGTCCCACCACCCATTGCCCTCAGTGTTGTCTTTAGCAGCCTGTTGTATCGTTCGATTTTCCCAGAGGCTGGTGCATGGTAGGGGATGTGATAGACCCACTCAATGCCATGCTCTTTGGCCCAGGTGTTGTCCGAAAAGTGGATTCGTGCCCGGCGTGCAAGTAACCAATTCCACACGCTCAGGAGAGATATTGTTTTATTCAGGCCTGGGTGCTCGGCGGACTTGCCACAAATCAAGCACACCTGGTCTAATCACATTTCTGTTTATATCCATGCTTCTCATCATACATATTTTAAATTTCTCTTTTACATATTCAATAAATTTCTGAGAACTAATTATAATATTACGTCATCCTAGACACATGCGCACTAAAGCCTTTAGGGTCTCCTTGAGGGTCTCGGGTGGTCTCTGGTGGTCGTTAGGGTAGTGAACTCTTCATGAACTTATTTCCTCTTTATCTTATAGGGTCGCAATTTGTCCCTGAGCCATACTTGGACCACGTTTGTTTATAGTTTCCAAGGTTATTCTTCACTAGAGCCTAACAATGCTTCCAGGATACACAATTTAGACTGGTTACAATTCTACACACCTGCAAACACAACACCTGCTAGTTACCTAATTTCTAAGCAACAAGTCTTCATTGTTCAGAATTACAGAAGCGAACAGTAGAATTACAGAAGCAAGCAGTATGGAATAGTAGATACTGTACCTACTACATCACAGGTGTCTATGAGGGTGTTTCGGAAATGAGTCCCGTTGTCTGACTCAATTCTTTCTGGGGTGCCATGTCGCCATAGGACTTGCTTTTCAAGGCCCAGGATGGTGATCCTGGAGGTGGCATGGGGCACAGGGTATGTTTCCAGCCATCCGGTGCTTGCTTCCACCATGGCGAGCACATAGCGCTTGCCTTGTCGGGTCTGTGGGAGTGTGATATAATCAATCTGCCAGGCCTCCCCATATTTATATTTCAACCGTCGTCCTCCATACCAAAGAGGCTTTACTCACTTCGCTTGCTTGATTGCAGCGCACGTTTCACATTCATGGATAACCTGTGCAATAGTGTCCATGGTTAAGTCCACCCCTCGATCACGAGCCCATCTATATGTTGCATCTCTTCCTTGGTGGCCTGAGGTGTCATGGGCCCACCAAGCTATAAATAATTCACCCTTCTGTTGCCAGTCCAGATCCACCTGAGCCACTTCAATCTTAGCAGCCTGGTCCACCTGCTGGTTGTTTTGGTGTTCTTCAGGGGCCCGACTCTTGGGTACGTGAGCATCTACGTGACGTACTTTTACAACCAGGTTCTCTACTCGGGCAGCAATATCTTGCCACAATGCAGCAGCCCAGATGGGTTTACCTCTGCGCTGCCAGTTGTTCTGCTTCCACTGCTGCAACCACCCCCACAGGGCATTTGCCACCATCCATGAGTCAGTATAAAGATAAAGTACTGGCCATTTTTCTCATTCAGCAATGTCCAAGGCCAGCTGGATGGCTTTCACCTCTGCAAACTGACTTGATTCACCTTCTCCTTCAGCAGTTTCTGCGACTTGTCATATAGGACTCCATACCGCAGCTTTCCATCTCCGATGCTTTCCCACAAGGCGACAGGACCCATCAGTGAACAGGGCATATTGCTTCTCATTTTCTGGTAGTTTGTTATACAGTGGGGCCTCTTCAGCACACGTCACCTCCTCCTCTGGGGATATTCCAAGATTCCTGGGCGACTGGGGTTTCCTATTCAGGCCCGTTGTGTGATCAGCGCGACCCACTTACTCCACGTAGCATCGGTTGCATGATGTGTAGAGGGGACCCTCCCTTGGAACATCCAGCCCAGCACCGGCAGTGGGGGTGCCAGGAGGAGCTGTGCTTCAGTACCAACCACTTCCGAAGCAGCTCGAACCCCTTCATATGCTGCCAATATCTCCTTCTCAGTTGGAGTGTAGCGGGCCTCGGATCCTCTGTATCCCCGACTCCAGAACCCTAAGGGTCGACCTCGAGTCTCCCCTGGTGCTTTCTGCCAGAGGCTCCAGGTAGGGCCATTCTCCCCGGCTGTGGTGTAGAGCACATTCTTTACATCTTGTCCTGCCTGGACTGGCCCAAGGGCTATTGTATGAACTATCTCCCATTTAACTTGTTCAAAGGCTTGTCGTTGCTCAGGGCCCCATTTGAAGTCGTTCTTCTTCCTGGTCACGTGGTAGAGAGGGCTTACGATTTGACTGTAATCTGGAATATGCATTCTCCAAAAACCCACAACACCTAAGAAAGCTTGTGTTTCCTTTTTGCTAATTGGTGGGGACATGGCTGTTATTTTATTGATCACATCCATTGGGATCTGACGACGTCCATCTTGCCATTTTATTCCTAAAAACTGGATTACCTGTGCAGGTCCCTTGACCTTACTTTGTTTTATGGCAAAACCAGCCTTCAGAAGGATTTGGACTATTCTCTCCCCTTTCTCAAAAACTACTTCTGCAGTGTTGCCCCATACAATGATGTCATCGATGTATTGCAGGTGTTCCTGAGCCTCCCCCTGTTCCAGTGTGGTGTGGATCAGTCCATGGCAAATGGTAGGGCTGTGTTTCCACCCCTGGGGCAGTCGGTTCCAGGTGTACTGGACGCCCCTCCAAGTGAAAGCAAACTGTGGCCTGCACTCTGCCGCCAAAGGGATGGAGAAGAAGGCATTAGCAATGTCAATTGTGGCGTACCACTTGGCTGCCTTTGACTCCAGTTCGTATTGAAGTTCTAGCATGTCCGGCACGGCAGCACTCAGTGGCGGCGTGACTTTGTTCAGGCCACGGTAGTCTACTGTTAGTCTCCACTCTCCATTAGACTTTCGCACTGGCCATATGGGACTGTTAAAGGGTGAGCGAGTCTTGCTGATCACTCCTTGGCTCTCCAGTCGACGAATCAGCTCATGGATGGGGATCAGGGAGTCTCGGTTGGTGCGGTATTGCCGCCGATGCACTGTTGTGGTAGCGATTGGTACTTCTTGTTCTTCAACCCTCAACAACCCCACAACAGAAGGGTCCTCCGAGAGACCGGGCAAGGTGGACAGCTGTTTAATTTCCTCCGTCTCCAGGGCAGCTATACCAAAAGCCCACCGGTATCCTTTTGGGTCCTTGAAATACCCTCTCCTGAGGTAGTCTATGCCAAGGATGCACGGAGCCTCTGGGCCAGTCACAATGGGGTGCTTCTGCCACTCATTCCCGGTTAGGCTCACTTCGGCCTCCAATACAGTTAACTCTTGGGATCCCCCTGTCACTCCAGAAATACAAATGGGTTCTGCCCCTTTATAGCTTGATGGCATCAGGGTACACTGTGCACCGGTGTCTACGAGACCCTTATACTCCTGTGGGTCTGATGTGCCAGGCCATCGAATCCACACAGTCCAGTAAACCCGGTTGTCCCTTTCCTCCACCTGGCCGGAGGCAGGGCCCCTCTAGTCCTGATCATCATATTCGCTACCCACCTCTTGTAAGTATGAATCAGAAGTCCCTTTTTTAAAGTCAGAAGTGGGATCAGCCCTTCTACTCTGTCTGGGGAACTGCTCACTGGAGACTGGAGCAGCAGTTTTCCTGGAAGAACCCCCTTTTGTCGTTGTTTTTCCTTGCAACTCACTTACCCATGCCTGTAGGACTGAGGTAGGTTTTCCATCCCACTTCCTCATGTCCTCTCCGTGGTCACGCAGGTAAAACCACAGGGTGCCCCAGGGCATGTACCCACGATGTCTCCTCTCTTGAGCAGAGGGACGCTTGCTCCTAATGGCTGAGATACTGGCCCGTGCAGGTGGGGAGCAGGACATATCCTCTTTGAGTTGCTGGACCTCCTGAGACAGTTTCTCCACAGCAGAGACACAGGCCCGTAGGGAGGACGAGAGACTTTCTTCATATGGCCAGAGTTGGCCAGCCAGTTCATCCACTGTTTGTTCCTCTCCATCTCTCCAGGTCATTACTGCCAATGAGTTTGCATGTGACGCTGGTGCACTCCGTACAAACTTCCGCCACATGGGTCGGGTGCATTTTACTTCATCTGGGTCTTTGGGTAACTGCTCGTTGTTCAGGTCATCATAAATCACTTCCAGGACGCCTAATTCCCTCAGGTATTGGATACCTCTCTCCATGGTGGTCCACTTGCCTGGGTGGCATATAACATCTTCCTTGAAGAGATACCTTTCCTTCACACCTGACAGGAGTCACCTCCAGAGGCTGAGGACTTGTGCCCCTTATCCAATCGCTTTGTCAATGCCCCCTTCCCTAGCAAGGGATCCCAGCTGCTTGGCTTCCCTACCCTCTAATTCCAGGCTACTGGCCCCGTTATCCCAGCATCGGAGCAGCCAGGTGACAATGTGCTCGCCTGGATGACGGCTGAAGTCTTTCCGCATATCTCGCAGCTCACCCAGAGATAGGGATCGGGTGGTCACCATCTCATTTACGGGTTCTGCTTCCTCCTCCTCCTGTTCTCGTGATGGCCCTGGTTCATCTTCATCCCTTACTAGACGAGCTGATTTTCTTGTGCATTTTCTTTTTTGTATAGGGGCGACTGATACCGGCATGGGTTGGTTCTCTGTCGCAGGGGGCGGAGTAGCTGCCATGCCTGCCCTGGGGGGTGGGGGAGCCGCTGTGCCTGCCGTGGGGGGTGGGGTAGCCACAGGGCCTGTTGCTTTGTCATCAGCTGCAGAGACGTTTCCTTCCCCTTGGGGGTTCTGAGTGGTGTTAAACAGGGCTCGGTAGGCATCGGCCAGGCCCCAGCACATTGCAGTGATTTGCGTCTCCCTAGAATGGCCAGGGTGACAGCATACTTTTTCCAAATATTCTACTAATTTTTCAGGGTTCTGCACTTGCTCAGGGGTAAAGTTCCAGAACACTGGGGGTGCCCATTGTCCTAGGCATTTGCCCATGCTATCCCACTCACCCTGCCACTCATAACTATCCAGGCTTGGGGCAGATCTCTGGATGACATTCTTGAATTGCTTACTAACCTTGGATAAAACCGCAACAATATTCCCAAGGAGTACCAATAGATGTATCTTAACTACCCAGGGATGTTCAAGGTACTGGCAAGTTATTTTAACAAAGGAGATGACATCACAGAGAAAGGTAGCGAGGGTGCCATTCTCTATTTCCTCCATAAAAAATCTCTCGGAGGAAAAGGTGTAATTGCTAATGGTCTCCATGAGGTGGTACCCAAAATGCAGAAACGGCTTCATTACTGTGGCGAGTAAGGACACGGACTCCGTCTGAGTGGGCACGAAGACGAAGACGAAAAATCCTTTATTATACAGCACAAGGGCCTTTTTATACCTCACATTATGCCACGTATACACTTCAAAGAATTCCCTAGTACATCCCCTAAGCAAAGGTCATCTCGACACTCTTCCTCTAATTTCCTTATCTTTGTCACGCCCTCAGAACCGTTAACTGCCACCTCTTATCTCCCTTTTTCCCACGGCTTCTTTCACTTTCCATCTTCCCATGGCTTCTTGTTTACCAACGCTATGATACTGCTTGTACTCTCAGGCATTGATTCCTCCACATCTCCCCCTTTTTCTTTTACAACAAACACTAAGCTAACTGACTTTTCTATTATTCATCTCACACATTGTAATAAACATAGTACACACACAAGATTACATACGAATACAATCAAACGTATAATTCCCAGTTCAGTCAAACTCATTACCCATTTTACCAAGCCCCAATAATTCTATCTCTTGTGGCTCTACGCTCAGGGCGGATGGTACACCAAACATCCGTCCCAATTATCAGTCACATTGCGGCCGCCACTACAAAGTGTTGCATGCGGCTCCGTGAGACCTAGGGTCCAATTGTTCCATGGGAGTCCCACTAAGCAGGTGGAAAAAAGGATCTCCAGGTTACAAGAGCAAAAGGCAAATGGTCTTCTGGCCTGTCTGATTCGCAAGGGTGATCCAGATGTTCTCTTTGGGCTGTGATGGGGCCCATAACGTGCTTACGCTTGCGACAACGGCGAAAAAGATGGCTTGACGGACCGCGCTGGTACCCATCTTGGTCCTCGATCCGTACGCCCGGACCCATCCGTGAAGACCGTTAGAGCGTCCAAAGGGGTCACGCTACATTTCGGCAATTGCTGCAATGGTAGCGGGGACTGCAGCCATTTATGACTCTGTTCTGCAGAGACGATTCGACGTCACTATCCTGTTTCCTTTCAACAGCTCTTCTCCCGTTTCCTTTCAACGGCTTTTTTTTTTTTTTGTTTCTCTTCAACAGCTTTCGTTCCTGTTTCTTTTCAACAGCTTTCGTTCCTGTTTCTTTTCAACAGCTTTTATCCCGTCTTCTTCCAGCGGCTTTTTTCCTGTTTCTTTTCAACAGCTTTGGCAGTTCAGCGGGGCTCGCCACCGGATCGACAATTGCTGACTTTATGGCCCTTCAGACAGAATGTCCCGGTCCCTGTTCGGGCGCCATTTGTGGCGAGTAAGGACACGGACTCCGTCTGAGTGGGCACGAAGACGAAGACGAAAAATCCTTTATTATACAGCACAAGGGCCTTTTTATACCTCACATTATGCCACGTATACACTTCAAAGAATTCCCTAGTACATCCCCTAAGCAAAGGTCATCTCGACACTCTTCCTCTAATTTCCTTATCTTTGTCACGCCCTCAGAACCGTTAACTGCCACCTCTTATCTCCCTTTTTCCCACGGCTTCTTTCACTTTCCATCTTCCCATGGCTTCTTGTTTACCAACGCTATGATACTGCTTGTACTCTCAGGCATTGATTCCTCCACAATTACGAATCCCAAATACCAGATAACCCCCAATGCCAGCGTTTTAGTAACAAATCTCCCAGGCAAAACATCATTAATCACTGCAGAGCACAGCAGACTACATAACCCAACTCCAATCTTTAACAGGTACAGTAAAAACAAGAGCACGGTGCAGAACAAATTAATATGTTACCAGATATAAATTCCTTAATATGCTCTAAATAATCTGTCGTTATCTCAACCCTTCACTGCCCCATGTTGGGCGCCAAAAAGGACTGTCGTGGTTTAACCCCAGCCAGCAAAAATAAACCCCACGCAGCCGCTCGCTCACCCCCCACCTCCGGTGGGATGGGGGAGAGAATCGGGAGGGCACAAGTAGGAAAGCTCCCGGGTTGAGATTAAAACAGTTTAATAATTGAAATAAAACTAAGTAGAACAGTAATAATAACAATGAGAACAACAACAACAACAGAATACACAAAGCAGGCGATGCACAATGCAACTGCTCACCGATTGCCGACCGCGTGTCACGAACGGGGGGCGAGCCCCCCCACACACCTGGTTTTTATACTGAGCATGATGTCACATGGTATAGAATACCCCATTGGCCAGCTGAGTCCACCACCCCGGCTGTGCTCCCCCTCCCCGGTGCAAGCAGCACCCAGCAACAGCCAAAGCATCAATGGGCCATCAACGCTCCTTTCACACCGAACCCAAAACACAGCACACCCCCCAAGCTACTGGGAAGAAAGTTAACTCTGTCCCAGCCGGAACCAGGACAGGGTGACAGAAGAGAAGTGCAGCTATTCAGGTCCAAATAATTCCATATCACAATCAATACCTTAAACTACCCCTAAGAAGAATAGATCTTTCTCGCACAGGGATATGCAGTTTTAAAATAGTGTAATATAACAAAACCCAGCTATTTTTAAAGGACAAAGCTATCTAACTTTCAGCTGCTATTTTACAGGATAATCTGCTTGGCTAAGCAAAAGATGTCAGACACTTTATCAGCATTCCTATTGTCCTTTAGTCTTTTAACTCATTTCCTCTCTCAGTTATCACTCCTGCATTACTGGTATTCTTTTCTCTTCAAGGGTCATAAAGTGTTGATATATTGAATAGAAGGAATCAAAATTTTACATATTCTAAAACACTAAGATGACCTTATTACTTACTCAAATTCTGTGGCATAATATTTGAAGAAGCCTATTAGCAAATCTCCAAGGCTTGATCCATTTTTTGAGAGGTAATGAGGAATGTTAAATGGAGCTTGATGAACAAGATGCAACTGCACAGTAGGATTAAAAGATTCCTGTCAAAATAAAATCAGAGTGTGTGTATATACACACACACACACACACACAGAGACTTAATCTAGGTGCATATATTTTTCACAACAAAAGAAGCTGCCCATCATTTGCTTATTAGAGGTTCAAGGACACGTGCAAGCAAATGGCTCTATTTCTCTTGTACTCCTCTGTTGGATACTAGTTACTCCCCCTGAGCTCAGGTAAAATCATCTTGCACAGGAGTGTCCGAGACCATCCCTTGCCTTCTATTTGCTAAATAATTTTAACATGGGAGAATCTCTGAGCTGGACTTGTGTTTACATGCTAGTAAAACCACATGAGCGGAAGCTGAGTAAGGTAGCCTGCACTGAGCTGGCTGCAGTTGAACTGAGATAGGGTAGGTGAAGCTAATGCACTTATTGCCAAGTTCCCATAACTGTGATACAGAAACACTCAATCCAAAAGGAAGGCCTGACTTATTTTTCCCCGCAGCATAGAGTTAAACTTGGATGTCAAACCCACTAGCTCTAATATGAACCTGCATCCTCCCACATAATGAGTTCAAAGACTGCAGTAGCACCTCCTCTAGCCAACCTATCTGAAAGAATAAGTTATACAGAAAACCTGAATACACAGAACGCAGCATTTAAGCTGAAGTATGCTTTTCTTTGGTTGGGGGGAGAAGTCAGGTTTGCTATAAAGGAAAGCCAGCTTTAAAAGGAATCTACACAAGACTAAATTAACATGGTTTTAGATCTGCTATACTGTTTGGGTGTCCATCGCATCCTTTAGGTTCTTCTGAGAGACTGGGGTACATGGAGGAGAACATACATCTTCTATTGCTAGCTAGAGAAACTATTTTTAAAACTTGGTAATACCAGGATACTACATTTTACAGCAATGTCATGTATTTTAAGGAAAATAAACCCAAGATACACAAGAACAAGTTTTACATTCACATAAGGACATACATCTATGTAAATTTAGGGACCCATTCAGTCATTACTGTATCTCCCCTCCTGCTCCTTTGTTATTTTAACTAGTAGTATCAGGCATGACTCTCAAACTTTATAGTACTAGAACATCAGTGGAAGGACTATATACTGTAATACTATTTCCACATTCACAGCAGGCAATGCTTCCTCTGAGAAAAGTATGGTTAGTGATCAAACCAGTAGGATTGGAAAGTTTCGGACTCCCGTCCTCTTTTGCCAATTCTAGAAAAGCTTCCTGGAACCTTGCACAACACCTTCTGGGAAAAAAAAAGCCATTCTTCCAGCTGTGAAAAATTTGAGATCTTGTTCTCACATGATATAACTTTGCATATAAAATATTATTATAGTTAGCAGAGCTCAGAATTTAACAGCTTACAATCCAACAGAACACTCCAAAAACATGGAGACAGACATAAAAAGCACATATGCAGCATATATATAAAGATCTAAAGGGGAACAGAGTTGTTCATAGATTATACAGCATATACAGTTTTAACACTAATATTAAACAGACAGGTAGCTGGAGTGAAAGTCACTCCTTGCCCATGCCCACAGAAAGTTGTAGAAGAGTCACAAACAAATGATTTTAGTATTAGCAGTATAACAGCTCATGAGGAAATGGGCACAGGGGGAAAAAAGGAATGAGAACAAGGGCTGCTGACCTCCAACAATACAAAACAGAAATGCAATGAAATTACTACAACAGATGTCTACTAACATTAATAAGTAAATGTTTGGAGGCAACAGACATTTTTAAAAGAACAAGATTTCTTTTATGTTTTGAATGTTCAAATGCCTGAGAACTTCTCAACTGCAAGAAAAATCTGCCGCCACAGCAAGGTTGACATACTGAGCAGCTAAAAGGCTAGACTTTGGGATACTATTTTTCAGAAAAATAAATAAGCTATTTTCTTTAGCACTATAACTAGCTTAGAGAGGATGTTGCTTTTTCTTATCAATCTTGAGCTTAAGTACATTTTGTTTACATTTTATATATTAATCAAGATTAATTCATTTTTATTAATGTTTGTACACTATTTGAGTAAGAAAAAATAAATCTCCTGGTAACAGTTACACCAATAGCAAAAGACAAAATATCAAATATCATTGTAATAAAACTTACGGGGGCAGGGGTGGTGGTGGAAGAGAAGTACATGCATGCCTCTGTGTGTGTATACTTACATCCAGAAAAAAGGAGAGAGCAAAAGGATATCAAATACAATTTTATCCAAAGATATTTTCTCAATAAGATTTTTTGGCAGTTAATGAAATATGAAGTTACAAAACCTTGCAGAGTTTTAAAATCACAACTCTGTATTTTGAAAAGGGCAATTATTATAGAAGCATAGTCCAGATGAAGGCATTTTTCAGGATATTTAGTTTGTCTGTTTCTTCAATGAATTTACAACTTAGAAAAGTCATGCAAGCACCAGCGATGAATCTGAAAGACTCCTCACCTGATGAGCAGGAAACGTACCACATTCCAAAGATTCCCATCCATGGCAAAAGAGATGCAATTCCTAAACTGCATTAGAAGGCTAGTTTCTAAATCTTCATCTAGTAATTAGGATTAAAACTCTTGAATTCTGAAATCTAAAATTATGATGTTTAAATTCCCCCCCACCAAGTTCAATTTCATGAAATCTGCAGTTCCAAGTTTTACCATTTATATTAAGTACATTTACCTCACAAAGGTCAGGCAAATCAAAGTTTTCCTTATTCAAAAGCATTTGCCTTCAAAAAATAAATGCATATTATTCTATACAAGTGCTCTAGTAAAAATGCAAGTTACAGTCTATAGCAGCTAGTCATTAAAAAACCCACCTAGTTTAAGAGACACACATAGTTATAAATAATTCCCATCTCCACTTGCTTTAGTGGTTATACCACTATGAAAATGACTCTTAAAAAGACAACTAAATACCACAAAATAGAAAGCATGACTAAAATTACTTTTCTGGAAGAAAAGTTTTTTTTTTTACACTAACTTAAATTATCTAAAGCAAATTGTTAATCAAGTGTTTCTGATAATGTTAGTCAATTTATTTTTTAAAACACTGCAGGTTACTGATCACCACATGTAAAAAAAAAAAAAAGAGTGTTTCATCTTTCTGAAATACAGCAAGTTTGTTACGGAGGAAATTACTATTACCAAATTAGAGTTTTACATGTAAACCCAAATTAATTATTACTTAAAAGTTGGGTATGGGGAAGATTTCATGGAAACTTCTGTCAAGATATATATCAATATATCAATAAACAACAATGTAGATTAAGGTCATTTCTTAACAAAGCAATCACTCAGTGTCCACTGAACAAGAGATCAGACCAGCCACCAGCCACAGGATACCTAGGCTCATTTTTCTGATTTGCCACAGACAACCCATGAAACTCCATTAGCCTCCCCCTGCCTCCATTCATCTATTGTAAAACAAGGATAACAGTACTTTTCTTCCTGCCAGAGGGACTCGGGGAATAACTAGATAAACAGAACAAGGTACAGATTATAGATTCTTGTGTTGGGTCTGGCTGAGATGGAGTTAATTTTCCCCATAGCAGCCCTCATAGTGCTGTGCTTTGTATTGGTAGCTAGAAAGGTGTTGATAACACACCAGTGTTTTGGCTACTGCTGAGCAGTGCTCCCACAGCATCAAGGCTGTCTCTCCAACATTCCCCCCCTACCCCCACTCACTCAGTAGGCTGGGGGTGGGCAAGATCTTGGGAGGGGACGTAGCCAGGACAGCTGGCCCAAACTGACCAAAGGGATATTCCATACCACACGACATCTGCTCAGCAATAAAAGCTAAGGGGGGGAGCGTTCGTTATTATGATGTTATTATGACATCGTTATTATGAGCAACCGGTATGCATACTGAAGCCCTACATCCCAGGAAGTGGCTGGACAACGCCTGCTGATGGGAAGTAGAGAATAAATCTTTTGTTTTCCTTTGCTTCCATGCACGGCCTTTGCTTTTGCTTTATTAAACTGCCTTTATCTTGACCCATGAGGTTTTTTTCCATCTTATTTTCTCTCTCCCCCCCCCATCCTGCTGAGGAGGGGAGTGATAGAGCAGCTTGGTGAGCACCTGGCAGCCAGCCAAGGTCAACCCACCACAATTCTGCACATAAGGGAGGTTGGTAATAAAACAGAATTACAAAGCATCCTTCAAACTAGCTTAGTTTCAAGTAGGCCTTCCTGTAAGTTTTCCATTCTTAACTTGCTCTAGAAGGCAAGAAATTCAGCTTCTTTTAAAACTAGTCCCCAATTTGCTTGCTGTGTCTTTGCCTCATGCCATCTGAAGAAATGGAAAAGAAATTCAGGATCTGATTGAGAAACAAATATAAATGAGCTATCCATTATTTCAAAATACCCCAGGAAAAGGGACCCCAAAATCTTTTTTTGGGTTTTTTGTTTTGTTTTGTTTTTGGTTTGTGGTGTGTTTTGTTGTGGTTTTTTTTTTTTTGCTAGATCTCTAATCTTTACTTTGGTTGGCTGATTTCTCAAAGAAACACTAGCGTTCAGCAACATGCTTTATATTCAAGCTACATAATGCTTATGCATATTCTCATTCCACCTTACACACTGGAAAGGAACACAAGCATACATCCAAAAAAATCTTTACATTTGAATATCTTGATGTATAATGACTAACTCTGACTGTACAAGATTCTTCCTTCAAAAAATTTTACAGTGGTAACATCAGCATAGTATCTTGCCATTTTTAATAGGTATCTATAGTCACACGCATAAAATACCCTTCTCCAATCTTACAAATGAACATTTAATTAATGTTTATATTTTAAACAAGTGCAACTCAAAGGGCGAAGCAAATAATTGTGTCTGTCCAAGGACTGACTCCCATACATGAAGTAGCTACAGTAAGCACCATCCCATCTTCTGCCCCATCCCTTTGTAAGATATGACTGCTGCTCATGAAGCTGAGGAAGCAGAAACAAAAACGTGCTCATGCTAGAGTCCATAAAGTTCACAATCCAGAGCACTAGTGGAGACCCAGCTCCATCTGGATTTAAGCTAATATACCAGGCTGCTCTGGAACACTGGAGACTGAGGCACATGTTCCCTTCTGACTACCAGTTGCAGCAATGTTCACCTCTGGCAAATACACAGGCAAAACAACCAGAAGCAGTAGTGGCCTAAGCCACCACAGGTTCTCCAGAGCTTATCTGTGAAAGTCATGACTCAGAGGCGAGTTCTATATAAGCTTCAGAACTGATCAACACATTTTGTGGGCTACTCTCATCTACCCCATCTGGCTGGGGGGGCCAGGAAGCCCCAGAATCCAACCCCACATCTGATATGCTCCAACACTCTCTCTAAACTAGCAGTTGCAAAACATCAGCTCCGTGCCAGCTAGAGACTCCCCCATGGCAACAGAATGCACAGGTGGTCAGATCTGGTGGCTTTCCAGGACTTCTCACCCTTCACATCTGCAGTAGGGATATACCAAGTCACAGAATCTGCCTTTTGTTTCTTGCTCAAGGTAAGCATGTCTCTTTTACACAGCACCTACAATTTAAAACAAGGAGTTTCCTTCAAAGCACAGAAGTATTTTCAAATAAGAAAAGAAAGAGCTGCAAGTTTGATTTTAAAAAGAAACCCCAACAGACTGTAAGTAGGGTGGTTTGTTTCAGAAGGGGAGAAGCAGCGTTTATGTGTAGTATTAGAACAGAGACACAGCTTTGACTAGCTACAACCACAAGAAAAATATATGGTTTCTTTGGGTACTGACATTTGCCCATGCTTTGTAGTTATTACTGCAAGCTACAAGACCAGAATTGTTTTGGTGTATTTCTCATTTTCATTTTAAATTTCTTTGCAGTATCAGTATTCAGAAATTGTAACTTTCACAGCACATTTTAAACACTTAATTATATTCCTAATGGAGACAGTAGACTAAAAATATATTTGCAAATTTCTAGCATTATTTTTTTTTTTAGTATCCTGATCCATAGTTTTACTTTGGTCTTATAGTAAGCATGTATAAAATATTCTTTTTATTTTATTAGTAATCCTAGAATATTTGTCCATACTCCAAAGGCAAGATAACCAACAAAGAAATCTATGTTGAAACAGGGTAAAAAATGCTATTCCTACAGCAGTGTTCTAGAAACACAGGAACCTGCAAGTGATTTACCACTTTCACAGGACACAAGATGAAACCTTGCATTTAGTACAAATGTCAGATTTTTCAGCTTATGATATTGTACACTTTTGCTTTAATAATTTAAATCATTAATATTTGTATAGTACTCTGAAGGCATTTACACAGTTCAAACACTACAAATATAAATGTTTGAATTATTATTACAAAGTCAAAATTACCAATTCTTACAGTTGTTTTCTTTAAATTACATGCTACACAAAACTTAAAATACTACAGCATACGAGCTTTAAGCAGATATAATTAGCAAATTTAGTAATTTTAAAAAACCCACCAGATAAAGCTAGGTGTACAAGAAATGAAAAACAGCTTCAAATGCTTTTAAGCACTAACAATGAAAAGATTAGAAGGTACACAGTACAGTAAAAAAAAAAAAAAATCAGAGAAAAAATAAAGACCATAAAAATTTAGCACAGGTATACCTAAGCAGGGTTACAAAATAGAAATAAAAGAGTTTACTGTAGCTCAAAGCTTTCTTCTGCATCTTGATTATTCTAATTACCCAAGATGGCTGACACCACAGTATTTTCTCCCTGATGTACAGTGTCATCAAATATCCCCATTTCAGCATTATAGGAAGTATATCCAAAAGAAAGAATGGCTTTCTGATACTACTACCTCAGCACAATTATCAGCAACAGTAAAAACACAGACAGGAACATCAAACTATAGCAACTATGAATAAAGAAAAAATTTAAGAAGTGACACATGAAAGGAAAGGTAAGGAAGAAGGAATGAGGTATTTCTCTAAATTAGCTATAGCATAGAACTATTCAGCAATAGCTCTTTTGTCCCCAGACAAATATTTAAGAGGGTTGCTGTTATTTCTAGGTAATCTTCCTTAGATTAAGGCTCACGAATTGCAGTCCTAATTCTGCAGAGGATCAAAGCATACCAATTTACAGAGTTCTCTGGAACTCAGAGTATGATCTGGACATAACAGCAAAGTCCCCAAAAGGCGTTTTCTTGTTGGACTGAAGCCCAATTTTGTGAGGTCTCAAAAGTCTCCTTAGTAAAACATATATCATTCACACTCTGCACCCAGAAATATCAAGCAACTCAACAGCTGTAGGGAGGTATGGAATTATGAAACACCACAGCTGGATAGAAACAATACTACTTAACATATTAAGAAATAAGAATCAGAAAGTTACAGATGACAGGGATATTTTCAGGCCAGCATAGAGAGAATTAGGTCAGCAGCTCTCATTAGCACTCATTTCCAACTGTGTGTGAAATCTTCTCATATATAACAAACTGTTTTCAATAAAGAAATGATCAAAAGCAGCAAATACACTAAACATAAGTGTGAAAAAGGTTATCAATGACCAGGCTTACAGACTGTGTTTAACTTAACCCATTAGAGATATTTAAGAATTCACATATTTTAGATAAGCAGCTTCATACACATATATGGTGTAGTAAATTCATAAGAAACACTTACTGGGTAATTTTTTTGGAGGGATGGAAGGATGGGTTCAGGAAGGGCTATAAAAAAAAAAGTTTAAAGTTGCTGTGATTCATGTAATTCACAGGTAACAATATCTTATCAACTACACCAAAGGGTTGGACTGAAATTCCATCTTAGAAACATTTAAGACCTTCACTTTCATGTATTTTGTAAAAGAAGTTATTCCACAAATCTTTCTATTACTATATCTTGTATATAGTAGTATAAGGAATTAATTCAGCTAAGGGAAGCAGCTGTTACTAAGATACTGCTATTTGTAGAAGACATGAAAAATTCTACAGCAGCTGCATATGACTTGACTTTTAAAATTCATGTTAATTCATGGCTATAAGAAACTCATCTAGATTCCCTAAAGGAAAATCAAAGCTTCATTCATTTTTTTTCCCTACATCTAATATAATATGATTCTATCACAGCACAGGAAGTCTCCAGATACTGCATAAGTACACATTCTTCAGCTGCAAAGTATTACATACCAAGTCTCCAAAAGTAACCTAAAGATAAAAGTAACACCCAACACACTCAGCAGCAATTGCTAGCAAAATCCCCATAATACACATAAATAGAGTGTAACGCTGTTAGCTGGTTGCCCTGGTTTCGGCTGGGATAGGGTTAAATTTCTTCCTAGTGATGTGTTTTGGATTTAGTATGAGAAGAATGTTGATAACACACTGATGTTTTAGTTGTTGCTAAGTACCCTGCTAGTCAAGGACTTTTCAGAGGCTGGGAGGGAGCATAGCTGGGACAGCTGGCCCAGCTGGCCAACGGGGTATTCCATACCATGTGACGTCATGCTCAGTATATAAATAAGAGGCGTGGTCCAGGAAGTAGCGATCGCTACTTGATTATCGGTCAGCAGGTGGTGAGCAATTCCATTGTGCATCACTCACTTTGTATATTCTATTATTATTATTATCCTTTTTTTTTCTGTTCTATTAAACTGTCTTTATCTCAATCCACAAATTTTACTTTTTTTTTCCCGATTCTCTTCCCCATCCCACTGAGGGGTGGGGGGAGTGAGCGAACAGCTGTGTGGTGTTTGGCTGCCTGCCGGGTTAAACCACAACACTGGTCTACTGAATGGCAAACAGGTTATAAAGGTCATACAATTGTTTAGTTTATTTTGTGTTTGTTAGTATCATTAATGTCTGTAACTTATGAAAGTCATGGATATTGCACAATACAAGTAACAGGGAAAAAAACCCTTCTCTCCCAGGTTAGATGGTGCCATAGATAGACAGAAAAAAATCCTAAAGTATTCACATCCTACTCAAGCCTTAGAGCAGCTACAGAACTGTTAGAGCACTCCTCATACTAAAGCTTCAACATCATGTCTTCAGCATGTCTTTTTAAACAATTGGTCTACATCATTCACCAGGGAGAACAATAATTAAGTTCAGCACACAGGACTTCGACTTGGGACTTAATTCACCCTTCAGACAAGGTCTCATAGGGTAAGAGATGTTACAGAATCCTTTTTCCACAGGGACTAAGAATCAGAACAGCAGAATTCTCAGAACATGCTTGGGATATCTTCAAAGAGTATACTATATTAACTAGCAAGACTGCTAAGAATATGATCATGGCTGCTTTAATAATAATTTTATTTTGTTTGTGGGTGTTTAGAAATATGAAAGAGCATCTTATTTCTACAAGGTCTTGGATATTTTCCAATTCTCTACCATAATGAAAGAAAAGGCAACAAAATCTGAGCAATATGAGCAATCAATTTATTTCATCTGGGTCTGCATAATATACTAGGAGGATGGAGTTAAGGGGAAAAGTTACCCCTTACTACTAGCATTTGCCACACGAGTTTTCCTTTTCCTACTGTACAAGATAGTTGGACCTGTTACCTGGAGGAAAGTTCATGCACAAGAAATTGATGTATCTACAAAATAAACTCAAGACACACTAACCTTAGATTCAAAGACTTCCACACAAGTATGAGAATATGGAAATGGATTAATAAAGGAAAGAAATTTGTCTAGTGAAGACAGGGACACTATTAACTGCTAAAGAAAGCTCCCCCCGCCCCCAGTAACATCAACAAAAGCCCTATTAGAAAATTCTATGACTAGGACACAAGCTGCTTTCAGTAGCAGAAGTGAAAAAAGTTAAAATCTGCATGAGTAAAACATCAGAATCTAAACAGCTGGTGCTAGATACATGTCCAGAGCCACACTTCAGCCTTTTTTAGCAGAAAAGACTGATGAAGCACTGGTAATAGCTCCTCTTTGGCCTGCAGACTGCTGATCCTTCCCAGGCAGCTGACTGATCACACATTTTTGCATGAAAGGAATTATTTGAACTTTTTTCCTTCCCCAGACAGCTGTGGCAGCTACCACAGATGACTACAGCAAATGCCCTCATGTTTGCAGGGTTGTTAACATTGTGGCAAGCTTACACATTTATACTTGTAACTCCTACTCTCTTCCCTTTTGTGCATTACTTTTATGCACAGCTCAGTAATTGGCTATTCATGACTGCACACAGCACCCAATACAAGTCTCTAGAGTTACTGTGATACACGGAAATTTATTCTCCAAATCTATTTTCAAAGTGAAAAGGCCCTTTTCCATTAAAAATGTGACACTATCAAATGCTTATCAAGTCACTGTTGAGATGGTCACTCATTGCTAGACCACGTAAAGATACTTTTTCTCCTCTCCTGCTTGTGCTTCACCTTTGCATAGCATCCAGTTGCTCCCAACATTTTCAATCTTGTATCTAATAATCACTTTGGTCTTTTTATTTTTAAGTTGCTTGTCATTTCATCTCCTCCAAATGTCGCGAATGAGTGGTTTAGAGGCCGCTTAAAGAATCATCGTCAAAGAAATTAGCAGAAAGTAATTTTAATAGAGATTTATAAAGGTGCGACCTAACAGAATTAGATGGCAAGGTTCACTCTATTACTTATTACATGGGTGAAACATATAAAGGAAAATCATCTAAGGGTTTATATTTCAGGGACAGTCTAGGTTTCATTCACAATTTAGCAACACTTAATTATCGACTAATCATTAACAAACTTTAGTAACGCTTAATCATTAACTAATTCAATATTTGCGAAGTGAGTTAGTAAGTCTACTACAATCACAACTTAATTACAGATTATGCTTACTATTAGTTCACACACACAGAGAAACATATGTATATATAAAAAAATATACAGAAGGTACCTGTTAAAAATTCCCCTCAATTTCAGTGAAGAAATATTCACGTCGAATGTCTAGGCATTCCCTCTCAATGGGCGAAAGGGTTGAGCTTTGAAGGGGACTCACCCAGGACCCAGCGGTCCTCCGAATATCGTAGGCCTGAAAGATCGCATGCTCTGAGAGGCGTCCCACTCAGAGGGAGATGCTGGGTGCAGCCGCTGCGGTCCAGGAGAGCTCAAAGGGTCTCACTTAGGACCACCATTTATAGGTTCGCAAGATGGTTGGCTGTAGTCATCCGTAAATTTCCATCCTGGCCACAGTCCCAGGTGGTAATTACTAAAGAATTCTCAAGGTTTCGGTGGTGTTCTACTGGACACCCGGTCCAGACAGTAGGAGGATGTTCCCAGCCTCAGCTATGCAGAGTTTCTGATACAGTCAAGGAGCGCTCAACTGCCAGACTTCAATACACCAAGGCCGAGGTTTCATGGAAATTTCTGAGATCAACAAGCGGCCCAGATCAACAAGTAGCCCAGGGAAGAAAGGGGGAGTATGAATGCACCACCACACTAAATCAACAATTTTTGTTTGGTTGTTTTGTTTTTTTTCGTTAAGGATCAATATTGAAGTACTCAGTCACCTACAGTATGGTTTCAGTGCTGTGACAACAGACTTGGCCACATTTTCTTTACTTTCCACAGAAACAAAGGAATCTATGGAATTTCACCATAGTAGGTGTAGAGAAGACAACATAATCACTGGGTAGACTAGCTTATGTCCTACTATCCTCATGATTGGTACATTAGCAATAAGCACACAGTATGAGCATCAAAGAATTCAGAAGTAACCCAGCCAACTGGATCCCAAACGGACAAAACATCCTCCTAGGACCTCTGCTACAGATACTGTTCAGCTGAAAGCAAGCCACCAGCTGGAGTCAACTATCATAAAAAGCTTTCCACCCTAGTACAGAGTGGGTGTAGTGCGATCTTGAAACTAATAAATAGTTGGCTACCCACTCTACAACAAGTATCTACATTCCAGGCCAAACAAGCTGTCAGAGGAACTAAACATTGATCTTTCTATCTGATTAAAAAAATTAAAACCTACACAAACTGACAAAAGGGAAAAGTCTAAAGTGAGAGCATACCCAATTTGTCCACAGATATAATCATAAAATGTTAAGAACCAGTTGTCATTAAAATAACATGAACAAGAACAATCAGCACATTGCAAAAAAAATAAAACAAAGATATAGAATGAATACAAGCAGCAAGATACACAAGTCTATATATGAACTGACAGGAATTAAGAAAATACTTCTACAGGCATGTTACTCCACAAGATGTACACTTCAGGGGTTCTTTGCCTTCGTTTCTGAAGCCACTTATCTCCCAATAAACAATCAAGATACTCATACTGAGCTAAATGATTTCTTAAATGATTCCTTAAGTCTTAAGCAAGAATTGCAAACTTCAAAAATCACAAACATGGATTTCTTTTAATGAAAGAAAGTAATAGGGGGATAAGCTCATTTCAATCTATTCCTCAAGAACATTTCTGGACTGCATGGCTTGCTTGAATTCTCAACAGGGATCCTTAGTTTCTCAGGTAAAGCTCTCCAGCTCCATACAGATGTTCAATGTTTCAATATATTGAAGTCACAAGAAAAGATACTGCCACTGGCAGTCAAATATCCTAACTTCTAATGGTCTTCGACATCAGTAACCTTACAGAAGACAGTAATCAGTGAAAAAATCTAACCACATGGTAGTGCATTCTTGCATATACATGTCCCCCGATGTTCAGTCCTTCACTCATCAGAACACGGAAAAATGACCCCACAGCATTTGTTGTCCCTTTGAATTTTCTTGGAGGGTCCCAAATAAACATAACAATTTCAGTGATTTGGGTGTTTTTGTTGTTTTTTGTTTGGGTTTTTTGTTTGTTTTTTATTATTATTTATTTTAGGTTTTTCCCTTTGTTAAAAGGAAAAATTTTGTTAACTAGAGCTTGAATTTATTTTATAGTTACACAGTGTCCTGCAGGTACGTAGATTTTTTTTTTCTTTCTTTTTAAAGCAGGTAACTACCTCCAGAGAAGAGGTCCACTTGTTAAATAAAAATGCAGCACTAAGGAAATGGAGTAAAAGCACTTTATTTTCAGATTTTTCTGTGTAGAAGATAACTCCTGCCAAGTGTTTAATTTTAATTAAAGAGGAAAACTACACAAATATGAACTTAAAAGGGATGGTTTCAACAAGAAAAAAAACCTTACTCTTTAAACAGCACAAAACCATCAACACAAGACTATAGCTGCTTAAAGTACCAGGACTGGCATCATTTATGTCATAATAACTCGCCCACTTCTTAACAACCAGTACTAACGGATGAACTCTATTCTCAACTGCAAATAAAATAAATGCTTCTCAAAAAAAAAAGCACATTTAACTAGACAGCAATCAAACAATATTTGTTCCTACTTGATCAACATGATACTCTTGTATTCTAAGGTTACCTTTTGTAAATATTTGATAGAATTTACTTAGTTATTCTACAACTACTATTCATCTTATAAAAATCAGAAAAAATATTTGCATTTGAAAACAGTATGAATAGTAAGATCCACAGATACATCACAAGGGGTATGCCAGGTAACTTGCAGATAAGACAAAACTGAATGCATCAGTCAATGAAGCAGTGTCACATTCTACTTCTAAGTTCTCTCCAGTTCATTGCACTAATTGCCTGAATTAACTTGCTGCCAGGACAGACCAAATATTCCCGAGGACTCCGAGAAATGGAAACTGAATATGTATGGAGAGTATCTCTTACCGGGGGTGACCGTATCTTACTGAGTGAGGATGAGGCAAGAGGGTATTGGGGACCGGGAGTTTTTATAACCACAAATGACGATAGAGAACCCTGGTCCCTGACCCAAAGAGTAGCATATTGGACAGGTGGATTGGACCCTATGGAAAGGGGAGATCCTTTCTTGATTAAAGTGCCTACGGCGGGTCATATTTTAGAAAGTGTACAAAAAATTGCGTGTCTCCAATTGATGCATGACCGATTATTGGTCCCGCAATAGCCCTCTCCCATGCAATATGCGGCAGATCCCGACAGGTTGCAGCCTCTTATAAGGGGATTACCCGATGCTTTGAAATTATATGCAGTGCAATTACAAGATCGTTTGAGAACGCCCCGACCCCAGAGAAGGGGGGGTCCCCCAGAGATGACATGGGGAGAAGTAGCACAGGAGTTGATTAATTATGGGAGACGAATGGGATTCACTGGTCAGGGAGAGACAAAATCCAAAGCAGATCTTAAAAGGATGGAAGGGAATGGGGGAATATAAGCTAAGCCCTCGCACAATTCCCAACCCGCCCCCGGCGAGGCCGACGCAACCTCCCGATAATAAAAGATATATACTATGGGCAGAGGGCATCTCAAAGGGGATTCCCTGAGAGGTGATGGACGGGTTACCCACCCCCAACTTGGAAAGTTTGGTGAAAGGCTGGGACAAAATAAAGGGGACCCCATCCCCCTCAAACCCCAAGGATATCTCTCTCTTATCCCAAGAACCCAGAACTATAACCCCATCTGCTCCCCGGGAGACTGAGTTGATTGATTTAAGTGTCCCCAAGCCAGGAAACCACCTCCGCAGTCCCCAAGAAGTGAGCCAGGGGATGGACTGTGGATCTATTTGAGAAGGCTCACAGAAAATGACAAAGGGGACCTGTTGATTACGTTTCCCCTGGGCCCCTTTAAGACTCCAGTCACTTTTTTAGTAGATACTGGAGCACAGATGTCAGCCCTGTGAGCAGATGAAGCTAATCACATTGGCATAATTGCTGATAGGAAATAAATTTGGGTAACAGATGCCTTTGGAAACTCAAAACCGCAACCCACGGCTTGAGTTAAGTGTTGGTTGCCTGGGGATGAAGCCGCAACAGAGGCCGTTATGATCCTAGGGACCTTACCAACAAACATTTTAGGACTTGATTTATTGAAGGGGAGAGCATGGGTAGACTCAAAAGGAAGGGAATGGAAGTTCGGACTCCCTGTGGCTTCGATAAGACTTTTACAGTCGGCGCCTGCACTTCCTCCTTCAAAGATAGTCAATGTGAAACCCTACGCCTTGCCATTAGGAGCAAGGGAGGGAATTACCCCTGTAATAACTGAGTTACAGGGACAGGGGATAATTATCCCAACTCACTCACCTTATAACTCTCTGGTGTGGCCAGTCCGCAAACGAAACAGAAAGTGGCAATTAACAATTGATTATCAGCACCTGAATGCCAATACAGATCCTTTAACAGCTGCAGTGCCTAACATGGCCGAGCTGATTGCAACCATACAGGAACAAACCCACCAGATCTTAGCCACCATTGACGTGAAAGACATGTTTTTTATGGTTCCTTTGCAGGAGGCAGACAGAGATCGCTTTGCTTTTACCTGGGAAGGGGTGCAATTTACTTTTACACATCTTCCTCAGGGATACCGCCACTCACCGACTATCGCCCACTACGCACTGGCACAGGAGCTTGCCAGGATCACCTCTGAAAAGGGAGTTAAGGTATACCAATATATTGATGATACGCCCTGATACCAGCGTAGTAGGACAGACCCAACCAAAAATAATCACTCACCTAGAGAATTTAGAACTTCAGATCCTGGCAGAGAAGGTACAGCTCCCATCCTCAGAAGTAAAGTTCCTGGGTATCTGGTGGAAGGGTGGGACAGTGTGTATTCCCCCCGAAACCTTGATTGCCCTTGAACAAGTGGGAACGTCTGGGAACAAGAAGGAACTCCAACACGCCTTAGGCCTGTTGGTATTTTGGAGAAAACATATTCCAGACTTCTCCATCATAACCCGACCTCTATACAATCTAACACGCAAAAGGGTCTCTTGGGATTGGACCCCCATCCATGAAGAAGCCTTGAAGTTGTTAATTTTTGAGGCTGGAGTATACCAGGCCTTAGGGCCCATATACCCAACAGACCCGCTCCATATTGAATGGGGTTTTGCAACTCACGGGCTATCAATACACATGTGGCAACGGGGACCTGAAGGCCCGACTTGCCCTATTGGGTTTCATTTGCAAAGCTTTAAAGATGCAGAAAAACGTTATTCGATTTGGGAAAAGGGCCTCTTTGTGGTTAACCTAGCTCTACAGGAAGCTGAAAAAATCATATGGCAACAATCAATCATCTTAAGAGGACCCTTTAAGGTCTTGAAACCAATACTAGCTGGAACCCCACCTCCTGTAGGAGTTGCACAGTGAGAAACAGTAAGGAAATGGTATGCGCAGCTAGATCACTATTGCCGCACATGTCAGATAGAAGAGGGAGCACCCAAAACACTCCAAATATAAGAACCGCCCGATAATCAGTCAGTCCAAGAACCTCCTCCTTCTTACATAAAACCTGCCCCTCCATTTGAACGTCATCTAAGGAACGTATGGTTCACCGACGCGTCCTCTAAAAGGGAGGGAAAGATGTGGAAATACCGAGCGGAAGCCCTACATGTTGGTTCAGGGGACCGAATTGTAACAGACGGCGAGGGAAGTGCTCAAGTAGGGGAGTTGATAGCAGTTTGGAGTGTGATAGAAAGAGAGGCTGAGAACAGAGAACCGGTATTTATTTATACGGATTCATATGCTGTATTTAAAGGATGTACTGAGTGGCTCCCCTTCTGGGAACAAAATCAGTGGGAAGTTAACTGGGTACCCATATGGCAAAGAGAAAAATGGAAGGAAATCTTAAATGTTGCTAAACAGAGGACTGACTTGGTGGGATGGGTAGCTGCACACCAAAAGGGGAATCACCCAGCCCACATTTGGAATAATCAAGTAGACTTGCTAACCCGCTTAGCTACAATGGCAGCAGAAGCTGAAGAAGAAAAGTGGGAACACCTGTTAGAGTGGTTACACATGAAATGTGGTCATTCAGGAGTTAAAGACCTTTTCAAAGAAGCCAGTGGCAGGGGTTGGCCTGTTACTCGGGAACTATGTAATACGGTCATTTCTGCTTGTAGTCAGTGCCATACTCTATTAGAAAGGCATCCCTTGCAAGAACCCCCTCTCCACTTACGGAACAGGAAGGGACTCTGGGAGACTTGGCAAATTGATTACACAGTACCTTTTAAGAAGTCAGGCGGGAAGCAATATGTTCTTGTCGGGGTGGAAGTGGTGTCGGGACTTACCCAGGCTGAGGCCGTCGCGAGAGCAACTGGGGACAATACAGTGAAAGGGTTGAAGCTATGGTTTAGTTACCTACCTAAACCCCAGTTGATCCAATCAGATAACGGTAGCCACTTTACTGCTGGGGTAGTTCAGGAATGGTGTCGTGGTTTAACCCCAGCCAGCAAAAATAAACTCCATGCAGCCGCTCGATCACCCCCCCGCCGGTGGGATGGGGGAGAGAATCGGGAAGGCACAAGTAGGAAAGCTCCCGGGTTGAGATAAAAACAGTTTAATAATTGAAATAAAACTAAGTAGAACAGTAATAATAACAATGAGAACAACAACAATAACAGAATACACAAAGCAGGCGATGCACAATGCAACTACTCAGCGACCGCCGACCGCGTGTCACGAACGGGGGCGAGCCCCCCCACACACCTGGTTTTTATACTGAGCATGATGTCACATGATATAGAATACCCCATTGGCCAGCTGGGTCAACCACCCCGGCTGTGCTCCCCACTCCTGGTGCAAGCATCACCCAGCAACAACCAAAGCATCAATGGGCCATCAACGCTCCTTTCACACCGAACCCAAAACACAGTACACCCCCCAAGCTACTGGGAAGAAAGTTAACCCTGTCCCAGCCGGAACCAGGACAAAATCCACCCCTTATTCTATACCATCTACATCATGCCCAGGTCTCACATTTTCCCATACATTCCAATTAGTCACCACTACTTTTCCTGCCTTTTGATATATACGCACACAGGGATATCATTCCCTTAGTCCATGGGCCATCCCTCTAAAACGTCCGTTGAGTTCATTTAGTCCATGACTTCGGGTTCCACCTGTCATAACAGTCTTGCAGGGAAGGAGAGATGGTGTGTGGTGTTGGGCTCTTGCATGCGGAGGCCAGTTCTGGGCGCTCGTCCGGTTCTATCATCGTTGCACCTTGCTCAGTTTCATCGGAGTTCATCCTACATTAATCTGGGTGATTCTTACTATAATACTGTTAATATGGCATATGGTAACCATAGAAGTGATGACATACAGTACTATGTAATAACTAACATCATACAATTCAGTTCATTGGCTATTTTCACCCACAATTAAATCCCCTTGAGGTACACACCGGACTTCCCCATCCTTTCTCATCACCCACCAAGTGCACCCAGGTCCCTGAGCAAAAGCAATCCCACGGATGGGTTTTCCCTTGCCAGAGGCAGGAGTAACCCAGACTGTCTTCCCCAGCATATTTCTTATGTGCACGACAGGGACTTTATCCCCCTCTACAGTACGTAAGAGTCTTGATTGGGCAGGGCCAGCTCGAGTGACAGATCCCCTAGTGTTGACTAACCAGGTGGCCTTTGCTAAATGTGTGTCCCAGTGCTTGAATGTCCCACCGCCCATTGCCCTCAGTGTTGTCTTTAATAGCCCGTTGTATCGTTCAATTTTTCTGGAGGCTGGTGCATGGTAGGGGATGTGATAGACCCACTCAATGCCATGCTCTTTGGCCCAGGTGTCTATGAGGGTGTTTTGGAAATGAGTCCCGTTGTCTGACTCAATTCTTTCTGGGGTGCCATGTCGCCATAGGACTTGCTTTTCAAGGCCCAGGATGGTGTTCCAAGCAGTGGCATGGGGCACAGTGTATGTTTCCAGCCATCCTGTGGTTACTTCCACCATGGTGAGCACATAGCACTTGCCTTGTCGGGTCTGTGGGAGTGTGATATAATCAATCTGCCAGGCCTCCCCATATTTATATTTCAACCATCGTCCTCCATACCAAAGAGGCTTTGTTCGCTTGGCTTGCTTGATTGCAGCGCATGTTTCACATTCATGGATAACCTGTGCAATAGCATCCATGGTCAAGTCCACCCCTCGATCACGAGCCCATCTATATGTTGCATCTCTTCCTTGGTGGCCTGAGGTGTCATGGGCCCACCAAGCTATAAATAATTCACCCTTCTGTTGCCAGTCTAGATCCACCTGAGCCACTTCAATCTTAGCAGCCTGGTCCACCTGCTGGTTGTTTTGGTGCTCTTCAGTGGCCCGACTCTTGGGTACATGAGCTTCTACGTGACGTACTTTTACAGTCAGGTTCTCTACCCGGGCAGCGATATCTTGCCACAATGCGGCAGCCCAGATGGGTTTACCTCTGCGCTGCCAGTTGTTCTGCTTCCACTGCTGCAACCACCCCCACAGGGCATTTGCCACCATCCATGAGTCAGTATAGAGATAAAGTACTGGCCATTTTTCTCGTTCGGCAATGTCCAAGGCCAGCTGCATGGCTTTCACCTCTGCAAACTGACTTGATTCACCTTCTCCTTCAGCAGTTTCAACTTGGCGTATAGGTCTCCATACCGCAGCTTTCCATCTCTGATGCTTTCCCACAAGGCGATAGGACCCATCAGTGAACAGGGCATATTGCTTCTCATTTTCTGGTAGTTTATTATACAGTGGGGCCTCTTCAGCACGCATCACCTCCTCCTCTGGGGATATTCCAAAATCTTTGCCTTCTGGCCATTTGTGATCACCTCCAAGATTCCTGGGCGACTGGGGTTTCCTATTCGGGCCCGTTGTGTGATCAGGGCGACCCACTTACTCCACGTAGCATCGGTTGCATGATGTGTAGAGGGGACCCTCCCTTTGAACATCCAGCCCAGCACCGGCAGTCGGGGTGCCAGGAGGAGCCGTGCTTCAGTACCAACCACTTCCAAAGCAGCTTGAACCCCTTCATATGCTGCCAATATCTCCTTCTCAGTTGGAGTGTAGCAGGCCTCGGATCCTCTGTATCCCCGACTCCAAAACCCTAAGGGTCGACCTCGAGTCTTCCCTGGTGCTTTCTGCCAGAGGCTCCAGGTAGGGCCGTTCTCCCCGGCTGCGGTGTAGAGCACATTCTTCACATCTTGTCCTGCCCGGACTGGCCCAAGGGCTACTGCCTGAACTATCTCCTGTTTAATTTGTTCAAAGGCTTGTCGTTGCTCAGGGCCCCATTTGAAGTCGTTCTTCTTCCTGGTCACGTGATAGAGAGGGCTTGCGATCTGACTGTAATTTGGAATATGCATTCTCCAAAAACCCACAACGCCTAAGAAAGCTTGTGTTTCCTTTTTGTTAGTTGGTGGGGACATGGCTGTTATTTTATTGATCACATCCATTGGGATCTGACGACGTCCATCTTGCCATTTTATTCCTAAAAACTGGATCTCCTGTGCAGGTCCCTTGACCTTACTTTGTTTTATGGCAAAGCCGGCCTTCAGAAGGATTTGGACTATTCTCTCCCCTTTCTTGAAAACTTCCTCTGCTGTGTTGCCCCACACAATGATGTCATCAATGTATTGCAGGTGTTCCGGAGCCTCCCCCTGTTCCAGTGTGGTGTGGATCAGTCCATGGCAAATGGTGGGGCTGTGTTTCGACCCCTGGGGCAGTTGGTTCCAGGTGTACTGGACGCCCCTCCAAGTGAAAGCAAACTGTGGCCTGCACTCTGCCGCCAAAGGGATGGAGAAGAACGCATTAGCGATATCATTTGTGGCGTACCACTTGGCTGCCTTTGACTCCAGTTCGTATTGAAGTTCCAGCATGTCCGGCACAGCAGCACTCAGTGGCGGCGTGACTTCGTTCAGGCCACGGTAGTCTACTGTTAGTCTCCACTCTCCATTAGACTTTCGCACTGGCCATATGGGACTGTTGAAGGGTGAGCGAGTCTTGCTGATCACTCCTTGGCTCTCCAGTCGACGAATCAGCTCATGGATGGGGATCAGGGAGTCTCGGTTGGTGCGGTATTGCCGCCGGTGCACTGTTGTGGTAGCAATTGGTACCTGTTGTACTTGGGCCTTCAACAACCCCACAACAGAAGGATCCTCTGAGAGACCGGGCAAGGTGGACAGCTGTTTAATTTCCTCCGTCTCCAGGGCAGCTATACCAAAAGCCCACCGATACCCTTTTGGGTCCTTGAAATACCCTCTCCTGAGGTAGTCTATGCCAAGGATGCACGGAGCCTCTGGGCCAGTCACAATGGGGTGCTTCTGCCACTCATTCCCGGTTAGGCTCACTTCGGCCTCCAATACAGTTAACTCTTGGGATCCCCCTGTCACTCCAGAAATACAAATGGGTTCTGCCCCTTTATAGCTTGATGGCATCAGGGTACACTGTGCCCCGGTGTCTACGAGAGCCTTATACTCCTGTGGGTCTGATGTGCCAGGCCATCGAATCCACACAGTCCAGTAAACCCGGTTGTCCCTTTCCTCCACCTGGCTGGAGGCAGGGCCCCTCTAGTCCTGGTCATCATATTCGCTATCCACTTCTTTTAAGTATGAATCAGAAGTCCCTTTTTTAAGGTCGGAAGTAGAATCAGCCCTTGTACTCTGTCTGGGGAACTGCTCACTGGAGACTGGAGCAGCAGGACTGTGGTAGGTTTTCCATCCCACTTCCTCATGTCCTCTCCGTGGTCACGCAGGTAAAACCACAGGGTGCCCCGGGGTGTGTACCCACGATGTCTCCTCTCTTGAGCAGAGGGACGCTTGCTCCCAATGGCTGAGACACTGGCCTGTGCAGGTGGGGAGCAGGACATATCCTCTTTGAGTTGCTGGACCTCCTGAGACAGTTTCTCCACAGCAGAGACACAGGCCCATAGGGAGGAAGAGAGACTTTCTTCATATTGCCGGAGTTGGCCAGCCAATTCATCCACTGTTTGTTCCTCTCCATCTCTCCAGGTCATTATTGCCAATGAGTTTGCATGTGACGCTGGTGCGCTCCGTACAAACTTCCGCCACATGGGTCGGGTGCATTTGACTTCATCTGGGTCTTTGGATAACTGCTCGTTGTTCAGGTCATCATAAATCACTTCCAGGACGCCTAATTCCCTCAGGTATTGGATACCTCTCTCCATGGTGGTCCACTTGCCTGGGTGGCATATAACATCTTCCTTGAAGGGATACCTTTCCTTCACACCTGACAGGAGTCGCCTCCAGAGGCTGAGGACTTGTGCCCCTTGTCCAATCGCTTTGTCAATGCCCCCTTCCCTAGAAAGGGATCCCAGCTGCTTGGCTTCCCTACCCTCTAATTCCAGGCTACTGGCCCCGTTATCCCAGCATCGGAGCAGCCAGGTGACAATGTGCTCGCCTGGACGACGGCTGATGTCTTTTCGCATATCTCGCAGCTCACCCAGAGATAGGGATCGGGTGGTCACCATCTCATTTACGGGTTCTGCTTCCTCCTCCTCCTGTTCTCGTGATGGCCCTGGTTCATCTTCATCCCTTACTAGACGAGCTGATTTTCTTGTGCATTTTCTTTTTTGCATAGGGGCGACTGATACCGGCATGGGTTGGTTCTCTGTCGCAGGGGGCGGAGTAGCTGCCACGCCTGCCGTAGGGGGTGTGGGGGGTGAGGGAGCCGCTGTGCTTTCTGTGGGGGGTGGAGTAGCCACAGGGCCTGTTGCTTTGTCATCAGCTGCAGAGACGTTTCCTTCCCCTTGGGGGTTCTGAGTGGTGTTAAACAGGGCTCGGTAGGCATGGGCCAGGCCCCAGCACATTGCAGTGATTTGCGTCTCCCTAGAATGGCCAGGGTGACACCATACTTCTTCCAAATATTCTACTAATTTTTCAGGGTTCTGCACTTGTTCAGGGGTAAAGTTCCAGAACACTGGGGGTGCCCATCGTCCTAGGCATTTGCCCATGCTATCCCACTCACCCTGCCACTCATAACTATCCAGCCTTGGGGCAGATCTCTGGATGACATTCTTAAATTGCTTACTAACCTTGGATAAAACCAAAACAATATTCCCAAGGAGTACCAATAGATGTATCTTAACTACCCAGGGATGTTCAAGGTACTGGCAAGTTATTTTAACAAAGGAGACGACATCATAGAGAAAGGTAGCAAGGGTGCCATTCTCTATTTCCTCCATAAAAAATCTCTCGGAGGAAAAGGTATAATTGCTAATGGTCTCCATGAGGTGGTACCCAAAATGCAGAAACGGCTTCATTACAGATCCCAAATACCAGATAACCCCCAATGCCAGCGTTTTAGTAACAAATCTCCCAGGCAAAACATCATTAATCACTGCAGAGCACAGCAAACTACAAAACCCAAGTCCAATCTTTAACAGGTACAGTAAAAACAAGAGCACGGTGCAGAACAAATTAATATGTTACCAGATATAAATTCCTTAATATGCTCTAAATAATCTGTCGTTATCTCAACCCTTCGTGCCCCACGTTGGGCGCCAAAAAGGACTGTCGTGGTCGGAACCAGGACAAACGGGCAAAAGGCAAGGGAATACAATGGATATTTCACACCCCCTACTATCCTCAAGCTAATGGGATAGTGGAAAGAACAAACGGATTGCTGAAGCATGTCCTCAGACCCCACAATTCCGGATGGACTGCACAACTTCCCGATGCCGTAGCAAAAGTGAATAGTCACTGGGAGGTCAATGGATGTCCCAGGCTCACCGCATTTTGTCCCAAACCCCCTTCCCTACTCTCGGGGAGAAAAGAAATGAAAGATTCGGTAAAACCACTCCACTACCCAGGGCAACCTGTTTTGGTGGACTTACCAACAGTAGGGGAAGTACCCCTAACCCTGAAAACTCCGCTTAACCTCTATGCCTGGATAGCCACCGATGCCCACAGAAGGGACCATCGAATCAATACTAGATGGATTGTACCATCCTTTTAAATTTGTTTTGTTCCTGTTCTGTGTATCTCATAAGTCGTCGCAGAGGGACCATATGTTTATATTGTTACCCCTAGTGATTTTTTATTATCTGTGTAATTCTCTTTGTTGTTTTTGTATGCTATAATAGAGCATGATGCTTTGGAAAACCCTCTTCCTCACCTTTGCCACCCTTAGTGAGGGAAGAGGAAATGAGTCTCCAAACCTTGCCTGGGAATTAATTCAAGGGTTCGTGAGTATCTGGAATCATACTAACCAAGGAGTTTGTGTCCCAATTCCCAAGTCTTCAGAAGAAGGTATTGGCTTCTCTATAGTTAATCTTAACCTCTCCAAGTTGCTGGAAAGTAAATTGTATACAATCATTAATAATTGTACCACCAATTGCACATGGGGCAGAGTAAAAGTTCCGTTTGAGAGTCAACATAACAATGCTTTTATTTTTAATGGGGATTGGAGAGTGAATCAGGACGCATTTTATCAAATTCCTCTGGCAAATTGGACTAATCTTTGGAACAAAACATGCTATAGATGGAATATAAGCGATCCATACACTCCTCCCGAATGGGCTCCATTTAAATTGTCAATATCTCCTTGTCCTGAAGATTTGATGAACATACATAATGCGTCAGGTAAATAGTGGAACCAAACTCACTGTAGGGGTCCCGACAGAATATCATGCACCCAAATCCCCTACTGGCCTCCACCTCCTGAAACGGAATCTTTTGAACACCCCTATACAGTTAAATTGTCTCCTACATGGTGTATATTGATTTCAGATTGCCTAGGCCGAAAATATGGTAAAATTAACAGAACCAGATATGAGTGGGCTTGGTCTATAAAACATGTGATGTATGGAGACTCTTATCCTGATTGTCCCGTTGATGAGGAATATGTTGAAACCCCCTCCCCAAAATACTCCCAGTTAATTAACTGTACCACGATCCTAAATTGTACCACAGGTGCAGGAGACCCTATTGAAACATGGTATATCCCTGAACTCCAAACCCTTATACGAGATATGTGTACTTGCTGGGGATACCCTTCCCGGGGTTTCCGAAATTTGGACAATAGGTGTAACGGAACCTGGAAAATGGGAAGAACCACACTTAGGTGCGGTATTCCCACAAGCCATGGTCCAGAACACCGAAAGGTGTGGGACAGGGACCTACAGGGTACCTGGGTACCCAGAGACGATAAGTATCAATGCCATACAGCATGGTATCCTGCCCCACAAGGAACATTATGGGGATGTTCAGATGGAAAACTATATTCCCATCTTAATGTGAGAAAACACGCTGGATTACAGTGTGGAATAGGAATTCCTACAATGCGTCCTTCTAGGGTGTTCCATTTCTCAATGCCTCATCAAAACGGAAGGCGCTGAGAAAGTGATGGGCCTCAGGCACGACCTGAATGGGCGGTGCATGGAGTCCAAATACCCGATTATTATACCTGGGGCATGAAAACATCTTTAATGTTAGAAAATATATTTACCCCATATGTAACCCTTAAAAGACACCAGTTTGTCTTAGAAAACCTGACCTGACAAATACACATCTTAAGCAATTGGACCCATTATGCTTTTGGGGAAATGAATTTACAGATTCAACAGGTGTCTAAAATGACTTTACAAAACAGACTAGCTTTAGATATGTTATTGTTAAAAGAGCAGGGGGTACGTGGAATGTTAAATCTCATCGATGGAGAATGCTGCCTCACCATACACAACGCAACCACCACCATAGAAGCAGCGCGAAAGAAGATGAAAGAGGTGTCGGAGCAAACCGGAGAGCTTTTCCAGGCAATGCAGCCGAAGGACTGGTTTAACAGCTGGAGCCCTGGTCTTGGTCCACCTCTCTCCTGAATTCACTGGGACTTACAGGTTGGGGAAAATGGCTTTTAAGTATTGCTATGATGTTGGGCTGTGGGTTCTTGTTTTTGATGATCGGCCTTGCTGTTGTAAAATGTATGATTTCACGACTTTTATCTTCTCTATCCTCTTCTCTATCCTCTATCCATTATGTGAGAATCACCACCCTGGACGAAGATCATATAGACAATGTTTGAGCCACGGGGTGGTGTGAGAGACTGAAAGAGTTAATGTGAGGTTGATGTCTCAAACATTGTGGCAAAACAAGTTCTGTATAGCAATGATAAGCCGCAAGTGAGAAGTCGATTAACACAGGACCCAGAGGGTGTGCCGGAGGATGCACAGTTCCGAGTTCTGCCAAGTAACGATGACCCACCATATCTGGCAAAAGGTCATACAGAGTTTATCTGAGGAAGGGGCTCACGACCACCCGAAGACCACCCGAAAGACCCCTCGCGACCACCCCCCCACACACAGTGGCACCCGCGCAGAAAACCAAAAGCTACAGGACTGACATAATCGTGGGGGTGGAAACAAAACTATAAAAGGACACCAACCCAAGGAGCCAGCGCGCGACCATCACCGGAGGATTGCCACATTCATCATTGTGGGATCCAAGGGTGGTGATATCTCTCTATCTCCTTTCTCTCTCTCTCTCTCCTTTTTCTTTCCCTCTCTTTCCTCTTCTCCTAAATGTTTCAATAGAACCCACGTTGCCTACCATTACGCTTTCCAAGTTCAGGTTGCTTCTACCTTAAATAAAAGGTTTAATCGATCATTTGGTGTCGTTTCACCTTAATTTAGCCCAAGGGAATTTTGAAACCTCTACGACTCCCCCCCCCCCCCCCCGCGGTTTGCCTTTTTTCACATCTGGACTCTTATCTGCCCTACAGTGATTTGCTATGAGGAATAAGGGAAATCTGTGGCAGAAGCTAGGAACAACTATATCAACATTAGACTTGGTGAAGTGACCCCTCACCTGTAGCCATGAATGACAACAGATTTCCTTCCAAGCTTAAAAATAATCTTTCCCATGCCTTCCTGGATGTATGAAGAAATTATAGTTAACTAACTGATCCAGGACAAGTTGTAGACCCTTCTAGTAACGTGAATATGGAATGCTGAAACTACTCTGCTTGAAGAGTCAAAATTAACTAGTAAAGGTAACTTATACTAATAGCTTCCTACCCTAAAAAGAAAGGAATTCCTGTATGCAAGAACTGAAGAAGGTGGTAAAAGAAGAAGCGCAGATGGCCTAGAAGAAGTAGCCTGAGGTCCACTCCTTATGTATTTATCTGCCAAATGACATTGTGATTGCTACGTAAGAAAAGCTTAGCTTAGCACTAAGAGTGCTGTTCTTATTACTTCCCCTTTAGAAGTCTGCATTTCAGGAAGAGATAGTGAAACAGACTCCTGAGGAGACACAAACCAGTTTTGTTTTGGGGTTAGTATAAAAACTGAAGCAGTATTTTGGATTTTCCAAGGAAAGACTCTGTAACAGCATACAGCCACAGCTATCGGCCACACATACCTATCAGTGGCTGTAAAGAAATAAAAGAAACTGGAGATTACACCATGAGATGATCATTAGTATAATGATCTTGTTATCTGCAGAAGACTGAAGCAGCCCTTGTAGTAGATATGTGGACCTTAATATGAAGAATCTTTGTTATCTTCTGAATATTATAATATTCAATTAAAATACATTTATAGTGAGCAACAAGAAGTTATCTTAAAGCTATCTAATGCAGCTAACTAGGTAATTATATATAGTAACCTAATATATTCAACTTAATTTTAATAGTCTATCCATACCAAAATACAAATTTAAAAAGCAAAGTTTATAGGAATAATATATAAAAAGCTTATTGTATGCATAGGTTCTCAGAAGGAATGTATTTCTTATTCCTACAACATTGTTTACATTCAAGTCAAACTCCACACAACTGTTGGGGAGGAGAAAAGAAAAAGAATCAAGCATCAGATATTCAATTTCAGAATATTTATTACCTACTTAGTGACAGAGGTGGAGAAATAACTTTAAGATAATACTCTAGAAACTTTCTTCAGAGTTTTGATGCTGTGATTTCTACTCTGATTTTGTTTATAGTACTTGAATTGTTTATAGACTTGAATTCCATTGTTATCAAAATGTAGTTCTTGTTTTACATAGAAAATACATGTAGATCCAAATCTAGACCTTAGGACAACATAATATATCAAATAATTTTTGGATTTTTAAGAAATCTTTCTCCCAACTAGACAATACATGATTTACTATGGACAACTTTTGATGCCAGGAAGGATTCTGAGGTATTAGTTTAGCTAATCATGCCAATGAACTGAAAAGGAGAAGAACTGGAAGAGGTCAAAAGGTAAGAATCTCTTTTCTGCAATGATGGTCAGAGACAAATCAGCAAGCACTTTGAAATGAAAACCATTTATTAGTAAATGGTGCATGTTGTGTGAAAAAACTTCTGAATTGTAACCGTTTCAGAGCATGCAATTTTTAATAACTGTTTCTTACTGTTAACAGCAAATAAGAACAAGGCAAACAAGCACTACATGCTTTATTTATATTCCCCCCCAATTTGAATTTCATACTGCATATAGAGCTTAACTGCTCACAGTACTCAAGAAACAATATTAAATTCATAGTCAATAAGCCATAGCAACATTTTAACTCGCAACAAGAAGAGCCTATTATTGACAAAGCAGTAGCTATCTGCAATGTACAGCTATTTCCATTTCATATACCCAAGTCTCATTCACATAGTTGTTTGCCTGAACATTCCTTTGGATTCTCTTGAACTATTATAAGGGGAACATAGACCTAGAATTTATTAAACTGGATAAAACACATTAATTTGATGCCTACAAAAGGTTTTTGACATCATGAACTACATTAAAACATTCTTTGCATCACAAGTATTACACAGTTTTAAACCTGAATTAATATCAAGCATGACTTCTTAAGTACTACCATCTTAAAACATCTAACAGTACAGGAAATAAACAAGCTTGAGCTACTGCCTGACAAAAGTAAAAATAAGCATAAATACCAGTAGGAATATTAGTTGTATATGCAATTATAATAAAGAAATACATCAAGCTGCATATGTAATTCCAATTAACCCCAATTGACAAGATTACTATTTACCAGATTCTGATTAAAGAAGTTCCATTGCAGTTATATTGTACTTTAATACAAACATTTAATAGATGTTGCAATTTTGGCAAGCAAAAAAGGTTTTGTACTGTTGGGACTCAAGTTCTAGCAAAAGTGCTAAAGGAGAGGAAAAGAGTCAACAGCACATCAAATGTAGCAGAAGAGGAAGCTTTTTCATCCTCCACAGTACAGAAATCTTGTTAATTAATCAAAGGCTTGTCTGGTAGCAGAGCCAGCATTGGAATTATTTCCTGGGAAAGACTACAAAAAAAGATAATAAGTCTTTACATGCAATGGATCTTCCCTTACTTTTATAGCATTAAAAAACCTTTAAGATGAAAAAGGAGAACACACAAACTGAATGTGGTTTAACCCGGCAGGCAGCTAAACACCACATAGCCGTTCGCTCACTCCCCCCACAACCAGTGGGATGGGGGAGAGAATCGGGGGGGGGGGGGGGGAAGTAAAATTCATGGGTTGAGATAAAGACAGTTTAATAGAACAGAAAAGGAAGGGAAAATAATAATAATAATAATTAAATAAATAAATAAAAGAATATACAAAACAAATGATGCACAATGCAATTGCTCACCACCCACCGACCGATGCCCAGCCAGTCCCCGAGCAGCGGTCACCGCTCCCCAGCCAACTCCCCCCAGTTTATATACTGAGCATGACGTCATATGGTATGGAATACCCTGTTGGCCAGTTTGGGTCAGCTGTCCTGTCTGTGCCCCCTCCCAGCTTCTCGCTGGCAGAGCATGGGAAGCTGAAAAGTCCTTGACTAGCATAAGCGCTACTTAGCAACAACTAAAACATCAGTGGGTTATCAACATTATTCTCCTACTAAATCCAAAACACAGTACTATATCAACTACTAGGAAGAAAATTAACTCTACCCAGCCGAAACCAGGACAACCTTTCACCAAATCAAAATAAGTAGGAAATGGCAATTTTCAAGTATATGTGGACCATTGACAACACATTAGAATCCAGATGCAGAGATAGCACCCATTGAATTCTACTACCTTCTCCCAGCAGCCGGGCATCAAGAGAATTGGCTTTCACAGGAAATTTGTCATGTTTAGTTTCTGGTTTTGGCCAAAACAAGCTTAGTCCCCTGGGTACAGAATATCCAAACCATTTTTCAAGACCTCTGTGAGAAACCGAATGAGTGTGCGTGTATGTATATGTATGAGCCTAGGAAAGACAGAGGCCGATGAGGATTAGAAAGAGACAGATGTTTTAAATAAAAATACAAAACATGGATGGAGGTGACAGGGTACATAAGAGAAAGATAACTGGAAAGAGGGGAAAAAAAAAAACACCAAACAAAAAACCCCCAACCCAAAGTCATGTCATTCCCCACCCCCACCCCCAAAAAAAAAAACAACACAGAAAACCAGATGGTGAACAGCACTGTTTTTTCTCTGAAAAATGTAATAGGCAGCTTCTAGTCTAAGATTATACTTTGATTTAGTATTCTTTGATAAAGAATTCTTTAAATCCTGTCTGTAAGATATATGAATATCATGACTGTTACTTTTTTTTTTTTTTGCAAGTGACCACAGCATGGACTATAAATGCCTACAAAAGACTTCCATCTTCTGACATAATCACTTCCATACTTAAGGTTTCCTTTAAAAGTTTATTTTCTGATGTTAAATAGGAAAAAAATATTCTTGCTATAGCTCCATGACTTATTCAAGTTTTTTACCAGGAATTACCATTTAACTTATCTATGCATTGTTATATGTAGCTAAGCCATATAACCCAATTTTTAGCTTGACAAGTTTAATACTTTCAGAAAGCATGGGAGAAACAACCTTCTGTACTGTTAGAGGAGAAAATTATTAGATAAAAAAATATTCAAATTTTTAAAAGATAGGCAAGTATACAGAAGTAAATATGGGATTAGGTGTAAATGAAAAAAGTATATAGCAAAACCCTAAAAAGCATTATATAATCTCAGATGCAAGAAAAGCTTAAATGGATGATATTTATTAGTTCAAATTGTAAACATGACAGATTCACTTTTATCACAGCAGGGTTTCTGCTGTGATAAAAGCATATTGTGATAAAAGCATATTGTGAATTTTAGAAGCATGTGGGCAGGATAAGATAGATACAAGAAAGTTGTTCAAAGTCCTATTTACAAAGAACAGTCAAACCATGTTATTACATGAAGGTGATACATATAATTCTTACAAAATGTAAGCCCATAAATATAGGAAGATTTGAACATTACTCAGGCTCCCAACCAATTTGAGTGCTTTGCACAATTTTTTCCTCTATGGCAGATACTTTTATCACACACGATAAGAAATACATTGTTCTGTCCTAGTACATCCCTCTTGATTATTTATTTTCATGTCTTCATAATGAAGATACAATGAATACAATAACATACAACACATCCACTTCTCTCCAATTACTTTCCTCTTCTAAAAAAAAAAGAGCCATAGAACTAGCACCCAACACTGTGTATAGAACATGTAATACTACACTTTGTTAAACCTCCTTTTGTTAATACCTCCCTAGAAGACAGCAGAATATACTCTGCTAAAATGAAAAAAAAATTTAATCAAGAAAACAATGTCATCACAAGAAACTAAAGTTTGTTTTACTGTTGTTTATATAGTGTAAAAGCTATGAATTAGTCCTTAAGTAGCTCAATAGTTAAGATGTTTGCACAGAAAGCAAAATTATCTTTCACAACAATTTTCTTCCCACCATTGTTTTCCTGTCATGAACCATCTGTCAACTAGAATGCACTATGCACAAATCACCCATAGAAATACATGATGTACCGCTATTAATTCACATCACAGAAACTAAACAGCATCTCAACCACAAGAAGTGTTTCAGGCCACCGAGGAAGTAAGCTCACCGCCACTGCACACTAGCTGTACAAATTTGCAATCCAACTATAGTACAACACAAATAAAACATGACTTCAGTGGGACTACTTATATGGACAGTCCATACATAGATAATTTCCTGTGTCAGAGTTTAAGCGTCGTGGTTTAACCAACTAAATCCAAACTAACTAAATCCAAACACCAGCACTAGGAAGAAATTTAACTCTATCCCAGCTGAAACCAGGACACTAAGAAATGATGTTGAACAGAATACTTGCCTGACTTTATCCCTGAACTTCACTATTGGCACTTTTGCTCGAATCAGCTGAGGTTGTTCAATGTAGCTTGCTGAAAGGGAGAAAAATATGCAATTAAGTTTCATGTAAGATGCTGATCTTAAAAAAAAGGTCCTAAAGTAGAGTCAAACTGACTGATCTATAGCAAATAGTAGCTTATTAAATTTAGAAAAAATATTCTCAGAAGGGTTGTGCTAAACTAAGTAACCTTTAGCAACTGCAGCAAAAATACAATCTAGGAAAGCGTGTGGAAAAACATGCACTAGATATTAGAGAAAAACATAAGTGGAAGATTTTTCTGTGGGAAGTATATTCAAGAAATTTGAACATAAGGAATACAGTTCTACAATGCTTTCACTGAGCAGTACTTGGGTCGTGGTTTAACCTGTCAGGCAGCCAAACACCACGCAGCCACTCGCTCACTCCCCAACCCCCGGTGGGACAGGGAGAGAATCGGAAGGGTAAGAGTGAGAAAACTCATGGGGTGAGATAAAGACAGTTTAATAGAATGGAAAAGGGAAAATAATAATAATAACAATGATGATAATGCTAGAATATACAAAATGAGTGATGCACAATGCAATTGCTCACCACCCGCACTGACCAATAACCAAGCAGCGATCGCTACTTCCTGGATCACGCCTACCATTCATATACTGAGCATGACGTCACATGGTATGGAATACCCCGTTGGCCAGCTGGGCTAGCTGTCCTGGCTGTGCTCCCTTCCATCTTCTTCCAGAGCATGGAAGCTGGATGTCCTTGACTAGGAGGGCACTTAGCAACAACTGAAAACATCAGTGTGTTATCAACATTCTTCTCATACTAAATCCAAAACACAGCACTAGGAAGAAATTTAACTCTATCCCAGCCGAAACCAGGACAGTATCCAACCCTTATTCTATACCATTTACGTCATGCCTAGGTTTCACATTTTCTAATACATTCCAGTTAATCACCACCACCTTTCTTGTCTTTTTATATATATTTATATCCACACACAGATATCATTCCCTTAGTCTATGGGCCATCCCTCTAAAATGTCCACTGAGTTCATTTAGTCCATGACTTTGGGCTCCATCTGTCATAACAGTCTTTCAGGGCAGGAGAGATGGTGTGTGGTGTTGGATTGTGGCATCCTGAAGCCAGTTCTGATTCCAGTATTGCTGCGTTCGTCCGATTCTATCATCGTTGCACTTTGCTCGGTTTCATGGGAGTTAGTTCATTCTTCATTAATCTGGGTGAATTTTACTGAAATACCATTGATAGCAACCACAGAAATAATGATATACAATATCATATAAAAATTAACATCATACGATTCAGTTCATTGGCTATTTTCACCCAAAATCAAATCCCACAATCCCATTGTGGTGGAACGTTCAAGCATTGGGATACACATTTAGCAAGAGCCACCTGGTTAGTCAACTACGCTCTCAGTGTTGTCTTTAGCAGTCCGTTGTATCGTTCAATTTTCCCAGAGGCTGGTGCATGGTAGGGGATGTGATAGACCCACTCAATGCCATGCTCTTTGGCCCAGGTGTCTATGAGGGTGTTTCAGAAATGAGTCCCGTTGTCTGACTCAGTTCTTTCTGGGGTGCCATGTCGCCATAGGACTTGCTTTTCAAGGCCCAGGATGGTGTTCCTGGTGGTGGCATGGGGCACAGGGTATGTTTCCAGCCATCCTGTGGTTACTTCCACCATGGTGAGCACATAGCGCTTGCCTTGTCAGGTTTGTGGGAGTGTGATATAATCAATCTGCCAGGCCTCCCCATATTTATATTTCAACCATCGTCCTCCATACCAGAGAGGCTTTGTTCGCTTGGCTTGCTTGATTGCAGCGCACGTTTCACATTCATGGATAACCTGTGCAATAGCGTCCATGGTTAAGTCCACCCCTCGATCACGAGCCCATCTATATGTTGAGTCTCTTCCTTGATGGCCTGAGGCATCATGGGCCCACAGAGCTATAAATAATTCACCCTTATGTTGCCAGTCCAGATCCACCTGGGCCACTTCAATCTTAGCAGCCTGGTCCACCTGCTGGTTGTTTTAGTGTTCTTCAGTGGCCCGACTCTTGGGTACGTGAGCATCTACGTGATGTACTTTTACAGTCAGGTTCTCTACCCGGGCAGCAAGATCTTGCCACAACGCGGCAGCCCAGATGGGTTTGCCTCTTGCGCTGCCAGTTGTTCTGCTTCCACTGCTGCAACCACCCCCACAGGGCATTTGCCACCATCCAGAGTCAGTATAGAGATAAAGCACTGGCCATTTTTCTCGTTCAGCAATATCCAAGGCCACCTGGATGGCTTTCACCTCTGCAAACTAACTCGACTCAACTTCTCCTTCAGCAGTTTCTGCGACTTGTCATATAGGACTTGTCCTGGTTTCGGCTGGGATAGGGTTAAATTTCTTCCTAGTGCTGTGTTTTGGATTTAGTATGAGGAGAATGTTGATAACACACTGATGTTTTCAGTTGTTGCTAAGTGCCCTCCTAGTCCAAGGACAGCTCCCGTGCCTACTGACTGAGCTAGGTACACAAGATGGGAGGGAACATAATCAGGACAGCCAGTCCAGCTGGCTAATGCGGTATTCCATACCATGTGACGTCATGCTCAGTATATGAACGGTAGGCGTAATCCAGGAAGTACTGATCGCTACTTGGTTATTGGTCAGCGCGGGTGGTGAGCAATTGCATTGTGCATCACTCATTTTGTATATTCTATCATTATTTATTATCATTATTTTCCCTTTTCTGTTCTATTAAACTGTCTTTATCTCAACCCACGAGTTTTTCTCACTCTTACCCTTCCGATTCTCTCCCCGTCCCACTGGGGGGGCGGGGGGAGGGAGTGAGCGGCTACGTGGTATTTGGCTGCCTGCCAGGTTAAACCACGACAGGACTCCATACAGCAGCTTTCCACCTCCGATGCTTTCCCAAAAGGCGACAGGACCCATTAGTGAACAGGGCATATTGCTTCTCGTTTTCTGGTAGTTTGTTTTACAGTGGGGCCTCTTCAGCACGTGTCACCTCCTCCCCTGCGGATATTCCAAAATCTTTGCCTTCTGGCCAGTTCGTGATCACCTCCAAGATTCCTAGGCGAATGGGGTTTCCTATTTGGGCACGCTGTGTGATCAGCGTGACCCACTTACTCCACATAGCATCGGTTGCATGATGTGTAGAGGGGACCCTCCCTTTGAACATCCAGCCCAGCACCGGCAGTCGGGGTGCCAGGAGGAGCTGTGCTTCAGTACCAACCACTTCCGAAGCAGCTTGAACCCCTTCATATGCTGCCAATATCTCCTTCTCAGTTGGAGTGTAGCGGGCCTCGGATCCTCTGTATCCCCGACTCCAGAACCCTAAGGGTCGACCTCGAGTATCACCTGGCGCTTTCTGCCAGAGGCTCCAGGTAGGGCCATTCTCCCCGGCTGCGGGGCAGAGCACATTCTTTACATCTTGTCCTGCCCGGACTGGCCCAAGGGCTACTGCCTGATCTATCTCCCATTTAACTTGTTCAAAGGCTTGTCGTTGCTCAGGGCCCCATTTGAAATCGTTCTTCTTCCGAGTCACTTGATAGAGGGGGCTTATGATCAGGCTGTAATCTGGAATATGCATTCTCCAAAAACCCACAACGCCTAAGAAAGCTTGTGTTTCCCTTTTGCTAGTTGGTGGGGACATGGCTGTTATTTTGTTGATCACATCCATTGGGATCTGACGACGTCCATCTTGCCATTTTATTCCTAAAAACTGGATCTCCTGTGCAGGTCCCCAGGTGTTCTGGAGCCTCACCCTGTTCCAGTGTGGTGTGGATCAGTCCATGGCAAATGGTGGGGCTGTGTTTCCACCCCTGGGGCAGTCGGTTCCAGGTGTACTGGACGCCCCTCCAAGTGAAAGCAAACTGTGGCCTGCACTCTGCTGCCAAAGGGATTGAGAAGAACGCATTAGCGATATCATTTGTGGCATACCACTTGGTTGCCTTTGACTCCAGTTCGTATTGGAGTTCTAGCATGTCCGGCATGGCAGCACTCAGTGGCGGCGTGACTTTGTTCAGGCCACGGTAGTCTACTGTTAGTCTCCACTCTCCATTGGACTTTCGCACTGGCCATATGGGACTGTTAAAGGGTGAGTGAGTCTTGTTGATCACTCCTTGGCTCTCCAGTAGACGAATCAGGTTATGGATGTGTCGTGGTTTAACCCCAGCCAGCAAATAAGCCCCACGCAGACGCTCGATCACCCCCCACCTCCGGTGGGATGGGGGAGAAAATCGGGAGGGCACAAGTAGGAAAGCTCCCGGGTTGAGATAAAAACAGTTTAATAATTGAAATAAAACTAAGTAGAACAATAATAATAACAATGAGAACAACAGGAATAACAGAATATACAAAGCAGGCAATGCACAACGCAACTGCTCACCAACTGCCGACCGCGTGTCACGAACGGGGCGAGCTCCCCCACACACGTGGTTTTTATACTGAGCATGATGTCACATGGTATAGAATACCCCACTGGCCAGCTGGATCCACCACCCCGGCTGTGCTCCCCCAGGTGCAAGCACCACCCAGCAACAACCAAAGCATCAATGGGCCATCAGTGCTCCTTTCACACCAAACCCAAAACACAGCACACCCCCCAAGCTACTGGGAAGAAAGTTAACTCTGTCCCAGCCAGAACCAGGACAGGATGTGAAGCAGGGAGTCTCGGTTGGTGCGATATTGCCGCCGGTGCACTGTTGTGGTAGCGATTGGTACCTGCTGTTCTTCGACCCTCAGTAACCCCATAGCAGAAGGGTCCTCTGAGAGACCGGGAAGGTGGACAGCTGTTTAATTTCCTCCAACTCCAGGGCAGCCATACCAAAAGCCCACCAGTACCCTTTTGGGTCCTTGAAATACCCTCTCCTGAGGTAGTCTATGCCAAGGATGCATGGAGCCTCTGGGCCAGTCACAATGGGGTGCTTCTGCCACTCATTCCCGGTTAGGCTCACTTCGGCCTCCAATACAGTTAACTCTTGGGATCCCCCTGTCACTCCAGAAATACAAATGGGTTCTGCCCCTTTATAGCCTGATGGCATCAGGGTACACTGTGCACCGGTGTCTACGAGAGACTTATACTCCTGTGGCTCTGATGTGCTTCTTCCTCTTTCCAGCACAATACAGCCAACGAACTGGCATATGACGCTGGTGCACTCCATACCAACTTCCGCCACATGGGTCGCGTGCTCTGGACTTCATCTGGATCTTTGGGCGTTTGGTCGTTATCCAGGTCACTATAAACCACCTCCAGCATGCCTAATTCTCTCAGGTACTGGATACCTCTCTTCATAGTGGTCCATTTGCCTGGGCGATATATAACATCTTCCTTGAAGGGATACCTTTCCTTCACGCCTGACAGGAATCGCCTCCAGAGACTGAGGACTTGTGTCCCTTTTCCAATTGTTTTGTCAATGCCCCCTTCCCTAGAAAGTGATCCCAGCTGCTTGGCTTCCTTCCCCTCTAATTCCAGGCTACTGGCCCCATTATCCCAGCATCGGAGCAGCCAGGTAACAATGTGCTCGCCTGGACAATGGCTGAAATCTTTCTGCATATCTCGCAGCTCACTCAGGGATAGGGATCGGGTGGTTTCCGTCTCGTTTATGTCTTCTTCCTCTTCCTCCTCCCCTCCTCGTGATGGCCCTTCTTTTCCATCATCCCTTTCTAAACGACCTGATCTCCGCTTCCAAGATTTCTTCTTCTGTACAGGGGCGACGGATACTAGCAAGGGTTGGTCCTCTGGTTCAGCTCTAGTACCTGTTGCTGGGGTTTGAGTAGCTACAATGCCTGTCGCAGGGGTTGGAGAAGCTACGGTGACTGTTGCCGGGGTTTGAGTAGCCACAGGGGTTGTTGTGGAGGTTGAAGTAGCCGCAGTGCCTGTCGTGGGGCTTTGAGCAGGCATCATGTCTGTTCCTGGGATTGATCTCCCGCCGCCTGCCGCCCCCAGGACCCACCGCTCTGCCCGCCCCGATGAGGCACCGCTGTTCGCTCTCCCTCTTTTCTTGTTGCTGAGGGTTGATCTCTGGACAGTATTCCTGCATAGTTGTTTAACCCTAAACAAGGCCTGAACCACATTCAGGAGACATAGCAATATCATCATGCTTGTTTGAACATCCCAAGGATATTCAAAATTCTCAGGGAATATTGTGGACGTCTTCATGAAGAGGATAGAAGAAAAAGTTTCTGACAATATGCAAGGGAAGATGAACAAGTGGTAGAAAGTGTCCCATCCTGTCTCCCCCTTAAATTCATTCTCCGAGGAGAAAAAAGTGTAATTACTAATAGTTTCTAAGAGGTGGTTCCCGAGGTACAGAGATGACGGCAGTGGTGAGTACAGATACCAGATTAGACTTACGACCAATGATTTTATCACCTCATAAAACAACAGCAAAATGATAACCTTGGCCCAGTTTCAAATCATGATAAAAAGCACAAAAGGGAACATGTACTGCAAGCAAGGTATTACATAACCCAACATTGAGAGCCAGCCCCACAACTTTGACAGCCAATAAATCAACATTGTGACCAATCAATATAATGAATGCTTATAACAATTTTGCCTTAACACACTTTGGTTAGGTCTATCGTTATCTCAACCCTTTGAGCCCCACGTTGGGCGCCAAAAAGGACTGTCGTGGTTTAACCTGGCAGGCAGCCAAATACCACGCAGCCGCTCACTCACTCCCCCACCCCCCCAGTGGGACGGGGAGAGAATCGGAAGGGTAAGAGTGAGAAAAACTCATGGGTTGAGATAAAGACAGTTTAATAGAACAGAAAAGGGAAAATAATAATAATAATGATAGAATATACAAAATGAGTGATGCACAATGCAATTGCTCACCACCTGCGCTGACCGATAACCAAGTAGCGATCGGTACTTCCTGGATCACGCCTACCATTCATATACTGAGCATGACGTCACATGGTATGGAATACCCCGTTGGCCAGCTGGGCTGTCTGTCCTGATTATGTTCCCTCCCATCTTGTGTACCTAGCTCAGTCAGTAGGACATGGGAGCTGTCCTTGGACTAGGAGGGCACTTAGCAACAACTGAAAACATCATTGTGTTATCAACATTCTCCTCATACTAAATCCAAAACACAGCACTAGGAAGAAATTTAACCCTATCCCAGCTGAAACCAGGACATCTAACAACCACAGTTAACTGTATACAAAGGATAAGAGGGATGGCACTTAAAGTTCTGAAGATGATTTGCCTAAAAGAAAGACTTTTTTTCGGAATGCTTCCCAATTTATCAATCAGTCATGGAATTAAGGTGAAATAAGTAGAGAATCACACTCTTCTTATTGCCCTTATTTTGGAATGTACAGGAACACCACAGAGTGCAGGAACAAAGAGGAAGATGTTAGGAGAGGCACAGCTAGAAAAAACTTCTCCCAAGTTCCTAAACTGCAGTGGTCTCGGAAAAGGCTAGAAAAGCTCTAGAACATTACCTATGCCACAGATCTCTTCCTTTTGAAAAATTATTTCGTTTTTTATCCCTTTAACTCTTTCACAAAACAATCCCAAGAACTTAGTTTTAAATAACATTTTATCTTTCTTCCCCCTTCTTGTTTCTCTTACATCTCAGCACATATATTTAGTTAGCTTTTATGTCCGGCCCAAACTATGTTTATTTCTGTTCTCTTGTGTGAAGCAAGGAATATGTTTAATGACAGCTCACACACTTGTTGAGAACATGCTGCAGTCTTTCTTCCACAGCGGAAAGAAAGAAGGAACTACTTAACTAGTAAGATAACAGGATAGCATATGTATTAACTGGACAACACAAAACCTAAAAATAATGATCAGAAGCAGCTTCATACCTTTTAGGTTGTTAAAAAGCACATGCAATAAAATACAGAATACTGTTTGAATGAAATTGCAATTTTTAAAGAAGCTTGGTACAGACAAATCTTACACTTGCTTGTACACAGCAGCAGCATACGTGCACTCATGCTAACCCTTTTAAGGCTGCAAATCTAGAATTCTGGGTCAAGTTGAAGTAATGTCTCAAAAGAATTACAATTTCTGTATGCTTTTTCTTTAAATATATGTACTTGTAGATCCCACATTTGCTGATTAAGTGGCAGCTGACTTCTGAAGACAGTAGAAGGTAGGAAATCTCTTAAACAAGAAATTGCAGTTCTATTTAAAAAAAAAAAAAAAAAAGAACTTAGCAGCCAATTTGGAGCTGACAATGAACAGACATTTCTGAGCATGTAAGCCCGACTCCACAAACCCACAGGAGTGCCAACAGGACACCACTGAAGCATACTGCTAAGATCATCTCCTCAGAGGCGGAGAAAAAGCATATGAATCTATTAGCTTCTGAAATCTAGCTTGGGGGACACCCCCACTCCCCCCCCCCCAAAAAAAAAAAACCCCAACAACCCACAAGATATTTCGAAATTTTGGATGACAGCAATTATATTTGCCTAAATAAGCTTTAATCAAAATAACTGGGCAACTCCCTTGTTTCAGAAGTACTGAACCTTAGCATAGTTGAGATAAAAATTTTAAGTGAACTAAATCCAAATGGAAAGACCCATATGGAAAAGCCTTTTCATTTTGAATCAGGGGAATGTTTTCAAACAACTTTTGTCTATCAGTTCTATCCACAGAACACCCACACAAAGGCACAAGGATAGATGGCTAGGTATAGGAATTCATGCCCATAGTGATGTTAAAATTATGAATAGATGATCTAAGAGGCCTACATACCACAACTAAAACAGTCTGACAGGAGCAGTAATATCAGCAGTGTTTTGTCCTGCCTGACCTTCCACAGAATATTTTGATTAAATGAAGCTGACCAAAGGCACTTGCAAGATAACAGAGAATTTGGAAAGCATCAGAAATGAGCAATGGCACAAACAAAAAACCTTCAGGGATCACTCCCACATGACCATCATGACTTTCTGTTACTGGCAAACAAACTTGATTTTATCTAAAACTGTCACAGAACACAAGCTCTTGATAAAAAGAAGGAGGTGATAATTTATTTAGATGCTCCCTTTCTGGTTCCTGAAAACACAATGATTTTATCACTGTGCTTCTCAGCACTGGAACGACTTGCATCCTAGGCATACTCAGACTAAGTTCTGGACCACTTACGCAAACATCAATATTTGATGACTTATTGCTATTGTATATCAGATGCCTATTCCGAGATGGATATATCAAGTCTCTCCTCAAGCGAGCTGTTGAAATCTGGGTATGTACACCTGCCAGTGAAGACAATTTGAAGTCTGCATTAAAATTTATGGTTTTGTCCATGTTTTCAGTTGTTGCTAAGTACCCTGCTAGTCAAGGACCTTTCAGCTTCCCATGCTCTGCCAGGTACACAATACGCTGGGAAGGAGCATAGCCAGGACAGCTAGCCCAGCTGGCCAACGGGGTATTCCATACCATATGACGTCATGCTCAGTATATAAATAGGAGGCGTGGTCCAGGAAGTAGCGAACGCTGTTTAGGTATCTGTGGAGGAATCAATGTCTGAGAGTACAAGCAGTATCATAGCGTTGGTAAACAAGAAGCCGTGGGAAGATGGGAAGTGAAAGAAGCCGTGGGAAAAAAGGGAGGTAAGACGTGACAGCTCGTGGTTCTGAGGGCGTGACAAAAGATAAAGAAATTAGCAGAAGAGTGTCGAGATGACCTTTGCTTAGGGGATGTACTAGGGAATTCTTTGAAGTGCATACGTGGCATAATGTGAGGTATAAAAGGCGCTTGTGCTGTATAATAAAGGATTTCATCTTCGTCTTCATCTTCGTGCTCTCTCAGATGGAGTCCATGCCCTTAATCGCCACAATTGGCACCCGAACAGGGACCCTCTGTCTGAAGGGCCATAAAGTCGGCAATTGCCGAACCGGTGGTGCGCCCCGCTGAACTGCAAAGCCGTTGAAAGGAAACGGGAGAAAAGCTGTTGAAAGGAAACAGGATAGCGACGCCGCGTAATCGTCTCTGCAGGACAGAGGTGAGCAGCGGGGGACGGTAGTCATGGGTTCAAACATGACAAAGGAGGAAAAAACTGTTTGCAGGACCATGGAATTGATCCTGAAGAAATATCAAGTAACCATGGATCATGGGGACTTGAGATGACTCCTGAAGTGGGTGGCATCCACCGTTAAGGGAGTCGATTCTACTAACATTTATGATCCAAAAATTTGGGATGAAGCAGGCACCCAGCTTTGGGATGCTGCCACTCGTTCGGACTCGGTGGCTGCGGGACTGCTAGCGCCCTGGAGGACTCTGTATGAGACCCTAAAAAAGCACGTCAGTGCTAAAGACAAGCTGAGAGGTGAAAACTCAGGAGGGAGCGCATCTGTGGCCAAAGAGCCTTCTGCGCCCCCGGCCACTGAGGCTGGAGTGGTGGCTGCCTGGGAGGAGCAGGGTAGCGACGGTGATGATCCCAACCCGTTTGATCCGGGGCCAGTCGACCCAGAGAAAGAGCCGGACTTATATCCCCCGGATCTGCATGATGTGTGGAAGGGGATTCAAAGGGAGGCAGAGAAAGAAGGGGACTCTGACCTCGCGGTTAAGCTCCGTGAGGTCCGGGCGTTCCCGGTGATTTACGAAGCTCATCAAAGGCCCCGGTAGGAGGGTTTGAATTTCCAAGTAGTGAAGGAGTTGAGAAGGGGAGTGATTGAATTTGGCCTCAGTGCCCCCTACTCTGCGAACATGCTAGGGTCAGTCATGAGGAGTTATACGTTATGTCTGCACGATTGTAAAACGCTGGCGCAATTGTTGCTCTCCTCTGCTCAGTTTATGCTCTGGAATGGGGAGTGGCGGCGACTCTGTGAGGCCAAAGCCCTGGACTATTTGGGGCAGCCCGCAGCAGATCCACTGAGACTCTTGGGAGCTGAGGCATTGGTAGGAGAGGATCGATATGCCGCTGCCTCTGCCCAGGCACAACTCCCAATGGAAGCCCTAAATGATTCAAAGAATCTTGCCTACCTAGCATTTATGAAGGTCCCCGATGTAGGGAAGCCCCAATGCTCGTTTACTAATATTAGGCGGGGACTGCAGGAACCGTATATGAAATTTATCAAGACATTAAAAGATGCTTTGGACAAACAAGTAGAGAATGAGGAAGCGAGGCAAATATTATTACAAAAATTGGCGATTGAAAACGCTAACGCGGATTGCCAGAAGGTGCTCCGTCCGTTAAAAAACCCTACGGTAGTTCAAATGATAGAGGAATGCAACCGTGTGGGGACCACGGAGCACCAGGCTGTGGCCATGGCTGCTGCTTTTGCAAACATTAAGTTTAGCCAACAGACGTGCTTCACCTGTGGCCGCCCCGGTCACTTTAAGAGACAGTGCCCGCAGGCAGGCAGGCGGAGGCGGGAACTGGCTGACTCACAACTGGGAACGTGTCCAAAATGTAGGAAAGGCCGGCACGTTGCGAATCAATGCCGGTCGCGGTATGATAAAGACGGTCAGCCTATCCAGGGAAATGGTCGCAGAAGCTCGGGGAGGGGCCGCGCGATGACAGAAGCAGCCCCCCATGTGATGATGCAAACTGCCCCCAGCCCCCCTCCGGCATCCGTGCCTCCGAATTATCCGCCCGGACATGGGGAAGTGCCGGCGTGGACTTGGCCCCCTCCCACCCAGTGAACCTGACTTCTACGGCTGTTCAAGCCGTGCCCACCGGAGTGTGGGGGCCACTAGGTGGCAGTTACAGTGCGCTCTTATTGGGACGTTCATCCGCCACGTTACAGGGCTTGTTCATTCTCCCGGGGGTTATCAATGCAGGCTATACGGGAGAAATTAAAATCACGTTGTGGACGCCTACTCTGCCCTGTTACGTGCCGGCAGGAGCACGAATAGCACAGCTCGTCTACTTTCGAGCTGCCCCTCCTGCGGCGGAGCCTCAGGAACGGGGGGTGAAGGTTTTGGTTCCACCAGCACGCCACAACTGTGGTGGGCGCAGCCTGTCGCTGCGGGGCGACCGCAACTGACTTGCTGCCTGTCAGGCGGTGGCCCTCAGCAGTCTGTGCGCATCAGCGGCCTTATTGATACCGGAGCTGACGTGACAGTCATTGCGCAGTCACACTGGCCAGCTCAATGGCCGATGAAACAGGTCCCGATTGCCCTTACAGGTATCGGAGGGCAAACAGCACCACTGCAGAGTGTTCAATTAATTCAAATCGAGGGACCGGAGGGTCGGCGGACCAATGTCCGACCGTTCGTTCTTCCGGCCCCTCTCACGCTGTGGGGATGAGATTTGTTTGTCACAATGGGGAATCATGCTGGGGATAAATTTATCCTAGGGGCTACTGATTGGCAGCACACCCTGAAGTTGCAATGGTCCTGTGAAAAGCCTATATGGGTGGATCAGTGGCCCCTCCCCACGGATAAGCTGCATCACTTGCAGGACCTAGTTGCTGAGCAGCTGCGCGCTGGGCACATTGTGCCATCCACGAGCCCATGGAACTCACCAGTTTTTGTCATCCAGAAGAAATCAGGAAAGTGGAGGCTCCTTCACGATCTAAGATGTATAAATGAGGCTATAGAGGACATGGGAGCTCTACAGCCAGGTCTCCCTTCAACAACCATGATACCTATGAACTGGCACATCACTATAATAGACCTTAAGGACTGTTTTTTTACCATTCTGCTACACCCAGATGACGCGCCGCGGTTTGCTTTTACTCTACCCGCGACCAATGTAGCCCAGCCGAGTCAATGGTACCATTGGACGGTGCTCCCGCAAGGCATGAAAAATAGTCCCACCATATGTCAATGGTTCGTGGCACAGGCCCTTAGTCCAGCCCGTGCCCAATTGCCTGAAGTCGTAATTTATCATTATATGGATGATATCCTTGTAGCAACCCCCTCTGAGGCCATGATACGAGGGGCCATTGGAGGTTGTTGTAACGAGCCTCCAGCGTAACGGCTTGATAGTTGCCCCAGAAAAGGTGCAGCAGACCGCTCCCTGGAAATATCTAGGGTGGCACATTACTGAGCAAACTGTGATACCGCAAGGGCTCAAGATCAGTAGTCAGGTCCACACCCTGACTGATTTGCAGAAATTATTGGGCACCATCAATTGGGTAAGGCCTCTGTTGGGAATCAACAACGAGCTGTTGAGACCTCTGTTTAATTTGCTAAAAGGTGATCCCTGTGTTGGGGTCTCGACGAACGTTAACCCCCGAGGCTCAGCAAGCGTTGCAGCGGATTGCTACAATGATATCGGCTCGGCAAGCACAGCGCTGTGATCCAGAGCTTCCTTTTCAGTTAGCAATAGTGAACACTGACTTCCAACCATATGGTTTGTTGTTTCAATGGAAGTCAACACCCAGCGGCGAACAGTTGTTGGTCATAGAATGGGTGTTTCTTCCCCATCAATTTGGAAAAACCATCACCACTAGAGCAGAAATGTTTGCATCCCTGGTCATGAGAGGGAGGCAACGGTTGATAGCGCTGTGCGGAAAAGAGCCGCATACCATTTACATCCCTGTCGTGATGCCTATGTTAAATTGGTTGATGCAAATGTCTGTACCTTTTCAAATGGCTATGGAAGGTTTTACAGGAGCGATTTCTATTCACCCTCCCAGTCATAAATGGCTGCAGTCCCCGCTACCACTGCAGCAATTGCCGAAATGTAGCGTGACCCCTTTGGATGCTCTAACGGTCTTCACGGATGGGTCCGGGCGCACGGGTAAGTCTGTCCTTGTCTGGAAAGACGACCATGATCAATGGCAATCTGATATCCGGAAGCAAGACAGTTCACCACAAATCGTGGAGTTGGCGGCAGTGGTACGAGTGTTTGAAAAATGGCAATGCCCCGTCAACATCGTGACTGATTCTGCATATGTTGCAGGGGTAGTGTCCCGCATGGAGTTTGCTTATTTGAAAGATGTAAATAATGCCCAGCTTTTTGCTCTGTTTAAAACCCTCAGAAAACGCATTCATCGAAGGATCCACTCTTTTTTTATATTACATATCAGATCTCATACTGCATTGTCGGGGCCCCTGGTTGAGGGAAATCAGTTGGCTGATTCGCTTGCAGGGGCTGTTGTTGTCCCGGGGAAATTTGAGCAAGCGAGGCCTTCACATAACTTTTATCATCAGAACGCTAAGGCCTTGGCTAGAATGTTTCATTTACCACTTACACAAGCACGCCAAATTGTCACTGCATGCCCTGAGTGCCAGTGTGCGGGCCCTCCACAGCTGGGGGGAGTCAACCCTCGTGGCTTGCAGGCGCTCGAACTTTGGCAGACTGATGTTACACATCTTCCCGACTTTGGTCGACTCAAATACATCCACGTCTCAGTGGATACATTTTCGGGAGCAATTGCAGCCACAGCCCACACTGGGGAAAAGTCCCGGGATGTCCGAAAACATTTTCTTCTTGCTTTTTCCATTCTCGGAGTACCGAGCAAAATAAAAACAGATAACGGCCCCGGGTACGTTGCCCAAGCCACACGGACGTTCCTGCAAACGTGGGGAATCACTCATATCACGGGAATTCCACACAGCCCCACAGGGCAAGCCATTGTTGAGCGCGCGCACCGTTCGCTCAAAGACATGTTAACAAAACAAAAAGGGGGAGTAGGGGATTTAACCCCACAGGAAAGATTGGCAAAAGCCGTTTATGTTCTTAATTTTCTCGATTGGTGGGCTGAGGAAGGTGGACCCCCGATTTGCAGACATTTTGATTCTGTTGAAGGTCATGAGGCAATCATAAGGGACAAGGCGTGGGTAAAGGTGAGAAACCTGGAATCTCATGAGTGGGGAAGGCCCGTTTTCATTGATAACCTGGGGTCGAGGGTATGCTTGTGTCTCCACAGATCGAGGACCAAGATGGGTACCAGTGCGGTTTGTCAAGCCATCCTTTTCGCCGTTGTCGCAGGCATAAGCGCATTTTGGGCCCCACTGCAGCCCAAAGAGAACATCTGGATCACCCTTGCGAATCAGACAGGCCAGGAGACCATTTGCCTTTTGCTCTCGTCACCTGGAGATCCTTTTTCCACCTGCTTAGTGGGACTCCCATGGAACAATTGGACCCTAGGTCTCACGGAGCCGCATGCAACACTTTGTAGTGGCGGCCGCAATGTGACTGACAATTGGGACGGATGTTTGGTGTACCGTCCGCCCCTGAGCGTAGAGCCACAAGAGATAGAATTATCGGGGCTTGGCAAAATGGGTAATGAGTTTGATTGAACTGGGAATTATACGTTTGATTGTATTCGTATGTATTCTTGTGTGTGTACTATGTTTATTGCAATGTGTGAAACGAATAATAGAAAAGTCAGTTAGCTCAGTGTTTGTTGTAAAAGAAAAAGGGGGAGATGTGGAGGAATCAATGTCTGAGAGTACAAGCAGTATCATAGCGTTGGTAAACAAGAAGCCATGGGAAGGTGGGAAGTGAAAGAAGCCGTGGGAAAAAGGGAGATAAGAGGTGGCAGTTAACGGTTCTGAGGGCGTGACAAAGATAAGGAAATTAGCGGAAGAGTGTCGAGATGACCTTTGCTTAGGGGATGTACTAGGGAATTCTTTGAAGTGTATACGTGGCATAATGTGAGGTATAAAAAGGCGCTTGTGCTGTATAATAAAGGATTTTCGTCTTCGTCTTCGTGCCCTCTCAGACGGAGTCCGTGTCCTTATTCGCCACACTCCAATATCCTAAAGTACCCATAAGCTGTTGTAATTCTTTTCTAGATTGGGGCATCTGCAATTGTTCTATTTTACTTAGGGTGTCCGGTGGAATTCTTGCACTACCTGCAATCCACCACGTACCTAAAAATTTTACCTCTCTACTTGGTCCCTGACATTTCTCAAAGGGGATTTCAACTTCTGCTTTATGTAGCGCTTGCTATACTGCTCTTGCTGCTTCCCCTACCTCTTCAGAGGAATCTCCTCCGATTAGAATATCATCTATATATTGGTACAGTTTCACATTCTGGGGAAGTGAGACGGTTTGTAAAAGCTCAGCAAGCACAGCATGAGCGATTGTGGGTGAATGTTTATACCCCTGTGGGAGTCTGTTAAAGGTGTATTGTATGCCATCCCAAGTAAAAGCAAATTTCTCTTTATCTTTTTCCTGTAAAGGGACCATAAAGAACATATCCTTTACATCTAATGCTGCCATCCATGGGTGTGCGGCTGCTTGTAGTGTGGCTGTTAAAGTTGCAATATTAGGTATGGCAGCCGTTAGCGGAGCTGTGTTGGCATTTAAGCACCGATAATCAAGTGTTAATCGCCACCTCCCGTCTGGTTTTCGCACTGGCCAAACTGGTGAATTATATGGGGAGTGGGTTCTGGAAATAATATGCCGCTTTTCCAGATCTGCTATTACTTCAGAGATTCCAGCTCGTGCCGCATCAGAAATCAGATACTGCGGAACGTTAGTGATTTTTGAATCAGGGAGTACAGGAGCTGCACGGAGTACGCGCACTATCATTTCCCGATTTTTATGAGGGTTTGGGTTGACATTTGAACCGAAGGACCACACGCTGCCGTCCGGCAGACACCAGGTTCGACCGTTCAAAACATTGAAACCTAAAATATTTTCATTGTGACCTTTAATTGCAAAGCGAGTGGATGATATACGCTTCTCACCCGGGGGCCATAAATTAACTTTTGCAGTTTGGCACATAACACTTGCTCCGTTCACTCCAGTGATTTTAACTCTTTGCCATCCAGGTCGTATACCCAGCTTCTCGGCATCTTGTTGTGTTAATATTGAAATTTGTGCTCCTGTATCTATTAAAAAGTTTACTAATTGTTGCCAAGGACCAACTGGAATTAAAATATATTTTGCTTTAATGATGGGTCTGGCCTCATATTCAGAGGAATCTAAGGGGAACAAGGGGTCATCATTTCCCTCATCATAGTCATCAGGATCACCACAAATATCACCATCCCATTCCTCAAGGGATACAATTAATTTCCTAATCTGTACAATGTCAGGGGGATTGGGAGCCCGCATAAGCATCATCTCGATCTTTTCTTCCAACTTTTGTGATTTCTCCTTTTCTTCCTGTAACTGTTTTTGCAGCTGCTCAATTTTCAAGGACAGTATTAATTCAGCTTCCTTTCTGCCTTCTATTTCTTCTTTCAGGTCCTGCTCCCTTCTATTGTTATTCTTTCTGTACTGATAAGCAGCTTCCAAACAGGTGCCTAACATTTTGCAACTGATTCCTTCTCCATCTTTTATATAGCGCCTAGCTACTTCTAGTTGTTTTTCCACAGCTTCCCAATCATGCCAATTATTACGAGCACATTCTTCTGAGAATTTAAGACTTGGATTTATTCCATGTTTTTGTAAGTAATCAGTGATACTACTTGCCATCCGGCCGACTACGCCAATTTGTCGCGAATGAGTGGTTTAGAGGCCGCTTAAAGAATCACCGTCAAAGAAATTAGCAGAAAGTGATTTTAATAGAGATTTATAAAGGTGCGACCTAATAGGATTCGATGGCAAGGTTCACTCTATTACTTATTACATGGGTGAAACATATAAAGGAAAATCATCTAAGGGTTTATATTTCAGGGACAGTCTAGGTTTCATTCACAATTTAGCAACACTTAATTATGAACCAATCATTGACAAACTTTAGTAACGCTTAATCATTAACTAATTCAATATTTGCAAAGTGAGTTAGTAAGTCTACTACAATCACAACTTAATTACAGATTATGCTTACTATTAGTTCACACACACAGAGAAACATATATATATAAAAAAATATACAGAAGGTATACCTGTTAAAAATTCCCCTCGATTTCAGTGAAGAAATATTCACGTTGAATGTCTAGGCATTCCCTCTCAACGGGCGAAAGGGTTGAGCTTCGAAAGGGACTCACCCATGACCCAGCAGTCCTCCGAATATCGTAGGCCTGAAAGATCGCAAGCTCTGAGAGGCGTCCCACTCAGAGATGCTGGGTGCAGCCGCTGCGGTCCAGGAGAGCTCAAAGGGCCTCACTTAGGACCACCGTTTATAGGTTCACAAGATGGTTGGCTTTAGTCATCCGTAAATTTCCATCCTGGCCACAGTCCCAGGTGGTAATTACTAAAGAATTCTCAAGGTTTCGGTGTTGTTCTACTGGACACCTGGGCCAGGCAGGAGGAGTATGTTCCCATCCTCAGCTATGCAGAGTTTAGGATACAGTCAAGGAGCGCTCAACTGCCAGACTTCAATACACCAAGGCCAAGGTTTCATGGAAATTTCTGAGATGAACAAGCGGCCCAGATCAACAAGTGGCCCACGGAAGAAGGGGGGGGTATAAATGCACCACCACAGAAGGAGGTGACGCATGCTGAAGAGGCCCCACTATATAATAAACGACCAGAAAGTGAGAAGCAATATGCCCTGTTCACTGATGGGTCCTGTCGCCTTGTGGGAAAGCATCGGAGGTGGAAAGCTGCTGTATGGAGTCCTATATGACAAGTCACAGAAACTGCTGAAGGAGAAGGTGAGTCGAGCCAGTTCGCAGAGGTGAAAGCCATCCAGCTGGCCTTGGACATTGCTGAACGAGAAAAATGGCCAGTACTTTATCTCTATACTGACTCATGGATGGTGGCAAATGCCCTGTGGGGGTGGTTGCAGCAGTGGAAGCAGAACAACTGGCAGCGCAGAGGTAAACCCATCTGGGCTGCCGCATTGTGGCAAGATATTGCTGCCTGAGTAGAGAACCTGGTTGTAAAAGTACGTCACATAGATGCTCACGTACCCAAGAGTCGGGCCACTGAAGAACACCAAAACAACCAGCAGGTGGACCAGGCTGCTAAGATTGAAGTGGCTCAGGTGGATCTGGACTGGCAACAGAAGGGTGAATTATTTATAGCTTGGTGGACCCATGACACCTCAGGCCATCAAGGAAGAGATGCAACATATAGATGGGCTCGTGATCGAGGGGTGGACTTAACCACGGACGCTATTGCACAGGTTATCCATGAATGTGAAACATGCGCTGCAATCAAACGAGCCAAGCGAGTAAAGCCTCTCTGGTATGGAGGACGATGGTTGAAATACAAATATGGGGAGGCCTGGCAGATTGAGTATATCACACTCCCACAAACCCAACAAGGCAAGCGCTATGTGCTCACCATGGTGGAAGCAACCACCGGATGGCTGGAAACATATCCCGTGCCCCATGCCACCACCAGGAACACCATCCTGGGCCTTGAAAAACAAGTCCTATGGCGACATGGCACCCCAGAAAGAATTGAGTCAGACAACGGGACTCATTTCTGAAACACCCTCATAGACACCTGGGCCAAAGAGCATGGCATTGAGTGGGTCTATCACATCCCTTATCATGCACCAGCCTCCAGGAAAATCGAACGATACAATGGACTGCTTAAAGACTACATTTTGAGGAATGGGTGGTGGGACATTCAAGCACTGGGACACACCTTTAGCAAAAGCCACCTGGTTAGCCAACACCAGGCGATCTTTCTATCGAGCTGGCCCTGCCTAATCAAAACTCTTTCGTACTGTAGAGGGGGATAAAGTCCCTGTCGTGCACATAAGAAATATGCTGGGGAAGACAGTCTGGGTTACTCCTGCCTCTGGCAAGGGAAAACCCACCCGTGGGATTGCTTTTGCTCAAGGACCTGGGTGCACTTGGTGGGTGATGCGAAAGGATGGTGTCATGGATCAACCTGGCCGGCAGAAAAATACCACGCAGCCGCTCTCTCACTCCCCACACCACAGTGGGACGGGGAGAGAATCGGAAGGGTAAGAGAGAGAAAAAGTCGTGGGTTGAGATAAAGACAGTTTAATAGAACAGAAAAGGGAAAATAATAATGATAATGATAGAATATACAAAATGAGTGATGCACAATGCAATTGCTCACCACCCGCGCTGACCGATAACCAAGTAGCGATCGCTACTTCCTGGATCATGCCTACCATTCATATACTGAGCATGACGTCACATGGTATGGAATACCCCGTTGGCCAGCTGGGCTAGCTGACCCGATGATGCTCCCTCCCATCCTCTGCGTGGTGATATGAGAGCTGTCCTTGGCAGGATACTTAGCAACAACTGAAAACATCAGTGTGTTATCAAAATTCTTCTTATACTAAATCAAAAACACAGCAGTAGGAAGAAATTTAACTCTATCCATCCCAGCCGAAACCAGGACAGATGGAAAAGTCCAGTGTGTACCTCAGGGGATTTGATTTTGGGTGAAAATAGCCAATGAACTCAATTGTATGATGTTAATTGTTATATGCTATTGTATATAATTATTCCTATGGTTGCTATCAATGGTATAGCAGTAAAAATCACCCAGATTAATGAAGAATGAACTAACTCCGATGAAACCAAGCAAAGTGCAACGATGATAGAACCGGACGAGCGCAGCAATAATGGAATCAGAACTGGCTTCTGGATGCAACAATCCAACACGACACACCATCTCTCCTGCCCTGAAGGACTGTTATGACAGATGGAGCCCAAAGTTGTGGACTAAATGAACTCAATGGACATTTTAGAGGGATGGCCCATAGACTAAGGGAATGATATCTGTGTGTGCAGTATATATAAAGACAAGAAAGGTGGTGGTGATTAATTGGAATGTATTGGAAAATGTGAGACCTAGGCATGACATAAATGGTATAGAAAAAGGGGTGGATACTGTCCTGGTTTCGGCTGGGATAGGGTTAAATTTCTTCCTAGTGCTGTGTTTTGGATTTAGTATGAGAATAATGTTGATAACACACTTATGTTTTAGTTGTTGCTGAGCTTTCAGCTTCCCATGCTCTGCCAGGTGCACAAGAAGCTGGGAGGGAGCATAGCCAGGACAGCTAACCAAGCTGGCCAACGGGGTATTCCATACCATATGACGTCATGCTCAGTACATAAACTGGTGGTTGGTGGAGGAGGGAGATCACTGCTTGGGCATTGGTCAGTGGGTGGTGAGCAACTGCACTGTACATCACTCATTTTGTATATTCTATCATTATTATTATAATTATTATTATTTTCCCTTCCTTTTCTGTTCTACTAAATTGTCTTTATCTCAATCCATGAATTTTACTTTTTTTTTTTCTGATTCTCTCCCCCATCCCAGTGGGGGGGGGGGGGGGGAGTGAGCGAGCAGCTGTGTGGTGTTTAGCTGCCTGCCAGGTTAAACCACAACAGTCCTTTTTGGCGCCCAATGTGGGGCACGAAGGGTTGAGATAATGACACATATGACCTGAGCGGGCTAAAACAAGTTGTTATAAGCATTCATTATATCAGTTTAGTAGTCGCTGGTCACAATGTTGGTTTATTTGCTCTCAGAGTTATCGGATCTGTTCTTGGAGTTTTGGCATGTAGCACCTTACTGGCTATATATAGTGCTGATTTTCAGTATTTATGTGGAGATTGTCATCTCTGGGAGATGGATTAAGGTTATTGCTTTGCTACACTGTGTAACACTGGCTTACGGTATGATAAAAGTACTGGTTGTGACATTGTACTCAGCACTGCTGTCACCCCTGTGCTTTAGTTTCCGAGAGATAGCTTATTTTAATAATTACACTTTTTACCTCTTCTCCTCGGAGAGCCAATTTACAGGGGAGACAGCTTCCTTCACCTTCCCCTTCTCCTCCAGGCTGATTACAATAGCTCTTGAGGATTTTGAATATCCTTGGGATGTTCAAATCAGCATGTTCCTATCGCTATGCCTCCTGAATGTGTCTCAGGCCTTGTTTAAGGTTAAACAACTATTTAAGAATACCACCCAGAGATCTGCCCCGAGGCTGAATAGTTATGAGTGGCAGGGTGTGTGAGATAGTATGGGCAAGTGCCTAGGACAGTGGTCACCTCCAGTGTTTTGGAGCTTCACCCCTGAACAAGTGCAGAATCCTGAAAAACTAGTAAAATATTTGGAAAAAGCATGCTGTCACCCTGGCAATTCCAGAGAGACACAGATCACTGCAACATGATAGGGCCTGGCCCATGCCTACCAAGCCCTGTTCAACATTATTCCGGAGAGAAGGTCTCCGGATCTGATGACAAAGGGACAGGCACTGCGGCTACTCCAACTGCAGCAACAGGCACTGCGGCTACTCCAACCCTGGCGACGGGCACTGCGGCTGAAACTCAGGACCAACCCGTGCTGGTATCAGGCGCCCCTATACATAAGAAGAAATCTTGGAAGCTGTCGTTGTTTAACCTGGCAGGCAGCCAAATACCACGCAGCCGCTCACTCACTCCCCCCGCCCCCACAGTGGGACGGGGAGAGAATCGGAAGGGTAGGAGTGAGAAAAAACTCGTGGGTTGAGATAAAGACAGTTTAATAGAACAGAAAAGGGAGAATAATGATAATAAATAATGATAGAATATACAAAATGAGTGATACACAATGCAATTGCTCACCACTCGCGCTGACCGATAACCAAGTAGCGATCGGTACTTCCTGGATCACGCCTACCGTTCATATACTGAGCATGACGTCACATGGTATGGAATACCCCATTGGCCAGCTGGGCTGGCTGTCCTGATTATGTTCCCTCCCATCTTGTGTACCTAGCTCAGTCAGTAGGCACGGGAGCTGTCCTTGGACTAGGAGGGCACTTAGCAACAACTGAAAACATCAGTGTGTTATCAACATTCTCCTCATACTAAATCCAAAACACAGCACTAGGAAGAAATTTAACCCTATCCCTGCCGAAACTAGGACAGAAGCCAAAGACAGCTCGTTTAGAAAGGGATGATGGAAAAGCAGGGCCATGATGAGGAGGGGAGGAGGAAGAGAAAGAACTCATAAACGAGACGGAAACCACACGACCACTATCCCTGAGTGAGTTGCGAGATATGCGGTAAGATTTTAGTCATCGTCCAGGCGAGCATACTGTTACCTGGCTGCTCCGATTCTGGGATAATGGGGTCCGTAGCCTGGAATTAAAGGGGAAGGAAGCCAAACAGATGGGATCCCTCGCTAGGAGTTGTGGTTTAACGCCAGCCAGCAACTAAACCCCACGCAGCCGCTCGCTCACCCCGTGCCTCCGGTGGGATGGGGGAGAGAATCGGGAGGGCACAAGTAGGAAAACTCCCAGGCTGAGATAAAAACAGTTTACTAATGGAAATAAAACGAAGTAGAAAAGTAATAATAACAATGAGAACAACAACAATAACAGAATATACAAAGCAGGCAATGCACAATGCATCTGCTCACTGATCGCTGACCGCGTGTCACGAACAGGGGGCAAGCCCCAAACCCCGGACTCTAGTTTTTATACTGAGCATGACATCACATGGTATAGAATACCCCATTGGCCAGCTGGGTCAACCACCCCTGCTAGGCTCCCCCCACCAACAGCTTCCCCTGCACTTGGCAGAGCATGGGAGGCCAAAAAAAAAAAAAAAAGGCCCAGGTGCAAGCACCACCGAGCAACAACCAAAGCATCAAAGGGCCATCAACACTCCTCTCATACCAAACCCAAAACAGAGCACACCCCACAAAGCTACTGGGAAGAAAGATAACTCTGTCCCAGCCGGAACCAGGACAGTATGTCACCCCTTATTCTATACCATCTACATCATGCCCAGGTCTCACATTTTCCAATACATTCCAATTACTCACCACCACCTTTCCTGCCTTTTGATATATACACACAGATATATCATTCCCTTACTCTCTGGGCCATCCCTCTAAAATGTCCATTGAGTTCATTTAGTCCATGACTTTGGGCTCCATCTGTCATAACAGTCTTTCAGGGCAGGAGAGATGGTGTGTGGTGTTGGATTGTTGCATGCTGAGGCCAGTTCTGGGCGCTCGTCCGGTTCTATCATCATTGCACCTTGCTCAGTTTCATCAGAGTTCATCCTACATTAATCTGGGTGATTCTTACTGTAATACTGTTAATATGGCATATGGTAACCATAGAAGTGATGACACACAGTACTGTGTAATAACTAACATCGTACAATTCAGTTCATTGGCTATTTTCACCCACAATTAAATCCCCTTGAGGTACACACCGGACTTCCCCATCCTTTCTCATCACCCACCAAGTGCACCCAGGTCCTTGAGCAAAAGCAATCCCACGGGTGGGTTTTCCCTTGCCCGAGGCAGGGGTAACCCAGACTCTCTTCCCCAGCATATTTCTTATGTGCACGACAGGGACTTTATCCCCCTCTACAGTACGTAAGGGTTTGGATAGGGCAGGGCCAGCTCGAGTGACAGATCCCCTAGTGTTGACTAACCAGGTGGCCTTTGCTAAATGTGTATCCCAATGCTTGAATGTCCCACCGCCCATTGCCCTCAGTGTTGTCTTTAACAGCCCGTTGTATCGTTCAATTTTTCCAGAGGCTGGTGCATGGTAGGGGATGTGATAGACCCACTCAATGCCATGCTCTTTGGCCCAGGTGTCTATGAGGGTGTTTCGGAAATGAGTCCCGTTGTCTGACTCAATTCTTTCTGGGGTGCCATGTCGCCATAGGACTTGCTTTTCAAGGCCCAGGATGGTGTTCCGGGCGGTGGCATGGGGCATAGGGTGTGTTTCTAGCCATCCTGTGGTTACTTCTACCATGGTGAGCACATAGCGCTTGCCCTGTCGGGTTCACGGGAGCGTGATATAATCAATCTGCCAAGCCTCCCCATATTTATACTTCAACCATCGTCCTCCATACCAGAGAGGCTTTACTCGCTTGGCTTGCTTGATTGCAGCGCATGTTTCACATTCGTGAATAACTTGTGCAATAGTGCCCATGGTCAAGTCCACCCCTCGATCACGAGCCCATCTATATGTTGCATCTCTCCCTTGGTGGCCTGAAGTGTCATGGGCCCACCGAGCTATAAAGAATTCACCCTTATGTTGCCAGTCCAGATCTACCTGAGCTACTTCGATCTTGGCAGCCTGATCCACCTGCTGGTTGTTTTGGTGCTCTTCAGTGGCCCGACTCTTGGGTACATGAGCATGTACGTGACGTACTTTTACAGTCAGGTTCTCTACCCGGGCAGCAATATCTTGCCACAACGCGGCAGCCCAGATGGGTTTACCTCTGCGCTGCCAGTTGTTCTGCTTCCACTGCTGCAACCACCCCCACAGGGCATTTGCCACCATCCATGAGTCAGTATAGAGATAAAGTACTGGCCATTTTTCTCGTTCGGCAATGTCCAAGGCCAGCTGGATGGCTTTCACCTCTGCAAACTGACTCGATTCACCTTCTCCTTCAGCAGTTCCTGCAACTTGGCGTATAGGACTCCATACTGCAGCCTTCCATCTCCTATGTTTTCCCACAAGGCGACAGGACCCATCAGTGAACAGGGCATATTGCTTCTCGCTTTCTGGTAGTTTGTTATATGGTGGGGCCTCGTCAGCACGCGTCACCTCCTCCTCTGGGGATATTCCAAAATCTTTGCCTTCTGGCCAGTTTGTGATCACCTCCAAGATTCCTGGGCGACTGGGGTTTCCTATTCGGGCCCGTTGTGTGATCAGCGCGACCCACTTACTCCACGTAGCATCGGTTGCATGATGTGTAGAGGGGACCCTCCCTTTGAACATCCAGCCCAGCACCGGCAGTCGGGGTGCCAGGAGGAGCTGTGCTTCAGTACCAACCACTTCCGAAGCAGCTTGAACCCCTTCATATGCTGCCAATATCTCCTTCTCAGTTGGAGTGTAGCGGGCCTCGGATCCTCTGTATCCCCGACTCCAGAACCCTAAGGGTCGACCTCGAGTCTCCCCTGGTGCTTTCTGCCAGAGGCTCCAGGTAGGGTCATTCTCCCCGGCTGCGGTGTAGAGCACATTCTTTACATCTTGTCCTGCCCGGACTGGCCCAAGGGCTACTGCATGAACTATCTCCTGTTTAATTTGTTCAAATGCTTGTCGTTGCTCAGGGCCCCATTTGAAGTCGTTCTTCTTCCTGGTCACGTGATAGAGAGGGCTTACGATCTGACTGTAATTTGGAATATGCATTCTCCAAAAACCCACAACGCCTAAGAAAGCTTGCGTTTCCTTTTTGTTAGTTGGTGGAGACATGGCTGTTATTTTGTTGATCACATCCATTGGGATCTGACGACGTCCATCTTGCCATTTTATTCCTAAAAACTGGATCTCCTGTGCAGGTCCCTTTTCTTTACTTCGTTTTATTGCAAAGCCGGCCTTCAGAAGGATTTGGACTATTCTCTCCCCTTTCTTGAAAACTTCCTCTGCTGTGTTGCCCCACACGATGATGTCGTCAATGTATTGCAGGTGTTCTGGAGCCTCACCCTGTTCCAGTGCGGTGTGGATCAGTCCATGGCAAATGGTAGGGCTGTGTTTCCACCCCTGGGGCAGTCAGTTCCAGGTGTACTGGACGCCCCTCCAAGTGAAAGCAAACTGTGGCCTGCACTCTGCTGCCAAAGGGATGGAGAAGAACGCATTAGCGATATCAATGGTGGCGTACCACTTGGCTGCCTTTGACTCCAGTTCGTATTGAAGTTCTAGCATGTCCGGCACAGCAGCGCTCAGTGGTGGCGTCACTTCGTTCAGGCCACGGTAGTCTACTGTTAGCCTCCACTCTCCATTGGACTTTCGCACTGGCCATATGGGACTGTTGAAGGGTGAGCGAGTCTTACTGATCACTCCTTGGCTCTCCAGTCGACAAATCAGCTCATGGATGGGGATCAGGGAGTCTCGGTTGGTGCGGTATTGCCGCCGGTGCACTGTTGTGGTAGCGATTGGTACCTGCTGTTCTTCAACCCCCAGCAACCCCACAACAGAAGGGTCCTCTGAGAGACCGGGCAAGGTGGACAGCTGTTTAATTTCCTCCAACTCCAGGGCAGCTATACCAAAAGCCCACCGATACCCTTTTGGGTCCTTGAAATACCCTCTCCTGAGGTAGTCTATGCCAAGGATGCACGGAGCCTCTGGACCAGTCACAATGGGGTGCTGCCACTCATTCCCGGTTAGACTTACTTCGGCCTCCAACACAGTTAACTCTTGGGATCCCTCTGTCACTCCAGAAATACAAATGGGTTCTGCCCCTTTATAGCCTGATGGCATCAGGGTACACTGTGCACCGGTGTCTACGAGAGCCTTATATTCTTGTGGATCTGATGTGCCAGGCCATCGAATCCACACAGTCCAGTAAACCCGGTTGTCCCTTTCCTCCACCTGGCTGGAGGCAGGGCCCCTTTGGTCCTGGTCATCGTATTCACTATCCACTTCTTGTAAGTATGAGTCAGAAGCCCCTTTATTAAGGTCGGAAGTGGAATCAGCCCTTCTACTCTGTCTGGGGAACGCACTGGAGACTGGGGCAGCAGTTTTCCTGGAAGAACCCCCTTTTGTGATTGTTTTTCCTTGCAACTCACATACCCGTGCCTGTAGGACTGAGGTAGGTTTTCCATCCCACTTCCTCATGTCCTCTCCGTGGTCACGCAGGTAAAACCACAGGGTGCCCCGGGGTGTGTACCCACGATGTCTCCTCTCTTGAGCAGAGGGACGCTTGCTCCTAATGGCTGAGACACTGGCCCGTGCAGGTGGGGAGCAGGACATATCCTCTTTGAGTTGCTGGACCTCCTGAGACAGTTTCTCCACAGGAGACACACAGGCCCGTAGGGAGGAAGAGAGACTTTCTTCATATGGCCGGAGTTGGCCAGCCAATTCATCCACTGTTTGTTCCTCTCCATCTCTCCAGGTCATTACTGCCAATGAGTTTGCATGTGACGCTGGTGCGCTCCGTACAAACTTCCGCCACATGGGTCGGGTGCATTTGACTTCATCTGGGTCTTTGGATAACTGCTCGTTGTTCAGGTCATCATAAATCACTTCCAGGACGCCTAATTCCCTCAGGTATTGGATACCTCTCTCCATGGTGGTCCACTTGCCTGGGTGGCATATAACATCTTCCTTGAAGGGATACCTTTCCTTCACACCTGACAGGAGTCGCCTCCAGAGGCTGAGGACTTGTGCCCCTTGTCCAATCGCTTTGTCAATGCCCCCTTCCCTAGAAAGGGATCCCAGCTGCTTGGCCTCCCTACCCTCTAATTCCAGGCTACTGGCCCCGTTATCCCAGCATCAGAGCAGCCAGGTGACAATGTGCTCGCCTGGACGACGGCTGAAGTCTTTTCGCATATCTCGCAGCTCACTCAGGGATAGGGATTGGGTGGTCACCATCTCATTTACGGGTTCTGCTTCCTCCTCCTCCTGTTCTTGTGATGGCCCTGGTTCATCTTCATCCCTTACTAAACGAGCTGATTTTCTTGTGCATTTTCTTTTTTGTATAGGGGCGACTGATTCCGGCATGGGTTGGTTCTCTGTCGCAGGGGGCGGAGTAGCTGCCGTGCCTGCCCTGGGGGGTGAGGGAGCCGCTGTGCCTGCCGTGGGGGGTGGGGTAGCCACAGGGCCTGTTGCTTTGTCATCAGCTGCAGAGACGTTTCCTTCCCCTTGGGGGTTCTGAGTGGTGTTGAACAGGGCTCGGTAGGCGTGGGCCAGGCCCCAGCACACTGTAGTAATTTGCGTCTCCCTAGAATGGCCAGGGTGACAGCATACTTCTTCCAAATATTCTACTAATTTTTCAGGGTTCTGCACTTGTTCAGGGGTAAAGTTCCAGAACACTGGGGGTGCCCATCGTCCTAGGCATTTGCCCATGCTATCCCACTCGCCCTGCCACTCATAACTATCCAGCCTTGGGGCAGATCTCTGGATGACATTCTTAAATTGCTTACTAACCTTGGATAAAACCAAAACAATATTCCCAAGGAGTACCAATAGATATATCTTAACTACCCAGGGATGTTCAAGGTACTGGCAAGTTATTTTAACAAAGGAGATGAAGGTAGCGAGGGTGCCATTCTCTATTTCCTCCATAAAAAATCTCTCGGAGGAAAAGGTATAATTGCTAATGGCCTCCATGAAGTGGTACCCGAAATGCAGGAACGGCTTCATTACGAATCCCAAATACCAAATAACCCCCAATGCCAGCGTTTTAGTAACAAATCTCCCAGGCAAAACATCATTAATCACGGCAGAGCACAGCAGACTACAAAACCCAACTCCAATTTTTAACAGGTACAGTAAAAGCAAGAGCATAGTGCAGAACAAATTAATATGTTACCAGATATAAATTCCTTAATATGCTCTAAATAATCTGTCGTTATCTCAACCCTTCGTGCCCCACGTTGGGCGCCAAAAAGGACTGTCGTGGTTTAACCCCAGCCAGGAAAAATAAACGCCATGCCGCCGCTCGATCACCCCCCCCCCGGTGGGATGGGGGAGAGAATCGGGAGGGCACAAGTAGGAAATCTCCCGGGTTGAGATAAAAACAGTTTAATAATTGAAATAAAACTAAGTAGAACAGTAATAATAACAATGAGAACAACAACAATAACAGAATACACAAAACACGCAATGCACAACACAATCGCTCACCGACCGCCGACCGCGTGTCACGAACGGGGGGCGAGCCCCCCCACACACCTGGTTTTTATACTGAGCATGATGTCACATGGTATAGAATACCCCATTGGCCAGCTGGGTCCACCACCCCGGCTGTGCTCCCCCCTCCCGGTGCAAGCATCACCCAGCAACAGCCAAAGCATCAATGGGCCATCAACACTCCTTTCACACCGAACCCAAAACACAGTACACCCCCCAAGCTACTGGGAAGAAAGTTAACCCTGTCTCAGCTGGAACCAGGACACCCCAACAACTAGCAAAAAGGAAACATAAGATTTCTTAGGTGCTCTGGGCTTTTGGAGAATGCATATTCCAAATTACAGTCCGATCGTAAGCCCTCTGCATCTAGTGACTCGGAAGAAGAACGATTCCAAATGGGGCCCTGAGCAACAAAAGCCTTTGAACAAATCAAATGGCAGATCGTTCATGCAGTAGCCCTTGGGCCAGTCCGGGCAGGACAAGATGTAAAGAATGTGCTCTACACCGCAGCCGGGGAGAATGGTCCTACCTGGAGCCTCTGGCAGAAAGCACCAGGGGAGACTCGAGGTCGACCCTTAGGGTTCTGGAGTCGGGGATACAGAGGATCCGAGGCCCGCTACACTCCAACTGAGAAGGAGATATTGGCAGCATATGAAGGGGTTCAAGCTGCTTTGGAAGTGGTTGGTACTGAAGCACAGCTCCTTCTGGCACCCCGACTGCCGGTGCTAGGCTGGATGTTCAAAGGGAGGGTCCCCTCTACACATCATGCAACCGACGCTACGTGGAGCAAGTGGGTCGCACTGATCACACAACGGGCCCAAACAGGAAACCCCAGTCGCCCAGGAATCCTGGAAGTGATCGCGAACTGGCCAGAAGGCAAAGATTTTGGAATATCCCCAGAGGAGGAGGTGACACGTGCTGAAGAGGCCCCACTGTATAACAAACTACCAGAAAAGGAGAAGTAATATGCCCTGTTCACTGATGGGTCCTGTCGCCTTGTGGGAAAACATCGGAGGTGGAAAGCTACTGTATGGAGTCCTATAGGACAAGTCACAGAAACTGCTGAAGGAGAAGGTGAGTCGAGCCAGTTTGTAGAGGTAAAAGCCATCCAGCTGGCCTTGGACATTGCTGAACGAGAAAAATGGCCAGTACTTTATCTCTATACTGACTCATGGATGGTGGCAAATGCCCTGTGGGGGTGGTTGCAGCAATGGAAGCAGAACAACTGGCAGCACAGAGGTAAACCCATCTGGGCTGCCGCATTGTGGCAAGATATTGCTGCACGGATAGAGATCCTGGTTGTAAAAGTATGTCACGTAGATGCTCACGTACCCAAGAGTCGGGCCACTGAAGAACACCAAAACAACCAGCAGGTGGACCAGGCTGCTAAGATTGAAGTGGCTCAGCTGGATCTGGACTGGCAACAGAAGGGTGAATTATTTATAGCTTGGTGGGCCCATGACACCTCAGGCCATCAAGGAAGAGATGCAACATACAGATGGGCTCGTGATCGAGGGGTGGACTTGACCATGGACGCTATTGCACAGGTTATCCATGAATGTGAAACATGCGCTGCAAACAAGCAAGCCAAGGGAGTAAACCTCTCTGGTATGTAGGATGATGGCTGAAATATAAATATGGGGAGGCCTGGCAGGTTGATTGTATCACACTCCCACAAACCCACCAAGGCAAGCGCCATGTGCTCGCCATGGTGGAAGCAACCACCGGATGGCTGGAAACATATCCCGTGCCCCATGCCACCAACAGGAACACCATCCTGGGCCTTGAAAAACAAGTTCTATGGCGACATGGGACCCCAGAACGAATTGAGTCTGACAACGGGACTCACTTCCGAAACACCCTCATAGACACCTGGGCCAAAGAGCATGGCATTGAGTGGGTCTATCACATCCCCTACCATGCACCAGCCTCCGGGAAAATCGAACGATACAATGGACTGCTAAAGACTACGCTGAGAGCAATGGGTGGTGGGACATTCAAGCATTGGGACACACATTTAGCAAAAGCCACCTGGTTAGTCAACACCAGGGGATCTGTCACTCGAGCTGGCCCTGCCCAATCAAAACCCTTACGTACTGTAGATGGAGATAAAGTCCCTGTCGTGCACATAAGAAATATGCTGTGGAAGACGGTCTGGGTTACTCCTGCCTCTGGCAAGGGAAAACCCATCCGTGGGATTGCTTTTGCTCAAGGACCTGGGTGCACTTGGTGGGTGATGAGAAAGGATGGGGAGGTCCGGTGTGTACCTCAAGGGGATTTGATTTTCGGTGAAAATAGCCAATGAACTGAATTTGATTATGTTAATTGCTGTATAATACTATATGTCGAATCAGTGGTATTGCAGTACTAATCACCCCGATTAATGAAGAATGAACTTTAATGAAACCAAGCAAAGTGCAGCAATAGTGGAACCAGAACTGCCTTCAGCATGCAACAATCCAGCGCACCATAACATCTGTCTTGCCCTGACGGACTGTTATGACAGATGGAGCCCAAAGTCATGGACTAAATGAACTCAGTGGACATTTTAGAGGGATGGCCCATAGACTAAGGGAATTATATCTGTATGTATATATATCAAAAGACAAGAAAAGTGGTGGTGATCAATTGGAGTGTATTAGAAAATGTGAGACCTGTGGATGATGTAGATGGTATAGGGTAAGAGGTGGATACTGTCCTAGTTTTGGCTGGGATAGAGTTATTTTTCTTCCTAGTAGCTGGTATAGTGCTGTGTTTTGGATTTAGTCTGAGAAGAATGTTGATAACACAGTGATGTTTTAGTTGTTGCTAAGTAGTGCTTATGCTAGTCAAGGACTTTTCAGCTTCCCAAGCTCTGGCAGGTGCACAAGAAGCTGGGAGGGAGCATAGCCTGGACAGCTAGCCCAGCTGACTAACGGGGTATTCCATACCATATGACTTCATGCTCAGTACATAAACCGGGGGTTGGTCAGGCAGGGGGATCGCTGCTTGGGCATGGGTCGGCGAGTGGTGAGCAATTGCATTGTGCATCACTCATTTTGTATATTCTATCATTATTATTATTTTCCCTTCCTTTTCTGTTCTATTAAACTGTCTTTATCTCAATCCACAAATTTTACTTCCCCCCCCGCCCCGATTCTCTCCCCCATCCCACTGGTTTTGGGGGGAGTGAGCGAGCAGCTGTGTGATGTTTGGCTGCCTGATGGGTTAAACCACAACAAAATGTTTCACAGTGCTTTTCACAATATAAGGCAAGGAACACTTCATCATAAGAACATGAAGATGCAGCTGATCACAAGCTATCAGCAACATTAGGTTTTTTTCCCACAACTTAAGCGAAGAAGCAGCCAAATGTTGACAGCAATTGGTAAGTAATCTACTCAATCTTTAAGAATATCATACACAGTGGTTTTTTATGTGCGTGCTAACAGAATGGAGCCTGTGATAGTAAATCTGCATTTTTCTATATTTTAAATTAATTCTAGCACAGCTGACTGCTGTTTGATCTTCTATCATGATATGCATTACACTTTAGCAGAAAGGCTGGATGAAAATCTTTGCCTCTACAATAGGTTGAACTGTGTGTTGCATCCATTTTGCAAATCATCAGTATTTTACCTTAAGCTCAACTTACATGTTGGAAACAATAAAAGTTCAGATTTCACATGGCAAGACCACATTACAAGATTTTTAAAACCTATTATCAATACTGTATACACCTCTTAGATGCAGTGAAAACCTGACATTACTTTCAAGTTTCTTCATTTGTTTTTTACTTCAGTCTTAAGAACCCTGCAAACAAAGAAGATATGACACTGAAACACAGTTGTTCGTGACTGATCTCAAGACTTTGCATATAAATATTGTCCCGGTTTCGGCTGGGATAGGGTTAAATTTCTTCCTCGTGCTGTGTTTTGGATTTAGTATGAGGAGAATGTTGATAACACACTGATGTTTTCAGTTGTTGCTAAGTGCCCTCCTAGTCCAAGGACAGCTCCCGTGCCTACTGACTGAGCTAGGTACACAAGATGGGAGGGAACATAATCAGGACAGCCAGCCCAGCTGGCCAATGGGGTATTCCATACCATGTGACGTCATGCTCAGTATATGAATGGTAGGCGTGATCCAGGAAGTACCGATCGCTACTTGGTTATTGGTCAGCGTGGGTGGTGAGCAATTGCATTGTGCATCACTCATTTTGTATATTCTATCATTATTTATTATCATTATTTTCCCTTTTCTGTTCTATTAAACTGTCTTTATCTCAACCCACGAGTTTTTCTCACTCTTACCTTTCCGATTCTCTCCCCGTCCCACTGTGGGGGCGGGGGGAGTGAGTGAGCGGCTGTGTGGTATTTGGTTGCCTGCCAGATTAAACCACGACAAATATTTACCCGATTAGTGCAATACAGGGATACAAATAAAAGAGGAAGAAGTTTTTTCAAACAAGCGGAACATTTAGATGTCATAAGAGCAATGGCAGTGTTTCCCTAATTATTACATAAAAACCTTTTTATCAACCCAATGCTGCAGTAATACTATTGGGAAAAGCGCTGACAGATCCATGTACCAGCATGGAAATCCTGTCACCACAGAGTAGCCTAAGTTCAGAATAAAATTTAAGTGTCACTTTTACGTTTTCTCTCTCTATTACCAAACTGAAAATATACATATAAAAAAATTGTATTAACAGCTACATTAATAGGCATTCTCTCATACACTAAAATAAAATCAGTTATTCCTAACTTTATTGTAGTAAGGTTTTATTGTTTCCATGGCCTTGAAGTCTTCTTTCACCTACCACTATGGAGTCTTGTCATATTTTTTACCTCCTCAGACAGCTCTGTCTGTCACTGCAGGCAGCATTAACATGGAACATAAGCAAATAAACTCCTTGGAATTTATTTGCTTAGGTTTGACATTGTTCCTTACTTCCTGTGATGACAACCCACACTAGTGAAAAACTGTTACTACCTACATTGACATTGCTCTACTAGCTCCAAGAAAAAGCTGTCCAGGTAAGTGTTCTTACAGTTTTCTCTTTCACTTTTTTTTGGAGGTGGGGGGAAGTGTTATGTATTAGTAAAAGTTATTTTTGAGATGCTTACTTACAGTTCTGCTGAAGAGAGAAAACAAATTGCATGACAAGAAAGTCACCTGACATTTACTGTTAGTCTGAATAATATTTATGTACAATCCAAAAATCATAAAACAGTACAAACCAAAACACACAGATGCAGAAACACCAATTATGTCACTTTAAGGAAGAAAGTGGATATAGTAATTTTTAACAGTGAGAAGGGACCTACACTTCACAGAAACAAGTCTCTTTAACTTTTCCTTTTCTAGTATGGACAGGCAATGTAACAACTGTTAACACACCTCATTTATCTCTAAGCATCCCAGGCACTCTTAGCATTACATATGGTATACATAAGGAGTTGAGGGATATAATTCATCAGCATCACAATTTAAAATTTAGTTGTAAAAGTAACAGGTTTTTAATTTTAGAAGTTGTAAATACCAGAAAGAACAGCAATGAAGAAGTTACCTTCCCTAAATCAAAACCCAAAACAAAACAGCATAGCAACACTCTTGTCTCACAGTAGCCATAACGGCATTTACGGTGATTTTCAATAGAAATTACCATGGCAGAAATTGCTAGGCTCTCCAAAAAGAGTTCTCGTAAGCTTTACAGTTCAGGTACACTTCCCCCAATGAGCAATTTTTTTCCAAGCAAGCGTGTACTTTTGAGGGAAGCACACAAGTAAATACTGTTACACTTTCCATGTAAGCAAGCCCAAGCGCACACGAGCCCGAGGGGACACAGCTCCCGTGGCGCCCGGAGCCCCACCAGTCCCCCAAAGCACTCGCACACCTCGCCCCCCACCTCAGCGCTTGGCGGCTGTCGTGGTTTAATCTGGCAGGCAGCCAAATACCACGCAGCCGCTCGCTCACTCCCCCCGCCCCCCCAGTGGGACGGGGAGAGAATCGGAAGGGTAAGAGTGAGAAAAACTCGTGGGTTGAGATAAAGACAGTTTAATAGAACAGGGAAAAAAAGGGAAAATAATAATGATAATGATAATGATAAAATATACAAAATGAGTGATGCACAATGCAATTGCTCACCACCCGCGCTGACCGATAACCAAGTAGCGATCGGTACTTCCTGGATCACGCCTACCATTCATATACTGAGCATGACGTCACATGGTATGGAATACCCCATTAGCCAGCTGGGCTGGCTGTCCTGATTATGTTCCCTCCCATCTTGTGTACCTAGCTCAGTCAGTAGGCACGGGAGCTGCCCTTGGACTAGGAGGGCACTTAGCAACAACTGAAAACATCAGTGTGTTATCAACATTCTCCTCATACTAAATCCAAAACACAGCACTAGGAAGAAATTTAACCCTATCCCAGCCAAAACCAGGACAGTATCCACCCCTTATTCCATACCATTTACGTCGTGCTTAGGTCTCACATCTTTTTTAATACATTTCAATTAACCACCACTATCTTTATATATACACACATATATATATATGCACGCACAGATATCATTCCCTCGGTCTATGGACTATCCCTCTAAAATGTCCACTGAGTTCATTTAGTCCATGACTTTGGGCTCCATCTGTTATAACAGTCTTTCAGGGCCGAAGAGATGGTGTGCGGTGCTGGGCCGTTGCATCCTGAAGCCAGTTCTCATTTTGGTACTGCTGCGCTCGTCCAGTTCTATCATCGTTGCACTTTGCTCAGTTTCATCGGAGTTAGTTCATTCTTCACTAATCTGGGTGATTTTCACTGCTATACCACTGCTATATCATAGAAATAATGATATACAATATCATGTAACACTTGACATCATAAAATTCAGTTCATTGGCTATTTTCACCCAAAATCAAATCCCCTTGAGGTATACACCGGACCTCCCCATCCTTTCGCATCACCCACCAAGTGTACCCAGGTCCTTGAGCAAAAGCAATCCCACGGATGGGTTTTCCCTTGCCAGAGGCAGGAGTAACCCAGACTGTCTTCCCCAGCATATTTCTTATGTGCACGACAGGGACTTTATCTCCATCTACAGTACGTAAGAGTCTTGACTGAGCAGGGCCAGCTCGATTGGCAGATCCCCTGGTATTGACTAACCAGGTGGCTTTTGCTAAATGTGTATCCCAATGCTTGAATGTCCCACCACCCATTGCTCTCAGCGTAGTCTTTAGCAGTCCATTGTATGGTTCGATTTTCCCAGAGGCTGGTGCATGGTAGGGGATGTGATAGACCCACTCAATGCCATGCTCTTTGGCCCAGGTGTCTATGAGGGTGTTTCAGAAATGAGTCCCATTGTCTGACTCAATTCTTTCTGGGGTGCCATGTCGCCACAGGACTTGCTTTTCAAGGCCCAGGATGGTGTTCCGGGCAGTGGCATGGGGCACAGGGTATGTTTCCAGCCATCCGGTGGTTGCTTCCACCATGGTGAGCACATAGCGCTTGCCTTGGCGGGTTTGTGGAAGTGTGATATAATCAATCTGCCAGGCCTCCCCATATTTATATTTCAACCATCGTCCCCCATACCAAAGAGGCTTTACTCGCTTGGCTCGTTTGATTGCAGCGCACGTTTCACATTCGTGGATAACCTGTGCAATAGCGTCCATGGTCAAGTCCACCCCTCGATCACGAGCCCATCTGTATGTTGCATCTCTTCCTTGATGGCCTGAAGTGTCATGGGCCCACAGAGCTATAAATAGTTCACCCTTATGTTGCCAGTCCAGATCCACCTGAGCCACTTCAATCTTAGCAGCCTGGTCCACCTGCTGGTTATTTTGGTGTTCTTCAGTGGCCCGACTCTTGGGTACGTGAGCATCTACGTGACGTACATTTACAGTCAGGTTCTCTACCCGGGCAGCAATATCTTGCCACAATGCGGCAGCCCAGATGGGTTTACCTCTGCGCTGCCAGTTGTTCTGTTTCCACTGCTGCAACCGCCCCCACAGGGCATTTGCCACCATCCATGAGTCAGTATAGAGATAAAGTACTGGCCATTTTTCTCGTTCGGCAATGTCCAAGGCCAGCTGGATGGCTTTCACCTCTGCAAACTGACTCGATTCACCTTCTCCTTCAGCAGTTTCTGCAACTTGGCGTATAGGACTCCATACTGCAGCCTTCCACCTCCGAGGCTTTCCCACAAGGCGACAGGACCCATCAGTGAACAGGGCATATTGCTTCTCGTTTTCTGGTAGTTTATTATACAGTGGGGCTTCTTCAGCACGTATCACCTCCTCTTCTGTGGATATGCCAAAATCTTTGCCTTCTGGCCAGTTCGTGATCACCTCCAAGATTCCTGGGCGACTGGGGTTTCCTATTCAGGCCCGTTGTGTGATCAGTGCGACCCACTTACTCCACGTAGCATCAGTTGCGTGATGTGTAGAGGGGACCCTCCCTTTGAACATCCAGCCCAGCACCGGCAGTCGGGGTGCCAGGAGGAGCTGTGCTTCAGTACCAACCACTTCCGAAGCAGCTCGAACCCCTTCATATGCTGCCAATATCTCCTTCTCAGTTGGAGTGTAGCGGGCCTCGGATCCTCTGTATCCCCGACTCCAGAACCCTAGGGGTCGACCTCAAGTCTCCCCTGGTGCTTTCTGCCAGAGGCTCCAGGTGGGTCCATTCTCCCCGGCTGCGGTGTAGAGCATATTCTTGACATCTTGTCCTGCCCGGACTGGCCCAAGGGCTACTGCATGAACTATCTCCTGTTTAATTTGTTCAAAGGCTTGTCGTTGCTCAGGGCCCCATTTGAAATCGTTCTTCTTCCTGGTCACTTGATAGAGAGGGCTTACGATCTGACTGTAATTTGGAATATGCATTCTCCAAAAACCCACAACGCCTAAGAAAGCTTCTGTTTCCTTTTTGCTAGTTGGTGGGGACATGGCTGTTATTTTGTTGATCACATCCATTGGGATCTGACGACGTCCATCTTGCCATTTTATTCCTAAAAACTGGATCTCCTGTGCAGGTCCCTTGACCTTACTTTGTTTTATGGCAAAACCAGATTTCAGAAGGATTTGAATTATTTTCTTCCCTTTCTCAAAAACTTCTTCTGCTGTGTTGCCCCACACGATGATGTCATCAATGTACTGCAGGTGTTCTGGAGCCTCATTGTGTTCCAGTGCGGTGTGGATCAGTCCATGGCAAATGGTAGGGCTGTGTTTCCACCCCTGGGGCAGTCGGTTCCAGGTGTACTGGACGCCCCTCCTAGTGAAAGCAAACTGTGGCCTGCACTCTGCCACCAAAGGGATGGAGAAGAAGGCATTAGCAATGTCAATTGTGGCGTACCACTTGGCTGCCTTTGACTCCAGTTCGTATTGACGTTCTAGCATGTCCGGCACGGCAGCACTCAGTGGCGGCGTGACTTCGTTCAGGCCACGGTAGTCTACTGTTAGTCTCCACTCTCCATTGGACTTTCGCACTGGCCATATGGGACTGTTGAAGGGTGAGCGAGTCTTGCTGATCACTCCTTGGCTCTCCAGTCGACGAATCAGCTCATGGATGGGGATCAGAGAGTCTCGGTTGGTGCGGTATTGCCCCCGGTGCACTGTTGTGGTAGCGATTGGTACCTGCTGTTCTTCAACCCTCAACAACCCCACAACAGAAGGGTCCTGTGAGAGACCGGGCAAGGTGGACAGCTGTTTAATTTCCTCCAACTCCAGGGCAGCTATACCAAAAGCCCACCGGTACCCTTTTGGATCCTTGAAATACCCTCTCCTGAGGTAGTCTATGCCAAGGATGCACGGAGCCTCTGGGCCAGTCACAATGGGGTGCTTCTGCCACTCATTCCCGGTTAGGCTCACTTCGGCCTCCAATACAGTTAACTCTTGGGATCCCCCTGTCACTCCAGAAATACAAATGGGTTCTGCCCCTTTATAGTTTGATGGCATCAGGGTACACTGTGCACCGGTGTCTACGAGAGCCTTATACTCCTGTGGGTCTGATGTGCCAGGCCATCGAATCCACACAGTCCAGTAAACCCGGTTGTCCCTTTCCTCCACCTGGCTGGAGGCAGGGCCCCTCTAGTTCTGGTCATAGTATCCATCTCTCACTTCTTGCAAACACGAGTCAAGAATTTCTTCATCACAATTACAATCCAAAGTAAGATCAGCCCTTCTACTCTGTCTGGGGAACTGTTCACTGGAAACTGGACCGTCGTGAGACAGGTTTTTCCTGAAAACTGGAGCAGCATTTTTCCTGAGAGAACCCCCTTGTGTGATTGTTTTTCCTTGCAACTCACGTACACGTGCCTCTAGGATGAAGGTAGGTTTTCCATCCCACTGCCTCATGTCCTCTCCGTGGTCACGCAGGTAAAACCACAGGGTGCCCCGTGGTGTGTACTTTCGATATCCTCTCTCTTGAGGAGAAAAACGCTGACTCCTAATGGCTGAGATACTGGTCCGTACAGGTGGAGAATAAGACATATCCTCTTTGAGTTGCTGGACCTCCCGGGACAGTTTCTCCACAGCCGAGACAAGGGAGGAGGAGATAGTTTCTTCAAAATCCCGAAGTCTGCTAACCACCTCATCCACCGTTGGTGCTTCTTCCTCTTTCCAGCACAGTACTGCCAACGAACTGGCATACGATGCTGGTGCGCTCCGTACCAACTTCCGCCACATGGGTCGGGTGCACTGGACGTCATCTGGATCTTTGGGTGTTCAGGTGTCGTCCAGGTCACTATAAACCACCTCCAGCACGCCTAGTTCTCTCAGGTACTGGATACCTCTCTCCATAGTGGTCCATTTGCCTAGGCGATATATAACATCTTCCTTGAAGGGATACCTTTCCTTCTCGCCTGACAGCAGTCGCCTCCAGAGGCTGAGGACCTGTGTCCCTTTTCCAATTGCTTTGTCAATACCCGCTTCCCTAGCAAGGGATCCCAGCTGTTTGGCCTCCTTCCCCTCTAATTCCAGGCTACTGGCCCCATTATCCCAGCATCGGAGCAGCCAGGTAACGATATGCTCGCCTGGACGACGGCCAAAATCTTTCCGCATATCTCGCAACTCATTCAGGGATAAGGATCGGGTGGTTTCTGTCTCGTTTATGAGTTCTTCCTCTTCCTCCTCCCCTCCTCGTGATGGCCCTGGTTTTCCATCATCCTTTTCTATACGACCTGACTTCCGCTTCAAAGATTTCTTCTTCTGTACAGGGGCGACGGATACCAGCGACGGTTGGTCCTCTGGTTCAGCTGTAGTACCTGTTGCTGGGGTTTGGGTAGCTGCAGTGCCTGTCGCGGGGGTTGGAGTATTTGTAGTGACTGTTGCCGGGGTTTGAGTGGCTGCAGTGCTTGTCGCACTGGTTAGAGTAACTGCAGTGACTGTTGGCGGAGTTTGAGTAGCTGCAGTGCCTGTTGCGGGGGTTGGAGTAACTGTAGTGACTGTTGCCGGGGTCTGAGTAGCCATAGTGGTTGTTGTGGGGGTTGAAGTAGCCACGGTGCCTGTCGCAGGGGTTTGAGTAGCCACAGTGGTTGTCGTGCGGGTTGAAGTAGCTACAGTGCCTGTCGTGGGGGTTTGAGTAGTCACCATGTCTGTTGCCGGGGTTGATATCTGGACAGTATTCCTGAATAGTTGTTTAACTCTAAACAAGGCCTGAACCACATTCAGGAGACATAGCAATATGATCATGCTTGTTTGAACATCCCAAGGATATTCAAAATTCTCAGGGAATATTGTGGACGTCTTCATGAAGAGGATAGAAGAAAAAGGAGTTTCTGAAGATATGGAGGGGAAGGTGAACAAGTGGGAGAAAGTGTCCCATCCTGTCTCCCCACTAAATTCATCCTCTGAGGTGAAGACGTAAGAAGTGTAATTATTAATAGTTTCCAAAAGATAGCTCCCGAAGAACAGGAATTATGGCAGTGCTGAGTACAGGCTCGTGACCAATAATTTTATCATAACATAAAGCCAGGTCACACAGTATAGCAAAGCAATGACCTTAATCCATTTCCCAGAGATGACCAACCCCACATAAAAACTGATAATCAGCAGTATAGACAGCCAGTAAGGTGCTATATACCACAACTCCAAAAACAGATCCAACAACTCTGAGAGCAAATAAATCAACATTGTGAACATCGAGTACTAAACTGATATAATGAATGCTTATCACAAATTTGTTTTAACCCGTTCGGGTCAGATGTGTCGTTATCTCAACCCTTCGAGCCCCACGTTGGGCGCCAAAAAGGACTGTCGTGGTTTAATCTGGCAGGCAGCCAAATACCACACAGCCGCTCGCTCACTCCCCCCGCCCCCAGCGGGACGGGGAGAGAATCGGAAGGGTAAGAGTGAGAAAAACTCGTGGGTTGAGATAAAGACAGTTTAATAGAACAGGGAAAAAAAGGGAAAATAATAATGATAATGATAATGATAAAATATACAAAATGAGTGATGCACAATGCAATTGCTCACCACCCGCGCTGACCGATAACCAAGTAGCGATCGCTACTTCCTGGATCACGTCTACCCTTCATATACTGAGCATGACGTCACATGGTATGGAATACCCCATTAGCCAGCTGGGCTGGCTGTCCTGATAATGTTCCCTCCCATCTTGTGTACCTAGCTCAGTCAGTAGGCACGGGAGCTGTCCTTGGACTAGGAGGGCACTTAGCAACAACTGAAAACATCAGTGTGTTATCACCATTCTCCTCATACTAAATCCAAAACACAGCACTAGGAAGAAATTTAACCCTATCCCAGCCGAAACCAGGACAGCGGTCCAGAGAGAGGCGGCCAGGACATCCAACAACAGGGCAGCACTATGGGCCCCCCCCTCAACCGCCGAGCCCCGACTCCCCTAGCACCTCTCCCCATAGCAACACGGGACACCTGCACCCCGCCGGAAGACTCATGCCAAGCCTAGGCAGAGGCAAGCGGAGCAGGCCCCATACCAACACTCCCCCAACAACAGCACAGGCCAGAAGCAGATATCAACCCCTCCAGCAGAGCACTACCCTCTCACCTGGATACAGAGACGCCAGCAGGAAGTGACCACCCCGCCCAGCCCTCGCACCACCTCTCCCCCGCCGCGCGGCCCCTGCGCATGCGCCTTTCCCGCCTCCTCACTGTGCCGCGATGGGGGGGCTGTAGTGGCGGCGCGCGGCATTGGGGTCGGTAGCCGTTACTGGTGGCGAGCCGGCCAGGGCGGCTGCCTCAGCGGCAGGCTGGCGGCTTGCGAGGCCGCGCTGGAGTCTTTTGCGCGGTCCCCCGGCGCAGAGCAGCCCTGGGGCCGGGGCAGCTGCTTGCCGAGATGCTGGGGGTGCCCGCCGCGCTGACAGGCACGGGCGGCGCTGTGCGTTGTGCGGGGGGTAGTCGCCTGCAGCCGCCCCGTTCCTGCGCAGCTCTGTCAGGCTGCGGAGGTATCGGCTCGGTCCTTAGGCTGGGGCTGGAACAACATCACGTCCCTGTAAAGGCGCAGACCGAAAGCCCGGCCTCACGGCGTGTCTTTTCTCTGTCCTCAGCTGTCATTATTTGCAAGTGTTTTGTCTGAAAAAAGCCTAACGGCCTTTATGTGCTGATGAAGGAATAAAAGAAAGAGTTTACAGCTCACTGTTCCACTGACAACCAATTCTGGCTAAAGCCAAAAGATAGAAACGACAGTACAGCTATTTTGCTTTCTAAAGTTGTTGTCTGATTGTAACTGAACTACAGTTCAGAAGTGTGTCATAAAGATAATATTTGAATAAATAAGTTAGGATTTGGCTACCAGAGATCATAGGTGTGCTAGGATAAACCCGAAGTCAAGAATGGGCTAAAATGCTTGCACCCTGAAGAATCAAGAGTTCAGAAGATATGAGCCAAATCAAGATTTGATTCCTTCCTCGGGAGAATCATAGAATCATTTAGGTTGGAAAAGACCCTTAAAATCATTGAGTCCAACTGTTAACCTAACATTGCCAAGTCCACCACTAAACCATGTCCCTAAGTGCCACATCTACACGTCTTTTAAATACTTCCAGGGATGGTGACTCAACCACTTCCCTGGGCAGCCTGTTCCAAGGCCTGACCACTCTTTCAGTGAAGAAATTTCTCCTAATGTCCAATCTAAACCTCCCTTGGCACAATTTGAGGCCATTTCCTCTCGTCCTATCGCTAGTTACTTGGGAGAAGAGACCAACACCCACCTCACTACAACCTCCTTCCAGGTAGTTGTAGAGAGCGATAAGGTCTCCCCTCAGCCTCCTTTTCTCCAGACTAGGACAAGGGAATTGTCCTTCTCCAGAAGGACAATTACCATAAGTGAACTCTTGGCGTTGAATAGGTACAGAAATAATGAGTTTACGCATACACAGAGACACTGTTGAAGCTTCCATCTTTGAGAGGGAAGGGGTAAATTGAGGGCTTGTTCAACAGAGAGCTGCTTATCTTGGCCACAGCTGGAGTTGTCATGGCTTAAGGCTCTGGCCACTCACAGATAGACTTAACGAATAAGAGAGAGACAAAAGCGCAGGGGCCCAGGTGAAGTGGGGCTGCAAATGGACTGCCAAGGGAAGGTTTAGGCTGCAAAAAGAATTCTTTCCTCAGGACTTTTTCATCTTGGCCATGGCTTGGGATCCTTGTGTAAGGGTCATCCCATGGCTAGAGTTAGCATTACACTTATGAGAGACAAACCCTAGTGGCATAGATGGAGTGAAGCTGCAAAAGTGGTGCCAAAGGAAAGTTTAGCTACAAAAAGAAATTTCCCTTAACAATTTTTTGTTTGGGCCATGGCTTGAGGTCTTGGGCTAAGGCTCAGCACATGGCTTGGGTTAAGACTAGGGTTTGAGTTCAGAGAGAGACAAAGTCTGGGGGTCTAGGTGGAGTAGGGCTGTAAAGAAGCTGCCAAGGGAAGGTTTGGGCTGCAAAAAGAACTTTGTGGACTTCGGGCAATTTTAGGGTTAGAAGAGAGACAGTTCCTAGGGGTCTAGTTGTGGTGGATCTGCAAAGGGGCTGCCTAGGGAAGGTTTGGTCTGCAGAAGAATTGCCCTGGAAGACTTTCATCAGGGTCATGTTTGGGTTTACCTGGGGTTAAGGCCCTGGGCACATTTAGGGTGAGGAGAGAGATAGTTCCTAGGGGTCTAGATGGAGTGGGGCTGCTGAGGAAAGGTCTGGGCTGCAGAAGGAATTATCTGAGGGCTTTTTCATCTGGGCGACGTTTGGGGCTGTATGGGGTTAAAGCTCTATGCACTTCTAGCATTATGATTTGAAGAGAGACAAAGCCTATGGATCTAGATGAAGTGGGGCTGCAGATAGGCTGCCAAGGGAAGGTGTGGGCTTCCAAACCAGTTCTTTCCTGAGAACTTTTTCGGTTGTGCCACAGTTTGGTTTTCTGGGGTTATGGGCTACCTGGCCACTTTTAGGGTTAGGAGACAAAGCTTAAGGATCCTGTTGTGGTGGGGCTGCAAAGGGGCTACCAAGGGCAAGTTTGTGCATCACAAAGAATTCTCCCCTGAGAGCTTTTCCATCTTGGCCGTGGTTTGGGGTCTTTGGCTAAGGTCAGCCCACAGTTAAGATCAGGGCTAGGGTAAGTATACTGGGTTTGCGTGGCAAGGTTTTGGTAGAAGCGGGGGCTACAGGGGTGGCTTCTGTGAGAAGATGCCAGAAACTTCCCCCATGTCAGACAGAGCCAGCTCCAGCCAGCTCCAAGACAGACCCGCCGCTGACCAAGGCTGAGCCAATCAGCAACAGTGGTAGCACCTCTGTGATGACATATTTAAGAAGAGGAAAAAACTGCTGAGCAACAGCAGCCGGAAGAGAGAGGAGTGAGAATATATGAGAGAAACAACCCTGCAGACACCAAGGTCATTGAAGAAGGAGGGGGAGGAGGTGCTCCAGGCGCCAGAGCAGAGATTCCCCTGCAGCCCGTGGTGAAGACCATGGTGAAGCAGGCTGTCCCCCTGCAGCCCATGGAGGTCCACGGTGGAGCAGATATCCACTCTGCAGCCTGTGGAGGACCTCATGCTGGAGCAGGTGGATGTGTCCTGAAGGAGGCTGTGACCCCATGGAGAGCCCGTGCTGGAGCAGGCTCCTGGCAGGACCTGTGGCCCTGTGGAGAGGAGCCCACACTGGAGCAGGTCTTCTGGCAGGACCTGTGGCCCCGTGGGGGACCCATGCTGGAGCAGTCTGTTCCTGAAGGACTGCACCCCGTGGAAAGGAACCACGCTGGAGCAGTTTGTGAAGAACTGCAGCCCGTGGTAGGGACCCACGTTGGAGAAGTTCATGGAGGACTGTCTCCTGTGGGTGGGACCCCACGCTGGAGCAGGGGAAGAGAGTGAGGAGGAAGGAGCGGCAGAGACAACGTGTGATGAACTGACTGCAACCCCCATTCCCTGTCCCCCTGTGACGCTCGGGGGGAGGAGGTAGAGCAGCCAGGAGTGAAGTTGAGCCCGGGAAGAAGGGAGGGGTGGGGGGAAGGTGTTTTAAGATTTGTTTTTATTTCTCATTACCCTACTCTGATTTGATTGTCAATAAATTAAATTAATTTCCCCAAGCCGAGTCTGTTTTGCCCGTGACAGTAATTGGTGAGTGATCTCCCTGTCCTTATCTTGACCCACGAGCCTTTCGTCATATTTTCTCCCCTGTCCAGCTGAGGAGGGGGAGTGATAGAGCGGCTTGGTGGGCACCTGGTGTCCAGCCGAGGCCAACCCACCACAGTAAGGAATATGGTTTATAAGTGTTACAAAGCTCAGGTATGAGTTGTTTGGCGGGGGGGATGATAAGGATTTGAAATGGGAAGTATTGGGATGAAGAAAGAGTTCTCCCCCGTGAAGGAATTCAGTCCCAAGATAGCTTAAATAGAGGATGAGTAGTATAATAGATCTTTAGTTTCATGAGAATCCTAGCAATGCCCAGTTACGCAGGACTTCGATTTTCATCTGGAACTCAGCCCTGTTTATATGCTGTCTGTTTGGAATCATAACTTAACTTTCCAGTCCTGCTCACGTCTTCACCAGGCAGAAACTTTGTGTCTTAACTGTTACAGTAAAGTGATACTACTCCTGATAGCAGGAGTTCCCCACTTAGTCCATTCAAACAGTGTTCTCCAGACCATTTCAACACTCTTCTCACCTTAATCTATCCATTAACCAATAACATGTCATTCTTCAAGGTTTCTCACATTTGCCATAGGGCGTACAATAAATATAACCTGATACAATAAATATGCCTGGTAACAGACAGTGTTTATAGCAGTGTATTAAGCATCAACATTTTTTGTACAACTAAACGGAAAAAAAAGATTTAGGAATGCATTTATCTGATTGAAGTAACTTGTGTTGCTATGTTTTTCCTTGTCTCCTTTTCCTCCGCTCCTTGGCACACCCTGATATTTTGTGTTTACCGTAATCTAGATATTAAATCTCACAATTTTTTTGGCACAGACTGTTCACTCTTAAGGATTTTTCCCCATGTCTTACCTGCATCCATTTGTCAAAATAGCTACACATTTCAGTGAGGTACCTGAAATAACCTGATGTTTTACAAATCACCAACAGCCTTCCGAGACGAATCTCTGTGCTTTGACGTGCTGAGAGCTATTGTTCTATTTTTTTCGATATGTGCCTTCTTACTTCCTGACCCTGACTGTGATCTAAGAAAGTTAACAGATAGGTTAGATTCTCTTCTGTCAGAAAAGACCTACAAAGCCATACTTCTGGTTTTAGTCATTCATGCAAAGAATCAGACTGCTGGTCAAGAGATACTCAGCTGAACATCTGTACAACAAGGAATTTGAGAACTAGCACTAGAGATTTCACCTGATCCCCAAAAATAGAATAGGATTAGGACTGGTCTTGTGTTTCTGCTCCAAAGAGAAATATTGCTTTAGCATGAAAATGGTATATTTATTGTAACAGAACAGTTTGTAAAACAAATTTATTGGAACAACAACAAACAAGCTGAATGAACAATGAAATAAATTTATGATTATAATAGAAGCAGAGGCTCAATTCCACAAAGGTAATTTTTTCCTTTATCCTTCCAGTTGCGGGCAGCGATATTGGAAGAAACAGACGGACCCAGTCTATTAATACATGGCTCCATGGCTGGTGTCACTGCCAGAATTTTGGGTTTTTCGATAATGGGATGGCTTACACATCACCAGGCCTGCTGGTGTCTGATGGGAATCACCTTTCTCAAAGGGGGAAGAGGGTCTTTGCTCATGAGCTAGCGGGGCGGATTGACAGAGCTTTAAACTAGACTTAAAGGGGGAAGGAGATAATACCAGGCTCGCCCATGACAAGCCATGGGACAACACACCAAGGTTAGAGGGATGGGGTGCTAGCAAGGGCCCTCAGCCTGTTGCTCTGAGACGTGCTGGGTACACTGGAGCACACTTGAAGTCTTACGGAGATGAGCCAGGGGCTCCTGAGGTAATAAAAGCCAACAGGGGAACACTGGTGAAATACCTCAAAGGAATTAAGGTGTGTTCCTCTAAAAAGGTGACATGGCCGACAGCCCAGCTGAAGTGCCTCTACACCAATGCACGCAGCATGGACAACAAACAGGAGGAGTTGGAAGCCACCGTGCTGCTAGAAAGCTATGACCTAGTTGCCATTACTGAAACATGGTGGGATGAATCCCATGACTGGAGTGTGGCTATTGATGGCTACAGGCTGTTCAGAAGGGACAGGTGAGGAAGGAGGAGTGGAGGGGTTGCCCTCTTTGTCAAGAAAAGACTTAGTCGCCATCACAGAAACATGGTGGGATGAGTCTCACGATTGGAGTGCTGCAAAGGATTGGCTATAAGCTCTTCAGAAGGGACAGGCAAGGAAGGAGAGGCGGTGGGGTAGCCCTGTATGTTAGGGAGTGCTTCGACTGTCTAGAGCTCAACAATTGTGATGATAAGGTCGAGTGCTTACAGGTAAGGATGAGGGGGAAGGCCAACAAGGCACATATCCTGCTGGGAGTCTGTTATAGACCGCCTAACCAGGATGAAGAGGCAGATGAAGCATTCTACAAGCGGCTGGCAGAAGTCTCACAGTCACTAGCCCTTGTTCTCGTGGGGGACTTCAACTTTCCAGACGTCTGCTGGAAATACAACACGGCAGAGAGGAAACAGTCGAGGAGGTTCCTGGAGTGTGTGGAAGATAACTTCCTGACGCAGCTGGTTAGTGAGACTACGAGGGGAGGTGCCTCGCTTGACCTGCTGTTCACAAACAGAGAAGGACTGGTGGGAGATGTGGTGGTCGGAGGCCGGCTTGGGCTTAGTGACCATGAAATGATAGAATTCTCGATACTTGGTGAAGTAAGGAGGGGGGTCAGCAAAACCGCTACCATGGACTTCTGGAGGGCAGACTGGGACTGTCCTGCCTGGGACGCAGGACAAAAAAGGTGAGTTTACCACCTTTGGAAGAAGGGGCAGGCAACTCAAGAAGAGTACAGGGATCTCGTTAGGTCGTGCAGAGAGAAAATTAGAAAGGCAAAAGCCCAGCTAGAACTCAACCTGGCCACTGTCATAAGAGACAACAAAAAATGTTTTTACAAATATATTAACGACAAAAAGAGAGCCAAGGAGAATCTCCATCCTTTATTGGATGCGGGGGGGAACATTGCCACCGAGGACAAGGAAAAGGCTGAGGTACTCAACGCCTTCTTTGCCTCAGTCTTTAATAGTCAGAGCAGTTATCCTCAGGGTATTCAGCCCCCTGAGCTGGAAGACAATGACGACGAGCAGGATAAACCCCCCATAATCCAAGAGGAAGCAGTTAACGACCTGCTACACCACCTGGATGCTCACAAGTCTATGGGGCCGGATGGGATACACCCAAGGGTACTGAGGGAGCTGGCGGAGGAGCTTGCCAAGCCACTCTCCATCATTTACCAGCAGTCCTGGTTAACAGGGGAGGTCCCAGACGACTGGAGGCTTGCCAATGTGACGCCCACCTACAAGAAGGGCCGGAAGGAGGATCCGGGGAACTACAGGCCGGACAGCCTGACCTCGGTGCCGGGGAAGATTATGGAGCGGTTGGTTTTGAGGGCGCTCACGAGCCATGTGCGGGACAACCAGGGGATCAGGCCCAGCCAGCACGGGTTCATGGAAGGCAGGTCCTGCTTGACCAACCTGATCTCCTTCTATGACCAGGTGACCCGCCTAGTGGATGAGGGAAGGGCTGTGGATGTGGTCTACCTGGACTTCAGTAAAGCCTTTGACACTGTCTCCCATGGCATTCTCCTAGAGAAGCTGGCGGCTCACGGCCTAGACAGGTACACTCTTCGCTGGGTAAAAAACTGGCTGGACGGCCGAGCCCATAGAGTTGTGGTGAATGGAGTTAAATCCATTTGGCGGCCGGTCACGAGCAGTGTTCCCCAGGGCTCAGTTTTGGGGCCAGTCTTGTTCAATATCTTTATCAACGATCTGGACGAGGGGATCGAGTGCTCCCTCAGTAAGTTTGCAGATGACACCAAGCTGGGCGGGAGTGTTGATCTGCTCGAGGGTAGGAAGGCTCTGCAGAGGGACCTGGACAGGCTGGATCGATGGGCCGAGGCCAACTGTATGAGGTTTAACAAGGCCAAGTGCCGGGTCCTGCACTTGGGTCACAACAACCCCAGGCAACGCTACAGGCTTGGGGAAGAGTGGCTGGAAAGCTGCCCAGAGGAAAAGGACCTGGGGGTTCTGATTGACAGCTGGCTGAACATGAGCCAGCAGTGTGCCCAGGTGGCCAAGAAGGCCAATGGCATCCTGGCCTGTATCAGAAATAGTGTGGCCAGCAGGAGTAGGGAGGTGATCGTGCCCCTGTACTCGGCACTGGTGAGGCCGCACCTCGAATCCTGTGTTCCCTTTTGGGCCCCTCACTACAAGAAGGACATGGAGGTGCTGGAGCGTGTCCAGAGAAGGGCAATGAAGCTGGTGAAGGGTCTGGAGAACAAGTCCTATGAGGAGCGGCTGAGGGAACCGGGACTGTTTAGTCTGGGGAAGAGGAGGCTGAGGGGAGACCTCATCGCGCTCTACAACTACCTGGAAGGAGGTTGTAGTGAGGTGGGTGTTGGTCTCTTCTCCCAAGTAACTAGCGATAGGACGAGAGGAAATGGCCTCAAGTTGCGCCAAGGGAGGTTTAGATTGGATATTAGGAAAAATTTCTTTACTGAGAGAGTGGTCAAGCCTTGGAACAGGCTGCCCAGGGAAGTGGTTGAGTCACCATCCCTGGAAGTATTTAAAAGACGTGTAGATGAGGCCCTTAGGGACATGGTGTAGTGGGCATGGTGGTGTTGGGTTGACGGTTGGACTCGATGATCTTCGAGGTCTTTTCCAACCTTAATGATTCTATGATTCTATGATTCTAAGAAATTGATAGATTGTGAAGAGCTGTCTCTGAAGAATAGCCACGAACAGGTTGAAAGCTTATGCGTAAGAATTAGAGACCGAGCCAACAAAGGGAACCTTGTGGTCGCTGTCTACTACAGGCCGCCCGATCAAGGGGAGCCTATTGACAAAGCCTTCTTACTCCACCTACAGGAGGCATCATGCTCGCAGGCTCTCATCCTGCTGGGGGGACTTCAACCACCCCGACATCTGCTGGAAAAGCAGCATGGCGAGCTACAGGCAATCCAGGAGACTCCTGGAGTGCATTGAGGATAACTTCTTAGGCCAGGTAATAGACAGTTGTCGTGGTTTAATCTGGCAGGCAGCCAAATACCACGCAGCCGCTCACTCACTCCCCCCGCCCCCACAGTGGGACAGGGAGAGAATCGGAAGGGTAAGAGTGAGAAAAACTCGTGGGTTGAGATAAAGACAGTTTAATAGAACAGGGAAAAAAAGGGAAAATAATAATGATAATGATAATGATAAAATATACAAAATGAGTGATGCACAATGCAATTGCTCACCACCCGCGCTGACTGATAACCAAGTAGCGATCGCTAACTTCCTGGATCACGCCTACCGTTCATATACTGAGCATGACGTCACATGGTATGGAATACCCCATTGGCCAGCTGGACTGGCTGTCCTGATTATGTTCCCTCCCATCTTGTGTACCTAGCTCAGTCAGTAGGCATGGGAGCTGCCCTTGGACTAGGAGGGCACTTAGCAACAACTGAAAACATCAGTGTGTTATCAACATTCTCCTCATACTAAATCCGAAACACAGCACTAGGAAGAAATTTAACCCTATCCCAGCCGAAACTAGAACAACAGTCCTACCAGAGGGGATGCGATACTGGACCTGATGGTCACCAACGCAAGTGAGCTAATCAGAGACGTCAAGATTGGAGGCAGCCTGGGCTGCAGTGATCAAGCACTGGTGGAGTTTGCAGTCCTGAGGGACATGGGACAGGCAAAGAATAAAGTCAGGACCCTGAATTTTAGGCAAGCAAACTTCCAGCTCTTCAAGGAGTTAGTCAATAAGACCCCCTGGGAAACTGCCCTCAGGGACAAGGGAGCAGGACAGAGCTGGCAGATCTTTAAGGACACTTTCCATAGAGCGCAAGAGCTCTTGATCCCCATGTGTAAGAAATGAGGAAAGGAAGGCAAGAGACCGGCATGGCTGAGTCAAGACCTGCTGGTCAAAGTAAAGGGCAAGAAGGAAATGCACAGGCAGTGGAAGCAGGGACAGGTATCCTGGGAAGAGTATAGGGACGCTGCCCGGTTGTGTAGGGATGGGGTCAGGAAGGCCAAGGCGCAGCTGGAGCTGAACTTGTCAAGGGACGCAAAGAATAACAAGAAGGGCTTCTATGGGTATGTCATCCAGAAAAGGAAGGTCAAAGAAAGCATACCCCCCACTGATGAACACGACTGGCAAACTGGTAACAATGGACAAGGAGAAGGCTGAGGTACTCAACAACTTTTTTGCCTCAGTCTTCACTGGCAATCTCTCTTCCCACACCTCTCGAGTGGATGGACCTCAGGGCAGGGACTGGGGGAGCAAAGTCCCTCCCACTGTAAGAGAAGATCAGGTTCGAGACCACCTGAGGAACCTGAGCATACATAAGTCTATGGGACCTGACAAGATGCATCCCAGACTCCTGAGGGAATCGGCTGGTGTAGTTGCCAAGCCACCCTCCATGATATTTGAAAAGTCATGGCAGTCAGGTGAAGTCCCCAGCAACTGGAAAAAGGGAAACATTGCACCCATTTTTAAAAAGGGTAGAAAGGAGGACCCTGGGAACTACCGACCTGTCAGCCTCACCTCTGTGCCTGGGAAGATCATGGAACAGATCCTCCTGGAAGCTATGCTAAAGCACATGGAGGACAGGGAGGTGATTCGAGACAGCCAGCATGGCTTCACCAAGGGCAAGTCCTGCCTGACCAACCTAGTGGCCTTCTATGATGGAGTGACTACATCAGTGGACATGGGAAGGGCTACGGATGTCATCTATCTGGACTTCTGTAAGGCCTTTGACGCAGTCCCCACAACATCCTTCTCTCTAAATTGGGGAGATATGGATTTGATGGGTGGACTGTCCGGTGGGTGAGGAATTGGTTGGATGGTTGCATCCAGAGGGTAGTGGTCAACGGCTCAATGTCCAGATGGAGATTGGTGACAAGTGGTGTCCTGCAGGGGTCCGTACTGGGACCAGTACTGTTTAATATCTTCATCAATGACATAGTGGGATCGAGTGCACCCTCAGCAAGTTTGCAGATGACACCAAGCTGAGTGGTGCGGCTGACACTCTAGAGGGACAAGATGCCATCCAGAGGGACCTGGACAAGCTCGAGAAGTGGGCCCATGTGAACCTCATGAGGTTCAACAAGGCCAAGTGCAAGGTCCTGCACCTGGGTCAGGGCAACCCCTGGTATCAATACAGGCTGGGGGATGAAGGGATTGAGAGCAGCCCTGCAGACAAGGACTTGGGGGTACTGGTGGATGAAAAGCTGGACATGAGCCAATAATGTGCGCTCGCAGCCCAGAAGGCCAACCGTATCCTGGGCTGCATCAAAAGAAGCATGGCCAGCAGGTCGAGGGAGGTGATTCTGCCCCTCTACTCTACTCTCGTGAGACCCCGCAAGTACTGTGTTCAGCTTTGGGGCCCCCAGCATAAGACAGACATGGACCTGCTCAAGCGGGTCCAGAGGAGGGCCACAAAGATGATTAGGGGGCTGAAGCACCTCCCCTATAAGGACAGGCCGAGAGAGTTGGGGTTGTTTAGCCTGGAGAAGAGAAGGCTCTGGGGAGACTTTATTGCAGCCTTTCAATACTTAAAGGGGGCTTATAAGAAAGATGGGGACAGACTTTTTAATAGGGCCTGTAGCGATAGGACAAGGGGCAATGTTTTTAAACTGAAAGATAGTAGATTCAGACTACATATAAGGAAGAAATTCTTTACTGTGAGGGTGGTGAAACACTGGAACAGGTTGCCCAGAGAGGTGGTAGATGCCCCATCCCTGGGAACATTCAAGGTCAGGTTGGACGGGGCTCTGAGCAACCTGATCTAGTTGAAGATGTCCCTGCTCATTGCAGGGGGGTTGGACTAGATGATCTTTGGAGGTCCCTTCCAACCCAAACCATTCTATGATTCTATCATTCTAAGTCATTAGCAAAGAGGTCTCAGATAGACCAGCTGCAATCTCTGTCACAGAATGGAAACAACTATGCAATGTTAAAGTTCCTGTTTGGTGCTATTTGCAATTTTCTGAAACTTTTAGAGCTGATGTGCTCCAGGTTTAGGTGCTGTCTGAAGGTAAATAGTGCCGGAAAGTTTGGTCAAAGCAGCTCAACATTCAGTAGTTCAAGTGGAAAAAATGGAGGAAAAAACCCTATTCTTCTATGGAAACCTTTGTCTAATCTTAAAAAGTCTGTAGGCTCTTTTCTGTACCTCTTAGCACCAGACAAGACCTATGGGAACTGCGCCAGGTGTATGTTTAGAATATGCTTTACCACAGCAAACAGTCTTATGATAGAGCATTTGATACTACTGCTTTTAAAAGTGTTACCTGATTAAGGGTGATTAAAAACATGTACTCATGTAGTCATCCTTTCCCTAGTGGGAAATTATTCAACTTACTTGAAACATTTTTCAGATTCAAAAACAGCTGCAGTATATGATCATTTATTATGTTACTAGTCTCCAGGACCAGGTCTGAAATAATGAAACTTTTATCAGTACAGTGCTTCATTTTAAGTATGCCATTTTCATATTTTGTACTGAGGCCAAACATGGCAAGTATATTTAAATAAGAAATGTAACTCCAACTAAATAAATGGAGGTATAACAGGGATTAATATGGTACAGGATCCACATAAAGACTGCAGCTTTTTAATCATGATACCCATATGATATGCTTTGCAGTTTGTTTAGAAATCAGGATATTCTGGGATTGAAGCCAAACCAGAGACTTAGGTTTAAAGTAAATTTTATGTACCAGGCAAAAAGCAGCTTTCCTCAGGAAAGCAATACAAGATTGTTAATAATAATACAAAGAATTTAAATCAGATGTACATTAGGAAACTAGATGGTCTTTAAGGTCCCTTCCAACCCAAACCATTCAAAAAATATTAAAAAAGCACAAATCAATTGCTAAAGGTTGGCAGGTGTCCATGTAAATATACACCGCATTAAAAGCAAGATTCAAAAGTTTAGCAAGTAAATACTGAAGGTACAATTAATAATTTTCTTAATTAAACAAATGTAATCATTTTTTTTCCACTGTGCAACAGCCTAGTTCTGATGTTCAGCGTTCAGTCAGGTTCAATGATTTTCATGTATGCCTTTAAATGCTTTCTCTAGTGCTTTTTAAGTGAGAAATCAGTTGATATATTAAGTACAATACGCTAATTTTTCTATATATATACACATATCATACACTATACAAAGCACTATTTATGAAATGTAATTAGTGTATCAGACATTTATATGAAAATGTTGAGTAACTATAGAAACATGTATATTATATCTATGAATTCCAACTTAAAATTATAAAATACATATTTTATAAATCTATTGTACTGATTGTCGTGGTTAAACCTGGCAGGCAGCCAAATACCACGCAGCCGCTCACTCACTCCACCACCCCCCCAGTGGGACGGGGAGAGAATCGGAAGGGTAAGAGTGAGAAAAACTCGTGGGTTGAGATAAAGACAGTATAATAGAACAGAAAAAGGGAAAATAATAATGATAATGATAGAATATGCAAAACGAGTGATGCACAATGCAATTGCTCACCACCCGCGCTGACCGATAACCAAGTAGCGATCAGTACTTCCTGGATCACGCCTACCATTCATATACTGAGCATGACGTCACATGGTATGGAATACCCCATTAGCCAGCTGGGCTGGCTGTCCTGATTATGTTCCCTCCCATCTTGTGTACCTAGCTCAGTCAGTAGGCACGGGAGCTGTCCTTGGACTAGGAGGGCACTTAGCAACAACTGAAAACATCAGTGTGTTATCAACATTCTCCTCATACTAAATCCAAAACACAGCACTAGGAAGAAATTTAACCCTATCCCAGCCGAAACCAGGACAGTATCCACCCCTTATTCCATACCATTTACGTCGTGCTTAGGTCTCGCATTTTTCGATACGTTTCAATTAATCACCACTATCTTTCTTTTTATATATACTGCACACACAGATATCATTCCCTTAGTCTATGGGCCATCCCTCCAAAATGTCCACTGAGTTCATTTAGTCCACAACTTTGGGCTCCATATGTCATAAAAGTATTTCAGGGCCGGAGAGATGGTGTGTGGTGTTGGGCTGTTGCACCCTGAAGTCAGTTCTCATTTCAGTATTGCTGCGCTCGTTGCACTTGGCTTGGTTTCATCGGAGTTAGTTCATTCTTCATTAATCTGGGTGATTTTTACTGCTATACCATTGATAGCAACCATAGAAATGATGATATACAATATTGTGGAGAGAAAAGACCTGAACACCTGGCTTAGTTGTCCATTCTGTAATGAAACTGTAAACATCAAAATGAAAAAGCTCTCAGTTAGGAATGCTGCTTGCGGTTACCCTGAGGTGTGGCCTAATGAGTACCAGCTGATTCAAGAGCCAAAACAGGTGAAGGGAATTGTGAGCAGACGTGATCGTTGCCGGAAGGAAGACTTGAGAGAGGCAACAGAGAAAGACAGAGGGGTGAAGCAACGGAGAGAGACAGAAGGCTGAGGCAATGGAGAGAGAGACTGTGGGACTGCCCTGTTATGATAGAGGCTCCAGTATTGCTGCGCCTAGATATGTGAGGGTCTGTGCTATCTTACACCACACAATATCATATAACAATTAACATCATACAATGCAGTTCATTAGCTATTTTCACCCAAAATCAAATCCCCTTGAGGTACACACCGGACTTCCCCATCCTTTCGCATTACCCACCAAGTGCACCCAGGTCCTTGAGCAAAAGCAATCCCACAGATGGGTTTGCTCCATATCAAAGAGGCTTTATTCGCTTGGCTTATTTGATTGCAGCACACGTTTCACATTCATGGATAACCTGTGCAATAGTGTCCATGGTCAAGTCCACCCCGCAATCACGAGCCCATCTATATGTTGCATCTCTTCCTTGATGGCCTGAGGTGTCATAGGCCCACCGAGCTATAAATAATTCACCCTTATGTTGCCAGTCCAGATCCACCTGAGCCACTTCAATCTTAGCAGCCTGGTCCACCTGCTGGTTGTTTTGGTGTTCTTCAGTGGCCCAACTATTGGGTACGTGAGCATCTACGTGACGTACTTTTACAAACAGGTTCTCTACCGGGGCAGCAATGTCTTGCCACAATGCGGCAGCCCAGATGGGTTTACCTCTGCGCTGCCAGTTGTTCTGCTTCCACTGCTGCAACCACCCCCACAGGGCATTTGCCACCATCCATGAGTCAGTATAGAGATAAAGTACTGGCCATTTTTCTCATTCAGCAATGTCCAAGGCCAGCTGGATGGCTTTCACCTCTGCAAACTGACTGGATTCATCTTCTCCTTCAGCAGTTTCTGCAACTTGGCGTATAGGACTCCATATAGCAGCTTTCCACCTCTGATGTTTTCCCACAAGGCGACAGGACCCATCAGTGAACAGGGGATATTGCTTCTCATTTTCTGGTCGTTTATTATACAGTGGGGCCTCTTCAGCACGCATCACCTCCTCCTCTGGGAATATTCCAAAATCTTTGCCATCTGGCCAGTTCGTGATCACTTCCAAGATTCCTGGGTGACTGGGGTTTCCTATTCGGGCCCGTTGTGTGATCAGTGCGACCCACTTACTCCACGTAGCATCGGTTGCATGATGTGTAGAGGGGACCCTCCCTTGGAACATCCAGCCCAGCACCGGCAGTTGGGGTGCCAGGAGGAGCTGTGCTTCAGTACCAACCACTTCCGAAGCAGCTTGAACCCCTTCATATGCTGCTTCATATCTCCCTCTCAGTTGGAGTGTAGCAGGCCTCGGATCCTCTGTATCCCCGACTCCAAAACCCTAGGGGTCGACCTCGAGTCTCCCCTGGTGCTTTCTGCCAGAGGCTCCAGGTAGGGCCATTCTCCCCGGCTGCGGTGTAGAGCACATTCTTTACATCTTGTCCTGCCTGGACTGGCCCAAGGGCTACTGCATGAACTATCTCCTGTTTAATTTGTTCAAAGGCTTGTCGTTGCTCAGGGCCCCATTTGAAGTCATTCTTCTTCCTGGTCACGTGGTAGAGAGGGCTTACGATTTGACTGTAATCTGGAATATGCATTCTCCAAAAACCCACCACGCCTAAGAAAGGTTGTGTTTCCTTTTTGCTAGTTGGTAGGGACATGGCTGTTATTTTATTGATCACATCCATTGGGATCTGACTACGTCCATCTTGCCATTTTATTCCTAAAAGCTGGATCTCCTGTGCAGGTCCCTTGACCTTACTTTGTTTTATGGCAAAACTGGACTTCAGAAGGATTTGGACTATTCTCTCCCCTTTCTTGAAAACTTCTTCTGCTGTGTTGCCCCATATGATGATGTCGTCAATGTACAGCAGGTGTTCTGGAGCCTCCCCCTGTTCCAGTGTGGTGTGGATCAGTCCATGGCAAATGGTAGGGCTGTGTTTCCACCCCTGGGGCAGTCGGTTCCAGGTGTACTGGACGCCCCTCCAAGTGAAAGCAAACTGTGGCCTGCACTCTGCCGCCAAAGGGATGGAGAAGAACGCATTAGCGATATCATTTGTGGCATAGCACTTGGCTGCCTTTGATTCCAGTTCATATTGAAGTTCTAGCATGTCCGGCACGGCAGCACTCAGTGGTGGCGTGACTTCGTTCAGGCCACGGTAGTCTACTGTTAGTCTCCACTCTCCATTGGACTTTCGCACTGGCCATATGGGACTGTTAAAGGGTGAGCGAGTCTTGCTGATCACTCCTTGGCTCTCCAGTCGACGAATCAGCTCATGGATGGGGATCAGGGAGTATCGGTTGGTATGATATTGTTGTCGGTGCACTGTTGTGGTAGTGATTGGTACCTGCTGTTCTTCAACCCTCAGCAACCCCACAACAGAAGGGTCCTCCAAGAGAATGGGCAAGATGGACAGCTGTTTAATTTCCTCCATCTCCAGGGCAGCTATACCAAAAGCCCACCGGTACGCTTTTGGGTCCTTGAAATACCCTCTCCTGAGGTAGTCTATGCCAAGGATGCACGGAGCCTCTGGGCCAGTCACAATGGGGTGCTTCTGCCACTCATTCCCGGTTAGGCTCACTTCAGCCTCCAATACAGTTAACTCTTGGGATCCCCCTGTCACTCCAGAAATACAAATGGGTTCTGCCCCTTTATAGCTTGATGGCATCAGGGTGCACTGTGCCCCGGTGTCTACGAGAGCCTTATACTCCTGTGGGTCTGATGTGCCAGGCCATCGAATCCACACAGTCCAGTAAACCCGGTTGTCCCTTTCCTCCACCTGGCTGGAGGCAGGGCCCCTCTAGTTCTGGTCATAGTATCCGCTTCTCACTTCTTGCAAACGCAAGTCAAGAATTCCTTCATTACAATCCAAAGTAAGATCAGGCCTTTTACTCTGTCTGGGAAACTGTTCACTAAAAACTAGACCATCGTGAGACAGGTTATTCGTGAAAACTGGAGCAGCATTTTTCCTGGGAGAACCCCCTTGTGTGATTGTTTTTCCTTGCAACTCATGTACCCGTGCCTCTAGGGTCAAGGTAGGTTTTCCATCCCACTGCCTCATGTCCTCTCCGTGGTCACACAGGTAAAACCACAGAGTGCCCCGTGGTGTGTACCTTCTATACCCTCTCTCTTGAGGAGAAAAACGCTGACTCCTAATGCCTGAGATACTTTTTTGTACAGGTGGAGAATAGGACATATCCTCTTTGAATTGCTGGAACTCCCGGGACAGTTTCTGCACAGCCGAGACAAGGGAGGAGGAGACAGTTTCTTCGAAATCCCTGGGTCTGCCAGCCACGTCATCCACCGTTGGTGCTTCTTCCTCTTTCCAGCACAGTACTGCCAACGAATTGGCATACGACACTGGTGCGCTCCGTACCAGCTTCCGCCACATGTGTCGCGTGCACTGGACTTCATCTGGATCTTTGGGTGTTTGGTCATCGTCCAGGTCACTATAAACCACCTCCAGCACGCCTAGTTCTCTCAGGTACTGGATACCTCTCTCCATAGTGGTCCATTTGCCTGGGCATTATATAACATCTTCCTTGAAGGGATACCTTTCCTTCACGCCTGACAGCAGGGCCTGTGTCCCTTTTCCAATTGCTTTGTCAATGCCTCCTTCCCTAGCAAGGGATCCCAGCTGATTGGCTTCTTTCCCCTCTAATTCCAGGCTACTGGCCCCATTATCCCAGCATCGGAGCAGCCAGGTAACAATATGCTCGCCTGGACGACGGCTGAAATCTTTCCACATATATCGCAGCTCACTCAGGGATAGGGATCGGGTGGTTTCCGTCTCGTTTATGAGTTCTTCCTCTTCCTCCTCCCCTCCTCGTGATGGCCCTGCTTTTCCATCATCCCTTTCTAAACGACCTGACTCCCGCTTCCAAGATTTCCTCTTCTGTACAGGGGCAACGGATACCGGCAAGGGTTGGTCCTCTGGTTCAGCTGTAGTGCCTATTGCTGGGGTTTGTGTAGCTGCAGTGCTTGTCGTGGGGATTGGAGTAACTGCAGTGACTGTTGCCAGGGTTTGAGTAGCCACAGGGGTTGTTGTGGAGGTTTGAGTAGCCACAGTGCCTGTCGTGGGGGTTTGAGCAGCCACCGTGTCTGTTGCCAGGGTTGGTCTCCCAAAGCCTGCCACCCCTGGGACCCGCCGCTCTGCCCGTCCCGACGAGGCACCGCCATCTGCCCTCCCTCTTTTCTTGTTCCTGTGGGTTGATCTCTGGACAGTATTCCTGAATAGTTGTTTAACCCTAAACAAGGCCTGAACCACATTCAGGAGACATAGCAATATCATCATGCTTGTTTGAACATCCCAAGGATATTCAAAATTCTCAGGGAATATTGTGGACATCTTCATGAAGAGGACAGAAGAACAAGGAGTTTCTGACAATATGGATGGGAAGATGAACAAGTGGGAGAAAGTGTCCCATCCTGTCTCCCCCTTAAATTCATTCTCCGAGGAGAAAAAAGTGTAATTACTAATAGTTTCTAAGAGGTGGTTCCCGAGGTACAGAGATGACGGCAGTGGTGAGTACAGATACCAGATTAGACTTACGACCAATGATTTTATCACCTCATAAAACAGCAGCAAAATGATAACCTTGGTCCTAGTTTTGGCTGGGATAGGGTTAAATTTCTTCCTAGTGCTGTGTTTTGGATTTAGTATGAGGAGAATGTTGATAACACACTGATGTTTTCAGTTGTTGCTAAGTGCCCTCCTAGTCCAAGGACAGCTCCCGTGCCTACTGACTGAGCTAGGTACACAAGATGGGAGGGAACATAATCAGGACAGCCAGCCCAGCTGGCTAATGGGGTATTCCATACCATGTGACGTCATGCTCAGTATATGAACGGTAGGCGTGATCCAGGAAGTGCCGATCGCTACTTGGTTATCGGTCAGCGCGGGTGGTGAGCAATTGCATTGTGCATCACTCATTTTGTATATTCTATCATTATTTATTATCATTATTTTCCCTCTTCTGTTCTATTAAACTGTCTTTATCTCAACCCACGAGTTTTTCTCACTCTTACCCTTCCGATTCTCTCCCCGTCCCACTGGGGGGGCGGGGGGAGTGAGTGAGCGGCTGCGTGGTATTTGGCTGCCTGCCAGGTTAAACCATGACAGTGTCCCATCCTGTCTCCCCCTTAAATTCATTCTCCGAGGAGAAAAAAGTGCAATTACTAATAGTTTCTAAGAGGTGGTTCCCGAGGTACAGAGATGACGGCAGTGGTGAGTTCAGAGACCAGATTAGACTTACGACCAATGATTTTATCACCTCATAAAACAGCAGCAAAATGATAACCTTGGCCCAGTTCCGAATAATGATAAAGAGCACAAAAGGGAACATGTACTGCAAGGAAGGTATTACATGACCCAACATTGAGAGCCAGCCCCACTACTTTGACAGCCAATACATCAACATTGTGACCAATCAATATAATGGATGCTTATAACAATTTTGCCTTAACACACTTTGGTCAGATCTATCGTTATCTCAACCCTTTGAGCCCCACGTTAGGCGCCAAAAAGGACTGTCGTGGTTTAACCTGGCAGGCAGCCAAATACCACGCAGCCGCTCACTCACTCCCCCCGCCCCCACAGTGGGACGGGGAGAGAATCGGAAGGGTAGGAGTGAGAAAAACTCGTGGGTTGAGATAAAGACAGTTTAATAGAACAGAAGAGGGAAAATAATAATAATAATAATGATAGAATATACAAAATGAGTGATGCACAATGCAATTGCTCACCACCCGCGCTGACCTATAACCAAGTAGCGATCGGTACTTCCTGGATCACGCCTACCGTTCATATACTGAGCATGACGTCACATGGTATGGAATACCCCATTAGCCAGCTGGGCTGGCTGTCCTGATTATTTTTGTAGTGGCTTTGCTGATAAAGATGTGTGTCTATCGACTAATCCTGTCTATCAAGCAATTCCTTAATTTTAGCCCCCCCAGCAGATTATTAAAGATATTACTATTCTGAGTATTACAAGCCTCCTTACACAAAAGTTATTGACAAGTTTGCCAAATTTCTTATATACTTGGCAGAATGAGGAGCATTTTTATGTACCATAAAAACTTTGAAATTAAATGTTCTAGTATTTAAGAATTTTTACTCAAGAAATCAGAACATTTTTGTTAACAAGTTTAAATTTTACAATATGTGTACATTTGTTTTCTTCAGGGCTTTTCTACGAAGCCTTAAAATAGGCATAACTAAAAAAAATGGTCTTTACTTAGCATTTAAGTAAAGCAGCCTATAAAGAGTTGGACCTATGTACTTTGGCTCTGAAAACCTAGGCCTCTCTCTCTCTCAAGTTGCTAGCATATATGTTACTAGTAAGCTATAAAAGTGACTTTCATTTTAAGATGCAGGCAGCCAAGAGATGGAGACATGTGTGCATGGAATGCCCATACACACTCTTGCTGAAGGCAGTTACAGAAGTCTAATCTAAAGTTATAGGTTCAAAATTGGAACATTTCTGTCTACTGCAGCAGTAATCCACAGCGTTGCTTTTATTCACAACCAGCGTTTTTCCAGATGCACTTGGTATGCGTTCTTTAATGAGTTGTAATTCAAATAAACTATTTTTTCCCATTTTACATTTGCAGATATGTTCCTTCTTGCCTTCAGTTTTAATCTGGCATTTTTCAGGCCAGATATAGTTTTTCAACCAGTGTCATAGAGAAAATGAAACAAGGCTCCAAAGGGAAGCTGTCAGCACCTCATCTATGAAGAGGCTACCACATATCCATAATACATTACACCAGCTTGAGGCAAGTTCAGTCTTTGTTGTGAGCTATGTATTAGTACAGTTTCTTCTGAATAATTTATAATGTTGCTGTGCAAACTGGGTTAGTATTAGGAGCCCTAGAAATGTCAGGTTTCAAAATAATCCTTCTATTGGTAAAAGTATTCGGTGTGAAATACTATATTAAAGCAACACTGAAGCTTTTGAAATCACAAAAGGCAGGAAATGCAGAGTTAAGGTTGCCATGGAAACCTTAACTCTACACCTTTAGGTAGGTAGTATGCTATGGTTTTAATTACTTCCTTTTTGTACAACTCTTCATAGGTGCCCTCCTTTTATTATATAAATTCTAATTATATTGAATGCTATTTATAATACATATTAATTACATTGGCTACTCAGCAAACGTTAGAAATCAGGCATTAGCTGTGGCTGACTGTATGGAAAGATCTTGCGCACTAATATTAAGGTGACTGTATGATGTGTATCTAGAAAAGATTATTATGGCTAACTTCTCGGCCAAGGTATTAACAAGTGCTTTTTCTGAGTTAGAATAGCACAATATGGCCATCACATTACAGAGTATCATCATCAGAAGGGCGAAATCTTAGAAAACACTGGCAATTTACAGGAGGTAAACTGAAAATGGTAAATGCTGCAACAGAGCCCTTTTCACTCATACTCTCCTCGCCTCCCCCTTCCAAGCACCGGGGCAGGGCTGTCCAAGCCCCTTTGAGCATCATCTGGGTTGCCTGTCCCGAAGACCTTCAAAGCCAGGTGCCATGGACAGAGGCCATGCTGACAGCCCTGTCCCTGCTGGGTCCTCCTGCCGCTGCCTCCACACCCAAACGGCCCCTGTCATCCTCCAGTCACAGCCCTCTCAGCCTTTCTTTGACACTTCTCTACAACAGCAGCCCAACTCCTCCAGCCCCAAACCCTGTGGCCATGGATGGGAGGCAGGAGGGGGTTGCTCTTCTCTTCTGGGGACTGGCTGCCTGCTTCCCAAAAGCCATTGCAGGGGAATGAGGCTTGTCTGTTGATCTGCACATCTTGGCTTGGTCTCGGTCAGGAAAGCAAGGCTCCAAATCCTGAGCATCCCGGGATTTCGGGAGCAATCCAGAAGCAGACTGCCATTCAAGCAAAGGCAAAGCACACTTGTGCCACAGGCTGAAACGCGCTGCTTCCTCCCCCATCTGGCAGGAACCATCCCAGTCTCCCGCCTTTGAGCCTTCCCCCAGAAACCCTGGCATGAGCCTCGCACATTTCCACAAGCCCCTGAACAATATCCTCTCGTAATGTTTGGGCACCCCCAAACCCCAAACACATTTCCCGTAGGAGGAAAGGCTGAGAGCTGCAACTTCTTCCTGAGCCCCTTTACCTGGATCACAGAGTCACACAATCACAGTATGACTGAGATTGGAAGGGACCTCTGGAGGTCATCTTGTCCAACCCTCACGTTCAGGATCTTATCAATGTGTATAAATACCTGTTGGGAAGGATTAAAGAAGACAGAGAGAGACTCTTCTCAGTGGTATTCAGTGAATAGACTAGAGGCAATAGGCACAAATTGAAATACAGGAAATTCTATTTAAAGATAGGAAGAAATGTTTTCACTCTGAGTGTGGTCACACTATTCTGTGATCTCTGAAAATGTCTGGCAGCTGCTTATATCTATCTGTATTCAAAGTTCATACACAAGAGACATAAACTTCAACTTTGTGCAAAATATTTTAATCTTTGGTTATAATTATTCAATTTTCAATTTTGTTGAAGATGCTAGCCTTCCTTTTAAGCTGAAATAGAAAGAAAAGGAGGGGGCATTAGTGTGCATTAGCTATCTTTTTGCCCTCTCTGCTTGCTGACTGATCCTACATCCCACTTCCATTTCTACTGTGCTGTGTAGATCACCAGGAGAAAGAAAGGTTAATGCTTAAAAGGTAATCTACAGAGCAGACCAATGGAAGAAGTGAAAAAAGACACTTTTACTTTACCTTATGTTTACTTGCTTAATCAAACCTTAAGGGTGTCAGGAACAGTTTAGCAAGGTCTTGGAAGGAAGAAATAGTCTAGCCATGTCTTCCAACATTTTGCTATAGAGGAAGGATAATCACCCTTTATCATTTTCTGTCTCTGCTCTGGCATTGGGTAGAGGAGCCGCCAATACTTTTTCTGTAGAATAATCCTGCAGATACTTTTTCCTCAACTGCATTTTTTCATTTAACTTGGAACATATGAGTCTATTTGCTAATGTGCCCCTGAAAAAATATATTAAACAAATATCTAGGCAACACCTGTGTCCTGGTTTCGGCTGGGATAGAGTTAAATTTCTTCCTAGTGCCGTGTTTTGGATTTAGTATGAGAAGAATGTTGATAACACACTGATGTTTTCAGCTGTTGCTAAGTACCCTGCTAGTCAAGGACATTCAGCTTACATGCTCTACCAAGCACTGGGAGAGAGCATAGCCAGGACAGCTGGCCCAGCTGGCCAACGGGGTATTCCATACCATGTGACGTCATGCTCAGTATATGAATGGTAGGTGTGTTTTAGGAAGTAGCGATCGCTGGTTTTTTGGGCATTGTTCGGCAGGTGGTGAGCAATTGCATTGTGCATCACTCATTTTGTATATTCTATCATCATCATCATCATCATCATCGTCATCATCATTATTATTATTATTATTATATTCCCTTCCTTTGCTGTTCTATTAAACTGTCTTTATCTCAACCCATGAGTTTTCTCACTCTTACCCTTCCGATTCTCTCCCTGTCCCACTGTGGGGGTGGGGGAGTGATCGAGCATCTATGTGGTGTTTGGCTACCTGCCGTGTTAAACCACGACAACCTGTTACACGACTATATAAGCTACTGCCCACACATCCTTCTCATGTATAAGATTTCTTTAGTGTCCCCCACGATGCGGGTTCTGAGAACCCATATTTCGTGTACTGGTAGCACAGAGCCTTCGTGCCTGTCATGCGGAGGACATGCTAAGCACAGCTCATTTAGTGCTTTGACTCCTACCATGCGAGTAAAGCTGCAGCACTGCATAGCAATGGGGCAACGTGTGCAGTATAGCAAGGTCTTACATTTCCCTGATTGCAGTTGTGTCCTTCCTCCTGTGATGTACCTGACACTAGGATTGCATGCAGTGGGTAAGGAAAAGGTTGATGTTTGTACCTTAGTGTCGTGGTTTAACCTGGCAGGCAGCCAAATACCATGCAGCCGCTCACTCACTCCCCCCGCCCCCACAGTGGGACAGGGAGAGAATCGGAAGGGTAAGAGTGAGAAAAACTCGTGGGTTGAGATAAAGACAGTTTAATAGAACAGGGAAAAAAAGGGAAAATAATAATGATAATGATAATGATAAAATATACAAAATGAGTGATGCACAATGCAATTGCTCACCACCCGCGCTGACCGATAACCAAGTAGCGATCGCTACTTCCTGGATCACGCCTACCCTTCATATACTGAGCATGACATCACATGGTATGGAATACCCCATTAGCCAGCTGGGCTGGCTGTCCTGATTATGTTCCCTCCCATCTTGTGTACCTAGCTCAGTCAGTAGGCACGGGAGCTGTCCTTGGACTAGGAGGGCACTTAGCAACAACTGAAAACATCAGTGTGTTATCAACATTCTCCTCATACTAAATCCAAAACACAGCACTAGGAAGAAATTTAACCCTCTCCCAGCCGAAACCAGGACAGTATCCACCCCTTATTCCATACCATTTACGTCGTGCTTAGGTCTCACATCTTTTTTTAATACATTTCAATTAACCACCACTATCTTTCTATATATATACACACATATATAAATATGCACGCACAGATATCATTCCCTCGGTCTATGGACTATCCCTCTAAAATGTCCACTGAGTTCATTTAGTCCATGACTTTGGGCTCCATCTGTCATAACAGTCTTTCAGGGCCGAAGAGATGGTGTGTGGTGTTGGGCTGTTGCATCCTGAAGCCAGTTCTCATTTTGGTACTGCTGCGCTCGTCCAGTTCTATCATCGTTGCACTTTGCTCGGTTTCATCGGAGTTAGTTCATTCTTCGCTAATCTGGGTGATTTTCACTGCTATACCATTGATAGCAACCATAGAAAAAATTATATACAATATCATATAAAAATTGACATAAAAATTCAGTTCATTGGCTATTTTCACCCAAAATCAAATCCCCTTGAGGTACACACCAGAATTCCCCATCCTTTCGCATCACCCACCAAGTGTACCCAGGTCCTTGAGCAAAAGCAATCCCATGGATGGGTTTTCCCTTGCCAGAGGCAGGAGTAACCCAGACTGTCTTCCCCAGCATATTTCTTATGTGCACGACAGGGACTTTATCTCCATCTACAGTACGTAAGAGTCTTGATTGGGCAGGGCCAGCTCGATTGGCAGATCCCCTGGTATTGACTAACCAGGTGGCTTTTGCTAAATGTGTGTCCCAATGCTTGAATGTCCCACCACCCATTGCTCTCAGCGTAGTCTTTAGCAGTCCATTGTATCGTTCGATTTTCCCAGAGGCTGGTGCATGGTAGGGGATGTGATAGACCCACTCAATGCCATGCTCTTTGGCCCAGGTGTCTATGAGGGTGTTTCAGAAATGAGTCCCGTTGTCTGACTCAATTCTTTCTGGGGTGCCATGTTGCCATAGGACTTGCTTTTCAAGGCCCAGGATGGTGTTCCAGGCGGTGGCATGAGGCACAGGGTATGTTTCTAGCCATCCTCTGGTTGCTTCCACCATGGTAAGCACATAGTGCTTGCCTTGTTGGGTTTGTGGGAGTGTGATATAATCAATCTGCCAGGCCTCCCCATATTTATATTTCAACCATCGTCCTCCATACCAAAGAGGCTTTACTCGCTTGGCTTGTTTGATTGCAGTGCACGTTTCACATTCGTGGATAACCTGTGCAATAGCGTCCATGGTTAAGTCCACCCCTCGATCACGAGCCCATCTATATGTTGCATCTCTTCCTTGATGGCCTGATGCGTCATGGGCCCACCAAGCTATAAATAATTCACCCTTATGTTGCCAGTCCAGATCCACCTGAGCCACTTCAATCTTAGCAGCCTGGTCCACCTGCTGGTTGTTTTGATGTTCTTCAGTGGCCCGACTCTTGGGTACGTGAGCATCTACGTGACATTCTTTTACAGTCAGGTTCTCTACCCAGGCAGCAATATCTTGCCACAATGCGGCAGCCCAGATGGGTTTACCTCTGCGCTGCCAGTTGTTCTGCTTCCACTGCTGCAACCACCCCCACAGGGCATTTGCCACCATCCATGAGTCAGTATGGAGATAAAGTACTGGCCATTTTTCTCGTTCAGCAATGTCCAAGGCCAGCTGGATGGCTTTCACCTCTGCAAACTGGCTCGATTCACCTTCTCCTTCAGCAATTTCTGCAACTTGGCGTATAGGACTCCATACAGCAGCTTTCCACCTCCGATGTTTTCCCACAAGGCGACAGGACCCATCAGTGAACAGGGCATATTGCTTCTCATTTTCTGGTAGTTTATTATACAGTGGGGCCTCTTCAGCACGTGTCACCTCCTCCTCTGGGGATATGCCAAAATCTTTGCCTTCTGGCCAGTTCGTGATCACCTCCAAGATTCCTGGGCGACTGGGGTTTCCTATTTGGGCCCATTGTGTGATCAGTGCGACCCACTTACTCCACGTAGCATCGGTTGAATGATGTGTAGAGGGGACCCTCCCTTTGAACATCCAGCCCAGCACCGGCAGTCGGGGTGCCAGGAGGAGCTGTGCTTCAGTACCAACCACTTCCGAAGCAGCTTGAACCCCTTCATATGCTGCCAATATCTCCTTCTCAGTTGGAGTGTAGCGAGCCTCGGATCCTCTGTATCCCCGACTCCAGAACCCTAGGGGTCGACCTCGAGTCTCCCCTGGTGCTTTCTGCCAGAGGCTCCAGGTAGGACCATTCTCCCTGGCTGCGGTGTAGAGCACATTCTTTACATCTTGTCCTGCCTGGACTGGCCCAAGGGCTACTGCCTGAACTATCTCTTGTTTAATTTGTTCAAAGGCTTGTCGTTGCTCAGGGCCCCATTTGAAATCGTTCTTCTTCCTGGTCACGTGATAGAGAGGGCTTACAATCTGACTGTAATCTGGAATATGCATTCTCCAAAAACCCACAACGCCTAAGAAAGCTTGTGTTTCCTTTTTGCTAGTTGGTGGGGACATGGCTGTTATTTTGTTGATCCCATCCATTGGGATCTGACGACGTCCATCTTGCCATTTTATTCCTAAAAACTGGATCTCCTGTGCAGGTCCCTTGACCTTACTTTTTTTTATGGCAAAACCGGCTTTCAGAAGGATTTGAATTATTTTCTTCCCTTTCTCAAAAACGTCTTCTGCTGTGTTGCCCCATACGATGATGTCATCAATGTATTGCAGGTGTTCTGGAGCCTCCCCCTGTTCCAGTGTGGTGTGGATCAGTCCATGGCAAATGGTAGGGCTGTGTTTCCACCCCTGGGGCAGTCGGTTCCAGGTGTACTGGACACCCCTCCAAGTGAAAGCAAACTGTGGCCTGCACTCCGCCGCCAAAGGGATGGAGAAGAACACATTAGCGATGTCAATTGTGGCGTACCACTTGGCTGCCTTTGATTCCAGTTCGTATTGAAGTTCTAGCATGTCCAGCATGGCAGCACTCAGTGGTGGCGTGACTTCATTCAGGCCACGATAGTCTACTGTTAGTCTCCACTCTCCATTAGACTTTCGCACTGGCCATATGGGACTGTTAAAGGGTGAGTGAGTCTTGCTGATCGCTCCTTGGCTCTCCAGTCAACGAATCAGCTTATGGATGGGAAGCAGGGAGTCTCGGTTGGTGCGGTATTGCCGCCGGTGCACTGTTGTGGTAGCGATTGGTACCTGCTGATCCTTGACTGTCAGCAACCCCACAACAGAAGAGTCCTCCGAGAGACCAGGCAAGGTGGACAGCTGTTTAATTTCCTCCGTCTCCAGGGCAGCTATACCAAAAGCCCACCGGTACCCTTTTGGGTCCTTGAAATACCCTCTCCTGAGGTAGTCTATGCCAAGGATGCACGGACCCTCTGGGCCAGTCACAATGGGGTGCTTCTGCCACTCATTCCCGGTTAGGCTCACTTCGGCCTCCAACACAGTTAACTCTTGGGATCCCCCTGTCGCTCCAGAAATACAAATGGGTTCTGCCCCTTTATAGCTTGATGGCATCAGGGTACACTGTGCACCGGTGTCTACGAGACCCTTATACTCCTGTGGGTCTGATGTGCCAGGCCATCGAATCCACACAGTCCAGTAAACCCGGTTGTCCCTTTCCTCCACCTGGCTGGAGGCAGGGCCCCTCTAGTTCTGGTCATAGTATCCATCTCTCACTTCTTGCAAACGTGAGTCAAGAATTTCTTCATCACAATTACAATCCAAAGTAAGATCAGCCCTTCTACTCTGTCTGGGGAACTGTTCACTGGAAACTGGACTGTCGTGAGACAGGTTTTTCCTGAGAACTGGAGCAGCATTTTTCCTGGGAGAACCCCCTTGTGTGATTGTTTTTCCTTGCAACTCACGTACACGTGCCTCTAGGATGAAGGTAGGTTTTCCATCCCACTGCCTCATGTCCTCTCCATGGTCATGCAGGTAAAACCACAGGGTGCCCCGTGGTGTGTACTTTCTATATCCTCTCTCTTGAGGAGAAAAACGCTGACTTCTAATGGCTGAGATACTGGTCCGTACAGGTGGAGAATAAGACATACCCTCTTCGAGTTGCTGGACCTTCCGGGACAGCTTCTCCACAGCCGAGACAAGGGAGGAGGAGATAGTTTCTTCAAAATCCTGAAGTCTGCTAACTAAGACATCCACCGTTGGTGCTTCTTCCTATCCCAGCCGAAACCAGGACACTTAGTTACCTAAATGTTATAGAATAAGTAGAGTTCTCTCCACTTGCCTAGGTAGGGCTAAGAGGTAAATTAGTGTAAAAGGGATGTATCATCCAAGTATCCCCGATGGTATGAATCATAACACAAAATCCCTAGTTCTAAGCAAGCAAAATACCTTTCAGAAAGTATAGATAGGTAGGTAGATAGATAGATAACTTGTTTTCACGGAATTCTGTTTAGAAGCATTCCAGTACAACTTAAGGTTATTGTTTTTTTCTCTCACTGAGCAAATTTTACCCATATTTCCCTTGCTATCCCCTTGCTTACTGCCCATGAAGATCTCAGGTCTTCCACAATATAGGAAACGACTATGAAAGAGGGCTGCAGAACTTGGTGCTCTGTTACTCTTGATACCACAAGGTTCAAGGAACTCACGGGTAGTGGTTTGCTGAAAGCTATTGAAATAGCCAGAACATTTTGGCTAAAATTTATCAAACAATAAAACCTGTTCCCTCTAAGTCAGAGTTTCCACAAAAGGTCAAAACTAATGCCAGTATTCTTCCTTACTAATGCTGTAACGTATCTGTGAATGCTACTTTTATGAGAGATTGCTCTTATATTTGGGGGTGTGGGGACGTGAAGGAAGCTGGTGTGTTTTGCTTACACAAAGGGAAGTCAAAACTACAGTAAGAGGTTTTGAACAGCAAAAAGTAATAAAAATATGCTTCTAACAGGCAAGAGGTAAAATCATGTAATCTGTAGTTATATGCTTTCCATATAATTTCCAAATGTCATCCATGTTCGGAGAGGTGAAGAGATGTAGGAAATAATATCCTTATATACTCTTTGTTAGATGCCGGTAAGGGAGTACGGGTGGAGGCAGTATTTTTTCTGTGCTTATTTATATGCTGTCAAGTTTTTGGATAAACCATAGCTTTCTATGGCATAAGCATCTGTCAATGATATACTCGCTCTTAGAACCAAGGTAATAAAATAGCAGACTGCTCATCCTCAGAAATAACACAGACCGGAATACTACAAACAGGTAAGCACATAATTTTCTATCATATATACTGGACAATTCATGTACATAACTATTTGCAGTTTGAGGGCATTAGATGTCCAAGAGCATAAGTAAATGTGTTGACTTCTCTATTTCTCATCACTTGCTAAAGATATGGTTTTTTTATTTTTGAGGAACCATAGTGGTAAAAAGGTATTAAACTAGTTCTTCTTGAAAGGACACATTATGATCTTCCTTCCTCATTTGAACATTGTTTTATACTCATAACTAATTTCACACTCAAGATCTAACATAAGCCTAAATACATGTAGCTGGAACGTAACTACTGCAAGCTGGAAGACAACAACCTTCAGGATATGCTTTTTTTCCTGTTGAATAGGCGTAAATTCTTTAAGATCTTAACTGCTGCCATGACACCATTCTGGTACAGAGGGTAAGAAAATAAATAAAGAATAAATAATAAATTTAGTATTAGCCTACAAGAAATTGAGAGGTGAGCTAGCTATAAAATGAGGACACATCAAAGAAACAACTCAAATGCCAAAACGATAACAAAATATGATTTACTTTCTTTTAAACAACTAAGACGTCACACATTAAGACTCTGAGCTTTATCGCTTGTGGAGGATTCAATCAGTTTGGATTTATTAAAAAATATAGCATATTACCTACTCAAACCATGGATTTTTTTTATTATAGAAAAAGTCTTCTGAAAGTGTCTAGGTAAAACCCTTAAAATGTAAGAGAGAAAAGGAATTTTTAAGGAGGCCCTTTAGGAAGTGCTTGCTTCCTTTTTTTAAAAAAAAAAGAGCGCATGTGCCTCTTTCACGCAGCCAGCTGTGGCTGAGGAGGGGGCACATTGCTCTCCCTTGTAAGAGGACTGACAGAGCTCCTTAATGAGCTCTTGCAAAACTGCTGCCTTTTCCAGAGCTTCTGAAGGGGTTGCTGCTCCAAGTGTGAGTATAGCTGTGGACCGAGAGCATCTCGCTGCCTCCTGATGGCTGAGGTGGCTGCCTCTCCAAGCCCTCTGCCAGTGGGCTCATCAGGAGGACCTGACAACCATGCTGAGGGAGGCCACGAGCTTGCCCATGGTATTGTCGCACTAGTCATCTGCTGACAGCGATGACTCAGTGCTTAGTCTTGCTCCCACCCCTCTTTTAAAACACTAAATTTTCTGTCTTGGTCCACCATGATCATTTTTAATATAGAGAGCGGTGGGGGTGGGCTGCAGGGGTGGTCTCTGTGAGGAGAGGCTGGGGCTGCCCTGTGCTGGACACAGCCAGTTCTAGATGGTTCCAGATGGTTCCAACAGACCCACCCCTGGGCACAGCTGAGCCAATCAGAGAAGCCGGTGGCACCTCTGTGAGAAGGTATTTAAGGAAGAGCAAAATGCTGCCCTGTGTGTGTGTGTGTGTGTAAAATCTATGCATTTAGGAAAACGGTTTGTTCAGCTGTGGAACCACAAGAACTGGAACAGTTTAACCTTGAGGTCACTGCACAGTATCGTTGCAGGGAATGTATCAGGAGTTTTAGATTTCCTTCTGTGACAAGTACAAGGATATATATTTATATATGCTGGTTTCGAAAATCAGATTTGGCCTTCCAGCTCAGATTTTTTTTAATTTCTCAAAGTGCAAGTTGTGCAATTTATGGTGCTTCCCATAAGGCAAAGACATAAATCTGTACAAGAAAGCTTCCTAAGGTTTATATAGTTCCTATGAAGTAAGTGAATCTGCTATAAAAATTTAAAGGGCTAACTGCAGTAGAAAACAGGGTGGGAAGGGGAGGAGTTCTTCCCTATGGCATCTGTCAGGGTACTGCGGCCTGTTTTAACTTTCAGACTACGTGTGCTGGTCAGCTGATGCGTAATGGAGTGTCTACATTTATATGGCTAAAATCAATATCAAGCACCACCCAATGAGATTTAAGGCTGAAAGCTAAATATTTAGTAAAGGTGGTTCAACCTGCTCTGTCCTGGTGGTTTGCACTGATTTTGAGCACTTCTGTCTGAGATAGATACATGGACAAACAAGCTTAAGGGCCCAAATGTCTGGCTGTACGCAGGCCCAGGAAAAGGTGCGCAACTGCAGGACACTGTGCAGTCTCTGAGCAGCAATGCCTTGTCCCCTCCTGGCCTGCCAGGAGGCCATGGCCAAAGGAGGGGGAGGTTGGATGGGACTGCACTGAAGGCTGCATTGGCTGCCCTACCCAGCCCATGAGCTGTGAGCCTGACCAACAGAAGACAAGGCAGAGTGGCTGAAAGGACAGGATGAGGTATTTGGCCCCATCAGGAGGAGAGGGGAAATGGATTTTTCTTTGGACTGTTTGAAAGCAATATGAGGGTGGCAGTGTCCTGGCTGCTCGTGGGGCAAGGCAGCAGGCACTGACACAGGGCTATTACAGAGCTTGTTAAGGTCATAAGATAAGCAAGATCAAGAGTGTAAAAGTACACTGAAAAGACAAAGGAAATAATAAAACACAGAAGAAAATAGGAACAGAGATGGAGGAGAAAGGTAACATCCCAATCTGATTTCTCTATTTCACTGATTTGTAAGAAGGAAAACCTCAACCCCTTTACATAAATCTTAGACTATGCCAAACAATGCCAACAGAATTCAAATGTAAAGCCAAGTATTCAGAGTTAGGAAATGACAGGAATGAGGTTGCTTGTGTAATTTTAATTCAGCTGCTTTGTGTGTATGCATTATGCTCATTTAATATATCCTTTAGTCTGTTGAAACAGAAATCCTATTAACGATCCTAACTGTTAGTATTCCCAAAATCTCGAGTCTCCCAGAAGATGGAGAGCACTCATGCCAACTTTAAAGTCATCCCTCAGCTAGAATTACACAGGTAGTGTAGCAAGGAGGAGTTAGGTTCCCCTGAACAGAATTCAGCTACTATAACTATAAAATCATCCTCTTTTTCCTTTCATTTTTCTTCCTCTTTTTCCACTTAAAACCTACTTCTGTGGCTCTTCCTATAGCCTTTATAGTACAAGCCTTTTGTTCCAGGCAGGTAGAGACTAAGTTTCCACTAGGAAATGCATACTTTCCAAGTAATGCAATACACAAGGCTTCTTAGAGGGAGGTTTTCCTTCACTGAAGATCGTCTTCCAAGCAGATCCATCCTATTCATTGAATGAGGTAGGAATTCTGTGCAAAAAATATCTACAGTCATGTAATTACTTTATCATAATGTATATACACCAGGAAGTTACAAAGTTTGCCTGTGCATCCTCAGCTGTGGAATTTCTAACCCTTGAGAGCCTAATGATACAACCTTTCAGTGCAATCTCTGAATGTCCTTAAAAAATCTGAACCATAAAAGACAAATCCCACCCTGTGGCATCATATGGTCCCATATGGGCCACCAGCAGGATGGAGTCATGTTGTTACTCGACTATTCAGAATAACCAGTACAATTTACAATTTACCACTGTTACACAGACAGCACTGGACACAGGTAAAATGCAGATTGAGCCTGTGGGTTTCACTGCTGTGTTCTGACAGCAGAGGAGTGACATGTTGGGTCCTTTACCTGCATCTAGAGGAAACGCCTGCCCTGCTGAGCACACTTCCCATCCAGTTTCACCTATCAGATTTGAACAGTTCTGCCCCCTCTATCACACCCTGTTTCACCCTCTCCTCTTTTGACTCCTCAGGTCTGTATTCTTATCTTTGACTTGCCAGTTCCAGCTTCTAAACATCAGACTTCTCTATTCACTGCTCTACCAGTCTGAAGCCTCCCTTCTACCCTCCACCTTAGAATCTCCCCATCCTAGTTTTTCATTCAATCAGTTTCCCTGCCTGTTACCTTTTTCAAGCTTCTCTCACTGGATTTTAGCCCTGGGTCTTTATCTGATCTCTGTTTCATTCTTGATTCACTGGTTCCCACTCCTTTACTTGCCATTTCTCTCTCTGGCCCTTAGTCATGGTTTCCACTTGGACTTCTGACTCTTTTCCCATAGTGTCAAAAGCTGGTCTCACTTTTTGTCAAGCTGGTCCCAGTCTCAAAGTCATCTTCTCTCTTAAGCCTGAGCTGTAGAATGGCACTAGAGCAATCTTTAGAGATTTGTAGGTAAATTTCCCAAGTGTGTGTGAAAAGTCATTGTTTTTTCAAAGTTTAGCCTGGTGGACTCGATCTTAGAGGTCTTTTCCAACCTTAATGATTCTAAACTGGACCAACCTGCCAGAGGAATGGAAGACAACTAAAAGTGAAAAAAAAAAGATATTAAGAATGCTTATGGCCAAATTTCAATTTTCTGCTTCACAGCATGAAGATGTTAGTACTTCTCAAAGGAAGATTGGACAAAATTTTCCTCACACAGACAAAAAATGATGTATATGCTGTGATGGTGTGCTCCCCCTGCCCCCGACCTGACCTTTTCCGTAACCCTGCTCAAGGGATAACCACCTGATGGATGGGATAACAACCGTGATGGATGTGTCTGGTCATGATGGATGCATCCAGCTCAAAGTGGATTCGGGGGAGACAGATAACAACACAATAGGCAATGCATCCACCTAACCACAGTGCTGGTCAATGTCTGACTCAAGCCAAATTTGGAAGAAACTAACATCTACAGTTGGTATGTAAATATGACTATGAGTCAATCATCTTACCCCCATAAATAGTGGGCAGCCCAAGAGCCCTTTGAGCTCTCCTGCACGGCAGCAGGCTGCATGCCCACGCCAGGATCTCCCCTTGCGTAGGGACGCCTCTCAAGGTTACTCCTCGAGGTTGAGAGATTCCTTGCTGCAACAGATCCTCGGTAAGTGACTAATAGCATGCCAAACTTGGAAATCTTAGCTAAGTGATATAAAGGATTGATTGCGCACATACAATCCTTTAGACATAAACTGTTGACCAAGTCTGGGACTAGGATTGAATCCAGCCGCACCTAGATTCCTCTTAAGGGAAGGAGTTTAGAAAGGAAGGGGGTCCTTTCTGAACCTTATGACTCAACAGGAGGGTCTCCCTGACATTTTTGTCTGACCCTGTCGTCTATGCAGTAAATAATCAAGTGTACCTTGCCATCGAATCTTGTTAACTCACTGTCGCATTTACTATCAAACTTTGTTAAATTGCTGTCTTACATCAATAAACATATTGCTACTTCTCTCTTACGAGTAAAGTGCATCTCTCCCTCTTACTCCATCCGCGACATATGCTAGGACTTCATTCTCAGCAGCGGCTGAAGTCCAGGTGCATGGAAACTCTGTAGAAATAGTTGGAAGTTCCAGATGTTCTTTATGGAAGGATTTACAGAAATACAGCATAATTTTCTCCAAATATGACTCTTTGAAAGTCTCAGAAAAACCCATCTCTACAAAGGAAAACTCAGGCAGAAAATTAAGCAGTTTCTTCAAATATTCAGAGAGATTCTATTGTTAGAACATCTACAAGAATTCAAAAAAAATAAGTAGAAAAGAAGGACTGCTAAAAAGAGAAGCTAATTGTTGCATACATGCACAGCCTTTATCATAACAGGGCAGTCCTCCCATCTCTCTCCATTGCCTCTCTTATATCTTCCTTCCAGCAAGGATCACATGTCTGCTCACAATTCCCTTCACCTGTTTCTGCTCTTGAATCAGCTGGTACTCATTAGGCCACCTCTTAATTCTCCACATCTCCCCCTTTTTTGTTTATGATTTTGTAGCATTGCCAAAGTCCTATCCAAAACTCCCGATTCCAGAATTCTTCTCCACACTAATTATTATAAGACAATCTCATATTCGCTAGTGAATGAGTACTTCATATACTACAAGCTTTCAGACCCTGAGAAATAATCATAAAAATATTAACCTATTATTTCAAAGATAGGAATAACAGGAAGAACAGATACGGAAATCATGGATGATGTTTGGAATTTGTTAGGAGTTCTACTAGAAATCAACTTGGTCTTGTTTGTCAGGACTGATCAAAAAGAAAAATGCCATATGATTGCTATGACTTACTCTTTCTGAAAACACAGACCATATTGTCTATAATGTAAATATGACTGAAAAAGCTTTTTTATAAGTATGTGGTTTCCCAGATGTGATCCACAGAGGACACACTAGAAAAGAAGACTCTGTGTGCAAGTACAGTTTTGCCAAGAAAGGAATGCTGTTGGAGAGGTTTCAGATCCACAATGCCATTATTGCTACATTTCAAAACTCATAAGTAAAAAATACACTGTTTTTTACAATATTTTCAGCATCTTCATCTGAAACTGCAAAAATATCTGCAAGGATTTTGGGAAGCAAAGCTGAGTAATGTATCTAGATAAACTCGGAGTACTTAGAGAGAAATGACAAGCTGACATAATCAGTCTACTGGCATAAACTGTTCTTTATGGTCAGAAAAAAACACAGGAGGAAATTGAAGCCACTAATAAACCTGACTAAGAAATGAAAGCATTACTCAGGACTCAGTATCTTTAAAAAATTCCTGTAGGAGTGTAGTGCCACAGAGCTGTGTAGGAGATATGTGATCTATTTCTGGTGGTAAGAGAATGAGATGTTGGAAGTGGGTGCTGGAAAACTAGCATTCACTGGCAACAGGAGAGAGTTAGAAATATTGGACCATAAGGCATCTCAGGAAATTATGTCATACAGTTGCTTTCAAAAGCAAATGTAGTCCTAGTTTCAGAGTACCACATTTACTTGAATATAAGGCAACACTTAAGTTTCTTCATCTATTCTGGGAGAAAAAATGGTGAATTTAAATTCTTCCAGAATCCCTCCAGCACCACCTGATAGGACAGTGAAGATTTTTCTAGACTGATGAAAATTCAGACAGAAACCTTGGGCTCAGGGAAGAGGATGCCATTTACTCTCTTCCCCTCTTTTCTCTACTTCATTTATAAATTAAACACAGATCCTGCAAGGGAAAATGATGAAGTGATCCCACATACTGAAAGAAGCATGTGTGTGGGGAGGGAGATTTGTGATTAGACAGGAGAAAGGAGGGCAAGGAAAAGGCATAAAAGAGTAGGAGGAAGGAAGAGATACAATAGCAGCAATGTATGAGACGTGAGGAAAGTGTGAGGTTCTGGCTCCCTCATCTTCAAAGGGAATAAACATCCTTGGTTTCCTTAGGGATTTTGGAATTTACACTCATCTGGTATTAAACCAAACGGCAGCTGATGTAAGGGAGCAGCAGTAGTACCCCAGCCCAGAGCCTTGGAGGAAGTGGTGTCTGCAGGCTGCGAGCCACAGGAGGAAGGATGTCTCCATTCTTCCAGCTACCTTTACCTCTCCCACATGGAGGCAGTGATGGCTGCCGTCTGAGTCCTGTGATTACTTTTCAGTCATTGTTTCTTTTGTACCCAGTGCTTATTTTGGAAGGCTACTCTTGAAGCTACCAGCTCCTTGAAGATCAACAACCTTTGGAGTGCCAGGAACAAATATTTATAGCGAGTTTATACCCATTTATTCTTTTGCCCTTCAATAGCTCTTTTTGCTCCCCTGCTTGTTTTAGCCTCACCCAAAATATTTGGAGAGCATAATAGTATGTTGTATTGGATTTTAGTTTGACAAACCAAACAAGCCAATTTTTATTTTTCTACTCTCAAATAACAGCTCTGAGGTTCCCTAAATATCCTTAGAGTTTCTATCTGGTTTTGGTGCAGCTAGAATTCCTTTTTTTGAATGTGCTGATTAGAGCTGAACAAGGAATTGCAGTTCAAATCTTTTCAGTGCTTTATCCAGAGAAATGGGATTTCCCTGTCTCTCTCACAAGCACGTTTGTCTTTTCCATAGGAATGGTAGCTCATAACCAATGTGCGATCAACCAATACAGATCTGGTTTTGCATGGAGAATACAGAGGTACCATGGAAGGTTAGTCAAAATGCAGACTCTTGTGGTGCTTCTTGCTTTTCCAGCTCTGTTCTGCTGCTGTTCAAGGACTTTGGCCAGGCCAATGGCCATGTCAATACTGAGCAGGCTTGAGATTCAGATGGCATAGCCATCTGTTTTTTTATCATCTACAGGTATCCCACCAGGAGGTTCAACCCAACGCTCCTTTCAGAGGTATTGATACTGCTGCCAAGTTTATAGGTGTTGCCCCAGCTGGTTGACCATTCAGGGCAAGGGTGTCAAAACAGGGTTTGGCAGCTCGATCGTTGGCTATGAATATACATGCCAGGAATATGCTGCTTCAGAGCAGCAAACAAGTATTTTTCCTGCACCATCCTGTGCTTTGCCCTCCCTGAAGCCATCCACCTCTTGTTTGATGGCGGCATTGCTTGGTATCTTGTGAAGTTACAGACACTGACCTGCTCATAGTTTCCATCAGGCAGCATGCTCTACAGCTCAAGACTGCCTCCATCAGGGCGCTCCAGACAAAGAAAAGTGTTCTAAAACAGCAGGGGGAAAAAAACAAAACAACCAACTTAGAGCTGAGCCTCTTGTCATCACTACTAAATTTCTCCATGTTATATTACTTCAGTCTTCGAGATGAGGTGATTGTGTATCGTTTCTCCTGTTAATGTCTATCATTTAATCTCCTAGCTTGCTTTCTTTGTATCTGCATGTACAGTTCAGCCTTAGCTGATGGAAGTCACCATGTTTTTGTACCTTATATTAATTTGGGGAATGGCAAGACAGAGAAGTGATTTCAGTAAGCTTGGCAAGCATAAACAAAGGCTTTCTCCACAAGACAAATAATGTTAACTCAACCAAAACAACCTGGAAACTGATAAAAATTGTAAAAGGGTATAACTGAGACAAAGCTTAAGGCTTAGAGAAAGCTCGGTCAGACCTGGAGGAACAGTAACAATAAATATGGAAGGGAAGTAATCAATTATGTGGAGCTGCTACACTTAACTGTAATAATCAATTAACATTGTTTAAATGAAGAATTAAGAAGAAAAAAAGATTAACCATAAGATTTACTTGGAGTGATACTTTCTTTGTCCCTACAGCTCTGTTCCCCGACCTGGGGTCTTATCTGTCCCAGTACTCATATTTTATTACTTATAGAGGAGCATGAAATATATAGGGCATTTCACAAGTCAATAAAGACACTCTTGGTATCCCACACAGGGTTGTTCTGGAGATAGCAGTTTTTCTTTGCCCCGAATCTGTTCACACCTCTGATTCTCAAGTGAACATGCAATTCTTTCCCCCAGGGCTCAGTGTGTGTTTGGTTTCTTTTATATTTTTTCTTTTACCTTCACTCTCAGGGAGTTCTGTTTTTGCACCCATGCGGTGGGAAAACATCATACTTCATGCAAGCAAAATATGTGAACAAGTTGAAAGACAGAGACAGATGGATCCATCTCTGTGATATCTAAACAAAATACTTTGGACATAATGAAATACTAAAGCATTTGCATTAGTGTGTGAGCTTGAGCTGAAAGAAGAAAACTGATGCAACAGAGTTACTCATATGTGGATTTAGAGCCTTAGTGTCTTTGTTCTTGACCTGCCGTTACTGCATCCAAAATGTCATGAGGGACTTTTAGAAACCAATGAATCTAGGCTCCTAAATACTTGACATCAAGGAATATATTTATAAGCTGTGTGTTGTTTACACTTGCCTAGACTGAATTATTTTTGATCATAGTCTCTTTCACTCTTATCACTCTTATCATATGGAAGAAAGAACTGTTGTGGATCTTCATCTTTCCCCAAACAACACTGGGGACTACCACAGTTTTACTGCTAGAAGCCTGTAAATCTAATCTGATTTTTAGTGGAAAATACATAGAGCTTCATATGTTTCAGAGTTAGCACATGAAACCCAACCAAAAATGACACTGGCAGTCCATAAAAGTAATGCAGCTTCATCATAACCATGCATGCTGTGAGCATTGCCCACAACAAACCTTAGAATGTTGCCACTCAGTCTAAAGTTTTTGTAGCTCAGTACCTTCACTTTAGGTTAAGAGGTAGTGTGTGTGTGTCCTGGTTTCAGCTAGGATAGAGTTAATTTTCGTCCTAGTAGCTGGTATAGTGCTGTGTTTTGGATTTAGGATGAGAATAATGTTGATAACACACTGATGTTTTAGTTGTTGCTAAGTAGTGCTTACTCTAGTCAAAGACTTTTCAGCTTCCCATGCTCTGCCAGGTGCACAAGAAGCTGGGAGGGAGCATAGCCTGGACAGCTAGCCCAACTGGCCAAAGGGGTATTCCATACCATATGACGTCATGCTCAGTATATAAACTCGGAGGCGTGGTCCGGGAAGCAGGGATCACTGCTCGGGGACTGGCTGGGCATCGGTCAGTGCGGGTGGTGAGCAATTGCATTGTGCATCACTCATTTTGTATATTCTATCAACATCGTCATTATTATTATTATTTTCCCTTCCTTTTCTGTTCTATTAAACTGTCTTAATATCAATCCACGAATTTTACTTTTTTTTTTCTGATTCGCTCCCCGATCCCAATGGTGGAGGGGGGTGAGGAGCAAGCGAGCGGCTGTGTGGTGTTTGGCTGCCTACCGGGTTAAACCACAACAGTCCTTTTTGACGCGCAATGTGGGGCACGAAGGCTTGAGATCATGATAGATCTGACCAAAGTGTGTTAAGGCAAATTTGTTATAAGCATTCATTATATTGGTTTAATAGTCGCTGGTCACAATGTTGATTTATTGGCTCTCAAATTTGTTGGGCTTGCTCTCAGTGTTGTATTACGTAATACCATAGTTGCAGTATATGTTCCCTGTTGTGCTGTTTATCACTGCTCAGAGCTGGGTCAAGGTTATCATTTTGCTGCACTGTGTAACACTGTTTTATGATATGATAAAATTATTGGATGTGAGTCTAATCTGGTATCTATACTCAGCATTGCCGTCACCGCTGTACCTCGGGAACCACCTCTCAAAATCTATAAATAATGACACACTTTACCTTTTCTCCTCGAACCAATTTATGGGGGAGACAGGGTGGGACACTTCCCCCGACTCCTTCACCTTCCCTTTCATATCTCCAGAAACTCCTTCTTCTTCTATCCTCTTCCTGAAGCCCTCCACAATAGTTCCTGAGAATTTTGAATATCCTTGGGATGTTCAAACCACCACGTTCCTATTGCTATGTCTCCTGAATGTGGCTCAGGTCTTGTTTAGGGTTAAACAACTATTTAGGAATACTGTCTGGAGATCAACCATGGCGACAGGCACTGCGGCTACTTCAACCCCCATGGCAGGCACTGCGGCTACTCAAATCCCCGCAACAGGCACCGCGGCTACTCCAACCCCCGTGACAGGCACTGCGGCTACTCAAACCCCAGCGACAGTCACTGCGGCTGAACCAGAGAACCAAACTGTGCCGGTATCAGTCGCCCCTATACTGAAGAAGAAATACACAAGAAAATCAGCTCGTTTAGTAAGGGATGAAGATGAACCAGGGCCATCACGAGAACAGGAGGAGGAAGAGGCAGAAGCCATAAATGAGATGGTAACCACCGGATCCCTATCCCTGAGTGAGCTACGAGATATACGAAAAGATTTCAGTCGTCGTCCAGGCAAGCACATTGTCACCTGGCTGCTCCGATGCTGGGATAAAAGGGCCAGTAGCCTGGAATTAGAGGGTAGGGAAGCCAAGCAGCTGGGATCCCTTTCCAGGGAAGAGGGCATTGACAAAGCGATCGAACAAGGGGCACAAGCCCTCAGCCTCTGGAGGCGACTCCTGTCAGGTGTGAAGGAAAGGTATCCCTTCAAGGAAGATGTTATATGCCACCCAGGCAAGTGGACCACCATGGAGAGAGGTATCCAGTGCCTGAGGGAATTAGATGTGCTGGAGGTGATTTATGATGACCTGGACAATGAACACTTATCCGAAGATCCAGATGAATTCAAGTGCACCCGACCAATGAGGCGGAAGTTTGTATGGAGCGCATCATCATCACATGGAAAATCATTGGCAATAATGACCTGGAAAGATGGAGAGGAACAAACGGTGGATGAACCGGCTGGCCAACTCCGGCAATATGAAGAAAGTCTCTCTTCCTCCCTACGGGCCTGTGTCTTGGCTGCGGAGAAACTGCTGGACATGATAGCTGAGAAACTCTCCCGGGAGTTCCAACGATTCAAAGATGATATGTCCTACTCCCCACCTACACGGGCCAGTATCTCAGCCATTAGGAGTAAGCGTCCCTCTGCTCAAGAGAGAAGGTATCGTGGGTACACGCCCAGGGGCACCCTGTGTTTTTACCTGTGTGACCACGGAGAGGACATGAGGAAGTGGGATGGAAAACCTACCTCCACCCTAGAGGCACAGGTACGTGAGTTGCAAGGAAAAACAATCACACAAAGGGGTTCTTCCAGGAAAACTGCTGCTCCAGTTTCCAGTGAGCACTTCCCCAGACAGAGTAGAAGGGCTGATTCCACTTCTGACCTTAACAAAGGGACTTTTGATTCGCATTTAGAAGAAGTGAGTAACAAATACTATCACCAGGACTAGAGGGGCCCTGCCTCCAGCCAGGTGGAGGAAAGGGACAACCGGGTTTACTGGACTGTGTGGATTCGATGGCCTGGCACATCAGACCCACAGGAGTATAAGGCTCTCGTAGACACCGGGGCACAGTGCACCCTGATGCCATCAAGCTATAAGGAGGCAGAACCCATTTGTATTTCTGGAGTGACAGGGGGATCCCAAGAGTTAACTGTATTGGAGGCCGAAGTGAGCCAAAGCGGGAATGAGTGGCAGAAGCACCCCATTGTGACTGGTCCAGAGGGTCCGCGCATCCTTGGCATAGACTACCTCAGGAGAGGGTATTTCAAGGACCCAAAAGGGTACCGGTGGGCTTTTGGTATAGCTGCCCTGGAGACGGAGGAAATCAAACAGCTGTCCACCTTGCCCGGTCTCTCAGAGGACCCTTCTGTTGTGGGGTTGTTGAGGGTCGAAGAACAACAGGTACCAATCGCTACCACAACAGTGCACCGGCGACAATATCGCACCAACCGAGATTCCCTGATCCCCATCCATGAGCTGATTCGTTGACTGGAGAGCCAAGGAGTGATCAGCAAGACTCGCTCACCCTTTAACAGTCCCATATGGCCAGTGCGAAAGTCCAATGGAGAGTGGAGACTAACAGTAGACTATCGTGGCCTGAACGAAGCCATGCCGCCACTGAGTGCTGCCATGCTGGACATGCTAGAACTCCAATATGAACTGGAATCAAAGGCAGCCAAGTGGTACGCCACAAATGATATCGCTAATGCATTCTTCTCAATCCCTTTGGCAGCAGAGTGCAGGCTACAGTTTGCTTTCACTTGGAGGGGAGTCCAGTACACCTGGAATCGACTGCCCCAGGGGTGGAAACACAGCCCTACCATTTGCCATGGATTGATCCAGACTGCACTGGAACAGGGTGAGACTCCAGAACACCTGCAATACATGATGACATCATTTTGTGGGGCAAAACAGCAGAAGAATTTTTTGAGACAGGGAAGATGTTGTGGTTTAACCTGGCATGCAGCCAAACACCATGCAGCCTCTCGCTCACTCCCCACCCCCACAGTGGGACGGGTTGGAGAATCGGGAGGAAAAAAAAAAGTAAAATTCGTGGGTTGAGATAAAGACAGTTTAATAGAACAGAAAAAGAAAAAAAAAATATATAAAAAAAGAATATACAATGTGAGTGATGCACAATGCAATTGCTCACCACCCACGCTGACCGATAACCAAGTAGCGATCGCTACTTCCTGGAACATGCCTACCATTCATATACTGAGCATGACGTCACATGGTATGGAATACCCCGTTGGCCAGTTTGGATCAGATGTCCCAGCTATGCTCCCTCCCAGTCTCTTCCAGAGCATGGAAGCTGGATGACCTTGACTAGCAGGGTACTTAGCAACATCTAAAAATATCAGTGTGTTATCAACATTCTTCTCATACTAAATCCAAAACACAGCACTAGGAAGAAATTTAACTCTATCCCAGCCGAAACCAGGACAGTATCCACCCCTTATTCTATACCATCTACGTCATGCCTAGGTCTCACATTTTCCAATACATTTCAATTAATCACCACCACCTTTCTTGTCTTTTGATATATACACACACAGATATCATTCCCTTAGTCTATGGGCCATCCCTCTAAAATGTCCATTGAGTTCATTTAGTCCATGACTTTGGGCTCCATCTGTCATAACAGTCTTTCAGGGCAGGAGAGATGGTGTGTGGTGTTGGACTGTTGCATCCTGAAGCCAGTTCTGATTCCATTATCAATGCGCTCGTCCAGTTCTATCATTGTTGCACTTTGCTTGGTTTCATCGGAGTTAGTTCATTCTTCATTAATCTGGGTGATTTTTACTGCTATACCCTTGATAGCAACCATAGAAATGATGATATACAATATCATATAGCAATTGACATCATACAATTCAGTTCATTGGCTATTTTCACCCAAAATCAAATCCCCTTGAGGTACACACCGGACTTCCCCATCCTTTTGCATTACCCACCAAGTGCACCCAGGTCCCTGAGCAAAAGCAATCCCACGGATGGGTTTTCCCTTGCCAGAGGCAGGAGTAACCCAGACTGTCTTCCCCAGCATATTTCTTATGTGCACGACAGGGACTTTATCTCCATCTACAGTATGTAAGGGTTTTGATTGGGCAGGGCCAGCTCGATTGAAAGATCCTGTGGGTAGTTAGGATCAGGCGGCCGGAAGATATCGCGCTGTACGGAAAGATAGGACCCCCTCCCCTAATAGCCAGTAGCATTTAGGTGTGAAGTAAGCAGGCGGAAATGACGTCGTAAACCCAAGGTATATAACACCGTCTTATCTACCAATAAACGCCATTTGCCGTCCACCACATTCGTGTCTGCGAGTCGATGGCCCGAGCGCCCCGGGGAGGGGGGTTGCCGTGCCGTTCCTGAACCAGGTCGCCACGCCTCACGAAGGCGACAAGTGGTGCCGAAACCCGGGAAAGCCCACCTGGAATCGGGTGAACGGTGGCCGGAGCGGCAGGACCAGCCCGGCGGGGAGGACGCTCCCGGACCAACAAGGAGGATGGAAGCTCTTGTGAAGGTCGTATTGCAATTACATAAGCAGTGGGGTATTGATTGTAAGCCCAAAGATTTTACCCTCGCCGTTGCGAGGCTTTTACACATTGGGACCATTGACCAGCCGGTCGATATCCTTCACCCTGAAGTGTGGGATAAATGTACTAAAGCGTTAGCCGAGGAGATGATGTCCTCGGGTTGTGGGAAAACCCTTAAGTCGTGGGGGAAAGTCGTACAGGCTCTGCAGAAGGCAATACAAGAACAGGAGACTTGGAGGGCGGCAAAGAACTGTTTGCTGGCCATCCCGAAATTGGGAGTCGGGGCAGCCACGCAGACTTTGCACCCCTTAGATGGTGATGATTCTGCCGAGCCTAAAGATCTGAAAGAGGGCGCCATGTCCCCTCAATCTCCGAACCCTGACCCGCTTACGGAGGCGCAGGAGAGAGCTAAATCCTTCTGGGGAGGGTTGGCTGAGGAAGCCAGGGGCGTTACGAAAAGGATAGAGTCTGAGGAAGCCCGGGCTAAACCACCGCCCTATACGCCCCAAGATGGCGCCGAGCACAAAGGGGAAGGGCGGGCCGAAGATGCCCGCGGCGGGAACTGGGAGGAGGCGCTAGCATTAACAAGCGCACATGAACGAAAAGGGGAGGAGAACGAGAAGAAGAAAGGCGGCGGGAGTGGCCATGAGGAGGAGGGGAGCATGAGTGAAGGGCAGAAAGCCAATCAGAGTGACCATCTGAAAAAATGCCCTCAGAGGGCAGGCACCCCCCCGAGCAAAGGGCGGGGCGAACCAGAAAGGAGGGGCGGGCCAAGAGGGAGGGAATGGCCCGCCCGCAGGAGAAGCGGGCGGGGCTGGAGCCCGACAAAAAGGTATCAGAAACCGGAAGCAGCCGGTCAGTCGAGTTCCGGCTCCGGATCAGACACGAGCTGGGACGAGTGGCTCGTGACTGATCCAAGCTCAGAGGAGGAGGAAATGGGAGTACACACAGTCAAAAGCCAAAACACTTTCATCCAAAATAAAAACAAAAACCTCCCCCTCACCGACTGGAGGAAAATAAAGACTGTGTGTGCCGAGTGGGTTCCATCAGCCAGGCTAGCGTTCCCGGTCCGAGTGACGGACGGGGGACAGAGGGTTTACTCGCCAGTAAACCCTAAAGATATACAAGCGATCGTTAAGTCGATTGCAGATAAAGGCCTTAATTCTGCCATGGTCTCCACTCTCATAGATGGTGTCTTTGGGGGAGACGATATGCTCCCGTTCGATATAAAACAAACTTGTAGATTGATTTTTGATGGGGCAGGGATGATCGTTTTTAAACAAGAATGGGAGGACAACTGTGCGAGACAATTAGCCCAAGTGGCCGGGGCGGATCACCCGCTGCATGGTTCCAGCCTGCAGCGGCTGATGGGTACAGACCCCACCATGATTACCCCCCAGGCGCAGGCCCAGGGCCTGCGGGCCCATGAAGTTATGACAACTACCCGCGCGGCTAGAGAAGCTATTCGCACCGCTTCTAGAGTTATTGCCAAGCCGTCGCCGTGGTCCACAATTAAGCAAAATGAAAGCGAGAGCTTTACGCAGTTTGTGGATCGCCTTCAGGCAGCGGTCGACTCCTCAACCCTGCCCGCGGAAGCGAAAGGCCCGGTTGTTGCAGATTGCTTACGTCAGCAGTGTAATTCGGCAACCAAAGAGATCCTACGATCACTGCCAGTGGGGTCAAGTATCGCAGACATGATCAAGCATGTCGCAAAGGAAGAGCATCTAGCCCCAATTCAGGTAGCTGTTCGCACTGCGATAGCTAATGTGATGGCATGTTTTAATTGTGGTCAGGCAGGCCACGTAGCGGCAAACTGCCCTCGGTTGGGGAACCCGCCCACAGCGCTCCCCCCGCGCCAAAATCGACCGAGAGGACCGTGTTGGGCCTGTGGAAAGAAAGGGCATTTCGCCAAAGACTGCAGATCTAAACACCAGGGAAACGGGAAGGGGAGAGGGCACTCGGGCCGCGCACAGCCCTCTCCCACCTGGGACATAATGCGGCCCAGTTATGCCAACCCCGGATGAGGCACAACACCCCCGAACCCGCTGCCCCCTCGAGACACGACCAACTTTATGGCTCAACCGACGATCCATCCGAACCAGTCCCTACCTCAAGGGCAGCAACAACCACCTCCTGGGGGCGAGACCCCAGGGTGGCCCTGGCAGTAAAATGCGATAGCCCGCCAGTGGTGTGGGGCATCTGTTCCCTCTGTAATATCCTAGATGACACCACCATTAGTGTCCCCTTTTTGATTGACACCGGAGCAGATGTTACAGTTATTCCCGAGACAAACTGGCCTCCGCATTGGAAATTAGAAAACGCCCCCATGGTGGGTGGAGTCGGGGGGTTAACCCGGGCTTGGAAAAGTGCTCAACTAACAGCAATCATGCTTCACACTGAAAAAGGGCCAGAGAAAACCATTACCCTCTTCCCATATGTCATGTCAGGAGTCCCACCCCTGCTGGGAAGGGACGCTCTAGCCCTTTTGAAAGCCAGGGTGACAAATTTATTGTGAGGGCCACTGCCGCACACCCACTTCCACCTATTAGACTGACGTGGAAATCGTCCGACCCAGTGTGGGTCGAGCAGTGGCCCCTGTCAAAGCCTCGAATGGACGCTCTTCTTAAGCTAGTCGACCGCGAGTTACAACGAGGTCATATAGAGCCTTCCACTAGCCCATGGAACACCCCAGTTTTTGTAATACCCAAACGAACTGGCGAGGGGTTTCGTCTCCTCCATGACCTGCGCGAAGTAAACAAGAAAATTCAACCAATGGGTCCCGTCCAAACGCTGCTACCCATGAACTCTATGATACCAGAAGGACAACCGTGTGCCGTCCTTGATATTAAAGACTGTTTCTTTTCAATACCACTGCATGAGGAGGACAAAGAGCGGTTTGCTTTTTCTGTAGTGTTCCCAAACAGCTCACGCCCCAACCTACGTTTCCAGTGGAAAGTGCTGCCTCAAGGAATGATCAACTCGCCTACTATCTGCCAAATTATAGTGGATCGCGCAGTAGCACCGGTTCGGCACAATGATCCGACTGCGACTATCATTCAATACATGGACGATATTCTAATCGCCGCGCCGACAGAAAATCAGGTGAACCAGCTAGTAACAGCGGTTTCGGAAACTTTAAAAATGAACGGGTTCGAAATCGCAGGCGCGAAAGTCAAAAGGGGACCATGTGTAACTTTCCTGGGGGTGGGGATCACCAGTTCTTACGTAACCCCCCCCCCAAATAAAAATCCATCGGAACATCAAAACACTCCATGATATGCAGCAATTGGTGGGATCCTTGCAGTGACTCCGTAACATTGTCCTGATCCCGCCTGAAATCATGGCCCCCCTATACGATCTTCTGAAAGGAAAAAACCCCTGGGAACAAAAAACTCTGACGACGGAAGCAATGAACTCTCTCGACTTTATCGACCAACAGGTATCGTCGAGCACGCTCGCCAGGTGGAACCCTGGTGTACCGCTTGATCTGTATGTACATTTCACGGAGGGCGGGGGAGTAGGGGCATTAGCCCAGGGGCCCCCTGAAAAGGCTCAACCAATACAATGGATAGTCCTGGGAAAACCATCATGTGCATTCTCTCCAGGAGTCGAGTGCCTTGGTAATCTCATCATGAAAGGCAGAAAACTCGCCCTAAGACACCTAGGCATCGAACCCACCAAGATATACCTACCCTTCCGCAAGCAGCTCCCAAAGCAATCAGTGACGATGTCAGAGTATCTAGCTATAGCTCTTGTTGGGTTTGGCGGAGAAGTCCGGTATGCTACAAAGCCCCCCTGGACTCAAATGCTAACCATTGTCGACATCGACCTCCCACAGAAGATCATGGACCGACCCCAACAGGGACCAACGGCCTTTACAGACGCATCCTCAACGACTTCAACCGCGGCGGCAGTATGGCAATCTGGAGAAAAATGGCACTGCATTAAAATGACCGACTGTGCGCTTTCAGCCCAGCAGCTAGAAGCGATGGCCGTAGTACTGGCGTGTGGACTGTTCCCAGAAGAACATCTCAATATCGTGACCGATTCGATGTTCGTGGCCAAACTTTGCTTGGCCATGGCGGGGCCCGGTGTGTCAACATCCACAACAGCCCTGATGCTGGAAGAAGCACTTTTTTCTCGAAAGGGCACCATATCGGTCATCCACGTTAACAGCCACGACCCAATCAAAGGGTTTTTCCAAACCGGTAACGACAAAGCAGACACCGCAGCGAAAGGGTTGTGGACGCTAAGGAATGCCCGTCAGCTACACGAGTCCCTCCACATCGGAGCTAAAGCGCTAGCGAAGAGATGCGGAATCTCGGTCACTGACGCAAAACATGTAGTAGCCACATGTCCCCACTGTCAGAAAACACCACTGTGGTCCAGTGGAGTCAACCCCAGAGGTCTCAAAGCCTCCGAATTGTGGCAAACAGACTTTACGCTCTGTCAGTTGCTAAAACCCCGAGCGTGGCTAGCAGTAACTGTAGATACATATAGCGGAATGATCGTAGCCACACAACACCTTAGAACCAACTCCAAAGCAACCATCCAACATTGGTTAACGGTTATGGCGTGGCTTGGCATTCCTAATCAGATCAAAACAGACAACGGTCCGAATTTTGTCTCCAAATCAGTTCAGGCATTTGCTTTGAAATGGGGTATTACCCTGACACACGGCATTCCGTATAATAGCACAGGACAGGACATAGTCGAACGAGCGAATCACACTCTAAAGTCTAAATTAGAGGTGCTGGCAAAAACAGAAGGTTTCACCAGCGCCATTCCCCCGGGAGACCAAGCACGCCTGTTAGCAACTGCTCTTTTAGCACTAAACCAATTTCCTAGGGGGGAAGAGAAAAATAGCCCCACCCAAAAACATTGGGCCACTCGGGCGCTAGAAGAAGGCCCGTTGGTCATAATCAGAAATGAGCTAGGAGAATGGGAACAAGGGTGGAGGCTAGTCCTTACAGGGCGAGGGTATGCCGCGGTCAAAAGAGATGGAACAGTTAAGTGGTGTCCGCTTAAGTCCATCAAACCAGACCTCCAGAATAAAACTAATAAAAATTGTGAGTTTCTCTCCACAGAACCGGATTATCGGACACCCTTGTAATCCGTATGCTCCGGTAGCAGGAGAAGACGACAAATCAGCAAACGTTCTGCCCACACCTGAGAGTTCTGCACCAGCAGAATCCGGACAGCGGCGACACAACCCCTATAAGCAGAGGCTACAATGTTTACACCCACAATGTATAATCTTCATTTTAGGGCTCATCACTATAGGACAAGCAGCATCAGAACACCATCCTCATCGTCCATTTAAATGGTCCCTCATTCGAGTTGAAGATCAGCACGTTATCGCTACTCAGATTACATCAAGTGCATCGAGCTTCACTGCCATTCTGTGTCAGCTTGTCCCGATAAACCCATGCTGGGAATACTCAGAATTTTATATGTGCCCCAGCTCTAATCCTGGGAAAGGTTATTGTAACTACCCTGATCAATATTTTTGCGGTCATTGGGGATGTGAGACCATAGCCCCTACTTGGATACCGGGTGACGGTAAGGATAAATACCTAAAAGTCCAGTGGGGTCCGCATAAGTGTTCTCCACCACGAGCAGCGTCAGGATGTGCAAAATGGGGGCGTGCCCCAGCACAAGGGCCAGGACGAGCGACATCACAAAAAAAGGGAGCTTGCTCATTCCTCTTTCTAAATGTTACCAACCCCCGAGAAGACGCTTGGCTTCTTGGGAAAATGTGGGGAGTAAGGTATCTAGAATCAGGGTCAGACAGAGGTGGTTTTATCCTCATAAAAAAGGAGATTGTTCCGAAAGATCCACTACCAGCAGGCCCTAACCGAGTAATTAGGCCTAACCCGGTTCCTCACCCAAAAATACCTGACCCGACAATACCTGCACCATTGCCACATAGTACTGTAAGTAGTACCGAACTTATTGTACACACCACCAGACTTACTGCACACACCGCCATAATTTCTGACCGACATTCTCTCTGGAAAATGATGCAAGCTAGCTATCAGCTGCTGAACAAAACTAACCCCAATCTTACGGAGCATTGTTGGTTGTGTTACGGAATACGGCCACCCTTTTACGAGGCTGTAGGAGTAAATAACAAGCCCATGCGAGTAAATGGTTCAAATCCAGCCCAGTGCACATGGGACATAGAAAAACAAGGGATTACATTAGCAGAAGTAGTAGGAAGCGGCGTGTGCGTGGGTAAAGTCCCAAACCATAAAAAACAACTATGTGTTAATGAGACACAGGATAAAACTCCTGCAAGGTGGTTAATACCGGCCGACAATACCAAGTGGGTTTGTTCTATTATGGGAGTTACACCCTGTTTGTCGTTGGACAAATTTGATGAATCCTCGGAATATTGTGTCCAGGTAGCTATAATCCCTAAAATCTTTTATCATTCCGAAGACTTTGTCTATGACTCACAGATTACCCCAGCACACCATCTGTCAAAACGGGAACTCTTTACAGCACTAACAGTAGCCACTCTAATGATCATAGCAGGGACGGGAGTGGGTACAGGAGTAGCATCCTTAGTGCAACAAAATAAAGAATTCAGTGCCTTGAGAATAGCAGTAGATGAGGACTTAGCTAGAATCGAACAATCAATAAGTGCGTTAGAAAGTTCAATTAGATCACTATCTGAAGTAGTGCTACAAAATCGGAGAGGGTTAGACCTAGTGTTCTTACAACAAGGAGGAGTATGCGCTGCGCTGAGAGAAGAATGCTGTGTATATGCCGACCACACTGGAATAGTGAGAGACACCATGGCCAAATTGCGAGAAGGATTGGAAAAACGAAAAAGGGAACGAGAGGCGCAGCAAAATTGGTTTGCATCATGGTTTAACCATTCACCGTGGCTTGCCACCCTGATATCTACCCTGATAGGGCCAGTAGTAACAATCATAATAGCATTGATCTTCGGACCCTGTATATTGAATAAGCTCGTGTCGTTTGCCAAGAGCCGGCTAGAACAAGTTAACATCATGATGATAGAACGCCGGCAATTGCTCTAAGAATGTTCTTGCTTAGAATTTTTTACCTACCTCTAGTTCTACCTCTAATTGCCCTGTTATTCCCTGTTACACCCTAGTTATCCCTTGCATTAGCATGCCTTATATTTTCTATTCAAGTTTATCGTATATATTTTAACGTTTTTTACCCAAGATTATGATATATATCTTTTTAAGATTTTTACATTTAGCTAGTTTCATTATGCATAGGGAGGGGGGAAATGTGGGTAGTTAGGATCAGGCGGCCGGAAGATATCGCGCTGTACGGAAAGATAGGACCCCCTCCCCTAATAGCCAGTAGCATTTAGGTGTGAAGTAAGCAGGCGGAAATGATGTCGTAAACCCAAGGTATATAACACCGTGTTATCTACCAATAAACGCCATTTGCCATCCACCACATTGGTGTCTGCGAGTCGATGGCCCGAGCGCCCCGGGGAGGGGGGTTGCCGTGCCGTTCCTGAACCAGGTCGCCACGCCTCACGAAGGCGACAAGATCCCCTAGTGTTGACTAACCAGGTGGCTTTTGCTAAATGTGTGTCCCAATGCTTGAATGTCCCACCACCCATTGCCCTCAGTGTTGTCTTTAGCAGTCCATTGTATCGTTCGATTTTCCCGGAGGCTGGTGCATGGTAGGGGATGTGATAGACCCACTCAATGCCACACTCTTTGGCCCAGGTGTCTATGAGGTTGTTTCAGAAATGAGTCCCGTTGTCTGACTCAATTCTTTCTAGGGTGCCATGTCGCCATAGGACTTGCTTTTCAAGGCCCAGGATACTGTTCCGGGTGGTGGCATGGGGCACGGGATATGTTTCTAGCCTTGCGGTGGTTGCTTCCACCATGGTGAGCACATAGCGCTTGCCTTGGCGGGTTTGTGGGAGTGTGATATAATCAGTCTGCCAGGCCTCCCCATATTTGTATTTCAACCATCGTCCCATGCACATGCATTGTGCATCACTCATTTTGTATATTCTATCATCATAATCATTATTATTATTATTTTCCCTTCCTTTTCTGTTCTGTTAAACTGTCTTTATCTCAATCCATGGATTTTACTTTTTTTTTTCTGATTCTCTCCCCCATCCCACCAGTGGTGGGTGGAGTGAGCAAGCAGCTGTGTGGTGTTTGGCTGCCTGCCGGGTTAAACCACAACAGTGAGAAATGGGAAACTGAGGAAGCTGTTGTTTTATCCTTTGTGAGGCAATCTGCCTTGCTGCTACTGGTAAGAATGATTCATGCTAGGTTTCTTATGCTTATGTTTGTTTGGAGACGGTTTCCTTTGCTATTGAATTTGTTGTCATCATCTTCACTCTTCCCATAGCTGATTACTTTTGTAGGTCAAAATGTTGAAGCAAGAGTCTGTAAAACAATTGCATGTATGAATTAAAATAACTTTTGAAAATAGTTGTCCTTACTCTGGGGAGATCACGTTGTATAGGTAAATTGTTTTGCTGTCTTTCATTCCAGCCTCTGCCTGGGTCACACATGGTCTCAGGTAGTAGAGATCTTATGAGAGGACAAACCTTTTGTTAAAGCAACATTTGTGAGCATACCATTGTTGGTTTTGTCGTGTTTTACAGTGCCATAACATCCATTGGTAAAACTTGGGTCTTCCATTTTTATGTGGGGATTGACATCTAGTATCTCATTGATATCTCCCTCTCCCTCTCATTATAGTTTAATGTGCCTCTGGTGGCTACAGCATCACTGAAGAAGGAAAATACCATGAAAATATTGAAAGTGGTCCTAGAAGTAGCAAGGAGCTGGCATGCATGTTCCACCTTGGGTATCTGTGGTGGGTTGACCCTGGCTGGACACCAGGTGCCCACCAAAGCCGCTCTATCAGTCCCCTCCTCAGACGGACAGGGGAGAGAAAATATAACGAAAGGCTCGTGGGTCGAGATAAGGACAGGGAGATCACTCACCAATTACCGTCACGGGCAAAACAGACTCAACTCGGGGAAATTAATTTCATTTATTGCCAATCAAATCAGAGTAGGATAATGAGAAATAAAACCAAATCTTAAAACACCTTCCCCCCACCCCTCCTTTCTTCCCGGGCTTAACTTTACTCCCAAATTCTCTACCTCCTCCCCCTGAGCGGCGCAGGGGGATGGGGAATGGGGGTTGCAGTCAGTTCATCACACGTTGTCTCTGCCACTCCTTCCTCCTCACACTCTTCCCCTGCTCCAGAGTGGGGTCCCACCGATGGAAGACAGTCCTTCCCGAACTTCTCCAGCATGAGTCCTTCCCACGGGCTGTAGTTATTCATTAACTGCTCCAGCGTGGGTCCCTTCCACAGGGTGCAGTCCTTCAGGAACGGACTGCTCCAGCATGGGTCCCCCACGGGGCCACAGGTCCTGCCAGCAAACCTGCTCCAGCATGGGCTCCTCTCTCTCCACGGGTCCACAGGTCCTGCCAGTGTCACCGAAATCGGGAATAAACCTCTTAACCCCAATGCAGCATTAAGAAGCAGGCATTCTCTTTATTACAGCGCTGGATGCACGGGGCATCGTTCCACCTAACGTGCATGCCGCGTGTTGCATCAGTTACAGCTTATATCGTCCTACATCATACATATACATTGGATCTCCCGGAAGAATTATACATATTCATTCTATTTCCGGGAACTAATTGTCATATTTACATAGTTATTACGCATGCGGCTTGGGTCTCTGAGGGACCTCCATGGGGGTCTTCGGTGGTCTCTGGGGGTCCCTAGTGGTGGTTGAAGAGGTTTCTTTTAGTGTCCTTTCCATGAACTCTGAGTCTTCTTTTCCATATATGGTCTTGTCTTTGCTTATCTCTCTGTTTGTAAAGTTCTCAAGTTCCTTATCTTGGTTTCAATTGGTGTCTGCTGGTTTATCTACACTCCACCAGGATGGACCATTCACAGTTGCAAATTATGTCCTTGGGTGCATTCTTGTTTGAGGCCCCTTATAACAATTCCCCCCTTTGAGACTTCCAAAGAAAGATCTCTTTGGGAGTCTCACCTACATTGCATAATTCTGATAATACTTTCAACTTTCAGGTGTGCACAATCGGGTACAACATGATGTGATCAAAGGTAAACATTGAATCATAATGCAACATAATATACATACAACAACTATGGCTATAATTATTACAAACAGTTCCTTTAACCAGGTTAGGTTTGGTAGCCAAGTTAACCAATTCCACCACGAGGAAGAGGACTCATTTTGCCTTTCCCATTTTTCCATTACCCTTTTAATTGATCCTATCCCTTTCTGCTGAGTTTCAAATCCATCATCTATGTATGTACAACATTCTTGTCCTATAAGAACACAAGTTCCTCCTTGACTAGCTAACAGATAATCTAAGGCTATACGATTTTGTAGACTTACCATTCTATTTTGGGCCATTTCATATGATGCACTGTTCATTACTTTGATAGTTTCTTTAGCTACTTCCTCTAACAGATTGCTAAGTCGATTTATCCTAGTTCCGTAGGCCGCAGCTGCACACATAGGGCACAGCGTAAAGAAAAATCTTTCCCCTTCTGTTACAACAGGTCTATTTTCTACTCCTATCTCTCTTTTCCAATGTGGTTGCCCTGATGGAAGTTGTTGTAGAACTCTAAACGGGGGCATTAACCAACCTAAATAACAGGATCCGTACCATCCTTTAGGCAACCATCGATATGCCTTTTTCCCACAAATCCAATAATGTCCTCCTCCCTCTGGTGTTTTCCATGCTCCTAATGAGGTACTTTTATCAAAAGGGTTAAAAAGCCCATCAGTATTAATATAATACTGATGTGGTGTGCCATTTTGGGCATATATTGTTACGTTAGGAGTGTTAAGGGAGAGAGTTGAATTACATGTACTGTTCCCTACCCACCAAATTCCGCTTTTCTGGAACAGGCAAATGTTTCCTCGTGCTGGTCTTGCAAGTGTTACAGCTTTAGGTATTTTTGAGTCTCCAGTAGGGATTCTCCCCTGACCTCCTAAAGTATCCTTATCACCTGGTTGTTGCATTTTATAGCTTTTACACATTTCTTGTCCTGTCAAGGGCACTGGCTTAAATGGGAATCCTGTTCCTCCTAGCATGATTTGAGAGCATATCCAGCAATTTGTTACGTTGAGTTTTTTGGCCAATTGTATCTTTGTTTCTTCATAAAGGTTGCCATGATTTATCCCCTGATTGGCTGAACAGCTAGTTAACATCATGGCTATTCCAACCAAAACACTTAAAGCTTGCTGATTAGTTTTCATGTTGATTTCTGAATTCTTATCCGAAGAGGATCTTTATCTGTCGAGATGACCTTCCACTGAGGCTCCTTTGGTGCTGATGCTGGTTTTGCTCAAGTATAGTGGATCCAGGGCTCGATTCCAGACCCTGGTTGTATTCTGATTCTCAAAAGAGCTAGTGGAAGGGCCTGTGGCCACTTTAAAGAAGTTTCCTGACATATTTTACTAATCTGCCATTTCAGGGTTTGATTCATGCTTTCCACCTTCCCACTCGATTGAGGCCTCCATGGGGTATGTAAATCCCACTTGATACCAAGAATCTTACTTAACTGTTGTACAATATCTGCCACAAAATGCGGGCCCCAATCAGAGGACATTCCTATCGGTACCCCAAACCTTGGTATATTTTTTTGAGTAATAGCTTAGTTACTTGTCTAGCTTTGTTGGTGCGGGGGAGGGCTACAATTGGTGTCTGCTGGTTTATCTACACTCCTCCAGGATGTACCATTCACAGTTGCAAATTATGTCCTTGGGTGCATTCTTGTTTGAGGCCCCTTATAACACCAGGAGCCTGCTCCAGCGCGGGCTCTCCATGGGGTCACAGCTTCCTTCGGGCATCCACCTGCTCCAGCATGGGGTCCTCCATGGGCTGCAGGTGGATATCTGCTCCACCGTGGACCTCCATGAGCTGCAGGTCGATATCTGCTCCACCGTTAACCTCCATGGGCTGCAGGGGGACAGCCTGCCTCACCATGGTCTTCACCACAGGCTGCAGGGGAATCTCTGCTCTGGCACCTGGAGCACCTCCTCCCCCTCCTTCTTCACTGACCTTGGTGTCTGCAGGGTTGGTTCTCTCACATATTCTCACTCCTCTCTTCCGACTGCTGTTCTGCAGCAGTTTTCACCCCCTTCTTAAATATGTTATCACAGAGGCGCTACCACCGTCGCTGATTGGCTCAGCCTTGGCCAGCGGTGGGTCCGTCTTGGAACCAGCTGGCCCTGGCTCTATCGGATATAGGGGCAGCTTCTGGCATCTTCTCACAGAAGCCACCCCTGTAGCCCTCCCCCGCTACCAAAACCTTGCCATGCGAACCCAATACAGTATCCCAATGCCATTGGCATTGTCTAGGAGTAGTTATACCTAATATTTATAAATTCAGGAAAACTCAGAGAGTTAATGGAAATATTTGCTGAACCTAAGATGAGGTAGGTGCCTAGCAGGGTAGTAGATAGTGCTGGAGCTTGGCCTACTCTGTTGAATTAGAAGCAGCAACACATGCTCTCTGTTTGCATGGTACCATTGAAGGACTGAGCCAAAAACAGTAGGATCTGGCAAGCTCATGGTGCTGGCTGTTTCTTTGCAATACTACTAGCATGGATGTGCTGGAATCTACATTTTTTTTTGCAATTTTAGAATATCTGCTGCGTTTCTTTCCTGTTTAGCCAGTAACGCTGTCGGGTTTGAAGTGTTTGCAAAGCAGGGGGATGCAGGCATGTGTTTCAGACACGGGACCAGCTGCCTTTGGAGTCGGGCACCCTGCCATTCCCACGCCCCAGAGGGCTAGAAAATTGCCGCAGCCGCCTTTCGCGGTGGGCTCCGCGCCACCTTCACCCGCGGCTCTCGGGCGCAGGAGCTCACATCCGGCTCTCCCGTCCGAACCGCAGGCGCACAGCTGCTTCCGCGGCACCCGGGGCGGACGCGGGGCGCGGCGGCGGGCGCGCGCGGCGTTGCCGTGGAGACGGCGCCGCAGGGGGCGGAGGCGGGAGGAGGTGGTCCGGACGCCGCCAGCGCCCCGGAGAGACGCACGGAGGCAGCCGCGCCGCGGCGCGCCCCGAACCCTCCCCCCCGCCGCCATTCCCTATTATAGAAGCGCTTCCGGTGGCGTGGACCACTCTGACATCATCCCCCGCACCCCGGTGACGTCAGCGCCGGGAGCGGTGCGTGACGTCGGTGCGTAGGGGAGCACGGTGACGTGTGCTATTTAAAGCTCCCCGGGTGGAGGATGGAGGCAGAGTGAGCAGGTGTCGTCGCGAGCAGTAGCGAGCTGGCTGTTTGTGGCAGCGTGCGCGGTGGACTGTTAGGGCCCTCCCCTCCCCTCCCCTCGGACGGAGGCGTGGGCTGCAGGCGTGGTGGCTGCGCCTGCCCACCGCGAGGGGGCGGGCAGAGGCGTGAGGCAGAGGATGCGAGCGGGCAGAAGCAGCGGCTCGAGGGCGCTGGAGCAGCCGGGTACCGCCTGACACGGAGCTCGCTCCCTCCCTCCGTTCCACCGGCGGGGCTGAGCCCGCGGCCCCGCCGCAGAGGAGCGCGGGCTCGGCGGCCCCTCCCGCTGGCAGTGACCGACCCGCCGCGCCCCAGGACGATGCCCGCCCGCTCGCCGCAGAAGAAGGCGTGACGGCGAGGAGCGGACCCGCCGTCGCGGGAAGGAGGAGCGGCGCTCCGCATCTCTGCAGCCGGGGGTGGGCGGATCGGGGAGCGCGGCGCCCCGGTGCCCGTGGGGGACGCGCGGCCGCCGCTAGCCGCCGTACGCCGAGAGCCCGATGCCAGCGCCGGTGCTGCGGCTCGCTCTGCCTCCTCGGGAGAATGCATTGGTGCCCGCTACGCTGCTGGCGGGGGTGCTAGGAGGAGCAGCGGCGTGGAGCCCTGTGCGCACCGCCTGCCCTATCCCGCTCCGCCTCTGAGTCGCACGGAGCCTTCGGCGGCCGCTCACCTGGCGAGAAGCGCCGCAGCCGCCGCCAGCCCCTCGCGGAGAAGACGAGTGTCTTCCCATCCGCCCGCAAGAGGGGACCCGTCTGCCCCCGGAGCCGCCGCTGCCGCCCGCCCGAGGGCCGGAGCCGCTGCCTGCGGGCGCCTGGCGAGGCCGGCGGCCATGGGAGCCCGGCCCGCGGGGGGCGCTCCCTAGCGCGCGGGCGGCTCCGCTCGGCCCGGCAGCTGCGAGCCGGAGGCGCGGCGAGCCCAGCCCAGCGGACTGCCGCCGCCACGGGGCTGCGGAGCTGCCGTTGCGGCGAGGCGCGGCGAGGAGCGCCCCGGGGACGCGGCACCACCGGTCGTCATGGGGTAAGGATGTCGCGGGGGCCGCCGGGGCGGGGGGGCGGAAGCGGCTGCCTGCGCGAGCTGTTGCTGTTCAAGCAGGCGCTGCTGAATGCGCACGGAGGCGAGCGGTTTTACTGGCTGGGTGCATAAGGAGCAGGAATCCTGCTGCGATCGATGCTGTGCATCAACCTGATGAAAGAAAAGCGGTGCGCACCGTGATCTGTAGAGGTTTGCCTCCACCGTAGCCACATCAGATCGCTGGAAGAGCCGCCTTGGCTTCCAGATCCCCACCGTGAGGACCTTCCCCTGGTCTTTTAGGGGTGGTCAGTCCTGAAAACGACTGCTTTAAGCTCAGTGTGACAAGGTGAAACTTAAGAGCAGCGAAGGCTAATTTTAACTCTTCTGGAGTCTTCAAAGGATATAAAACAAGGTGTGAATTTCCCAATATAGTGAAGAAGGCTCTAGAGAAATCTGCTTTACAGTAGGTCCCCTAAGTAAATTGGGACATCCACTTGAAGCTTTAAGGAAATTAAAAGAAACAAAATCTTTAAAATGAACCTGATCACATCTAATTTAGTAGCTATAAAAGTGATATAGATACCTGTGAAAACTTTCCACAGTTGTATTCTTAGTAATTTGTATAGTGAGATGAAAAAATAAACCTTGTGCTTGCCTGATAACCTCTGAATAGAATGGAAACTCATCCGTGTTCAAAAGCAACAGAAATCCAGTATGATTTGGCTAACTGCAAGGTGGAGGCAGACTTTTAATGCATTAACAAGATGCTGGTTTTGTAAGACTTTATGACATAGTTCAGAGTATAAAAGTTATAACTCGTCCTTTGTATTTTGGTCATTCAGGAATTCGAATGTGAAATTGATCTAGTAATATGGAAATTAAGTGTCTCTTTCCTCAAGCTGTTAAGGACACTTGGAATTCTCCAGTTTATTAACTTCCTTGCATGTAGGGTGATAACAGCTGCGTCCTTGGCTCTGTCCTAGTCACTGGGGCTCACTGTACAAGATGTAGGAAGGAATGACTTCTTAGGCTAGCTTTTATTTTCCTGTTGTCTTTCCTTCCATTTGAAAAAAAAAAAAAATCCCAAACAGAATAAACCCAAGCTTGCAACTGTCTACATATTCAAGAAAGTGATAATGTGTTTCAAAAACCTGGCAAAAGGCTAAATGATGTTATAGTGTTTTTGGGATATATTCTTAAAACTGCTAAGCAGATACAGAATTATGTAGCTTTTTAAATTCAAATAATGGAAAACATTTCATTTATTTAAAATCAGTATTGTGTTTGTAGATATGTCAGTTAAGTGTATTGTATTACAAATACAGAAAACTGTTGAAGAGGAGTAAACTCTGTACTTTCTCCAGAATTAAACTGAGCACTTCTGAAAAAAAAAAACCTGACTTACAAAAAAAAAAAAAATTCCTTAATTTCTCCATTTCATAAACTCCAGTACTGTTAGTGTTTTAGCATGGTAGCTTCTTAATGAACAGTGCAAAACAATATCTGTAGAGGGAGTGGAAATAATCCTGAATACTGAAGGACTACAAAAATTATTTGGAGAAAGGGTGTAAAGTTGGTGTCATGACTCTTAAGTATATCTTGGCATGTTAAGGTCAAGAAGACAAAACTTGCAAATATTTTGAAGACTATTTAGACAGTACACACTGGGGTATTGCAATATAGCATTCCTTTGCAGACTATCTTAACAAGGTGGTCAAAACCAGCAATGTAGGTATGTGTTACTGATAAGCTCTCTGCTCTCTGAGTGAGTGAGCGCATCCAAGCCAGGGCCAGCACCAGCTCTGTAGATCTGTGGTTAAGTATCAGATGTTTGCTAATGTTCAGAGCAGGGGTCTTGTTTCAGTAACTATTTTGTATTAGCATCTAAATGCAATTGCCCATGGATTTCAGACTATTTCTAGACCAAGATGTACTGGACTGTTAACACTGCAGTTATAAAAATAGTCTAGAAGCAAATTGCAAAATGATTGATAATCCATGTACCTGGCCACACAAGGGTCAGTGTACTATATTCAGTATTTAATGGGTACTGCTATCCTACATAAGCTTGTACAGTGAGCTTGTAGTACCTGGCTGGTGGAGAGTTTACCTATTCCAATGGTCAGAATGCAGAAAACTTGGGATGGGGGAGAGGAATTGGCATACCAAACCAGCAGTGGCTTAGTCTCATTTGTTATAGTGAAGAATTCACTGTTCTGCCAGGGTAGTTGTTGTGGTTTAACCCCAGCCAGCAAAAATAAACCCCACGCAGCCGCTCGATCACCCCCCAACTCCAGTGGGATGGGGGAGAGAATCGGGAGGGCACAAGTAGGAAAGCTCCCGGGTTGAGATTAAAATAGTTTAATAATTGAAATAAGATGAAGTAGAACAGTAATAATAACAATGAGAACAACAACAATAACAGAATATACAAAGCAGGCAACGCACAATGCAACTGCTCACAGACCGCGTGTCACGAACAGGGGGCAAGCCCCCCCACACACCTGGTTTTTATACTGAGCATGATGTCACATGGTATAGAATACCCCATTGGCCAGCTGGGTCCACCACCCCGGCTGTGCTTCCCCCCTCCCGGTGCAAGCATCACTCAGCAACAGCCAAAGCATCAATGGGCCATCAACGCTCCTTTCACACCAAACCCAAAACACAGCACACCCCCCAAGCTACTGGGAAGAAAGTTAACCCTGTCCCAGCCGGAACCAGGACAATATCCACCCCTTATTCTATACCATCTACATCATGCCCAGGTCTCACATTTTCCCATACATTCCAATTAGTCACCACTACTTTTCCTGTCTTTTGATATATACGCACACAGGGATATCATTCCCTTAGTCCATGGGCCATCCCTCTACAATGTACGTTGAGTTCATTTAGTCCACGACTTTGGGCTCCATCTGTCATAACAGTCTTTCAGGGCAGGAGAGATGGTGTGTGGTGTTGGACTGTTGCATGCGGAGGCCAGTTCTGGACGCTCGTCCGGTTCTATCATCGTTGCACCTTGCTCAGTTTCATCAGAGTTCATCCTACATTAATCTGGGTGATTCTTACTGTAATACTGTTAATATGGCATATGGTAACCACAGAAGTGATGACATACAGTACTATGTAATAACTAACATCATACAATTCAGTTCATTGGCTATTTTCACCCACAATTAAATCCCCTTGAGGTACACACCGGACTTCCCCGTCCTTTCGCATTACCCACCAAGTGAACCCAGGTCCTTGAGCAAAAGCAATCCCACGAATGGGTTTTCCCTTGCCCGAGGCAGGAGTAACCCAGACCATCTTCCCCAGCATATTTCTTATGTGCACGAAAGGGACTTTATCCCCTTCTACAGTACGTAAGGGTTTGAATTGGGCAGGGCCAGCTCGAGTGACAGATCCCATGGTGTTGACTAACCAGGTGGCCTTTGCTAAATGTGTGTCCCAATGCTTGAATGTCCCACCACCCATTGCCCTCAGTGTTGTCTTTAGCAGCCCGTTGTATCATTCAATTTTCCCAGAGGCTGGTGCATGGTAGGGGATGTGATAGACCCACTCAATGCCGTGCTCTTTGGCCCAGGTGTCTATGAGGGTATTTCGGAAATGAGTCCCGTTGTCAGACTCAATTCTTTCTGGGGTGCCATGTTGCCACAGGACTTGTTTTTCAAGGCCCAGTATGGTGTTCCGGGCGGTGGCATGGGGTACAGGATATGTTTCCAGCCATCCGGTGGTTACTTTCACCATGGTGAGCACATAGCGCTTGCCTTGTCGCGTTTGTGGGAGTGTGATATAATCAATCTGCCAGGCCTCCCCATATTTGTATTTCAACCATCGTCCTCCATACCAGAGAGGCTTTACTCGCTTGGCTTGTTTGATTGCAGCGCATGTTTCACATTCATGGATAACCTGTGCAATAGCGTCCATGGTCAAGTCCACCCCTCGATCACGAGCCCATCTAGATGTTGCATCTCTTCCATGATGGCCTGAAGTGTCATGGGCCCACAGAGCTATCAATAATTCACCCTTATGTTGCCAGTCCAGATCCACCTGAGCCACTTCAATCTTAGCAGCCTGGTCCAACTCCTGGTTGTTTTGGTATTCTTCAGTGGCCCGACTCTTGGGTACGTGAGCATCTACGTGACGTACTTTTACAACCAGGTTCTCTACCCGGGCAGCAATATCTTGCCACAATGCGGCAGCCCAGATGGGTTTACCTCTGCGCTGCCAGTTGTTCTGCTTCCACTGCTGCAACCACCCCCACAGGGCATTTGCCACCATCCATGAGTCAGTATGGAGATAAAGTACTGGCCATTTTTCTCGTTCAGCAATGTCCAAGGCCAGCTGGATGGCTTTCACCTCTGCAAACTGGCTCGACTCACCTTCTCCTTCAGCAGTTTCTGTGACTTGGCATATAGGACTCCATACAGCAGCTTTCCACCTCCGAGGCTTTCCCACAAGGCGACAGGACCCATCAGTGAACAGGGGATATTGCTTCTCATTTTCTGGTAGTTTATTATATAGTGGGGCCTCTTCAGCAAGTGTCACCTCCTCCACTGGGGATATGCCAAAATCTTTGCCTTCTGGCCAGTTCGTGATCACCTCCAAGATTCCTGGGCGACTGGGGTTTCCTATTCAGGCCCGTTGTGTGATCAGTGCGACCCACTTACTCCACGTAGCATCGGTTGCATGATGTGTAGAGGGGACGTTCCCTTTGAACATCCAGCCCAGCACCGGCAGTCGGGGTGCCAGGAGGAGCCGTGCTTCAGTACCAACCACTTCCGAAGCAGCTCGAACCCCTTCATATGCTGCCAATATCTCCTTCTCAGTTGGAGTGTAGTGGGCCTCGGATCCTCTGTATCCCCGACTCCAAAACCCTAAGGGTCGACCTCGAGTCTCCCCTGGTGCTTTCTGCCAGAGGCTCCAGGTAGGGCCATTCTCCCCGGCTGCGGTGTAGAGCACATTCTTTACATCTTGTCCTGCCTGGGCTGGCCCAAGGGCTACTGCATGAACTATCTCCCATTTCATTTCTTCAAAGGCTTGTCGTTGCTCAGGGCCCCATCTGAAGTCGTTCTTCTTCCGGGTCACGTGATAGAGAGGGCTTACAATCAGGCTGTAATCTGGAATATGCATTCTCCAAAAACCCACAACGCCTAAGAAAGCTTGTGTTTCCTTTTTGCTAGTTGGTGGGGACATGGCTGTTATTTTGTTGATCACATCCATTGGGATCTGACGACGTCCATCTTGCCATTTTATTCCTAAAAACTGGATCTCCTGTGCAGGTCCCTTGACCTTACTTTGTTTTATGGCAAAACCGGCCTTCAGAAGGATTTGGACTATTCTCTCCCCTTTCTCAAAAACTTCTTCTGCTGTGTTGCCCCATACAATGATGTCATCGATGTATTGCAGGTGTTCCTGAGCCTCACCCTGTTCCAGTGCAGTGTGGATCAGTCCATGGCAAATGGTAGGGCTGTGTTTCCACCCCTGGGGCAGTTGGTTCCAGGTGTACTGGATGCCCCTCCAAGTGAAAGCAAACTGTGGCCTGCACTCTGCCGCCAAAGGGATGGAGAAGAATGCATTAGCAATATCAGTTGTGGCATACCACTTGGCTGCCTTTGACTCCAGTTCGTATTGGAGTTCTAGTATGTCCGGCATGGCAGCACTCAGTGGTGGCGTGACTTCGTTCAGGCCACGATAGTCTACTGTTAGTCTCCACTCTCCATTGGACTTTCGCACTGGCCATATGGGCCTGTTAAAGGGTGAGCGAGTCTTGCTGATCACTCCTTGGCTCTCCAGTCGACGAATCAGCTCATGGATGGGAATCAGGGAGTCTCGGTTGGTGCGATATTGCTGCCGGTGCACTGTTGTGGTAGCGATTGGTACCTGTTGTTCTTCGACCCTCAACAACCCCACAACAGAAGGGTCCTCCGAGAGACCAGGCAAGGTGGACAGCTGTTTATTTTCCTCCGTCTCCAGGGCAGCTATACCAAAAGCCCACCGGTACCCTTTTGGGTCCTTGAAATACCCTCTCCTGAGGTAGTCTATGCCAAGGATGCACGGACCCTCTGGGCCAGTCACAATGGGGTGCTTCTGCCACTCATTCCCGGTTAGGCTCAGTTCGGCCTCCAACACAGTTAACTCTTGGGATCCCCCTGTCACTCCAGAAATACAGATGGGTTCTGCCCCTTTATAGTTTGATGGCATCAGGGTACACTGTGCACCGGTGTCTGCGAGAGCCTTATACTCCTGTGGCTCTGATGTGCCAGGCCATCGAATCCACACAGTCCAGTAAACCCGGTTGTCCCTTTCCTCCACCTGGCTGGAGGCAGGGCCCCTCTAGTTCTGGTCATCATATTCGCTATCCACTTCTTGTAAGTATGAATCAGAAGTCCCTTTATTAAGGTCAGAAGTGGGATCAGCCCTTCTACTCTCTCTGGGGAACTGCTCAATGGAGACTGGAGCAGCAGTTTTCCTGGAAGAACCCCCTTTTGTGGTTGTTTTTCCTTGCAACTCATGTACCCGTGCCTGTAGGGCTGAGGTAGGTTTTCCATCCCACTTCCTCATGTCCTCTCCGTGGTCACGCAGGTAAAACCACAGGGTGCCCCGGGGTGTGTACCCACGATGTCTCCTCTCTTGAGCAGAGGGACGCTTGCTCCTAATGGCTGAGACACTGGCCCGTGCAGGTGGGGAGCAGGACACATCCTCTTTGAGTTGCTGGACCTCCTGAGACAGTTTCTCCACAGCAGAGACGCAGGCCCGTAGGGAGGAAGAGAGACTTTCTTCATATTGCCGGAGTTGGCCAGCCAGTTCATCCACTGTTTGTTCCTCTCCATCTCTCCAGGTCATTACTGCCAATGAGTTTCCATGTGACGCTGGTGCGCTCCGTACAAACTTCCGCCACATGGGTCGGGTGCATTTGACTTCATCTGGGTCTTTGGATAACTGCTCGTTGTTCAGGTCATCATAAATCACTTCCAGGACGCCTAATTCTCTCAGGTACTGGATACCTCTCTCCATGGTGGTCCACTTGCCTGGGTGGCATATAACATCTTCCTTGACGGGATACCTTTCCTTCACGCCTGACAGGAGTCGCCTCCAGAGGCTGAGGACTTGTGTCCCTTTTCCAATCGCTTTGTCAATGCCCCCTTCCCTAGAAAGGGATCCCAGCTGCTTGGCTTCCCTACCCTCTAATTCCAGGCTACTGGCCCCGTTATCCCAGCATCAGAGCAGCCAGGTGACAATGTGCTCGCCTGGACGACGATTGAAGTCTTTCCGCATATCTCGCAGCTCACCCAGGGATAGGGATCGGGTGGTTACCATCTCATTTGCGGGTTCTGCCTCCTCCTCCTCCTGTTCTCGTGATGGCCCTGGTTCATCTTCATCCCTTACTAAACGAGCTGATTTTCTTGTGTATTTTCTTTTTTGTATAGGGGCGACTGATACCGGCATGGGTTGGTTCTCTGTCGCAGGGGGAGAGTAGCTGCCATGCCTGCCGTGGGGGGTGAGGGAGCTGCTGTGCTTTCTGTGTGGGGTGGTGTAGCCACAGGGCCTGTTGCTTTGTCATCAGCTGCAGAGACGTTTCCTTCCCCTTGGGGGTTCTGAGTGGTGTTAAACAGGGCTCCATAGGCATGGGCCAGGCCCCAGCACATTGCAGTGATTTGCGTCTCCCTAGAATGGCCAGGGTGACAGCATACTTTTTCCAAATATTCTACTAATTTTTCAGGGTTCTGCACTTGTTCAGGGGTGAAGTTCCAGAACACTGGGGGTGCCCATCGTCCTAGGCATTTGCCCATGCTATCCCAGTCACCCTGCCACTCATAACTATCCAGCCTTGGGGCAGATCTCTGGATGACATTCTTAAATTGTTTACTAACCTTGGATAAAACCAAAACAATATTCCCAAGGAGTACCAATAGATGTATCTTAACTACCCAGGGATGTTCAAGGTACTGGCAAGTTATTTTAACAAAGGAGATGACATCATAGAGAAAGGTAGCGAGGGTGCCATTCTCTATTTCCTCCATAAACAATCTCTCAGAGGAAAAGGTGTAATTGCTAATGGTCTCCATGAGGTGGTACCCGAAATACAGAAACGGCTTCATTACGAATCCCAAATACCAGATAACCCCCAATGCCAGCGTTTTAGTAACAAATCTCCCAGGCAAAACATCATTAATCACTGCAGAGCACAGCAGACTACAAAACCCAACTCCAGTCTTTAACAGGTACAGTAAAAACAGGAGCATGGCGCAGAATAAATTAATATGTTAACAGATATAAATTCCTTAATATGTTTTAATTAATCTGTCGTTATCTCAACCCTTCACTGCCCCACGTTGGGTGCCAAAAAGGACTGTCGTGGTTTAACCCCAGCCAGCAAAAATAAACCCCACGCAGCCGCTCGATCACCCCCCACCTCCGGTGGGATGGGGGAGAGAATCGGGAGGGCACAAGTAGGAAAGCTCCCGGGTTGAGATTAAAATAGTTTAATAATTGAAATAAGACGAAGTAGAACAGTAATAATAACAATGAGAACAACAACAATAACAGAATACACAAAGCAGGCAGTGCACAACAGAACCGCTCACCGACCGCCGACCGTGTGTCACGAACGGGGGGCGAGCCCCCCCACACACCTGGTTTTTATACTGAGCATGATGTCACATGGTATAGAATACCCCATTGGCCAGCTGGGTCCACCACCCCAGTTGTGCTCCCCCCTCCCGGTGCAACACCACCCAGCAACAGCCAAAGCATCAATGGGCCATCAACGCTCCTTTCACACTAAACCCACAACACAGCACACCCCCCAAGCTACTGGGAAGAAAGTTAACTCTGTCCCAGCCGGAACCAGGACAGTAGTTCAGCCTGTTCGGCTCATTGAATACCATCAGGCAAGCCAGGTAATCATGCACTATGTATGCGGTGAATACCAAGCTATGGGTGACTGGTCTCTGAAGCTGTGCTGCTATTAAATATTTGTTTTCAGAAACTTGAGAATGGTCTATAGGGTCCATCAGTTTAGGAGCCGCTCTTAGTGCTATATCCCATATGTCTGTGGGTGTCCCTCATATCACAGGAGAAGGCAAACAAATCAAGCCCTGGGGATTGTACAGGCCAGGCACTCTAGCATAGGATGTCCACCTGGCAGTCTCTATCTCTCTCCCTCTCTCCTAGTTCCTCATCCCTGTTGCATAAAGACAAGTTCCTATCAATAGTCACTGTTGAGTGATATACCCATTTATTTGTGTGTGCCTTTCTGTTGGGTTGACCACACTGAATATAGTGTTCTTCAATAGGAAAACATTGATTTTTTTTTTTTGTGTGTAAATAAGGTGACCTCAGTATGTTCTGTCCCAGTTCATAATGTCTCTTTTGTATTGCCAGTACTGAGAAACACAAAATTTGTCAGTATTGCGCAATTGGTTGTCTTTGAGCAGAGGTTTGATTATATTAAAAATCCTCAAGAAATAGATCTTAAGTAAACATACTCAGTATGTGTATTGGTAGCCCAGATTATTGTATACATTGACCAGGTAAATTCTGTGTTGAAAGCTGCGAACCATCACCTTATTTTACTGGTCGTTGGTACTGGTTTTACTTTCTAGCAGGGGAATTAGAGGTTAGTATTTGTGGACTATGATGCAGTCATTGCTCAGGCTGGAATGAATACATTTCATGCTAGAAGCAGTATGGAAACTGCACAGTCATGAATTCTAGTAAAGTTGAGAATTTGGTGTCCTGTTAAACTTAATCTTTTGGATTAATTCCTGGTTTATTAATGAGTAGTCTCTCTGTAACTACTTTCCTGTATGGTCTTCTGTGCTGCGGACAAGTATCCAAACTCATCTTACTAGCTTTTCCCTTCACTCTTTACCTTATAATTCCTCATCATGCAGCAAAGCTTCTGTAAGATGTGCTTGTCTCTATCATGTCATGTTAATCAAGGTGTCCTTTTATAAAGACTTTAGCTTCTCTTCACTTTTCTTGGACTATATTTAGTATGTTATCTTCATAAAGATGGTTATGATATGTGTTAATTTGAGATGGCAGATTTAGAATACTAGGGTTCTTAAGTTGGCTAGAGAATATTGTGGAAGATGAGTATTTTAGGATGTATTTATTAGCATTGTAGTTACTAAAAATAAGTATTTTAATTTAATTTTTGGTAGTTAGGGGAAAATGGCTGTTACTGGTTGATCCACTCCTAGCTCTTACCCTTGTTGAAGGATGGGGAGTTAGTCAAATGCGTTTCTTTAAAGTGTTCAGGATGCAGAGTCCCATTTTGAAGAGAGGATACTGTAGTTGTAGGGGAATTGACAAATCATGCTAATTCTAAACTCTAGGATATAATAACTTTTACAAAGTGTGCTGGTTTTGGCTGGGGTAGAGTTAATTTTCTTCAGAGTAGCTAGTATGGGGCTATGTTTTGGTTTTGTGCTGAAAACATTGTTGATAATACAGGGATGTTTTTGTTACTGCTGAGCAGTGCTTACACAGAGTCAAGGCCTTTTCTGCTTCTCACACCACCCCGCCAGCGAGTAGGCTGGGGGTGCACAAGAAGTTGGGAGGGGACACAGCCGGGACAGCTGACCCCAACTGACCAAAGGGATATTCCATACTGTATGATGTCATGCTCAGTATATAAAGCTGGGGGAAGAAGGAGGAAGTGGGGGACGTTTGGAGTGATGGTGTTTGTCTTCCCAAGTAACAGTTACACGTGATGGAGCCCTGCTTTCCTGGAGATGGCTGAACACCTGCCTGACGATGGGAAGTAGGGAATGAATTCCTTGTTTTGCTTTGCTTATGCGCGTGGCTTTTGCTTTCCCTGTTAAACTGTCTTTATTCAACCCATGAGTTTTTTCACTTTTACCCTTCCAGTTCTCTTCCCCCCATCCTGCTGTGGGGGAGTGAGTGAGTGGCTGTGTGGTGCTTAGTTGCCGGCTGGGGTTAAACCACAACACAAAGCCAGTTTGAAGCTTTAAAATCTAAAAATACATGAAAATCTATACTGTTTGAGCATATGGGATAGACAAATCTTGCTGTGGAAATTGGTTTGCTACCTGTTGACTTGCTTTTTTTAGGTGTTTCCAAACCAAAGTCTTGTCCTTAAACTTTTCAGTTTCCTTTCCCTAGCTGGGTAACAAGACATTAGCACTATAAAGCTTTTAGGAGCCAGAAGTATTGTTAACCATTGAATTTGACCTGACTCAGGTTCTTTAACCTGTCTTTTTCCCCTCCCACAAGGCTTAATGATAGCTCTCCCAAAACTTTGTCTTAGCAACAGTTCCATCAGCTGTGCTCCTCTGACACAGAAATATTGCAGATAATAGAGCAGAAGGTACAGCTTCTTGGCAGTAGTTTAGTGTTACTGCAATTCCTGGTCATGTTGCTATCTCAAGGGTAAAATGAGATGCTTATTGTGGGAAAGCAATGGCAGCAAAGTAGTTCATGCTGTCTTCTGTAGCAGTGTGCAGAGTGTAACAAAACCAGATCAATGTTACTTACTATAGATAACACCCACAAAACTTGATTTTCTGAAAAAAGTTAGTAAGGTATAAATACCTAGACAGATGTACTGTATGTGAATCAGCTTGAAATGGTTAATAAACTACTTTGTCAGGCAGCAATGCATGGAGACCTCTACCATGTTTAAATTATCTACTGTCACAGTAGTTTTATGAGCATGAGAAATCTAAAACAGCTATTCTGGCCTGGCAACACATAAATGTGTGTCCTGAACGCCATGGGGTATGATTTCCATGCTGATCCAGTGAAAGCATTCATAATACCTTAAGGTTGCGACTGATCTTTTTCAGTATTTCCATGCATTATAAAGATTGTATAGACCAGCTCTCTGGGTGAAATCCTAGTTCTGCTGAAAATAAACATTTCAGTTCTTCACATTCATCACGTTGAGATTATTTTTATTCTCAATGTCTCAAGGCAAACATCAGATGAATGTTTTGTGTGTGTGTGTGTGCTTGTGATTTCTCCCTCCCAAACAGTGCTTACCCTACCGCAATTCCCATTATCTTTGCAGATGTCGAGCCAATACTTGAGGAAGTATGCCGTCTCAAAGCCATAGAGATTGCAATAGCTTGAAATACTGTAACAGGCCATCGCTTCTGATCGGGGGAGGCAATGACACCTAACTGGCTTTAGAGCGTTTCTGCTTGCTAATTAGTAAAAGTAATAAGTAGAATTCAGATATCACTTTTATGGGAATTTTGTTGGAAAACATTTATTCTTTACGATTGTCTCTTAAGACTGTAATTTGATTTAAAACTCTTAGCTGATCACTCTTTAAATCATAGCTTTCCAAATCTATGTCTACACGTTAGTGTACTACAAAGAGAAGAGCATTATCTTGTGATGTAACGCTAATTTGCTAGTAGTGTCTCATTAGTATAGGTGCCTGGGACATGATTTTAGCTGAGCCAATGGTTTTCCAATGTATTCCAGATCAGTGACCATCTAAACAATGCAAACACTTCATACAGATTAGAAACTTAGCTCTTCCACTCTTTTAGATATCTTTAATTCTGAAGCTGTTTAGGCCTAAAGTAATTTCCAAGAAATGATGGCTCTTCTAGTCCAGTAGTTATAGTTTAAGAGGCATCTGGCAAGGGAGTGAGTGTGGTGTAGAGATATCCAATGAGGTTGAGACCAGACCTGGAACTCACATGAGAGTGTGTGTGTGTGTGTGTGTATACACACACACACACACACACAGAGAAATTCAGTGTGCTTGTGTTTTAACAATGTACCCTTTGTATCTGAGACAATCCTGCACACTCTCAAGAGAAAAATCTCAGGCTTCCCCGTGTGTGTGGTTATAGTCTTAGTAACAGGAAACTGTAACAATGAACAAAGGGACAAAGTATTCTGTATTATTTAAAGTAAAAATAAAAATCAGAGTACTCAGTCCATCTTTTTTTTTTTCCTTAAGATACCATGTTAAGTTGAAATGTGTATTTAAAGGCCCTACTTATGCGAAAGCCCTCTGTAAAAAATTTTGCAAGAACATGCTTTCTAGTTCAGGGTTTCGTGCTGCTCTCCCTGCAAGGCTTTTTCAGATGTATTCAGCCTTAAAGGTAAGGTGCAATGGGTGTGGAAGCATTGCACTATGAAAAAATATGCTTTTAGATCTAATTTTGATAATAGGTTTCTTTTCCCCATTCTGTTGTGAGTATCGTATTTTTTATTTTTTCCAAGGCTGGGCCATTTGGGATCCACCAAAATTAGTATTGTGCTCAGAACAGGGAGGTTACAGGGGAGAGGAGGCTAGAGGGAGCTGTGGTTTTATTCCACCTGGGCCTTGCACATGCAGTGTTGGGCTCTGTTGCATCTACACAGAGCCGTGGTAGTAGTATTAATGTTATCTGCTCCATTCTGCAAAGTAATGGAACTGTGTTTGAATACTGTATTGATTTTCTGGAACTGCATCACAAATATGCTTCTGGCAACACACTGAATTCTGACACGTTTTTCTGGTGGCAAGTAGTGGTGAATGCCAGTCATCATTAAAAAAATTAGTCTAGGGAGACACTGTTTAAACATGCAGTAGATCATGCTGGATTGCCAGGTACAAGCATATATTGACATTTCCAGTATCTTGTCATGGATTTTTTTTTTTTCCAGCTACAGATATCAAGTTAGCTAACTTAAGCAGTCAGTATCACTGGTTTTGACTAATGGCTTTTACCTGAATAAAGAGGGAAGAACTTGAAATACATAGTAGTTCTCAGGTTTTTCTTCTTCCTCCATATACTTACAAATGATTCACAGGCACTGTTTTGTCCATCTTTGTGGTTGCATTCTTTGTCAACATCTTGATCATTAAGTTTTTACTGAGCTTGCCACCAAAAAGTGGGGACAACAGAAGACGGGGGCTGCTTTTTCCTGTTGTCTGTACTGCAGCACAAACATTTGACTAGGCAGTGAGCCACATCAGTACTGTAACCTAGCTGACTGCACAGCTGTACAAATACAGGGTTGGCACAAGGGAGGTGTCATTACAGGTGGGATAGATCTACCTTTTGCTATAGCAGTGTCTGTTTATCTTGGCAGGAAGTGTTTAAAAAAAAAAAAAGAATCCAGTCTCATAGCTATCCCTGTCTGAGTTTGCTCCTCAGTTTTGAAGCTGAAGTCTGGAAAGTTTCTTCTGAGACTGTCAACTAAGTTGAGTCTCAGCCTGTTGAGAAATGGCATTTTTTCTGTCTTTCATAGTAAAAACCATAATAGGTAATATTGCCAGGGTTTTAGAATTTGGGTTTTTTAAATGCTTTTAAATGACTTATTCTGTAAACAGTATGCTATAGTCTTGAATCCACAGTTAATCTTGAAGCTATTCTTGTAACAGGACATATAATGAGATCTTCCTTGAGTTTTGAAAACTGAAGACTGACCTTTAAATGGTCAACACTTTACAGTGAAGTGTTGGTGAAATAAATCATCTTTGACATGTGTTCTTGCAATTCCTACTTCTTGTGCCTGTTCATTTCCAATAGTCTGCTAGCCCTGGCTTGTCTGTACAAAAAGCTAAAAGAATGTACTGTGTGATATTGGAGAAACCAGTGTTTTCTCCAACATGTGCTGCCATTTCAGGGCTTCTTAGGGTATGAAGTGTTTTCCATGCCAACAAAAATAAGCATATGGAATAATGTATGCTATGTAGCTCTGTTGTCTGAACATGGTAATCCTCAAATCACTTGCACTAACTCAACCATTACAGATAGGACCCAAGTTTAGATCTTGTAAAGATTACCTTCTGTTTCACCTTCTTGCTTGACTTGTTACTCCTGCCACTGGCTATTGTTTTTGTAAAACTCAAAACCTTCCTGATTCAGAGGATTTTGCTGTCACTTACAGCAACGGGTAGGATGTTGTGTGTGTATCTGGAGTCATTTGGAAAAGAATAGTTGAACACCCTGGCGGGAGGATTCTCTCAAGGAAGAATGTTAACTGTCAACACCATGTTCGAGTTCAAAGTGGTTTTACAAAGTCCAACCATCCAAACATTTCTGCAACCTTGGAAAAATGCTAGTTATGTAGTGGGAACCTGGAACAGAGGTTTGATTTGATGTCCTATATGGCTCTGGACAAATCCTAATGAGTCTATTTAGACCCTAAAAATAGCTGGCTTGATGATCCTGCAACTTGCATATGAAACTACTTTTCCGAATTCCCTCAGTAAGAATATGGGTGGTATTTACCCAGTTATTAAAAAATAGACTTTTGTCTTCACCTTGTACAAGTCCTGCTAGCTTCGTCATTGTAGAGGAGAAATATTGGGAGGGATAGAATGATGATTTCAGACTGTGGGTAAGTTAACTGATTTTTGGAAAACCAGATCATTGAATGCTACCTCATATGAATACCAGTTTTGCAGCAAAGTAGATAGAATCATAGAATCATTAAGGTTGGAAAAGACCTCTAAGATCATCGAGTCCAACCGTCAACCCAACGCCACCATGCCCACTACACCATGTCCCTAAGCGCCTCATCTACACGTCTTTTAAATACTTCCAGGGATGGTGACTCAACCACTTCCCTGGGCAGCCTGTTCCAAGGCCTGACCACTCTTTCAGTAAAGAAATTTTTCCTAATGTCCAATCTAAACCTCCCTTGGCGCAACTTGAGGCCATTTCCTCTCGTCCTATCGCTAGTTACTTGGGAGAAGAGACCAACACCCACCTCGCTACAACCTCCTTCCAGGTAGTTGTAGAGCGCGATGAGGTCTCCTCTCAGCCTCCTCTTCTCCAGGCTAAACAGTCCCAGTTCCCTCAGCTGCTCCTCATAAGGCTTGTGCTCCAGGCCCTTCACCAGCTTCGTTGCCCTCCTCTGGACACACTCCAGCACCTCCATGTCCTTCTTGTAGTGAGGGGCCCAAAACTGAACACAGTATTCGAGGTGCGGCCTCACCAGTGCCGAGTACAGGGGCACGATCACTTCCCTGCTCCTGCTGGCCACACTATTTCTGATACAGGCCAGGATGCCGTTGGCCTTCTTGGCCACCTGGGCACACTGCCGGCTCATGTTCAGCCGGCTGTCAACCAGCACCCCCAGGTCCTTTTCCTCTGGGCAGCTTATCAGCCACTCTTCCCCAAGCCTGTAGCGTTGCATGGGGTTGTTGTGACCCAAGTGCAGGACCCGGCACTTGGCCTTGTTGAACCTCATACAGTTGGCCTCGGCCCATCGATCCAGCCTGTCCAGGTCCCTCTGCAGAGCCTTCCTACCCTCCAGCAGATCAACACTCCCGCCCAGCTTGGTGTCGTCTGCAAACTTACTGAGGGAGCACTCGATCCCCTCATCCAGATCATTGATAAAGATTTTGAACAGGACCGGCCCCAGTACTGAGCCCTGGGGAACACCGCTCGTGACCGGCCGCCAACTGGATTTAACTCCATTCACCACAGCTCTCTGGGCTCGGCCGTCCAGCCAATTTTTTACCCAGCGAAGAGTGTACCTGTCTAAGCCATGAGCCACCAGCTTCTCTAGGAGAATGCCATGGGAGACAGTGTCAAAGGCTTTACTGAAGTCCAGGTAGACCACATCCACAGCCTTTCCCTCATCCACTAGGCGGGTCACCTGGTCATAGAAGGAGATCAGGTTGGTCAAGCAGGACCTGCCTTCCATGAATCTGTGCTGGCTGGGCCTGATCCCCTGGTTGTCCCGCACATGGCTCGTGAGCGCCCTCAAAACAAACCGCTCCATAATCTTCCCCGGCACCGAGGTCAGGCTGACCGGCCTGTAGTTCCCCGGATCCTCCTTCCGGCCCTTCTTGTAGATGGGCGTCACATTGGCAAGCCTCCAGTCGTCCGGGACCTCCCCTGTTAACCAGTACTGCTGGTAAATGATGGAGAGTGGCTTGGCAAGCTCCTCCGCCAGCTCCCTCAGTACCCTTGGGTGGATCCCATCCGGCCCCATAGACTTGTGAGCGTCCAGGTGGCGTAGCAGGTCGTTAACTTCTTCCTCTTGGATTATGGGGGGTTTATCCTGGTCGCTGTCCCTGTCTTCCAGCTCAGGGGGCTGAATACCCTGAGGATAACTGCTCTGACTATTAAAGACTGAGGCAAAGAAGGCATTCAGTACCTCAGCCTTATCCTCGTCCTTGGTGGCAATGTTCCCCCCCTCCCACATCCAATAGAGGATGGAGATTCTCCTTGGCTCTCCTGTGTGCTGCTATTAAGAACTTGATTAGAACACAAAGTTTATGATTAGCATTGCTGGTTATGATCACTAAGTGAAATTTTGTCTTTCGCATTTGAAAAATGCAGCTAGCTTCTATGAGAAGCTTGTATTGAACAAGAAATATCCCTAACCAGAGTGGCACAATAGCAATCAACCTTCTTAATTGAAGCTTGACAGTCATGGTGACTCACTTATGTCACCTGACACCTTAATGAAGGCAATTAACAACAAGAAAAAGAAAAAGACAAGACTTCTGGTTTCAGATACCATTGAGCTTATAAACGAATATGCTTGTATGCCAGAGGTTTGGGAAATTAGTGGTCATGATCAAACTTCACACAGAGCAGACTAAGTAATGATTAAAACTGATACTTTAACTGGCAAATACAAAATTTTGTTCTAAATCATCTTGTCTTATATGTATGTTGTTTATCTTCCTAAAGAACTGTTCGTCTTCATTTGCTTGTAAACATTGAGGGTTTTTTTTTGTTTGGTTGGGTTTTTTTTAATTTAAGTATGATTTTAGTACTTCCTATTCATGGCATTCTGTTTCTAAACACAAAACCTGTTAGAGAGTGGGAAATGGCAGTTTCTGCTACGTGGACTTTTATTTGATGCTTCAGTTAAGCCTCTTCTGGGCATAAACATGTGAGCATCTAAGTGCTCCAGTTATGCAAAACATGGTATAGTCTTCCCTAAGTAAGTAAAATGTTTTTAAATACAGCTTTCTTTAAAACTGACTTTGCAATGGCAAGCGTTCTGTAAGTAAACTTGCTTGTTTCTGGCCACTGTTTATTTCAAGGACTTGGCTTCTTTTGTTTAATATCTATTCTGATATTTATGCAAAGGAGTGAGTGAGGGAGGCTTTTCTAGTTCTTGGTTTGTACATAAGTTTTGAATGCATTCAACCCTACCAGTTCATTCAGGTACCGTGTAAGGAAAATAGTTCCTGTTCATAAAAAGAGGCCATACTGAAATAACTAACTAGCTCTTAAAAAGCACTGGTTCCTGGTCTTTGATGAGATGCTTCCTAACTGTAGTAGCATGTATTTATTGCTTGAACTATTAAGTATAGGCCTTTAATGTAGGCAATTCCAATTCCGTGTGAAATAAATAAGAAAATTCCAGTTTTATCTGTCACACAGGCACTTGAGCCAACACTTACGCACAAACTATATGGTATGCATTTTGTTGCTTAGTTTGTCAAAATGCTGGGCAGTTTCCTGAGATCTGATGATGTCCTGTAATTACACTTCCAACAAGTAAACTAACTTCCATCTGGTAAAGTCCTGATACATATCTGCTATCTTGGGGTTAGAACTACAGTAATTGTAGGTGCCTTTCTGAAGTATAAACTATATTTTAAAGTATCCTTTGCAACTAGTTGATAATCTAGTTCTAGTACAACTAACACTTGATACTTTGTCTTTACCAGCCTCCACCAGCACAATCAAAGCAAGGGCATGAGCTGTCAGTGAAGAAATGTTTCTTTATGTTATTTGGATAGCAATACCCAAGGGTAGTACTGATGCAGCCATTCTGCTTCCAGCATGGTTGTCTTCCCTATGAGCTGCTGTCATGGTTTAACCCCAGCCAGCAAATAAACCTCATGCAGCCGCTCGCTCACCCCCCAACTCCGGTAGGATGGGGGAGAGAATCGGGAGGGCACAAGTAGGAAAACTCGTGGGTTGAGATAAAAACAGTTTAATAATTGAAATAAAATGAAGTAGAACAGTAATGATAATAATGATAACAACAACAACAATAGCAGAATATACAAAACAGGCAATGCACAATGCAACTGCTCGCTGACTGCATGTCACGAATGGGGGGCGAGCCCCCCCCCCCACCCCTACTTTTTATACTGAGTGTGATGTCACATGGTATAGAATACCCCACTGGCCAGCTGGATCAACCACCCCAGCTGTGCTCCCCCTCAACACAGCTTCGCCTGCACTTGGCAGGGCATGGGAGGCCGAAAAGAGAAACAAAAAGTCCCTGGTGCAAGCACCACCCAGCAACAACCAAAGCATCAATGGGCCATCAATGTTCCTCTCCTACCAAACCCAAAACACAGCACAGCCCCCAAGCTACTGGGAAGAAAGTTAACTCTGTCCCAGCTGGAACCAGGACAGCTGCTCATCAGTGAGACCATCTAGTCCAGGTATGGCTGTTCCTCTTTAGCAGTCGGGGTCTGTCCTCATGGCACAGTACTTGGCACAATCCCCTTGGCTGACATTTACTGCGCAGACCTGTGTACCTATTCCCACGTCAGCCTCTGTAGCAGGCTGTGCAGGGCACTGTTTGCTCTAGGCACAGCGTATGGTCCTACTAGTATATTTAAAAACAGATTGTGCCCTGTATGCTTGCTGTGAATCTCGCCATTATGGTGGGAAGTGGCCTGACAGTGGAAGGCACGTCATTGGGGGAAACGGGATTTGGAGCCATCCTAGGAATGCCTTGAGTGATCGGATGAGCAAACTGCTCCGGAGGCCCGTCAGGGACAGGATTTGGGTGTCCAGCCTTAGGAGGAGTCTCGGAACCTGTTTGGCATACGTGTGGTGTGAACAATCAAGGAAACGGTGATCTGTCACTTCCAGTTATAGCTCAATTTAGATGCAACCACTGCTTCTGAAATTCAATAGTGTTTACTAGGCTGTAAGTTATCAAAAGGGAGGGACTTGCTGGTATTGTAATAGCACACTCAAAGTGAATTAAAGAGGCTTTATAGTTCCTGCAGTGCTCAGTGGGATGTTTCAAATTGATTTGTTACTTATGAATATAAAATTAATTTGTTTACCTTTCTAGGAGTCTAATTCAGTTCCTTGATACAATTCAATTCTCATCTTGTGATGTGGACCAATGATTCTTTTTGAAAATTAGCATGCAGCTGTAGCAGTCTTGAAGGGATTGTGAATTGTTTGAAGATCAGTTGATGGTGATAGTGATGAAATACATGTTTATTCAGCCTGGTTCATTCCACTCGCTCCATACGTAAGTTCTGATACTTCCACTGATGCTGGTGAAGGCATGACTTCAGCTTTGAGCTGTCTGCAGTCAAAGTGCAGGTTGCGCTAATCATTTATTTAAAGGTGTTTATTTCTGAGGGTTAAGTGTAAAAGCTCTCAAAATTGACTGTTAACTGACAACTTCTTAATGTTAAATAAGGGTTTTGTGGGTTTTAAACTGGAAATGAAAGGAATGACAAGTGCCAGGCCCACTAAAATAAAAAGCATTTTCACGTAGAAGGCATGTCAAAATTGGTAACTTGGAGATGCAGAAAAAGGTGAGGTGGACTTGGTTGATGGAGTGAGAAGTAGTAAGAGGGTGTGATCATTTCTGTATGAAGACCTACAAGGAAGCAAATGGAAGTTTAAAGCCAATAAAGAAGGTAATGAAAGCAAGCTAGTAAGAAGCATTACAAGGAGCGGTTGCTAAAGATTGTGGTGCCAAGTGAGGAAACCTTATTTTGCTACAGAAATCTCTTGGAGACAAATTCCAAGCATCTTATAATAAGCAAGGAAGATATGTATTCCTTGTTTTTTCTGTTGTGAACAAGTTGCTGAGAGATCTAGTCTTTAGAATAGCAAAATTATGACTAGTATTGTTGTCCGAAAAGCGGATTCGTGCCCGGCGTGCAAGTAACCAATTCCACACGTCAGGAGAGATATTGTTTTATTCAGGCCTGGGTGCTTGGTGGACTTGCCACAAATCAAGCACACCTGGTCTAATCACCTTTCTGTTTATATCCATGCTTCTCATACATATTTTAAGATTCTCTTTTACATATTCATTACATTTCCGAGAACTAATTATAATATTGCATCATCCTAGACACATGCGCACTAAAGTCTTTAGGGTCTCCTTGAGGGTCTCGGGTGGTCTCTGGTGGTCGGTAGGGTACTGAACTCTTCATGAACCCGTTCCTTTCTTTCCTTCTAAGGTCGAGGTTTGTCTCCGAGCCATGTCTGGATCACGTTCATTTATGGTTCTTAATTTCAAGGTTAATCATTACTAGGGTCTAACAATACTACACACCTGTAAACACAACACCTGCTAGTTACCTAACTCCTAAGCAACAAGTCTTCATCGCTTAGAATTAAAGAAGCGAGCAGTATGGAATAAGAGGTACTGTAACAGACTGTACCTACTGCATCAATTCCCCCCTTTGAGACTTATGATGTTGAGCATCACGAGTCTCACATTATTCACTTATAAGCATTTGGTATACAAAAAGACATACATTGAATCATACAACAAGTAATTATAACTAAAATGACGATCAGTATTGCAAGTAAAAATAACTTTTTGAGCCAATTTAAATTTGGAAGCCACGAAAATAACCAAGAAAGATCTTATCCTTCTCGTTCCTTAAATCCAGATGTTAAGTCCTTTAATTGTTGAATTTTCTTCTCAACTAACTGTGAATTATCACTTAAGTTCTGCAATACAAAAAGAAGACATGTTGGTTATTTTTTGGGCTAAAAGTTCCCAGATATTTCGATTTCTATCCCATTTTGGCAATAGAAATTGGGATTCAGCTTTACTGATCGTCATAATTAATATCAACAGGCTCCACATTTTCTACTCCTAAACTCACAATTTCCTAATTAATTTGGTTTCCCTTCTAACAATAAATATTTTAAATATCACAAATAATTCAGCAACATCTCCGGTGACTCATCAAGTACGCTTTAAAGTTAATTTCAATGGTTCCTTAGGGGTAGATGTCCACGGTCTAGGAGGTATTTTGTTTATTTTGGTGTAATGAATCCAAAAGTCTATTTTTTCTAATTTTACAGTAGTGTTTGTTGTTAATAACACTTGGAATGGTCCTTTCCACTTTTTTTCCAAAGGGGTCGTCCTTCTACATTCACAGGTAGACTTGGTCTCCTGGACTGAATGAATGTACCAGAAATTCCAGGGGTAAAAGTGTCCTCAAAAGAACATATTTGTGTAAAGAACTCGCCATTTTACTCAAAGACAAGAGATATTCAGTTAACACTTTTTTTTCTCCTATTATGTGCATTTGTTCAAACTTTCCTGTTAGATTGACATTATAAGGTTTACCATACAGAATTTCAAATGGACCTATTATTTTTTTTCTCTAGCTCTTGGGGTTACCCTAATTCTTAACAAGGCAAGTGGTAAAGTTTCAATCCATTTCAACTGAGCTTCCTGACATATTTTAGAAATTTGTCTTTTTAATGTTTGGTTCATTCTCCCTACTTGTCTACTAAATTGTGATCTTCTTAGTGTCTTATTCACATTCTTAATAACTTCCGCCACAAGATGTGGACCTCTGTCCGAGGACATCCCTAAAGGGACTCCAAATCTTGGAATAATTTCCTTTAATAAGTGTTTTGTTACCTCTTTTGCTTTGTTGGTTCGACACGGGAAAGCTTCTGACCATCCAGAGAAGGTATCTACCAATACCAATAAATATTGGTATTGATTGCACCTTGGTAATTCTGAAAAATCTATTTGCCAATACTCACCGGGAGTTATGCCTCTCCTTACCTCTCCAGGAGGGGGTCGGATTTGTATTTTCGGATTGTTCCTAAGACGAATCTCACATTTATTACTTACACTTTTAGCAATCAATAATATTTTAGTCCCTATTGCATATCGTTTTACCGACTCGACCATTGCTTCTGCTCCCATATGTGTCTCAGCATGGGTTGTGACCATCAGCTTCTTCATGATTTCGGGAGTTACTATCCATTGTCCATGTGAAGTAATCCATCATCCTAGATCATTCTTTCTCCACTGTAATAGTTCAGCCAACTTATATTTTTTTTTTTTCCATTATAATTTGGGGTGTGATATTCAGCGCTACATGCTTGGCAGCTTCATTTGCTTTTCAATTTCTTTGTATTACTTTTGAGTTTCCTCTTTGATGCGCTTTACAATGAATCACAGCAACTTCTTTGGTTTTTTTTTGTTTTTTCGTTTTTTTTTTTTATTGCTTTCAATAAATTTAAAATCTCTGTTTCATACTTCATAGGTGAGCCACTGGCAGACAAAGTTCTCGCTCTTTCCATATCGCTTTATGGGCATGAACAACTCCAAAAGCATATTTAGAGTCTGTATAAATATTAACTCTTTTACCTTTAGCCAGATCTAAAGCTCTTGTCAAAGCTGTTATCTTTGCCTTCTGGGTGGATGTATTTGGAGGTAATGCTTTTACTTCTTGATCTTCGGTTAAAGTTACCACGGCATAGCCAGCCCTCCTTGCTCCTTTCACAGCAAAGCTGCTTCCATCAGTAAATAATTCATCATCCGGAGTCTGGAGAGGGACATCTCTCAGGTCTGGCCTGCTGGCATATACCTGTTTGATAACTTGTAAACAATCATGATTAGGATCATTGTCTTTTTCACTTGGCATCAAAGAAGCAGGATTTAAAATCGCACTTACTTCAAAATGATGTCGTCTTGTTCCACTAACAGAACTTGATATTGTAGATTGAGGGGGTGCCATCCTGCAAATGGCTTTTTTTCTATTATTTCCCAATCTTCATTGTCCTTGGGAAATCTCAAATCCCAAATAAATTACAGTTTGTTTTGCAATTTGTGCTTTCTTTTCTGACACCCTGTACCCGGCCATTCCCAAAAAGTTTAGGAGGCTAACAGTCTTTTCTTTGCAGATCTCAATAGTATCTGCTCCCAATAGGATGTCATCAACATACTGAAGGAGGGTGATTTGATCTTCCTTACCGGACCACTGTTCCAGTTCCTTGGTCAGGGCTGCTCCAAAGATGGTTGGGCTATTTTTAAACCCTCGTGGCAGTACAGTCCAGCAGAGCTGAGTTCTCCTCCCAGTCGACAGATCTTCCCATTCAAAGGCAAAAATCTTTTGACTGTTTTCTTCCAGAGGTATACAAGAGAAAGCATCTTTCAAATCTAAAACTGAGAAATGTGCATTTGATTCACTGATAGTTGTTAGCAGCATATATGGACTGGATGAATGTCTACCACTAATTGCTTTTTCACTGGAAGGATAGAGTACATTCTCTTAAAAGTCCATATTTGAGAAAATTATTTATTATCGTTCCAAATCTTTTCTGGCTTCTATACTAATAGGATATTGTTTCTTTCTTACCGGTCGAACTCCTGTTTTCAATTCAACTTTTACCGGTTCCACATTCTTCGCTCTTCCTGGTTTCTCCGTTGCCCAGACAAAAGGGTAAACTGCATCTTTAATTTATTCTGGTATTTCTTCAGATTCTTCTGTGTTTGTCTGTAATAAATAAACTTGGGCTTGCCAGGCATTAGCTTCAGGAAAATGAAATTGGATCTTTCCTTTTTTTTTTTAAAGTTAATTTGTGCTCCCAATTTATTCAATAAATCCCATCCTAAGAGAGGCATGGTGCATTCCGGTATATATAAAAATTCATGCATCAATGTTTTTCCTCCAATTTTACATTTTAAAGGTTTCAACAAAGGCCTTACCTCTTTCTTTCCCGTGACCCCAACAATAGGTACATTAAATTTACTTATTGGTCCTTTACATGTATTTATAACAGAATATTTTGCTCCAGTGTCCACTAAAAAATCAACTACTTTATTTCCCAGCTTTACTGGAACCAGGGGCTCAACTGGGAGAATATAATTTTCTGCCCCCAGTCCCCATCATTCAGAATCCTCTCCCATCATAAGTAGATCAGCTTCAGGTGGAATTTGCTGTGGCCGAATCACAGCAACTTTCTTATTCTCTGGACACTCATTTTTCTAGTGTCCTTGTTTGTTATATGCAGCACATTGATTGATCCCTACTGGAGAAGACTGTCTAAATATATTTCCACATCTTCTACCTTTGCCCCTTAAATAGCCTCTGCCTCTTCCTTTCAAATATCTTCTTCCTCTACCTTCAGCACATCCTTGAGCATTCACAAAAGCAGCTGCCAGAATAGCAGCTTTCTGCTTCCTATCTTTTATTTTTTCTTTCTCCTGGTTTTTCTTTTCTTCTTCTTCTCTATTATTATATACTTTATAGGCAATCTCAATCAACTGTGATATAGTCATCCCTGTAATGCCATCCACTTTCTGCAATTTCTTTCAAATATCAGGGGCTGCTTGTCCAACAAACAAAGTAGTGAATATTGCCCTGTTCTCATCACTTTCAGGCTCTAAATCCATCCATTTTCTGGCTGCCTCACATAAGCGTTCATAGCAGGTGGATGGGTCTTCTGTTTTCCCTTGAATTATCTGGGTTAATTTTGCTAAATTCTTTGGACGGGATATTCCATTTTTCACCCCATATACAATCAATTGTTGATACTGTTTTATCATTAATTTCCCATCATTACTATTAGGATTCCAATTTGGGTCCTGTGTCGGCATAAAATGAGCAGGACTTTCTCTTGCATTTATTCTTTCGTTTTCCATATTAACTTTTTCCAATACTACCCTCTTTTCTTCAGGAGTTAACAAATTATTTAAAAAAATTTAAATATCTTGCCAATCTGGATTATGATTGTTAATAATTGTCTTAAAAGATCTATACACCTTTGCAGGATTTTCTCTATATGATCCTACCAATTCTTTCCAATTAATCAAATCAGAAGTAGTAAAAGGTATTTTCACAAACACTGGTTCCCCCCTTAGGTCCACAGCCTGACGAAGGGGTGCTAATAAGACAGACCCCTGTTGGGTCCTAGTTCTGCCAGCTATTGGACTAAATGTATTACTTCCCCTTGCTTCAGTTTCGAAGCTTTCATTTTTACTCAGTGCCATCAATATCTGTATATTTTCTTCCTCTTCTCCTAGTTTTAAACACTGCTTTCCTATACTACAAGCAGAACAACAATGCGTTTTTGGTTCCTTGTCCTCCATCATCATCATCATCACATTAGAATCTGAGTCTAAAAGTTTACATTTCTTCCGAATTTCATGATCATTTCTCAAGGTAAAGAACAAGTCCACATAAGGGACCTCATCCCATTTACTCTGGTTGTCCACAAAATAACATAAGTTGCAAGATAGTACTATATTGCAAAGTTCCCAATTCTGGCCATTTTATCTCATCTTCTAATTTATACATTGGCCACCATTTAGTACAATATTCAATTAATTTCTCCTTTCTCAAAGGATCTCCCCCAAATTTTCCCCAATGTTTTATGATGCATCCAAGGGGAGAGCAAGGTGTTACTTTAGACTATTGAGTTCCCATATTTTTGCCCCAAAAGAACGTTCTAAACCATGATTTCATATACTCCAGTCGTCACTGTCAAATGCATATGAATATACCTTTTTACCTTTGGCCACAATTCCTTACCAAATGCATGCACAATTTTATACCCCAGAACAATATCTCATTTACCTTAGCGTTGCACCGTTGAGTCGCTCACCTGCTCTGGTTGGGGAGGATACTCACGGAGTCCCCGATCAAAAGGTCGGTGTGCACTGGAGTCCAGAGAGCAGGGTCTCCCCACTGAGAGCTGGCAAGTCGATCCGGGCAAGGCTTCACAGCAGTCCCACCTGGGTCGCCAAAAACTGTTGTCCGAAAAGCGGATTCGTGCCCAGCGTGCAAGTAACCAATTCCACACGTCAGGAGAGATATTGTTTTATTCAGGCCTGGGTGCTCGGTGGACTTGCCACAAATCAAGCACACCTGGTCTAATCACCTTTCTGTTTATATCCATGCTTCTCATACATATTTTAAGATTCTCTTTTACATATTCATTACATTTCCGAGAACTAATTATAATATTACATCATCCTAGACACATGCGCACTAAAGTCTTTAGGGTCTTCTTGAGGGTCTCGAGTGGTCTCTGGTGGTCGGTAGGGTAGTGAACTCTTCGTGAACCCGTTCCTTTCTTTCCTTCTAAGGTCGAGGTTTGTCTCCGAGCCATGTCTGGATCACGTTCATTTATGGTTCTTAATTTCAAGGTTAATCATTACTAGGGTCTAACAATACTACACACCTGCAAACACAATACCTGCTAGTTACCTAACTCCGAAGCAACAAGTCTTCATCGCTTAGAATTAAAGAAGCGAGCAGTATGGAATAAGAGGTACTGTAACAGACTGTACCTACTGCATCAGTATTAGTTGAGTGTTTTCTTTCAAAGTCAAAGATGATCTGAAAAACATCAGTTAAACTTCATCTAAAAATACTAATTTTTAAATACTATCACTGTTTACCATATAATTGCTGATTTATCTCAGTGGAAACACTTGATGAATTGATTCTATGATTTTTGTCTTCCTTCTATTCCTTTTTAGGTTCCAAAATCCTCATCTGTCTCTATAGTCAAATGCCCCAGCTTTGTCTCTGTTGCCATATACCTGTGAAATACAGCACTAGTCCTAGTGCCAACCCTCTGTTCTTGGTTTCTTCTTGCTGTACAGTGACACTTGTCAATGCTGCTGAAGGATTTCATTACAGCAACTAAATTGATCTAACCAAACTTTAGAACAGAGGGTGTTGATTTTTGGACAGTCTCATGCTTTCCTGTCAGGACAAAGCAGGGGGTTTCAGTCTGTCAATTGTTTGAATGTGCTACTGTGGGTGGTACTTCTACCACTGTTGTCTTATGACCCTTATATCCCACCAAACAGCATGATTAACATCAAAGAGTCTTCATGTGTTTGCAGGGTGCTGTTTCTCCCCATCTATGTCTCAGCAACAAATTGTACAGTAGCTTGGAAGGGCTTTAGTGGCAAATCAGTGATTGATTCTATAATACATTTCATCCTGTAGACATAAGGTGCGTAACTTCCATTTGTTTGAAGAAATAATCAGTATAAATGTTCATCATCAAGTGTCAAAATGTATTCTAGTTGGTTTAATTCTAGAGGCATCTGAAGTTTAGCATCGTTATCAGAAAAAACTCCTAATTACCCCAGTAATTTGTCAAAATCATTATTTTTCCAACTAGTTCAATGGAGGGGGCTATGTTTTTTGCCACAGAATGTAGACAGCTTGTTATTCAGCAAAGCTTTAGTTTCAGTTAAAACATGGAAAGAAAAGACTGTAACTCTAGTTTATCAGAAGTGATAAAGTGCAGGTAAGCTTTATTAATGCTGTTCTGTACCTAACTGTAATGTCTATGCCAGACATGCATACGTGCCCTGCAAAGTGCTCTGGTTTGTCTTTGCAAAACACTGTTGAGCAATCAGCAGAAATATGCAGGCCATCTCATCAAACAAATTGAGGCTATTTAGCTGGGGCTATAGAAGATTTTTGTGCTGACAGTGCAGGAGAGCAGCAACTCAAGGCTGAACAATTTGGACTTTTACTGACACTCCCGCTTGCTTTAGTTGTATAGTTTTCACCTACCTTTTACATATGAAAATCCTACCCTGTGGTATGTTGAAAGCCTCAGTTGTGTGACATACTGTACTGTGACAGAACTGAATAGCATTTCTGGTCAAATGTGTATTCATTAACCACACATCTATGATTTGGATTCAGTTCTTCTTTTGTCTTTGTAGTTAATGTGGTCAGAGCCTTTATTTTCTCCTTCCAATGTCAATCTTAATCCAAATAGTTGTCAGGCTTCTAAGACTTTTGTTTTGATGGGCTCTTTAACTTTCCGGAGTTAAAGAACTGGTTGCACTATGGTAATATGCATCAAATTACATTTGGGTATGCTTAATTGGGAGGTAAATGGAAAATGTATCTAATATTGAAGACAAGAACTAAAGACTGAAGAAGTAATTGTAGAGATTCAAAAGAGCAATAAGAATTAGTGTAAAGGTTATGTTAAACAAAAGGGCTATAAAAGTCACCTTTGCATAACCTTTGTGTTTGTACAAGGGATTGGGATCAGGAAAACAGCTACCCAACCTCCTATAGCTTGGTGATTTAGAAGGAGAAAGATGAGTTGGTGCTGAGGGTACAGTGACGTTTGTATGGAGGACTAGCATGTGCATTGATTCCCCTGGCCTACCTTCCTCCTCCTTTAGCTTTCACTGAAACGGTGCTCTCTTTGGTCTGTCCTGTATCACTTTTAACATCCAGCATAGGAGAACACCACACCTTCTGGCAGATGGGCTTCAAGGAGCCTTAACTCCTAGCTGAGCAATACAATTCTGCTGCTGAAAGCATCTGGTCTTGGCTGCTCTCGCTGCCAAGCAGTAGAGAGATTTCTGAGAGTTCCCATGTACCCCTTTGTAATGAGGCCAGATTGAAACCCTTTGACTATGAGTACCCAAAAACCCAATTTTTTCTTTTGCTTTTATTTTGGGCAGAAAAATGTATTAAGAACTTAACTCTTACTTAAAGGGAGATGAGGGCAGGGAAAAAGGATATGTTTCTTCACATCCTGGAAATGGGAGAAAACAAGAGTTCAAAAACCTACAAAGTTAAACTCAACTTGAAATTCTGGTACTTAATATCTTTGGGATTTGATGGCAGCATTCCCTGAAGAATACAACAATCTATTTGTCAGTAAAAAGTAGCTAAATTTAAACTGACAACCATCTTAGTGATACTAAAATATTTTTAGATTTCTATGCAATACTATATGTCTTGGTAATGATCATGGGGAAAAATAAGTTGTAAATTCTAAAGTACAGTATTTTTTTTTACCTTACGTAATTTTATTTGCTAAGCAGTTAACTTTGAACCATATATGTTATACATATTTAGTGTTGCTATGAAAACGTTCAGATGTGAAGCTCCAAAGAGTGAGGGTTTCACAATACATGTTCCTGACCCTAATCAGTGTTAGTTTTAGAATAATTGCATTGAATCAGCCAGTTCAGTTTCAGATTATAGCCTAAGATTGATTAGAATAATCAGAGTATTAAAAGATTTTTTGAGAAGATGGGGATTTGAAGTAGTACACATTCTGCAACGTGCAGTGTAATGAGATGAAGTTACACATGTATTGATGCTGGTTAGTTTAAAGGGATAGATGGAGGGTGAGGGCTGGGGAGGTGATGGGACAGGGCTGAAGCTATATTTAGAGATGACTGTCTTTATCTGACTCTACAGCTGGGTGCTGATTTTTGCTTTAGAAGGCTTGCATTTTGCTTGCATATGTATATTAATGCACTTATCTGCTCTATGCAGCAACACATACAGAAGTTCTTAGGAAAAATTTATCATGCAAAGTGAAATGTGTACATCCCAGTGGGCACAACTGGCAGATAACTTGTGTGCAACAATATTACGTACAAATCAGATTCATGACTTTTACTCTCTATACTTCAGGGAACAACCCATCTTCAGCACCCGAGCTCATGTCTTCCAGATTGACCCAAACACTAAAAAGAACTGGGTTCCCACCAGCAAGCATGCTGTTACTGTGTCCTACTTCTATGACAGCACAAGAAATGTCTACAGGATAATCAGTTTGGATGGCTCAAAGGTAAGCTTTATTTCGGAGAACTTGCTTGCTGATCGACTTCTGTATTTCTTTTCCAGTCTGATGTCCTTCATGTATCTTATCAGATGCTTTTGTCATTATCTGAGTAACAGATTACTGATGTGTTAAAATGGTTTCATTGCTTCATTACATATTTTAAGTGTTTATTGGAAAATAATATTTTCCATGCATTCATATTTACTTTGATAAATCTATTGCTGAATTTAAGCGATGACCTGTTACTTAGTTAATATTTTGAGCAGTCTAAAAAGGCATTCCTTGTGAGATGCACTAAAAAGTACAAATAGGGTTATAATAACCTGTTTTCATCCCTACATTCAATGTTGTTATCAGTATCATTGGCTTCAGCATTATGAAGGACATCTGTTTAGTGCCCGTAATCACTTAGTAAATACTTCTGTTATGTAATCTTCCAATTTTTGCTGTAGAGAACATGGTGATTCCCTCCTAATAAAGCGCTCTCCATGGTAAGCTTTTATCAAAACTCAGTTGGGTTGGGTTTGGGTTTTTTGGTTGGTGGTTTTTTTTTGTTGGTTTTTTTTTGTTTTTTTTTTTTTTTTTTTTTTTAATTAGGAAAGATAATGTGTTGAGCTGCTATTGTAAGAAAACTTGTCTAAGAAATTAATTTGGAAGACTCGGAGAAAACATTTGACTGTTCCTTAGGTTCTACCCCAAGTGGGTATAAAACCAGTAACTTTACAAAATGACATGTCAGAAATCTCTGCAATAAGGACATTAAAGATACACAGAGTGTAATCAAAAGCTATAATCCTTTCAAGAGACTTTAATTTGCAACTTAGGGAGATATGTCAGTTCACGATGGTTGGAACTAAAATACTCTGTTAGAGCATAGCAGTATTCACAGAGATTCCTTGGCTATTTATTGAAAGCTGAAAAACATTACTCTGCTTTTTTTCTTTTTTAAAATTTTTTCTTTTTTAAATCCAGAGTATTATTGCTGTTTTAAATGAGGAAGGAGAGTTTCTATCATACAGAAGTATATAGGAATTTTCTGTCAAAGATCTCTATATGATACTACTTTAGGTGATTGAGACTCTGGTATCAAAGCCTACCAAAATGTTTCCAAGTTTAACTCTGACTGTTTCTTACCTTCTCAGCACTCCTTCAAATGTTTTTTTTTCGTTCTGTCAAATAATTAAAACACCTTTTGTGTGACTGTTTATAAAAGACTTAGGGATTGGGACTAGATGCTGTATGAAATCAAGGCTACTAGTTGTAATCTGTAGCATCTTAATTGATCTGCACAGTTTACAAAATCCTTATTCTGATATCCATTGGGGTTCCTCTGCCTTTGTCCAAAGCTGCAACTCTTGAAAAGTGGCTGCTGAGTTGCACTGTCAAGCAGTTGTTCATCTATTTATTTGCTCTTTTGTCTATTGCAGCATTTCCTTTGCACTTGCAGTACTATTGGCAAGGTATATTGATAATGCAATCTATCACTTTTATTTACTCTCTCTGTGATTGCTGCAATCCTAATAATGTTTTCATCCAGGCGTTATATGTCTAAGATCTAGGATCCCAATCACGATTAAGAAAGAGCCATTGTTTTAGGCATCACAACATTGCTCTGAAACATATACAGGTGAATAGCAGGGGGACCCATAGAAGAATTTTTAGGAGGTTTTCAGCATAATTCCCAGAGAATTTTTTTATTTTTAATTATAGCCTCATCTTTTTTAACATGTCTGCACATACATAATGTAGTACGTACAAAGGGCTAAATATAAATATAAAGCATTCTTAAGTTTAGAGTGCATCCAGAGTCTTTCTGCTGTATGGCATACAGTTGGGTGTCAGTAACACTACTGGCATCTGAGCTTGCAATGCCTTACATTGTCGATTGGTCAGACAGAAGCGTTAAATTTGCAAAGGAGAAAAAGCTGTGCAATTTAATTCTCCGGTTTCGAGTTTTGAAATTAAATGGAATAAAGATTATTCTGTGTTTTTCTTTTTTAAAAAAATTTACATTGAAAATGTCTCAAAATTACATGTTGCCAGCTGTCAGAAACACTTGTTGAACCATATTGGTTTTGCAGCTCTCGTGCCCCTCCCTCAGGGGGAATAGATATATGATCCAACTAGGTTTACTTGTAAACCTCTCTGCTGGTGGGGTTTACAGCACCCTGTGGGTTTGTATGTTGGAGACAATGACGTACATGTGGCTGTGCAGTTACAGTGGCTCAGGTGCTGAGCAGTAAGCCAGTAAGTGACGGCAACTCATGCGTAT